>NC_141386.1:5575690-6874086 GCF_017979445.1 Akebia trifoliata | reverse complement strand
CGCTGGGCGAAGTGGACCTACCGATCACAATAGGTTCTTGCACATTTGAGGTAACATTCGAAGTCATGAAATACCAACGACCTTTAACTTGCTGCTGGACAGACTATGTATCCATATAGCAGGGGTTGTACCATTTTCATTGCACCCTAGAGTCAAATTCATTATGGGACAAGGATAATATTTGTGCTGATAGAAAATCTTATCCCGGTTGGTAGAGCTCCAGACGTGCCATTTATTGATATAAAGATGACGAAGGACAGACACTTTATCACTCTTATCAATTCGCTGCTGTCAATCACATTGAGAAGAGGAAAGAGAAGGTAAGGGCAAAGCTATGAAGGACAAAGCTGATGATTGGTTGGGTTATGAAAAGGGCAGGTTACCGACCCAGACAAGGGTTGGGACCAGAAAAAAGAGGAAGAGCTACACCGGTCGAAGCAAGAAAGCGTACTCCTTATTTCAGTCTGGAGTTTAGGCCCACAAAAGGGATATTGTAGAAATGAATGACAAGAAAAAATAGCTTCGACTAGCGAGAAGGCAAAATCGTGAACCAATGTCTGGAATCTAGGTAGAGTTTTCATATATCAGCATCAGTTTTTCAAAATCACATACTAGACCCAACAGTTTATCAGAACCACAACCAGCAAAAGGCCAAAAAGTGTAAATTTTGCACCAATGCACATTCAAGAAGACCAAGTCGTTGAGTCCCAAACATCCTTTGTAGAAGGCATTGGTATTCTATTCAATGGGGATTCCCGATGAAAGTCTATCAAAGATTACCCAAGAAGCCTATGAAAGTAGAAAAAACCACAAGCCTAGAGAAAGAATCACCTTTCCCCACCGGTATTGACTGGGCATCAGTCATTATCCTACCAAGCTTGGGAAGGACTATGCCCCAATCTGACAACAAAACATCGGAGATCATAGTTATTTTCAAACCATCAACCAAATCATCCAACAATCACTTGCTTATCTTATCTAACCCTCTCAGAGAGGGAAAACATTGCACAACTGGAAAGAATTCCCATTGACACTTGAGGCCTAAAAAAACGTTGTTAGGTGACATCAATTTACCCGAGGATCATAACGAGCCCTCGTTCCTCGGGTAAAAATTATTTTGATGGCTCCCTATCTTTACTAATGAATTTGCATGATTGTTCTTATTATTTTTTCAAGTATCCAGAAAATCACAAAAAATTAAATATTTCTCAAACAACAAAAAAATAAAAAATTTCTCAAAAACCAAAAAAATTAAAAAGCTTTCAAAATAAAAAAAATAGATATTTTCTAAAAAATAAAAAAAAGAGTTTTCAAGGGATCTGTCTCCATCAAATGAGTACCCAGATAAAATAGAATTTGAAAAGGACGAGTATGATTTCAATCTTGAACTTGACTTCAACCTCATAGGGATAGGAGAAGAGTCTAAGGACGAAATGGAATACCCCCCAAAGAAATCAAGACTTGATAGAACGTCACGAGAGAGGTGTTCAGCCAAACATTAAGGATACATATTCAATCAATCTTGGTACAGAAGAGGACCCACAAATCATCAAGATCGGAGCCTTATTGACGTCGCAACAAAAGGAGAAAATGACTAAATTCTTACGAGAGTATCAAGACGTCTTCGCATGGTCATACAGAAATATGCCTGGGTTAGATACAAATCTAGTCGTCCACAAGTTACCAATTACCTCAGGAAGCAAACCGATCAAGTAAAAATTGAGAAGATTGAAACTAGAATGAACACTCAAGGTCAAGACGAGGTCATGAAACAATTCGAAGTAGGATTTCTTACAGTCTCTACGTACCCTAAGTGGTTGGCTAATGTCGTCCCAATACCTAAGAAAGATGGGAAGGTACGCATGTGTGTTGACTATCGAGACTTGAATAAGGCCAGTCCTAAGGATGATTTTCCACTTCCACACATCGACACTCTAGTCGATAGTATAGCAGGGCACGACATGTTCTCGTTCGCGGATGACTTCTTGGACTATAATCAGATAAAAATGACAAAAGAAGACTACGAAAAGACTGCATTCATCCCACCATGGGGTATTTTTCACTACAAAGTCATGTCAATCGGATTGAAGAATGCAGGGGCGACTTATCAACGGGCAATGATCGCATTATTCCATGATATGATCCATAAAAAATGGAGGTCTACGTAGACGACATGATCGCTAAATCGGGTGTAAAAGAAGATCATCTGTTACATCTCAAGAAGTTGTTCGACAGGCTCAAGAACTATAGTTTAAGGTTCAATCCGGCCAAATGCGTGTTCAGGGCAATATCAGGCAGCTAGCACTGGGGTTTATAGTTAGTAGAAGAGGTATCGAGATTGTAACACCCCGAATTTTTTAATTCGTCTCTCGAGAAAAAATTAAATAGTGGAATTTTAAAAAAATCTTGAAAGTGGGATTTAGGGATAAAATTTTAAGATGTTTTTGATCATTTTTAATGGAATCTGACCTCACCATTAGATTCAAAATGATCAAAAAACATAGTTTAGCCTGTAAGTACGCTCAAATGCGAGTCCGAATATAAAAGTTGCAAAATCCTTGATTACCGGGTCGGACCAGGCTAAAACAGTGACTTTTTGTTAGAGCAATAATTTTTAAAATTTGATCATACCATTGGGTTCATAATGAAAAGTTATTCAACATGGACTATTTATTTGTTATTTTTGGAGATCAGAAGTCGAATTATCATCAAAAACGAAAACGACATCAAGTTTAGGGGTCACGTCAGGCCAAAAATATAAATTTTTGATGGAGACATAATTTGTAGAAATTGACTACATCATTAGATCCGGAACGAAAAATTAGATGAAATAGAATATTCATTTGTTAGTTTTGGAGTCCGGATGATCAAGTTATCATCGATCAAACAATTGACAAAATACCAAATTCGTCCCAAATTTTATATAAATAAAATTTTTAATTTTTTTTTTAAACGTCGTCTCCTCCAACCCACCCAAACCGCGTGAATATATAAAACAAAAATTTTGATTTTTCCTCCGATTCTTCCACCTCAGATCTCTCACAAACGGCTCGCCGTCGACGATCGACGCAGAAGGGAGAAATGTCCGCAGCTACGTTCTCTACAAAACCACCCAACTTTTCTTCGTTTCACTTCTATTTCACCCGATATCGTCAAAAATCAGCCGTATTCGGATACGAAAATTTCGAAACTTTGACCTCGGATTTCGTCCGTTTCGGGGTCAAATCGCTTTCCGACGCAGAAGGGAGAAACGTCCGTCGTCTCATTCTCTACATAACCCACCAAATTCCTTCCGTTTTCTCGTCTTTTTCATCCCGTATAGTCAAAAATCAGCCGTATTTTTATACGGAGATTTTTGTAACTTCGACTTCGGTTTTCATCGATTTCGGGGTCAAACCGTCTTTCGCCGTAGAAGGGAGAAGAGACGAGTACATCGAGATCTTCGAACCCACCAAGTCAGTTTCGAAAATCAGCCGCTTCGAAGTTCGATCCGCCTCGATTTTCATGCCAATCGTCTCGATTTCTACGCACGTGCTTCAATTCCGTCGCCTAGTGATTGTAAGGAACTCTCAATTTCTATTAGTAATCGTAGATTGTGAAAATTGCATTTAGGATTTATCGAAAAAATTTGGATGTATTTCTAAAATATAGAATTATTTTGTTATTTGAAAAATTCACGTCAGAAATTGCATGATTGATATGTTTACTGTATTTTTAACAATTATTATACGTGGATAGGGTATTTTAATGGGTTATTTCCATAAATTGGGTCTTGTGCACTGTTCGGACCCCGTTTTGATATAAAATTTTTTTTTTTTTTTCAATATTATTGATAAAATAAATTCTTTAATTGGAAAATGTGATTTAATATTCAATGAACTCATATTGAGTTGATGAATATCAGAAAATGGATGTTTTTATTGAAGAGATTGAAAATTGTAAAAATCGAAAAAAAAAGAGAAAAGGGTATGAAACGGTAAAATGTCAGAGTCACACCCGAGGGGTGATGTCTGCATTTTACGTTGTTGTGTTGTATGTAGGTTGGTGAACAGATATCCAGGGATAATATTATTGGTTGCATGTTTATTTCCTTTCTGTTAGCGCGAGGCGCTCCGTTATGTTATTTATTTTAGGCCGGGTGGCCACACTTGCATGGTAGGAAACTGGATATCTATTCTCAACCTTGTATTGTTAATTTCTCTTTTGTTTTCAAATGAAAATAATATATATGTACCTATTTTGTGAGCTGTTAAAGAGTTTGTAAATGCCTGAAGGGATAGTGCATCATATCATCCGGAGTGGTGTACTATCCTGGGATGTACGGTAGGGACCACCAAACTCATACGTGGTATGGGACGCGTATGAGAGTGGAGTCACAACTGGAATCCGAGTTTATTCCTCTCTATCTTTACCAGTGAACTTGTAATGTAAAGGTGGTCGTATACGAATGGTTTGTATCTTTGGGAATCACATGTACGCCTGATAGGCATAGACGAAGATGATTAGTCAGTGATCACTAACAATCTATAGTAGTCGAACGTTCTGACACATCGAAAAGAGACCCATTGCTTACGGTCACGTCAAACGGCCAGCCTGAGCCGGATAAATGGTCAACCAAGCGTGGTAAACAGCGACCAGCGACCAGCCACAAAATCAGGAACTAAAAGCCCGAGAAGAATTGTAACATCATGTCCCGACTGGGAGCGATCCAGTCGTGAATCCCAACTCTCTAATTCCAATACTCCACCATTGTGTATTATGTATCTGTTGCTTATTTTGATATATAAAATGAAATGCATGTTTATTGTTTCCATTTGATCAATTAGATTTGTATAAAAAGAGAATGTTATAGTGAGTACTGCTGATCGATGTAATGTGAGTTTTAAAATGTTTAGTTGCTCATCCCTGGCTATATGTACCAGTTAATCGTAGTTTTCTTCTGTAAAATTTTGTTTATTTTAAAATGATTCAGTATGTTTATTCGTTCATGTTAGGAGAGGTTATTGGCAGAAATTGTTGCTTCCTTACTGGGTAACCCTTGTTACTCACCCTTTCCTTCTCTATTTTTTAGTTTCAGATCTAAAGCTTGGCGAGACAAGTATAGAGCACGAGTGAGAATCATCTGGTGGGTCAAATAGATAGCCAGACTTGTCACTTGGTGAGTATTGGGGCTACACCCCTCTAATTGTGTTAGTTTGTCTAGGTAGTATTATAGATGTTGTTCTGAGCGTTAGGACTTTTGTTAGAGTGAGAAAATCTCTGTATAATCCTGTATCCTGGTTATTCTTCCGCACTCTGATTTATCGTACGATATTAGATGTATATAGGCTTCCGCTCGTTATTACATTATGTATGTAAATGCAGGATTGTATGTCGTTTATCAGGTGCAGGTTGAACGCCTTGGAATGCTAACATAAACAGAGGAAACCATGCCGAAATTTCGAGGTGCTACATAATACCTCGAGATCTGACATGGGGATTTGTGTTAGCGTTCGGCGGGGCGCCACAGATGGTATCAGAGCATAGTATTAGATCCGTATGGGATACAGATCTGCTATGTTTTGAAGAATTGGCTGATACCACAGTTATTAGAGCAATAATCATAGAATGTCACTAGGAATTCGGTATCCGAGCTCATTAGTAATTCCGTATTGGAATTATGAGTTCTTCCGTGTCTAGATGTTTATAGAGCCTTGTAAGCCTAAGATAGGATTCTAAGTTTATTCTTTAGTAATGGAAATGGAGTCCATTACTAAGTTCCAATCTATGATAGTAATTCATAGTTACGTAAGAGTAGCTTTGGCCTTATTATGATAAATGCCTTAATACGGATGAACATAAGCTAGAGGAATGGACAAGGTAGAGGCCAAAACGCAACAGAGACAAGATAGGTTCTGGATCAGACATTTGACCTGATATCACAACTAATATCATTCATCGGATAGGTGGTTGAGTCTCATGACAAGTTTAGAGAAGAAATATGAATAAGCAACCACCAACACCTCGAAGCCAAATGGAAGGAAGGCAATTAGCGACAAACAGTTACGAAACTAACAAATTTATAGGAAAATAACAAGAAGTGGGGAGTGATATTATAGACATACCAACTCATGGATGGAAGAATATCATAAGAAATAACATATACTATTAAATTAGTCGAAAGAAAGAGTTGTGATATATTATGAATGTGGCAAATTGGGACATAAAGGAGAACAATGTTTGGGTCAATATCAATCGATTAAAGATGCGTGCCTCAAAAGATGCTAGACAAACCAATTGAAGGAACAATAAGGCCACCATATTTAAATAAAGTTGATAACGTATTCGTGCCATCCCGAACAGACAAGACTAGCGATTGGAAGTGAGAGATGGTACAAGACTTACCACGATTGTAAGGCACACCACTAAATCCAAGAAATGAGGAAATGTTGGACTCTCTTCGCAAGAAACAAATACTATTCCACCTTAGAGACCATTACCACAAGGTCGTGCCTTTGAAGAATAAGAAAATTTCCCAGTGCAAAGGACATGTAAATCTAAGGATGTGGTTGTAGAATTTTCAATGATTATGTCTATCAAGATTTGGGGACTTTTCCAATCCGATTGAGGTCAATGAGTGGGTTTTAAAGATCTGAAAGATTTTGATTATCATGTAGTGCCCAAGAGATCAGTGGATGACGGTGATTACATTCTAGTTGGACGAGGATGCTAATCATTAGTAACATTTTGAGATGAATGTATTGGGAGATGGATCGTTTGAGTGGGTAAACTTCGAGAGGATATTTCTCGATAGATTTATATCCGAGATTACTCGAGAAATCAAATACTAAGAGTTTTTGAGATTAGTGCAGGGTAATCTATCAATTACAGAGACTAAGATATGATGTACATTAGGTTGTCACGATATGCTCCCGAGCTTATCCTGACAGATCTGTAGAAGGCCCGTAAATTCTTTAGAGGACTATAAACTTACCTAAGGGCCAGGAGGTCGATGATTGAGATTACCAATTATAGAGCAGTTGGAGCTCCAATAATGCCAACAAGACCAAAGGAATCAACAAGGTAGGTTCAGAGCCTATAAACCCTAGTCTACCAACTGCCTACTCCACAGAGACCTACGAAGACAAGATCGTTGACATGTTACGCGTGTGATCAAGTGGGATATATCAAGAGAAAATGTCATCTATCACAGGTGCGAGTAAGGGTTATGACCCAGGAGAAAGTACCTGTCTCCAACGAAGTTTTGGAAGTACAATTTCTAATTATAATGTTAGAACGTGGAGTTTTACTCAATATTGATTCCTCTAGATTATATATATTCTGTGAAGAGTTTGCACACTTGCTAGAGCTAGAAACTACTGACACGAATCGAGTAATGAAATTATTTATACTATTGGGAAACCTTGCAAAGAAAGAATAAGATTTTTGGAAGATCATTAAGAA
Organism: Akebia trifoliata; assembly: GCF_017979445.1. Lineage (NCBI taxonomy): Eukaryota > Viridiplantae > Streptophyta > Magnoliopsida > Ranunculales > Lardizabalaceae > Akebia > Akebia trifoliata. The sequence goes on along the minus strand of NC_141386.1, from coordinate 6,866,643 downwards.
CTTGCAAAATAGGTATTAGAATAATTGTAAAGTGTGAAAAGACAAGTGATGTTCAATTGGTACGCTAGTCTTTATATCAATAGTTTAGTCAATTACCCGTATATTACGCTAGTAGATAAGCAGGTGTTGCTTGTATATCCTTCATGTCGAGAGCTACTTCCTCGAATATCAACACAGGGAGTTGCGTATCTTTCCTTTCGATTGAAGATGACTTAACTTTGGGAGGCCTAATGACTGAACTATTAGATAAAGCAGCTCTTGCTTTACGACTTCTTGAATTGATTCTCCTCATTTGAAAAGATAGATCATCTTTTTCCTTTTATCTTTCTATCATCGATGTCGGTTCTAACTCTTCTTTTGCCTTCTCCTTTCACGATCGCCTACCAGTAGAGAAATTCATTATTATCGTTCTCGTTACGTGATCAATGCTTTCTATAGACAAGCGCTCACTTCGAGACTTCGATTGTGACTCCTTTTCACTCCTTGAAACGAAAGCGTTATAAGTAAAGATTATGATTCCGTAGAAGCAGCGGCTACTACCTACATGTCCCCACATCCATCCTAAAGAGATTTAGTAGAGTATAAGTTAGGAGGTGGGTCGATGTAAAATGTGAGAAAGAATAATCTTGTGACAATGTTGCATTAATGATGACTTAATGGAATTGTGAGAAAATAGATGTATGATTTATCCCCTCGAGTAAGATTTTAAATTATGAAGATTATGACAGAGGTTTTGAGGAAATATCGCAATAAGTAGAAAATGTAATATTGAATTAAATATAGAGATAATGGTGTGTTTGCGGTAAGATTATGCATTGGGAGTAATATACATAATAATTATGAGTAAAACATAATATATGATGTAATTGATGAGAAAAGTAAGGATGAAGAATAAAGAAGATGTGAAAGGATTGTTGTTGATAGACATTGATGGGAAAGTGATACAAGGTGAATTGATTGTTATCTTAAGGTTATACCAATAATGGATTAGTTGGAGTATGAGTTTGAAATAGAGTGATTAATTAATTAATGTGTTGAGTTGATGGAATATGGGATATATAGTCTACGAGTTATAAATCAGATTGGTTTGGGAAACCAATAAACGTAATCGAAATATGTTGTTTATTATATATGTCGTGTTAGTGGAATCGCGACAAAGCTCAATAATGTATGATTTCAATTTCGAGGACGAAATTTTTATTAAGGGGGGGAGAATGTAACACCCCGAATTTTTAATTCATATCTCGAAGAAAAATTAAATAGTGGAATTTTAAGAAAATCTTGAAAGTGGGATTTAGGGATAAAATTTTAGGATGCTTTTGATCATTTTTAATGGAATTTGACCTCACCTTTAGATTCAAAATGATAAAAAAACATAGTTTAGCCTGTAAGTACGCTCAAATGCGAGTCCGAATATAAAAGTTGCAAAATCCTCGATTACCGGGTCGGACCAGGCTAAAATAGTGACTTTTTGTTAGAGCAATAATTTTTAAATTTGATCATACCATTGGGTTCATAATGAAAAGTTATTCAACATGGACTATTTATTTGTTATTTTTGGAGATCAGAAGTCGAATTATCATCAAAAACGAAAACGACATCAAGTTTAGGGGTCACGTCAGGCCAAAAATATAAATTTTGATGGAGACATAATTTGTAGAAATTGACTACATCATTAGATCCGGAACGAAAAATTAGATGAAATAGAATATTCATTTGTTAGTTTTGGAGTCCGGATGATCAAGTTATCATCGATCAAAACAATTGACAAAATACCAAATTCGTCCCAAATTTTATATAAATAAAATTTTTAATTTTTTTTTTAACGTCGTCTCCTCAAACCCACCAAACCGCGTGACATATATAACAAAAATTTTGATTTTCCTCCGATTCTTCCACCTCAGATCTCTCACAAACGGCTCGCCGTCGACGATCGACGCAGAAGGGAGAAATGTCCGCAGCTACGTTCTCTACAAAACCCATCCAACTTTCTTTCGTTTCACTTTCTATTTCACCCGATATCGTCAAAAATCAGCCGTATTCGGATACGAAAATTTCGAAACTTTGACCTCGGATTTCGTCCGTTTCGGGGTCAAATCGCTTTCCGACGCAGAAGGGAGAAACGTCCGTCGTCTCATTCTCTACATAACCCACCTAAATTCCTTCCGTTTTCTCGTCTTTTTCACCCCGTATAGTCAAAAATCAGCCGTATTTTTATATGGAGATTTTCGTAACTTCGACCTCGATTTTCATTGATTTTGGGGTCAAACCGTCTTTCGCCGTAGAAGGGAGAAGAGACGAGTACATCGAGATCTTCGAAACCACCAAGCCAGTTTCGAAAATCAGCCGCTTCGAATTTCGGCCCGCCTCGATTTTCGTGCCAATCGTCTCGATTTCTACGCACGTGCTTCAATTCCGTCGCCTAGTGATTGTAAGGAACTCTCAATTTCTATTAGTAATCGTAGATTGTGAAAATTGCATTTAGGATTTTATCGAAAAAATTTGGATGTATTTCTAAAATATAGAATTATTTTGTTATTTGAAAAATTCACGTCAGAAATTGCATGATTGATATGTTTACTTGTATTTTTTTAACAAATTATACGTGGATAGGGTATTTTAATGGGTTATTTCCATAAATTGGGTCTTGTGCACTGTTCGGACCCCGTTTTGATATAAATTTGTTTTCTTTTTCAATATTATTGATAAAAATAAATTCTTTAATTGGAAAATGTGATTTAATATTCAATGAACTCATATTGAGTTGATGAATATCAGAAAATGGATGTTTTATTGAAGAGATTGAAAATTGTAAAAATCGAAAAAAAAAGAGAAAAAGGGTATGAAACGGTAAAATGTCAGAGTCACACCCGAGGGGTGATGTCTGCATTTTACGTTGTTGTGTTGTATGTAGGTTGGTGAACAGATATCCAGGGATAATATTATTGGTTGCATGTTTATTTCCTTTCTGTTAGCGCGAGGCGCTCCGTTATGTTATTTATTTTAGGCTGGGTGGCCACACTTGCATGGTAGGAAACTGGATATCTATTCTCAACCTTGTATTGTTAATTTCTCTTTTGTTTTCAAATGAAAATAATATATATGTACCTATTTTGTGAGCTGTTAAAGAGTTTGTGAATGCCTGAAGGGATAGTGCATCATATCATCCGGAGTGGTGTACTATCTTGGGATGTACGGTAGGGACCACCAAACTCATACGTGGTATGGGACGCGTATGAGAGTGGAGTCACAACTGGAATCCGGGTTTATTCCTCTCTATCTTTACCAGTGAACTTTTAATGTAAAGGTGATCGTATACGAATGGTTTGTATCTTTGGGAATCACATGTACGCCTGATAGGCATAGACGAAGATGATTAGTCAGTGATCACTAACAATCTATAGTAGTCGAACGTTCTGACACATCGAAAAGAGACCCATTGCTTACGGTCACGTCAAACGGCCAGCCTGAGCCGGATAAATGGTCAACCAAGCGTGGTAAACAGCGACCAGCCACAAAATCAGGAACTAAAAGCCCGAGAAGAATTGTAACATCATGTCCCGACTGGGAGCGATCCAGTCGTGAATCCCAACTCTCTAATTCCAATACTCCACCATTGTGTATTATGTATCTGTTGCTTATTTTGATATAAGATGAAATGCATGTTTATTGTTTCCATTTGATCAATTAGATTTGTATAAAAAAAGAGAATGTTATAGTGAGTACTGCTGATCGATGTAATGTGAGTTTTAAAATGTTTAGTTGCTCATCCCTGGCTATATGTACCAGTTAATCGTAGTTTTCTTCTGTAAAATTTTGTTTATTTTAAAATGATTCAGTATGTTTATTCGTTCATGTTAGGAGAGGTTATTGGCAGAAATTGTTGCTTCCTTCCTTACTGGGTAACCCTTGTTACTCACCCTTTCCTTCTCTATTTTTTAGTTTTAGATCTAAAGCTTGGCGAGACAAGTATAGAGCACGAGTGAGAATCATCTGGTGGGTCAAATAGATAGTCAGACTTTGTCACTTGGTGAGTATTGGGGCTACACCCCTCTAATTGTGTTAGTTTGTCTAGGTAGTATTATAGATGTTGTTCTGAGCGTTAGGACTTTTGTTAGAGTGAGAAAATCTCTGTATAATCCTGTATCCTGGTTATTCTTCCGCACTCTGATTTATCGTACAAGCTACTGAGGAAAGATACGCCGATGAAGTGGAACAAAGACTGTCAGGAAGCATTCAACAAGATCAAGTAATATCTACTCAATCCACCGATCTTAGTCCCTCCTACTCCAAAATGACCACATCGCAAAATGGCAGTTATTATCCGAGTTTGACATCACCTATGTCATTCAAAAAGCCATCAAAGGGCAAGCCATCGCTGACCACCTTGCCGAGCACCCGTTGCCTGACTACGAGCCGTTAAAAATGAACTTCCCGGATGAAGCTATACTATTTATCGAGATTGAAAACGAGGATGATGACGAAGAACTAGGCTGGAAGATGTACTTCGACGGAGCAGCCAATCAGAAAGGAAACGGGATTGGGGAAGTTTTGATCAAACCAGATGGGTCCCACATGTCTATCCCAATCAGATTGAAGTTTCAATGCTATAACAATGAGGCTGAATACGAAGCATGCATAGCAAGGTTGAAAGTAGTACTACATCTCAAGGTAGATGAGATCAATGTTTTCGAAAATTCAAGCTTAGTAGTCTATTAGATGACTGGAGAATGGAAGACTCGAGAACAAAGACTGGTCCCTTACCAAGAATATCTAGAGGAACTAAGCTCACACTTCGACATGATTTCATTCGCATACATGCCAAGAGCTAAGAACCAGTTTGCCGATGCACTAGCTACACTTGTTTCCACGATTAGTATTTTAGAGGATCTGGTCATCGACCCAATTGAGATTGGAATTCAACATGAATCGGCTTACTGTCTACCCGTCGAAGTAAAAGAATCCGAAGAAAAGCCTTATTACTGAAAGCGCCCTCGATCCGCGGGGTGTGTGGATCCGCTTTTGACTCTTGAGGTTTGGGAGTCGCCACCTAGTTGTTAAGGTCTAGGAACCAAACTGACTCTAAAAAAGACAAACTAATCTACGAAAGAGAAAAAGAGTCAGGGGATCACGTTACGGGGTTGGAAGGTGTTAGGCACCAACCCCGCCCGGCCAAAGCCGATCTCTACTAACTTCTCAAATATATCACATTGCTAAAAACCTAGATAAAAATAAAAATAAAAAATTTCATACCTTTTCGATAGCAAGGATTTTGTTCCCTCAGATCTGACAAAAATAGCTCCTTGTACCGTACTCCCTTACTTCGTTCTGTCTTTGGATTTGATTTCGGATCTTCGAGGCAAGGTATCTCCTTATTTTTGGCTCTGAACTCTTCAAGTTTGTTGTGGATTTTAGGATGTTTTTGGAAGGCTTTTAAGCGTTTCTTATGCTAAAATCGAAGGGGGGATGTTAAGTAAGGAGTTAGGGCTCCAAAATCAGGGTTTATGGGAAGTTAGGGGAGCTTTTAGACCTACTTTTCTTAAGATTTATGATTTGATACGAAAATAGGGTGTGAGCACCTCTATTTATAGATGTTTTTAGGGGTTGATTTGGATAGAGTTAGTATTTAATTAAAGTTATTTTAATTAGAGTTGTGTTTTAATTAGACTTATTTTAGGTAGAATTGTGTTTTAATTAGAATTATTTTAGGTCGAATTATTTTTAAATTAGAAATCTATTAGATTGAGTTATTATTTAATTAGAACTCTATTATGACTCTTGGTCTTATTTGATTGACTTTTAATGTTTTGACTTTAGTCTTAATTGATTAACTTTTAATATCTTGACTTCAGTCTTGCTTAATTGACTTTAATTTTGACTTCAGTTTCACTTGATTGACTTTAATACCTTGACTTCAGTCTTGCTTGATTTACTTTAAATTTTTGGAGAACCCCCTCTAAAATATCTTTAATTCTTTGGACCCCCCAAATGGAGGGGTCCTTAAATAAATTTCTCACGAACCCTCAACAATTTTACTTGAAAACCCAATTGATCGATTTCTTTGGTTCAAAATTTTAAATTAATTTCAGTAATATTTCACTTTAATTATTTAATATTTTAGTTATTAATTTTGAATTTTTTAATTATGAAAATTGTGAAATTATCGTTTTACCCCCAGAGAGGACTTTTCACGTTTTAAGTCGATTTTTAATGTTTTAGGATGTTTTAGAATCGATTTTTTGTAAGGAATTCAATGAAAATATTAGTTTGTGTCATTTATGAAATTTTTTATGTGAAATGGTCATGAACTTTATGAGGGGCATTTTCGTAATTTTGTCAAATTCTGTTAAAATTGGCGAAATGATTTATTTGGTTTCGATTTGTTATTTTATGTGTTTGAGAGAGTTTTCCTAAGCGTATCGTAGGCTCTAGGGTTGTTTTGATGTTAGGGGTATTTTGATAATTTGATCAATCTTTAGTGATTTTTATCGTGAAGCTTCTTTTTGTTTGAAAGATGATGATTTCTATGTTTCTAGAGTCGTATTTTCCTAGTGTAGCGTGGTTTCTAAGGTTTTGTCAATTCGAGATACCTCATCCGGATTTCTGAAACACATTCGGTAATAAAATAAAGCAATGGAATACACATCCATCATTGGGAATCATTGTGATCGGGTTGACGAGTTGATTAATCAGGCGGATGCAAAAATGGGGTGTCTACAGTTACTCAGACATTAGGGCATATTTCGAGGATCGAACCCTTCCCTCAGGTGCAACGCCTAATGACAGAAGGACTATCCAGAAATTGGCAGGACAATTCTTCATCAGCAGTGACATTCTATACAAGAAATCACACCACGAGATCTTACTTCGGTGTGTGGCAGAAACAGAAGCAAAACGACTAATTGAGGCTATACATGGGGGAGTCTGTGGACCCCACATGAATGGTCATATGCTAGCCAAGAAGATCATGAGGATGGGCTACTATTGGTCGACAATGGAGAGTGACTGCTATCAGCATGTTCGCAAATGCCATCTGTGCCAAATCTATGCCAACAAGATCAATGCTCCGCCATCAAAATTGCATAACATGACTATGCCTTGGCCTTTTTCGCTCTGGGGAATGGATGTCATCGGGCTAATCTCACCTAAGGCTGCAAATGGGCATCGTTTCATCTTAGTGGCTATCGACCACTTCACAAAGTGGGTAGAAGCTGCTTGGTACGCCAACGTCACGAAAAGTAATATCCTGAAGTTTGTCAAGAACAACATTATTTGCAGATATGGGCTTCCCAACGGACTAGTGACTGATAATGCCAAGAACTTCAAGAACAAAGATATGGTCAAGATGTGCGAAGATTTTCAAATTACTCATTACAACTCTGTACCCTACAGATCCAAGATGAATGGAGCAGTCGAGGCAGCCAACAAGAATATTAAGAAAATTATCGAGAAGATAGCAGTTACGTACAAAGATTGGCATGACATGCTGCCTTTTGCACTTCACGCCTATTGAACCTCGTTCAGAACTTCGACTGGGACAATTCCATATTCATTAGTCTACGGAATGGAAACAGTTTTACCAATAGAAGTCGAGATCCCTTCCCTCTGGATCTTAAAAGAAGTTGAGTTGGATGAAGCTGAATGGATTCAAGCACGATTCGACCAGTTAAATCTAATTGACGAAAAATGTCTGGCAGCCATTTGTCATGGACAGATCTACCAACGACGAATAGCCTGCGCCTACAATAAGAAAGTCAACCTAGGAATTTCTCACCAAGAGACCTTGTATTGAAAAAAATTCTACCAATCCAAGAAGATGCTAGAAGAAAGTTTCAACCGAATTATGAGGGAGCATTTATCGTGAAAAAGGTGATGACGGGAGGAGCTTTGATTCTTACAGAGATGGACGGACAAGTATTCCCACAACTGATCAATGCTGACACTGTTAAGAAATATTACGCTTGAGATTTGGCCCTGAGATGACGAAAGGCCATCTTTGCTATCCCAAACAAACTATCTAACCCTAGTCAACCCTTTTGAGCCATCACATTCATTTCTTAACCTAAGACTGGGGCAAGTCAACAATACAAAAAATGAAAATGAAAAAAAGAAAAACAAATAAAAAAAAAAGACAAAAAAAGAAAAGAGAAAATCTGAAGTATCAAAATACTCCTGGCCCGCATGAGGATAAATTGTAAACGGCTAAAAATACAAAAAAATAAAAAAAAGTCAAAAAACTCGGACACTTGATCTGAGCTCGACCCAAATCTCCAGCTTAAACAAGTTCGAGAGACGTTTAGAGGAGACACAGATCACCTTTTAGAAATAAAAATAGATAAATCCCATGTCTAAAACCACCCTAAATACAGTCAGACCTTAACCTTTTTGTATCCTTCCACCACCATTAGCCTAAGCCAACGTTTCGTCTTACTTAAAGTCCTTTTTGTATCCTTCCACCACCACTATGAGTAAAATAATCAGACTATGACAAGATCAAAGCCACCGGCATGATGAAAATCCCAAAAAAGGACGTCGATGCGCAAAAAACGTAGAAATCGGGTCTGGTGAAAACCTTAACCGGCACCAGGGGCAATAAGGGTAAATAAAAAAAAACTCCTGGCCCGCAAAAGTATAAACTATGAATGACAAAATCCTTTCAAAAACCCGTAATCCAAACAGACAACAAGCTTCCAATACCAGGGCACTGGGGATGACTCTAAATGAATCAAAAGAACAATTGACGCTTGTATCCCCTGTGTTTGGTAAAAGCACCAAAATCGTCATAACAAAAAAAAGATTTACAAACTCTGAATTTATCGTACTCATTTGACAAAGACATTTCACAAAATTTCAAAAATAAAAAAAAACAAAAAAAAACTACTATTTTGGCCGATGATAAAAAATCTAGGACTTATTCAAACTTCGTGAACAATAAATATGTCTGAGGCCAAGTAAGTACAAAACCTATTTTCTTTGCATTAATCTTTCAACGTTTTGCATACATTTAGTTAATGACAGGAAAATCCAAAAGTGGGAATACAGTGCAATCAGTCAAACATCATGGTGAGAAATGAAAAAAGAGTCAAGGCACTCCTCCAAAGCACGGATCCGAGCAGCTTGACTAATCATCACTTTCTCGGCATCGGAAGCATCACGGCTCACCAAGTATGCTGCAAAGTCCTCAAAATGAAGACACTGGGCAAGTCGATCCCTCAACTCAGCAACTTCAGCTCGAAGCCTAGCCACTTCACCACCATCACTAGATCCAGACTGGGTAAGGGCAGATGTCAACCGAGCGATCTCTTTCTGCATCTACTCGGATTTGAGCCAGATAGCCTGAATTTGACGATGATCAGTCTAAGACTCCTCTACTCGATCTCGATAATCAAAGAAAGATGAAGCATCAGGACGTGTTCAGGGAATTTTCGACACTGATAGTCTCCCAGAGATGAGCTCTCGAATCCAAAGCAAGTATGCCGGGAATTGGTGTGCTACAAAGATGGGTCGACTCAGAACCTCAACCCGACCCCATTCTTTTACGAGTAGACTCAAGTGTAGTAGACAACGGACCAACCAACTCATTGAAATTTTCAAGGATGAGCACACCCTGGTCATAGCCAAATTGACGAAGAACCCGAAGTAGTACATAATGTGTCGCCTCGTGAAGATCAATCAAAACAAGGAAACGGGCACCATCAAAAGTAATCACAGGGGACCCTCGAGGTCGGAAGGCACCAACCCACCTCATTTCCTCATCATCAAGGTTACCAATAAAAGAATACCATTCTTCTTTGCCACCCGAGATGGAGGGAGTAACTCGCTCGACATCATGAGTACAAGATCAGCATTAACGCAAAATGGATGATTAACCACTTCAGTTGAAGCCAGATGATCCATAAACCAGAGCTACAATAACATGAGTATTCTAAACTTTGGAAATTGGCAAGTTCAAATTTAAATTTAAAAACTAAACTAAGTTTTGAATTTACCTGTAGGAAGGGAGCACATCCTCGAAAAATTCGACCACGACTAGAAGAACAAGCCATGAGGGATTGGAACATCTCGCTCAAAAGTATCGGTGCCAACCGGCGTCCCTCCCGGACTTGTTGAATCACGTGAATAAGAGAATGATCCATGATGTCTCCACCACTCGGAAACAAGAGTTCGCTCACCATGATCAAAGTGAGAGCATTAAAATGAATCAACGGTTTCGAGGAGTCCGTGAGGCGTTCAAGCAAGAAAGACTTGGACATTGTCGTCAAAATCGATCCACAATCCGAAATCTTCAAAAACTTGCGGCTTATCCCCAAGAAGTTGGAATCCTCGCTTCGGAATCCATCAAACAATGGTAGGATCACAACGGGGCCCGATATCTCAAGCCCCAACAATACTTCAAACTCCTCGATGGTGGGAGTCATTTCGTGCACCCCAAACCGAGAGAGATTAAGCTCAGGGATCCAATACCCCAACATTGCCTCAATCAAGCTCCATTGCAATGGGACCTTAGGCAAAGAGAGAGTGAACCCCAACTTATTCAAACACCATTGGGTTCTATCATCATTATCTATGCCATCTATCCTACTACTCAAGAAAGAATCCACAATGCCATATCTTTTCAAGTTGGGAAGAGTAGAGAACACCTCCATGGAGCTTGAAGAAAAGAAGCTTTAAGGAAGAAGGAGAGTAAAAAATCGTCCAAAATGTGAAAGAGGGAAGTAAAATAGTAAAAAGTGAGAAGTTAGGGCAAAAACAATGGTAAAACGGATTTAAAATAGGGGGAAATCGTGATGGTTCGTATTTGAAACACGGATAAGGTCAAATGATAACTGATATATGCCTAAAACACGGATGAAATCAAAGTTAGCTTATCCGTTCTGGCAACACGGATGAAGCAAAATGTGACTTATCCGTACTCTTGGCACGAAAAGAAGCAACAAATGATTCATCCGTACTCCTGGCACAGATAAAAATTGGGAAAAGCCACCCGTGTTGGGAACACGGACCAGAACATTGTCATTTGAGATTTTGACAACTCCGGACCACATAAAGGCCTTCTTAGGGCTCGATACATTGAAATCATATAGAAAAATAGTGAGAATTCCTACGTGCTCAATAAATACGTTCAAAACTCTCAAAATACGTACCAGGCACATAGGAGTTCAACAAGATCATATTGGGCCAGATTAAAACCACCTCACTCACCATGGACCCCAAGCATGACACACCACTCAAGAACATACTTGAAGGGTTCTTTGGACCCTAATCGCACCCTTTACCCGCCTGTAGGCTCACCTACACTCAAGAGGGCTCAAAAGCCCTAACAATTGATACCACACCCAAGAAGCTCGTTGGAGCCCGAATCAGTTGCATGTATGACCATAATAAGATGAATACAATGAAATATGGGCATAAATATATATACATACAAAAGTTTGAAATGTCTACACACAATGTTTAGAAAACTAATACAAAATGTCTAATATTTTGTCAGGTACACAAAGATCAAATGGAAGGGGGAGCATCATCTCTAGCACTCTGAGTCTCAAGGATAGATCCAGAAGAAGACCCGGCCATTGCACCCGAGCCAGACACCCCAGAAGAAGGTAGACTGTGCATCCGCAGTCGTCCCTCCGAATCCGTGAAGGATAGAAACGCGTCCAGGGCAGCATCCTGCTCCGTAGTACCCGCGAGATCAGCGCCAGGGACAGTAGGGCTAGTGGAAGGAGAGGCCTGAAAATGAAGAAACAAATCAAATATAGGCAGAAATATATACAGTATGCAAGGAATCAGACAACTAAATGTAAATACATACCCTGGGAGGTGTCGGAGGCCATGCAGAGGTGCTCGCTCCGTCTCGGCATCGATGATAGTCCTGAAAAGATCACATGAAGGAATCAATCAGAACATAATGCCATGAGCTATTATCTATGAAACAGAAAAGGAATGAAACGGTAATAACATACCATCTCAGCCTGTAGACGAGACTCTCACAACCATCTCGAGCTCCACCTCGATGCAAGCAGTTTGCTCCTCCACCTCCACCCGAGAAGCCCTCTACCTATTCTCCATCTCCACGGCCCTCGCTGCTTGAGCCTATATCACGTCGTAGCCCTCTCAAAGACGACGAAGATCATCGGCCTGAAAGTAAGAACACCGATCAAATGAGAAAGACAAGAAACAGAAAATTCTACAGAAAGGAGACAATGATAAAATGGTATCGTGACAACATGCACCTGAAGAAGGACCCCTCCGATCTCGGTGATCCCGGCCCGGGCAATGACAGCAGGCATGATGCACCCAATAGAGATCTCTCGGAATCATGCCTGGTAGTCACCCCCTCTCACCAGCCCAACAACATCTACGCCCCTCGCCTGGGCAAGATACTCATCCACCGTCATCGCACCCGAGATAGGCTCAGGTGGAGTGACAAGGATGCGAAGGCTCCCGTCGTGCTAGAAAAACAAGCGCACCCCTAGATAAAATGTATATCTCTGCTCGTCGATGAAGTAAGGGTAGCGCCCGTCGTTTGGTGTTATGCCTGTAGGCATTCCTCACCTCCTGCCTCCCGCTGATAGTGCGGGGGAAGTCTCGAAGCGTACTGAGAAGATCTGCAAAAGAGATAGTCAGACAATAGATACGAGTAGTTTTAGAGTCAAATAAGAAGAAAAGGTTCAAATACTCACATCTCGAAGATGACATCGATCGTTGTGGGCCCAAGCATTCCTAGGACTGCTCCTGATAGCCCTGGCGTCTCTGGTAGCCCAGAATGCGTCCAACGGATAACCCTCGTCAGGATGACGACGGGTAGGCAGATAGAAGGGGAAATATATATGAACAAAAATCTGAAAAAGAGGGTGTAGAATGTCGAACGATGAACGAGATATGGAAAAAGAAATTAAAAAGAAACGGAAGAAAATATATTTTACCTCAATAAAGTACAAGAAAAATCGAGTGGAGATCCCAACTCCACGAGGTGCAGTGATGCCCTCGAGGACCCAGTCCAAACCCACCATAATGGTACCATAAATAAGGCTACCCCAATCGAAATCTCCAATGTGGTCGATATCACACATGATGGAGAGAAAGGTGGTGAAGAAGGAAGAATCATCCTTCAAAAAGAAACTGTCGATGAGGAGAAATAAGCAAATACGAAAAATAATGTCGAAGTCTCTACCTTCAAACCGGGCTGATCGTTCTCGATAAGTGTGAGGGGCTCCGTCCTCTTCCTCGATCAGCAGCAAACCCGTTAATACCTCTGTACTAATCCTCCCCATCTTCCCCACCATAGAGGTAGGGACTCTAACAAGGCCCAAAAGCTCGCCTACCTACTGGACAGATATCATAGTCAAGGGCAGAGGCTCTCCATCCATGGCAATACTAGTAATCGCCACAAAATTCGAAGGCCTGATGCCTATCTCTACCTCTGGCATGTGGAAAGAATGAGTCGACGGAAACCACATCTCCACCATGGCCAAGAACAGAGGGCGATCAGCCTTAAGAGCTGGAATTTGCAAAAACGCGCCAAAGCCCACTGTAGAAAACTGGGTCCAGATGTCATCTGAAAATAAGGCAGCGATCGACAGAAAAGCACTCCAACTCCCTCTAAAAGTAGCTGAAGGATAGGGCGTAGGGATATCCAAGCAAACAAGCATAGAAACATGCATCCCTAGCCCACGAAGCAGAGAGGTATCTGGGACCCTCCCGTTCTCCTCCACAGGATCTCCACCCTAGAAACCTCTATGCCCACTTTGTCGGCACTTACGGCCCGATCAGCCCGGCCTCTACCACCACGTCTACCTCTCCCAGCATTGCTGCCTGGTAAGTCCTCAGCTGGACCACTCTGAGAGGTACTGACCTCATTTGCTCAACTGCCAGAGGAAGAACTGTCGTTGAAGACGAGTCAGGTCTCTGTGAAAGCTGCCTCGGCCAGCCATACTCCATCGCCACCCCATACCCCAAAGCAAAGCGAGCCCCAGTCTGGGGCCTCGCCTCCTCCTCATCGGACGACTGATGCACTACTTGGCTCCTCCACTCTCTACCAATCTACAAGTCGCCATGTGATCAATCAACAATGCAAAAATCCTATGATCACGTATCTCGATGAAGCTGTCTCTGTCAAATCAGAATCAAACCAACCCAGTCAAATCTGAGTCAAACCTACCCAGTCGACTTAATCAAACCCAATCAAATCGAAGTCAAACCCAGTTGATTCGGTCAATCCTAGTTAAGGTCTAATCAAACCAGTCAAACCCAATTGACTCGATCAATCTCAGTCCATCTTGAGTCAAACTTGATCAACTCAAGTCAATCCCAGTCAACTCGAGTCAATCCTAGCCAACCCTATCCAAACCTAGTCAACTCGAGTCAATCCCAACCAACCCTATCCAAACCCAGTCAACTCGAGTCAAACCAATCCAATCCTAGTCAACTCAAGTCAAACCCAGTCAACTCGGCTCAAACCTAGTCCATCTAAGTCAAATTCAATCTAATCTGAGTTTAAACCCAATTAACCCAGTCAACCCACTCAACTTAGTCAACCAAACCAACCCAACCAAAACCTAGTCAATCCAGTTTGGCCCTAAACCAAGTCAACCCAATCAATCCAAACCCACCTACTGAGTCTAGTCGACTCAAGGTCAACTCAGTCAACCGAAGTCAATTCAACCCAGTCTAACGCCAAACTGAGTTAAACCAGTTTAAACCTAGTCAACCTAATCAAAGCCAATTAAAACCTAGTCAAATCCAATCAACCCATTCTAACCCAGTTAACCCATTTTGACCTAGCCAAACCCAGTTTAAACTCAAAACAATACTTATTCGTACCCATGGACTGTCACAATCCTATCAGGAGATCATTGGAAAGCAAGCAAGCATGGGTTCTCAAAACAAAACGAAATATCCATATTTTAAAGCGAGATGGGAAACGTGAAAAGAAAAAAAACATGATCAAATATAAACGTTTAAATAATTCCTAAACAGTCCAAAGCCAACCAGTCCTATACCAACCCCAAACGGTCCTTAAATTACATCTCTTCCCACCCAAAAATAATTTCCAAAATATCCTTTCAACCAATCTATACCATCACTTCTTCACTAAACAATCCCTCAAACAAACCACCCGATTCCCCCTTTACCACCCTAAACAGTCCCAACTTCAGCCCACTAAACAAACCAAAATCACCCCTTAACCATCAAATTTATCACCAGACCAGTCCCAACACGACCCTAACCATCTTTAAACCCCTATCCAAAAATAGCCTTTCGGTTACCACCCTAAAAGACAAATCCATTTCAACCCTTAAACCACCCTTAAACAAACCACGCCTTTACCACCTCATGACACCTCACCCATCCCCAAAACAATCCAAATACCTGCCAAATCCCCAAATTAAGGATCGTCCAAAGGCCCACTTGCACTATCATTAGCAACCCCCAGACTTACCCATCACCATCCTTCCTAGATTGGCCTCATAAACCTTCGCGAAAACATACCCCAATAGGATCCACCACCCCCATATAAACCAGCCACTGTTATCAACACCATCACCATGTTCCTCTCCAAAATAACCCCAACCCCTCAAACCTCACAAATCCACAACCACCAATGGTCCATGCATTCAAATAATACGACATTAATCAAATAAAAATGGGCAAAAACAAGACAACAACGATCAATGAGGAGCAGTGCACGTAATTTTCAAATATGACAGTTCAAAAGCTTGGAGTGTTAATCTCAGATGCTCGGAAATTATATAAAGAAACCAAAAAGCAAATATATATATATATATAACAATGAAAATTAAGCGAAAGGAGGTGTTCATGTTTAAGACAGATTCAAGATACATGCAAATAGGCAAAGAAAAAAAAGGAAAAAGAAGGAGAGGATCAATGACCCACCTCGACAGGAAGTTGTAGCACCAAAACGAATGGCTCTAAGTCGTTTCCACAAACGCTCGAGTAGCCCAAACCTTCAAACAATCACGCCAAATGCCCCAAAATCAATGAAAGTAAAAAAGAAGACGAAGAGAAAGGAAGAAAAATCTCCAAAGAGGGAGAGGAAACCGAAGGAAACGAAGAAGAAACCAAAAATGAAAGGGCACGCAGGCTTTAACCGTTTAAAATTCATACTGGTCTGTGCTACCAGTACGGGCAAAACAAAATTTGGTCTATCCGTACCACCAACACTGATGAAGAAAACTTGATTAGATCCGTTTTCCAAGCACAGATGAGATAAGAGTAACGTTACCCGTGTTTTAAACACGGATGCAATCGAACCAAATGCCATCCGTGCTTCGAGCACGGATCAGTCGATAATTAAAAATGAGAGAAATAAAGAATCAATTCAAAAATCAAATAAAAATAAAAATAAAATCAAAAACCAAATAAAAATCAAAATAAAATCAAAACAATAAAAATAAAAATAAAATCAAAAAATCGAATAAAAATCAAAAATCAAAAAGTCAGAAAAATCATAAAAATTTCAAAAATCCTTTCGAATGGCACTCAATTTTGATTTGTTAAAACACGACCGAGAAATACCTAAATTTCAAAAATCATCAAATCTTCATCAAATCCGAGATCTCACACGAGCTCCGTGCCATCGAGATCAAGGAATCAATAAGGTAACTCTGTCAGACCCCGTGCTTGAGTAACCATTTTATATAAAAGTCATCAATCGGTAATTCGAAGTCGTGTTTGGCAAAATTCCCCCTAGCCCGTACAAATAAAGGTTTAGTCTATTCTTTACAATTCTTTGCACGTAATTCCTGCAAAGAAGGGCAGCTGTAGACATCTCAATTTGAAAGGGCCCTCACTCGAAAGGGCCCAAAAAATAGCAATTTTTCAATAAATTTGACCAACGGGCCTCGATGGCCCGAATCGTCGAAATATGACATTTTTGCCAAAACAAAACCCCTAACACCTCTCAATGGGTTAGTAGGTCCACCAAAGGGACTCGACAAGCTCACATCTGCCCCGCTCCACGAAATATCGGTTTTCCAACAAAATAGGCCAACGGGCCTCTAAGGCCCAAAACGATGAAAAATGGCAATTTTGAGTAAATCAAGGCCCTAAGACCTCCTAATGGTCTAGGGGACCTATAAGAAGGGTTGCAACCCATCCTATACATGTTCAACCTCACCACACCTCCTTTATATCCAAGAGAAATCGAACGATCGATGAAACTCTCCAATGGGCCTAAAAAGCCCGATTCGTCAACATGTGACATTTTTGATAAAAAAAATCTAATAAAAATAAAAAATGTGAGACTTGGGATACCTACCTTCCATCTACCTTTCACCGCCTCACCTCCGAACCCTCAAAGACCCTAAGCCCATTCGAGGCCCGCAAACCTTTACCTATTTCCTAAAATAATTCCTCACTTTACCCTCAACCTAAAATCACTCACATATCACCTAAATTCTAAAATAAATCATCCTTAAAACTCCAACCCACAAACAAACCTTATCCAAACCAAAATGGCCTACAACCCTCTAAAAAGTCCAAGCCCAATATATCAAAAGGCCACAAACTACTATCCATACCTAATTCACTATCCAACCTACAACCCTAACCCATCAACCCTTACCCACATCAACCAATCATCATCTCTACATCAAAAGATGACACATGTCATCACCACCCTTCACCTCCCTCATCTAATCACCTACCCCCCATCACTATTCTCTAAACAACTCATCTAACCCACCTCACATCTCTCCTAAATCACCTCAACCCATACCCTACCCTTACCTAACCTATCATCATTCTCTAACATCACCAACCACACCCATACCCTAATCCATCACCATTCTCTAACATCAACAATCACCTACATCTACACTCATCATTCTTCTTAAAACATTCAAATGAAATCACCTCAACCCATACCCCCTCATCTTCAACTAACCAACCCATACTCTTCTCTCTAATCAAACAACTACCATCAACCAATCAACCAATCTCATCACCTCATCCTCTCATCACATATGCCACATGGCATCATCCCCTTCTTCCTCCAAAAAATCAATTCACCAACCTCTTACACAACCCATTCTCCTAAATCTAAACACCTTACCTCTTCAACCAACCCAACACTCATTCTCCAAACAACCCTCTTACACCCCCACTCCCCTCATCAACAATAACTCATTTGATCCTACCAAACACTCTACCCAAATGGATTTGAGTAGGATCCAAATCATTTGGATCAAAGCCTTACCCATTTCCACTCATTACACAATTACCCTTCATTTCACTTTAAATTTCACACCTTTCACCCCAAAAAACCTATGCCATTATCCCTCATTTCAAACTCTCACCCCACTATACCCTTAAACCTCATCTAAACATCTATAAATACCTCTCCCCTCACCCCAAAAATGGTTACCAAGTCTCACTAGAAAAAAAAATCTAATCCCTACGCATCTCTCTTCTACTCTCCTACTCTCACAATAACTCTCTCACATTCCACTAAGGATTCAAGAAGACATAGAAGTTAGAAGAAGAAGAAGAAGAAGAAGAAAAGAAGATCAAGAGTACAAGGTGGGTTTGAAGTACACCCCCCTCTCTCTGTATCATCTCCTTCTCCCTTTTCTAAATATCCCCTTCTTCTCTTTTATTTTTATTTTTAATGCGTGGACCCCAAGGCTAAAAGCTCATAAGGGTCATTTCCATCAATGAAATGACCCTATGCTCAAGTCGAAAATGAATCCCTATCTAGGGTACAAAAATGCACACACGTGACACTTTTATTTTCTCATTTTTTATCATCAAATGACTGAGTTATTTGAGATTACCGTCACTTGGCGGGGAGGAAAGGGTGCCTAACACCTTCCATTTTCTCCAACCGAGCCACTTACCCGAATTCCTAGGTTCGATTAATTCCCTATCTGTTGCAAGTCACTAATGCCAAAAATTTCACTTTTTTGGAAAATATACATCGGGTGACCATCCACACCCACTTATAACATGAATGGTGGCGACTCCAATTCATCGTAGATGTGGCCGTCCTAATGACGAAATCCACGTATCTACATTCCCTTTTATTTTTTTTTTTATATTTTTTATTATATTTATGAAACAGCAAATCAACACCTATGTGAAGTATCTGTCCATGTTCTCTTTGGATAAATTATGAGAGTTTTTATTGCCATACCAACTCTTACTAAGAACACAATAAGATGTGGCACTAAAATCTTTCTAAATTAGGGTGCCCTTAGCAAAAGTTGGTATAGCAATAATATTTCTCTAAATTATTTGAGAAGTTGATTTAGACATACCCCACCACGTATTGGTGAATATTTGAGATAATGAATGTTCTCAAATTGACGATATGCCCTAAAATACCTTGGTCTTATATTCTAAATTAATGATAAATAATTTAAATGTCATTTTTTTTCTTTGGCGAGCTGCACGTACCATCCACTTGCATGTATACAATAGTTAAATATATCACTTTATGGAAGGACATATAGGGACTTGAAGGTGTGACTTGGGGAGTAAACCCAATCACCCTTACCATCTCAGCTAACCCTTGGTGGGTCTGATCTAAATGTTATTGTTTTCAACATCTAACTGAAAAAACACTTAGTTTTTTTTTAGTTTTCTTCAGGCTCTTCAACCTTTATTTGTAAATTTATTTTAGTTTATTTAATCTTATCTTTAATCTATCATTTTCAACCTTGCATTAATCCTTTGTAAAAATAAAAATTAAAAAAAATCACTTGATTTTTCTATTAAAATCCCATCATTTTTTTTACTTTCAAGAAATCACATCTTTCCTTGAGATTTCCAATTTTACCTTGAGGTTTTAATTAGAAAATTTTTGAAGGTCGATGGTTGAAGTTGAGGTAAAAAAGTAAAAATTATGTAAAGGACTTTGACAGAGGGATTTCTTTCTAGTAAGTCTCTAAGTTTTAGGACTTCTATTAATAGTCAATTTAGTAAAACTTTTATTTCTAATCAGTCCTTGAACCTCACTCCTCACATTTCTTACGATTGAAATGTTGAATGTCCTCAAATCGTTCAAGCTCACC
The DNA here is from genome assembly GCF_017979445.1 of Akebia trifoliata. Lineage (NCBI taxonomy): Eukaryota > Viridiplantae > Streptophyta > Magnoliopsida > Ranunculales > Lardizabalaceae > Akebia > Akebia trifoliata. The sequence continues at coordinate 6,846,607 of NC_141386.1, read as the reverse complement.
ATTTTCATAAAAAAATTGGTTTTTCAACATCCCGATCGAGTTTTGTAGACTTCACTCTGACGTAAAGTGTTTGAGAATGAACAAGAAATCATTTTGAAGACGTATGTAAAAATAAAGCTACAATTTTTTTTTTTAAATTTTTTACTTCATTTTTTAAATGAAAATCAATCAAGGATGGATCTTTTGGTTTGAAATCATCTAGACGAGTCGTTATGTCAAGTTTTTAGTCAATCTTTCCCTTTATTTAGTTGAAAAAACTCGAAAAACAAAAACATGTGGGTTCTACTAGTGCTGAGTTTACCAATTTTATTGTCAAGTTTAACATTAAAAATGTAGACCTCGACAATAAGTGAAAAAGTTGTGAGCTTAACAATAATGGGGGACTATTAAGAAATAAAAATGTTAACTAAATAGACTATTAAGCTACCACCCAAAACTTGGGCGTAGAGCCTCTGTAGCACATTTCTCCCATAAAAATTTTCAACGATTGAGAGTACGCCACATCATCAAAACAATTACATCTAACCATTTAAATTTAGGAGTTCATTGATCATCCATTTTCAAACGCTTGATTTGAACAAATAAATAGGTGTTTTTTTTTATTATTTTATTTTCCCGATATGATTTAAACCATGTCTAGAAGATAAGAGGGAAAGGATTGGGATGGAAAAGAAGAGGGTTGGAACGGATTGAGGAGGAGAAAGAAGGGAGGAGAGAGAGGTGGCCGACAATGATGAAAGAGATGACGGTGACGACGACGAAGAGAGTGAATGTGATAGTGGTGGTGGTTAAGAAGGAGAAATGAAGTTAGGATTTTGATTTAGAGATAAAAAATAAGGATGAATTTCACTTTTTCAAGGGTGGGTGAAAAAATAAAATCAAGATTTTGTGGGACTTTGGAAAGAAAGTGAAAAATCATTTTTCATGTAAGAATATAATCAAACACATGAAAAATAACATTTTCCATTATATAATCATGATAATTTGACATAGGCACATGGCATACTCAACTGACAACCCTAACGTGATGGGCTCGAGAACGGTAGATCTACTTTCCTTGGGATACAAAATTACGATTCCTCATAAAAGTGCAATTTTGTATTTGGAGAAGTTCAAATTTACGATTTTTGAACTTGTCACGTCAAGGGTGTCGATTGAGTATGCCACGTGCCTAAGTCACTTTATCACGACTCATTTTTCATGTGCAATCAAACATACTCTACGTAACGTTACTTTAAAAAAAAAAAAATAATAATAGAATAGAAAATAAAATAAAATGTTACATTAAGTCGTTTAAAAGTATACCTTAAAGATAAGAGCATTTATGTCATTTTAAGTAGTTAATCACACGAGATTGATGTCAAGGGGTATGTCATCAGTTAAAATCAGGGATATCTAAAAATAAGTAAATCAATCAACACGTGGAGAGTTTAGATCATCCATTATTGAGGTGCTCGCATTAAAACTCGTTTCCCAAAATGGGAATCAACCAAGAACCCTTTATAAACGACGAGTCTTCATCGAAGACTGAAGGTTCTACTTCGACCACATCGATATCGAGATAAATCGTCGTTATCTTCGTGGACAAAAGCTGTCTGGAAGACAGTTTTGACTACGTCAATGCGTTAACCAGGTCACGAGGACCCTTTTAAAACACAAAGAAAAAACTATTCATAAAAGATTAACACACATCTTCTAAATCCTAAAAAAAAGAAAAAAGAAAAAAAGTTTGGGTTCGACTAGCAACCAACAAATAAAACACATCAGAGAAAGATTTACAACGAAGCTTAACCGTCTGATCATCTTGTGATGGAACCATTGATGATGATGATGATGAAGATCACCATGAAGGAGAGGTTGAAGGAGATCCGTCAGAAGAAGAAGATGAAGACTGCCCATTGTTGCTCTCACTTCCTGAAGTACCCAAAGACCTTGCATCCCTTAAAGAAACAGAACAAGCTTCCATAGGTAGTTTCTTCATTGGAGACAAAGGAGGCGTTATGGTTAGAGATGATGTACAAGATGGGAATTTATCGAGATTCTCATCGTTATCTCCGGACGAATTTCCCATTTCTAAACGAGAAGGGGAAGTATCTGGTGTTTCAAATGGTGTACCAGCTTTGCTCTGACTGCAAGCTTCATTATCGTAAATGGGGTTCGAAATGTAAACAAGATGCTCACCACTACTAGCTTCTTGAATAGGTTTTGGTGAAGATATAAGACCAATTTGATATGGGTTTTTGATTTGTTCTTGGATTTGGGCTTCTGGAACTTGTTCTGAGTAGTTGGAGTAGTGTTGCTTGTTTGTTTCTTCTACTTTGGTTGTAATGGAGGGGAAGAGAAAACTTCTTGGAGCTCGAATAACACCTTGAGAGTAAAAACTACTGAGAGAAGTTAATGGGTTTAGTGTGGGAGTGGTGGTGTTGGTGTTGGTGATTCGAAGGTGACGCTTGCGTAGTAGAAGAGAACAGTAGAGCTCAGCCAACAAAACCAGGATGAGCGTTAAAACAATTGCTAAGCAAACTACCATTACCAGTGTTGCTCCCATTACCAACCTTGACGTTCCCTTCATCTCTCACCCTTTTTTACACACACACACACAGAGAAGAGAGAGAAGAGAGGGTTTTTTTCTTTTTTTTTGGCGGGAAGGAGTCTTTTCTCTTGAGAGGGAAAAGAAGAAGGACTGAAGGAGGAGATGGGAAAGGAATCTTTGGAGAATGGGTATTTTGTTCTGATCTTTTGTGGAGACTTTTAGGTCTGACTTCTGAGTTCAATTCTGACATTGAAGGTTATTTCTGTCATTTCAATACTTTGGTAGCATCATGGCATCACCACCTCCCCCAGCTTTGTTTGAAGCAGACGAGGGCATCTCAGTCTATGTATTAGGAGTCATCCTAAACACATGTTTTGAAAACCGAAATTTTGCCCAACTGATTGAACCGGAGCCCGACCGAGGTTCTATTCAGTTGAACCGATTTTTATATGTACACGGATCATGTGTTTTCTCATTACATTTTCACGAAATATTCATGATCAATAAATAAAATTTATTATTTAAAAAACTAAATTTCACTTTAGTAAATCTACAAGAATACTAAGACACATAACATATTTTGGAAGCAAATATTGATGAACATCCTCCATGAAATCAAAGTAAAAATTGTAAAATTCTTGATGATGATATCAACAAAATAAATAGTTAAGGAACAAAATACCTGAAAATTTTCTTTTTCTCCAAATCTTTCATTTTATTTAATGATTCACAGTATTTCAATGTTCTATCTTTATTTTATGAAAAAAAAAAAATTCTTGAAAAATATTAGTTTTTATTTAATTAAGGATTTTTTTTTTAATTATTTAAAGATCTCTAATATTTGGTTTAGTAGATTGATAGATTTTGTTTGTAAGAATTTTATTTACAGTAGGCTTCTATATTTATTTGTTATTAAATTTTTTTATTTTTATTTTTTTATTTGTTAGAATTTTGGTTATTGTAGGTTTCTACATGTATTTGGTATGAAAAATCTAAACATGTAAACTAGGGACTAGATTTTCTAATTTTGCAAGATAGAGAATCATTAGAAAATTTTCTATTTTTGAAGAACCTGTTCTTGGAAATCGATGGTTTGGACTGTTGAACAACCGCTTTTCAAAAAATTGGAGGTTTTAACTTAAATAACAATTCATTAAGAACCGAACTGATTTTTATAAGACATCTCGTCGGACCTAGTCAAACCGTTGGTCCAATTTGATTTTTAAAATTTTTAAAACACTATTCTAAACTGACTTCCTTGGACACTGCGCTGACGTGATAGTGTGCACTGAACCATAGATTTTTTTTCCTCGAGGTATAAGGAGAGAATAATGGTTTGATGCACATTGCCACGTTAGCACAATGTCAATTCAACATTTTCCATTGAAGGCGTGTTTGGAAATGGGAGTTGGAGTTACAATTCCCAACTTAGAATCCTAATGGGTTGTTTGGTTTAGGGGTGTACATTGGATTGGGTAAATCCAAGATCCGAACCAATCCGAAGCTTTTGGATTGGATTGGTTCGGACTAAACACACCCACGGTTCGGGTATGGATCGAAGAAAAAAAAATCCGATTAATTTGGTTCGGTTCCGGATTAGGATATAGTAGAACCGAACCAATCCGAAAACCGAACCAATTATATATAAATAAATATATATATAATTATTTAAAAAATAAAAATTTCGATTTTTTATTTCTTTCTTCTTCTTCCTTTTAATTTTTTTATTATCCCAAAGTCCACGTTTAAAAAAAGTCCTACTTGTTTTTAAGGTTTGAAGATTGGAGGAGATAGAATGGTTGGATTGAGGAAGAAGGTATCTATCTTCAATAAGTATGAGAACCGAGAACCGATCCGAACCAATCCGAACCAAGATTGGATTGGATTGGTTCGGTTCTATAGGGTAATTGGATTGGTTCGGTTTCAAATTTGTAGAGCCGATCATGTTTGGTTCGGTTTCAATTTTGCCAAAATCCGAACCAATCCGAACCATGTGCACCCCTAGTTTGGTTCACCAATTCCATAGAGTTGCAACTCCAGGAAGATCCTCAACTCCCATTTTTAAAGGAATTACAACTCCCACCTATGTGGGTGGAATTTACAACTCCAAAACAAAATCTTTAATCCTAAAAATTGAGTTGGCTCACCTAAGTCATATAGTATGTAAATTAGGGTTGTCAATGGACCGAGATGGATCTGGCTTTAAATGGGCATGACCTTTTAAGCAAAAAAAATATCAGGCACTAACCCAATCCATCTAAATATCGGCTCGAGCTTGTCTTAATAAATAAAACCTTAGTCCAAGCCCGGTCCACTAGGGCTATCAAGGGATCGAGTCCAGATCGGTTTAAGGTTGATTTGGTACCAATCCAATAAAGATTGGATCGGGCCAAATCCGATTTTATATACAAGATCTAAATCAACTTCACACATCTCAATAAATATGTAATATAATTTATATACTTTTTAACATGTTATCGGATTAGGTCCTTATCGGATCGGGACATGGTTGATCCATATCCTATCCAATAAGATATCAGATTGGAACATATCGAATTTCAGATCTGACCTGATCCATTGATAGCCTTATGGTCCACTTCCACCAACATTCAGGCCATTTGCAGGTCGGGTCAGGCCAAACCCTTTTTCAAAGACATTATAAAGGTAAGAGGATCATTATTAATTTACAATAGGACTATTATATATGTATTTGATATGATATAGTAGGCCGGGCCACCCACCAGACCTACATTTAAAACTCAAATTCGGCCCTATTATTAAACGGGCTTATACTGGCCCGACTCGATAGTTAAATGGACTTAATAATTAAACCCAAACCCTGTCAATAACAGGCCAGACTGGGTCGGGCCAAAATCCGACCCATTGACTATTCTAATATAAATCATTCAACTCACTTTACATGATTCAAGATCGATTCTTATTTAAATAATAATTTTTTAAATAAAATAAGGTGATTAGAATAGAACATAAAATGGGTCGAATTTAGAGGGTTTGGACACTTGGAGTAGATCTGAAAAAAATATGGGTTGATGTCCTTTAATTCGAGTCGAATCCAAGTCAGAAACAGATCCGTCCCTATATCTGCCTAGATTCAAATGATATATTGTTTTGAAAAAGGACGACTCCTAAATTTAAAATTAAAATTTAACGGTGAAAAATAATTTTTTATATGTTTTTTTCTTCAGAATTTATAGAATTCCGTCCTCTAAATCCATGTGCCATCAAATCATGTTTTTCGATGCTATAAAGTGATCTCAACAATCTTTAGTAAGATTGGAAATCTTGCTAAGTTAGTAAGGCTAGACTTACTCTAAATCTTAACATATTGTTTCATCCCAAAAATCAAATTGATTCGTTCAATCATCTTGTATATTAATCGATTAACTCATTTTCATTGCTTATTAAATGAATTTTAAATAGTTATAATTTATAATGAAATAAAGTGATAAGAAAATATTTAATCAAAAAATCATATTTATTTAATATAAAAATATTTAAATTAATAATTTCATTTAATTATTTATAAAAAAAAAATACATGAAATCAAATTGAACTCAGTTGAGTCATAACCGATCTTAGCAAAATACAAGGGTTAAGTTTTTTTTTGCAATTCCTAGGATGATGTCTTAGATAAATCAAACATTAGAGTTTATTTGAGGAGTTATATCTAACTCCATAGATTCCAACTCCAACCAACTCTTATTAACTCTCGCTTCCAAGCACACTCTAAGTAGGAAGTGGTTAGTGGCATCACAACTTTTACTTATTACGCCCCAATTAAAAATAAAGTGCAAATCATATGTACTCATGGTGGAGGATTGAAATCCTCCTCCTACGTCCCAATACACACCTTAATCCATAAAATTCGTATCTAAATTATCTCCTTTTTAAAATTTCCTTGAATTATGGCTTACGTGGTGTGAATTGGGGTGTGAGAAGAGGGAACAGATCCTCTGTGGTACTTTTTTCTTGAAGTTCTCTGTAGTGATTTTTCTACAACTTTGATGGGGTCACTTTGAAAATCAAGAAGACTCAAATCCTCTAATTTTTTAAAGTATAGATTAGATTTGAAATTTATTTTTTCACAAAATGACTTTTCAAAACCAAGATCAAAGGTTTTGAAAATGAACGGTCAGTGAGCTCTTATGTTTGTATGACTTGGATTTAGCATTTTCATTATGTGAAAATATTTCAACAGTTCAAAACTACTGTAGAGAACTACAAGAGAAAAGTATTGTAAAGGATCTACTCCCGTGGGATGAGGGTTTCAATCCTCTACCCCTGGGTGCATAGGATCTAGACTCTTAAAAATAAAGGCATAATTACCATTTTCTACGATGAATATGGTTAAATTTCAGTTATGGTACACTGGTCATTTTAATTCCCAAAACATATATGCTTTTCGCGGGTTCATCAATTTTATAATCAGTGATTTCAAACATACCAGGGAAATCGTCGTTAAAAATATCAAAGTTATTTGACTTTGACATTACCTACGATCTCACTAGTATTTTATCAATGAGATCATTGCTTATAAAAGCCACTTTAAAATTACCTACGATCTTGTTGGTAATTTATCAATGAGATTGCAAATTATAAAAGTGAAAAACTCATTGGAAAATATGTTTTGAGGATTAAAATGAACAATATACCAAAATATAAAAAAAATCATAAATTGCTCACGCTAAACTCCTTTTAGAATGATTCTTATTCCTTAAACTTTTGGGAAGAATGTCTTTAGCCATCCCTATGAAATAAAATAAAAATAAAGGTGAACACATTTATTAAAGAAAATATCATATCTCATCAAGGACTAGTATCACATTAACTAAAGGTACATAAAAGTATAAGATGCAAGTATAAATCAAAAGGTATCATGCTCAATAATATTCTAACACCAGTTGGCGTTGTCCGCCCCCAAACACCACTGATAAATATTTGCTTTGGAGATTGGCTAACTAGTGCATAAATGTCTCTTAGCATGTGGTTTTTCTAACCAATTAGTGTTGTCCTCCTCCGAGCACCACTGTTAAACAACTACTTTTGAGATTGGTCAACCAACATGTACATGTTTCGTCACACAACATCTCTAGCCTGTTGATATTTTTTGTGCACGACAATCATTGATAAACAGTTACTTTGGAAATTAGTCAACCATCATGTATATGTCTCTCATCGCACAACATGTCTAATAAGTTGGTGTTGTCTATCCTTGAAAACTATTGATAAACAACTAATTTGGAGACTGACCAATTGGCGTGTATATATCTCTCATCGCACAACGTTTCTAGCCAGGATGACAGCTTATTAGGATGACATGTCTTTTGTATATCAAACCTATGAAGACTATACATTTCCACCTCACAAATATTACCACGATGAAATATAACAAATCCAAGATGACAACTTACCATAAAAGCTTGTGTGACATCCCGCCAAACGATAACACAAATCCTCATGTCAGATCCCGAGGTACTAGGTGACACCTCGAAATTTTGGCATGGTTTCCTTTGTTTATGTTAGCATTCCAAGGCGTTTAACCTGCACCTAATAAACGATATACAATCCTACATATATATATATATATATATATATATATATATATATATATATATATATATATATATATATATATATATGGGTCGAGTTCCATATATACCCCTATTACGACTCACATTGCGACACACCGTTTTATCTTATATGGGCAAAAATATTTGGAATGGGCTGATTTTTTGTGAGGATGATCTCTATGGTGAGGAGATCATCCTTGCCAAAAATCAGCTCATTATGAAACTTCTAGCCCCATGTTTACAAGTTGAAAAATTTTAGACCGTCCAATTTTTGTAAATCAATTTTGATGGGGTTAGAAGTTTTGGAATGGGATGATTTTTTGCCAAAATGATCCCCTCATCACAAAAATCATCCTCACAAAAAATAAATCCATTCCTAACATTTTTGCCCATATAAGACAAACGGTGTGTCGCAATATAAGTCGTAATAGGGGTCGTAATAACGCCATCCTATATAATATATATATATATATATATATATATATATTATATATATATATATTTACAAATATAACAATAGCGGAAGCCTACATACATATAATAACGAACGATAGTTCAGAATACGGAAGGATAACAGAACACATAATTATATAAACATCCTCACTCTAACAAAAGTCTTACACTCAAGACAAAATTCATAATAATCTTGGGAAAATTGACACCAGTAGGAGGTATAACCCCAATACTTATCAAGTGACGGACTCTGACTGTCTATTTGACCCATTAGATAATTCAAACTCGTTTTATACACCTATTTTTTTAAGCTTTGGATTTGAAACTAAAAATAATAGAGAGTAAATGGTGAGTGACAATGGTTACCCAGTAGGGAAGCAAACAATTTCTGTCAATAACCTCTCCTAACGTGAATGAATAAACATACTGAATCATTTTAAAATATACAAAATTTTACAGAAGAAACTACGATTAACTAGTACATATAGTTAAAGATGAGCAACTAAACATTTTAAAATTGATATTACATCAACCAACAGTATTTACTATAGCATTTTCTTTTTATACAAATCTAATTGATCGAATAGAAACATTAAACTTATATTTCATTTTATATATTAAAAGAAGGCAACATATACATAATACATATGGTGGAGTAGTGGAATTAGAGAGTTGGGATTCACGACTGGATTGCTCCCAGTCGGGACATGATATTACAATTTTTTACTAATTTTTAGTTCCTGATTTTGTGGCCAGTCGTTGCATTTACCACGTTTGGTTGACCATTTAGATTGTTAGTGATCACTGACTAATTATCTTCGTCTATGCCTATTCGGCGTACATGTGATTCCTAAATATACAAACCATTCGTATACGACCACCTTTACAGTACAAGTTCACTGATAAAGATAGAGAGGAATAAACCCAGATTTTAGTTGTGACTCTACTCTCATATGCGTCCCATACCACGTATGAGCTTGGTGGTCTTTACAGTACATCCTATGATAGTACACCATTCTGGATGATATGACGCACTATCCCTTCAGGCATTCACAAACTCTTTAACAACTCACAAAATAGCTACATATATATATATATATATATATATATATATATATATATATATATATATATATATATATAATATATATATATATTATTTTCATTTGAAAATAAAAGAGAAATTAACAATACAAGGTTGAGAATGGGTATCCAGTTTCCTACCATGCAAGTGTGGTCACACAGCCTAAAATAAATAACAGAATGAAAAAGTAAACAGCGTCTCGCGCCAACAGAAAATAAAGAAACATGCAACTAATAATATTATCTCTGAATATCCGTTCACCAACCACACCCACCACAACAATGTAAAATACAGACATCACCCCTCGGGTGTGACTTTGACATTTTACTATTTCATACTCTTTTTCCTTTTTTCTAATTTTTTATCATTTTCAATCTTTTAAACAAAATATCCACTTTTTGATATTCACTAACTCAATTTGAGTTCATTGAATATTAAATCATTTTTTTCAATTATGAAATTTATTATCATCAATAATATTGAAAATGGACAACACTTAGATCAAAATGGGGTCCGAGTGGTGCACAGGACCCAACTGACAAAAATAGCCCATTGAAATATCCTACCCACGTATAATTTGTTAAAAAATATAATTAAATATATCAAATATACAAATTCTGACGTGAATTTGAAATAATCGATTAAATTCTATATTTTTGAAAATTCACCATAAATTTTTAATAAAAATCTAAATGTAATTTTTATAATCTTCGATTACTAATAGAAATTGAGAGTTCCTTATAATCTCTGTGCAAAATGATCGAAGCGCGTGCGCAGAAATCGAGATGACTCAAAGTTTGAGACGACTAATTTTCAAATCTAACCAAGTGATTTTGAAGATTTCGACGCCGTTGTCTTTTCTCCCTTTTACGGCGAAAAACGGTTTGACTTTGAAATAGGCGAAATCCGAGGTCGAAGTTTCAAAATCCCCGTATCTATATGGTTGATTTTTGACAATACAAGGTGAAAGAGAAAGTGAAATGGAAAGATGTTGGGTCGATTTTGTAAAGAACGCGACTGCGGACGTTTTTCTCTTCTACGTCGGTCGTCAGTGACGAGCCGTTTGTGAGGGATCTGAGGTGGAAGATAAAAAAAAATTTAGATTGTTAGTGATCACTGACTAATTATCTTCGTCTATGCCTATCCGGCGTACATGTGATTCCTTAATATATAAACCATTCGTATACGACCACCTTTACAGTACAAGTTCACTAATAAAGATAGAGAGGAATAAACCTGGATTTCAGTTGTGACTCCACTCTCATACGCGTCCCATACCACGTATGAGCTTGGTGGTCTTTACCGTACATCCTAGGATAGTACACCATCCTGGATGATATGACGCACTATCCCTTCAGGCATTCACAAACTCTTTAACAACTCACAAAATAGCTACATATATATATTATTTTCATTTGAAAATAAAAGAGAAATTAACAATACAAGATTGAGAATGGGTATCCAGTTTTCTACCATGCAAGTGTGGTCACACAGCCTAAAATAAATAACAGAATGGAAAAGTAAACAGCGCCTCACGCCAACACAAAGTAAATAAACATGCAACTAATAATATTATCCCTGAATATCCGTTCACCAACCACACACAACACAACAATGTAAAATACAGACATCACCCCTCGGGTGTGACTTTGACATTTTATTATTTTATACTCTTTTTCCCTTTTTCTAATTTTTTATCATTTTTAAATTTTTAAACAAAATATCCACTTTTTGATATTCACTAACTCAATTTCAGTTCATTGAATATTGTTACACCCCGAATTTTTAATTCGTATCTCGAGAAAAAAAATAAATAATAGAATTTTAAGAAAATCTTGAAAGTGGGATTTAAGGGTAAATTTTAGGATGTTTCTGATCATTTTTAATGGAATATGACCTCACCATTAGATTCAAAATGATCAAAAAACATAGTTTAGCCTGTAAGCACGCTCAAATGCGAGTCCGAATATAAAAGTTGCAAAATCCTCGATTATCGGGTCGGACCAGGCTAAAATAGTGACTTTTTATTAGAGTAATAATTTTTAAAATTCGATCATACCATGGGGTTCATAACGAAAAATTATTAAATATGGACTATTTATTTGTCATTTTTGGAGATCAGGAAGTCGAATTATCGCCAAAAACGAAAACGACATCAAGTTTATGGGTCACCTCAGGCCAAAAATATAAGTTTTTATGGAGACATAATTTATAGAAATTGACTATACCATTAGATCCGGAACGAAAAATTAGGCGAAATAGAGTATTCATTTGTTAGTTTTGGAGTCCGGATGATCAGGTTATCATCGATCAAAACAATTGACAAAATACCAGATTCATCCCAAAATTTATATAAATAAAATTAAAATTTTTTTTTTCTTATTACTTCATCTCCTCCAACCATCCAACAGCCGACGTTTAAAAAAAAAAAAAACAATTTTGTTTTTTTTTCTTAAAACTTCAACCTCAGATCTCTTGTAAACGGTTCGCCGTTGACGACCGACGCAGAAGGGAGAAATGTCCGCAGCTGCATTCTCTACAAAACCCATCCAACCTCTTTCCATTTCACTTTCTTTTTCATCCAATATCATCAAAAATCAGCCGTATTTGGATACGAAAATTTTGAAACTTTGACCTCAGATTTCGTCCGTTTTGGGGTCAAACCGTTTTCTGACGCAGAAGGGAGAAACGTCCGCAGCCTCATTCTCTATATAACCCACCTAAATTCCTTTCGTTCTCTCGTCTTTTTCACCCCGTATAGTTAAAAATCAACCGTATTTTTATACAGAGGTTTCGTAACTTCAACCTCGATTTTCATCCGTTTCGGGGTCAAATCGTCTTTCGTCGTAGAAGGGAGAAGAGACGAGCACATCGAGATCTTCAAAACCACCAGGCCGGTTTCGAAAATCAACCACTTGAAGTTTAGTCCATCTCAATTTCCGTGTCGATCGCCTCAATTTTCGCTACACGCTTCGATCCTTTCGCATAGAAATTGTAAGGAACTCTCAATTTCTATTAGTAATCGTAGATTGTGAAAATTGCATTTAGGATTTTATTGGAAAAATTTGGATATATTTCCAAAATATAGAATTATTTTATTATTTCAAAAATTCATGCAAGAAATTGAATATTTGATATGTTAATTGTATTTTTAACAAATTATACGTGGGTAGGGTATTTTAACGGGTTATTTCCATAAATTGGGTCTTGTGCACTGCTCGGACCCCGTTTTGATATAAAATTTATATTCTTTTCCAATATTATTGATAAAAATAAATTCTATAGTTGAAAAATGTGATTTAATATTCAATGAACTCATATTGAGTTGATGAATATCAGAAAATAGATATTTTATTGAAAAGATTGAAAACTATAAAAATCAGAAAAAAGAAAAAAGGGTATGAAACGGTAAAATGCTAGAGTCACACCCGAGGGGTGATGTCTGCATTTTACGTTGTTATGTTGTGTGCAAGTTGGTAAACAGATATCCAGGGATAATATTGTTGGTTGCATGTTTATTTAAATTTTTGTTAGCGCGAGGCGCTGTTTACATTTCAGTTATGTTATTTATTTTAGGCCGGGTGGCCACATTTGCATGGTAGGAAACTGAATATCTATTCTCAACCTTGTATTGTTAATTTCTCTTTTGTTTCAAATGAAAATAATATATATACATATATAACTATTTTGTGAGCTGTTAAAGAGTTTGTGAATGCTTGAAGGGATAGTGCGTCATATCATCCAGAGTGGTGTACTATCCTGGGATGTACGGTAGGGACCACTAAGCTCATACGTGGTATGGGACCCGTATTAGAGTGGAGTCACAACTGGAATCCGAGTGTATTCCTCTCTATCTTTACCAATGAACTTGTAATGTAAAGGTGGTCGTATACGAATGGTTTGTATATTTGGGAATCACATGCACGCCTGATAGGCATAGACGAAGATGATTGGTCAGTGATCACTAACAATCTATAGTAGTCGAACGTTCTGACACATCGAAAAGAGACCTATTGCTTACGGTCACGTCAAACGGCCAGCCTGAGCCGGATAAATGGTCACCCAAACGTGGTAAGTGCAGCGACCGGCCACAAAATCAGGAACTAAAAGCCAGAGAGAAATTGTAACATCATGTCCCAACTGGGAGCGATCCAGTCGTGAATCCCAACACTCTAATTCCAATACTCCACCATTGTGTATTATGTATCTGTTGCTTTATTTTGATATATAAAATTAAATGCATGTTTAATGTTTTCATTTGATCAATTAGATTTGTACATAAAGAAAATGGGATAATAAGTACTGTTGATTGATGTTATTTCAGTTTTAAAATGTTTAGTTGCTCATCCCTGTCTATATGTACCAGTTAATCGTAATTTCTTCTGTAAAATTTTGTATATTTTAAAATGATTCAGTATGCTTATTCGTTCTGAAAGCGCCCTCGATCCGCGGGTTGCGTGGATCCACTTTTGACCCTTGAGGTTTGGGAGTCGCCACCTAGTTATTGTGGTCTAGGAACCAAACTGACTCTAACATAGATAAAAAGAACTAATCTACCATAAAAAATCTGAATTCGGGGATCATGTTACGGGGTTGGAAGGTGTTAGGCACCAACCCCGCCCGGCCAAAGTCGGTCTCTACTAACTTTCCAAATATATCACATTGCTAAAAACCTAGATAAAAACAAAAATAAAAATTTCATACTTTTCCGATAGCAAGGATTTTGCTCCCTCAGATCTGACAAAAAGAGCTCCTTGTACTGTACTCCCTTGCTTCGTTCTATCTCCGGATTTGACTTCGGATCTCTTAGATCAATGTATCTCCTTGTTTCTGAATCTAAACTCTTCAAGTTTGTTGCGGATTTAGGGGTGTTTTTGGAGGGATTTTAGGTGTTTTCTAGACTAAAATTGAAGGGGGGATGTTAGGTAAGGAGTTGGGGCTCCAAAAATTGGGTTTATGGAGGGCTAGGGGAGCTTCTAGACCTACTTCTCTTAGGGTTTATGATTTGATACGAAAATAGGGTGTGAGCACCTCTATTTATAGATTTTTTAGGTTGATTTGGATAGAATTAGTATTCAATTAGAGTTCTTTTAATTAGAGTTGTGTTTTAGTTAAAATTGTTTTAGGTAGAATTGTGTTTTAATTAGAATTGTTTTAGGTAGAATTGTTTTTAAGTTAGAACTCTATTAGATAGAGTTATTATTTAATTAGAATTTTATTATGACTTTTGTCTTATTTGATTGACTTTTAATGTTTTGACTTTAGACTTAATTGATTGACTTTTAATATTTTGACTTCAGTCTTGCTTAATTGACTTTAATTTTGACTTTAGTCTCACTTGATTGACTTTAATACTTTGAATACAGCCTTGCTTGATTGACTTTAAATTTTTGGAGAAGGCCCCTCTATTGTTTCTTTAATTCTTTGGACCCCCAAATGGAGGGGTCCTTAAAGAAATATCCCACGAACCCTCAACAATTTTACCCGAAAGTCCGACTGATCGATTTTTAAGGTTCAAAATTTTAAATTAATTTCATCAATGTTTCACTTTAATTATTTAATATTTTATTATTGATTTCTAATTTTTTAATTATGAAAATTGTGAAATTACCGTTTTGCCCCCAGAGAGGACTTTTCACGTTTTAAGTCATTTTTTAATGTTCTAGGATGTTTTAGAATTGATTTTTCGTAAGGAATTCAATGGAAATATTATTTTGTGTTATTTATGAATTTTTTTGTGTGAAATGATTGTGAACTTTATGAGAAGCATTTTCGTAATTTTATCGAATTCTTTTAAAATTGGTGAAATGATTTATTTGATTTCGATTTGTTATTTTATGTATTTGAGAGAGTTTTCCTAAGCGTAACGTAGGCTCTAGGGTTGTTTTGAGGTTAGGGGTATTTTGGTAATTTGGTAATTTTTTAGTGATTTTTATCGTGAAGTTTCTTTTTGGTCTGCAAGATGATGATTTCTATGTTTCTGGGGTCGTATTTTCCTAGCGTAGCGTGATTTCTAAGGTTTTGTCAGTTCAAGATACCTCATCCGGATTTCTGAAACATATCTGGTAACAAAATAAAGTAATGGAATACACATCTATCATTGGGAATCATTGCAATCGGATTGACGAGTTGATTAATCAGGCGAGTGCAAAAATGGGGTGTCTACATATGCCCCTCTTTTGCAGAGGGTTGAAGCAAACTAGATAGCAAATCTATTTTGGTAGATAGTGCGATATCCGAATGCCAAAGCTAGTGACAGTTCATTTTGCAGCCTGATTCAGCAATTCGTCAGGGTGTTCGGATCCTTGAGGGTCAAGCTCTCCCCGAATTAAAAGGTTGTCAGGTCCTTGAGCGCAAACTCTCACTGATAGTGTCAGATCCTTGAATTTTAAAGAATTCTCCCTGACTAAAAAGTGCAAATGTGCAAGTGTGTGCACTGTGTGAAACTGAGTAAAATAAAACTCGAGAAAATTTGAATGATATTTGAGATAAATCTGAACAAAAGTTGAATGTTATACTCTACCTACCCTAGGTGAACGAGTAATAAGCTAATTTTTTGAAAGTCCTACTCTACCTGCCCAGGGTGAAAGAGTAATGAATTAATTTTTTAAGAGTCCTACTCTACCTGCCCAGGGTGAAAGAGTAATGAACTATTTTTTCTTGGGAAGTTCTATTCTACCTACTCGGAGTGAAAGAGTAATGAACTAATTTTTTAAGAGTCCTACTCTACCTGCCCAGGGTGAAAAAGTAATGAACTATTTTTTTTTTTTGGAAAGTTCTACTCTACCTACTCGGAGTGAAAGAGTAATGAACTAAGCTTATTAAGAGTCCTATTCTACTTGCCCAGGGTGAAAGAGTAATGAACTAATTATTTTGGGAAATTCTACTCTACCTACTCGGAGTGAAAGAGTAATGAACTAACTTTTTGAGAGTCCTACTCTACCTGCCCAGGGTGAAAGAGTAATGAACTAATTTTTTTGGGAAGTTCTACTCTACCTACTCGGAGTGAAAGAGTAATGAACTAACTTTTTGAGAGTCCTACTCTACCTACCCAGGGTGAAAGAGTACTGAACTAATTTTTTTTGGGAAGTTCTACTCTACCTACTCGGAGTGAAAGAGTAATGAACTAACTTTTTAGGGAGTCCTACTCTACCTGCCCAGGGTGAAAGAGTAATGAACTAAAATTTGAGGGAACAAATGGGGGATTAACCTCGCATTTGATTTTTTTTTTTAATAAAAAGTTGGATTTTACGAAGGTCCGGTAAACATTTTAACTCTCTTTGAATCTGAGGAGTTTTCAAAATTGCTATCAAGAGGGTAACCGTTAATTCAAAGTTAACCTTATCCTTTGGGGTTGAAATTGACCAGGCATCAGAACAAAAATGCCCCTAGTTTGACAAGGAACATTGCACTGAAGATAATTGAACATAATTTGAAAATACATGCCCTTAGTGTAAGGGGGGAAACTGTACTCTTTAGAAAAAGGAAGTGCCCTTGTTATGAAAGTTTGAAATCCTTGATTACCACAAACGCAATAAAGGTTTAACTTTTAATTTTGACTTTTATATTGAAGATTTTGAGTCAGGCTCAAAGAAATTGGAACAAAATATTTCTTTCTGAAATTCATCATAGAATTTGTTTTTTCTCCCCGTCGATTTGCTTATGGACATGAAACTCTTCAGATCAATCATAAACGAGATACTTGTATCCACTGAGTCTATATTTGGTTCAAACTGGGTATTGAAATTTGATCATTCGGACTTCAGATATTTCAGCACGGACTACCTTTTCAGCTTCTCAACTCAACGGAGTTTTCTTTTATTTTTTGATAGCTCTAAGTTTTGCCTAGATTGCCTATTCATGTTTTCAATCTAGTGAGGATACTCTAGCTTTTGCCTAGATCGCCTTTTTAGGTTTTCGATCTAGCGAGCTCACAATTTTTTCTCTTATCTTTGCTTTGATTGTTTCCAAGGTCATCATTTCAGATTTTTAACCTCGCGAGCTTGCCTTTTTGGGTTTTCAACCTAGCAGGCTCTTTTTTTTTTCTTCCTGTCTGAACTTCTGGAGTTGCTGTCTGATCATGCTTTGCTATCTTCCTTGACTTTTCGCACGGTACTTAGGAGGACTTTCATGGGTAAGCTTAGGACTGGGTATAAAAAGAAAGGGATTTTGAGGCTCAAAAACCCAAATGCCCCTTGTGTGACATTTCCTTTTAAATTATTTTCTTTTTCCTTGAATTTTCTTCCCCACTTTGAGAATTTTTTCTTTTGAATTATTTCTTTTCAGATTTTTTCTTTGTCGGGGAATCTTTTTTTTTTTATGTGGTCGGGCCTGAAGTAACTTCTCAGGTTGCCTACGTACCCCAGAATTTTGGGATCAGACCAAAACGTAGTTCAAATTTTCCCTCCCCTAGGTCAGGTAATCGGGCTGAGAAAGAAAAAGGCATAATTTTTCTTTTTGAAAAGACTACAAAGGGGTTGAAAAAGGATATATTGAACTGGGTAACAGGAGAATTGATTCGGCCAAAGATGGCCTCCTTAAATGTAGTACCGTTTGATTCGGTCAAGGTTGGTCAGTTCTGGTAATTATATTCTATCATGATCTTGAAGTCTAACAGTTTTTCCAAACAATATTTCCTTAATGATTGAATCTCTCCAATTGGGTTCAAACTTTTTATGATCGAGGAAGAGTACTCAAAATTTTTTTGGTAGTCTGATGTTTAGATCCTTAACTCATAAGTGATGAACTTTGACTTTCTTGTCAAACATGCGAGTGACTCATCTCCATTGACAGACCCAATCTGTTTATAACAGTTAACTTCCATCTAGACCTTGAGATACAGAATTTTCCCTTTTAACCGGTAAGATTGCTTTCATATCATACTAGAGTGACTCTAGTAGAAGACTGTATTGAAGTGTAATATATCCATAATGCGAATGGTAACTTCTCTGACCAATCCCGGTGTGATGTGTGATTGACACATTTTCACGATGATTGTCTTGAGATTTTTACTAGCTGCTTCAACCATTCCATCGATTTTAAAACTCCAGCACTGATACATCTTATAATCCCTCCTCTGACTATGTCAGTCTATTCTGGTTAGTGTTCTCATAGGATGGGTATATATTTCATTTTGAACAACACTCCAAATTTAATCGACATATTCTCATAGGACCATGTAAGCAAGTCTTTTGAATTTTTTGAATAAATTCATCATCTCTTTGTGCTCCTCTAGGGATAAGTTAGTTCCAATCTGAATTTCTTGGGAATTATTTTTGTCCAAGGTCAAAGACCTTTAGTTCTTCGAGCAAGACATTTATCTTCTCAGTCAAGAGGGGATTCCTTATTAGAGGAATTTCTCTTTGAAGCCAGTTATTAGTTAACTCGTTAATGCACTCAAGGTATTCAAAAAATTTTCTTTATTCAATTAGATTTAGATGGGGCAACTGACACCATTGCAGACTCGATAAACTAACTTAACTAGAACAAAATAAGAAAAAAGACAGACTTAATTACTGAATTGATAGAAAGAACAAGACTCAAGACTCATAAACAACTAAAGACAATTACCCACAACGGGCTTGATTACAGATTGAGAATTCGAGAAACTATTTCCAAGCGGTTAGACTGAGTTTTCTTCTTCAGATTATTTGCATTCTTCAGACTTAGTTCTTCTCTCTTGGCCAAGACTGCATTTGGTGGTGAAAACCTCATTAGGGACCGTCACTTTGGTAAGAGGAGGGCTAGGAGGTTTATGATTGACTGATCGGATGAGAAGGATTGGGTCAAACGAGAGTTGAGTATTGGATACCATGTTCAAAGCCTGAGGAGGTTGGTAACTGGGTAGAGGGTTGGGTGTAACATTCGGCTGCTTAGGGGCAGGGACAGTAACTTTTTTGGCATCGATGAGGTCTTGAACTGTATGACGAAGAGCGACAAAACGATCAGTAAGATGATCGGGATTTTGGTGAAACTCACAAAATAGGTTGGGATTATGAGAAGTAGGGAGTGAATTTGGTAAAGGTCGAGGTTGGAGAGGTGCAATGAGCCCTTTACTTAATAGTTTCTGAAAGACAATACTCAAAGGCATACCAAGATTGGTGAATTTCCTACGTGGTCGAGGTTGACTAGGGTTAACTTGGTTACTAGGCAAGATAGTAGATTGGACGGGTGTAATAGACGTATAGGCTACATAGGCGTGATCAGCGCTAGACTTGGAATTGGTGAAAGGCTTTTTGAACTTGTTGTCAGAAGGATTGGAAAGGATTCCGGAAGCGAAAGCATCTTCCAATTGGCTATCAGCTTGCAATAGAGACTCGAATGTAGGAAGGTATTGAGAGACTAGATGTCGGGCATACCCTTGCGAGAGATTTTTTAAGATAATAGCCACTTGTTCTTTCTCTGAAGGTCTATCCCACATTTGTGCAGTCTTGGCCCTCCAGCGACCAATGAAATCAGTGAATGTCTCTCCATTTTTCTGTTTAGTTACTTCCAAATCCCTTCTTGAGGTCTCAATCTCAGTACTGTATTTATACTGATGCCAGAAGGCCTTTGACATGTTCTCCCATGTACCCACAGTAACTGGATCTTGAGACATTAGCCAATGTAGTGCTGATCCTGATAAAGTTCTTTGGAACAATAATGTCATATGTTCGTCGCTGAGCCCCATAGTGCGCATGTTAGTAACATACACCTTAAGATATGTTTTCGCACACCCTGTCCCACTGAACTTATCCATTTCAGGCATCACAAACTTCTCTGGCAAATGGATTCTAGGGATGTGATTCAAAGCTTCAATGCCTGCTGCGATTTCATCAATACCCTTTATACTCTTCATCGCTGATTCCAATTGAGACATTCTATTAGATAATACCGGATTTTCATCAACATACTCTTCATCTCCGTCGAGCTCGAAGACTTCACGTGGACGTTTCTCTTCAACTTTTTTCCCTTTTGGGTCATCTAAAGGAATTCCCGTTGATTCCAAGGACTGTTCTAACATTTCCACTTTACCTTTTATATTGCTGATATCATTGGCAAAGGCTGTCAAGATCTTACGGATCTCTGTGAGTTCAGATTCTGAAGCCATCTCTACTTGTTGACTTGGTACTGTGGTTCTTTCTAATCGACTGGACTTACGACTCCAACTAGGAGGTGGACGCTTGAGTTTGGGCGCAATGATAGTCCTGAAAACCCCATCAAAGGAGGATTACTAGTTATGGATCCTAGAGTAGACTTTTAATAAATAAAGGTTTCTCTTGATAGCATGGGTTAAGTTAACCCCTAGATTCAAAATCTCTAACCAATGAAATATTTCGATCAAGAAATATTACATGAATATGATTTACTGATCTTGTTAAGTATGAAATATTCAGTCCATTGAATTAAACTAGCTGATGCAAGGTGATTGGGACCATGTTCCCATTTGAGTTTGGGTTGGTTCGACCCAATGGATTTGAATATTTCACTTGCATCACTTCATCCAATATTTTTAAGCCAATTAGTTCAACCAGTCCATATGCTGATCCATAAGATCCATTTACCAATTGACCTAATTGGTATAACTTGATATTGACCAGTATGTCTCACCAATTAAGTTTATTGGGTTGGATCGATATTGCGGGTTTGATTGGAGTGGTGTGGACCGGTCCACCCACTTACCTTTTGGTTGGATTAAATAGAGCAACCCGGGAACACCCATGATAAGTTCGAGTCGTAACCTACAGGGAAGGTTTCTAGACTCTAGGCTTACTACATGCAATGCATTTTTATCTGGCCACTCTTGCCCAAGCACACCTATATACCTTTCGATACGTGGTGACTTGGTTTGATATACCGTATAGGTGATAAACTAAAACCTCAATCCACTTCTCTGAAGCCAAAAACAGCCAGTTCGATCTCCAGTTGAGAGGTGGCGTACAATGCTGAGCAAGGGCCCACTTAAATACCTCTCGTCTAGAATAGACGTAGTCTATCCCCCTCGTACAGTAGGGTACAGCGGGGCAAGATCTTGCTTAGGCACCGGTTTTGACCAAGAAGTGCAATTGATATACTTAGATTATTTTTTACACCTACGGGTACCAGTCAAGAGTTGTAACTTTCATAAATGATTTGACATCCCACGAGGGGATCGACCACGTACTAGTACTACGTTGGCAATCGGGACATGTGACTGTGTGGCTTACAATAGGTCAAAGACTCAGGTCGCTCCAGCCTGGGTGCATCAATATATCTCTCAGAATCACCTGGTCAGACGGTATTAATGCCCCCAGTTTGATATACCCTAAGGTACGTGACTGGAGTTGTGGGTTTCATGAATGACGTCGCATCTCCGAAGAGACCGGGCCACGCACTAGTGCCACGTTGGCTAAATGGGCTGTGTAAGTGCTCAAAACAGTAAACGTGCATGTGGTGTGTGCAAAACAGGGTGGGGTGTGCCCGGGGCCTTTTTTCAAACACGTGGGCCCATGGATCCAATCAAACCAATTATTACAAAATGAATTACATGAATATTTAATCGAAATAAAATACTATCCCAATCACATGAATATTAATCGAGATCAACACTATTCAAATCACATAATTGAAAATAAACATATCAAGCATATATCCATGTTAAAAGCAAACATTTAATCCGAAATATTTATTCATGTATTTCAATCAAGGATTATTTTGGGTGGCCCAAAATAAATCGAGATTCCAATAGATGTTACATTGATGATAGAATGATAATGGTTAAGACGAGCTCATTCTCAGGAACATTAATTGTGTTAACATTAGATAAATTCGGATTTTCTGTGAATTAAGAAAATACAATCCCAACTTGCATCGATGATATTTAAGGCTCCCGATAATGAAATCGAATGAACTCAAGTTCTAAATTAATCTACTCGATGAGATCTACATTTTATTAATAGGTTCCCAGACTTAATTCTCACTAAAATATTCTGTAAAAACGTTTTAACGTTGCTGTCCCAACTTTCATTCAGAAAAAATTCCAGATTTACAGATTAAACTTGCATCGATGATATCTAAGGCTTACGATAACGAAATTGAGTGAACTCAGATTCTAAATTAATCTACTCGATGAGATCTATGTTTTATTAAAGGCTCCCAGACTTAATTCTCACTAGAATATTCTATAAAAACGTTTTAACATTGCTGTCCCAACTTTCATTCAGAAATAATTCCAGATTTACAGATTGAACTTGCATTGATGATATCTAAGGCTTCCGATAACGAAATTGAGTAAACTCAAATTCTAAATTAATCTACTCGATGAGATCTATGTTTTATTAAGAGGCTCCCAGACTTAATTCTCACTAGAATATTTTATAAAAACATTTTAACGTTGCTGTCCCAACTTTCATTCAGAAATAATTCCAGATTTACAGATTGAACTTGCATCGATGATATCTAAGGCTTCCGATAACGAAATTGAGTGAACTCAGATTCTAAATTAATCTACTCGATGAGATCTATGTTTTATTAAAGGTTCTTAGACTTAATTCTCACTAGAATATTCTCTAAAAACGTTTTAATATTTCTGTCCAACCTTCATCATTCCATCAATTTGAATCTTTCATTATTTAGGGGTCATCAAAAAGTGATCCTTAATTGAAAAAAAAAAATGCAATACCCAAAATCATCTAAAATCAAGACAAAAAAATAAATAAACAGAAAAAATAAATAAAATAAATCCAACTAAATAATAAAAAAAAAACTAGGTCATCTTGGCAATGCTCCCATACTTGGGGTTTTTCAAGTTTGATCCTCAATAGTCCCCAGTGGAGTCGCCATTGAAAGCGCCCTCGATCCGCGGGGTGCGCGGATCCACTTTTGACCCTTGAGGTTTGGGAGTCGCCACCTAGTTATTGTGGTCTAGGAACCAAACTGACTCTAACATGGATAAAAAGAACTAATCTACCATAAAAAATCTGAATTCGGGGATCATGTTACGGGGTTGGAAGGTGTTAGGCACCAACCCCGCCCGGCCAAAGCCGGTCTCTACTAACATTCCAAATATATCACATTGCTAAAAATCTAGATAAAAATAAAAATAAAAATTTCATACCTTTCCGATAGCAAGGATTTTGCTCCCTCAGATCTGACAAAAAGAGCTCATTGTACTGTACTCCCTTGCTTCGTTCTGTTTCCGGATTTGACTTCGGATCTCTTAGATCAAGGTATCTCCTTGTTTCTGAATCTGAACTCTTCAAGTTTGTTGCAGATTTAGGAGTGTTTTTTGAGGGATTTTAGGTGTTTTCTAGACTAAAATTCAAGGGGGATGTTAGGTAAGGAGTTGGGGCTCCAAAAATAGGGTTTATGGGGGGTTAGGAGAGCTTCTAGACCTACTTCTCTTAGGGTATATGATTTGATACGAAAATAGGGTGTGAGCACCTCTATTTATAGATTTTTTTAGGGTTGATTTGGATAGAATTAGTATTCAATTAGAGTTCTTTTAATTACAGTTGTGTTTTAGTTAAAATTGTTTTAGGTAGAATTGTGTTTTAATTAGAATTGTGTTTTAATTAGAATTGTTTTAGGTAGAATTGTTTTTAAGTTAGAACTCTATTAGATAGAGTTATTATTTAATTAGAATTTTATTATGACTTTTTTTCTTATTTGATTGACTTTTAATGTTTTGACTTTAGTCTTAATTAATTGACTTTTAATATTTTGACTTCAGTCTTGCTTAATTGACTTTAATTTTGACTTTAGTCTCACTTGATTGACTTTAATACTTTGACTACAGTCTTGCTTGATTGATTTTAAATTTTTGGAGAAGGCCCCTCCATTATTTCTTTAATTCTTTGGACCCCCAAATGGAGGGGTCCTTAAAGAAATATCCCACGAACCCTCAACAATTTTACCTGAAAGTCCGATTGATCGATTTTTTAGGTTCAAAATTTTAAATTAATTTTATCAATGTTTTACTTTAATTATTTAATATTTTATTTATTAATTTCGAATTTTTTAATTATGAAAATTATGAAATTATCGTTTTGCCCCCAGAGAGGACTTTTCACGTTTTAAGTCGGTTTTTAATGTTCTAGGATATTTTAGAATCGATTTTTCGTAAGGAATTCAATGGAAATATTATTTTGTGTTATTTATGAAATTTTTTGTGTGAAATGATTGTGAACTTTATGAGGAGCATTTTCGTAATTTTATCGAATTCTTTTAAAATTGGTGAAATGATTTATTTGGTTTCGATTTGTTATTTTATGTGTTTGAGAGAGTTTTCCTAAGCGTAATGTAGGCTCTAGGGTTGTTTTGAGGTTAGGGGTATTTTGGTAATTTGGTAATTTTTTAGTGATTTTTATCGTAAAGTTTCTTTTTGGTCTGCAAGATGATGATTTTTATGTTTCTGGGGTCGTATTTTCCTAGCGTAGCGTGGTTTCTAAGGTTTTGTTAGTTCGAGATACCTCATCCGGATTTCTGAAACATATCTGGTAACAAAATAAAGCAATGGAATACACATCCATCATTGAGAATCATTGTAATCGGATTGACGAGTTGATTAATCAGGCGAGTGCAAAAATGGGGTGTCTACACGTTCATGCTAGGAGGGTTATTGGTAGAAATTGTTTGTTTCCCTACTGGGTAACCATTGTTATTCACCCTTTCCTTCTCTATTTTTTTAGTTTCAGATTCAGAGTTTGGCGAGGCAAGTATAGAGTACGAATGAGGATCATCTGGTTAGTCAGATAGACAACTAGAGTTTGTCACCTGGTAAGTACTAGGGCTATACCCCCTAGTGGTGTCAATTCCCCAGGTAGTTTTATGGATTCTGTCTTGAGTGTTAGGATTTCTGTTAGAGTGAGAAATTTTGTATAATCCTGTATTCTGGTTAATCTTCCGCACTCTGATCTTTCGTACGTTATTAGACGTATATAAGCTTCCGCTAGTATTATATTTTGTATATGTATGCAGGATTGTATGTCGTTTATCAGGTGCAGGTTGAACGCCTTGGAATGCTAACATAAACAGAGGAAAAAATGCCGAAATTTCAAGGTGCTACATAATACCTCGAGATCTGACATGGGGATTTGTGTTAGCGTTCGGCGGGGCGCCACAGATATTAAATCATTTTTTTCAATTATGAAATTTATTTTCATCAATAATATTGAAAATGGACAACACTTAAATCAAAATGGGATCCGAGCGGTGCACAGGACCCAACTGACAGAAATAGCCCATTGAAATATCATACCCACGTATAATTTGTTAAAAAATATAATTAAACATATCAAATATGCAACTTCTGACGTGAATTTGAAATAATCGATTAAATTCTATATTTTTGAAAATTCACCATAAATTTTTAATAAAAATCTAAATGTAATTTTCATAATCTACGATTACTAATAGAAATTGAGAGTTCCTTATAATCTCTGTGCAAAAGGATCGAAGCGCGTGCGCAGAAATCAAGGCGAACGACACAAAAATCGAAATGATTCAAAGTTTGAGACGACTAATTTTCAAATCTAACCCAGTGATTTTGAAGATCTCGACGCCGTCGTCTTTTCTCCCTTTTACGGTGGAAAACGGTTTGACCTTGAAATAGGCGAAATTCGAGGTCGAAGTTTCAAAACCCCCGTATCTATATGGCTGATTTTTGACAATACGAGGTGAAAGAGAAAGTGAAATGGAAAGATGTTGGGTGGATTTTGTAAAGAACGCGACTGCGGACGTTTTTCCCTTCTGCGTCGGTCGTCGGTGACGAGCCATTTGTGAGAGATCTGAGGTGGAAGATTAAAAAAAAATGAATTTTTTTTAAAAAAATGGGTTGGCTGATTTTGGGTCGTTTAAAACGAAACTGAATAGTGAAAAAATTAAAAAAAATTATATATATCTTGGGACAAAATCGGTATTTTGCCTATTATTTCGATCGACGATAACTTGACTGTTTGGATTCCAAAACTGACAAATGGATACTCTATTTCGCCTAATTTTTCATTCCAGATCTAGTGGTATATTCAATTTTTACAAATTATATCTCTAACAAAAATTTACATTTTTGACATGAGGTGACCCCTAAAATTGACGTCATTTTTGTTTTTGATGATAATTCAACTTTTTGATATCCAAAAATGATAAATAAATAGTCCATATTCAATAATTTTTTATCATGAACCCAATGATATAATCGAATCTTAATCATTCTTACTTTATAAAAAGTCACTATTTTAGTCTAGTTCAACTCAATAATCGAGGATTTTGTAACTTTTGTGTTTGGACTCGCATTTGAGCGTGCTAACAGGTTAAAGTATGTTTTTTGATAATTTTGAATCTAATAGTAAGGTTAGATTCCATTAAAAATGATCAGAAACATCTTAAAGTTTTACCCCTATGTTTCACTTTCAAGATTTTCTCAAAATTCTAATATTTATTTTCTTGAGATACGAATCGAGAACTCGGGGTTTTACAGCTTGAATCTTAGAAAGGTCATCACCATTATCAGTCTGTATCCTTCTATCACCTTTTGGCGGTCAAACCTCTTAAGGATGCCGTTTAAAATCACTAAAACTCATGTTGATGATTAAATCCCTTGCATCATTAACATTATTTTCCCAACTAAAATATGAGTTGAAAACACCAATCGTGCAAATTAAATATGAAAGTCCATAATCAGTATCAAGGTAACCAAATACTCCCCTAGGAAAATGAAATCTAATCCACCCAAACAAATAGTGAATGAAGTAATAAGTCGAGAAAGCACTTACAACTATCTATGTTTTCATACGCTAATAGGTCTGAGTAAAACTTTTATACAAACAACACAAAAGTGGAAGTATCAAGCTGAATGTAGTACCTTAGACTATTAATACTACCACCTTAAAGGTATTTGGATGAAGAACATCACCACCTTCGTAAGGAAAAACAAAGTGACACAGCCATAATGAGAAATATGTAACTATTATAGTTTCATCTTCAACATTTTAATTCGTAAAAAAGTCGAGTATGAGAAATGGATTTTTTCCTCTTTACGACTCTCTGTAGCCAAAGTGACTCAAGAAGAGAAATGTCTTCGTAATTTTGTTTTAGGACATTGATTGTCATCACAATCGAAATAAAATGATTTTATCCTTTTTTTGTACTCCATCGTCAGATTTGGATTAGAAATCCGTTCAACTTTGGTGTATCAAAAACCAAGCCACTCATTGTGTCTAACGCAATCATTCCTCTTATCAAAAGCCAATAAAATATATACTTTGATCAAGTACTAGCAAGAAATGGGAAGCCCTGAAATATTGTTGCAACTAATGAGTTTATCGAAATTTAGAACCATTTCTTCATAATACTCACCCATGATAGAAAGACTAGAAATCTTTTACATTTTTCATAAAGAAATGTCAAATTTACCATGACCCATCACAAAAGTGTTGGTCTCAAGACACCAAACCTTGTACAAACCTCGATATATGCCATTAGGACAATTGTATTCCTTACTAACTACAAATATGGCATCACCAAGAGAATATGTCACCTTTCTACTTTGTAGCTAATGGCTCACATTCAAGATTCAATTTCAAAAATCATTGAGATATCGAATGTTGTCTCAAGGTTCAATGTCCGAGCCCCACCGAGTGAAACGTTGCATGATTTTTTACATCAAAATAAACTATGAATAATTTCGAACTTGATCATGGTGAAGAGGATGATGTAAAGATGGTTGACACTCTGTATCATTCTTATTTCTTGGAAGCACGTCAACTATTGAAGAATATTCACTTAAAGCTATCATATTGAGTGATGTGTCATTTTTTGTACGTTGTGCCCTTAAATAATTAGTCTTCGATGTATGCACTACAAGCCTCAACTCTACATATGGGTTATTTCCTCCTCTTGAATGACCACTTATTATAATATGGGAAAAATAAAGTTACTTCCCCTTCTAAGAGGGATCTGTAGGGTCATCTATCTACCTTTCGCGTGGTAAACTCTTTTTGGAATGATTCTTATTCCTTGAACCTTTGAGAAGAATGTCCCTTAGCCATCCCTATGGAAGAAAATAAAAATAAAAATAAACATACTTATTTAAAAAAAATATCATGTCTCACAAAGTACTAGTATCACATTGAATAAAGGTACATAAAAGTATAAAATGGAAATGTAAATCAAAAGGCATCATTCTCAATAATGCTTCAACATCAGTTGGCATTGTCCACCCTCGAGCACCACTAATAAACAATTGCTTTGGAGACTGGCCAACCAGCGCACAAATATCTCTTATCACGTGGTTATTCTAGCCAGTTGGCGTTGTACACCCTCAAACACCACTGATAAATAACTACTTTTAAGATTGGCCAACTAACATGTACATGTTTCACTGCATAACATCTTTAGCCAGTTGATGTTTTTCACCCTCGAGCACCACTGATAAATAGTTGCTTTTGAGACTAGCCAACCGGTGTGTTCATGTCTCTTGTCGTGCAACATCTTTAACCAGTTGGTGTTGTCTGCTCTTAATTACCACTGATAAACAATTGGTTTGGAGACTGGTCAACCAACGTGTATATGTCTCTTGTCGCAGATCGTTTCTAATCAATTGGCATTGTCTACTCCCGAGCACTACTGATAAACAACTATTTTGGAAATTGGCCAACTGGCGTGTATATGTCTCTCGTCATACAACGTCTCTAGCTAGTTGGTGTTGTCCACCTCCATGTACTACTATACTACTAATAAATAACTGATTTGGAGACTGACTAATTGACGTGTATATGTCTCTAGCCAGTTGGTGTTATTTGCCCCTAAGCACTATTGATAGAAAACTGCTTTGGAGATTGGCCAACCATCGTATATATATTTCTTGTCACAAATCGTCTCTAGCTAGTTAGCGGTGTCCGCTTCCGAATACCACTAGTATACAGTTGTTTCAAAGACCACCTAAATACAAGAAATGACGAGTTGCAGTACTGATCTGTTGAAGAAGGGATGGTTCATATGACACACCGTGGTGCATTGAATACCACTAAAACTAGATAAACTAGAAATCTATTTTTAAGTTGTTTGATCCATAAGAAGTGGCGCATTTAACATAACGGTAGTGCATCACAGATCCCTGTGGTATCACGATGAAATAATATATACCATAAAAGGAAGCATATTAAGAGAAAAAAAAAATTCAGGTGTTAAGAAACAAGAGTACCTAAAAATTATTGATGATATTCTAAACAGGGATGGAATCAAAATCTGAAATTATCTTTTTTGAGAAGTTCGTGCTTGAATGGTTGTCTAAAAAAGGCTCGAAGAAAATTCATGCATCCAACAAATCAAAAGCAAAAAAAAAAAAAAAAAAAGTCTTTTGATTTTCATATTTGATTGTCAATTGTTAAATTATAAGGAAAGTATTTTTTTAAAAAAATATATTTTCAGAAAAGAGATTTAAAAAAGTCTTTTTATTAACAGACGCATGCCCTTGTGTTCTTTTTCTTTTTTCTTTTTTTAATAAAAAATAAAAAATGTAAGGAGTATTGCTCCTATTTCTGTTATAAAAAAAATAAAAAAAAAACCATTGCTTTCATTTAAAGAATAACTCCTATAGTCCTATTTATGTTTTCAAAAAAAAATTAAGTGGGGCAGCCCCTATTTTAATTTTCAAAACACAAATATATTTTATTTTTTTTAAGAAAGGGTTTAGCCCTTGGTTTCGATTTTCAAAAGACTAAGGCTAACCTTACCCAACTTAATAAGATCTGAAATCTTTCAAAGGCCCATTGGGCTTACAAGGGTTATCACGTTGGAAATCAAATACTACTACCTTTTGACTTATAAATAAAATAGAGGATAGAAGAAATTCTCTTTTGGGTTTCATCCAAGGGGTTGGACAGCCACATTCAAAACCATGGGTACACATCGGCAACCCAATATCACATCTAAAAAAAACCTCATATTAAAACAAAAAAAATTGGTTTGATTTCATAGGGGTTGGGAATGCATCCAAACTCAAACATGTGGGCCTCCATAGATCGCCACATGGGCGTCCAATACCACAACATTCAAGATTTTATGGAAAAAGACAAATTCAAAAAAATAAAATAATAATATCTGTTTTGGGACTTATCCATCACGTTCTAAAAAAACAAATCTGCTTTCCTTTCAGACCCTATTAAAAAAAAAACATGCAGAAAGAGAGGAAAGAATAAAGAAAAATAATAGTTAAAAAGGGGGACAGAGTTGCGGCCCATATGAGATGCTTGTGCGCGTCTCTGAAAAAACAAAACAAAAGAGGGCAAATAAAAGTGAAGAGAATCTAAAAAGTGAGAGATGCATACATAGACATGTCTACCTAACGAGTAGTTGCCGATAAAAGAGTAGAAAAAAGGAAATAAATGGGAAAGAAAATTGAGGAAGTGGAATTGGATAATGAGAAGAGAATAAGACAATTGAAGAATTAGTGTTAGAGAAGGATTAATGTTGTTTGGAAGAGGAGAAGCACAGAAATTGTACAAATAAGTAAGATTCCAATCCTATTAACTTAGTAAGATTCCAATCTTACTATGCGACGTTGACTCACTTTGAGGCATTAAAAAACTATGTATCTGGTGCCATATGCTTGAAGGGGACAAAAATCAGATTGCCTTTGAAAACAAAGATAAGCATTTGGGTTTGATCCCATGCACCTAGGGTGCATCAACTTACGGGTCTAAGCATTTGAGTCCAGTGGACCTTTGTAATTCTTATCCAATCCCAACAATTAGTATGGTTCAACCCACAATAACCTTTACCAATGCACAAGGACCACATGCCACTTGACTCTTCCTCATTTTATTTATGCCCTCCAAACTTTATATCATTTGAAATCTGATTCACAATAGTGTTGGTCGACCCATAAAGATAATGGATCTGAACATGCTTCATTGGAAACTCACTATCATTCCCAACCGGATGGACTAGTCTTATCTTTTTGAAAAGTCACTTTGGTGTTTCGATTTCGTTAGAAATCAACATCGCCACAACATTATCGTGATCATCGACTTTGAAAGATGGAATTTTCAACTCCCCAAAGCAAGTTTGATGATCAACCACCTTGCTATTGATCAAATGGGTAAGCACCAATATCAAATGGAGTGTTGTTCAAGAGAAAATAAGATTTGCTCGCATTCCATCACTTAAAAATTTGGAGTTTGAGGTTTGGAAAAATTCTAAGCCAAACAATTGTTTTTTTTTAAACCTCAAAGGATTTTGAATGAAGATTACAAGTTGAAGTTGCACGTTGTTAATTCCTTAAGGATTAGATGTTCTCAATTCGCAAAGTAAATCTTGGAGAAGACCAAGTCAAAAATACGGATCATAATATTCGACTTAGATTAACATGAAAATGTCATTAAAAAAAAATCTATCTTCATTGCCGCATTCGTACTTCTGTCAACATGATCAATGATGCACCACCATCAGCCTCACTTCTAACAATGAATCCTTGAGGGGGCATTTGTAGGTATCAAATTTTTATGAAGGCTTTTACAAATTTTATAAAAGAATGAGGTCCCTAAAGTCATAAATAGGCCACACATCCAAATTCGCTCCATTGATTGGGAATAAGTTTTCTAAGGAGTGGATTTTGGATTTTTGCAGATAAAATCTATAATCTAAATAAAATCAAGTGATCCACATATTAAGTATTGAGTTTTACACCAAACAAATGAGTTTGGCCCACTAACAGTCCATAGAATTTTTTTAAATCAGATTTGGATGACTTTGGCCTTTAGACAAATCAATCAAAGCCATTTAAGTTGGGGCATGATTGAAAAGGTAAATTCTATTTAAGTTTATAAATATCAAAGCCTTCTTCATTTAAAGGGAATTGGGATTACTTTCGCTCAGAAGACAGAAGCTGTCCTTCTAGAGAAGAAGAACCTCTCAAGACTCTAGTTAAGAAAAGATCAAGTTTAAATCCCTTCTTCAGAAGTCAAGAAATCTTCTTTAGTCGATAAATCGTGAAGTCGGACGAGAAGAAAACTTATAGAAGTCTTTTCAGAAAATTAAGCACAAAACAAAGTCCCTGTTAAAACAACTTTTTCAGTCGATCACATGCGAAGCTCGAAGAGAAAAAAGCTACACACGTCATCTTTATTTTTATATTTGACTGTTAATCAGATAATAACATTGAAATTTGTGTCTCTATTTCATCAAAATCAATAAAATCATTTGCAATCTTATTTCACAAATCTCAAGGTAGATCTATGAAATTTATTGTCGACAACATGATTACACTTCCCCATTTAAAAAAATGTATCCCGAGGGAGCCGTGTATCCCAAGACGTATAGATCTTCGATTCCCAAACTTGTCCACATCATAGAGTCAATTAAGTATGCCACTTGGCGAGTTCATATTATCAAAGACTTTCAAAATATCCTTACCTTAAAACGACATCAACAAAAACACACATGCCACCCTTACTTCTAAGCAAATGTTTAAAAAAAAACCATCCATTAGTTAAAATATAGAATAATCAATCTTTCCCATGTTATCTTTTTTTATATTTTACCTAAAAAACCAAATAACACTAAATTTCTATTATTAAAATTTAATTATTAACTAATTCTCTTATTACTGAAATTCAATTAATTTTCATTAAAAATAAACAAATAAATCCAATATCGATTCACAAAATTTTTGGGTTATGAGTGGACAAAATCTCATCTTAAACCAATTTATACACAACTTAAAGTGGCAAACGCACCCAATCTCCTATTGCTTTTTGATAGTCTGATTCTATACGAGCTCTCACTTGAGCCGATAACTCAAACTTAGCCCAATTCAAAATCATGATCACACCTCTTAAAAATGTATTTAATTTAAGTACCAATGAAAAAAATAGTATTTAAACCCTTGTAAATATAATTGTAGAGGGTAAAATCAATATTATACACGCGGCATAAATAAGATAAATATTGGTCACATGATAGATTTAATACGCATCTCAAGGGTTGATTGGTATATTTTGAATTAGATTTTATTTTGTTAAAAACATATTCTTATTTACAAATAGAAAGTCTCTTAAGAAATCTCTATTTTTGGATAATGATATATTTGAATAGTTGATTGATTGAGAATCCCTTGATTGGAAAATATATTGACCCATTCCATTAAGGTTTAGTTTCATCTTCTATATTTATAAAAAGAGCTACCATGTAACAAAAAGAAGCTCTAGGGAGGAGGCAAAAAAGGAAGAGGAGACTAGTTTTTGTAGATATTATATTGGCTTCAAGAATATTGGAATGACTCTTTAGAGCCTAGGGACGTAGTCTAATTTTGGGACGAACCCCGTGAACAAATCTTGTATTTATCTTCTCTCCCTTTTCCCCTATTCTTTGTTATTTTTGTGTGATTTTTGATCATTCGTGTGCATTAAGAACAATGAAAAGTGCTTATTAGGGGTAAATCTCGTGTAAGTGATGACATCCGAGATTTTACTTCTCAGTAACCAGTACATAAAAAAAATTGATGATTTCAATCTGGAACACATTTTACATCTATTAACATGTCGAGTCACACCATTACAGATGTTGTACAAGCAATTAGTGAATGTTATGAATCATATAGAGAACAACTGAATCCCCAAAAGGGAGACTAATGTTAAAGAATGCAATGAACACAATTCTATAGAGTAACAGAGTACACAGATTTTTAGCTTCACTGGCTCTTACCCTTCATCTCCCTCCTCTCAGGGAAGCAAATCGAGCTGCCAAATCGTCATAGTCTGGCAGCTTTGGATGCACATGGCCAGCTGTCGGATTCAACATTTCAGGCTGAAATGAAGTGGCACGAGCCGGCCCCCTTCCTGCCTCAGTAGGGGTTACTGGTTCTGGAGGGAGTGATGCTGCTCGGGCAGGAGGAGGAACCAACCCCACCTCTCTGTTTCGATGCCTTTGAGATTCGCTAGCATCGGAAACATCTCTAGCCCTAACAGGTTCGAACTTCGAAGGTTTCTTGCTGTAATGCATCAAGAGTTTATCCATCATCTCTTCCTCGTCATCATCCGTCACTTCACGAACATCATTGAGGTTGTGTCGTAGGCCTCGTCCTGCATCTCCTCTTCTCCTTCCACTTGAATTTTTATTCACCATTACATCAACTTCTGGGGGCTTGTGGGTATAGTCATGACCGGGTGGTGGTTTCAAGTGTCTCCTCCTTACTGATCTTGGTTTTGGCTTCTCGTCACCAACCAAATCATCTTGACGATGGTGACCGTTCTCGTCTCCATAACCACTTACCCTAGCAGGTCCAACAACCTGCCTCTCATCAATGGCAATGTCTCTGTTTTGTGCAGGAGGATCTGTCGAGGTTTTATTACCAACATATTTACTGCCATTTGGTTTAACGTAAGGAGGAGGGATCACATTGTTGTGGTGTGGCTTCGTGCTTTCTGCTTCCTCGGTAACCTTTTCTGTCAATTCAGTCTGCTTGGGCAGATCATTGTGGTTTTCATCTGCAGATGGGACACCTATACCATGCGTCTTAAACTTCTGTTTTGCTCTATAACCATAAGCATATTCTTGTTTCCCAATAGATAAAATGTCATGGTTGTCTCTTTTATGGGTAGAATTATCATCATCCAAATGTTTCTTTCTTCCATGAGACAAATTATCCTCCTTGTTGTTCCGTGATTTGAACTCATCATCAGTGAATTCTCTTCTTCTATAAGTGAGTTCTCGCCTTCCACGGGACGAGCCATCTTGGTTGTCTATTTTAGGAATTATTTCCTCCCTGGCATTGCTTGGTCTAAACCCATCATCAGTGAATTCCCGTTTGCCACGAGATGATATATCCTGGTTGTCTCTTTTTGGGATAGTTTCCTCCACGCCATTGTGCTGTTTGTTCCCATCAACAGTAAGCTCTCGTCTTCCATGAGAGGAGTTGTACTGCTTGTCATTTCTTTTGACAACAATTTCCTCCCTACCTTTGTGTTCTTTGTGCTCATCATCAGTGAGTCCACGTCTTCCATGATGTGAAATATCTTGGGCGTCCCTTTTCAAGGGAGTCTTGTCCCTGCTGTTGTGTTGCTTGTTTCCATAATTAGGATCGTTGAAAGACCCGTGCCTCTTTGGTTGATCCTGTGAAAAGGTCAAATTGTTGAATGAAAATTCAAGTTTTATTTATTTATTTTTTGAATGGTACAATGTTTTATTATTTGAGAAGAGAAAACCGATGGTCAAGATGGCCTTCGAAATACAAAATGAGAGGTGAAAATTCAAATATAGAATCGCTCACAAACATAAATGGACACAAATATACTTTCTAGCTTTGTAACAAGGACATAGGTACAAATTATTAATCACTAAACTCCACAAACCCAACACACCTACATGTTTCGCACGGTTTATTCCATATCTTGTGAGATGAAAGATTTATTTTATATTGAGTCGGCTAATGTCAGACATGAGGGTTCAACATGGCGTCCAACTTGCCAGTTTCATAGAAAATGGAGTGCTCTTGTTACAAAGTACTTTTTATAAAAGATAATTTTATAACAAAGACAAGAAGAGATTAAAAGTGGACCGGGAAGTGGTGATGAACCTCTATTAACACAACAAGAATAGAATAAGAAAGAAAAGAAAAGAAAACTACAACCTACAGACTGCTAAAAGGGATTGAATCCTATCTAAAATCAAATTCCTCGAAGAGCCCTTTACATTCCTTGAACACCATTTGACTAATTAAACACTAAAACGTTGAAGCTAAGAATAATGATTTGAATATCCTCCTCTCTGAAATGTTCTCCATTTTCTTCGAATGGAAATGTTATAGATATAGTTGTGCTTTCTAGAGTCTGAAGATGTAGCATTCAAAATATATCTCATCTGTTATATACTTTCGAGTTGAATTTGAAGAACCAGGAAGGCTTACCTTTGCAGATACAGGGGGATTAAAAAGCTTTTGTTCAAAAGCATTGGAATCCCACTTTAGAGAGAACTCCTTGGCAATCTCTCGCATTAACTGCAGCTTCTTATCCTTTGTAGGAGGCTTCAATGCTAACTTTTCAACAAACTGCTCACAAGAAATTAAGTGGGTTGGTTGTAGAATCAAGTTATAAAGAAACATGAATGTTTCACTGAAATTGGACATTATAGACTATCACCTCCTGATTCACAAATGATTCCAGAGAATTCCCGTATCTCTCCGTAAATATTTGTCTGAGTTCACGTAATTCTGGCAAATTAGCAACTCTCGCTGCAGCAAACATCAGAGATGACACAGCCTCTCTGCACTCCTCGGGGCATTCCCTGTACAGAAAAAGAAGTGGAGCATAAGTCATCTAATCTTCTCTATGATCGAGTAAATGAAAATGATTAACAGAAAAATGAGAGGACCTCACAAAATTACACCACTAAGCGTAAGCAAATACCCTTGGCAGACCAAGTCATTGCACTTAAAACACCAAATCTTCAAAAAGGATCTCCCACAAGTCTCAATTGTTTGAAGACAAAGAAAATAAAGTGGACTTCATCTTGATGAGTATATTATATTGTTAAATGTACAACTCTTTTTGCTAAGACTGTCTGACCATGCTTTTGGACAGTTTAGGACTCTACCTTAAGATTGTTCTCTCTTGTTTCTCTGCGACAGACAGATGAACTAAACAGAAGCCTCTCTCTTTTCTTCTTCAGATTTATTTGTTTCTTCTTTTCTGTTATTTGCTTGGGGGTACCATAACATTGTGAAGTTTGCATGAGTTATGCGACATGAAGTGTTACCTTCCCTTAACCGTAGCTGTTGAATCATGACAGTAGACAGCCACCCACCAATTGCAAGGGATGAAGATGCTTTAGGAAAACACATCTAAAGCATGCGTCGGCCA
Source organism: Akebia trifoliata (assembly GCF_017979445.1). Lineage (NCBI taxonomy): Eukaryota > Viridiplantae > Streptophyta > Magnoliopsida > Ranunculales > Lardizabalaceae > Akebia > Akebia trifoliata. Next base: position 6,809,134 of record NC_141386.1, on the reverse strand, counting down.
GTCGACATAATTAATCAATAAGTTTACTCTTTTTGCACTTAATTTACAAATTTGTGGTACTTTCGTTACATTCTCTGTTTAAATATAGTAATACAACTATGGACCTAAAACAGGATTTGGGTTTAGCGTATTTTATAAGTATGCGTTTCTTTGGTTTGGTATTTCTGTCGAATCGTTTATCCATACCATACATCATGTTTTCTGTAGTGACACACAAGCAGTTGCAGCCAACATCAAGTACACGATACATAAAGAGTGAACTTAGATTAGTTAACTACACTGAAAAATTGTATAAAAAGTATATAAATAAAATCTGAAAAATATTTTTCAAGATTCATTTGAACAAGTGGGTTAGCATGTGCCAGGCACATGGCATAGAACATACAAAATTATTAGAAAATGAGTTTCCTTAGTTTTAAGGTGACTAAGCAACTCCATAAAGTCACATCATCCATTCTTCAATCTAATCCTCTTTTTCTTCACCAAGCAAGTTATAAAAGCAAAAAAAGTACATAATCAATCTCTAAAAAGTAATTTTCAGGATTTGCTTGAAAAACTGGGTTAGTATGTGCCAGGAATGTGATTATGACATGGTGTCAAGCACGATAAATTCTTAGAAAATAGTGTCCTTGTTACATAGTTTTAAGTGACTAAACAACCCCTAAAGTCTCTTCATCCATTATTCTATCTTCTCTTATTTTTCTACACCATATATGAATCTATCCTTACTAAGGGTGACTTAACATGGAATACATGAAAACCCAAATCCACCATTAATTGAATCTCATCGGAAAGAACAGAAAAGTGAAGGAAGAAGTTCATCTAAAAGATGAAACCTGTCTGCACTGATCTATATCTGTATTTTCATCACTACAAAATCCAATAAAATTGATATATTTGTATTCCTGAATAGTATATAATTCATTGAATACAAAAAGATGTCATTATTTTTGGAGGCGTGAATAAGTTCATACATCAATGAGAGTTCAAAAGCTTACAACACTAACATAACAGTTTTATATCTTCAAATACATGGCACTGGAGTAATAGGTACCAAAAAAAAAAAAAAATGAAGCATGCAATCAATTTTATCAGGAATTGAAGTGGTAGTGTTATATATACCTTTCCTTTTGCATGACTGAAAGATTCTTTACAACACACCCACAAAATTGCTCCACAGAATCATAACAGAATGAAAGATTTAGTTCAACTATAAGTCCTTCAGCCTGTTTCTCAAATAAGAAAAAATGAAACCCTTTCAAGACGATATTCGAATAACCTGAACACAAAACAGTGGGTATGAAAATTTCAAGTGATATACAGCAAAAAAAAAAGGTTTAGGCAAGCATATCACCATCACTAGCAAGCCTGTCAAAATTAGTCCAATCTCATACAAACATTCATAAAACAAGCCAAGAGCATCTCCTATCACAATGAGAGCATCATCGAATTCATATACCATCCTATACAGATGACAAGCATGATTGCTTGCCAAATACGTTGGTCAAATATTTTTTTCACTGAGTCAAAAACAAGAGAAAACTTCATGCTGGGAATTCCATCACACCATCAAATATGCCCCCATCAACTAAATAAATAAACAAAATCAAAATCAAGAGGGAATCCTTAATCTAGAGTCTAAATGAATTAACCATGAAATAAAATAGGGTAAAGTCGCTCAATGTCTTGGTGGCACATCACCCATGTCCCATGCAGTACAAGAGTTAGATGCACCAAAGAACCAAGCTCTATGCCTAACACAAATCATTCATAGACCTTTCCAAGGTCAAAAAATGGAAGAAAAAAAATGAAAACTAATTTTCAATACTATCGAGGACTTGATATACTAATTCTCTAAGAATGGGTCCCAGAGTTGAAACAATTCCTTCAGTTTAAGAATGATCAATTACCTTTAAGGCTTCAAAGACGAGTGAATCCATATTTTTCGGAGTGCGAAAATTTAAATGTTTTAATAGCTAAGGGAACATCATTAGAACAAAAAAAAAAATCATAAAAAGCAGAGGCCAAAATTTAGAAGGTTAAGAGTGAAAAACTAAAAAATAGAAAAATGTTACAAGAGAGATAAAAACCAAAACATATAAACAAATTGACAAAGAAACGAGTCCATGGAACATGAATAAAAAATGTCTGCTTGCACAGAAACAAAATCAACCGTCTTAAGAGAGAGGGAAGAGGGCTGGGAGGATCATAAAGTCACATCTATCTAGGATAAATCCTGACCGTTGGATTTCGTTTTTTTTTTTTTTCACCAGTGATGAATAAAATTGGCGCAAAAACAGGGATAAAAATTTGCGAGAAAATAGAAAACCGAATACAGCGCAACATCACTCATCAATCTATCTGAACAGACAATTAAGTTTCATGAATCAGAAAAAATAGCAAAAATTCTGTAAAATGCGTTTGTATCACAAACGCAAGATATACAGATAACAGAGATGGTTAATTTCTTCCCTCTTCGAAAATCCTCTATTAAAGATTCTTGAACAAAATTCATCCAAAAGATCAAATAGAAAGAAATAAATAAAGATCAGAGGTTACCCTGCCGTATGCATTAGTTTCGAGGCCATTTGCAAGAAGATCTGCAATATCTTTCTTCAGAAACTTCTGCATTGAGTTCCTTCTCCTCATAATCTCTTCAATTCGAGCTTTAGTCAGCTTAATCGCAGATTTACTGCAAAAAGAACAAAATAAAAAAATAAATAAAAAACAGAGGAAATCAAAGTGATCTATATATTCATAGTTCCACACATTAAATCGATGAAAAAATAAATTGAGATCTGAAACTTAAAGAAGATTCTTCTTTTCTGTTTTAAAGAATCTAAGCTTACCATTTCGAAGAAAAACCTCTCCCTAGCAATCCGTCCAACATCTTCGCTCTTCTAGTTATCTTTCTTCTTGATGGAGAAAGAGATTAATGAGACCGAATGATCAATTTAAGAGAAGAGATCTGTATTTAAATGTGATTCAAAGAGATTAAAAGATTCGCCATGAAAGAAGCTCGAGAGGAGAAAGAAAAAAACTGAATTTTTTCTTGAAAGAGTTCTCGTAAGAAAGAGAGACCTATAAACAAGCCAAACCCCAAGTTATATATATAGGGGACGGTTCAGCAGCGCTAAAGTTTGCCAAGTTTGGTGTCAAACAATTTTCAAAATATGGGTTAGAAACTTTGGAATGAACTGATTTTTTGTGAGGCTGATCTCTATGATGAAAGGAGATCATCCTCACCAAAAATCAGCCTATTCCAAAACTTCTAATCCCAACAAAAGTTATTTATAAAAATTGGACGGTCCACAATTCTTCAACTTGTAACCTAGGGTTAGAAATTTCAAAATGAGCTGATTTTTTGTGAGGATGATCTCTTCATCGTAGAGATCGTTCTCACAAAAAATCAGCCTATTCCAAAACTTCTAACCCTGTAAAAAATGATTTACAAAAAATGTTTGGTATCAAACTTGGCAAACTTTAGGACTGCCGAACCGCTCTCATATATATATATATATATATATATATATATATATATAGGGTCACGTTCCTAAGACTCATATTGAGACTCACATTGCGACACACCGTTTTGTCTTATATGGGCAAAAATGTTTGGAATGAGCTGATTTTTTGTGAGGATGATCTCTGTGATGAGGGGATCATCCTGGCAAAAAATCATCACATTCCAAAACTTCTAATCCCATCAAAATTGATTTACAAAAATTAGACGGTCTATAATTTTTCAATAAAAATTGGACGGTCTAGAAGTTTCATAATGAGCTGATTTTTGGCAAGGATGATCTCCTCACCATAGAGATCATCCTCACAAAAAATTAGCCCATTCCAAATATTTTTGCCCATATAAGACAAAACGGTATGTCGCAAGGTGAGTCCCAATATGAGTCTTAGGAACGCTGTTCATATATATATATATATATATATATATAATGATTCCAATTCTAAATAACTTGCAAACCCAATCAGAACCGATCTATTAACATCATTGATTGGATTTTTCTAACTTCAAACGAATGGTTGAGATGGGAGAATGCTTGTAAGGATTGGCAAGGTAATTGAAACAAATAATCTCTAGGAAATCTAGATTTTAATTTGTGAGCTTAAACTTCGTTTGAGGTTTGTTAATGTCCATCTTACTTCTACAAGCGGAGAAAGCCATACACGTGGCGATCCCACAGTCGATTTTGGAGGAGATCCAGTTGATTGCCAGCAGGACAGCAGTAATGTCCTAAACGATGTCGATTTCAATGTTACTTCAGCACGACTCTATTCTTAAATATTTTAATTCTTTTTTTTCGACTACCTGGTCTGTTCTTAGCTGTAATAAGTCCAAAGGAGACGTCTTTGCATATTTGGAAAAATTATGTTGTGAGATGGAAACACATCATTGATTCAAGCCTTGAATTATGGGATTTATGGATTGAAATTGAGTGTCATTGTCTTATTTGTGGGGTCCATATAAATATCGTAGGGGTTAAGAAAACCACAATCATCCTATTACATATGTTACATAGAGTAGAACATGTTACATCGAGATGCAAATTAAAATCTTACGTACTCGATAGAAGACAGTTTGTGATTATCTTGTCAAAGGAGTATCTTCCTTGTTCGACAATTGACTTTGTGGTCAATTGTCCCAAATTCAATAGAGTCGGATTGATAGTTACATATGGGATCTCTGAGAAAGAGATCTCATACACTTCACGACTAAAAGGTAAATTCGAAATTAAGGTCTGTCAAATTTGGTAGTAAGCAAAGGAACTTGACAAGGAAAATAAACAGGATTTGGTATTGGACAACGTCAATAAGAAATTTGGAACCCAAGAGCACGGCATGTTAGACAAATTGTGCCTCCAACAAATGATAAGAGTGAATAGATAAGTCGGTCACTCTGTTCTTAAAAGGTATATTAATGAAAGAAGATATATGCAATCTCATTGAAGTAGATTCGCAAATACACCTTCAAAACTTAAAGAAAAAAAAACGATTTGACCTCATTATTATCATTATACCATACATCTCAAGGAATGACAAAAAAAAACAAATTGAACCCAAATATATCATGTTGGGTAATTCAATTGTACAATGAGTTGGTGTCATCGTGATGGGCATCACAAATCAAAACTATTATCCACAACGATTCTAACTTCTGTCGGCCTTGGTATATAAAATTTAGTTGGACTCGGAATAAAACTATTTTACATTCAATCTCTAATAATATAGATTCATGAATTAAAATGAATATATCCAGAACTACGATAAACTATTCCAATTCCGATTAGTATCAATTAGTTAGATACCCATTGAATGTGGACCATATAATGAATTGTGGACACATTTCTTAGGTGGCAAGGAGCAGCCATATCTAATTTGGTTCTTAACTTTCAAAGGTATTGACTTGGATGAAAGGAAAGGTGATCTAATTGTTTCCTTCTCATAAAATAAGTATCACTTGTGTATTAGTTTTCAACGATCATGAAAGACTTCCTAATTTGATGCTCAAGTAATTGGAAGATTAATTGATTTTGATAGAGACAATCACTTATGAGAGAGGATTAAAACGTAAAACCATTTCAATGGGTCTCACAAATTCTCATCGTTAATGATGAACCTACCCAACTTCTTGATTCCATCCAACTTCGCACTTTATTTTTCTTCTTTTTTTAAATTATTGGGTAGTTTAGACCTAACATTCCATGTGTTTGGTGAAAATTTAAGATGCCCCCTTATGTTTTCAAATTGATGAGATACCCTTTTTATCCATCCTTTCTTATATACTAACAACAAATGTACTACTTGGCCCCATCTTCAACTTCTAGTCAAAATCCTTTTAGTTTTAATTCTTCTGAGAATAAGTCATCTTCAATCTCATAGTTAAATTGTTTTTTATACACTCAACCTCATTTTCAATCGATTTTTCTCAATTTTGATTTATTTATTTATTTTGTAGAAAATCCTTAATTTCTCTGACCTAAATTCCATCATCTTGTATCTTTCCTAACATTTTCACTCATTCATCTTAACATTTATATTTTTAATATGCTCAATTTATTAACATGATGTCTCTTGATTGTCCAACATTCAATTTCATAAAATATACATAACTAATCTTATTGTCATCTTATAAATTTTTCTTATATATAATTTCATTAGTATGCTTCGATCATATATCACTCTTGGAGCATACCTCCATTTTAACCATTTATCGAAAGTGATCTAATCAATTTTTATTAGATATATATATTCTTCTTTCTAAATTTCAATACCAAGTTTACACTTTACATACTCAATCCTAACTTTTACTATTAAACTGAGACAAAGCAGAGCAGAAGTGGTTTGACAACAAAATTTGAGTGTACATAAATACCCCCACTTTGATATTAAAATTTAATACATCAAGGTCATTTTGATAAAATAAAAAATAAAAAATTTTACCCTAAAGTCAAGACTGTATAATCACGTGCTTAATTTTTAAAATTAAAAAAATATCCTTTATACTATGTAATCTTTAAAAACCCTTTTAACCAATACTTTAAATTACAAATAATCATCAATCTCCTTTACATTTGCTTTCAGATTAATCACAATCCTCTCATATATGTTCTTATTATTGTAACTATATCCATCAAAAGATTCATGTCCTCGTAAAACCACTAAACTAACTCTTTAAGCATTTTGTTGTATAATTTTTTCAGTCAACAAAACTTTGACGATTCTTTATATTCTTTCTATATTTTATTATTATTATTATTATTTGTGGAAATAGAAAGATTGTCTCAATGGTGAATTTATCTATAATAGAAGCAAATCATTTTTTTAAATATATTTATTTATTTCCATAAATATAAATGAATATATCAGATAACCGATTTATTTTTATTTTTGTACCAAATAAAACAACTTAACATCTCTTCAGAATTTGTATAAATAAAATTGGTCGTTGATTGTTTATAACTAACTTTATATCGAAACACCTATCAATACTCGTGAAGGAAAGCGTGTTGGTTTCCACTTTTACCCTTTACGTCCTCTAATAATAATTACCACTCAGCTCATATAATCGTATCAAGTATTTGAAGGACAGTCTCGTCATTGCAAATCTAGTTCGTTGTATGAAAAAAGTTGTGTTGCTGTCAAAACCAAACTATGTATCAGTCTTGGATGTTGTTCGAGATACGTTTCAAAAGGTTGGACGGCACTGCTTCCTCTATGACAGCAACAAGTGTTCTTCATAGGGTAGCGTTGGTGGCTTCTTTGCCACTCTCTTCTCTAGCTCGATGGCTCATGTACACCATCTGTCATCTTATACATGGTGAACGTTAGACGATGGTTGGTTCCTAATGTACCTAGAAACATAACCATTCATTTTATTTATTTATTTATTTATTTATTTATTTATTTTTTAATTGGGGTGAATCTATGCTTAATAGTGTTTGGCTGTCAATGGATTGGTCGATTTGGGACCAATCTGATAAGGATATGATCTGATCAAGAACCAATTTGATAAGAATTATATATACATAGGGTCATGTTCAGCACCTTATATTTTGCCATACGTGTTTTGTCTTACATGGGTTAGAATTTTTGAAATGAGTTATAAAAAATGGATGGTCCACGATTATTTAACTTGTAAACATGAGGTTAGAAATTTCGAAATGGGCTAATTTTTGTTAGATTAATCTCCTCATTATAAAGATTATCTTCACCAAAAATCAGTCCATTATGTAAGACAAAACACGTATGGCAAAGCAAAAGATAAAACGTAAGATGCCGAACATTTCCCATAATTTACCTATATATATGGACATCCCTTTTTGGTTGGGTTTCTTATTTTGATTAGTCTCACATTGATTGGAAGTAAGAAAGCCTTTGTATTTTTAAAAGCAAAATTTGGCTCGTAGGTTGGGCTCCAAGGAGCACCCATGAGTTGGCTCAATAACATACACATGTCGGTGAGGTGAGGTGAGGACTCATTAAACACAATTCATTCTTGCACGTTTTCTGTCTAGATTAACCTTCTATACATGCTTCCAGACAAATTGGGAAAAGATATCAACAAAAGCATATTTCTATTTTTCTCGATCTTTCTTACTTTCTTATGGAATTATGAGTGCTAGCAGAAGCTTTCGAGTTTTTTTCAAAAATATTATTCCTCTTTTATTCAATTTTGTTATATTTGGGCAAAAGGAAACTGGTGTGGATTTAGGTTATTCATATCCTGGTGTAGTTGATAAATAAGTACTACTCTGGTAGTAATCGAGTTGTTGTATCATGGAGGCAACATGTCAATACTCTGCTTGCACATTTAATTTCTACAGAGGCGTGAAACACCTTAAAGAAAGTGACTAAGTTCATGCCTCAACTCGATCTGACCTTCTTCTTTATTTAATTTCATATTGGAAACGCTATCTATATAGGAAATTAGGTTGAAAAATTGCTCCAAGTATTTTGAACTAGTTGTTATTATTATTATTATATTCATTAGATCATATTTGAATGTGAAATAATTTATGACTTTTTTTTTTTAAATTATCTTTTCCTTATAACTTAGAACACTATATAGGGTGAGATAAAATCCCTCTGGATAGCAAAAGGGGTTTAAACTCAAGATCCCCCCTCCCCCGACCAACACTTGTTGGTTTTAAAAAAAAATCATTTTAAAATAATGTTCAAATGGATAAATACATAATTGTTACAATAATAATGATAATTAATGTTTGAATAAAACAAATTATGACATAACACTTAATCTATTGTTCTTAATTATTCTATTAATATTAATAGTAATTAATAATAAGGTTAAGATCCCTTAACTCCTAAGAATGACTCATGAGAAAAACACATGATCCCAACCTTTTAAACGCAAAATCCAATGATTAAGATTTATGATTATCTTGATAACATAAATCTCGAAGATACTTATCCTGAAGATGAATCTCAACAATTGGATTTTTTTTATTTAGAGGGTTGGTATCATGTGTTTTTTCATGAGTCATTCTTAGGAGTCAAGGGATCTTGACCCATAATAATAAATCTATAAATAAAATATTTATACAATAAATTACAATTACAGGACCCACTTTACTATAGTTTTGTAAAGGATAAAAGTCTCATTCAACTACAGTTTTGTAAGGTTTATTATACTCACTTTATTTTTTTTTCTTTTCATTCCTTCAATTTTATATATTTCCTCTCTTTTTTTTTTCAATAATATTCCTATAATTTTATTATCTTTCCTTTTTTTACTCTATTTTTAATAATATCCTTCAAAAATTTTCTATATTTCTTATTTTTAATTCTTTAACCTATTTTATTTTATTGTCTTCCTCATCTCCTCCTTTCTTAATAATACGTTTGAAACTTTATTATTTTTCCTCTTTTATTTCCTAAACCTCGACAAACATAATGAAAGAAAAAATAGAAAGAATCCTATTGAAACGTGGTGCTTCTTTCTTTTTTAATAAAATTAATAAATAAAAAAACATAATAATAAATCCAATTAAATAAAAAATAATAATATAGAAGTGTGGGAGGACATCTTAAATGTCATCCACTACGAGGAGGGGTATGTTTAAAATACAAAAAAAAATGATCGAGTCGTGGGTGTCTTAAACATTAAATTATAACTTTATTTCATTGGTTAAATAAATAAAAATAATAATAATTTAACTGATTGACGTACCAAAAATACATGTTGCTTTTGCTTTTAATAAGAAGAAAAAGAGGATATGTGGATGTTCAATTTCATGACTCCCATAAAAAGGAAGAGTTTCTTGACTTTATGAAATAGATATAACAGCATAATAACGGTAACAAAGTCATATTTACCGTTAGATACCGTTTTTCCACCGTTACGGTTGCATGGAGAAATCATAACGGTTTCTTTGAAGTGCTCATAATGATGGAAAAACATATGGTATTATAAGGTTTAAAATAACGGAAATAATGAGGTCAGAAGTGGTGGACCTCCACTATTATTACAAGTGTTTCATAATGATGCTTGCTTTTCTAACTTTTCCATAAAACCGAAGCACTCTCTGCAACCATATCTAAACATTGATAGTAGTATTAAAGGTGCTAATATATACTCCGGTCCCTTTGTTTTTCAATACTTATGAGTTCATTTAAATATTATGTTTGGTATTCAATGGATACAATTATTTTTTTCTGAAAAGATTAGAATCTTCTATCTATAAAAATAGCATTTGTTTAGTATTTTTTTTAATTAAAGTGCAATAAGGGCCTGTTTGATTGCATGGAAAGTGACTTTTTATGAAATTTAAAATTCATGAAAAAATAGTGGTGGAAAATAGGTAGGGTTGAAAAATCAAATTATATTGTTTGATTATACTTAGATAAAATCATGGAAAATATATATAGGGAAAAAAAAGAAGAAGGAGAGGAGGAGGAGGAGAAAAAATTGAGAGGAGGAGAAGAGGAAGAAGAAGATGAGGAGGAAGAGGGAGGGGAGAGGATGTGGTGGTGGTGGCCGTGACGACGATGGCGATGGAGGTAAGTGAGGAATAATATGATGAGAAAGATGAGGGGAGAGCGTGATAGTGGTGGTGACAACAGAAGAGATGAGAGAGAGAGAGAGAGAGAGAAAAAGTGTTCGGAGATAGTGATGACGGTGACGGTAACGACGATGGTGACGACGACAAGGTTGTTGTAATGGTGGTGGTAGGGAAAAAGAAGATATGAGTGGAATAATTGATGATGAAAATTTTGGGTGGATTTCACTTTCCCACCCATATGGGTGAAAAAGTGAAATCCATGTTTTGGTGGATTTTTTAATTGAGGTGGAAAATGAATTTCCATTTCCTTGTGCAATCAAACACTTGAAAATATCATTTTCCAGTGAAATTGATTTTCCACCCTATTTTCCAGGTGCAATCAAACATACCATAAATGCACTTTGGAATTTGAGGGTATTTCGATAAAAGGTAATTTTTTTAAAGTATTTTCGGTATAAAATTAAATTTTCAAAATTAATTTATTGCATTTTAACATGGACCTCATGGGCACTAGTTAACAAGCCTCTTGGTTAAATCAAGTGGAACACTCTAGTAAGCCAAGTGACACATCCATGTTTTGCCCACTTTTATTGGCACCACATACCTATGTTTTAAGCAGTTGACTCAACCAAGCTAATTTGGACGATAGACTCCACCTTAAGAGAACTTGGATAATTTCATATATGTATATATCTATATATAGGATCAGGATCCGTATACATATAAAACTACTCATAAAGTTACAACATATTTTGTCTTATATGGGCAAAAAGATTTGGAATGGACTAATTTTTTGTGAGGATGATCTCTATCGTAAGGAGATCATCATTGCCCCAAATCAGCCTATTCTAAAGCTTCTAGCCCCATGTTTACAAGTTCAAGAATTTTTAACCGTCCATTTTTTGTAACCACATTTTGATGGGGTTAGAAGTTTTGGAATGGGCTGATTTTTTGCAAGGATGATCCCCTCACCATAAAGATCATCCTCACAAAAAATCAGCCCATTCCAAACATTTTTTCCCATATAAACAAAACACGTTGTAACTTTATGAGTAGCTTTATGCGTCTACGAATCCTTACCCCATATATATATATATAATATATATATATATATATGGAAATGTTCAAGACCCTAAGTTTTACCCTACACTTTGACAAACATGTTTTGTCCTACATGGGGTAGAAGTTTTGGAATGGGCTGATTTTTGGTGAGGATGATCTTCTATGATTAGAAGATCATCCTCACCAAAAATCAGCCCATTCCGAAATTTTTAGCCCCATGCTTACAAATTGAAAAATCGTGGACCGTCCATTTTTTGTAAACCATTTTTGATGGGGTAAGAAGTTTTGGAATGAGCTGATTTTTGGTGAGGATGATCTCCTCACCATAGAGATCATCCTCACCAAAAATCAACCTATTCCAAAACTTCTAATCCATGTAAGACAAAACACGTTGTTAAAGTGTAGGGTAAAGCTTAGGGTGGGGAACGGGACCCATATATTATAGGGTGGGTTTCGGAAGTCCTGAAAGAGAGTCAAACAATTTTTCGAAATGGGCTGATTTTTTATGAGGATGATCTCTATGATGAGGAGATCATCTTCACCAAAAATCAGCCTATTCCAAAACATCTAATCCATGTAAGACAAAACATGTTTGTTAAAGTGTAGGATAAAGCTTAGGGTGGGGAACAGGACCCATATATTTATAGGGTGGGTTTCGGAAGTCCTGAAGAGAGTCAAACAATTTTTTCGAAATGGGCTGATTTTTTATGAGGATGATCTCTATGATGAAGAGATCATCTTCACCAAAAATCAGCTTAATCTCAAATTTCTTACCCATACAAAAGTAATTTACAAAAAGTGAACGATCCACTATTCTTCAACTTGTAAATTAAGGTAAAAATTTTGATAAAAAGATCATCCTTACAAAAAAATCAGCTCATTCCGATTTTAAAAAATGTTAGACTCTCTTTAAGGCCTCCAAATGCTTTTATATATATACATATATAAAGTGAAACCAAACCAAATGTTTGTCCATTTTATTTTTTGATACCATCTCATCAATCAACACACCTTCTCTAAAGTTTTTCCCATTTTTAAGAGTTTCCTTTCACTGAGCACTACCAAACCTTATCAAACATCTCTACCCACACTTTAATGATTCATCTGTTTTTTTTTCCCTTTTTTATTGAGTTACGTCCCTCAACAGTTGACTTGCATTACTAAGATAACAAAGATTTCTCCCTCATTAAGGGTTTAGGCTTAACTTGTGGCATGATCTCATGCTTAAGAGTTGTAAGGATAAAATTCTATTAAATTTGAAAAAAATAAATATTCCAAAAATAAATTATATTTTATCGTTCAATTTTAATTTTAAATTTAAGAATTATGTGAAAGTTTGGTAGCCATCTATTTTCAAACCTTGGATTGAGTTAATTTTTTTCTTTTCCAAATGTCTTTTTTTTTTTTTTTTGAGTTTTTTCAAAGCAACTTAGATGGTTGTACTGTTGGATTGCTGAAGTTGTAATCATTTGAGCAAAAAGACCCTTAGTAAGGTTTAATTCTTTACTAAGTTAGTTAGGAAAATATTTCTCAATTTTTTTCCTTTTAGTGATGAAGTCTCTTCAATCAACTTTAGTGATGAAATCTCCTCAATCAACGCACCATCTCTAACTTATTTGCATTCTCTAAGAGTTTTCTATGTAGAGAAGACTATTATACCTTATCAAACGTCACTACCAACCCATTCATCTTTATTCTTGTCTTTTAGTGAATAATCTTACCTTCAAGAGTTGACTAGCTTTACTACCATAGTCAGGATTTCACCCTCACTACTAAGGGTCTTTAAGCTTAACTTGTGGCATAAAAAAAATCATGATCAAATGCTTCAGAGTTGTAGAAGATAAAATTCTATTAAATTTGAAAAGAATAATTGAATCACCATTGACAAAGTCAATGCCAACTCATTCTTTCCTCTTCTATATCCATTTCCATTGTCTCAATCAAGTCCGGCTGTTGTATTTTGTCCATATAAGCTCATTATCTCAATGGTAATAATCAACTTCTTATTTTCAACTATTTCTTAACATGGTATCAGAGAAGGGATCGTTTCCTTCTATTCTCTCATTTTTTTTTACTAGTATTCTTGTGAACCTACTTTCTACAATGGGTATAAAAGTAAATTTATCAACTTGTTATTACAATATCCGATATAAAATATTTACAAAATCGATTATATGAGTACAAATTTACTGTTAAGAAATTTATGTATTAAACTAATGAACCAATAGCATGACACCATGTGTATTGAAAAAACAAGTATCATTGATTGGTGGAGAGAAAATTTCTAAGCAAGTAGAGTTCTGATTTTAAGTGCTTTTTAAATACACATAGCAACATCTTATTGGTTTATCAACTTAGCACACTCTCAATTATATAACCATTTTCATAAAAATAAAACATGATTGATTCAGGAGAAAATTTCCGCTCACTGATTTTTTTTTCCACAACGCTCACAGGCTCTCCATTAAGTGACTCATACAATCTAATGAGGGTAGTTTTGTAAATTTGAGGTGCTCTCAGTACACATGGACTAATGCGATTGGTCGATATAAACTAAGCAATTTTTTTTATTCAATATTTTTGTTGTAACTTCACTTTCTTTCTCTCTTTTGTTGAGTAGATGAGATTCCTTAAGAAAAGGACATGTATATTTCATGGATTTGGCACCTTAATCAACTATGTAGTGGACCAAATTGTCATAACTTTTTATATATTATTTTTAAATCTTTTAACTTTTTTTATTGGGCCACATTTGATGCTTCTTGTGTTTCGGTTAATCTCTTATTTTAATAATAAAGTCTGCTAATGTTGTAAATTTATATTTGTTTTCTTCCTTCACTTACATTCCAAATGTGAGTGTGAGAATATAATAATTTAATAAATACTTCAAAAGAAATAGTTTGTTGATGTGATAGTCAAATCTGAGTCAGGCTAAGAAATATAGTTTAAGATTATTTTTATTTAGAAATCTGAGCTCACATGGGAAAGATAGGAATTTTATTTCTTTTCGAACAACCTCATAAAAAATGTTGAAGAGGAGTCCTTTGTGGGTGGAATTTCTTTTTGTTAAGTAGTTTTATTGATGAAAGAAGAGTGGGTTGATACACCTACCTACAAAAGAAAAAATAATTAACTAAACATAAGGAAAAATAACAAGTTAAATCATGGTAAAACCACAAGTTACACTCTAATTCTTCACGGAAGTCAGAACAAATCTGATCCCATCTAAATAATAGATTCTCAAAAACGAAATATTTATCTTTCAAAGACTTTACACCAAAAGAACAAAAACCTATGACATTTAGAATCACTTCTAGGATAAATGTTTGCAAATGTATGTATTCATTTCTTTCTAGATGGCCCAGTAATCGCAAAAGATTCAAACTTGAAATAATTCATTTTCTCAAAAGAAAAGGCACGGTATTCAACGAATGAAACAATAATGAAATATATATAGCATGAAATACTAATTAATTTTAAAAAATTACTTATAATGTGTTTGGATTGAGAGAAATTGGAAGAAGAGAAGAGAAAATAAATGAATTTCTCTTCATTTCTCTTGTTTGGATTGTTAAGTGGGGAGAGAAGAGAGAAAAAATGTGAATTTTCTTTTTCTCCAAAAGTGGAGAGAAATTGAGAGGATTTTTAAAATATTTTATAATTCAAACTTTGCCTCTTAGATCTCTTTTAAGATATTTTAAAATTCTAAAGTTGTCTCAAGTTCTCACCTGTCAATCCAAACATGGTGGAGAGAAATTGAGTTTCTCTTCTTTTATCTTTCCTTCTCTTGATGAATATTTCTTCTTCCCACTTCTTTCAATTTAAACATAACCTTAAATGAGATTAAATCAATGATGAAAAATTACAATATTATGAGGATGTCCTCTTAAACTCTTTTTTTTTTTTTTCCATTGTCATCGTATTCAAGAAGTTGGAGATAATTGATTTTGAGAAGAAAAAATCACAGGTTTATCTTGGGTTTAGAAGAAAATCAAAGATTTTACGATTTTTTGATTTTTGAATTTTGAATTTTTTTTGTTCACTATTTAAAAAAAAAAAAAAAAGACAAAGATCATGAAGAAATTTTTTTATTCAGAAAAATTAATACAAAATTTCATAAAATTCCTGGATGACCAATCGCTTGAAATTTAACTTGGGTAATTTTGCTCTATACGTAAATTAGTATAATTGATTAATCTTGATTTGAGATTCTGTGAAATCTTGAATTGATTTTCCTATAAATAAAATAATTTTAAAAAAGAATGAAGATTTTCAAAACATAATATACCTCAAATACTCACTCGTAGGACGGTTCAATCAATTACTTCAAGCCGTACCCATGCAATTTAGGACGTCTACTTTACTTTGGGTCATTATATCAGGTTTACAACTAATCTAATAGCCAACATGCATTGTAGGACGTCTACTTCAGTGTGGGCCCTTGTATCAGGTTTACAACTAATCAAATATTGGTCGAACATTTTGACTCTTACTTAGATCATCACAACAAATGCAACGCAGCTAAGTTTGTCGTGGCATCTATGCCTTCCCCTTACGTAATCTTTCTTATGTTAGTTAATGTAGGCCCCCGCGCATCGCATGGTGGGAGAATAAACGGTCAACGGTCGACTTCTCAAAAAGTTGGGTTTTGAGGATCCAGTTATGACCCACTCAGCTGTGTCCAGAGGTATAGAATTATTCCCAATAATATTTTAAAAAACACACTTTCCACATCGTTCAAAAAAGGATCTTTTCATTCTTCTAACCTTATTTATTTATGCCGAAGAGAATAAAACATTCGGCTGAGATGGAGATATTTCGTGAGATCAAAATTTTAAATTACTTTTTATTTATTTAAAATATAGATTTTGTGATTGAGTATCTACTAATCTATTTAATGAATCTATACCCTTTAATCACTTCCATTGCAAGAGAAAGTTGAAAAAGACATGATTTTTAATGAGAGACTCTATTGCCACACCAACCTTTGTTAATGCCACCCCAATTAAATATAAATTATCAAAGAATTAGCACACATCTTGTGGTTGCGTTAGCAAAAGTTGATGTGGCAGTAAAAGTTCTTATTTTAATAAGAAGGGAAAAAAATCCCTTGTAGGGAGTTTGTTTTCAAAAAAAATATGAATTTTCAGAGAATGATCATTGAAAAAAATAAAAAATTCCACTATTTGATTACATTTAATTTTATATCTAAAGGAGATCTGATATTTAGGGTGGGTTAATGTTAAAGAATAAAATTACAAGGTGGAAAATTCATTATCGCAGAGTGATAGGGGGATGGAAAAAATATATATACTTTTCCTCTCAAAACAAGAAATTGAATTAAAGAAAAAAAAATGCTTAATCATAAACTTGAAAATTGTATTTTTGAATGAAAATCATTTTCCTACCTATTTTTCATGCACAATTATATAAACTTTGGCCTAAAAACATAATTATGGCCTAACTCAATTATGTGGGAAGTCACTACATGATTAGTGACTACTGCAAAGTAATGAAGTCAAATTATCGACGGTTATTTGATTTACTATTGCTCTATCATTTAAGCATTGGATTTGGAACCATGAAAAATATATTAGATTCATATTATGAGTGTTTGTGTATCCAAAATCGAATTGGAATGTCTCAGGACGCCGAATGTGTATTTTTTTTCTAAGCAAGCAAGGTTTAATGTCTAACATAGGTGAAGATGGGTTCCACGGGATTTAGACCTAAGTCATAGGATCAACTTTCCTCAAGCCTTAACCAACTTAGCTAAGGAATACCTTTAATGCCCATGGGTATATTTGTAAAGTTTCTTTCAAAATAAATTTAGTTTATATGACAGATTTGTGTTACTAGATTCATTCCTACTAATATGGAATAACTAATCATTATGAAAGAAAAAAAATCGATTTGCAGTTCAGTTCATATTGATTTGTGGAATAATATAGGGGACTCATATCAAACTACAATTTTTTTGGTTATTTGGACATATATCAATCCATCCATATTTTTGAGGATATTCTTTTGAACTAATGATATACCCTCTCACCTTATTCATCTATGAAATATTGTTAAAAAATGACTTATATGCCCATGTTCCACTTCTAGTCAAAATCCTTCAATTTTTTCTTTCAAAAAAATCAATCATCTTAAATTAACTTCTAGGGTAGAACTCGTGGTAGCTATTTTGTTAGAGAATTTGATTACAAATCAATTTTCAATTAGATCAAACAAGAGCAATTATAGAAATCTAGCTAAAAATGTGTCTAACATAGTAAAAGAAATTATGAACATGTAACATGTAAACAAAGAAAAAGTTATTGGTTAGATTTGAAGGTATGAGCTTTTCTCGGTCATCCTTGAGGTAAGATTTGCCGTTGTATGTAGCAATCACTTCTTAAGATTCAACGATCTTTCATTTAATCTATAAATTAATATTGGTAATGTCCTACTAAGTTCAAAGATAAAGAGTAAAGAGAATTTGTGTGATTGATTATCAAACATGGAAGTGTGAAGAATATGATATCGACAGAGAGCTGTGTAGTTTTTTTTTTTTTTAAATTTTCTTTGACTATGTAAAATCAACATATTGAAAAGAATAAAGAAGGTTCCTATTTGCAGAGGTACCTAGGCCTTGTGTGGATACACCTTTCTGTATAAGAACAAAAACTTATTCAAACGTTTGTTAACTCCCTGCAAGAGTAAAAGTCATCAAGAAGTTCTATCCAAATGCAGTCCTAGTCTTTGATCACTTTCTCTTAGCCTTCCACATGGTCCATGTGGCACAATCTTAGAAGGTCTTAGAATAGAAACAAATCTCTCAATAAAAAGCCATGGAGAATGCATTCAGTCTCCAACAGTTCCACATGAGTTTCAATTGGAAATTCTTTTGTAGATTTAAAATAGAGTTATTTTAAAAATAAATAGTTGACTTTTCAACTAATAAAAAATAACCTTACTTATAACAAAAAAAAAAAAATAATAATAATAATAATAAATAATGAAACACACACAACTAAGGAGTTAATTTTCAACCAAAATATTTACATTTTAGTTACATAAGCCGACTCTACATAGGGGACCCACACATCAGACAAGAGGCCCATAGAAAACTGATGTATGATGTACTTGAATTCACATAACCAACACATTCAATAGCCTTGAAAGCTCACAGAAGAATTATTTAACTGCCCTCATCTTCAACCTCTAGCCAAATCACCAAACATCCTCTTTTTTTTTTCTTTTCTTCTAAATTACACTTACTATCATCAGGGAGACATAAAAGTTTAATGCTATAAGAGCCTGACATTAGGTATAATAAATGCAACAAACGGTGCTGACTACTTAATCATTGTAACTTTGCTTGTGTCACGGTATCTGTCTCACCCGTTATGCAATCTTTTCACGTTGTCGTGTCTTTTATGTGTCTCAGCATCACATGGTCGGTTTTGCTAAAATTTACCAAAATGGTTTTATATCCGATTCACTGGACAGTGATTATATTTTTAGAGGGAAAATTACTTAAAGGACACTGATGGAGGGATTTAATACTAAATAGTGTCTAAGTTTTGGACGATATCAAGTGATAGTTTGATAGGACATTTAATAAACTTTTTATTTCTTAATGATCCCTCATTATTGGTGACCTCACCCTTTTTTTTATTTATTGTTGAATTCATCATTTTTTATTTATTGTCGAATTAAATGCTTTTTATTTATTGTCAAGTTCACAACTACATTATTTATTGTCGAGTTTACCACTTTTTATTGTTCAACTCTACAATAAATAAAATGGTGAACTCAACTATGTAAAATCCACTCATTTTTTATTTTTGAGTTTTTTTCAACTAAAATACATGGAAAAATCAACTAAAACTTGAGATGACGACTTGTTTAAATGATTTCAAACCAAATGAACTATTCTTGATTCATTTTCATAAATAAAAAAATTAAGGAAAAAACATCCTAATTTCTTACATACATATTCAAAATATGTGGAAAAAAAAACCCTTTAAAATGGCTTCTTCTTTGTTCTTAAATCATTTTCGATGTAATGGAATCTCCAAAACTTGATTGAGATGCCAAAAATCTAATTTGTTTGGATGAAAATGATGAGTTCGAATAGTTAGGGCATTCAATTGTGAGAAATGTGGGAGATGAGGTCCAAGGATTGTTAAGAAAAGAAAAGTTTAATAAATAGACTATTAAGAAACCATTAAAAAACTTAAGGACTATTTAGAAAAATTTCCTCTATCAAGGGTCTTTAAGTAATTTTTTTCATTTTTTAGGATGATTTAGACCAATGCCGCATATAATATATAATTAAGGACTATTTAGAAAAATTTTCCTTTGTCAAGGTTCTTTAAGTAATTTTTTTCCTTTTTTAGGATGATTTAAACCAATGTCCCATATATATATATATAATAAAACACAATTAATTGGAACAGTTGTGTGTGATACAAACGTTTAATTAAATACAATGTTGTGGGAGGCAAATCCAACTAAGACAAGCCTCTCATCATCTACAATTTTGTGGAATTAAACCTCTCAATCAAGTTATAGTGTCATGAAACCCACTTTATTTACTTTATTCTTTATCTCCTCTAATTTTACTATATTTTCTTTTCTACCCTTTTAATCCATTGTATTATGTTTCATTTTTTATCTCTTTAATTTCAATTTTTTTAATATTACCCTTTCAAGCCGATTTTTTTCACTTTTTCCCCCTTAACCTAAAGGATGATGCCCTGTTATAAGTTTACTATATTTTCTCTTTTAACTCTTTAATCCACTTTATTGTTTTTCATCTCTTATCCCTTTGATTTCAATTATTTTTCATAATACCATTTTCATCAAGTTATAGTTTCTTGGGATCCACTCAATTTCATTTATTATTCACCTCCCTTAATTTTACTATATTTTCTCTTTTACCCATTTTAATCTCAACTTTTTTATAAAAGTTGTGGCTTAAATCTTCTATCAAACTATAGTTTCATGGGATGCACTTTATTTCCTTTATTCTTCACCTCCTCCAATTATACTTTTTTTTTTCTCTTTTACTCCTTTAATCCACCTTGTTATTTTTCATCTTTTACTCATTTAATCTCAATTTTTTTTAATAATACCTCTTCCATCAAGATATAGTTTCTTTAGATCCACTTTATTTCATTTATTCTTCACCTCCTCTAACTTTACTATATTTCCTCTTTTACCTTTTCTAATCCATTTTATTTTATTTTCATCGCTTACCCCTTTAATCTCAATTTTTTTTTATAATAATACCCCTCCAATTTTATTTTTTCTCTTTTACCCCCTTTAACTTGAGAGAGGATGCTCGTGTATCAATATAAGATACCTAGTGTTTTCAAACTGATAACATGCCACCTTGACCTAGGTTTTGTCTAAGCCTAACAGGAAATGATATAAAATGCCATGTCTTCAACCTAAAGTCAAAACTCCTAGATTTTTCACCCAAAAAATCCTAATTTTTTACTATTAAATTGAGACAAAGCAGAGTAGAAGTGGTTTGACAACAAAATTTGAGTGTACATAAATACCCCCACTTTGATATTAAAATTTAATACATAAAGGTCATTTTGGTAAAATAAAAAATAAAAAATTCTACCCTAAAGTCAAGACTGTATAATCACGTGCTTAATTTTTAAAATTACAAAAATATCCTTTTTACTATGTAATCTTCAAAAACCCTTTTAACCAATACTTTAAATTACAAATAATCATCAATCTCCTTTTCATTTGCTTTAAGCTTAATCACAATCCTCTCATATATGTTCTTAGTATTGTAACTATATCCATCAAAAGATTCATGTCCTCGTAAAACCACTAAACTAACTCTTTAAGCACTTTGTTGTATAATTTTTTCAGGGGTCCCATTCAATGACTAACTTTTTGGCAAAACATTTTTCAAACACATGAGTTAGAAGTTTTGGAATGGGCTGATTTTTGGTGAGGATGATCTCTACGATGAGGAGATCATCATCACCAAAAATCAGCCCATTCCAAAACTTCTAACCCCATCAAAAATAGTTTACAAAAAATGGACGGTCCACGATTTTTCAACTTGTAAACATGGGTTAGAAGTTTTGGAATGGTCTGATTTTTGGTGAGGATGATCTCCTCACCGTAGAGATCATCCTCACCAAAAATCAGCCCATTCCAAAACTTCTAACTCATGTTTTGAAAAATGTTTCGTCAAAAAATTTGCATTGAACGCTACCCTTTTTCTAGTTAACAAAACTGTGAAGATTCTTATATTCTTTCTATATATTTTATTATTATTATTATTATTATTATTATTATTATTATTTGTGGAAATAGAAAGATTGTCTCAATGGTGAATTTATCTATAATAGAAGCAAATCATTTTTTTAAATATATTTATTTATTTCCATAAAAATAAATGAATATATCACATAACCCATTTATTTTTATTTTTGTACCAAATAAAACAATTACTTAACCTCTCTTCAGAATTTGTATAAATAAAATTGGTCGTTGATTGTTTATTTCGAACTTTATATCGAAACACCTATCAATACTCGTGAAGGAAAGCGTGTTGGTTTCCACTTTTACCCTTTACGTCCTCAAATAATAATCACCACTCAGCTCATATGATCGTATCAAGTGTTTGAAGGACAGTCTCGTCATTTCAAATCTAGTTCGTTGTATGAAAAAAGTTGTGTTGCTGTCAAAACCAAACTATGTATCAGTCTTGGATGTTGTTCGAGATACGTTTGAAAAGGTTGGACGGCACTGCTTCCTCTATGACAGCGACAAGTGTTCTTCATAGGGTAGCGTTGGTGGCATCTTTGCCACTCTCTTCTCTAGCTCGATGGCCCATGGACACCACCTGTCATCTTATACATGGTCGGTTCCTAATGTACCTAGAAACATAACCACTAATTTTATTTATTCATTTATTTTTTAATTGGGGTGAATCTCTGCTTAATAGTGTTTGGGCTGTCAATGGATTTGTCTATTTACGACCAATCTGATAAGGATATGATCTGATCGAGAATCAATTTGATAAGAATTATATATACATAGGGTCATGTTCAGCACCTTATATTTTGCCACACATGTTTTGTCCTACATGGGTTAGAATTTTTGAAATGGGTTATAAAAAATGGATGGTCTACGATTATTTAACTTGTGAATATGAGATTCGAAATGGACTAATTTTTGTTAGGTTAATCTCCTCACCATAGAGATTATTTTCACTCAAAATCAGTCCATTATGTAAGACAAAACACGTATGGACATCTCTTTTTTGTTGGGTTTCTTGTTTTGATTAGTCCCACATTGATTGGAAGTAAGAAAGCCTTTGTATTTTTAAAAGCAAAATTTGATTCTTAAGTTGGGCTCCAAGGAGCACCCATGCACTACGTCACAAACTGTGAAAAACGACTAAATAATACGAAAAAAACGACGGACTAAAGCCGTCGTTTATATACGACGGTTTTCACCTATTGTTTAACCCTTATTGACGATTATAATAATCGTTTATTAACAACTAATTTAATCCGTCATTTAATTAGTAAAAATATTACTATTGCCACACCAAAGTTTACTAATGTTACATCGTTTGGTGTGGTGTTAATAAAATGTGAGTACTATTATTGCCGCACCAACCTTTACCAAACCAAAATTTCGATCTCTTCTCTGTATCTTCTTTCTCAAAGACAACCTAGAAATCATTTTCGATTTCTTCTCTGTTCTTCTTCCTCTAAAAGAAATCCTAGAGTTTTAACAAATCCCATTTTCGATTTCTTCTCGATTTCTTTTCTCGCGAGTTTGAGTTTCGGACTCACGAAACCAGGCGAGGTTCGCGAGGTAGTTCTCTCTCTCCATTTGAGAATGATCTGTATCTATTTCTTTAATTTAAACTAGGTTTTGCTTGAATAATGGAGATTTCTTCTTTACTTTTATTTCTTCGCAGATCTCAAAGTTCTGTTACGGATTCTACGATTCCAGTATTGATTCGAAAGTTCGCTCATTAATTTGCATTTCTACTATTTGTTTAAGGTTTAAAATCTTGAGGCATTGTTTCAATTAGTAGAAAAACCAAAAGAGTCTTGGTTGAATCATTTCAAAACAATTTGAAACATCTTGAGAACTGGAATGTTTCAATGTTTTGGGTTAATGTTTCGTTCTGATCTTGGCCAAAACTTACTTCCATTAAGATTTTGATTATCAACATTATGATTTTGAATTATATTCGCTATCTGATCGTAACCAGATTCACCTTATTTGGTTGATATATGATTCATGAAAACTTGTAGATATTTAGGAATGATGGGAGTGAGGTGTCTAATGACAAAGTCTTTCCTCTTACTACAAATTTAGATTTAGTTATTTTAATTAATTTTTTAGTGGATGCAACTTAACGTTCAAAAATTATCTATCTATCTATATATATATGGGTCCCGTTCATCACCAAACATTTTGGCCAACATTTTAGCCAACCATTTTTGTCCTACATGAGTTAGAACTTTTGGAATGAGCTGATTTTTGGTGATGATGATCTCTACGGTGAGGAGATCATCCTCACAAAAAATCAGCCCATTCCAAAACTTTTAGCCTCATGTTTACAAGTTGAAAAATCGTGGACCGTCCATTTTTTGTAAATCATTTTTTATGGGGTTAGAAGTTTTGGAATGGGCTGATTCTTGGTGATGATGATCTCCTCACCGTAGAGATCATCCTCACCAAAACTCAGCCCATTCCAAAACTTCTAACTCATATTTTGAAAAATGTTTTGCCAAAATGTTTGGTGCTGAACATTTCCCTCTTATCGTTTTTATTTGACTCATTAAACGCAATTCATTATTGCATGTTTTCCGTCCGTTGGTTTGCTAGGTTAACCTTCTGTACATACTTCCATACAGATTAGAAACAAAAGCATATTTCTATTTTTCTCAATCTTTCTTACTTTCTTCTGGATATATGAGTGCTAACAGAAGCTTTCGAGTTTTTCTAAAAATATTATTCTTCTTTTATTCAATTTTGTTTTATATTTGGGCAAAGGAAACTGGTGTAGATTTATGTTATACCTATCCTGGTGCAGCTGGTAGATAAGTACTAATCTGGTAGTAATCGAGTTATTGTATCATGGAGGCAACATACCAATGGGTTCCATTCAATGGCCAACAGTTTGGCAAACACTTTTTCAAAACATGGGTTAGAGGCCTTGGAATGGGCTGATTTTTGGTGAGGATGATCTCTACGGTGAGGAGATCATCCTCACCAAAATCAGCTCATTCCAAAACTTCTAGCCCCAGTTCACAAGTTGAAAAATCGTGAACCGTCCATTTTTTGTAAAGCATTTTGATGGGGTTAGAAGTTTTGGAATGGGCAGATTTTTGGTGATGATGATCTCCTCACCGTAGAGATCATTCTCACCAAAAATCAGCCCATTCCAAGACCTCTAACCCATGTTTCGAGAAATGTGTTTGCTAAAAATGTTTGCCAAACTGTTGGCCATTTAACGCTACCCCATACCAATACTCTGCTTGCACATTTAATTTCTGCAGGGGCGCGAAGCACCTTAAAGAAAGCGGCTAAGTTTGTGCCTCAACTCCATTCGGCCATCTTCTTTATTTCAGATCATATTGGAAAGATTATTTATATAGGAAATTGGGTTGAAAAATCGCTCCAAGTATTTTTTAAACTAGTATTATTATGTTTGTTGGATTATATTTGAACATGAAATAATTTGAGTTTTTTTTTTTTTTTTAATTATCTTTTTCTTATTACCTAGAACACTATATCTCACCCAAATTCCTCGATTACAAATCACACAAATCAATTAAGGTGAGATAAATCCCTCTGGATAGCAAAGAGGGGGTTTAAACTCAAGACATCTCTCTTTTTTGTAGGAGGCCTTAGCCAGTGACCACTATGCCCAGCACTCGTTGATTTTTCTAAAATTTATTTGAAAATAATGTTCAAATGGATTAATACATATTTGTTACAATAATAATGAAAATTAATATTTGAATAAAATAATTATGACATAACTCTTAGTCTATTGTTCTTAATTATTCTATTAATATTAATATTAATTAATAGTGATGCTTGCTTTTCAAACTTTTCCATAAAACCAAGCACTCTCTGCAACCATAGCTAAACATTGATAGTAGTATTAAAGGTGCTAATATATACTCCGGTCCCTTTCTATATGGGAAAGCGTTCAGAAGCCTTAAAGAGAGTCAAACATTTTTCAAAATAGGAATTAGAAGTTTTAGAATGACTGATTTTTTGTGAGGAAGATCTTTATAGTGAAGAGATCATCCTCACCAAAAATCAGCTCATTTCGAAACTTCTAACCCTAGTTTACAAATTGAAGAATCTTGGACCATCCGATTGTTATAAATCACTTTTGATGGATTAGAAGTTTCGGAATTGATCGATCTTTGGTGATGATGATTTTCTCATCATAGAGACTCTCCTCACAAAAAATCAACCCATTTTAAATCTTCTAACCCTTACATTGAAAAAATGTTCGGCACATATATATATATATAGGATAGCGTTATTACGACCCCTATTACGACTCACATTGCGACACACCATTTGTCTTATATGGGCAAAAATGTTTGGAATGGCTGATTTTTTGTGAGGATGATCTCTGTGATGAGGGGATCATCCTAGTAAAAAATCATCCCATTCCAAAACTTCTAAGCCCATCAAAATTGATTTACAAAAATTGGACGGTCTAAAATTTTTCAACTTGTAAACATGGGGCTAGAAGTTTCATAATGAGCTGATTTTTGGCAAGGATGATCTCCTCACCATAGAGATCATCCTCACAAAAAATCAGCCCATTCCAAACATTTTTGCCCATATAAGACAAAACGGTGTGTCGCAATGTGAGTCGTAATAAGAGTATACGGAACCCGACCCATATATATATATAGGGTGGCATTCAGAGGCCCTGAAGAGATTTCGGAATGGGCTGATTTTTTGTGAGGATGATCTCTATGATGAGGAGGAGATCATACTCACCAAAAATCAGTTCATTCTCAAACTTTTGACTTTATCAAAAGTGATTTAGAAAAAAAGGATGATCCACGATTCTTCAACTTGTAAATTAGAAATTTTGGTGAAAAGATCATCCTTACAAAAAATTAGTTCATTCCAAAACTTCTAATCCTTATTTTGGAAATTATTTACCTCTCTTTAGAACTTTTGAACACTTCCATATATGTATATCTACCAAATAAAAAGTGAAACCAAACCAAACTTTTGTCCATTTTATTTTTTGTCTTTTAATGATACCACCTCATCAATCAACACACCATCTCTAAAGTTTTTCCCATTCTTTAAGAATTTCCTTTCACTGAGCGCTGCCAAACCTTATCAAACATCTCTACCCACACTCTAATGATTCATTTGTTTTTTATTATTTTTTATTGAGTTTAGTCACCTCAACAGTTGACTAGTCTTACTAAGATAGTAAAGATTTCTCCCTCATTAAGGGTCTTTAGGCTTAACTTGTGGCATCCAAAAACGTATTCCAATGCTTAAGGGTTGTAGAGGATAAAATTTTATTAAATTTGACAAAAAAACAAACACTACAGCAAAATCGGGCTATAAGGGAAAAATCTGTCACAAAAACATATAGCAACAGCCACCCGGGCCATTGGTGGTCGTCGCAAAAGCCTCCGACGCTATATGTATTATAGCGACAGCCTCTATTGGCCGTTACTATAGGATATTTTTATAAAAAATATATATATGCCTTTAGCGACGGTCAACAACTGTCGTTATAGGGTATTTAAAAAAAAAATTAGATCTTCAGCTATGGTCACGAGTCGCTATAAGAACTTTTTGAAATTTTTCTTTTTTTTTTTAATTTTACACCTGCCCCCCTCACATGTTACTGAATATTGGAGATACCCCTATATTTTGAAATTACTGACCTAGACCCCAACTAACAATATGAAAAGACCCAAATACCCCTCGTCTTCAACTTTTATCAATCTAATTATTTTCTGAACCATCTAACGTCATATAATCAGGAATTCAAACAAAAGTCTAAAAATGAAGAATTATTAAGCAACTACTTATTATAATTAGAAACAATTGAATGGAAATTACATCATTTTTTCATAATAATATAATCTCAAATAATGATAGACATCCGTTTTATAATTTAAAGAATAATGTAAACAAGTTGTTCACGATGTTACCTTCATAGTTGTAGCAATGAACCCAAGCATCAACATTCCCCAAATGCATCCACGCCTTACCTACAATCTCATCGAAGATTGGCTCCTCAGCTTCCATATCCACTCCAACTACCATAACATGGATACGAAACCATTGACTTTCCCTATTTATACATTGATGGAAACACTCTATCAAAAAGTTTAATGCAAGAAGGAGAATCAAATGAGGATATCAAATTTAATCAGGAAGTAGATCAATGAAATAAGCTAAGAATAACAAGTAAATCAAGTAATTGAATGGCTCTATAGTGTGCACCAAGTAATTAAATGAAATATCAATTTTCTTTCAAGATAAACTTCAAAATAACAGAAAGAGTAATGGCATCATGGATTGGACAAGAATCAAACCTTAAGGATTTTCTCAAACTCCAATATCTCGTTCCGTTGATATGAGGCTATCAGATTGATCATGACCAAGATCTCTGGATCATTTTTGTATCTGCAAAATGGCAAAACCTGGTATTCCAAAGAAGCAAACTAACATTCAAATATAGTAATAAAAAAAAAATTCATAAAGAACTTACGGTTTTGCTTCCTGCCCATTGAATGGGTTCACTTCAGATTAAAATGTAAAAGGAAACTACTTTCTAATTTCTGAAAACTAGTTTTATCTGCATTTACTTTGTACTTTGTATCAAACATATAGTTTTAGAATTTGATTATCAAATAGGCCAAAAACCTAACGACAGACACGTGGACACGGCTAGTCGATGTTAAGTATCAATCATGCTGCTTTCTTCTATAGGGTCATTTGTGGGTCAGGTGGTTCTGAACCTGTCACCTCATGGTAGTGTATTTGTGGTGCATTATCAAACGCTTATACTTATGGTACTTACTAGTCCTGAGCATGATGGTTTACAAATGAAAATAAAATAAAATACCATTAAAGGTAAAAAAGAATACAAATCTTCATCTGAGTGTACACTTGTCATCAGATGAACAATCCTGAGTTAAGTTACACGAGAAGGAAGTGGTCCCACCTACGTAGTCAAAGAATGAACACAACATTCAAATGGATATCACACATTGAAAGCAAGCTGAGGACCCCTCCCTACTGAAAGAAAAAATCCATTCCCCATACATAACAATATTGCCACTCATCCACATCAACATCCAGACTCTACTACACTCGATTTATTAACATGATGCTTCTTGAACACCCAACATTCAGCTCCATAAACCATAACTAGTCTTATTGTCATCTTCTAGTATTTTCCTTTTAATCTGATTGTGATGGATCGATCACATAGTATTCTAGAAGCACACTCCCACTTCAACCATCCAGCTCTGATCTTATGGGCAGCATCTTCCTCATTTCTATATCATTATATATGATAAACCCCAGATAATGAAATGGTGGCTCCACAATTCAGAATGAAGTACATGACGACGATAAAACATCCATTATGTACTGTCCAATTACAATGTGCGGACACAACGGGTAGGGGGGGGGGGTGGTCAATCTGACACTTTGTATCAACATCAAACATCAACATATGTCCATTCTTTTGTATTCAGACTATGAGCTTGTCATATTACAACTTGGAACCTGATGAGTAACTAACAACTTGAAGTCCTTTTTCCATCCTCAGAAAGTTTACAAAGATAATGAGAATTTAGAATTCAACTTTGACATAGGCTATTCATTAACTTCCCAAGGTCAGCTCAACAAAGACAAGTGCACGCCAATTTTTTCTTGCCAAAACCAAGACAACTCAAGTAGTAAACCAAGTCACTTTCATTAGCACATTAACCATAAAATGCAAAAGAAATTGACCACAACAATACAAACCTAACAACAAGGCCCTGATGTTCAAATGGACTTCCATATTGGGGAAGTTCAGTGATTTATGGTTTGAATGTTTTGTTTTCAAATGGGATGATATAACTAGAAGATCTTCCTAATCTTTTGCTTGTTCTATTGCTTGAAAATCTTTGTGAGGCTCTCACAATTTCCCCCTCTCTTTTTATAGGCAAAATTTCTCCCTCTCATGGATGTTAGGGTTGCTTTTTCAGCCCCATTCACGAGAAACCACGTTTTACCCGACAAAAGATAACAAATAAAGATGACAACATATACAGGTCATATTATTGTCCAAGGAGTCATTGTACAAAGAATAAAGATGGGATCCTTTTTCCCATCTCCCTTCTTTTCTTTGTAAATTTATCAATTTCTTCGTTAATTTTCCCTAAGCATTCATCAATATATCAATTTAACAGAGTTAGTGAACATGCACCTTACTAGCAGAAGACCGGGCACCTTTTCCTTGCCATTTCCTTCGGAAAGAGAATTGTTTCGATAATACTGCAACAGGAACTACTTCAGATGAACTTGCATTGGAAGCTTCAAGGTTGGAACCAACAACTTCAACAAGCTACACTGAATGTTGCATCTTGCCTGGCACAAAATGAAAATAAGAAGAATAGTTACATATAATAAATTTGCTTTTTATGGGTTGAAAAAACTTCAAAAGTGCATATATTAAAAACCAACTATTAAAATAAATAAATAAATAACCTTTATTGTATGATGCTATTAGAGGAATTGAATCATTGGTCCAAATTGATCTTTCATCAAAATCCTTCATGGTGCTCAATTGGTCCATTTCTTCCAGAAATATTGGCGGGGAGGGTATACCAAACAATTATTTCAATTGAATGGTTAAAGTGCTTGTAAAAAAGAACATAAGCATACAAAGCTACAAACTTAAGTTGATGGCTTAAGGATACATGTTACAAGAAAAGAACAATCACATCTGGAAATCAAACAATGAAGCATACCTGAGGTTCTTCCAATGGATCTCTCAAAATCAAATGTGAGGACATCTTAGGTATGTCCCTCTTGACAATATGATCAAATGAATTGAGTGCATTGAGATTGTGTTGTGGATTGTACCCAAGTTCTCTTTTTGGCCGGGATAAATCACGTATATTTAATAATGGGCTTGAAGTTGAAAATGGCACATAGGTTGGATGATTTCCCCCGGCTGCCTTTTGGAGTAAACCAAATGGAAGAGGCCAGATTGATGTGGTACTATGAGGGAGCGGAATACATACTACTTCACCTACAAAAAATTAAATGTATTTATATATAATTTCAAAAAAAAAAAAAAACTGATTCAAGCTTCGAAGTACATGATCGACAACAATGGTTACAAGACATAGTTGATACAATGAAAGTTGTTCTTTTAATGTTAATAAACATTAAAATGGGATTCAAATATCATCTTCAGACTTAATATACCAACTAATAAACTAAAAGAGGGATGAGAGATTAATTACAAGTCTACTCACCAGACGTGTTATATTTGGTCAAAGTGTCAACTTGTAAAACACAAAGAAGTGGTTCTAACATGGTACCCAAATGACACCAGCATACCTAAAATTTAAATTTCAGTATTCATCAGAACAATCCACAAGTTTTTTTTTATTTATAAGTATAATATATTGCAAAGAGGAGAACCGAAAACAAGGAGGCCAAGAAGGCCTCAAAAGAACAACAAGGAAAATAAACAAACAAAAACACTAATTACATAAAGAGTCCCATCTAAAAATAAAATCATCAAAAGAAAACCCTGCAAATTTTATGTTTTGCTTAAACCATAGGTATAAAAATCCCAAGATCTCTAAAATACTTGCATAAGAGCTATTGATCTTGTTGTTAAACACCTTGTTATTTCTCTCAATCCAAATCCCCCAAGCAATAGTCGAAGGAAGCATAGTCCACAGATAACGTTTTCTGGTATGGAAGACATTACTGGTCCATTCATCCAACAATGAGGAAAACTTACGAGGAAGAGCCCAATTGATACGAAATAAACCAAGGAAATTTGACCAAATTTGATAGGAAAAAGAACAATGAATTAAAAACAAAGGGGGCAACAGTTGGGAGTGATCCAATCCCGAACAATTAAGTTATCCTTCGTACGAATCCTACCAAGGGACGCCAACCAAACAAAGAAGGAGATTTTTTAGGGCACTGACCTTGACCAAATAATAGAACCTGGGATGGCTCGCTCAGCAAGAGGAATGAGCTGCTTATAGAATGACCTTACAGAGAATCTCGAATCCTTCGCTCTAGTCCATTCCCACCTATCCTGTTCATTTTCTTTGAGGTGACATGTATGCAGGAGATTAAGGAAAGATGTAACTTCAGTTAGCTCCCAATCATTAAAATTTCTCCTGAACCCCAAATCCCAAGTAGGACCGGACTCGTTGCGAATCAAGCACTGCTGAATTGAACAGTTCTTCTTAATAAAACAAGTGTATAAGGATGGGAATTGAGTCGCCAGAGATGAATAGTCACACCAACTATCTTCCCAAAATCTGATTTTGTCTCCTATGCCTGCTTTGAATCTAATCCCTTGCTTGGAATCCTTCCTAACTTTCAAAATCTCTTTCCAAACACTGCACCCATACGAGACTTTAGACTTGCCGCTGTACCAACCTAGACTCCTGTCCCCGTATTTGGCCTTAATCACCTTCCTCCACAAACTGCCCCTCTTCTCACCAAACCTCCAAAGCCACTTACCTAGAAACGCTTTGTTGGTTAATCTAAGACCCCTAATACCCAGACCCCCATTCTTCTTGGGCATGCAAATCGTCTTCCATCTAACCAAATGATATTTCTTCTTACCGTTCTTATCATTCCACAGAAAGTTCCTTGTGAGCCTTTCCAATTTAACTTCGACGGACCTCGAAAGTATGAATAGAGAAAGAAAGTAAATCGAAATACTCGTTAAGGTACTTTTTATCAAGGTCACTTTCCCTCCTTTCGATAAATAATTAGCCTTCCACGTACTCGACCTTCTTTCCAACCTCTCAATCACGTCATCCCAGATTTTGGAACTATTGTAAGGTGCTCTCAACAGTAAGCCCAAATAGGTAGTGGGCAAGGTATCATACTCACAACCAAGAGTAGTAGCCATCAAATGAATATCCTCTACCTCCCCTACTCCGAACAGTTTTTTTTTTTGCAAATTAGTATGTAATCCTAACATGGCCTCGAAACAGCACACGGAGTGTAAAATCCCAAGTTTTTAATTCGTATCTCGAGAAAAAATAAATATTGAAATTTTAAGAAAATCTTGAAAGTGAGACTTAGGGGTAAAACTTTAGGATATTTCTGATAATTTTTAATGGAATCTGACCTCACCATTAGATTCAAAATGATCGAAAAACATACTTTAGCCTGTAAGCACACTCAAATGTGAGTTCAAATGTAAAACTTGCAAAATCCTCGATTCCCAAGTCGGACCAAGCTAAAATAGTAACTTTTAGCTAGAATAAGAATTATTAAGATTCAATTTTACCATTGGGTTTGTAAAGAAAAATTATTGAACATGGATGGTTTATTTATCATTTTTAGAGATCAGGAAGTCGACTTGTCATCAAAAATGAAAACGACTTCAAGTTTAGGGGTCACCTCAGACAAAAAATGTAAACTTTTGATAGACACATAATTTGTATAAATTGATTATACCATTAGATCCAGAATGAAAAATTACGCGAAATTGAGTATTCATTTGTCAATTTTGAAGTCCGGATGTCCAAATTATCGTTGATCAAAACAATAGGCAAAATACTATTTTCGTCCCAAATTTTATATAAATAAAATTTTAATCTTTTTATATATCTCATCTTCTCCAACTCGTCAAAATACAGCCAACGAAAAATTTTAACGAAAATTTTATTTTTCTTAAAAATTTCAACCTCGAATTCATCGCAAACGGTTCACCTTTGACGATCGCCGCAAAAGGAAAAAAGATCCGCAGCTTCGACATTTATAAAACCCACCCAAGAACCCTTAATTTCATTTTCTTTTTCACCCCATATCATCAAAAATCAGCCGTACGTATATATAGGAACTTCGTAACTTCGACCTCGGATTTCATCCGTTTCGGGGTCAAATCATCCTCTGGCACAGAAGGGAGAAAAGACGACCACATCGAGATTTTTGAAATCATTGGGCCAGTTTCGAAAATCAGCCACTTCGAAGTTCGATCCATCTCGATTTTTGCGTCGATCGCATCGATTTCCGTGCACACGCTTCGATCCTTTTGCCTAGAGATTGTAAGGAACTTTCAATTTCTATTAGTAATCGTAGATTGTGAAAATTACATTTAGGATTTTATCGAAATTTTTTTGATGTATTTCTAAAATATAGAATTTTTTTATTATTTAAAAATTTACGCTAGAAATTACATGTTTGATATGTTTAATTGTATTTTTTAACAAATTATATGTGGGTAGGTTATTTTAACGGGTTATTTCCATCAATTGGGTCTTGTGCACTGCTCGGACCCCGTTTTGATATAAAATTTGTATTCTTTTTCAATATTATTGATAAAAATAAATTATATAGTTGGAAAATGTGATTTAATATTCAATGAACTCATATTGAGTTGATGAATATCAGAAAATGGATATTTTATTGAAGAGATTAAAAATTGTAAAAATCGGAAAAAAGGGTATGAAACGGTAAAATGTCAGAGTCACACCCGAGGGGTGATGTCTGCATTTTACGTTGTTGTGTTGTGTGTAGGTTGGTGAACAGATATCCAGGGATAATATTGTTGGTTGAATGTTTATTTAAATTTCTGTTAGCGCGAGGCGCTGTTTACCTTTCCGCTATGTTATTTATTTTAGGCCGGGTTGTCACATTTGCATGGTAGGAAATTGGATATCCATTCTCAACCTTGTATTCTTAATTTTTCTTTTGTTTTCAAATGAAAGTAATATATATATGTAGCTATTTTGTGAGCTGTTAAAGAGTCTGTGAATGCCTGAAGGGATAGTGCGTCATATCATCCGGAGTGGTTTACTATCCTGGGATGTACGGTAGGGATCACTAAGCTCATATATGGTCTGGGACGCGTATAATAGCGGAATCACAACTGGAATCCGGGTTATTCCGCTCTATCTTTACCAGTAAACTTGTAATGTAAAGGTGGTCGTATACGAATGGTTTGTATATTTGGGAATCACATGCATGTCTGATAGGCATAGACGAAGATGATTAGTCAGTGATCACTAACAATTTATAGTAGTCGAACGTTCTGACTCATCGAAAAGAGACCCATTGCTTACGGTTACGTCAAACGGCCAGCCTAAGTCGGATAAATGGTCAACGAAGCGTGGTAAACAGTGACCAGCCACAAAATCAGGAACTAAAAGTCAGAGAAGAATTGTAACATCATGTCCCGACTGGGAGCGATCCAGTCGTGAATCCCAACTTTCTAATTCCAATACTCCACCATTGTGTATTATGTATTTATTTTCTTATTTTAATATATAAAATGAAATGCATGGTTAATGTTTCCATTTGATCAATTAGATTTGTATAAAAAGAGAATGTTATAGTGAGTACTGTTGATTGATGTAATGTGAGTTTTAAAATGTTTAGTTGCTCATTCCTGGCTATATGTACCAGTTAATCGTAGTTTCTTTTGTAAAATTTTGTATATTTTAAAATGATCCAGTATGTTTACTCGTTAATGTTCACAGGGGTTATTAGCAGAAATTGTTTGTTTATTTACTGGGTAACCATTGTTACTCACCCGTTCCTTTCTATTTTTTTAGCTTCAGAGCCTGCAGTTGGCGAGGCGGGCATAGAACCAGCCAGTGAGGATCATCTGATGGGTCAAATAGACAACCAAAGTCTATTACGTAGTGAGTATTGGCGTTATT
Source organism: Akebia trifoliata (assembly GCF_017979445.1). Lineage (NCBI taxonomy): Eukaryota > Viridiplantae > Streptophyta > Magnoliopsida > Ranunculales > Lardizabalaceae > Akebia > Akebia trifoliata. Next base: position 6,773,592 of record NC_141386.1, on the reverse strand, counting down.
ACCCCTAGTGGTCTCAATTTGTCTAAGAGTAATAATATAGATTTAGTTTTGAGCGTTAGGAATTTTGTTAGAGTGAGGAATTCCTGTATAATCATGTATATAAACTTCTTCTTCCGCACTTTAATTTTTGTACGTTATTAGATATATATAGACTTCCGCTAATATTATATTTTAAGTATATATATGCAGGAATGTATGTCGTTTATCAGGTGCAGGTTGAACGCCTTGGAATGCTAACATAAACAGAGGAGACATGCCGAAATTTCGAGGTGCCACCTAGTACCTCGAGTTTTGACATGGGATTTTGTGTTAGTGTTTCGCGGGGCGTCACAGATGGTATCAGAGCATAGCATTAGATCCGTATGGGATACAGATCTGTTGTGTTTTGGAGAATTGCCTAATACCACAAATATTAGAGCAATAGTTATAGAGTGTTACTAGGAATTCGGTATTCGAACTCATTAGTAGTTCCGTATTGGAATTACGAGTTCTCCCGTGTCTAGAAGTTTATAGAGCCTTGTAAGCCTAAGATAGGATTCTAAGTTTATTCTGTTAGTAATGGAAATGGAATCCATTACTAAGTTTCAAGCTATGATAGTAATTCATAGTTACGTAAGAGCGATTTTAGCCTTATTCTCATAAGTGCCTTGTTATGGATAAACACAAGCGAGAGGAGTAGACGAGGTAAAGGCCGAAACGCAATAGAGACGAGATAAGTTCTGGATCAGACTATTGACCTGATAACACAGCTAATGTTATTAATGGAACAGATGGCCGAGTCTCATGTCAAGTTCAGAGAGAAAATATGATTAATATAACCACTACCACCTCGAAGCCAAATAGAAGGAAGACAATTAGTATCTAATAAGAGACAAATAATTACGAAACTAGCAAATTCATAGGAAAAATAATCATACGTGAGGAGCGAGATGATAGACATACCCACTCAATGGATGGAAGACTTTTATAAGAAACAACAACATATACTACTAAATCAATCGGAAGAAAGAGTTGTGATATCTTACGAATGTGACAAATTGGAACATAAAGGAGAGCAATGTTCGGGTTGACGTCAACCAATTAAAGATCTGTGGCTAAGGAAAATGTAGACAAGTTAATTCAGGGAATAATAAGGCCACCAGATTTTAATAAAGTGGATAACGTACTCATGCCACCCCGAATAGATAAGACTAGTGGTCAGAAACTAGAAATGGTATAAGACTTACCACAATTGCAAGGTGCATCACTAAGTCCAATAAATAAGGAATCGTTGGACTTCTTCGCAAGAGGCTTATACTATTCCACCTCAAGGAACACTACCACAGGTCGTATCTTTGAAGAATAAGAGAATTCCCCAGCCCAAAGGACAAGTAACTTCAGGAATGTAATTGTAGAATTTCCAATGATTACATTCACCAAAATTTAGGATTTTTTTTCGATCCAATGGAGATCAATGAGTGAGTTTTGAAGACCTGAGATATTTTAAGTGTCATGTAGTGCGCGAGAGATCAGTGGGTGAAGTGACTACATTCTAATTGGACGGGGATGCCAATTATTAGTAACGTTTTGAGATAAATGTATTAAGAGATGGATCATTTGAGTGGGTAGACTTCGAGAGGATGTTTCTCGATAAATTTATATCTGAGATTGCTCAAGAAATCAAACACTATGAGTTTTTGAGATTAGTGTAAGGTAATCTATTAATTATAGACTATAAGATGATGTTCACTAAGTTGTCACGATATGCGCTTGAGCTTCTCTTGACAGATCTACAGAAGGCTGTAGATTCTTTAGAGGACTATAACCTTACCTAAGGGCTAGGAGGTCAATGATTGAGATTACCAATTATAGAAATAAGATGAATCGACTTTAGAGGGTAGAATGATGAGAGATGGAGTTACAAACCTCCAGAGGACAAATTAGTCGACCTTAGACATCTTTTCCTTCCAGATCAGATTTGGGCAAGAGGCCGATGTATTCGAGGTCAATCTCCCCCGGATCAGTGTATCCATTATATAGAACTCTTCTACTACCAAGTTATAGAGTTCCCACATCACTGAGATAGAGAGCAGTTTTAGCTCCAATAATGCCAACAGGGCCAAAGGAATCAACAAGGTAGGTTCAGAGCCTACAGACCCTAGTCTACCAACTGTGTAAAATCCTGAATTTTTAATTCGTATCTCGAGGAAAAAATAAATAGTGGAATTTTAAGAAAATCTTGAAAGTGGGATTTAGGGGTAAAACTTTAGGATGTTTCTGATCATTTTTAATGGAATCTGACCTCACCATTAGATTCAAAATGATAGAAAAACATAGTTTAGCCTATAAGCACGCTCAAATGCGAGTCCGAATATAAAAGTTGCAAAATCCTCGATTATCGGGTCGGACCAGGCTAAAACAATGACTTTTTGTTGGAGCAATAATTTTTAAAATTCGATCATACCATTGGGTTCATAACAAAAAATTATTCAACATAGACTATTTATTTGTCATTTTTGGAGACCAGGAAGTTGAATTATCGCCAAAAACGAAAACGACATCAAGTTTATGGGTCACGTCAGGCTAAAAATGTAAATTTTTGACGTAGACATAATTTGTAGAAATTGACTATACCATTAGATCCGGAATGAAAAATTAGGCGAAATAGAGTATTCGTTTGTCAGTTTTGGAGACCGAATGACCAAGTTATCGTCGATCAAAACAATAGGCGAAATATCGAATTCGTCCCAAATATTATATAAATAATATTTAAAATTTTTTTTAATCTCATCTTCCCCAACGCGTCTAAACAGCCGAGAACTATACGAAATGAATTTTTTTTTCTCTTCAACCTTCCACCTCAGATCTCTCGCAAACGGTCCACTTTCGACGATCGTCGCAGAAGAGAAAAAGGTCCGCAGCTTCGTTCTCTACAAAACCCACCCAACCTTTCTTCATTTCACTTTTTATTTCACCCGATATCGTCAAAAATCAGCCGTATTTGGATACGGAAATTTCGAAACTTTGACCTCGGATTTCGTCCGTTTCGGGGTCAAATCGCTTTCCGACGCAGAAAGGAGAAACGTCCGCAGCCTCATTCTCTACATAACCCAACCAAGTTCCTTCCGTTTTCTCGTCTTTTTCACCCCGTATAATCAAAAATCAGCCGTATTTTTATACGGAGATTTTCGTAACTTCGACCTCAGTTTTCATCGATTTCGGAGTCAAACCGTCTTTCGCCGTAGAAGGGAGAAGAGACGAGTACATCGAGATCTTCGAAACCACCAAGTCAGTTTCGAAAATCAGTCGCTTCGAAGTTCGATCCGTCTCGATTTCCATGCCGATCGCCTCGATTTTCGCGCACACGCTTTGATCCTTTCGCCTAGAGATTGTAAGGAACTCTCAATTTCTATTAGTAATCTAGATTGTGAAAATTGCATTTAGGATTTTATCGAAAAATTTGGATGTATTTTAAAATACAGAATTATTTTGTTATTTCAAAAATTCACGCCAGAAATTGCATGTTTGATATGTTTAATTGTATTTTTAATAAATTATACGTGGGGAGGGTGTTTTAACGGATTATTGCCATAAATTGGGTCTTGTGCACTGCTCGGACCCCGTTTTGATATGAAATTTGTAGTTTTTTCAATATTATTGATAGAAATAAATTCTATAGTTGAAAAATGTGATTTAATATTCAATGAACTCATATTGAGTTGATGAATATATGAAAATGAATATTTTATGAAGAGATTGAAAACTGTAAAAGTCGAAAAAAGGGAAAAAGGGTATGAAACGGTAAAATGTCAGAGTCACACCCGAGGGGTGATGTCTGCATTTTACGTTGTTGTGTTGTATGCAGGTTGGTGAACGGATATCCAGGGATAATGTTACTGGTTGCATGTTTATTTACTTTCTGTTAGCGCGAGGCGCTCTGTTATGTTATTTATTTTAGGCCGGATAGCCACACTTGCATGGTAGGAAACTGGATATCTATTCTCAACCTTGTATTGTTAATTTCTCTTTTATTTTCAAATGAAAATAATATATATATGTAGTTATTTTGTGAGCTGTTAAAGAGTTTGTGAATGCCTGAAGGGATAGTGCGTCGTATCATCCGGAGTGATGTACTATCCTGGGATGTACGGTCGGGACCACCAAACTCATACGTGGTATAGGACGCGTATGAGAGTGGAGTCACAACTGGAATCCGGGTTATTCCTCTCTATCTTTACCAGTGAACTTGAAATGTAAAGGTGGTCGTATACGAATGGTTTGCATATTTGGAAATCACATGTATGCCTGATAGGCATAGACGAAGATGATTGGTCAGTGATCACTAACAATCTATAGTAGTCGAACGTTCTGACACATCGAAAAGAGACCCATTGCTTACGGTCACGTCAAACGGCCAGCCTGAGCCGGATAAATGGTCAACCAAACGTGGTAAGTGCAGCGACCGACCACAAAATCAGGAACTAAAAGCCAGAGAGAAATTGTAACATCATGTTCCGACTGGGAGCGATCCAGTCGTGAATCCCAACACTCTAATTCCAATACTCCACCATTGTGTATTATGTATCTGTTGCTTATTTTGATATATAAAATGAAATGCATGTTTATTATTTCCCTTTGATCAATTAGATTTGTATAAAAAGATAATGTTATAGTGAGTACTGCTGATCGATGTAATGTCAGTTTTAAAATGTTTAGTTGTTCATCCCTGGCTATATGTACCAGTTAATCGTAATTTCTTCTGTAAAATTTTGATTATTTTAAAATGATTCAGTATGCTTATTCGTTCATGTTAGGAGGGGTTATTGGCAGAAATTGTTTGTTTCCCTACTGGGTAACCATTGTTACTCACCCTTTCCTTCTCCATTTTTTTAGTTTCAGATCTGAAGCTTGACGAGACAAGTATAGAGCACGAGTGAAAATCATCTGGTGGGTCAAATAGATAGCCAGACTTTATCACTTGGTGAGTATTGGGGCTACACCCCTCTAATGGTGTTAGGTTGTCTAGGTAGTATTATAGATGTTGTTCTGAGCGTTAGGACTTTTGTTAGAGTGAGAAAATCTCTGTATAATCCTGTATATAAATTTTCTTCTTCCGCACTCTGATTTATCGTATGATATTAGATGTATATAGGCTTCCGCTCGTTATTACATTATGTATGTATGCAGGATTGTATGCTGTTTATCAGGTGCAGGTTGAGCGCCTTGGAATGCTAACATAAACAGAGGAAACCATGCCGAAATTTCGAGGTGCTACATAATACCTCGAGATCTGACATGGGGATTTGTGTTAGCGATCGGCAGGGTGCCACAAACTGCCTACTCTATAGAGATCTATGAAGACAAGATTGTTGACATGTTACGCATATGATCAGGTGGGACATATAAAGAAAGAATGTCCTCTATCACATGCGCGAGCAAAGGTTATGACCAAGGAGAAAGTACTTGTCTCCGATGAAGTTTTGAAAAGTACAATTTCTAATTATAATGTTAGAAATTAGAGTTCTTTTCAATACCGGTTCTTCTAGATCATATAATTATGCTGAAAGTTTGCATACTTGCTAGAGCTGTTCTTCCCACTATTCATTATTCTAGTATAATATTTGGAACGGATTAAACAACCAACCTTTTTCCTACCGCTTTCCACTTTCTATGCTATCATCCCATCCTCATCTTTAACCTCACCCTTTTTTTCTAGCGATTTGATATTTATTATAATTTGGAACTACGAAGCTTCGGGAAGTGGGCGGAGTAGAAACTACTCAACTAATAGTAATGGGGTGAAGGAATGAAACTAGTTTGGAACTAAAATGAATAAGGTTTAATCGATATTACAATGATATTTAATTAGTATCTAGTAGAAGTTGTAATTTTGGGGGTAGAGTAAGAAAATGTGTGTCTTGCAAAATGATTCTACCACCGCAACTCGAGCAAGCCTTCAAGGTGTTTCACGTGTCCATGGTGAAGAAGTATTTGCCAGATCCTTCACACGTGGTTAATTTGCGAGACAATTTATTGGATATGTTTAAAGAAGAAATGTAGTGTCATTCTATGTTGTCAGTTCCGTTTCAACTGGTTAACTCCGACTGATTTCTAGTTGTAGTTCCATCAGGTACTGTTCAATTGGTATGCTAGTCTTTATATCAATAGTCTAGTCAATTACTCCATATATTACACTAGTAGATAAGCAGGTGTTTCGTGTATATCCTTCATGTCGAGAGCTACTTCATCGAATATCAACACAGAGAGTTGCGTATCTTTCTTTTCGATTGAAGATGGTTTAACTTTGGGGGACCTAACCACTGAACTATTAGATGAAGCAGCTCTTGCTTTACGACTTCTTGAATCGATTCTCCTCCTTTAAAAAGATAGATCATCATTTCCCTTTCATCTTTCTATCCTCGGTGTCGACTCTAACTCTTCTTTTGCCTTCTCCTTTCACGATCACCTTCCAGTAGAAGAATTCATTATTCTCATTTTTGTTACGTGATCAATGCCTTTTACAGACAAATGCTCACTTCGAGACTTCAATTGTGACTCATTTTCACTCCTTGAAACGAAAAGTGTTATAAGTAAAGATTATGACTCCGTAGAAGCAGCGACTACCACTTACCTGTGCCCACATCCATCCTAAAGAGAGAAAGTCTACAATCAAGACATACCCTTCTTATAAGGTAAGGTTCATTTGTTTTTACGAGCAATTTTTAGACGAGAAGGAAAAAAAAAACACACGCGTGGTCCGGTTAAATATTGGTTTTTAATAGGCGAGTCACAAAATGCCCTTGGTTATACGGTAAAACTATGCATTGAGGAGTAATATTCATGCAAGTAAGGGTAAAACATAATAGACGGTGTAATTGATGAAAAAAATAAAGATAAAGAATAAAGAAGACATGAAAGGATTGTTGTTGATAGACATTGGTGGGGAAGTAATACAAGGTGAATTGATTGTCATCTTAGGATTATACAAATAATGGATTAGTTGGAGTATGAGTTTGAATTAGAGTGATTAATTAATGAATGTGTTGGGTTGACAGAGTATGGGGGACATAAGTTTATGAGTTATAAATCAAATCGGTTTGGGACTAAGAATAGATGGTAATCGAAAATAGGTGTTGTTTATTATACATGTCGTGTTAGTGGAATCGCGGCAAAGCTCGATAAGGTATGATTTTAATTTCGAGGACGAAATTTTTATTAAGGGGGGAGAGAATGTAAAACCCCGAGCTTTCAATTCGTATCTCAAGAAAAAATAAATATTGAAATTTTAAGAAAATCTTGAAAGTGGGACTTAGGGTAAAATTTTAGGATATTTCTGATCATTTTTAATGGAATCTAACCTCACCATTAAATTCAAAATGATCGAAAAACATACTTTAGCCTGTAAACACGCTCAAATGCGAGTTCGAATATAAAACTTGTAAAATCTTCGATTACCGAGTCGGACCAGGCTAAAATAGTAATTTTTATCTAAAGTAAGAATTATTAAGATTCGATTTTACCATTGGGTTCGTAACAAAAAATTATTGAACATGGACTATTTATTTGTCATTTTTGGAGATTAGGAAGTCGAATTATTGTCAAAAATGAAAACGACATCAAGTTTAGGGGTCACCTTAGACTAAAATTGTAAACTTTTGATAGAGACATAATTTGTAGAAATTGAGTGTACAATTAGATCTGAAATGAAAAATTAGGCGAAATAAAGTATTCATTTGTCAGTTTTTGAGTCCAGATGGCCAAGTTATCGTCGATCAAAATAATAGGCGAAATACCGATTTCGTCTCAAATTTTATATAAATAAAATTTTAAATTTTTTTAAATATATCTCATCTTCTCCAACTCGTCAAAATACAGCCAACGAAAACTTTTAACAAAAATTTTGTTTTTCTTAAAAATTTCAACCTCCAATTCGTCGCGAACGGTCCACCTTTGACGATCGCCGCAAAAGGAAAAAAGATCTGCAGCTTCGACATCTATAAAATCCACCCAAGATCCCTTCATTTCATCTTCTTTTTCACCCCGTATCATCAAAAATCAGTCGTACGTACATACGGGAACTTTGTAACTTCGACCGGGGTCAAACCATCCTCCGCCACAGAAGGGAGAAAAGACAACCACATCGAGATCTTTGAAACCACCGGGCCAATTTCAAAAATCAGCTGCTTCGAAGTTCTGTCCATCTCGATTTCAGCGCCGATCGCATCGATTTCCGTGCACACGCTTCGATCCTTTTGCCTAGAGATTGTAAGGAACTTTCAATTTCTATTAGTAATTGTAAATTGTGAAAATTACATTTAAGATTTTATCAAAAAAATTTTGATGTATTTCCAAAATATAGAATTCTTTTGTTATTTAAAAATTCACGCCAGAAATTGCATTTTTTATATGATTAATTGTATTTTTTAACAAATTATACGTGGGTAGGTTATTTTAACGGGTTATTTCTATCAATTGGGTCTTGTGCATTGCTCGGACCCCGTTTTGATATAAAATTTGTATTATTTTTCAATATTATTGATAAAAATAAATTCTATAGTTGGAAAATGTGATTTAATATTCAATGAACTCATATTAAGTTGATGAATATTAGAAAATGGATATTTTATTGAAGAGATTAAAAATTGTAAAAATCGGAAAAAGGGTATGAAACGGTAAAATGTCAGAGTCACACCCGAGCGGTGATGTCTGCATTTTACGTTGTTGTGTTGTGTGTAGGTTGGTAAATAGATATCCAGGGATAATATTGTTGGTTGCATGTTTATTTAAATTTCTCTTAGCGCGAGGCGCTGTTTACATTTCCGCTATGTTATTTATTTTAGGCCGGGTGATTATACTTGCATGGTAGGAAACTAGATATCCATTCTCAACCTTGTATTGTTAATTTCTCTTTTGTTTTCAAATGAAAGTAATATATATATATATATAGGGAAATGTTCAGCAACAAACATTTTGACAAACATTTTGGCAAAATATTTTTCAAAACATGGGTTAGAGGTTTTAGAATGGGCTGATTTTTGGTGAGGATGATCTCTACAGTGAGGAGATCATCATCACCAAAAATCAGCCTATTCCAAAACTTCTAACCCCATCAAAAATGGTTTACAAAAAATGGACGGTCCACGATATTTCAACTTGTAAACTGGGGCTAAAAGTTTTGGAATGGGCTGATTTTTTGTGAGGATGATCTCCTCACCGTAGAGATCATCCTCACCAAAAATTAGCCCATTCTAAAACCTCTAACCCATGTTTTGAAAAATATTTTGCCAAAATATTTTGCCAAAATATTTGTCAAAATGTTTGTTGCTGAACGGGACCCATATATATATATATATATATATATATATATATATATATATATATAATATATATATATATATATATATATATATATATATATATATGTAGCTTGTTTGTGAGCTGTTAAAGAGTCTGTGAATGCCTGAAGGGATAGTGCGTCATATCATCCAGAGTAGTGTACTATCCTGGGATGTACGGTAGGGACCACCAAGCTCATACGTGGTATGAGACTCATATGAGAGTGGAGTCACAACTGGAATCCGGGTTATTCTTCTCTATCTTTTCCAGTGAACTTGTAATGTAAAGGTGGTCGTATATGAATGGTTTGTATATTTGGGAATCACATGCACGCCTGATAGGCATAGACGAAGATGATTAGTCAGTGATCACTAACAATATATAGTAGTCGAACGTTCTGACACATCGAAAAGAGACCTATTGCTTACGGTTTCGTCAAACGACTAGCCTGAGCCGAATAAATGGTCAACGAAGCGTGGTAAACAGCGACCAGCCACAAAATCAGGAACTAAAAGCCAAAGAAGAATTGTAACATCATGTCCCGATTGGGAGCGATCCAGTCGTGAATCCCAATTTTCTAATTCCAATACTCCACCATTGTGTATTATGTATTTGTTGTCTTATTTTGATATATAAAATGAAATGCATGGCTAATATTTCCATTTGATCAATTAGATTTTTATAAATAAAAGAATGTTATAATGAGTACTGTTGATTGATGTAATGTGAGTTTTAAAATGTTTAGTTGCTCATCCCTGGCTATATGTACCAGTTAATCGTAGTTTCTTCTGTAAAATTTTGTATATTTTAAAATGATCCAGTATGTTTATTCGTTCATGTTAGGAGGGGTTATTAGCAGAAATTGTTTATTTTTTTACTAGGTAACCATTGTTACTCTCCCGTTCCTTTCTATTTTTTTAGCTTCAGAGCCTGCAGTTGGCGCGGCGGGCTTAGAACCAACGAGTAAAGACCATCTGGTGGGTCAGATAGATGACCAGAGTCTATTACCTGGTGAGTATTGGCGTTATTACCCCTAATGGTCTCAATTTGTCTGAGAGTAATATAGATTTGGTTTTAAGCGTTAGGAATTTTGTTATAGTGAGGAATTCCTGTATAATCATGTATATAAACTTCTTCTTCCGCACTCTGATTTTTGTACGTTATTAGATGTATATAGACTTCCGCTACTATTATATTTTGAGTATATATATATGCAAGAATGTATGTCATTTATCAGGTGCAGGTTGAACGCCTTAGAATGCTAACATAAACAGAAGAGACCATGCCGAAATTTCGAGGTGCCACCTAGTACCTTGAGTTTTGACATGGGGTTTTGTGTTAGTGTTTGGCGAGGCGTCACACGGAGCACCCTCACTTGGTCCCTCGAATGCTCCAAAAATACTAGGGTATCATCGACAAATTGAAGGTGAAAGATCAACGGTCCTTCATTCACCCTAAACCCCGAAAGCTTACCTAAGTCAACCGCTCTTCTAAACAACCTCCTTAAAGCTTCAGCAACAATAAGAAACAAAAACGGAGATAACAGATCCCCTTGCCTCAAACCTCTTGACCCTCTAAAAAGATCAGCCGGACTCCCGTTGACAAGAATCGAGTACGATACTATTGTAATACATTTCATAATCCAACTTATCCACCTCAATCCAAAACCCATCCCCCAATATATTTCTCAAAACGCAAAATCTGGAAATTTCGCTACAGAATTCAAATGGAGTGAAAAATTGTTCTGCATTATATGAAATAAAGATACAATAGTGACTGAAGACGGTGACGTGTATCGCTTAAGAACTCGTGTGCCAGCACTCCATGTTATCCTGTTACGAAGGAATTGAGAGTATTAAATTAGAAGATGATCCGTAACCAATACCAAAAACAAATTTTGGCTATTATGAAAATACCATTATAGCTCAAGTGGAATGGACATTTTATTATGGAGAAAATCCAAGCTATTAGCCATGGACCCATTATTTCATTAATTTTATCTCAGTCCGAGTGGAGATCACCTGAAACTGTTTTACACAATAATGAAGATTAATCCTTGTTAGCTTACATGATTAAGGACCCAAGGCCACAAAGATTAATGACTATTACCATAAAAAATTGTCCAAAAGGGATTTTTGCAGAAACACCTCCAAATCTTCTAATGAAATCAGAAAGGTTCATTTGTTTGAATTCGATTGGAAGAGATCCAAATTCAAGAAATCCACTGGAAATTTGTCCAAAAATCACTAGATGAAGTTTGTAAATGGCAAGAGATCAGAGTTTACAAATATTTAATACTTTAATTGGTGTTTTCTGCATCTAAATTTATCTGTTGATTTGTGAGGAGAAAGAAATATAGTTTTTAAGAACTCACACAGATCCTCGCAAATAAGAACTCTTACCTTTCGATCATGAACAGTCTTCAGTGAACTTTCCATATTTTGCTCAAGATCGCGCAGTTCGTGGATGGTCAAATCGTTCAGATCTTCCCCAATCCTCTGCCTATCAAATAATACCTAATTAACTCATTAATACTACAAAAACCTTGCTTAGTTAACCTCATCAAGACTACAGAAACCCTAATTAAACCCATCACAACTATAATATAAAAAAAATCCCCAAATTTATCTTTTTTTTTATACGATTTGTGAAAAAAGCCTTCGGGTTACCTAATTTATCTCCAGAGTTTATTATTAATCTCCTTCTGCTTGTTCAAGTTATCTTGCATTCTCTGCAAATCCACAAATAAACTCATTCTTAGATCAAAGACGATCAAATCGAGGGAAAATAGAGAGAGAAAGAGATTCACCTCGTAATAAGGTTGCCATCTATTGATCCCCGAAACTTTCTGATACTGATTCGCCAAAATAAATACCTTATTGCGACGGTCAAACTTTGACCGTCCCTAAAAGTTGTTGCTGTAGTTAATTTTTTCTGTAGTGAAATATCCCAAAAATGAATTATTTTTTGTTGTTAAATTTCAATTTTAAGTTTAGGAGTTACATGATAGTTCAGTAGCCGTCCATTTTCAAACCTTAGATTGAATTAACTTTTTTTCTTTCCCAAATGTCTTATTTTTTTATTTAAGTTTTTTCAAAGCAACTTAGATGGTTGTGCTATTGGATTGCTGAAGTTGTAATCCATTTGAGCAAAAAAGACCTTAGGAAAATATTTCTCACTTTTTCTTCTTTAAGTGATGAAATCTCATCTATCAACCCACCATCTCTAACTTATGTCCATTCTCTAAGGGTTTTTATTTACAGAAGAGTATTAAACCTTATCAAACGTCTCTACCAACCCTTTCTTCTTTATTTTTGTCTTTTTGTGAATTATCTCACCTCAGGAATTGACTAGCCTTACTAAGATAGTGAAGATTTCACCCTCATTATTAAAGGTCTTTAGGCGTAACTTGTGGCATCAAAAAATATGATCCAATGCTTCAGGATTGTAGAGGATAAAATTTTATTAAATTTGAAAAAAATTATTGAGTCACCATTGACAAAGTCAATGTCAACTCATTCTTTCCTCTTCTATATCCTTTTCCATTGCCTCAATCAAGGGATTGTAACAATTTAAAGCAATCTGGCTGTTGTATCTTGTCTATATAAAACTCATTATCTCAATGGAAATAATCAACTTCTTATCTTCAAGTGTTTCTTAACATGGTATCAGAGAAGGGATTGTTTCCTTCTATTCTCTCATTTTTTTTACTAGACTTCTTGTGAACCTACTTTCTACAATGGGTATAAAAGTAAATTTATCAACTTGTTACTATAATATCTAATATAAAATATTTATAAAATCCATCATCACTATGTGAAAAAAGCCCATATTTGACAGTCTCAATCCGTCAAATTTATCAAAATTTGATGGACCATCCCATCAAATATGCCCGTCAAATATTTTCTTGTAGAATTTTTTTTTTTTTTTTTTTTTGACGGCCCTGAGCTATCAAATATTGGAGAATGAGCTTCAAAAAAAAAATATATATATATATCATAGAGTATGACCGTCAAATATGAAGGTTTAACAAACAATAGGTTGGTTCTCTAATTCACCAATCACAATAAATGAAATGGTAATAAAAAAAATCAGAAAAATAAAAATTAAAACAAAAATCATAAAACAAGCTCCAAATTAAATTAAACAACTCAAAATTCATATTATATATTGAAATTCCATTACTAAACAAGCACTAATTGAAGTAATTGGGCACTCATAAATGAAATTACATTACATAATTGCTTAGAAATAAAATACAATTAGAAGCAAATGGTCGTAGTGCCTTTGACCTCTTCTGGCTCTCTCAGCTCTATCGTGTCTTTTTATTTTCTTCAAGGTTTGGATTTCCCCTACATTGCCACTATTCTCAAAGAAATCCTAATAGCGCTCTCGTACCTACACGGAAAAGGTTTGGTACATCGAGATATCAACTCAAAGTAATAGAAGAACATAACTAGACTTTATTCACAAATGTTAAAAAACAAAAAATACTATATAATGGCAAAATACTATTAAGATCTTCAAGAATTGTATATTTATGAATATTAATAACAAATCGAAAAATAAGTCAATAGAAAACCAATTCCAGGCTAACTTAGTTAGTTGTAATCGAGCAGTCCTCCACTAATGAAAAAAGGTTATAAGCAACCATAACTTACCAGCATAAGAACTTGTTATTTTGATATGCCACATCTAATGTTCATTGCTCAATACTTAGAAAATACACAAAGCAGATGCCAATAGTAATTAGTGAAAATGTTATAGATATAATTGTGCTTTCTAGAGTCTGAAGATGTAGCATTCAAAATATATGTCATCTGTTATATACTTTCGAGTTGAATTTGGATAACCGGGAAGGCTTACCTTTGCAGATACAGGGGGATTAAAAAGCTTTTGTTCAAAAGCATTGGAATCCCACTTTAGAGAGAACTCCTTGGCAATCTCTCGCATTAACTGCAGCTTCTTATCCTTTGTAGGAGGCTTCAATGCTAACTTTTCAACAAACTGCTCACAAGAAATTAAGTGGGTTGGTTGTAGAATCAAGTTATAAAGAAACATGAATGTTTCACTGAAATTGGACATTATAGACTATCACCTCCTGATTCACAAATGATTCCAGAGAATTCCCGTATCTCTCTGTAAATATTTGTCTGAGTTCACGTAATTCCGGCAAATTAGCAACTCTCGCTGCAGCAAACATCAGAGATGACACAGCCTCTCTGCACTCCTTGGGGCATTCCCTGTACAGAAAAAGAAGTGGAGCGTAAGTCATCTAATCTTCTCTATGATCGAGTAAATGATAATGATTAACAGAAAAATGAGAGGACCTCACAAAATTACACCACTACGCGTAAGCAAATACCCTTGGCAGACCAAGTCATTGCACTTAAAACACCAAATCTTCAAAAAGGATCTCCCACAAGTCTCAATTGTTTGAAGACAAAGAAAATAAAGTGGACTTCATCTTGATGAGTATATTATATTGTTAAATGTACAACACTTTTTGCTAAGACTGTCTGACCATGATTTTGGACAGTTTAGGACTCTACCTTAAGATTGTTCTCTCTTGTTTTTCTGCGACAGACAGATGAACTAAACAGAAGCCTCTCTCTTTTCTTCTTCAGATTTATTTGTTTCTTCTTTTCTGTTATTTGCTTGGGTGTACCATAACATTGTTAAGTTTGCATGAGTTATGTGACATGAAGTGTTACCTTCCCGACTTCCTGTAACCGTGGCTGACGAATCATGACAGTAGACAGCCACCCACCAATTGCAAGGGATGAAGATGCTTTAGGAAAACACGTCTAAAGCATGCCTCAGCCAATTGACATAATTAATCAATAAGTTTACTCTTTTTGCACTTAATTTACAAATTTGTGGTACTTTCGTTACATTCTCTGTTTATAATATAGTAATACAACTATGGACCTAAAACAGGATTTGGGTTTAGCGTATTTTATAAGTAAACATTTCTTTGGTTTGGTATTTCTGTCGATTCGTTTATCCATACCATACATCATATTTTCTGTAGTGACACACAAGCAGTTGCAGCCAACATCAAGTACATGATACATAAAGAGTGAACTTAGATTAGTTAACTACACTGAAAAATTGTATAAAAAGTATATAAATAAAATCTGAAAAATATTTTTCAAGATTCATTTGAACAAGTGGATTAGCATGTGCCAGGCACATGGCATAGAACATACAAAATTATTAGAAAATGAGTTTCCTTAGTTTTAAGGTGACTAAGCAACTCCATAAAGTCACATCATCCATTCTTCAATCTAATCCTCTCTTTTTTCACCAAGCAAATTATAAAAGCAAAAAAGTACATAATCAATCTCTAAAAAGTAATTTGAGGATTTGTTTGAAAAAGTGGGTTAGCATGTGCCAGGAATGTGATTATGACATGGTGTCAAGCACGATAAATTCTTAGAAAATAGTGTCCTTGTTACATAGTTTTAAGTGATTAAACAACCCCCTAAAGTCTCTTCATCCATTATTCTATCTTCTCTTCTTTTTCTACACCATATATGAATCTATCCTTACTGAGGGTGACTTAACATGGAATACATGAAACCCAAATCCACTATCGATTGAATCTCATCGGAAAGAACAGAAAAGTGAAGGAAGAAGTTCATCTAAAATAAACCTGTCTACACTGATCTATATCTGTATTTTCATCACTACAAAATCCAATAAAGTTGATATATTTGTATTCCTGGATAGTATATATAATAAATTGAATACAAAAAGATGTCACTATTTTTGGAGGCGTGAATAAGTTCATACATCAATGAGAGTTCAAAAGCTTACAACACTAACATAACAGTTTTATATCTTCAAATACATGGCACTGGAGTAATAGGTACCAAAAAAAAAAAAAAAAAATGAAGCATGCAACCAATTTTATCAGGAATTGAAGTGGTAGTGTTATATATACCTTTCCTTTTGCATGACTGAAAAATTCTTTACAACACACCCACAAAATTGCTCCACAGAATCATAACAGAATGAAATATTTAGCTCAACTATAAGTCCTTCAGCCTGTTTCTCAAATAAGAAAAAAAGAAACCCTTTCAGGAGGATATTCGAATAACCTGAACACAAAACAGTGGGCATGAAAAGTTCAAGTGATATACAACAAAAAAACAGGTTTAGGCAAACATATCACCATCACTAGCAAGCCCATCAAAAATTAGTCCAATCTCATACAAACATTCATAAAACAAGCCAAGAGCATCTCCTATCACAATGAGAGCATCATCAAATTCATATACTATCCTATACAGATGACAAGCATGATTGCTTGTCAAATACGTTGATCAAATATATTTTTCACTGAGTCAAAAACAAGAGAAAACTTCATGCTGGGAATTCCATCACACACCATCAAATATGCCCCCATCAACTAAATAAATAAACAAAATCAAAATCAAGAGGGAATCCTTAATCTAGAGTCTAAATGAATTAACCATGAAATAAAATAGGGTAAAGTCGCTCAATCTCTTGGTGGCACATCACCCATGTCCCATGCAGTACAAGAATTAGATCCACCAAAGAACCAAGCTCTATGCCTAACACAAATCATTCATAGAACTTTCCAAGGTCAAAAAATGGAAAAAAAAAAAAAAATGAAAACTAATTTTCAATACTATCGAGGACTTGATATACTAATTCTCTAAGAATGGGTCGCAGAGTTGAAAACATTCCTTCAGTTTAAGGATGATCAATTACCTTTAAGGCTCAAAGACGAGTGTATCCATATTTTTCGGAGTGCGAAAATTTAAATGTTTTAATAGCTAAGGGAACATCATTAGATCAAAAAAAGAAAAATCATACAAAGCAGAGGCCCAAATTCAGATGGTTAAGAGTGAAAAACTAATAAATAGAAAAATAGTACAAGAGAGATAAAAACCAAAACATATAAACAAATTGACGAAGAAACGAGTCCATGGACCATGAATAAAAAATGTCTGCTTGCACAGAAACAAAATCAACCTTCTTAAGAGAGAGGGAAGAGGGCTGGGAGGATCATACAGTCACATCTATCTAGGATAAATCCTGACCGTTGGATTTCGTCTTTTCTTTTTTTTTCACCAGTGATCAATAAAATTGGCGCAAAAACAGGGATAAAAATTTGCGAGAAAATAGAAAACCGAATACAGCGCAACATCACTCATCAATCTATTTGAACAGACAATTACGTTTCATGAATCAGAAAAAATAGCAAAAATTCTGTAAAATGCGTTTGTATCACAAAACCAACATATACAGATAACAGAGATGGTTAATTTCTTCCCTCTTTGAAAATCCTCTATTAAAGATTCTTGAACAAAATTCATCCAAAAGATCAAATAGAAATAAATAAATAAAGATCAGAGGTTACCCTGCCGTATGCATTAGTTTCGAGGCCATTTGCAAGAAGATCTGCAATATCTTTCTTCAGAAACTTCTGCATTGAGTTCCTTCTCCTCATAATCTCTTCAATTCGAGCTTTAGTCAGCTTAAGCGCAGATTTACTGCAAAAAGAACAAAATAAATAAATAAATAAATAACAGAGGAAATCAAAGTGATCTATATATTCATAGTTCCACACATTAAATCGATGAAAAAATAAATTGAGATCGGAAACTTAAAGAAGATTCTTCTTTTCGGTTTTAAAGAATCTAAGCTTACCATTTCGAAGAAAAACCTCTCCGTAGCAATCCGTCCAACATCTTCGTTCTTCTAGTTATCTTTCTTCTTGATGGAGAAAGAGATTAATGAGACCGAATGATCAATTTAAGAGAAGAGATCTGTATTTAAATGTGATTCAAAGAGATTAAAAGATTCGCCATGGAAGAAGCTCGAGAGGAGAAAGAAAAAAACTGAATTTTTTCTTGAAAGAGTTCTCGTAAGAAAGAGAGACCTATAAACAAGCCAAACCCCAAGTTATATATATAGGGAACGGTTATATATATAGGGAACGGTTCAGCAGCCCTAAAGTTTGCCAAGTTTGGTGCCAAACATTTTTCAAAATATGGGTTAGAAACTTTGGAATGGACTGATTTTTTGTGAGGATGATCTCTATGATGAGGAGATCATCCTCACCAAAAATCAGCCTATTCCAAAACTTCGAACCCCATCAAAAGTGATTTACAAAAATTGGACGGTCCACGATTCTTCAACTTGAAAAACTAGGGTTAGAAGTTTCAAAATGAGCTGATTTTTTGTGAGGATGATCTCTTCACCGTAGAGATCGTCCTCACAAAAAATCAGCATATTCCAAAACTTCTAACCCTGTAAAAAGTGATTTACAAAAAATGTTTGACATCAAACTTGGCAAACTTAGGGCTGCCAAACCGCTCCCATATATATATATATATATATATATATATATTATATATATATATTATATATATATTATATATATATATATATGGATCCCGTTCGGCACCCTAAGTTTTACCACACACTTTAACAAACGCGTTTTGTCCTACATGGGTTAGAAGTTTCGGAATGGGCTGATTTTTGGTGAGGATGATCTCTATGGTGAGGAGATCATCCTTACCAAAAATCAGCTCATTCCAAAACTTCTAACCCCATCAAAAATGATTTACAAAAAATGGACGGTCCATGATTTTCAACTTGTAAACATGGGGCTAAACATTTCGGAATGGGCTGATTTTTGGGGAGGATGATCTTCTAATCATAGAAATCATACTCACCAAAAATCAGCCCATTCCAAAACTTCTAACCCATGTAGGACAAAAAACGTTTGTTAAAGTGTGTGGTAAAACTTAGGGTGCTGAACATTTCCCTATATATATAGGGTCGGGTTCCTGCAACACACATTGCGACACACATATAGACAACGTGTTTGTCTTATATGGGCAAAAATGTTTGGACTGAGCTGATTTTTTGTGAGGATGATCTCTGTGATGAGGGGATCATCCTGGCAAAAAATCATCCCATTCCAAAACTTGTAACCCCATCAAAATTGATTTACAAAAATTGGACGGTCTATAATTTTTCAATAAAAATTGGATGGTCTAGAAGTTTTGGAATGAGCTGATTTTTGGCAAGGATGATCTCCTCACCATAGAGATCATCCTCACAAAAAATCAGCCCATTCCAAACATTTTTGCCCATATAAGACAAAACACGTTGTCTATATGTGTGTTGAAATGGTTGTCGTTTGAACCTGATCCATATATATATATATGGGTCCCGTCGCCACCCTTAGTTTTACCACACACTTTAACAAATGCGTTTTGTCTTACATGGGTTAGAAGTTTCGGAATGAGCTGATTTTTGGTGAGGATGATCTCTATGGTGAGGAGATCATCCTCACCAAAAATCAGCTCATTCCAAAACTTCTAACCCCATCAAAATTGATTTACAAAAAATGGACGGTCCACGATTTTTCAACGTGTAAACATGGGGCTAAACATTTCGGAATGGGCTGATTTTTGGGGAGGATGATCTTCTAATCATAGAGATCATCCTCACCAAAAATCAGCTCATTCCAAAACTTCTAACCCATGTAGGACAAAAAACGTTTGTTAAAGTGTGTGGTAAAACTTAGGGTGCTGAACATTTCCCTATATATATATAGGGTCACGTTGCTAAGACTCATATTGAGACTCACATTGCGACACATCGTTTTGTCTTATATGGGCAAAAATGTTTGGAATGAGCTGATTTTTTGTGAGGATGATCTCTGTTATGAGGGGATCATCCTGGCAAAAAATCATCCCATTCCAAAACTTCTAATCCCATCAAAATTGATTTACAAAAATTTGACGGTCTATAATTTTTCAACAAAAATTGGACGGTCTAGAAGTTTCATAATGAGCTGATTTTTGGCAAGGATGATCTCCTCACCATAGAGATCATCCTCAAAAAAATCAGCCCATTCCAAATATTTTTACCCATATAAGACAAAACGGTGTGTCACAATGTGAGTCTCAATATGAGTCCTAGGAACGCTGTTCATATATATATATATATATATATGGGAAATGTTCAGCACCCTAAGTTTTACCACACACTTTAACAAACGTTTTTTGTCCTACATGGGTTAGAAGTATTGGAATGAGCTGATTTTTTGTGAGGATGATCTCTATGATTAGAAGATCATCCTCCCCAAAAATCAGCCCATTCCGAAATGTTTAGCCCCATGTTTACAAGTTGAAAAATCGTGTGGACCGTCCATTTTTTGTAAATCATTTTTGATGGGGTTAGAAGTTTTGGAATGAGCTGATTTTTGGTGAGGATGATCTCCTCACCATAGAGATCATCCTCACCAAAAATCAGCCCATTCCAAAACTTCTAACCCATGTAGGACAAAACGCGTTTGTTAAAATGTGTGGTAAAACTTAGGGTGCCGAACGGGACCCTATATATATATATAGGGTCACGTTATTACGACCCCCTTTTGGACCCCTTTGCGACACACCTTTTTGTCTTATATGGGCAAAAATGTTTGGAATGGCTGATTTTTTGTGAGGATGATCTCTATGGTGAGGGGATCATCCTGGCAAAAAATCATCCCATTCCAAAACTTCTAGACCGTCCGATTTTTGTTGAAAAATTATAGACCGTCCAATTTTTGTAAATCAATTTTGATGGGGTTAGAAGTTTTGGAATGGGATGATTTTTGCCAGGATGATCCCCTCACCATAGAGATCATCCTCACAAAAAATCAGCCCATTCCAAACATTTTTGCCCATATAAGACAAAAAGGTGTGTCGCAAAGGGGGTCGTAATAACGTGACCCATATATATATATATATTATATATATATAGATAATGATTCCAATTCTAAGTAACTTGCCAATCCCACCAGAACCGACCTATTAACATCCTTTATTGGACTTTTCTAACCTCAAACGAATGGTTGAGATGGGAGATTTCTTGTAAGGATTGGCAAGATAATTGAAACAAATAATCTCTAGGAAATCTAGATTTTAAGTTGAGAGCCTACACTTCGTTTGAGGTTTGATTAAGCCCATCTTATTTCTACAAGTGGAGAAAGCCATACACGTGGCGATCCCACAGTCGATTTTGGAGGAGATCCAGTTGATTGCCAGCAGGACAGCAGTAATGTCCTAAACGATGTCGATTTCAGTGTTACTTCAGCACGACTCTATGCTTAGATAGTTTAATTCTTCTTTAGGCTACCTGGTCTGTTCTTAGCTGTAATAAGTCCAAAGGAGACGTCTTTGCATATTTGGGAAAATTATATTGTGAGATGGAAACACATCATTGATTCAGGCCTTGAATTATGGGATTTATGGATTGAAATTGAGTGTCATTGTCTTATTTGTGGGGTCCATATAAATATCGTACGGGTCAAGAAAATCTCAATCATCCTATTACATGTATTACATAGAGTAGAACATGTTACATCGAGATGCAAATTAAAATCTTATGTACTCGATAAAAGATAGCTTGTGATTATCTTGTCAAAGAAGTATCTTTCTTGTTCGACAATCGACTTTGTGGTCAATTGTCCCAAATTCAATAGTGTCTGAATGATAGTTACATATGGGATCTCTGAGAAAGAGATCTCATACACTTCGTAAAAAAAGGTAAATTTGAAATCAAGGTCTGTCAAATTTGGTAGTAAGCAAAGGAACTTGACAAGGAAAATAAACAGGAATGGGTATTGGACAACGTCAATGAGAAATTTGGAACCCAAGAACACGACATGTTAGACAGATTGTGTCTCCAACAAATGATAAGAGTGAATAGATAAGTCGGTCACTTTGTTCTAAAAGGTATATTAATGAAGGAAAAGATATGCAATCTCATTGAAGTAGATTCACAAATACACCTTCGAAACTTAAAGAAAAAAAAAACGATTTGACCTCATTATCATCACCATACATCTCGAGGAATGACCAACAAAAACAAAAAAAAACAAATCAAAACTATTATCCACAATGATTCTAATCTCTATTGGCCTTGGTATATAAAATTTAGTTGGACTTGAAATAAAACTATTTTCGATCCAATCTCTAATAATATAGATTCATGAATTAAAATGAATATATCCAGAACTATGATAAACTATTCCAATTCTGGTTAGTATCAATTAGTCAGATACCCATTGAATGTCGACCATATAATGAATTGTGGACACATTTCTTGGGTGGCAAGGAGCAGCCATCTTATAAATTTTTCTTATATATAATTTCATTAGTATGCTTCGATCACATATCACTCTTGGAGCATAACCTCCATTTTAACCATCTATGGAAAGTGATCTAATCAATTTTTATTAGATATATATTCTTCTTTCTAAATTTCAATACCAAGTTTACACTTTACATACTCAATCCTAATTTTTACTATTAAACTGAGACAAAGCGGAGCAGAAGTGGTTTGACAACAAAATTTGAGTGTACATAAATACCCCCACTTTGATATTAAAATTTCATACATCAAGGTCATTTTGGTAAGATAAAAAATAAAAAATTCACGTGCTTAATTTTTAAAATTACAAAAATATCCTTTAGACTATATAATCTTCAAAAATCCTTTTAACCAATATTTTAAATTACAAATAATCATCAATCTCATTTCCATTTGCTTTCAAATTAATCACAATCCTCTCATACATGTTTTTATTATTGTAAATATATCCATTGAAAGATCATTTCCTCGTAAAACCACTAAACTAACTCTCTAAACACTTTGTTGTATATCTGAAGATTCTTTATATTCTTTCTATATTTTATTATTATTATTATTTGTGGAAATAGAAAGATTGTCTCAACGGTGAATTTATCTATAATAGAAGCAAATCATTTTTTTAAATATATTTATTTATTTTCATAAAAATAAATGAATATATCAGATAGCCCATTTATTTTTATTTTTGTACCAAATAAAACAACTTAACCTCTCTTCAGAATTTGTATAAATAAAATTGGTCGTTGATTGTTTATTTCTAACTTTATATCGAAACACCTATCAATACTCGTGAAGGAAAGCGTGTTGGTTTCCACTTTTACCCTTTACGTCCTCAAATGATAATTACCACTCAGCTCATATGATCGTATCAAGTGTTTGAAGGACAGTCTCGTCATTTCAAATCTAGTTCGTTGTATGAAAAAAGTTGTGTTGCTGTCAAAACCAAACTATGTATCAGTCTTGGATGTTGTTCCAGATACGTTTCCAAAGGTTGGACGGCACTGCTTCCTCTATGACAGTGACAAGTGTTCTTCATAGGGTAGCGCTGGTGGCTTCTTTGCCACTCTCTACTCTAGCTCGATGGCTCATGTACACCACCTGTCATCTTATACATGGTGAACGTTGGACGATGGGTCGGTTCCTAATGTACACTATACGAAAAAAGTCCATATTTAACTGTCTCAATTCGTTAAATTTTGAGAAATTTGACAGACCATCCTATCAAATATGTCCGTCAAATATTTTCTTGTAGAATATTTTTTTTGACAACCTGAAACAAGTGAAGTAAAATTACATCAATTAGTAGTTTCTTCAAGACAAAATCAAAATTCTAAATCTTTTTGAAACAACCGATTGTCTCACTTGCGGATCTCTAACACAAAAATTAATCCAAACTAGAATTCATGAACCCTAGGATTCGAATTCGAAATCAGAAAGACAGAGCAACTAAATCAGATCTCTAAAATGAGTAAAAAAACGAATGAAACTGAAAAAGTTGTGAAATTACCAGAATTAATAGAAGATTTAGGTTGCAGAGGTGTGGAAGGTTGGGATCCAATTCTAAGTGTTTTTGAAGGAATTACCTACATATCACTTTAAAGCTCCAGTTAACCCTAGATTTCATCTTTACTCCATCATATTTAATATTGAGAGATCGAGAGATCAAATACAAAGAGAGATCGATCGGATATAGAGAGAGATGTGACCGAGAGAGAATGAGAGAGAGAGAGAGAGAGAGAGAATCTCACGAACCAGAGAGAGGGTGTGTGATAGTAACTGAAAAAATTGTAGATCAGATTTCAAAGAGAGAGTGAAGCAGAGAGAAAATGTAGATGAGAGAGAGAAAAGGAGGGAAAAAATTTGCCTTAATTTCTCTAAATTTCGTGAGCGCATGGCTGTCAAATTTGAACTTCTAAAATTTGTCGGGCCAAGCCCAACAATTTTTTTTTTTAATTTTTACGATTTTCACGTAGTGCATATGAGTATAAATTTACAGTTAAGAAATTACTGTATTAAACTGATGAACCAATAGCATGACACCATGTGTATTGAAAAAACAAGCATTATTGGTTGGTGGAGAGAAAATTTCTAATCGAATAGAGTTATGATTTTAAGTGTTTTTTAAATACACATGGCAACATCCTATTGGTTCATCAGTTTAGCACAGATATTTTTTAATAACAAATTTGTACTCTCAATTATATAACCATTTTCATAAAAATAAAACATGATTGATTCAGGAGAAAATATAAGCTCATTGAATTTTTTTGCCCACAACGCTCACAGGCTCTCCATTAAGTGACACATACAATCTGACAAAGTACTTTTGTAAATTAGGGTGCTCTCAGTACACTTGGACTAATGTGATTGGTCGATATAAATTGAATAATTTTTTTTTTATTTAATATTTTTGTTGTAACTTCAACTCTTTTTTTTCTCTCTTTTGTTGAGTTGATGAGATTCCTTGCCCTTAAGAAAATGACATGTATATTTCATGGATTTGGCACCTTAATCAACTATGTAGTGGACCAAATTGTCATAACTTTTTATATATTATTTTTAATTCTTTTAACTTTTTTTATTGGACCACATTTGATGCTCCTTGTGTTTCGGTTAATCTCTTATTTTAATAACAAAGTCTGCTAATGTTGTAAATTTATATTTGTTTTCTTCCTTCACTTACATTACAAATGTGATTGTGAGAATATAATAATTAAATAAATACTTCAAAAGAAATAGTTTTTTTTATTATGTTATAGTCAAATATGAGTCAAGCTAAGAAATATAGTTTAAGATTATTTCTATTTAGAAATCTGAGCTCACATGGGAAAGATAGGAATTTTATTTCTTTTAGAACAACCTAATAAAAAATGTTGAAGAGGAGTGCTGTGTGGGTGGAATTTCTTTTTGTTATGTAGTTTTATTGATGAAAGAAGAGTGTGTTGATACACCTACCTACAAAAGAAAAAATAATTAACTAAACATAAGGAAAAATAACAAGTTAAATCATGGTAAAACCACAAGTTGCACTCTAATTCTTCGTAGAAGTCAAAACAAATCTGATCCCATCTAAATAATAGATTCTCAAAAAAGACATATTTATCTTTCAAAGACTTTACACCAAAAGAACAAAAACCTATGACATTTAGAATCACTTCTTGGATAAATGTTTGCAAATATATGTATTCATTTCTTTCTAGATGGCCTAGTAATCGCAAAAGATTCGAACTTGAAATAATTCATTTTCTCAAGAGAAAAAGCAAGGACTTTGACAAATGAAACAATAATGAAATATATAGTAGGAAATACTAATTAGTTTTAAAAAATCATTAATGATGTATTTGGATTGAGAGAAATGGGGAGTAAAGAAGAGAAAATAAATGAATTTCTCTTCATTTCTCTTGTTTGGATTGTTAAGTGGGGAGAGAAGAGAAAAAAAATTGGAGAGAAGAGAGAAAAAAAATGTGAGTTTCCTATTTCTCCAAAAGTAGAGAGAAATTGAGAGGATTTTTAAAATATTTTATAATTTAAACTCTGCCTCTTAGATCTCTTTTAAGATATTTTAAAATTCTAAAGTTGTCTCAAGTTCTCACCTGTCAATCCAAACATGGTGGAGAGAAATTGAGTTTCTCTTCTTTTCTCTTTCCTTCTCTTGATGAATATTTCTTCTCCCTACTTCTCTCAATTCAAACATAACCTTAAATGAGACTAAATCAATGATGAAAAATTACAATATTATGAGGATGTCCTCTTAAACTCTTTTTTTTTCTATTGTCATCGTATTTAAGAAGTTGAAGATAATTGATTTTGAGAAGAAAAAATCATTGGTTTAGCTTGGATTTAGAAGAAAATCAAGGATTTTACGATTTTTGAATTTTGAATTTTTTTTGTTCACTATTTAAAAAAAAAAAAAAAAAGACAAAGATCATGAAGAAATTTTTTTATTCAGAAAGATTAATACAAAATTTCATAAAATTCCTGGATGACCAATCGCTTGAAATTTAACTTGGGTAATTTTGCTATCTACGTGGATTGGTATAATTGATTGATCCTGATTTGAGATTCTGTGAAATATTAAATTGACTTTCTTATAAATAAAATAATTTTATAAAATAATTTTTTTTTTTTAAATATAATATATCTCAAATACTCACTCGTGGGATAATTCGATCAATTATTTGAAGCAGGACCCATGCAATTTAAGACGGCTACTTTACTTTAGGTCCTTATATCAGATTTACAACTAATCTAATAGCCCACATGCATTGTAGGACGTCTACTTCAGTGTGGGCCCTTGTATCAGGTTTACAACTAATCAAATATTGGTCGAACATTTTGACTCTTACTTAGTTAGATCATCACAACAACTGCAACACAGCTAAGTTTGTCGTGGCATCCATGCCTTCCCCTTACGTAATCTTTCTTATGTTAGTTAATGTAGGCCCCCGCGCATCGCATGGTGGGAGAATAAACGGTCAACGGTCGACTTCTCAAAAAGTTGAGTTTTGAGGATCCAGTTATGACCCACTCAGCTGTGTCCAGAGGTACACAATTATTCCCAATAATATTTAAAAAAACATACCTTCCACATCATTCAAAAAAGTATCTTTTCTTTCTTCTAACCTTTAAAAAAAAAAAAGAAAAAAAAAATTTATGCCGAAGAGAATAAAACATTCGGCTGAGATGGAGACATTTCGTGTGGATCAAAATTTAAAATTACTTTTTATTTATTTAAAATATAGATTTTGTGATTGAGTATCTACTGATCTATTTAATGAATCTATACCCTTTAATCACTTCCATTGCAAGAGAAAGTTGAAAAAGACATGATTTTTAATGAGAGACTTCTATTGCCACACCAACTTTTATTAATGCCATCCCAATTCAATATAAATTATCGAAGAATTAACACACATCTTGTGATGGCATTAGCAAAAGTTGATGTTGCAATAAAAGTTCTTATTTTAATAAGAAGAAAAAAAAATTCCAGAGTTCTATATGATTGTGGGGAGTTTGTTTTCAAGAAAATATGAATTTTCAAAGAACCATCATTAAGAATAAAAAATAAAAAATTTCATTGTTTGATTACACTTAGTCTTATATCTAAAAGAAAGCTGATTTTTAGGGTGGGTTAATGTTAAGAGAATAAAATTACAAGGTGGAAAAGTCATTATCGCAATGGAGAGTGATAGGGGGTTGGAAAAAAAATTATTTTCCTCTCAAAGTAAGAAATTGAATTAAAGGAAAAAATGCTTAATCATAAACTTGAAAAATTGTATTTTCGGAATGAAAATCATTTTCCTACCTATTTTTCATGCACGATTATATAAACTTTGGCCTAAAAACATAACTATGCACAATATTTTCAGGCCTAACTCAATTATGTGAGAAGTCACTACATGATTAGCGGCTACTGCAAAGTAATGAAATTAAACCGTCAACGGTTATTTGATTTGATTTACTATTGTCCTATCACTTAAGCATTGGAATTGGAACTATGAAAAATATGTTGGATTCACATTATGGGTATTTAAGTATCCAAAATCGAATTGTAATGTCTCAGGACGCCGAATGTGTATTTTTTTTCTAAGCAAGCAAGGTTTATTGTCTAACATAGGTGAAGATGGGTTCCACGGGATTTAGACCTAAGTCATAGGATCAACTTTCCTCAAGCCTTAACCAACTTAGCTAAGGAATACCTTTAACGCCCATGGGTATATTTGTAAAGTTTCTTTCAAAATAAATTTAGTTTATATGACAGATTCGTGTTACTAGATTCATTCCTACTAATATGGAATAACAAATCATTATGAAAGAAAAAAAAAAATCGATTTGCAGTTTAGTTCATATTGATTTGTGGAAAAACATAGGGGACTCATATCAAACTACAATTTTTTTTTGGTTATTTGGACATATATCAATCCATCCATATTTTGGAGGATATTTTTATGAACTAATGATTTACCCTCTGACCTTATTCATCTATGAAATATTGTTAAAAAATGACTTATATGCCCATGTTCCACTTCTAGTCAAAATCCTTCAATTTTTTCTTTCAAAAAAATCAATCATCTTAAATTAACTTCTAGGGTAGAACTCGTGGTAGCTATTTTGTTAGAGAATTTGGTTACAAATCAATTTTCAGTTAGATCAAACAAGAGCAATTATAGAAATCTAGCTAAAAATGTGTCTAACATAGTAAAAGAAATTATGAACATGTAACATGTAAACAAAGAAAAAGTTATTGGTTAGATTTGAAGGTATGAGCTTTGCTCGTCATCCTTGAGGTAAGATTTGCCCCTCCTATTGAAAGAGTTGATGTTGTCATGTATGTAGCAATCACTTCTTAAGATTCAATGATCTTTCATTTAATTTATAAATTGATGTTGGTAATGTCCTACAAAGTTCAAAGATAAAGAGTAAAGAGAATTTGTGTGATCGATTATCAAACATGGAAGTGTGAAGAATATGATATCGAAAGGGAATTGTATAGTTTTTTTTTTTTTTTCTGAAATTTTCTTTGACTATGTAAAATCAATACATTAAAAGGAATAAAGAAGGTTTCTATTTGAAGAGGTACCTAGTCTTTGATCACTTTCTCTTAGCCTTTCACAAGGGCGGATTTAGAGTGGGGGTTGTGGGGGCAAGTGCCCCCACAAGAGTTTTTAAATTCTATGGGTTAATGTGCTATTTCGACAGATTTTAACGTTGGATAATGAAATTTGCCACTATTATCCCAAAAAAAAAAAAAAAAAAAAAAAAATTCTACTCTTAAGTTGCCTCCCACAACTAATTTTTTTACTCTTAATTGTCCTCACAATTTTTTTTTCTACTCTTAATTGTCCCTCACATGAGCAAAATTTTGGCTCCGCCCTTGCTTTCACATGGTCCATATGGCACAATCTTAGGTCTTAGAATAGAAACAAATCTCTCAATAAAAAACCATGAAAAATGCATTCAGTCTCCTACAGTTCCACATGAGTTTCAATTGGAAATTCTTTTGTAAATTTAAAATAGAGTTATTTTAAAATAAAGAGTTGAGTTTTCAACCAATAAAAAATAACCTTATAAACACAAAAATAAATAAATAAATGAAACACACAGAGCTAAGGAGTTAATTTTCAACCAAAATATTTACTTTATAGTTACATAAGCCAACTCCTACATAGGGGACCCACCCATCAGACAAGAGGCCCATAGAAAACTGATGTATGATGTACATGAATTCATATAACCAACCCATTCAATAGCCTTGAAACTTCACAGAATAATTATTTAACTGCCCTCATCTTCAACCTCTAGCCAAATCACCAAACATCCTCTTTTTTTTATTTTCTTCTAAATTACACTTACTATCATGAGGGAGACATAAAAGTTTAATGCTATAAGAGCCTAACATTAGGTATAATAAATGCAACAAACGGTGCTGACTAGTTAATCATTGTAACTTTGCTTGTGTCACGGTATCTGTCTCACCCGTTCTGCAGTCTTTTCACGTTGTCTTGTCTTTTATGTGTCTCCGCATCACATGGTCAGTTTTGCTAAAATTTACCAAAATGGTTTTATATCCAATTCAGTGGACAGTGATTATATTTTTAGAGGGAAAATTACTTAAAGGACCTGATGGAGGGATTTAATACTAAATAGTGCCTAAGTTTTGAGCAATATCAACTGATAGTTTGATAGGACATTTGGTTAACTTTTTTATTTGTTAATGATCCCTCTTTATCGGTGACCTCACCATTTTTTTTATTTATTTGTTGAATTCATCATTTTTTATTTATTATTGAATTAAATGTTTTTTATTTATTGTCGAGTTCACAATTTTTATTGTTAAACTCACAACTGCATTATTTATTGTCGAGTTTATCACTTTTTATTGTTGAACTCTACAATAAATAAAATGGTGAACTCAACTATGTAAAATCCACTTATTTTTTATTTTTGAGATGACAACTTGTTTAAATGATTTCGAACAAAAGAACTATTCTTGATAAATTTTCATTAAAAAAAATTAAGAAAAAAAATCTTAATTTCTTACATACATATTCAAAATATGTGGAAAAAAAACCCTTAAAATGGCTTCTTCTTCGTTCTTAAATCATTTTCGATGGAACAGAGTCTCCGAAACTCAATTGGGATGCCAAAAATCTAATTTGTTTGGATGAAAATGATGAGTTCGAATAGTTAGGACATTCAATTGTGAGAAATGTGGGAGATGAGGTCCAATGATTGTTAAGAAAAGAAAAGTTTAATAAATGGACTATTAAGAAACCATTAAAAAACTTAATGATTATTTAGAAAAAAATTCCTTCTGTCAAGGGTCTTTAAGTAATTTTTTCATTTTTTAGGATGATTTATACCAATGCCCCATATATATATATATATATATATAATTAAGGACTATTTAAAAATTTTCCCTCCATTAAGGTTCTTTAAGTAATTTTTTTTTTTCATTTTTTAGGATGATTTAGACCAATGCCCCACATATATATGGGTCAGGTTCAAGGGCCATATGAGAAAACATATGAGAAAACTTTCGTTTTTCAAAAAATTTTAAAATATGGGTTAGAAATTTTGGATTGAGCTGATTTTTTGTGAGGATGATCTCTATGATGGGAAGATCATCAAAAAAAAAAAAAAATCAGCCCAATCTGAAATTTCTAACCCCATTAAAAGTGATTTAGAATGTGGACCGTCGATTTTTTACCAATTATCACTAATTTGTAAATAACTTTTGATGGATTTAGAAGTTTCTGATTGAGCTGATTTTTTGTGAGGATGATCTTCTCATCATAGTGACCATCCTTGCAAAAAATCAGCTCAATCCAAAACCTCTAACCCTTATTTTGAAAAACGAAAGTTTTCTCATATGGCCCTTGAACCTGACCCCATATATATATAATAAAACACAACTGAGTTGAAACAGTTGTGTGTAACACAAACGTTTAATCAACTACAATGTTGTGGGAGGCAAATCCAACTAAGACAAGCCTCTCATCATCTACAATTTTGTGGGATTAAACCTCCCATCAAATTATAGTGTCATGAGACCCACTTTATTTACTTTATTCTTTATCTCCTATAATTTTACTATATTTTCTCTTCTACCATTTTAATCTACTGTATTATGTTTCATCTTTTACCTCTTTAATTTCAATTTTTTTAATATTACCCTTTCAAGTCAATTTTTTTCACTTTTTCCCCCTTAACTTAAAGGATGATGCCCTATTATAACTTTATATTTTCTCTTTTAACCCTTTAATCCACATTATTGTTTTTCATCTCTTATCCCTTTGATTTCAATTATTTTTAATAATACCATTTCCATCAAGCTATAGTTTCTTGGGATCCACTCAATTTCATTTATTATTCACCTCCCCTAACTTTACTATATTTTCTCTTTTACTCCTTTTAATCTCAACTTTTTTATAAAAGTTGTGGCTTAAATCTTCTATCAAACTACAGTTTCATGGGATGCACTTTATTTTCTTTATTCTTGACCTCCTCCAATTATACTTTTTTTCTCTTCTACTCCTTTAATCTACCTTATTATTTTTCATCTTTTACTCATTTAATCTCAATTTTTTTTAATAATACCTCTTCCATCAAGATATAGTTTTTTTAGATTCACTTTATTTCATTTATTCTTCACCTCCTCTAACTTTACTATCCATTTTATTTTATTTTCATCGTTTACCCCTTTAATCTCAATTTTTTTTTTATAATAATACCCTTCCAATTTTATTTTTTCTCTTTTACCCCATTTAACTTGAGAGAGGATGCTTGTGCATCAATATGAGATACCTAGTGTTTTCAAACTGATGACATGCCACCTTGACCTAGGTTTTGTCTAAGCCTAACAGGAAATGATATAAAATGCCATGTCTTCAACCTAAAGTCAAAACTCCTAGATTTTTCACCCAAAAAATTTATCCTTTTTTTAGTTGTAAACTTAAGAGGTAAATTATTTTAAACTTATTCAACCTCCTCTTCAATCTACATCATCAATGTATTATAGAAAATTGTTGGTTTTTCTACCCAAAAAACTATTCGTTCCTCATAAAATCCCATCTTGTTCTTGGAATTTGGGGTTGAAGGAAATAAAATCTTAAGGTTGAAAATGAAAGTAAAAAAATATCAATTTAAGCTTGGTAAAATTTGAGGTAAATTATTCTAACATTTTCAACATCTTCAATGTCTTGTACGAACTCTTAATTTTCCTAACCAAAATTCTATCAATCTTCTAGTTCTCTATAAATCATTTTTTTGTTCATGTGGTTTGAAGGTTGAAAAAGATAGGATCTTAATCTTCATCCTAAAGTTGAAGATCATTAGTTTTGGGAGAAAATCAACTACAAATGATTGATCTGATTATTGAAGAAGATAGGATCGTAAGCTTGAAGAATGATAAACTTCAATCCAGGGTTGTAGATGACGGATTGTGGAGAGAAAATCTAGATTGGAAATGACTGATTTGAAGGAGAAAATAAACTAGAGGTTGAAGATGATGAAATTTCCATTTTTGTTAGTCTCTCAGATAACACCTAGGTGAAAGGGGGCATGTCATCAATTTCAAAAGATAGGGGGTATCTCTAATATTGACAAAAATAATGGGGTATGTCTTAATCACTCTATTTTTATGTACTATTATTATTCACACATGCTGATGAATTTACCTTTATGCCCTTGAGTTGAATGTAGATTCACTATAAGGATAAATAAGTAAATAACAAATGAGATTGTACAATATGTATAACTATTTTGGAAAAATAAGTTTCAAAACATGGGGGTATCTCTAATAATGACAAAAACATGGGAGTATGTCTAAATCACTCTATTTTTTATGTACTATTTGTAGACACCCCAATTTGATCAATTCAAGAAAATTTCGATCAATCGAGTGACCACTCAAGCCGGTCAAGCCAATCAAAATATGATCAATAATTTTTTTCCTAGCCATTTAGGAAAAAACGACCAAGCATAGCCTTGTCTAGCCATTTGTCATCAAATTTCCAAGTTATTGTTACTTTGACCCTTCTTTTGTTAGTGCACGGGTTCAGTTTATACTGGCCTTTCCTCACAAACATCCAAAGATAGTTTCTTTTGGTTGTTCCTTACATATGGCCAAGTTAGTTTGGTACTTGCCACTTAGCCTAATCTATTCTAAGTTGACTCAAAGTCAAGGCCTTAAGACTCCATTGACCTTCCCTCAAGAATTCCCTAGAATCCGTTGTCTTTTACAATCGTATCCTTTGATCATCATAATTGCTATGACTCATAGAAATGTAAAAGACAATCAATGACTCTTTGATGTGGGGTTTTTGAGATCATCATGTGTGATTTATTTGAGAATATTGAAAATTTCAAGATTTAGGACAAGTCTATCTCTAAGAGTCTCTTAAAATCTTATAAATAGGACTCCTATCTAAGGCAAATGTAGGAGAAAATTTTGAGTTTTAAAGTTCTATCAAAATCCCTTCTCAAAGCTCCCAAGCCTTCCTAAATTTTTGTCCAAATAATCACTCACTTTCCCAAGAAGAAAAAGACCAAGGTAGGAGAAGTTCTAATTCATCTCATTCTTTCTCCAATCCCCTATGCTCACCTCCTCATTATTTAATTTAGTATTATTTTATTTCACGTTTTTCTTTATGTTTCTAGTAATGTAGATTTACATTTCTTAGTCTAAATGACTTGGAGGTACCATATAAGTCCTTAATAAGTTCCTTGAAAGTGTATACATTTCATAGGTTTAAATTTTTTTATATTATTTACGTTTATGCAATTTAAACTCTTAGATTAGCTTATTTATTTTCATTTACTTTCTATGCAATTAAAATTCTTAGAATAATGGTTCGTTTTTTCTTTCTTGATGGTAATAAAGCTATTGTAACACCCCGAATTTTTAATTCGTATCTCGAGGAAAAAATAAATAGTGAAATTTTAAGAAAATCTTGAAAGTGGGATTTATGGGTAAAACTTTAGGATGTTTCTGATCATTTTTAATGGAATCTGACCTTACCATTAGATTCAAAATGATCGAAAAACATAATTTAGCCTGTAAGCACGCTCAAATGCGAGTCCGAATATAAAAGTTGTAAAATCCTCGATTACCGGGTCGGACCAGGCTAAAACAGTGACTTTTTGTTGGAGCAATAATTTTTAAAATTCGATCATATCATTGGGTTCATAACAAAAAAATTATTCGACATAGACTATTTATTTGTCATTTTTGGAGATCAGGAAGTTGAATTATCGCCAAAAACGAAAACGACATCAAGTTTATGGGTCACGTCAGGCCAAAAATGTAAATTTTTGATTGAGACATAATTTGTAGAAATTGACTACACCATTAGATCCGGAACGAAAAATTAGATGAAATGGAGTATTCATTTGTCAGTTTTGGATTCCGGATGATCAAGTTATCATCGATCAAAACAATAGGAGAAATACCGATTTCGTCCTAACCTTTATAAAATAATAAAAAAAATTAATTTGTTTTATAACTCATCTCCCCAACTCACTCGTCCTTACAGCATAATAAACGAAAAAAATAAAAAATAAAAAAAAATTTGTTTTTCCTCCGATTCTTCCACCTCAGATCTTTCACAAACGGCTCGCCGTCGACGATCGACGCAGAAGAGAGAAATGTCCGCAGCTTCGACATCTACAAAATCCACCCAATCTTTCTTCGTTTCACTTTCTGTTTCACCCGATATCGTCAAAAATCAACCGTATTTGGATACGAAAATTTTGAAACTTTGACCTCGGATTTCGTCCGTTTCGGGGTCAAACCGTCTTTCGACGCAGAAGGGAGAAACGTCCGCAGCCTCATTCTCTACACAACCCAATCAAATTCCTTCCGTTTTCTCGTCTTTTTCACCCCGTATAGTCAAAAATCAGCCGTATTTTTATACGAAGATTTTCGTAACTTCGACCTCGGTTTTCATCGATTTCGGGGTCAAACCGTCTTTCGTCGTAGAAGGGAGAAGAGACGAGCACATCGAGATCTTCAAAACCACCGGGCCGGTTTCAAAAATCAGCCGCTTCGAAGTTCGGTCCGTCTCGATTTCCACACCGTTTGCCTCGATTTCCGCGCAAGTGCTTCAATTCCGTCGCCTAGTGATTGTAAGGAACTCTGAATTTCTATTAATAATCATAGATTGTGAAAATTGCATTTAGGATTTTATTGGAAAAATTTGGATGTATTTTCGAAATATAGAATTCTTTGTTTATTTCAAAATTCACGCCAGAAATTGCATGTTTGATATGTTTAATTGTATTTTTTTTTAAAAATTATACGTGGGTAGAGTATTTTAACGGGTTATTGCCATAAATTGGGTCTTGTGCACTGCTCGGACCCCGTTTTGATATGAAATTTGTATTTTTTTTTCAATATTTTGATAGAAACAAATTGTATAGTTGAAAAATGTGATTTAATATTCAATGAACTCATATTGAGTTGATGAATATCAGAAAATGGATATTTTATGAAGAGATTGAAAACTGTAAAAGTCGAAAATAAATCGAAAAAAAAAAAAAAAAAGGGAAAAAGGTATGAAATGGTAAAATGTCAGAGTCACACCCCGAGGGGTGATGTCTGCATTTTACGTTGTTGTGTTGTATGCAGGTTGGTGAACGGATATCCAGGGATAATGTTACTGGTTGCATGTTTATTTACTTTCTGTTAGCGCGAGGCGCTCTGTTATGTTATTTATTTTAGGCCAGGTGGCCACACTTGCATGGTAGGAAACTGGATATCTATTCTCAACCTTGTATTGTTAATTTCTCTTTTGTTTTCAAATGAAAATAATATATATAAGTAGCTATTTTGTGAGCTGCGTTGTTAAAGAGTTTGTGAATGCCTGAAGGGATAGTGCATCATATCATCCGGAGTGGTGTACTATCCTGGGATGTACGGTAGGGACCACCAAACTCATACGTGGTATGGGACGCGTATGAGAGTGGAGTCACAACTGGAATCCGGGTTTATTCCTCTCTATCTTTACCAGTGAACTTGTAATGTAAAGGTGGTCATATACGAATGGTTTGTATATTTGGGAATCACATGTACGCCTGATAGGCATAGACGAAGATGATTAGTCAGTGATCACTAACAATCTATAGTAGTCGAACGTTCTGACACATCGAAAAGAGACCCATTGCTTACAGTCACGTCAAACGGCCAGCCTGAGCCGGATAAATGGTCAACCAAGCGTGGTGTAAACAGCGACCAGCCACAAAATCAGGAACTAAAAGCCCGAGAAGAATTGTAACATCATGTCCCGACTGGGAGCGATCCAGTCGTGAATCCCAACTCTCTAATTCCAATACTCCACCATTGTGTATTATGTATCTGTTGCTTATTTTGATATATAAGATGAAATGAATGTTTATTGTTTCCATTTGATCAATTAGATTTGTATAAAAAGAGAATGTTATAGTGAGTACTGCTGATCGATGAAATGTGAGTTTTAAAATGTTTAGTTGCTCATCCCTGGCTATATGTACCAGTTAATCGTAGTTTTCTTCTGTAAAATTTTGTTTATTTTAAAATGATTCAGTATGTTTATTCGTTCATGTTAGGAGAGGTTATTGGCAGAAATTGTTGCTTCCTTACTGGTAACCCTTGTTACTCACCCTTTCCTTCTCTATTTTTTTAGTTTCAGATCTGAAGCTTGGCGAAACAAGTGTAGAAAACGAGCGAGGATCATCTGGTTGGTCAGATAGACAACCAGGGTCCGTCACCTGGTAAGTACTAGGGCTATACCCCCTAGTGGCGTCAATTTCTCTAGGTAGTCCTATGGATTCTGTCTTGAGTGTTAGGAATTCTGTTAGAGTGAGGAACTTTGTATAATCCTGTATATAATTTTTCTTCTTCCGCACTCTGATCTATCGGGCATTATTAGACATATATATGCTTCCGCTAGTATTATATTTTGTTTGTTATATGCAGGATTATATGTCGTTTATCAGGTGCAGGTTGAATCGCCTTGGAATGCTTACATAAACAGAGGAGACTATGCCGAAATTTTGAGGTGCCACCTCGTACCTTGAAATCTGACATGGGGATTTGTGTTAGCATTCGGCGGGGCGCCACAGCTATAGAGTAAACTTTCTTTAGAGGTAATATTCACTTGCTAAGTCCATGACATACATATATTCTCATGCATATACTCACATTTAAAAGGGCTACAAGCAAAGGGTTTAAGTTCCTATGGACTTATATCCAACATTTAAAGCCAATAAAAAGATTATCCTCACATGGGTAGCATCTCATGCATAAGTTCTTAACCCTTTCATGGTCTTGTCTAACTCATGAACATTGTTTATGGGTTGAACCAATAGAGAAAAGCTCCCAAGGGAGCACATAAGCTAGATTTGAAGCTTTGAGACTCCAAATGATGAAATTCAAGTAGATTCTCATCAAAGTTTCAAGCTCACAAAAAATTCAATAAGAACCTACTTCTAGTAGTGCTTGCTCATCATTTTTTTTTTCTTCAATTTGTAAGTTAGACTATAGCAAAATTTCCCTTTAATTTCTATCATCTCCTTTACTCTAAAAAAAAAACTCAAAAAAAAAAAAAAAAAAAAAAGTTTTAAACTTCAATGTGTAGTCATTTTAGTAACTATCAATGGATGAGAGGGACAAGGTGCCTAACACTTATATTGTCCTTCAACCGAATCTCCTTACTTAGTTTTTTAAGTATATTATTATTTTTACTATTGAAAGTGAGTTACTATAAGCCTAAAAAGAATTTTAGAACCTCTTTTAGTGGTATCCATTCACATCCAAACTCTTTGAATGATGGCAAATCTAAAATCCAAATAGATGAGTTCAAAACCCCAAAAGGTCTAGAATCCTCACATATCTACACTATTATTATTTACACATATTAATGAATTTACCTTTATGCCCTTGAGTTGAATGTAGATTCACAATAAGGATAAATAAGTAAATAGCAAATGAGATTGTACAATATGTATAACTATTTTGGAAAAATAAATAATTATGAAATTGAATATTCTACCTTTTTCATAAATTTATTTAAAAAAATACATAACTGATTCAATATTCTTTGCATAATACCCAAAGCTTCCCTACATCTTAGGGTGCACAATTTTTCTAAGGAGTTCAATTGTAGTTGAATGAACTTTTGTATTATGTGTGGGATTTGTGTATAATTTGGGGACAATGGGCTGGAGTATTCGTGAGAGAATAACATAAATTTTTTGTTTTCCAAAGTAGTTGAAAGTGCCTTCATTCGTATGTGGATTCGCTTTAGACTTTTTTGGGGGCTTGAAGTTGTTACCTAATTCTAGGAATCAAAATTGACTCCAAATTGGATTCAGATCTATCTACAATAAAGATTATAGGTAAGGGACAGTGTTACAAAATCCAAAAAAGGATAAGAATTAAAATTGACTCCAAAAACGAAGAGCAAAGCAAACGAAGCATGCCCAAAAGTGAACCAACCTCTTGGATTGCTACGAAAAATACCACCGGGTTTGAAAGTAGTACGATCTAATTCAAAATTTTCACCCAATTGAGCATGTCTAGCATATTTTTTCACTATAGCGAGATCGCTATAACTAATGCCATTGAGTTCACCACCAAAGAACTCAACATTTACCTCTACTTGTTTGACAATATACTTCAATTCTATACTTTGAAAATGATCATCGATTCTCACAATTCCGTCTCCATTTACCAAAATTACTAGAAATGTTTCCAAAAAAAGTAGGCATACGACGAACAAAAAACTCACGTCCCTCTTTATGTCTAAAGAAGGGTGTCCTAGCCATCCAAAAGGTATTCTATTCCCGTTGTCCTTGCACATGCATGGAAGACATAACTGAAAATCAATAGTTATTATAGCCAATGTGAATCATGATGAGTTTCTAGTTTTGGTCCGTAAGAGGGATGGTAAAAAAATAAATAAGAACCTACATCTGTACTCGATTATAGATCATAACCATTGGTTAGTGGTAGTAACAAATGCGAGAAATGACAATAAAAGCACCTAATGAATTAAGAAGGGCAACTCACATCATAACTGAATTGTTTCGTCTTATATGGATTAAAATTTTTGGAATTAGCTGATTTTTGGTGAAGATGATCTCTATCCGAAACTTCTAACCCTATCAAAACAATTTCAAGAATCGCAAATCGTCCATTTTTTTGAATATCAGTTTTGATGGTGTTAGAAGTTTCGAAATGAACTGATTTTTGGTGAGGATGATCTCCTCATCATCATAGAGATCATACTTATT
Source organism: Akebia trifoliata (assembly GCF_017979445.1). Classification (NCBI taxonomy): domain Eukaryota; kingdom Viridiplantae; phylum Streptophyta; class Magnoliopsida; order Ranunculales; family Lardizabalaceae; genus Akebia; species Akebia trifoliata. The sequence goes on along the minus strand of NC_141386.1, from coordinate 6,733,812 downwards.
AAAAATCAACTCATTCTGAAATTTTTAACCCATGTAAAATAAAACAATTCGACTATGTATGGGTTGCCCTTATTAATTTGTGGGGTGCTTTTATAATTACTCTCAGAAATATTGCTTACTTTTAGATTATTGGATATAATGAATTATAATAAGGGGTATACTATAATACACCAAATCATGTTCTCGTGAGAATTAGATTTGATGAAGATTAAGATTAGTATAGATTTTGATTAGATTAGATTTTCTTAGATAGACCTTAATTCCATTTAGAATCGTTCTCTATTATTTCTATATGAACCCCATTGGGATTCTTGTATTAATCATCGAGAAAATCAATTAAATCTCATTCCTCTTTAGTTATGTCCACATGCCAAAATGAGATCTTTTCACTATATCTGTGAAAAATAGGGTCACAATCTCGAGTCCAACTTTGAAGCGGGCGGACGGCTTCAAAATTTTGAAGGAACCCTCTTCACACTATGACACATGGATTTTCATATTTAATTCAAGTTAGGCTTTAAATTTATATACTATAAACAAAGACGAAATTACCCCTAAGACAAAAGTTACAAAATTGAATATAAAAATCACCCCAAAAATTAGGGTGGGGGATTCCACACCCACCTTTGGGTATAGGAGTTCCCTATTCAAAGCTACCTCCTACAAAGACAAGGCACAAACATAACAGTCACATTTGGATGAAAAAGAAAAGAAAAGATGAGCCCATTACAAACAACTCAATAGGTTGATGAGGAAATGAAGGAGATAGTTTTGTGAATCAAGCAAATCACTTCGGACCCATCGCTCCATGTTCATGTTCCGCGGTAGATGATTGCTGTAGTACAGTATTGTGGTGACTGAGGCCATTGGTAAATTCACTAGCAAAGACACCACTCTCACCATTGACCCAAACATTATGAACCTAAGAGACTGCAACAATAACAACAACAACCCATCATTCATCACATCAAGATCAAATTACATAAAACCCATCAACAAAAAACACTTTTGATTCTGTTAGAGAGTTTATAATTGTGGTGCTGTGTTGTAAGATATAGTGGGTCTGTAGTTTTGTACATAACCATTAGACCCTTATATCTTAAACAACAACTTTATATTCTCCATTATTATATTGTTCATCTCCTTCATTAAAAATGTTATAGAGAGAGAGAGAGAGAGAACATACCATGGCTTTGGTGAGCGAGAGAGAGAGAGTGGGGTGTTTTGGATGGTTGAATTATCTAAACTCACTTGAGATTCATACCTACTTTGTCTTTGAGATTGAGAAATATAACGAGAGATTTTGACTCAACAACCGAAAGAAAAAAGAAGGAAAGAATGCTTAAAATGAGTGAGTAAACCAATGGGCTTTGGAAGGAAAAAAAACATTGGGCTCATCGACATTCTCGGAGCATATGTCTTGGTCCACGACGTCAATGTCCGCTGGTTTTATTTTTCTTCTTGGTTTCAGCTAGAGTTTATATCCTGTAGTCCAAGTAGTTACATATGTTACCAACATCTCCTCTCCAAATGGACCTAGTTAGCTACTTTTAAATCCCATAATTAAAAAAATAAATAAACCCAACTGATATAAATTAAGGAATTTTATTAATACCCCTATGAAATTGGCAATATTAGGACTATCCCGTAAAATACAAGATTTGATTTAATTGATGATGAATTAATGGTGAAATTTTGATGGAGACGCTCTTGAAGAGTATTTTGGATAATTCTTAGTCGGAAAAGCTGACTTTGGATCAAAGATTAAACCTACTTTTGCATTTTGCAAGGGTAGCCCTAATATAGCCAATTTCACAGGAGCATAGTAATAAAATTCCCTACAATTTATCAATTAGGCTCATTATTGTGGAGTTTGATAATTAGCCAACTCTCCGGAGTACAGTATCTAAATTTTATAATTTTATTATTCTTTCACATTATTGTGGGGTAGTCAAGATGCATTATAAGTATAGTGCAACTGGATCCATGCTTGGTAGATATTTTAGTACAATTTTGACCAATCAAACAATAGGCTCTACCTATAAAGATATAATGATTGATTTTAAAGTTTATATGTAAGACTAATTGATCAGAAATTCTTGATTAACGATCATCCATAGAAAATGTACGGTTAGGATTCTTGGAGTAATATATTATTATACCCCGTCATGTACCTTTAACATAAGTTGTAAACGGCGCTTTGATTCATATTTCTGGGAAGTGGCGAAAGAGTAAGACAAAACTGAAACATCTTACACTTTTAGCTAAATAACGTTGTGCCCATTGTTTTCGAAGTTTACCAAACAACCCCAATTTTTAAATCTTTGCTTTCCTTTTTAAAACATCATATTTACCAAACTTGCTAAATTGTTTTTCCCCAAAACGCCCTCAATCTAACCCATTGTCACAAATTACCCCCTCTTTGTTTGGGAACAAAATGGATCGGACTTGACCCGAAAACCGAGTGATCTAAAAACTGAATTTAGCAAGTTTGGATCATTGGAGTAGATCGATATGTTTTCATGTCCTTTGGTCCCACATTACCTGATCTAACCTAATTGACCTAAATCTAGGCATGATTTCTCTTAATCTAGAAATGTTTTGTGAAAAGCAAATCAACTCCGCCTGACCCAACGAGTTCAGATATGGACTTAGTATGTTTCAGGTTGGATCTAGATCTAAATCCCGATCTAAATGTTTTTATTATTTGGAACTGAATACGGATAAACTTAGATCCAACCCGGGTCTGACCCATTTTATGCTCTACACTTTGTACTAGCTTATTATTCTAACATAGATTCTTGTTTATGGTCGGGCTTGGGCTTGAGAGTCTGGCCCTGGAAACCTAGCTGATAAATAGGCCTGAATACTGGAGGGCTGGGTTGGGCTGGGATATGGATGCATTTTTATTTAACCCAACCAGACCATTAGATGATTGAACTTGGGGTAGGAATTTGGGGCCCAATTATTTACGGTCCAGCCCATCGCCCATCACCATTCTCATCTCTCTCTCTCTCACACACGCGGCAGCATCACCATGGGCCCTCATTGATGTTCTATGATTTCTTGACACAGTCCATTGTTATGGTCATCTGCAAATAGATATCGAATAAGAACTGATTCCCCTCAATTTCATAGAAGATAGATTTTGATTTTGAAATCAGTAGGTGCATGGGCTTGATGGATTAAAGTACACAAAAGACTGAACATGGTTTGATAAAGTTGGGAAAACAAACGATACACTAAGAGAGTTGCTATTGGCAACCCAACTTTTACTTATTACACCCTAATTTCTTAAATTATTTATCACACCATTTAAAGATTAAAACACAGTTGCTATTGGCACCTCAACTTTTACTTATTACACCCTAATTTCTTAAATTATTTATCACACCAATTAAAGATTAAAACACACTATTCAAACATTACAAAAGTTTGTCTCAAATTGTTTACTGCTATGATTGTGCTCATATAAATCTTAAACCCAAAAATATAGCAAAAAATTTGAGAGAGCTTCTATTGGCACCCCAGCTTTTACTTATTTTCAATCATTTACTTATTTTCTTTATTTTTAATTGGGGTGTGATAAGTAAAAGTTTGGGTGCCAATAGCAGCTCTCTAAACTTAATTAGGTGGACAGGATTTGGCCAATGTCATGCATAGGGCTAAGGAAAAAAAAATGTGCCCCTGTTACATATACCTTTGTGGACATCGAAATTTTAAAAAAGTTCTTGTAATTCTCTAAATTGTCGAGAAGTCCCTAGAATCAAACTTGGGCCTACAAATCTAAACTAGGACCCATTGATTGAGATTGACCTCATATGGTTTGGATTCGGGTTTTCGCAAATAAAGCCCATGATCTAACAAAATCAAGTGATCCACATATTAAATATTGGACCCTACATCCAAATAAATGAGTTTGGCCCAATAATAATCCATAGAATCCTTAAAATTGGATTTGGACAAATTTAGTCTTAAAACAAACTAATCAAATCTCTCTAAGTTGGGGTGTAATTGGAAAGTTAAATTATAATTAAGTCTATAAATGCTAAAGCCTCTCTCTTATTTAGAGGGGATCTAAATCACTTTTTCTCAGAAGACAAAAACTCTCCCTCTAGAGAAGAAGAAACTCTCAAGCCCTCATCCAAAGATAAAGCAAAGTTATTTAGAGATTTGAACTCTGATTACAGAGAAGATCAAACATCAAGTCCTTCTTCAGAAGTTAAGAAATCCTTCTTAGTTGATAAAGCGCGAAGTTCAGAGAAAAGAAAATCTACAGAAAATCAAGCACAAACAAAGTCATCATCCAAGAAACTTTCTCAATTGATAAAGCATGAAATCCAGAAAGAAGAAAAGCTGCATACGTCATCTTTTTGTACTTGAATGTTAATCAGAGGAAAATATTGAGATTTGTATTCTCATTTTCATAAAAAATCAATAAAATCATTGACGATCTTATTTTATGAATCTCGAGGTATATTTGTAAAATGTATTGTCGTTGATTGGACCAAGACGCAATCTTTCCAATGTTACAAGAAGATACGCGACATTAAAGTACATATTCTTCACTGTATGATTCTTCTAACTAGTTGACGTTGTTCGCCCTCAAGCACCATTGATAAACATTTACTTTAGAGATTGGCCAATCGACGTGTACAAATCCTGTGTCACCTGGTTTTTCTAGCCAATTGACATTGTCCGCCTTCGAGCACTACTGATAAACAGCTATTCTGAAAATTGACCAACCGGCATAGAAAATCTTTCATCTCGTGGTTCTTATAGTCAATTGATGTTATCTGTCCCCAAGCATCACTGATAAACAACTATTTTAGAGATTGGCCAACCAGCGTGTACAAATACTGCATTACGTTGGTTCTTCTAGCTAGTTGACGTTTTCCACCCTTAAGCATCACTGAAAAACAATTGCTTTAGAGATTAGCCAACATGTGTGTACAAATATTTCATTTTGTGATTCTTCTAGCCAATTGACGTTGTTCGCCTCCGAGCACCATTAATATACAACTACTCTAGAAATTGACCAACCCGCATGTACAAATCCTGATCACGTGACGCTTCTAACAAGTTTCTGATTTGTAATTCTTGCTACAATTCATCATAAGAAAAAAGAAGAAATATGCGAAGATGATAAAGTTCAAAAAATATGAGAAGGATGACTAAGGTTGATACCTTTCTATGGTTTTGAAGCTGTAGTCGAACTGCAATTAGTTCAAAAGCATCAGATCTTTGTATCAATGTTATTGATAGTTTTGATCTGTAAGAAAAAAAAATTCAATGTTGACTTATGCACAAGTTCTATTGAAAAAAAAAACCCTTTGGTTTGTTACAAGTAAAAAAATCAATGCGCAAACAACCACCCCTTTGGTATGTTATAAGAAAAAGTCGGTCCAACATCTATTAATATAGGAATGAAATTGAAAGGGAGATCGAAGAACTCAGATCAAAATAGACTATTTTTGTTACAGGTAAAGGAGAAAGAAGAAGAAAAATCAAGGAATCAGTGTTGAAACCATGAAATCTAAGAAAATGTTTGTTAAGGTTACGTATGAGATTGGAGGAGGACCTCATTATTGCTATGACCAATTTGAAGGTTCTTTTTCACGGGCAATAAATTCGACATCAATAGCCTTAATTTTGAATGTGGAGGTCGCAACCTCTGTTTTGGTATTAAAAACAAACAAAACCAAAAATCAATCTCACAACTATTTCTAGTTACGAATTAGCCGAAAAATCTCACAACGTTCCTGTTGATTCAAGAGATAATTAATTTTATTAATGAATTCAAATATTTTAAATACAAAAAAATAAAAATAAAATTCAGAGATGCACTTAATAGAAAAATAGGCAACAACTAACCCGTGACTAACAACTCCTAATCTTATGGGTTCTCCCTATAGAATTGGTAAATAGTACCCAACTTCCTAGATAATAGACTATGGATTTATTTTGCTAAATAAAAAAACTAAATAAAACTTTAACACCCTCTCTTAAACTGAATGTTATACAATCAGTTCAAACTAGAAATTGAAACAACTCCAAGTAAATCACGCAGCTTTACAAATGCAACCAATTTTAGAGGCTTGGTTAGAATATCTGCAACCTGGTCTTCACTGTGATAATAAATCAATTCAATAACTCATTATTTTGTGAGATCACAAAGGAAATGATATCTTACATCTATGTGCTTGCACCTAACATGTAAGACTAGATTCTTCAAGAATTTAATGGTGGAATTATTATCACAATAAATCTGCATACGTCCCTGCTTGAAACAATGCAACAACTCAAGTATTTTTTTCAACCAAATACCTTGACACACACAAGAGGTTGCTGCTCTAAACTCTACTTCAGTTGTAGACAATGTAACAACTTGTTGCTTCTTTGATGCCCATAAAACAGCCCTTGAACTTATCATAAAGACATGACCAAAAGTACTTTTTCTATCCTTTAAGTTTCCTGCATGATCATTGTCACTGAAGCCAATAATATTTGATCATCCTTCTTTTTGATAAAAAAAAATACCAAAATCAAGTGAACCTTTCAAGTAGTGTAAGACCCTCTTTGTAGCAAGGAGATAAAGCTCAATTGGACATTCCATAAACTTGCTAATTAAACTTACAACATACATAATGTCAGGTCTAGTTAATGTTAAGTACATCAAGCTTCCGACAATTTGCTTGTATGAAGTATTGTTAATCTTCTTTCCTTTGGAGTCTTTTGTGAGCTTTAAACTTGGTTCAATTAAAGTTCCCACTGAGTTGCAATCCATCATTTGAAACCCATCCAAGATCTCCAAAGCATATTTCTTTTGTGTGATGAAAATCTTAGCTGCTGATTGCATTACTTCAATACCAAGAAAATAATGCATCATTCCTAAATCGGTCATCTTAAATTTTGCCATTATAGACCTTTTAAACTCCTCAAACATTGCTTGATCATTTCCTATGTCGATAAGATCATCCACATACAAACAAACAATCAGAATTTTCTCTGCAGATCCTGATTTAATAAGGAGAGTATGCTAATATGGACATTTTTGAAAACCCGACCTTAGTAAAATAAGTCTCTATACAACTATACCAGGCTCTAAGTGTTTGTTTCAGCCCGTATAAAGCCTTCTTCAACCTGTACACTTTTTCTTCACTTCCTTGTTGCACATAATCAAGGGGGTTGATCTGTAAAAACCTGTTCATCTAGATTGCCATGTAGAAAAGCTGGTTTTATATCCATTTGAAAGATTGGTCAAGAATTTTGTGTTGCTGATGTCACCACCATTCGAATTGTATCATGCTTTACAACCAGTGCAAAAACTTCCTTGTAATCAATACCAAATTTCTACTTGTATCCTTTTGCAACGAGCCTAGCTTTATACTAGTCAACTTTGCCATCTTTGTACAACTTAGTTTTATAAACCCATTTAACACCAATGGATTTTTGCCCTTTTGAAAGTTCCAACAGCTCATTTGTGTTGTTTTTCTCTATAAACCTAATCTCTTCATCTATGGCTTTTTGCCATTTTGAATCTTTGATAGCTTCTTGGAACGTTATTGAATTAGAATCTGATAATAAAGCATAATGAGCAAGTGTATCATCATATTGATCACCACTAACCTCATAATCCTCCATCCATGCACGTCTTTTTCTGATTCGTTGAGATCTAGAACTTACGTCTTTTGTTTGAGCTTCGTTGACATTAAGTAACTGCTGCAGCTGTTAATCACGTTGTAATGACAGAGGCACATAAAAAAGAGTTGGATGTTTTTGCATTTTTGCTCTTTTTTCTTCAAAATTCACAGGTATTTTTTGTTGCCTTATAGTGTTTTTTGTTAAATTCCATATATTTTCTTCATCAAAAACAACATCACGGCTGATTACAATCTTCCCTATGATTTGATTGTATAGCTTGTAAGCCTTTGATTGCTCACTAACTCCAAGAAAGACACATTTTTCTCTTTTGTCATACAGGTTCTTCCTCTTCTCATCTGGAATGTGTGCATATGCAATACACTCGAAAACTTTAAAGTGATCAACTGATAGTTTTCGTCCACGCCAAGCTTGTTCAGGAGTCAAGTTTTTAACAGAAAAGGTGGGACTTCAATTCAAAATATGAGTACTCCAATTTACTACTTCTAGCCAAAAACTCTTCGAAATCCTTTTATTTGTTGCCATGCTTTGCACCATGTTGAGGATAGTCTGATTCTTCCTCTTTGCTATACCATTTTGCTGAGGCGTGTAGGCTACTATCAATTACCTTCAAATTCCATGCTTTATCATAAAAACTTGCAAATTCTTGTGACATATATTCTCCCCCACGATTAATGCGGAGAGTTTTAATTGTTTTCCCAACTTTATTTTCCACCAAGGCTTTGAAGCTTTTAAAAAATGTGAAGGCTTAAAATTTTCCTATAAAAAATAAATCCATATTTTTCAACAATAATCATCAATAAAAGAAATAAAATATTTCTTTTTTTCATTTGATATCGAGTTTATTGACCACATATATCAGAATGGATCAACTCCAATGATCTTTGTGCTTTCCATGCCTTGCCTTTTGGAAATTGCTTACGATGTTGTTTGCCGACAACACACTCTTCACATATTTTGGAGGGAGGAGTAATCTGAGGAAGGCCGGTCACCATGTACTTCTGAGAAAGAATCTGTAAGCCTTTGAAATTCAAATGGGCATATCGCAAATGCCAAAGCAATGTCAAGTCATTTACAGTAGCCTTGAAACATGTTTGAATGCTTTCTATTTTTAGTGGAAACAACCTGTTTGGAGTCATCTTAACATGAGCAATTACTCCTCTTCTTGGATCATAGATTTCATAAGTTCCCCCTTTGATTGTAGTCTCATAATCATTCTCTTATAGTTATCCCACACTTAACAAATTGCTTTTCAAGTCAAGAAGATAAAAAAACATTTGATATAGTCTCAATATTAACATTTTTAGTCTTGATTTGAACATCACTATTTCCCATAACATTTGCTTTAGAATGATCACCAAAAGTCACAATAGTACGAAAATTATCATTTAAATGGGAAAAAAAGGCTTGTTACCACACATATAATTGTTGCATTTCGTATATATATATATCATATGTCTGGTTCAAGCTCCTCCTTGAGGTAAGATGCCATCAAGAGTGTTTCTGATTCGTTTTTTTTTTTCTGCAAAGTTGGAATGCTTCCCTTTGTCATTGTGAAAGTTTGTAAAGCATTCGGACTTGTAATGACCAAACTTGTGGCAGTGGTAACACTCAATGTTGGATTTATCAAACTGAGTCATTGTTGAATAAGTGTTAATGGTGATCATGTCCTTTGCCTCTACCTTGATAATCTGGTGTGTAAGAACCTCTGCCTCTTCCTCGTCCTCTTCCACGGTCTCGACCACGACCTCTACTTGATTATCTCATTGTAGAGATTTCACTATGAGTTGAAGCCTTCAAAGCTTGTTCTTTGGTTGAACCTGTTGTTGTTGTTGTCATTCTTTGCTCGTGCATCAGTAATGAATTTTATAGTTCATGAATATCTTGTGACTCCTCAACAGAACATACCACATAAGAGAATTTCGAACCCATTGATCGAATAATTTTTTTCACTACAGTCGCATCTTCAATTTTTTCACCATGAATATGCATCTTGTTTACTATTGCCAGTGTTCTTGAGAAATACGCATCGATTGACTCTCATTGCTTCATATGAAGAATCTTTATGTGCGAAGGGCTTGAAGATGTTGCATTTTCACCCTTATTGTACCCTGATACTTTTTATTCATGGAATCCCAAATCTATTTACAAGTATCCTTTTGGAGAATAATCTCCAAAATTGAATAATCAATTGCCTGAAATAGATAATTTGTTGCCTTGAGATCCTTCAGCTTCTGTTATTCTAGTTTCCTTTGTTATGCATCTGTCAACACAACTCCATTATCTAGTTCAGTTACACATGTTTCCACAATAGTCCAATACTCTTTGGATCATAGAAAATTCGCCATCTACATACTCCAATGATCATAATGACCATCAAAGTGACGAATTACTAGTTGCACATAGTTGTTGTCTAATGCCATTGATATATGCAAGCTGCCTGTAAAATAAAATAACAAAATTACTGTTTTTTTTTTATTAAAAAAATAGACTCCCCTTGGGTTCTGATACCATGTTGATTTTTTAGAGATAATTAATTTTATTGATGAATTCAAACATTTAAAATACAAAAAAAAAAAAAAAAAATCAAAGATGCACTTAACAGAAAAATAGGCAACAACTAACCCATGATTAACAACTCCTAATCTCATGGGTTCTCCCTATAGAACTGGTAAACTCTACCCAACTTCCTAATGAGTAGGACTACAAATTTATTCTATTGAATAAAAAATCAAAATAAAACTTTAACAGTTCATCCCTAATTTTTATTTTTCAACTCTGAACTCTAACCAAAATTGAAGAATCTGATTCTCAAAATCGATCACAAGAATCTCCAATAGAAAAAAATGGAAGATTTTCAAGAAGAAACAAGTTGTTTATCAAATGATTTTGGTGACTTTTTACCATTAAATGTTTCGTTTCTTGATGATTTCTTTGGTTTTCAAGGTCCAAGAGATAATTTAATTGGGGAAGATTTCAGAGAAATATTTCTTAGCTCGAATAAAGATTTAGATCTTTGGAGTTCATCAATGTTGCAAGTCAAAGATTATTTTGAAGAAATCGATGATTTCTTTGCTTCAGATCACCTATTGGCTCTTTGATTCAGATTGTTTTATTAAGTGTGGATGATTTCATCCAGTTCTTATCGATTATTCATCGGATTATTTTTAGGATGGCAACGAAATATCATTTGTGGGTAGAAGTCATAGCCCCTGTTTTGGTAAAAAGAATATATTTTTTAAAAGAAAGAAGATGAAAGGGAAAAGATGTACTTGGGTTTGTATTACAAACAGAAGAAGAAAGGGGAAACCTCTTGATGTTCCAATAATTTTTTTTCTTAAATAAACAAGACGGGAACATGGTCAAAATAGAAAAAAAAAAAAAAAAGTTACAGAAAAAAGATATATAGAGAAGTAAAAAAGTGTACCTATGGTTCGAACTCTGTGTGCCAATCAAGATAGTTGATGTAAAATCCTGAATTTTCAATTCGTATCTCGAGAAAAAATATATATAGTGAAATTTTAAGAAAATCTTGAAAGTGGACTTAGGGGTAAAACTTTAGGATGTTTCTGATCATTTTTAATAGAATCTGACCTCACCATTGGATTCAAAATGATCGAAAAACATACTTTAGCCTGTAAGCACGCTCAAATGCGAGTCCGAACATAAAAGTTGCAAAATCCTCAATACCGAGTCGGACCAGGCTAAAATAGTGATATTTTGTTAGAACAAGAATTAGTAAAATTCGATTATACCATTGGGTTCATAACGAAAAATTATTGAACATGGACTATTTATTTGTCATTTTTGGAGAACAGAAAGTTGAATTATCGTCAGAAACGAAAACGACATCAAGTTTAGGGGTCACCTCAGGCCAAAAATGTAAATTTTTGATAGAGATATAATTTATAGAAATTGACTATACCATTAGATCCGGAACGAAAAATTAGACGAAATAGAGTATTCATTTGTCAATTTTGGAGTTCGGATGGTAAAGTTATCTTCGATCAAAATAATTGACAAAATACCGAATTTATCTCAAATTTTATATAAATAAAAAATTTTAATTTTTTTTATAACTTCGTCTCCTCCAACCCACTCAAATAGCCGCGACATATATAAACAAAAAATTCATTTTTTCTTCGATCTTCTACCTCAGATCTCTCGCAAACGACTCGCCGTCGACGACCGCCGCAGAAGGAAGAAACGTTCGCAGCCTCGACATCTACAAAACCCACCCAACCTTTTTTCGTTTCACTTTCTATTTCACCCAATATTGTCAAAATTCAGCCGTATTTATATACGGGAATTTTGAAAATTTCGACCTCGAATTTCATCGGTTTCGGGGTCAAACCGTCCTCCGTCGCAGAAGGGAGAAAGGACGACGGCATCGAGATCTTCGAAACCACTGGTCGATTTTGAAAATCAGTCACTTTGAAATTCGATCCATCTCGATTTCTGTCGATCGCCTCAATTTCCTTACACATACTTCGATCCTTTCGCCTAGAGATTATAAGGAACTCTCAATTTCTATTAGTAATCGTAGATTGTGAAAATTGCATTTATGATTTTATCGAAAAAATTTTAATATATTTTCAAAATATAAAATTATTTTGTTATTTAAAAATTCATGCCAGAAATTACATGTTTTATATGTTTAATTGTATGTTTTAACAAATTATACGTGGGTAGGGTATTTTAACGGGTTATTTCTATCAGTTGGGTCTTATGCACTGTTCGGACCCCGTTTTGATATAAAATTTGTATTTTTTTTTAATATTATTGATAAAAATAAATTCTATAGTTGGAAAGTGTGATTTAATATTCAATGAACTTATATTAAGTTGATGAATATCAGAAAATGAATATTTTATTGAAGAGATTGAAAACTGTAAAAATTAGAAAAAGGGAAAAAGGGTATGAAACGGTAAAATGTCAGTCACACCCGATGGGTGATGTCTACATTTTACATTGTTATGTTGTGTGTAGGTTGGTGAATGGGTATCCAGGGATAATATTACTGGTTGCATGTTTATTTACTTTCTGTTAGCGTGAGGCGCTGTTTACGTTTCCGTTATGTTATTTATTTTAGGTCGAGTGGCCACACTTGCTTGGTAGGAAACTGGATATCCATTCTCAACCTTGTATTGTTAATTTCTCTTTTGTTTTCAAATGAAAGTAATATATATATGTAACTATTTTGTGAGCTATTAAAGAGTTTGTGAATGCCTGAAGGGATAGTGCGTCATATCATCCGGAGTGGTGTACTATCCTGATATGTACGGTAGGGGACCACCAAGCTCATCGTGGTATGTGACGCGTATGAGAGTGGAGTCACAACTAGAATCCAGGTGATTCTTCTCTATCTTTACCAGTGAACTTGTAATGTAAAGGTAGTCGTATACGAATGATTTGTATATTTGGAATCACATGCACGCCTGATAGGCATAGACGAAGATGATTAGTCAGTGATCACTAACAATCTATAGTAGTCGAACGTTCTGAAACATCGAAAAGAGACCCAGTGCTTACGGTCACGTCAAACGGCCAGTCTGAGCCTGATAAATGGTCAACCAAATGTGGTAAGTGCAGCGACCGGCCACAAAATCAGGAATTAAAAGTCAGAGAAGAATTGTAACATCATGTCCCGACTAGGAGCGATCCAGTCGTAAATCCCAACTCTCTAATTCCAATACTCCACTAGTGTGTATTATGTATCTGTTGCTTATTTTGATATATAAAATGAAATCCATGTTTAATATTTCCATTTGATCAATTAGATTTGTATAAAAGAGAATGTTATAGTGAGTAATGATGATCGATGTAATGTGAGTTTTAAAATGTTTAGTTGCTCATCCCTGGCTATATGTACCAGTTAATCATAATTTCTTCTTTAAAATTTTGCATATTTTAAAATTATTCAGTATGTTTATTTGTTCATGTTAGGAGAGGTTATTGACAGAAATTGTTTTCTTCCTTACTGGGTAACCATTGTTACTTACCATTTCCTTCTCTATTTTTTTAGTTTCAGATTCAGTGCTTGACGAGGCAAGTATAGAGCACGAAGGAGGATCATCTGGTTGGTCAGATAGACAACCAGAATTCGTCACTTGGTAAGTACTAGGGTTATACCCCCTAGTGGTATCAGTTCCTCCAAGTAATTTTGTGGATTCTATTTTGAACGTTAGGAATTTTATTAGAGTGAGAAATTCCTGTATAATCGTGTATATAAACTTCTTCTCCCGCACTCTGATTTTTGTATGTTATTAGATGTATATAGGCTTCAGCTAGTACTATATATTATTTGTTTATATGCAGGATTGTATGTCGTTTATCAGGTGCAGGTTAAATGCCTTGGAATGCTAACATAAACAGATGAGATCATGCCAAAATTTCGAGGTGCCACCTAGTACCTCGAGTTTTGACATGGGGTTTTGTGTTAGTGTTTAGCGGGGCGTCACAGTTGATAAGAGTAGTGAGGCGTTAAATAAATAGAAGAGAAGAAGAGTTTAAAAAAAAACGAAACATAAGGAAGTTTGGTCGTAGAAGGAGACCTCCCTCGTATATACCATAGTCCTTTTTAAACTCGATTGTTAGTGTCTAAGTAAAATCAAAAGAGCTTGATTAATTTTATAAATAATAAAAAAAAAAAATTTATGCGATTGGACTACAACAGCCACATAGAATAAGAGTTTTTTTTAAACCGTCTACGTTGTTAGAAACGTGAAAGAGGAGACAGTAAAAAGAAAATTATATTAAAATGGAAGAATTAATAGTATTTGGCTAGTGTACGGTGTTGAGTTGAATTGCATACATGTATATCTTCTTGAGACATGTAGATTATACAGGAAGATATGTTGTTTCGACCCTACTTGTTTGCATCGCAAACCATTGTAAACGCAAAATTTTGTGGTTATAAAGTTTTACGTTTATAGGATTTTACGTAATTTTGCAATTAAAGGGTTTGGTTATGTCCAATACAGAATTTTGTGCTTGCTTGGTTATTTTGAAAACACAAAAAAAATGCAATTTATGTTTTCTTTGAAAAATCTTATTTTTCTTATAAAATCTAATTTAAAATTTAAAGAAATTAACATTTGGCTCCATTATTTTTAAACAAATTGAAAAATCACAAACTAATATTCATTTTCATAAGAGATTAGCATTTGAAAGATGATTACTCATTTGAACCAACAATTGAAAGATCTTTCAATTAGTGGGTTGATATGTAATATGTCAATTAACTAAGTTTTTTTTAGACTAACCAAGCAAGGGATTATTGGTTATAGGAACTTGAATCTTAGGTCATGGAATCATGTGACACCCCACGAAACACTAACACAAAGTCCTATGTCAAATCTCGAGGTACTAGGTGGCACCTCAAAATTTCGACATAGTTTCTTCTATTTATATTAGTATTCCAAAGCACTCAAACACCTGATTAATCATACACATGATATCCTACATATATATACAAAATAGAATAATAGTGGAAGCTTATATACATTTAACAATGTAAGGTAGATCAAAGTGCAAAAGAAGTAAATAATATATAGGATTCTAACAAAAGTCCTAATGCTCAACCCAAAATCTATAATACCACCTAGATGAACTGACGCTGCTAGGGATTAAAGCCCCAGTACTCACTAGATAATGGATTCTGGTTGTTTATCTGACCCACTAGATGATCCTCACTCGTGCTCTCTATCTACCTCGCCAAGTATCGAATCTGAAACTTAAAAAATGAGAAGAAAATGGTGAATAACAATTATTACTTAGTAGGGAAGTAAAAAATTCCTACCAATAATCTCATCCTAGCATGAATGAGTAAGTATTCTGAATCATTTCAATACATGCAACGTTTTACAAAATTAATTATGATTAATTAGTATATATAGCCAAAGATGAGCAACTAAATATTTTAAAACTTACATTACATCAATCATCAATACTCATTATTACATTTTTTATACAAATCTAATTAATCAAATGAAAACATTAAATATACATTTCATTTTATATATCAAAATAAGACAACAAATACATAATACATAATGGTGGAGTAGTAAAATTAGAGAATTAAGATTCTACGACTGAATCGTTCCCATTCAAGACATAATGTTCCAATAATAAATTATTAATTCATGATTTTATTGCTAGTAGATGTATTACTAATTTGTAAGACCATTTATCTTGTTCAAGCTGACCGTTTGACGTAACCGTAAGCAATGGGTCTCTTTTCGATATGTCAGAATATTTGATTACTATAGATTGTTAGTGATCACTGACTAATCATCTTCATTTATGCCTATCAGGCGTACATGTGATTTACATTATACATTTTCATTCATGTACGATATCTTTATAATACAAGTTCACTGAAAAAAAATATAAAGAAATAAATTCGAATTCTAGTTATGACTCCATTTTCATATTTGTCTCATACTACATATAAGCTTGGTTGGCCCTATCGTCAATCCCAAGATAATATATCACTTCGGATGATATGATAAACTATCCCTGTAAGTATTCGCAAGTTCTTTAACAGTTCATAAAATAGCTATAGATACATTTTTTTTTAAATAAATAAGAAATTAATATTTTAAAGTTGATACTGGATATCCAGTTTTCTGCTATGCAACAGTAGCCCATCGACTTAAAATAAATAATAGTACACAACACATAATCATAAATAAACATGCAAGTCATCTCATGATAAAAGAAAAGAAATTAACCTTGAATATCCGTTCATCAATCCACACATAGCATCATAATGTAAAATGCAGACATCACCTCTTAGATATGATTCTTACATTTTATTGTTTCATCTTATTTTTCACTTTATATAATTTTTGTACTTTTCAATTTTTCGAACACACCATTTATTTTTCGATATTTATTCACTCAATAAAAATTCATTGAATATTAAATCATTTTTCAAACTTTAAAATTCATTTTTATTATTTAAATTGAAAAATTATAAAAATTTAATTAAAACGAGGTCAGAGTAGTGCATAAGATCAAACTGGTAGAAATAATTTGTTTAAATGTCTGACCTACATATAATTTGGTATAAAACACAATTAAACATATAAAACACATTTATTTCGCATGAATTTAAAATAAATAACGAAAATTCTACATTTGAAATTAAACTGAAAGATTTATAAAAATCCTAAATATATTATTCAAATCTATAATTACTAGTAAGAATCATAAACCCTTACTGATTTTTGTGCAATAGAATTTAAGAACTTGTATGAAAATCGAGATAATCAATGCGAAATCGAGGTAAATCTAACGTGGAGACGACTGATTTTTGAATTGAGCCCAGTGGTTTCAAAGATCTCAATGACATTCTTTTTCCATTGTATGGTGGATGACGGTTTGGACTCAAAGTAGATGGAATCTGAGGTTGAAAAGTTGAAACTTCTGTATCTTATACAACTAATTTTTGATGAAATATGAAAAAAGATAAGAGAAAAATAAAAAGAAATGGGCCGGATTTATAAAATTCAACGTTGCGGACGTTTTTTCCCTTCTTCATGAAGCGTCAACGGAAGTCCGTTTGCAACATAGATTGAATCTAAGTTAGTTGAAAATCAGCATTTAAAATATTTTGTATGGCTGTTGTTAACAATTTTGGAGATATAATCAATAGTAAAAAAAAATTAGAAATTCGTTTATATAAAATATCGAGATGCAATCGTCCTTTTTAAAATTATTTCGTTTGACAATAACTCGATTGTCCAGACTCGAAACTGACGAGTGAATACTCTATTCTTTTATAATTTTTTTTGTTGTGAATCTAATGACGCGATCAAAAGCTAAAAATTATCTCTTTATCAAAAATTCATTTTTTTCAATTTAGTTTAACTACAAAATTGAAGTTATTTTCATTTTTAACGATAATTCAACTTTTTAAGCTCCGAAAATGATGAGTAAATACTATATTTTCTATAACTTTTCATTGTAGACCTAACGGTCTGATCGGATTAGAAATTTTTTTGTTATAATAAAAATTCATTTTTTTATCCTGATCCGACCCGAAAATCGAGGATTTTGTAATTTTTTTATTCAGACTCGCATCTGAGGGTGTTTATAAGTTAAAATATATTTTTCAATCATTTTGAATTCAATGGTGAGTTAAATTTCATTAAAAATGACCAGAAAAAGATTCTAAAGTTTTATCCTAAGTCACACATTTAAAATTTTCTCAAAATTTCATTATTTATTTTTTCTCGAGATACGAATAAAAAACTCGAGGTATTACAGATCAACTTTCCTCAAGTCTTACCACTTAACTAAGTGGCACTTTCATTGTCAACTAACTAAGCTATTCATATAGGGTGAGTCATACTAACAAGGGTTAATTGAGATGATAAGAGCGATTGGGTATGCTCTTAGGTCACACTTTTGAATCTCTATACACCCTTCCACTTAAAAAGTGGCTATGTTAAACTACTAACACGTGCTAGGGTGGTTGATATGTGTGGCCCGCCAAAGCAAAAGAAAAATATAGGGTGAATTACTATTTCGTGAGCTAAAAATGAGTTATGTACGGTTTCAAACACTTTTCATTTTAATTATCAAAACATGAATATATATATATATATATTCAAAGGCCCTAAACAAAACCAAGTTTCATTCTAAGTTTTAACGGCTGTCAGATCTGGTCGTATATAATGGTTGAGATGTCTTACGGTTTTAAAGTAAAAACATAATCTTATTACATAATGCCCCTTGTAAAAGTATCATATTCTTTTACAAATCCCTCTTCTTCTTTGTCTTGAACCAAGTTACAGAACATCCTGTAACTTATTCGAAACTTGGAACGAAACCCTCTCTCTCTCTTTCTAAAGTTTCAGCTCGAACGTATCTTCCTCTCTCCCTCAAATCTAGTCTCCGAAATTTTGAGTATGAGATTCTCCATCATTTACTTGTCTTCACGAATAGTCGGACCATTGGTCAAAAATTTTATTAAGGTGAGGTGGGATTTTGTTAGAAAAAGTTGAGTAAATATTAGCCAAAGGAATTCATAAATTGCTAATGAGAAGAACAAATAAAATAAAGGAATTTGCAAATCTGTTGTCTTTGGAACTAACAATTGGTTCAATCAAGGAATTCATCAACTATGGAAAAGCACAACAGCACAGCACAGCATTGGAGGAAAATGGAGAAAGAAAATTGATATTTGATTATAATTATTCATTGGATCTCAAAGCATTGACTGTCTTACCTTCACTCAGGGAAATGAAAACAAAATACAAACCACTTTCTTTTGCCGATAAAAGGGAACCAAGTCCCAACAAATCGAAAAAAATAGCAAAAAAACAAATGTGTTTTGCAATCACAAACAATGAAAATTATTCCACAAAACACAGCATGATTCAGTTACAACTCCCAATCTACTCATTGACAACCAGAGGAATTGAAAGTGCTTGAAATAAGATGATTTCACACAAAAAAGAAATAATCAGTTGACCAGATCTGATGGCTAAGAGAGAGAGAGGTGAGCTTGGATTGTTTTTAGATCGCGTGGAAAAGATGAAGATAAAAACGGAAAGTTTTATGGAGGTTTTTGCTCCACAAAGTTTTACAATATTTTTGGATGATTTTTTGTGAAAGGTCACAGTTATATATATGGTAGGACCCACACAAATATTTACATCCAAGTAATTGCATTTGACAAATCACTGTAAAAGTTTCTGTTTGTAGGTTTTTGCGGGACAAACAAGCATGGCTTGGTTAAAAAAAAGATGAAAAGGTTGGGGTTGATCACGTACATCTCAATACACCTATACCGTACAGGTGAGGATGCTGTTCATCAAAGGAAATGAGAAAATGGGCGTTTGGTCCCTTACATCTCGAAGGTACTAGGTTGAGTATGCAATTCAGGTACACAAGTTTTGATCTAGGATACTTTTTGAGGATTGATCCCATATTACTCAGATACACAAATTTCGAGTATGCATCTTAACCACTACAGAATATGAGTTTGGATACTTTGAGGGGATGGGTCCAATACAACTCTAGCATATGAGTTTTGGATATTTGGGGGGGGGGGGTGGTTTATCCTATATATCACGGATACGCTAAGTCCTAAATCTAGATGTTAGAGGATTAACAAAACACCACTCCCACTTCATCTTATCAAAGGGCTCTGAAACCATTGTCCAAACAAAACTCCTAATTCAAGCACGTGCGAATTCCTAAGCATATACTGTAGTTCAAAAACAAAATTCAAGGACACGTGGTCATGACATTCTTCAAATTTTAGCTAAAAATAAAACCCCCAAGTTATGAAGGTCAAAATAGAATCATTAAATATATATATATATATATATATATATATAGGGGACGGATCATGGAACATATGTAAAAACAATGTAATAATAATAAATTTGCAAAATATGGGTTAGAGGTTTTGGATTGAGTTGATTTTTTGTGTGGATGATCTCTATGATGAGAAGATCACCCTAAAAAAAAATCAATCCATCTGAAGCTTCTAATTCCATCAAAAGTGATTTAAAACGTGAATCATCGATTTTTTAACAATAATTTGTAAACCACTTTTGCTGGACTTACAAGTTTCAGATTGAGCTGATTTTTTGTGAGGATGATCTTCTCCTCATAGAGACCATCCTTAAAAAAAATCAGCTCAATCCAATACCTCAAACCCATATTTTAAAAAACCATTGTTTTTACATATATCCCATGATCTGCCCCTATATATATATACTCTCATTGAAAGAGTCAAGGATACATTATCGTCCACTATGCTTTCGACAAGGCACCCTTGAGGGGGTATTTGTGAGCATCAAAATTTTAAAAGAGATCTTGCAACTCTCTAAATTGTCAGGAAGCCCCTAGAATCAAACTTAGACCTACAAATCTAAATAGAATCCATTGATTGAAATGGACCTCATATGGTTTGGGTTCGAATTTTCGTAGATAAAGTCTATGATCTAACAAAATCAAGTGATCCACATATTAAATACTGGACCTTACACCCAAATAAATGAGTTTGGCCTAATAATAATCTATAAAATCCTTAAAATTAGATTTGGACAAATTTAACCTTTAAACAAACAAATTAAATCTCTTTAAGTTGGGGTATAATTGGAAAGCTAAATTATCTTTAAGTCTATAAATACCAAAGCCTTTATTTCATGTAAGGGGGATCTGGATCATTTTTTCTCAAAAGACAGATGATCTCCCTCTAGAGAAGAAGAAGCTTTCAAGCTCTCCTTTAGAGACAAAGTAAAGTTCTTTAGAGATCTGGACTCCGATTTAAAAGTCATTCTCTGGAAGCTAAGAAATCTTTTCCAACCGATAAAGCGTGAAGTTCGTAGAGAAGAAAATCTACAGAAGATCAATCACAAAAAAAGTTATCGTCCAAACAACTTTATCAGCTGATAAAACGTGAAGCTTGGAGAGAAGAAAAGCTACATACATCATATTTTTGTATTCGACTATTAATGAAAAAAAATATTGAGATTTGTACTCTCATTTTCATAAAAAATCAATAAAATCATTTGTGCTCTTATTTTACGAATCTCTAGGTAGATTTATAAAATTTATTATCAATAATAAATTTTAACAAATCTACATCGAGATTCGTGAAATAAGATCGTAAATGACTTTATCGATTTTGATGAAAATGAGAGTACAAATCTCAGTATTTTCCTCTAATTAACAGTCAAGTAAAAAAATAAAGATGACATGTGTAGCTTTCTTATCTTCAGGTTTTGTGTTTGATCAGTTGAAAATGTTGTTTTGATGGTGACTCTATTTGTGCTTGATCTTCTGTAGAGGTTTATGTAGATTTTCTTCTCTCTATGCTTCGTACGGTATTAGTTGAGAATGATTTGTTGGTTTTTGAAAAATGGCTTTTGAGTTGATCTTCTGTATAGGTTTATTTAGATTTTCTTTTCTTCGAGCTTTGCATTTTATCGGTTAAGAAGGATTTGTTGCTTCTAAAGAAGGACTTTTAACATTGGTCTTCTGTAAAGATTTATGTTGATTTTATTTTTTTCGGGCTTCGCGCTTTATCAATTGAGAATGTTTTCTTAGCTTCTGAAAAAGGGATTTTGAATTTGATCTTTTTTTTTAATCGGAGTCCAAATCTCTAAGGAATTTTTCTTTGTCTCTATAGGAGGGTTTGAGAGTTTCTTCTTCTTTAGAAGGAGAACTTTTATCTTTTAAAAGAAAGATATCTAGATCTCACCCCTCTCAATGAGAGAGGCTTTAGTATTTATAGACTTAATTATAATTTAGCTTTCCAATTATGCCTTGACTTAAAGAGTTTTGATTGGCTTGTTTGAAGGCTAAAATTGTCCAAATCCAATTTTAAGGATTCTATGGATTGCTGGTGGGATAAATTCATTTATTTGGGTGTAGGGCCCGATACTTGCGTGGATTACTTAGATTTGTTAGATCATGGGCTTTATTTACGAAAACTCAAAACTCAAGCTTGTAGGAGGCATGTTCATAGTTAATGGACTCAATTTGGATATGAGACTCATTTATAATTTTAGGGAGTTCATTTTTATTTATAAAATTCGTAAAGGCTTACTCAAAATTTTGGTGCCTATAACCTCCAAATCTTCTAGTTACAAATTCTCAAAATACACGAACTGCAATGTATACACATTGTAAAATTTGAATTTACTACCACCAAAGTTACAAATTTGGTGCATAGTGAAGGAAATTCTTAAGGGTCTGTTTGATTAGGCTTGGAAAATGGCATGGATTTGAATTTCCATGGAAAATTAGAATGTCAAGTGTTTGATTGTAACATTTTCCATGGAAATCTATTTTCCAACCCCATTAAAAATCCACCATTTGCTGGATTTTAAAATCCCACCTTCACCCCAAGGAAAATGAGTTTCCATCCAAGATGGACTTTTTGTTTAATTAGATTACCCAACCCTCTTCACCAACGAAACCCTCTTCACCAACGTCTGCAACTTCTATAAGTTCATCACAGGTTTGTTCTTCTTCTTCTTCTTCTTCTTCTTCTCTCTCTCTCTCTCTAATCTTCCTCCAAGTAACCTAATCTTTGTTTCTTTTTTCTTTTTTTTTTTAAATTAAAAAGCTCTCTCGATCTGTTTTGTGACTCTCGTGCTCTTGCCCCCGTTCATGGTTCTTCAATCGAACTATAAGAGAAACCTCTAATCGTTCTACTCAGTGGATCTAGAAGAGAACCCTAACTCTAGAGAATCTCTTCCATATCACAAGGTAAGCTCTCTCTAATGTATATTTTGGATTCTTTGATGGAACCTCAAATCCATTTTTAGAATGAAAGAAATTTATTTGGTATTATATCAAAATCTGATTTGAGTTGTGGAAGGTTAGGATTCGAATTTGAAAAGGTTTACTTTGTTCATTTGTGAAAAAATTTGAAGTATTTATATATGTTAGATGTTTGAGAAATTGCCTAGTTGAAGTTGACATTTGGAAGAGTGTTATGGGAAACTTTGAAGGATTTAATATGTAGGATATTTTTTTGTTGAATTTTTGTTTGGAATTGTATGTGTTTGTTGTAGGATTTATTAATATTTACTTTGTTCATTTGTGAAAAAATTTGAAGTATTTATGTAGGTTAGATGTTTGAGAAATTGCCTAGTTGAAGTTGACATTTGGAAGAGTGTTATGGGAAACTTTGAAGGATTTAATATGTAGGATATTTTTTTGTTGAATTTTTGTTTGGAATTGTATGTGTTTGTTGTAGGATTTATTAATGTTTACTTTGTTCATTTGTGAAAAAATTTGAAGCATTTATGTAGGTTAGATGTTTGAGAAATTGCCTAGTTGAAGTTGACATTTGGAAGAGTGTTAGTTATGGGAAACTTTGAAGGATTTATTTATGTAGAATATTTTTGGTTGAATTTTTGTTTGGAATTGTGTGTGTTTGTTGTAAGATTTATTAATAGCAATTTTATTGCACCAATTTTAGTGAAGCATCCTTGTTGATTTCTATTATGGAATTGGTTGTATTTCACCCTTTTATTCATAGTGATTTTATTGCACCAATTTTAGTGAAGCATCCAAAGTGATTTCTATAAAGGAATTTGTGGATTGTAAACTCTATTGGAACCTAAGTTAGTCCAAATTTGATGGTTTGAACATCTTATCTAAAAAAAAAGACTTTTGTTTAGAGAATTTTACTTTTATTTTTTTAATCCTAACCGTGGGATTGATGGGTTTTAATCCTAGCAAATGTGTATAAATCATGTAAAATATGTGTGCCTTCATGACTTATGTTGTTTTCTTTTATCTATTAGTGTCGGTTGGTTTGTTGGAAAAATATTTTCATGATTTTTTTTCTTGAGAAATTAACATTAATAAAATAGGTGAGAACAACGAATCATAATGGGTATTTTTTTCCAAACGTTATTTTAGCATACCAATTACAATGTTAATGGTTGTTATATATAGTTTTTTTTTTCTTTGCTATATAGAATCTTCTTAAATAAGTTGGATATTCAATTTAATGCATCAAAGAAATATTAGATGAAGGGGGGCGTTCAATGGCTAACTTTTTGGCAAAACATTTTTCAAAACATGAGTTAGAGGTTTTGGGTGAGGAGATCATCATCACCAAAAATCAGCCCATTCCAAAGCTTCTAACCCCATCAAAAATAATTTACAAAAAATGGACGGTCCACAATTTTTCAGCTTGTAAACATGGGTTAGAAGTTTGGAATGGGCTGATTTTTGGCGAGGATGATCTCCTCACCATAGAGATCATCCTCACCAAAAATCAGCTCATTCCAAAACCTCTAACTCATGTTTTGAAAAATGTTTTGCCAAAAAGTTTGCTAAAAAGTTTGCCATTGAACGCTACCCTTAGATGAATATTCAATTTGTTTGTCATGATTGTTCTCTAAAACTTGAATAAGTTGGATATGGGTAGACCTGGTTTTGGATCTTATTCAACCCAAACAAACCTGTGATCCATATGGCATGAACCAAACTGATCTATGAACACATATATGGGTCAGCTTCACATGACTTTACAAAAGGGGCTACTTACCAATATAAGGGTCAGATCTGATCCAAGGCTCATGCATGGACCATATAGTCAACTAATCAAGTTTTGAAGTCGGCCCATGTTTGTGTCTTAATAATCCTAAGTCCCAAACCATATGTATTGGTGTCAGACATATGTAAGGGTGTTAATGTGTTGAGTTGGCATGGTGGGCTTCTAAATCTGGTAGATGTGGACCAATCTTTAATTTTAGCCCTATTAGATAGATGGGTTGTACTTGAAAATTGGAATGGAGTAGGCAGGGATTATAGCGAGATTCCTTAACTGTTCAAAATGAGTTCTGCAGGTGACATGCCATGGGTGGGATTTATAATTGATGCCAAAGTTGGGATTTAGAAGGTGATTAGGTGAAAGTTTCTTGGTTTCTTACAGGAAATTCACACACGATCTTTACGAAAATCGGTTGCCGGAATTATTGCTATTGCTCTGAATTTTCAAAATTTTGTTGGAATAGAAGCATGTTTTATTTATTGTGGTTGATTTGATTTTTTGGTGACTCGCATAGTTGACTGATACAAATGTTTATATGTGGTCATTTTCTATTCTAGTTTAGGTGCTTACATTTTAGAGACATGATCATGTGTCAATTTCTGACACTAATATGAAGTGTGAAGACACGCCTACTCTCACATACCCAGTATGGTGATTGCAGCTTCATTATTCATGATGATCTTCTTTTATTAATCTTACTTTAGTTTAATGTTTTGGTGCCATCAATCTTGTGATTTGTACCTAATCAAGTTTGGATTTTTTTTTTCACTTGAACTAGATTACATATCGAGATAAAAAGCTAGGGGGAAACTATTCCCACATAATCATGATACTTTTTTTCACTGCAAGATTATTTTCTTTTATTTTTCTTGCAACTAAATGGCAATCAAAAATGGAATTCAAGAACACATGGCTATAAAAAATGGAATTCAAAAACACATGGCTATCACTACCAAAGTTCACACTCTATGGAATAATGCTTCTTGTTGTTATATATAAAAGAGCTACTATTGGCACTCCAACTTTTACTTATTACACCCCAACTAAAAATAAAGAAAATAAGTGAATGGGGTGTAATAAGAAAAGGTTGAGGTGACAATAAAAGCTTGGTCATTTCTTATTCATATATGATTATGCCTTTCTTATGTTTATGGTTTAAATGCTTGATTGATAGGATGTTGACTGCACAAGAAAAGAATAGGATTGCGGTCATGACATTGATATTTAGTACATATGTGATCTTAACTCATCTTAGAATATGATCAACGTCATCCATATTTATTATTCTTTTTTTTGTTTTATTTTTTGTTTTGTTTTGTTTTTTTTGTTGTTGTTGTAAATCCTTCAAATTCAATGTCTTTCTTTTGAAGGTTTATTATAAAGATGAAAATTTGCATGTAATGAATCTGATTTGAGGTTTTAAAGTTGCCTTTTATAATATGTAGGATTTTGTCTCTTACAATATTAGAATTATAATAATGTTCTTTTTTTTGAAAATTGAATATTGCTTGAAAATGACTAATATTTATAACTGATAGTTTTTTTATCATATCTACTTTGCCTTTTAGGTTTAGCTAATCTTCTATTCATTTTTAAAATTTTAATACATTTATTTGTGATTGAATGTGTATGAATTTACTTATCATAGGAATGAAATCTTCTTCTAAAAAAGGCAGGCAACAAAAGGAGAAGCAACCAAAAGATAAACCATATTTGACATGGGACTTACCTATGGATAAAATTTTAATTGAAGTATTGTTGGAGGAATATGCTTTAGGACAAAAAACTGACAATGGATGGAATACGAAAGCCATAAACAATGTTTGTTTTGTCCTCCGTAACAAGTTGCAAAAAGAAGTAAATGCCCAAAATGTACGATACAGGCTCAAGACACTTAGAAAGAGATATCTTAATGCAAAGGAGGTGATTTCACAAAGTGGTTTTGGATGGGACAAGGATACTCAATTAGTGACAGCAGATGATGAGGCGTGGAAAGAGTATATAGAGGTATGTTTTCAAAATATTAAATTTAAAGACATTTTTTTTCTTCATACATTTATCATTCTGATTATTTTTTTGTCTTTTCTTATTAGAAACATCCAAAAAATGCAGAATACCGTCACAAGTGCATCCCATTTTATGATGATCTTGCCATTATTGTCAGTAATGATCAAGCAAGTGGAGAACGATGTACAACTGGAATAGAAACTGAACTTGAAATGTCTCCAATTGAAGAAATAGGTAAGAATTATTCCTTGGTTTATGCAATTATTTTGAAAATTGCATACTTCATCTTTCAATGTATTTTTTAATTTTTTTTTTGTGCTAGATCTTGATGAAATAAACGATGAGGTACAAGAAGCAATTGGACAAGGTGACGTACCTACACAACAAACAGGATCTTCATCGGTGCCTTCTCGTGAAAATTCTTCGTCTAAGAGAAAGCGAAAGCGTAATTCTGAAGAATCTAATGATGCAACGATTTCCATACTTGCCTCTGCAGCCATGCGTATGGCAACGACAACGGCAATGGAGAGACCTAACATAGCCAAATTGCAAAAGGAATTCAATGAAGTTCCTGATATCTCTCGAGAAATCATGCTAGAAGCGATTGATTACTTGGGTGAGCGTCAAGAAGCAGCATACATTTTCCTTGGCTTGGCAAGTGACATGAAGAGGGATTGGTTATTTAGGCGCTTAGGAAAGTCAGATGACACTTAGGGTCTGTTAGATGTCATATTTTTTTTGGGAGATGTATTTACTATAATACAAAAAATCATACTGATTTGCAATGGTTATATGTTGCATTTTTTGGGGGATATGTCTTACATATATTTTTTGGGTATACTTATTTTGTATTAATCATGATGTATGACTAATTTATCATGCTTGTAAATTTTATACCACATCAATGTTATATATTATAATTTTTGTAGTGAAAGTATGTTTTTTTAGATAGACTTTTATTATATAGGATCCATTTTATTTAATAACTAAAATGACAATAAACAGTGAAATTGGAAAATATTTAAATTTTCCAACTTGCAATCAAACAATAGATTTGGAATGCATTTTTCCATGTGCAATCAAACAGAGAGAAATTTTCTCTATGAAAATTCAAATTCCATACCATTTTTCCATGGATTTCAAATTCCATGGAAAATGAATTTCCATGTGCAATCAAACATACCCTAAATGGAAAATAAAAAGAATATTGAATCATGAAAAATTTATCTACTTCGAAAAATTTAGATTAAAAAAAAATAAAAAACAATTTTTATTTTTTATAACTTGATCCTAAGTTTTGTAAATGTATGGTTACTGAACTTCCTCATAACTCCCAAACTTAAAATTGAAATTCGATATGAAAAATATTTTTCTTTTTAAAGCTGAATGTTATCCTCTATAACTCTAAAGCATCAGATCGTTGTTTTTGGATGCCACAAGGTGAGCCCAAGGACTCTTAGTGAGGGTGAAATCCTTACTAACTTAATAAGGCTAGGTAGACTCTATTTTAAAAATGGATCACTCCTGAGAACGACTCATAAAAAAAAAACACATGATCCCAATCCTTTAAATACAAAATCCAATGGGTTGAGATTTATCCTCAGGATAAGTATCTGCGAGATTTGTGTTATCAGATACTCATAAATCTCAACCATTGGATTTTATGTTTAAAGGGTTGGGATTATGTGTTTTTTTCAAGAGTCAACGGATCCCAACCCTTTAAAAATATATGATGGTCATATCTTTATATTGCATATCAAATTGGATTTGATCTAATCTACCTCCTATCCGACTGTTAGCAATTGGATTCGGATCCTAATATTATGGTCCATTAAAAACCCAATCCAGAAGACCTGATCCGATTACTGTTGGATTGGCCCCAGGTTGGATCTGATATCTTTATTGGGTTGGTCCCAGATTGACCCGATCCTTTTTTAACCCGATCCATTGACAGCCTACCACAAGTAAACACCTCATTAACACCGGCAGAAGGATTTTTTTGACTTTTGACCGGAATTAGAGTCCCATTCTATTTCTATATATAATCTCCCAAATTGGGGCCTCTAGGGTTTGCGGTCGTTTGGGGTCTTTGTTAGGTCTCTCTTTGCGCTTCTCCTTCTGTCTCAATTTCTTAATCTCTTCTTCCTCAAAGAACCAACCATGTCGTCCAAGCAAGGTAGCTCATCTGATCTCTTTCTTCTTAATTGTTCTTATATGAAACCTAGACAAGATTATATACTTGTTTGGTGACTTAAATTTTGTTAAATCAGAATAAAAATTCCTGCTTTATGTTGGTGTTTGTAGGTGGAAAGGCAAAGCCTCTTAAGCAACCCAAAGCTGACAAGAAAGAATACGACGAGGTATCTGAATCTCCCCAATTCCCTCTCTAAAAAAATCCCATCTTTTTTCTATCCATGTTCTTTTATCCTGGATTGTGTAATTAGCCCAATTAGGGTTTTTTGTTTTGTTCTATTTTCATAAACAAATAAATCCGCATCCTTGAACTACCTGATTATTGTTGCATGTGAATCTACAAATTACCCTTTTGGGTATTTGAGGAAGAGGTGAAACCCCTTTTACAATCACATTACATGTCGGTGTGATATGCCAAGAAGGGAATCCTTATGTATGCTAATTTGATAGAATTACAAAAATAAGGATAAGACACAATAGAAGAGTTAGAAAAAATAAACTAAAATGATCAGCATATGGAATGTTATCAATTCAATCCCAATTATGATCAATTTGCACAAGAAATATTGTAGTTTGTATGAATATCGTGCAAGTAATAGAACCCTATCCAATAAATACAATAACAATGACGAAGGCTTATCTCAAAGATTTGGGGTCAGCCGAATGAATCTTGTTCCTCAATTCCACTTTGTCCAAATCAAGTCTTTTGTTATTGAAAGTAAGTTTGTACCTGCTTTCACTTTTTGCATCCATGTTCTTTTGGGTTTTTAGTCGCCAGTTTTAGTAAAAATTGGAGCTCAGTGGCTTTGTCTTCCCCCTATTCTGTTTGGATTAAGAAAGATTGGTTCTCTCATAAAGAGGATAAAGCCAGAAACTTAATTTTCTTGGCAACAAGGGCCCTTCAAAATTTTGTTTTTGATATTTTGAGGGAGAATAATGTATGTTTTTCATACCCAATTGGAGTGTGTGATTTTTATAAAGTTGAAGCCTTACTTCACATTAAGGTTAGGGAAAATTATTATATAGAAAAAACTAATTATTAAAAAGTAACGATTTTTCAATTTTTTTGAAAAAGATATCAAATCGGTGGGTTGACCACCTGATTTGGAGTTTCATATTTACCCCTCCCAAAACAGGCGGTTGAACCTCCTGTTTTCACTATCAATCGATGTGACAATTGAAAACAAACAGTTTGACCTCCTGCTTTCAATTGCCACAGTGAAAACTGATAGTTCAAGAACCTTTTTTTAGGTCAAAACGGGTTTCTTATGAAAACAGGTTGTCCAACTGCCTGTAAGAGAAGTGCCTAGAAGAGTAGGGTATGGGATTGGCTAGAGAAGAGAAGTGTGTGTGGGGTTGGGTTGTGGTGTAGTGGGTATAAAGAATGAAAATAGGTGTTAGAAATGCCTGGTTTCACATGAAACCTGGCACTTGTAGAGCCTTTTTTTCATTTTTTACTAGTCAAAGTTAGGTTTCACACAGACACTAGATGGCAGAATGCAAGGCTCACATGGGCACAAGAGGATAGGATGTAGGGCTCACATGACTTAAGGGGACAAATAGTTTGAAAACATGCGGTTTAATCGCATGTTTTTGGGGTAGGTACGCATTGTGTTTTGAGAGGCATTTGAGGTGTAAGCCTCGAAGTGCGCCTCAAGGAGAGGTGCATGGCTGAGTCCAAAATACATTTGAGGCCTAACTGGGACGTGCCTGAGGCATGGTTGATGAGGTGCACATACGCCTCAGCTGTAAATTGATTTTTTATTTAACTTCTATTTGAATAAGGTTGTACCAGTGTAGTTAAGGGCGAATGGCACACTTAAGGCGCAAAAGCCTCCTAGTAGGTTAGGCTTAAATAGTGAAAGTAGGTTAGTCTACTTTTTAAAATTAATAAATATTCTACAATTACAACAAAATATAAAATTTATATTTATATACAAGTATTAAGTATATCAATCTCTATAAATAGGTTAGGTTACTAAACCACAATAAGCAAGTAAAATACTATCTATAAAATCAAGTAAGAATAAAATATCATTAAAATGAGAAACTAAGAACTATAAATTAAATTGAAATTTAAAACTTACAAGTATAAGATACAATCACAAAATCCCATTCAATATCCTTATACCAAGAGTATGATAACTAAAAGATAAGTTTCAAAATTCAAAAATATCAACTATGAGCAAGCTTCAAAGCATCACTCATCATCGTCATCAAGTAACACAACCCTCATCAATATACATTAAATTGTAAAATTTGTAAAAATAAAAAATAAAAAACAAAAAAGAGTAGAAAGGAAATATACATGTGTATATGGTTCATCATGATGTAACTTAATAGGTTACATCAACCAATTAGAAGAGATTTACAACAACAAAAAATCACATTTTATTTGGTATGTAAGTAAGGCACACTCCTCATGCGTCTTGCCTGAGGTGCAGCTCAGGCGTGCCCCTCCCTCCACCTTGAAAAACCTGCCCTGCCTTACCTATACTAAAGTGCTGCTGTTGTGCTTCGCTTTGAGGCGTGCCTCAGGCGCATGCCTTGATAACTCTTGGTTGTATATCTAGAGTTTCTATCGAACTAAACAACTTACCATAGCTGTGTAAGTCAAAATTTTCTGACTTTCTTTCTATTTTGATGTCTTTCTAAAAGGTAAACTCTAATTTTGATTTTCTGTTTCCATTGTTTATCACCATAAAGTAAATGAATATCAATATATGATACAATTGCATAGGTTCTCCAAGATTACAAATTACAACATAGCCAATAGATTGAACTTTGTAGGTTCTTGTTAACGAAGAAAAAAAACAAGGGGGGGGGGGGGGGTGATATTAATCTGTGTTGCGTATCCTTTTTCTTAAATTTTAATATAAATTATTTGTTTATATTTTTATATTAACTATTAAAAAAATTCATGCGCATGAGACTTACCCTTAAAGCCTCGAGGCACTAGAAAACCCAATGCCTTGCCTCACACCTATGTGAGGGTATTTTCTTGTAATTTTTTTAAAACATCCAGTTTTACTGCCTAGTTTCATAGTTTTAAGGGTAGGTACACGTGGGCTATTTTCGGTATTAAACTTTTTTTTTGGAAACATCCAGTTCAATTGACTGGTTTGTAAACAGGTGATCACGCCGTCGATTTGTTATCTTTTTTTAAAGTTTTAAAAAGGATAACAAACCAGGCGGTCAAATTGCCGGTTTGACTGCCTGGTTGGGAGATTCAATTTTAGCCTTCCCAAAATAGGCGATTGAATTGCCTGTTTCATCATCAATCGACGTGGCAATTGAAAACAAATGGTTTGACTGCGTATTTTTTATTTTCACAATGAAAACCGGTTGTTCAAGAGCCTGTTTTCAATTTGTACTAAAAAATATATAATGTAAAAGTTGATCAAGGGCAAAAATTTTGCATCAAAACAAACGGTGCAACAACCTGTTTTCTAGTCTAATGGTCACTAACATGTTTCTTATTAAAATACGTTGTTCAACAGCCAGCTCGAGAAGTGCTAGAAGGGGACACACCCTTCTAGCACTTCTCGAGCTGGCAACCCCCCTTCTAGACACTTTTCTAGTTAGCAACACCCCCTTCTAGGCACTTCTCATACAGGTTATTAGATGACCTATTCATAAGAAACCTGTTAGTGACCATTGGACCTGAATATAGGCGGTTGCATCGCCTGTTTTCATTCTAAATTGTCATTTATCAATTTTTATAGTTTTTAAGTAAAAATTGAAAACATGTTCTTGAGCTATCAGTTTTCAATTGCCACGTCAATTGATAATGAAAACAGGCAGTTCAACTACTTGTTTTGGTAGGGGTAAAATTGAGAACTCTAAACCAAGCGGTCAAACCACTGATGTTATATTTTTAATTTCTTTTTAAAAGATAACTAATTGAGGGAGAGATTGCCATTTTATAAAAATAGCTAGTAGAATGGAAAGTTCTTAAAAAAAAAAAAATACCCTTACACATATGTACTTATCTCTGAAAATTATGAAACTAGGTGATAGAACTAGATGTTTAAAAAAAAAAGTCAAACAATGAAAATAGCCTCACACATGCGTACCTACTAGAAAATATGCGGTTAAATCGCCTGTTTTCAAACTTTTTGTCCCCTTATGCCATGTGACCCCTGCACCCCGTCCTCTTGAATCCATGTGAACCTTGCACTTTATCATGTTGTGCCCATGTGAACCTAATTTTAACTATGGTTGACTAGCCAAGAAAATTGTTTCGATAAGTGTCTGATTTCATGTGAAGCCAGTTTCTTCTAGCATCTGTTTTCATTCTTTATAACCACCACAACCCAGCCCCGCCCCCACACACACTTCCCTACCCAGCCTCAGACACACTTCTCTTTTTTAGCCAGCCCCACACCCTTCTAGACACTTCTCTTATAGGCTGTTGGACAGCCTGTTTTAATAAGAAACACCTTAGTGATTGTTCGACCTAAAAACAGGCGGTTGCACTGCCTATTTTCATTCAAATTTTTTTCCCATTATCCACTTAAATATATATTTAAAATTATTGAAAACAGACTTTTGAACTGCCTATTTTCAATTGCCACGTAGACTGATAGTGAAAACAGACAGTCCAACTCCCTGTTTAGGAGGGGTAAAAATGGAAACTCCAAAATAGGCAGTCAAATTGCTAGTTTGTTATCTTTTTTTAAAAAAATTTGAAAAATCATTATTTTTTTAATAATTAATTATTTTTAATAATTTTCACTAAAATTTTCCTTTTATGTTGATAGACTTGGAACAATCAATAATAATCTAGAAGCAAATATCTACTATAACCATTCAATACTAGTTATGTTGTATAAAAGAACCAAGGTAGCAAAAATGGTGGCTTCAAGGTTTTTCCATATCATTGGTTTTTAATGATCAGTCCTCTCCATTGGTTTGTCATTATTGTCATGTTATGAAATTTCATTCCTAGTATTTAGAATAAAATGCCACTAAATGACATGAGATACTAAGGCACATCATTTATTTTTTGGTGTCACCAATACCAATAGAAATCGTGATAATCTGACTATCCCACGTGGCACATTCAAATCGACTCTCCTGACGTGATAAGTTTGGGAACCGTAGATCTGTATGCCCCGGGATACAAAATTGCACTTCCCCATAAAAGTGTGTATCCTGAGGCGTACAAATCTATGGTTCCCGAACTTGTCACGTCGGGAGAGTCAATTGAGTGTTCCATGTGGGGTAGTTAGATTATCACAATTCTACCTATAAATATGTATCTTGGAAAGTGTGAAGTGCAAGTCACACTCAAGGCCTAGTCTCCAACATTCAGCATGTTTCTGTTGTCAAGCTATAGTTTGTCATACAATTTTGTTCTTGTATTCTTGATGTTCACAATTTGTTTCTCGTCCATTCTCAATTTTCCTTTGAAACAATTTGTTGTCTCTTTGGACTTGCATGATTTTATACTTCCCTTCATATGCGTTTTGATGCAGGGTAAACCTAGATTTGTTCGATTTTAAGGTGGTTCTACTTTGGAAAGACTAATTGGGTTAAAGATTTGCAGTTATGCTTAGGTTTGGAGAAAAGGTTAATGGTATAGATGTTATGGTTTAGGAAGGATTTGATGAGTTTCTTGATGGGGTTTAATCCCTGATGGAATCCAAGATTTCTTGAAAAACTAAAAAAATGAAGAAGAAATAGCTAGATAATACCTTGGTCTCACACCATGATCCAAATCTAGAGAAAATTCAATAAGAGAGCTGTAATTTTATTTTTTTGTTAAGTCTGTAAAATTTATTTATTTCCATTCATTGTTAAAAGTCAATACAATAAGCCATTATTATAGGCTTTAGACTCAAAATCCTATTATGACTTGAATCCTATTCTTATAATAACTCAAATCCTAATCTAATTAAAATAACATAAAAATTAACGTTTTTGACCTTGAAAAGTCAATCCCATGTGAAATTAATATCCCATCAGTATTTTGGCCATTACTTTCTCAAAACTCATCGGAGTTGTGAAATCTTGGACTCGTTGGTTCTAGACGCTAAGGTGTGAGGCGAGGCATTGAGATCTTCGGTGCCTCAAGGCATAAGTCTCATGCGCATGAAAATTTTAAATATATAACATGAAATATACATATTAAAAAAATAGGATAATCAACACATTTCTAATATTTAAAATTCCAAGTTTCAATGCACATAATCAAATTCAAGTTTTAATTTCCTATATATATTTTTATAAGTATTTTAATTCCCTATAAGTAAGATTCAATAGTCAAGACCCAATGCTAATCATGTTCACTGGCACTATCCACCATTATAAAAAGTTCCCGCCCAACACTAAGAGATACCCTTAAGACCCAATCACTCTAAGACCCTATACAACAACCTATTTAGTAGTATGAGAAGCATACGCATTTAAGGACACTTAAATATAAATAAAAATAAGATTTTTGTTTTTTAAAAAGAATTTTTATTTACATTGAGGCTTACACCTCAACAAAAAAAATGTACACCTCAATCACGCTTTGGGTGAGGCGTGTGCCTTTTTACTGCTTCAGAACACCTCTAGTGACTGATTGCCTTGACACGTTTTTTGATACATCTCATATTGAGGCATGTCTCGAGGCTTAGGCCTCTGAAAACATTAGGTAGGTAACTGAATAACATTTTAAATAGCATAAAAATCAACCTAATATAAGTTTTGACCCCTCAAAATAAGACCTAACTAAAAATGACATGAATAGTAATTAAACTTGAATTAAACTCCTAGAATGACCCAAAGGCAACTCAAATCTAAAAAATAACTAATGTAAAATAAACTCTTAACGATAAAAAATTAAATCTAGACCCAAAAAAGTGAAAACCGTGGAACGCTGACTATTGGCTTGATTTGCGTCCCACATTAGCTTTTTTTCTAATGAACGTCTTTCTCTTGTCCACACTTTCATCTATCACACTAGATTATTGATTTTCTCAGAGTCCCTTGAGAGTGTAATGGAGATTAAATGCACCCTGGGTCTCAACGTACTCGATGTTTAAGTGGTCATAGCCCATCATCTGGTCCTATGGTTAACATTTCACTGCTACTTCTCAACTCATAACAAGTCACTTCAAATCTTTACTGTCTTGGACCTCACAGTGGCATCTCAACTCTGACCTCCTAATTTCTTTGGAGACGTGAAAATTTTTTCTTCTCAGTCTAAATCATGTTTTACCCTCATACAAGGATGCAAAAATCTGCAACATATGTGGAATACCTCTTCAGATGGTCCACCTGTTTTTTGTCATTGATGTGCAAACGAATGCTTCAAAACCGTTTTCTTTACAAGTACAATTGGTTTGTAACGTATGAACATATTTATCAATATTTTATTTTGTTAACCTATATAGTACATGTTTATATTCACTTTTTTTCTTTGATAATTTGTTTCTTTTATTTGTTATGATATTATTTAACTTTTGGCAATAGTCTCCTAGTATATTTTTATTGTTTGATTTTATTATTGATTAGTTTGTCTGAGCTCGTTACTGTGCCATTCTGTATTTTTTTTTTCCTTTTTTGGAGGGAGGGATACATCGCCCAACACCTTGTATCCATGTCAACAAAACTTAAAATCGAACCACCCACCACCACCACCACAAAATAAATAAATAAATGATGATTCTTATTGTTCCATTTTCATATAAGTTACCTATCCAATTTGGCTGATATATCAGAGTGATGTCCACCTAACATTTTAAAGCATGTTTCCTTTCTTTTAATAGAGCGATTTGGCAAATCTTCAGAAAAAGAAAGATGAGGAGAAGGTGATTTTTAAATTTTTAACTTCAGTATTGTTCTCTTTCATCCATATATATAGATATGGGGACGGATCATGGGACATATGTAAAAACCATGTAATAATAATAATTTTTTTAAATATGGGTTGGAAGATTCGGATTGAGCTGAGTTTTTGTGAGGATGATCTTCTCATCATAGAGACCATTTTCACAAAAAATCAGCTCAATCCGAAACTTCTAACCCATATTTTGAAAAACCATTGTTTTTACATATGTCCCATGATCCGCCCCTATATATATACATGGAAACTGGTGTGTAAGTATGACTCATGTGGTGTGCAGGCACTCAAGGAGCTAAGGGCTAAGGCATCACAAAAGGGGTCGTTTGGTGGTGCTGGGCTCAAGAAAAGTGGGAAGAAATGAGTGTTGCCCACTTGTACTCCATAGCAGATTTACGTTATTGCCACGTGTGATCTTTTGATGTGATATGCTTTCTTTCCTTATGACATCCATATATATTTAGTAACATGGGATGTATTAAAATTCTCTTCTGACTTCCCATCAAGTTGCATTTTCAACTAATTTGCACAATGGAAGATCCCATATATCAGTGTTATCTCCATGCATGCATGTATCTGCTTCTATGACAAGTTAGACTATTTAAATACATTTGTATTCTGGTTATTTGGTCAGGTATTTCTAGTCCCTTACTTTGATTGCATAGTTATAATATTGCTTGGTTATTTTCTGCCAATCATTGGGATAAGCATATATCTCCATCCGATTCCAAATCTTTGGGATAAGCTCATCTTTGTTTTATCCTTTTTTGGGTTATCAGTGTGGTACCTGCCAAATGGATTCCAATGTCAAAAGTATTTATGACCATCTGACTTGATGTTTTCTGGAATTTCAGAGAGGGTAATCTGATGCCTGAGATTTTTTCGGAGCCATTGAACCATTGTGGCTTTCTACTCCTAACCTTATCTGGTATGATGCATTTGTTACCTTAAATGGGATGTACAATGGATGACTGTGCATCCTTTTCTATATGCCTTGGGATGGTTCTCACTTATTGAACCAAATTCGGAAAGAACTAGCAAAAGTTGGCAAATTAGGTTATTAATTAAAATATGGATAAAAAAAAACACGAATTACTCGTGACTTTTCAAGAAAGAAAATCAGTGATTTTTGTTGCTATGCAATTAACACCAAACACAAGTCCCTTTAAATCCAATAGGAGTTCAATTTAACGGTACAAATTAAGTCAGTAACTTTGTTTTTTAATAGGGAAGCAAAGGGATTAGCTGATTCGTGGTCATGGGATCAAAACTCCACACGCCTTAACAACTTATTAGCTAAAAGGACACCTTAAAGACATGTCTAATCCATCCTGACTAGGCACTCAGCCCTGCATATGTAGTGATACATGGAAGTTTCAATCTCTTCAAGCAGACATTCGGTTTTGCTCTCATTTATGATAAATTTAGAGAGTAGCTATTGCCACACCAATTTGTACTAACACCACCTCAAACTGTGCAATTTTTTGGTGATTTATATAGGAAATGGTGTGGCATTAGTACAAGCTGGTTTTACCACAGCATATGAAGGCTCCAACACGCATCCAGAGATGGGTTTTTTTTTTCATTGATGATGGTATTGAAATTGAGAGAAGAGATGAGGATATGGTTAAAAAGACTTCCTGAGGGAACTGTGAGGTGAGCTGACAAGGGTGAAAAAACTGAATCGTAGAATGTAAAAGATGACTAAAATTCATATTTTGCTTCACACCCAATTAGATAGTTTCCTTCATCTACTTAGTGCGTATTGGAACCATTAATCAAGGCAGCATCTCCTTGCCAAGTTGGTTTTCACATTTGCAGGAATTCTCAAAATCTCCCTCAAGCACCTAGCCTTGGAAGGCATATTGAAGTTAATTAATGACCTATCATCTTGGCTCCCAAAAACGTAAGCCGACAAACATTACAAATGGCTGAAGTTGTACCTGTTTTGGCATTTAAATAAGCAAATACATGGCTTTGGCCCCAAACTTTTGGGATAATGTTTCGATGATATGATGGAACTTAGGCTCGGTACAACTCTTATCACCTCAACTCCATCTTCATCATATGCTCATTGATTCCAAATAATAATAAAAAACCAGAATTATCTCTCCAAAATACTCAAAATGTATAAAGAAGCAAGAAATAATTTAGCCCTCGAACTGATACAAATCCTTTCATATTTGTTCATCAATGGGAAAAGGCATCTCATACTACTTGCTAATAGTCTCATCAACAGAAACTAATAACACCTCTCATAAACATTTTAGACACCGCAGAGCCTCAACAGAACACTACCATTCGATTCATTAGAAAACAACACCCATTATTTAAAAATTTTGGCTCCCAAAAACTCTAAGTTGACAAACATCACAACAAATGGCTGAAGTTGTGCCTGTTTTGGCATTATTGTCTCAAGTACATAAATTTAAAGTCTCTATTTATATATATATATATATATATATATATATATATATAAATTTTATGTTATGCCTAGATACCCCTTAGGGATAACTTACATTATCTCCATTACTAATTCTTGGTGTCCTTAATGGTCCACTTATTTTTTGCTTGATCCTAATATGAAAATACTCACCGTACAATTTATTTATTTATTTATTAGAAGGGTATCTGAGCCAGCTTGCGCGCACCAACTATTCCCGCCTCCCCGAACAAGGCTTGCGAAATAAGATTTTAATCCTACGGTCCGTGGCCACTAGTATTAGTAGCCGGTGGGAATCGAACTTGAGACCACAAGGGGAGCACACCCCTTGATCCCGAAGTGCTACCACTCGACCACCCATCTGGTGGTTATACTCACCGTACAATTCATCATTTGCACTTATTTGAATCCATGATGACTAATCAACCAATATTGGGGTAAATAGTCTCCACTCCATATGTATAGTTCAACTTAACGAATGATACTAAATCTTCTCACTGCCAATCTATTTGTATCACTCATATAACTAACTAATTTAGTTCATCAACAAGAATGATGTATCCAAACATGACCACATCAATTCAATATATTCAATTTCTATCCTAAATTCTAAAAAGAAAAGAAATGGGTATAAATTCACATCTCGATGAATTGGACGTAAAAATGTTGATAATAGACATGGAGTTAATGGTATTTCATTACTAAAAAGAGAATTGATATTATTATTAAGAAGTCCAATAGGAGCAAAACTTAAAATAAAAAAACAAAAAAAAAATCCCTATACTAGCTAAAACAAGGCGAAAGCCAAAAGATATTACCGAATAACATAATAAAATAGATATTACTGCTAAATAAACTTCTCTATATGGAAGATCCTCTTTGAAAAATAATTCAATTTGGAAACACCCCCTGTTAGAGAGAACCTATTTGAGGCATTTCAAATACAAGTCGGAACCATAGGCCAAGACGGTAGACAGAGCAAGAAGAGGCAACCATACATCGGAGTAAATTAAACAATATCGTATAATAAGATAAAAATGTCGTAACATTGGAAACACCAACCGCCAGATTGGATGCTAGAGCCTGCATTTCTCAAAGGATCAGTTTATTCAAAAGTTCAATGAGTTGGTGCACCCTGGTGGATATTATTTGCCTTACTGCCCACACAATTAACAGTAACCTACCATGATTCTTAATAGAGTTGATGAATGCACAGAGTTTTGGTACGCATGACATGGCAAGGGCATAGAATCATAGATATTTTTCATTGAGATGCACAAGAAAAAGATGTATGGTTCTATGCCCTTGCCACATCAGCCACATACCCAACCACGGGCATTCATCATTATTCTTCTTAATATAGGGACAAACAACCATATGAACCCATAGAGAGAGAAACAACCACATGAACACACAGACCTCTTATAGGGATATTGATATAGATAAAGAGCTGGTGGCTTGTGTATGCATCATATTAATTATTATTTCAACCATCACCTTCTCCCATAATGATATCCATACAACCTAGTCCACCAATTTCATTTTTTATCAGAAAATCTCTCAATTCCCCTTTCGCACTTGCATGCACACTGTGGTAGAATCTGTAACAAAATAGTTAAAAGTCTAGTATGAGGAGAGAGTTTTGTGAGCTTTGCATGAGAATCTGTAGCTTATACCCAGGATTGTTCATCTTCCATGTAAAAGACTGAAAATTGATTGGCAAAAATATAAAGATTTACATGGTTCACAGTTAAACAACTCTTGACACGGATGATGCATAACCAGCCTTTCAAAATAGTTTCTGTTGTCGAAAATGACTCAGAACTGATACTGCAAAACAGTATACACAGCACTCCAAAATTCTGACATATTCAGTTCAAACAGTCACGTTCTTGATGTCCTCCCATCCTTTTTTACACGCAGAAAAATTGTTGCAGTGTTGAAGCAGGGAGATCCACCCATCTAAAAATAAATAACAAAAGCCCGGCTAATGATTCAATAATCTTCAACTTCACAAACAATCAGGGAAAATTCAGTAAAGATACGTAAATGGAATACCTTCTGTCTTAGCGAAACCTACAACAGGGAAGACATTTGTGTAGAGATTCGTATCCGCTGTATAATAACAAACTATTTTCACCCCATGACTCTGAAGACATGTTTGAATAGCAATCCAGTTAGACGAGCAACAACCAACAAAATTTAAGTCATCATATGAGATGATGTCACCAATAGGGCTGGCAAGGGGTCAGGTGTGGGTAGGATGAAGCATATATCTGAATTCTTATTCAACTCTATATCTGGTTATCCGTATCTGATTTTTTTACCCACTTTTGCAGAGGATATCCATATCTGATTTGTACCCAAATTTCGAGCGGGTATCCAAATCAGATGTATATACCTCATTGTGAAGATGATGAAAGAACCTTAATTTTGGGTTATACATATATCTCAATGTCAATTTACTGTATTAAAACTCGGATAAATGGATACTTGGATCCTGTTACCCTAAAAAAATTCAGATAAAATAATTATGAATAAATTTACCCGAATTCTTAACTGGATAAAAACAATTGTACCCATACCCTAATAATTCGGGTCAGAGATGACTTAGGTAAACAGATTCCAACCCATTGCCAGCCCTAATCACCAACATGATAACATGCAGAGAAGAGATCGACTGTTGTGGACCTACCAAGTGGGACAGATGTATGCAGTAGTTGCATTCATTTGAACTTCAGTTTGGCCCTAAGCTTTCTTAGGTCGTCTCCATGTTGCTGCAACAAATGCAAGCACCCCATTTCAATGACAACAACAATAGAAATGGCACTTAATTTAATATCAGAGGAAAAGCCCCAAATGTTTGTTTCAGGAAACCTTGTATAACTCCTTCCACCAGCTATCTGATCTTTCTTGTAATAAACACCATTCCATGGCCATATCGTATTCAACTGTGTTAGGTTGAGAACAATGTGATGTTGATACTGCTCGCCTCTGGAGACAAAAAGTTGTGAATATGAGAATGGAGAAGAACATAATGAAAAGAAATGCATGGGACGAGATGGAGAGAAAGATGAGAGAAATCAGACGCACCATTTCCTCTCGCTGCATTTGGAATTTAACTTTGTCAATGGAGAGATGGCCCACAAATGTATATGGTTTTCCAGGTAAACTGGGAGGAGTTCCTCTGCTAGCAACAAGAGGTCTAAAAAACCGCAAGATAGGGCTCAGTAAATATGTGGAATCACAGTAAATCCCATGAAGGGAAATAGCCATCATGCTTACCTCCCATTTGGTAGCATTAAGCACCTCTCATCTAATTGTCTGATTGCCATCTCCGCTGCATCTCTTGATTTGAAAATTACAAAAGCTTGACCTAGGACACAAAATTCCACAATGCCACAATTGAATTTGTAAAGAAGCAAAATAGAAGAGTTATTCACAATATGTTTTGCATCTACAAATAAATACAGTTTCCTGAAACAAGAATCCCTCCTCAAATCACAACCTGTCTCACATCTCCAGGACTACATGCATAACAAATTATTAAAATAATTGAAGTAGAAGAGTCATTTTTTATGTCATACCAGAATGTGGGCTAGAAATTGCAGTACGAGGTACCACCTTTGCAGTGCAATATTCCCTAAAGCCATGCCAAATTATATCCTGGGATATGATATAATACATAAAAGTTAAAAAGAAGAAAAAAGGGCTCTGAAGAAAAAAAAAAAATACACGCGTGCATGCATGGGTATGCATGTGTGGGTGTGTCACAATTATCTTCCATTAAATCTATTTACTGGAAAAATAAGTCTTAAAAACCAGGTATTTAGGCAAAAAAAAAAAAATCTAAAAAACCTGGAAACCAATTAGAAGAGCATATAATGCATTCTGAAGCCAAAAAAAGAAAATGCATGCGCACTTGCACGGGTGTGTCACAATTCTTTTCCATTAAATCTATTTACTGGAAAAAAAGTCTAAAAAACCAGGTGTTTAGCCCAAAAAAAAAAGTCCAAAAAAGCTGAAAACCAATTAAAAGAGCATATAATGCAAGTTATCATGTAGTCTTGGTTGAAATGAGCATAGACTGTAT
Organism: Akebia trifoliata; assembly: GCF_017979445.1. Taxonomy (NCBI): domain Eukaryota; kingdom Viridiplantae; phylum Streptophyta; class Magnoliopsida; order Ranunculales; family Lardizabalaceae; genus Akebia; species Akebia trifoliata. The sequence goes on along the minus strand of NC_141386.1, from coordinate 6,690,533 downwards.
TATATTATGGTGCTCCTGGCTGCACCATTGTATACTCTTATTTCTTATTTAATGTAAATAATAAAGAGTTACTGTTTACGTTGAATAGTGCCGCGTGAACAGTAGTCACTATTCCTCTCATATTTTTTCTTCTTTACTTTTATCTGCTGAAAATCCTACATGGTATCAAAGCTAAATATAATCAATCTAAGAATCATCTACGAATCTACAGAAGACATCCTCACCCTTAAGATTTTTGAGTGCATCGTCATTATGGATAAATAAACAATAAGAGCGATTATTCTATAGATTTTGGCTGGTTTGTTAGCATCTTTTATCGTTCCTGTGATGTTTTAAACATCCAATTAGTTCATGAAAAATAAAAAATACAGATTTTGACTTATTGAATGTACATGAAATATTGGGATTGAGTTTGCAGGACTGATCTTCCTTGCTATTTTTTTGTTTATTGGAAATTTTTAAAGGCCGTATAGCCTCATTATTATTGAGACTGATCTGTGTAAACAACTTAATGTTAGTGATAGTTGATTTGTGATAAACAATAGTGTTTTGTGGTTCGTACAACAGTATTTTGTTTGATTCCCACGTGTTTAGAGGATGACTAGTGGCAGTGAGTGATTCAAGTAAGACCACCCAATTAGTCCCTATGTTTAACTCTACACCGTCAGATAATCGAAGTCTTTAGATCATGATGGTAAAATTGGATGGAAAAAATTATTTGGAGTGGTCTCAGTCAGCAAGAATGTTTCTTGGTAATATAGGAAAATGGGGCTACATTACTAGGACTAAGGAGCCCCCATCTACCTATGCTTTTCATGAGAGATGGGACTCTGAGAATCTCATAGTTATGTCGTGGTTAGTTCACTCTATGCAGTCACAGATATCTAGGGTGTTTATGTTCTATAGTACAGCCAAGGAAGTTTGGGATGTTGTTGCCCAGACATACTCACAGGTTAAAAACGTGGCTAGAGTGTATCAGCTACATTAGGATATCTCAACCTTGAAGCAGAGTGGTAGATCACTGGCTGAAAATTTTTCCACTCTTCGTGCTCTAGCGGAAGAGTTGGATTTGTATCACAACTTTATGCCTACTGATCCTAATGAAGCATTGAAATATAGGAACCAAATAGAGGAGACTAGAGCATTTGAGTTCTTAGCTAGGCTCAACCCAGAGTTTGAGTTTATGCGCGCCCAAATACTTGGTAGAGATACCATTCCCCCACTCAACCAGGTATATGCACTGATTCAGAGTGAGGAAAGTTGATGCCTTGCTATGGGTACCTCAGTTGGACAAATAGATAGGTCTACTATGATTACAACATTAGGGTTACAGAAGTTTTTTAAAGGAGCAAATTGTCGCTAGGGAAAAGGGCCTTTAACAGCTGAAGATAAAGAAAAACTCAAATGTGATCATTGCGAAAAGACTCGTCACACTAGAAAATTTTGTTGGGATTTGATTGGGAAACCAACTAAATTCAGCAAGTCAAGATCTTCTCCCACACAGTCCAGAAGTTTATATCAAGAACCTGCCTCTCAGCCAGTATCAGGTGTTACAACCATAAATTCCTCATCTTTTATTTCCCAATCTATGCCCTCTCAGATGGGTGTTGGTACAGATCATACATCAGAGATTGAGTTATTGTGTCGCTGTCTTGCACAACTTGAGCATCCTCTTGCCAACTCTACTTCCCTTGTCCACTCAGGTATACATGCCTCTGCACATCATGTGTCTCTACTTCTGAGTCACCTTGGATTATCGATTCTGAGGCCTTGAACCATATGTTGGGTACGTACTCATTGTTTACTTCTTATTCCCCTTCTTCTAGTCGTCTTCATGTCAAAATTGCAGATGGTTCCTTCTCCTCTGTTGAAGGGGAAGGTGCAGTTAGTTTATCTCCTAATTTTTCTTTACCAATTGTTCTTCGTGTTCCCAGTTTTACTTCTAATCTTCTATCTGTTAGTCGTCTTGCTAAGACACATAATTGTATTGTAACCTTTTTTTTCCTTCTCATTGAGTGTTCTAGGATTTGGATACAAAGAGAGAGATTGGACGTGGTCGTGAAGCTAAAGGGTTGTATCTTTTGGTCACAGCTTTGACACCTCCTAGTGCACTCCAATCTAGTATCAGTAGTGTCAGTAGAGATCAAATTATGCTTTGGCATAACCGATTAGGTCATTTATCTTTTTATGCTTTGAAGATTTTGTTTCCTGAATTATTTATTTATGTCCATTTGGATACTTTATGTTGTGAGGTATGTGAGTTAGTTAAACATACCCGTGTATCATTTCCTGCACATATTTCTCATACTCTACAACCCTTTGATTTGATTCATAGTGATGTTTGGGGCCTTTCGCCCATTTTATCTTATCTTAGTTTCCATTATTTTATCATTTTTGTGGATCACACACGATACACATGGTTATATCTCATGAAGTCGTAGGAAGAAGTTCCCTACATCATCCGTTGTTTTTATTAGATGATCCATACTCAATTTGAAAAAAAAGATTAAAGGCTTCCACTCTGACAATGTCAAGGAATACCAAGAAAAAAAAAATCAAACCCTACTCGAAGAACTAGGAGTTCTCCATCAAAATATATGTGGGTACATACCACAACAAAATGGTGTGGCAGAACGAAGCATCGACACTTAATTGAAGTTGGTCGAAGTCTATTGTTGGATATGAAGGTGGACAAGAGATTGCGGTTTGATGCGGTACTTACATCGATATATTTGATCAACCACATCCCTTCCCATGTGTTAGGTATGCGTTCCACACATCAGTTGTTGTTTCCTTCCACTCCTTTGTTTCAATTACCCCTCCGTGTTTTGGGATGTGTTTTGCTCATGTGTTGGGGTCCTCGAGGACAAAGTTGGACGCAATGCATATCTGTTGGTTATCCATCTAATAAAAAATGATACAAGTGCTATGATCCTATCTCTGGAAAGAGCTTTGTAACCATGGATGTAATGTTTTTTGAGTCAAGATCTTTCTTTGATGGTCCTACTTCGATACCTCTTCAAAGGGGGAGTAGTAGTGATGAGGTACCTTTCCCGATTCCTTTGTTTGATGTTCATGTCTACCTGAATCCTTCCTCTTTAGTTCAGCCACTTTCCTTGGTTGACACTATCACTGGAGATGAGGGTAAGGAGTTGAAGACTTACTCGAGACATCCTAAGCTAAGAACCACGGTAGCTGAGCAACCTGTTCAATCAACCTCCAAATATTCAGGAAACCCTACTCCCTTACGTAAATAGAAGCGTTCCTGTACCACTGCACATCCTATTTCTAATGTTGTTTCTTATTCTTCATTATCTCCGTATTTGCAATCTTTTGTTTCATCTCTTTCTTCAGTGTCCACTCCTACGAGTGATGCAGAAGCCCTTCATCATCCAAAGTGGAGGGAAGAAATGCAAGAGGAAATGAATGCATAAAGGAAGAATGACACTTGAGATCTTGTCCAACTTCCTAATGAGAAGAAAGTAGTTCAATGCAAGTGGGTATACACCATTAAATGTAAAGAGGATGGGGCAATTGATAGGTTCAAAGCACACCTAGTGGCCAAGGGCTTTACATAATCATATGGAGTTAGACTACCAGGAGACATTTGCACTAGTGGCAAAGATGAACTCAGTGAGAGTTTTATTATTGATTGCAATAAATCTATCATGGCCACTTTATTAGCTCGGTGTAAAAAATACTTTTCTTCATGGTGACTTTCAAGAAGAAGTGTACATGACACCCCCTCCCGAGTTCAATGCTCCAGAGCAAGAAGGGAGGGTTTGCAAACTTAAGAAATCATCATATGGCCCCAAGTAGTCACCCAGGGCTTGGTTTGAGAGATTTAGCGAAGCAATGAAAAGGTTTGGGTTCAAACAACTTCAAGCAGACCATACCATATTTGTAATGCATCATGATAGCTACACTACGGTCCTTTTAGTTTATGTGGATGATATTGTTGTATCGGGTATTGATGAGATTCTTAAGTTAAAAAAGTTCCTTGCAGGAGAGTTTGATATTAAAGATCTTAGTCCCCTTAGATACTTTCTGGGGACTAAGGTTGCTAGGTCAAAGAAGGGCATTTTTCTCTCAGAGAAAGCATGTGTTTGATCTTTAAAAAGACATAAGAAAGTTTGGTGCAAAAGCAACTAATACTTCTATGGAGACCAATCAAAAATTGGACACAGAAGATGGTGCACCACTTGAAAACATTGGTATGTTCCAGAGGTTAGTAGGGAGATTGATTTATTTATATCTCACATGTCTAGATATTGCCTTCATTTTTAGTGCCATTAGCCAGTTCATGCATTCACCAAGGACGAGGCATTTGGAGGCAATTGAGAGGATTTTGAGGTATTTGAAGTCCTCACCAGGACGTGGCATTCTCTTAAAAAATAATGGACATTTTCATGTAGAAGCTTTTACATATGCAGATTGGACAAGATTTATTACTAACAGATGGTCTACCTCAGGTTATTGTGCTTTCCTAGGTGGTAATCTTGTCACTTGGAGGAGTAAAAAACAGTTTAGTGTGGCCAGATCGAGTTGTGAAGCAAAATTGAAGGCAATAACCCATGGTTCTTGTGAGATGATGAGGCTTAGAACTCTCATGGACGAGTTAGGTTTACTTGTTTAGGGAGAGATGAAGCTTTATTGTGATAACAAGGCAACCATTAGCATTGCTCACAATCCAGTCCTTCATGATAGGATCAAACACATCGAAGTGGACAAACATTTCATTAGGGAAAAGGTGTTGTCCAAAGAAATTAGTATTCCTTTTGTGCATACAGAATATCAAATTGTGGATATTCTTAACAAGTCATTGACCAAAAAAAAGGCACATGGAATTACTTCGCAAGCTTTGCATGACTGACATCTATGCTCCACTTCAGGGAGGGTGTTGAAATGAGTACAGAATGTATTATATTATGGTGCTCCTGGCTGCACCATAGTATACTCTTATTTCTTATTTAATGTAAATAATAAAGCGTACTGTTTACGGTGAATAGTGCCGCGTGAACAGTAATCACTATTCCTCTCTTATTTTTTTTCTTTCTTTTTGACTTCTATATGCTGAAAATACTACAGTCTTGATATAGGAGAGAAAAAGCTATAAGCAAAAAATTACATTGGAAGCCTTCAAAGGTCAAGTACTATGCTCTGGATTGCAATGGTTACCTCTACTTGCGAGGAAGTATATGCAGGATCTAAATTTTCAAGAAGGACCAGTGTTCCTTGCTCGTCTGCCGTCCGCATTCTTTCTTCCCAAGGCTAACAAGGAAACATAATTAAGAATATTTTAAACTAGGGAAAGGTTAGTTAGGAGTATTTAATCAGACTGAACAATAGTAAAAAAACAAAATATTAAAATTGCATGCTGTTATCCCAAACAGATCTAACAATAAAGCAATAATGAATCCAACGGAGATTGAATCCAAACCACAGAGGCACGAATGGTAGCAGTCTTTTCATAGAAACACAAAAGAAGGCATGCATAATTGGAGCTTAAAAAAAGAGTTGAACATGCCAGGAATGGATGTTCAAAGGAGATGCTAATCACTTACTCTTAGGAGATAGGGAGGTTCATGATACATGATTTGACAATTCTCGAAGAGGTTTTACTTCATCAAAATCCAATGATTAATGGAGATGTAAACTATAAGAAGCATTTTGTAAATGGTGCAAGATGAAACTGTCCACGTGTGCCATGCGGACTGACTATAAATTAGGTGGAAAGCAAAGTCAACATGGACTAAGAGGATATAGGTTTGGACATCGAGAGAGGCTATAATACCCCACCCTATCATCTTTTCGGCACCTTTTACCTAATAATATTACAATGCGGGCCATTGGAGGAGAAGAGGGCATTTAAGTCATTTCATTCCTCTTTTTTGCCTATAGGAAAGAAATTAGGGCAACAAAAAGAAGAGGGTTTTTTGGAACCCTAATTGTAGCCCCACTTTTCTCTATGAAATCTTGACTTATTCTTCCCCTTTTGATTTGTGTAGTCAACCCCTCCCCTCCCCTAATCGTCACCATCATCTAAGACCTTATCCACTATTTACACATGCTATGTTCTAAAGTCCATAAAAAGCATTCCATGTTTCCCTTTTCCATTCATTAGTGTCAATGTTGTCAAATGCGATCGCAGATTCGCATATGCTACAGTCGCATATATTATTTTTCAAAATGAAAATTGCATATGCTATAGTCACATACCTCAAATTATGCTATCTGCCAATATGCGATGGCATATTTTTTGTGTGCGATGGCATATTTATCTACATTTTTTTTCTTGCAGCATATACCACCACATATATGATGTGTGAAATCGCATATGCGAACAGCTTGTGCTGGTCGCTTATGCTATTTAACAACATTGATTAGTCTTCTTATTCATGTTAACTCGATTTGCTCATTTGGTCAATTTTTGTCGCTTTTATTTTATGTCATGGTTTCTTCTTATGGAGCAAAGAAAATGAATAAATTCTTCGCTTATCCAATGTGCAATAGTTAAGCAATAATTTCCTTACGAGGACAGTCTTCTTGAAAAAAACTCCCCCCAAGAAAATCAAATCAATTTAATTAGGCTTAAAAAATAAAATTGATAAACATTAGGGAAAAAGATAAACCTACAAAAATATGGAATAGAGCCACCTTATCCCCAAAGGACCATGAGAAAATGGAAAACTAGGTAAAAAAGTTCCAAGACATTTTCACATGGTCTTATGAGGATATACTTGTTGTAAGCGATGACATTATCCAATATTATGCTCCTTTGATCCCAATTGTAGGGTCAATCAAACAAGAGCATTGCAATGAAAGTAGAGGAAGCCCTCGAGCTCAAAAAAGAAGTCCCCAAGAATGTTAATGTTAGATCCTTGACAGAACAATCAAACCTATGGTTGACCAGCAATAAAGTTATCATCTTTAACAATGGGGTAGCATTTGAAAGTGGTTGTCATCATTCTCACTTCAAAATTCAAGATAAAAAATTGTAATTAATCTCCCTAACGCTCTCATACTGGTGGTGAAGCCGATGCAACTCATGAAAATATAGAGATTGATCCAAAAGTTTTCTTACATCCCTTTGGGTTTACTACGGTTCAATCATATCACCCATAGAAGTTATACCTCGTACTCTTTAGTGTTTGGTCTATTATTAGAAGTAGGGCGGTCTTTATTATTTAGAAGAGTTTAAGTTCCTCAAAGAAAAGCAGCTCCAAGAGATACATTACGCTCAAATATATCGAAGAATGGAAAAATGAAAATTAAGTACTTGATCATTGCATGTTTATCCAAGAGATCCTTATTCAATGAAGTAATCAACCATTGAACCGAGTTGATAGAATTAATCAACATTCAACCTAAACCAAATCAAGTGGTACTACACTCAAGAAGGTCATCATTAGCCGAACTAATCTCCTGATATTACCTTGATCAAAATTGACTTCTAGTCACCCCTTTGTATCCTTTGTTAAAATTGAACGTTTCTTCTAAGCCACACTAACCAACCTAGGGGAAGGAAAGTCTAATAATTGAATTATGTTTTGCTAGGATCCTAGACAGAATTGGAGTACGTTCCCAAGCTAGTTGCTAGAAGAAGAAAAAATATAATCTCCCCGAGAAAATGCTGAAAAAAAAAAAGGCCTCCTATCAAAAAGAAAAAAAAAAAGAATGTTAGACTATGGGAATTCTAAAAAGAAAAGTGAAGAATAAAAATTAGTAGAAAATGAAGAAAAATGCCAAACTAGAGGAATCTTTTGGGGATCTTGAGCCCTATATCCTTCTTTTTCTTTATAAGTAGACCAATTATATTAAAATTAACAAACCGGTTGAGATAACCAGCCACAATAAAAGACCAAGATACATACTAACAAAAAACAAGAAAACACAGCAAATTTATACACAAAGAATCCCATCTAAAAACCAAAATCTGCAAAGAACACCCCTTTGAAGTTTGACTCCAATTTACTTCAAAAAACATGAAACTTAACATCTCCAAAATGAGTTCGTGACCCTCCAAGACATTCCCATTGAATATTCTTTGACTTCTATCTTGCTGTGATACCCAGCACACTGTAAAAAGGGTAATGGACCAAAGGTACCTTTCCTTACCTGAAAACACATTTTGGTTCCTCATCGAAAACAGACAATACCGAATTTGGAAACAACCACGAACAATTAAAATGACCCAAGAAATGAATCCAAAGGTTACGCACCAATGCACAATGAATCAAAATATGAGAGATCGATTCCCCATCCCTTTTACGCAGAACAAAAATTTGGTCCCCACAGAACCCCTAATCATAAGATTATCAAAAGAATGGATCTTACCAGAAACTGCCAGCCAAATGAAGAAAGACACTTTTGAGGTTACTTGGTGGACCCAAATGGGCACCACGGGAAAGGAAGATAAACCTTGGATTGTTAACGAGTTGTGGAATGAGCTAATCGAAAAGATTCTATCATTTGCGCGTGACCATACCCTCTTATCAATCCCTGAACCCTCCATGAGAGACTAATCAAGCTTGAAAACCTTATACCCTTTCTTTCTAAACTCAGTTGTATTGTGATAACAAGGTTGCCATTAACATAACTCATAATCCAATTCAGCATGATTGTAGTAGATCGGCAATTCATCGAGAAGATTACCTCTGGTGAAATATGCAACATCATAACAATTGGTCTGTCCTTAGTCATGTCAATTTTGATAATCTTATTAGCAAGATGGGCATGTGTGGTATCTTCACAGCAGCTTGACGGGGAATGTTATCAGATATGATATTTTCTATTTAGTTCATTTTGATGTTGATGTCATTTTTCATCTTTTCATGTCTTGATGTCACTCATACAAATAGAAATGAAAACAATAAAGAGATCACCTCTCTCTACAAAAGCAACGTATAACAACTATAGCAGAAGATTTAGTAAAAATGTGAGGATTTTAACAGGTACAAGCTTAGTGGATATGATGAAAAGTGGAAACATTAATATAGCTAGTTCAAAAGTGAGAAAATGGAATGGAACAAAAGACAAAGAAATTGATATTTTCAGTATAATGATTTAATGAAGATGTAGTAGAATATTAACTTGCAAACAGAATATAGGACTAAGAAAATAAAATGAGAAATATAAGCAATGACTACTTACAAGTCCCTTAAACCATTTGCTTCTAGCCTGTGAAAACAACATAAAATGGAAAAGTCAGAAGGATTATCATCCATCATAAACACAAGTTGCATGTTCAAAAACATAAAATAAATAAAATAAAAAAATAAAAAAGGAAATAAAAGTAGATTTCAATAAACAAGAATATGTCCTAAATATGATCAAGATACGGACATATACGTAAACTGGGTGGATCACAAAAACTTTAAAATCGAATGTTTTGAGAATTGAATTGAATTGAAAATAGCATTCTAAGACCACAGACCTGGGATCAAAACCCTACCTTCACACTTAAATCTACCAAAAAAAAATTAACTGGCACCTATTTCAGTTTAAATTAGCCTTTTATAAAAAATTTAACCACATCCAAATCATTAGACAAGTGCAGAAATGACAGCGATGTAGTTCCACTAATAAACTAATTTCCTTGAGCAATAAAATTGTGCAAATTCCAAGATTTAACAAAAAAAATAAAATGGAAAGAGCATGTGTGATGTGTCTTGTGTTCTTCAATCAAACATTGCTCCTCAGATACACATGAGCACTTTTTTTTTCTTGATAGGTGAGATACATGAGCATTTTAGCTAATCGGTGCATTGATTCCTTTATTTTCTCATCAACATGTCTCCCTCATCAATGGAACTCATTCCCTAATGAATATACCCAAACCACTGAAAATAGTTCAGATATTTCAATTGTTTTACTTTCATTGATTACAACTAACAATCTGTTTTTTATAAGTAGCAACTAGTAGTATTTTGTTTAATTTCTTTTTATAATTGTACATGATCGTGTCAAGAAGTTAGGAATGTAAAGTTTATTAATACCAGAGTTTAAACTCAGCTTGTCATAGTTTCAATTAAATTCTTCTTTGAAAATCATTACCAATAAGACTAAAGATCTGGATTCACTAGAAAAATAACTTCAGATTGAAATGAATCCTATCTCCAAAGCAAAACAGTGTAATGCCTTAAGTTAATCTTACAGAATCGGGTCTTCTTGTCACTTCCAATATTTGGCCATCAGTTTTGAGGTTCTTCTCTGCAACATTTTCAGAAGATGCTTTAGGCAGTAATCCATTTTCAAGTTTGGTTGCCTTCTCATCAGGCTTGACCTTCATAGAACCCTTGTCCAGCCCAAGAGAATCCTTAACAGGTTTGGATTTTGTTTTATCTTCAGAAGCCCCACCAACTCTCCCCGAAGGCTTCACACCATCCTCCTCAGAATCAACTCTCAGCTTCTTCTGTACACTATTCCCATTCTTGTCCTTGTTGAGTGTCAATGAAGAAGGAATATCAGGCTTCAATTCCTCAGACAATTTAATTGAACTATCAACCTTTGCTTTCTTAGAAGGTCTATCATCCAACAATCTCGAGTCTTTAGCTAATTTTGGCGTCCCTTTATCTTCAACCTTAGTGACGGATACATTAACAGTTCTACCCTCATCAGGCATGGTTTTTTCATCTGAAACATGTTCCTTTTCAACAGTAGCAGTTTCAGTTTCCTTTGACTCTCCATTTTCAAGAACTCCCACATTCCCATTTTCTTCCGTCCGGATTGCATCGAGTTTAGGAAAATTATTGGACTTTTTATCCTCTTTTCTGTTAAATAGTAGCCTGACTGGAACACATAGTCACAACAAGCATACCATATTTCAAAAAATTAACAGTTGATTTTATAGATATCCCATTCAAAACACTTAAGAGGAAGCTATCATAAAGAAGAATGTGCACCTTCAACTCCAGCTATTTTCTCATCTATTTTATCTGATATTGTACAAGTTCCAACATCAAATGTTCGATAGAAAATGTAGTCTGTCATTCTCAGTTCTTCCTCGGATGGTTGTGGATTTCTGTTGTCCTTTGATGTACAAATAACATTACATTTTCCAGCAATAGCTTCCTGAATTGATGTAGAAAGTAATAATTTAAACGTCGCATATCAAGAGAAGAAATATATCAGAAAGAGAAATCATTCAGTACAAAGTTGAAAATATCCATGGAAATGAGAACTTGAGAAGTATAAACAAACAGTACCAAGGACAACCATGTAAAACACTTCAACAGTGATCAAATGTTCAGGCAATTTAGAGTACAAATAGTAAGAACATTTTAGATAAAACTTGAGAATCACATTACAACTGAACTCACAACAATTTGTTCTAAATGTCTATTTATGACTTACGAGAGAAGTATATCAAGTATGACCCAAGAACAACCATGTAAATAAATCAACAATGATCAAGCATTTCAGGATTTTTTTTTTCCTGTAGGTGTTTCAGGAAGAATTTGAAGTAACATTAAGAAGCTTCTAGTAATGTTAAGAAGCTATTTTTCTCTTTGTTGTGTGTTGAGGGCTTTGGAAAGAGAGGAATAGAAGGGTGTTTCAGGGTGATGCAAAGGCTCCTCATGAGGTGATTCTGGACATTTTGCGTTTACTACTTGACTGGAGCAAACCGACCAAAGACTTTGAAGGGGTTTTCTTTGAGGATTTTGTCTTTGAGTGGGAGTTGCTTTGTAGTGTCTAGCTTGTTTGATTTTCCTTTTATTTTTTGCTGTACTTGTTCTCCTTTTGCTTTTCTTGTAAAGGGACCATCTCGGCTTCTTAATGTTTATCTTTAATAATAATAAAAAATTATACAATAAATTAATTATCCAAAAAAAAACTTCTAGATAAGCAAGATAATGTCACACCAATGAACCTGCATTCAATGCTAAAAATAAAGGATACTCAGCAAGATAAGAAAGTAACAGAAGAAGGAAGAAAAAAATTCCAACACAAATAGACATCAGAAATGAATTTGTACTATTAATGAGGGAAGTAACAGAAATCAGGAATGAACTATACCTTGGAACTGCTAAAATTTCACAGAATGGCCAGCTATAAGGTAAAACAAACCCGCAGCAGCACAAACGGGCAGGAATAAATTATCGATTAAAAAAAATGTAAAACGAAAGGACCCAAAGGCCCATGCTCCTATTTATGGATAGAAATAGTCACTCGTACCACATGTCCTGTACAGATCTCTAGAAGTTAAGTTGAAAATAAGGCACAAATGCAACCCATGTAACTATCATCAACATTAAGGTCCATTCCCAAACATTTGGGGTCAGCTGAGCAAATCATGTTACCACATTTAATTCTACATAAAGTTATGTCATTATGTTAACACAAGCATCTTAATATCTGCCCTCACTACCTCAATCCATGTCACTTTACCCATTTGCATAAATCCTAGTTGCATGCATAAGGTTAAATAATGGTAATCATCCAACTCATTGACATATGTTGCATGTATTCTTATAAATGGGACACATCAGATTCAGACACTTGTGCGACAACTCTGCAGTTCTATTTTTTTTTCTTATTTGTAAGATGTAAGATATTAAGTTTACCAACAATTACATTATTTGAAATATACTGTCAAATCGAGGCATCCCATATTGGTTCAACTAAATATAGACCCGGAGAAGTGGAGATAAAAGAACTTAAAATGCAGAGAGTTGATCCAAGAATCTTACCAGAGGATTAACATTTGCGAGGCCTACACCTTCACCAGATGCCAAAAGTATTTCATTCTCAAGTGCCCCATCATCTCCAAGCCAATTGAAAATTTCAACAGGGCGAAAAAACCACAGGACCTTAATTCTCTTTTTATTTTCTGGTTGCTCCCATATTTTCACAAGTTTACCGATATAAGGCTCGGGCTCACCTTCCGTATAAAGATATACACAATCATAAAGAAAGTATTCCACACCATCATAAGTAAAAGATTCATAAAATTGGACCTCTTTCTTTTTTCCACCAACTCCGCGCTTTTTACCCCAGTTAAATTCACACTTTTCTATTTCAGGCTCTTCTTTTGAATGAGACATAGCTGGGATCTTGACCGAGTAGGTCAGTGTCAATGGGAATATATTTCAGAATCTGAAATGAACAACAAATAAAAAATTACTTACATAACCGTCCTTCAAAGAAGAAATACTAAAGATTATAATGTAGTTCTTACAAGACAATAAAGAAAAAAACTTAACTTATCGAACATCAACCAGTTAAAATTAGATTAGGAGCTCACTCACTAGAACAAAATAACGAAAGTACTGTATACAACCAAAATATGAACGTTTTGCCAAAAATCGGCATGTTAATAGAGGTTCTTGAAATTAATTATTCAATTAAAGGCATTTGTGTCTTTTGAAATCAAATAATATTGTGGAGCCCACTGAAAGGGAATATCTAATAAAGTTGATCGAGTTGGGTATGCAAATATTTTTCTCAACTTCGTGAGAGAATACATAAATGTTACCTATGTTTGGGGTCCACCCACCAAAAGATTCGTTATTAAACTCCCCAACAACTTGCAAATGCAAGAATTTTCTAAATTAACCCACCTTCAGTGCCAAGTAGACCTCTGGACTACCCACTAAATAAACTCACACTAAGAAGGAAATTTTATGGAAGAGGGCTCATGGGAATCAAATCAAACCTCTATTGTTCTAGTGAAATGAACCCAAAAAAAAAGTGGTGAATATTCTCTCTTCTTTTTCTATTTTTTTTACTTTTTGTTTTTGCTTACTTGACATCATGTCCTTGAAAACACAAAACTCGGGTATTAACAATCTCATTCAGAAAGCAACAATGGAGGCTCCCCACAGTTGAGCATGAGGTGGAGATGTACCTTCCCTAGTGAGCTTTTCAGCAACCTACAACATGACCTATCCACTAAATTTCATATCCAAACCTAATTAATGGCTAAGCCGAACTTGAACCCACAACCTCAAAGTTACATTGCAATATATCAACCAATCGACAGGGTCCAAGCCCCCCCCTCTTCAAGCCTTATTGATGGGTAACCTGAACTTGAACCCACGACCTCAAAGTCACATTGCAATATGTCAACCAATCGACAGGGTCCAAGCCCTCCCTCTTCAAGCCTTATTGATGGGTAACCTGAACTTGAACCCACGACCTCAAAGTTACATGGCAATATGTCAACCAAGCTACGGATCCAAATGCTCCATCTCCAAGCCTTATTGAAAGGGTAAGCTGACCATGAACACACGACCTCAAAGTCACATAGCAATATGTCAACCATGCCACGGATCCAAGCTCTCCATCTCCAAGCCTTATTGACAGGTAAAAATCTGAACTCGAACCCACAATTGGATAGCAATATGTCAACCAAGCTACAGATCCAAGTCCTCCATCTCCAAGCCTTATTGACGGGTAAATATCTGAACTTGAACTCATAACCTCAAGTTACATTGCAATATTTCAACCAAGCGACAGGTTCAAGCTTACCTACACATTCCAACTTTAGGAACAGAGACAAGCCTATACTAAGCCAACAAACTCATTAAATTCCCAAATCTCGTCGACTGAGAGATCTATATATAATTAAGACTGAAACAACAATTCATCTCAAATAATTTCGCAACTTTCATCACCGAAATATTATTGCAACTGATATAATCAACAGAATCTAAGATTTAAAAATAAAAAAACACCGTTTTCATCTCTTGAACAATATGGAAACCCTGGAATCTAAAATTATCAAAACGAAAAGACAGAGAACATACACACAAAACATCTCTTAGAAACCCTAGATCGAAGTTCTAATTTTGGCGATTGCATCAAGTAAAACCCATTGTAGAAGATTACAAAAACTCTAAAACATTAGAGAGATGGCGGGAGACTTACAGTTCGAATGCGAGATTTTGTGTCAGAAACCCTAGCCCTCACTCTCACTGTTTGCTTTGGTTTTTAAAACGAGTTGATTTTGGCGTTTATCATGACACGGTGTATATCAAAGAGACACTCTATTTAGGAAATCTACAGGATAGATTTTGCTTTGAGATTGAGAAAGGGGTTATATTACCACTGCTGATGTCATTACCCCTTGACTATGGTCTTTTGTAAAAGAAAAAATGACCTAAATAACCTCAGTTTCATATACTTTTTATCCCAAAAACCCCATCTTCTTCGACCACATTAAGATTTAGGGCAAAAAAATTTTGATTTATTTTACAATCTTTGATTTTTTTTCTTATTTTCAAAAACCATGGTCTTAACCATTTGTTTATTTGACAAAAGTATTTAGTATTTGTTTTTTCTCATTAACATAGGAGATGAAATACTGGAGAACAATTGTCATTCTTGTCACCAAGCCCAAGGCTGAGGTAGAAAGATTTTAAGAAAAAAAATCAATAGCTTTTGGCATGAGATTGAGCAATGAGGATATTTTGATCATTTTATATTAGTCTCTCATGTAAAACCATGGTCAAAGGGTTTGCCATTTGTTTGAAAATGCAGAGAGTAGAACCTATAAGCCCTACCTAAATCTCAAGGAATATAAGACTTAGAATATGATAATATAAGGGCATGTTCATTTGGGTTTTTGGAGCTGAACTTTTTTTTTTTTTTAAAGTCCAAAAAGTCAGATGAATAATGTTCAATTGGGCATTTTTTGGCGCCCACATATTTCAATTGAAACCTAAAAATAGTTATTTATTGAAGTCGTCCCAAACCCACTTCTATAAGCCAATTACCATAAAATGATTTATACGAAAGTATCTAAATGCCCTCCATCTTTTATTGAATTTTCAACTAAAATTTAACCTAAAATCCCTAACGATTTCGTTTGCTCATTTCCTGCAAGCGTCTAAACGATCGAGACGACTCTTGCTAAGTTTGATTTTCATGGGTTTCAAGTTGTTGCAGAGATCCATTCTTTTCTCTCTCATCTTTCCCTCACTTTTGAAGAAATCATTTTTCGTCTCTCATCTTTTTCTCACAAGTAATGAAAAAGAAGATAAACTTTACAGTCCCCATTAAATAACGGCAGATCTCATCTCATACTCTCCTCCATTAACGACTTCTTCTGTGTGTGTGATCTCCTGATTCGACCTAACCAATGTATCGATCTTTTCTAATCTCCAACATTGCATCCATCTGGGGTTTGTATTTTATTTTTTCTCTTTTTTGTTTTTGATTTTACTATAAATCGAGTTGGGATTCATGAATTAGATTGCTTACTATTATTCAAGGAATACACGTGTTCTTGTTTGCTAGATGTGTAATAGATCATGGATCCCTATACATATATTGTTTGCTATCTCCAGAGTTCTCACAAGCTTCTTTGTCTATGATGGGTGTAAATATATGTCACAATTGTTTCTCTTTGATAAAATCGGCCAAAAAACAAATACAGACAAATTTCATAAAATAAGTACCAACTGAATGATTTTGACCATTTGCTAAAGATCTGAAACTGGAAATTTTCAGAGAAGAAAGGTCAACAGTCAAGAAAAAAATTCCATAAAAAAAATATCAGAACATTAGATTGTTACAATGTAAACTACTATGAAGTCTAGATAAGGCCATCCAAGAAGTGGCACACAAATTGAACAATCTGGATAAATTGGTTGG
Source organism: Akebia trifoliata (assembly GCF_017979445.1). Classification (NCBI taxonomy): domain Eukaryota; kingdom Viridiplantae; phylum Streptophyta; class Magnoliopsida; order Ranunculales; family Lardizabalaceae; genus Akebia; species Akebia trifoliata. The sequence continues at coordinate 6,673,934 of NC_141386.1, read as the reverse complement.
TGACCATTTCATATGGCATATAAAACAGGGTTCCTTTGTGACCAAATGCTCATGGAACATTTTCCCCTCCATAAACATGAAATCAAGTAATTCAACAACCAATTGACAGTCCTGTAGACATGAAATGTTCACAATGAACCTCAATGCTACGTTGTTTGGAGTCGTCACCATTCTTTTTTAGAAATGAGTGTGAATGGGCACCCGAATCGATTTTTGAAAACTATTTTTTTCCATGGCATTGTAGTGACTCTCATTTGTTGGAAAGGGCAAGGTCTACCTAAGATCTAGGTAAGGAGGTCCGGTTAGAGGATGGGGAAGGTGTTAGGCACCCCATCTTCTCCACCAAAGGTGGCTACCTTGCTTGGCCATTTTATTTTGTAAAAACTCAAGAAAATAAATACTAAATGCATGAGAATGCATGATAAGGGTGGTGTGTGCATTGGAGTGAAATGTCCCCTTTTTAAAAGGGTCTTGATTTCAAAGTGACATTAAGGGCATTCTATGGCAGAGAATGACTTATGTAGTCACATTGCATTTATGAATATGAATGTAGGTTTGAGCTTTTAGAGCGACTCCATGATGGAGTTCCCTTGAGGCCACAACCTTGATGCATGTATGCATGGCTAGAAACTTAGTGTTTCACCCCATCAAGAGGGTGACACATTTCTTCATCATTGTCATGCATAGGTGGGTGTGTGCATTGTGTACAATATGATGCATGAAACTAAGGTTAAAAGGGCTTCAACCCCCATCTTTTCGAGCGAACCTTAGTCCAATCTACCGGGGATGGGAGAGGGGTATTCATCACATCCTATAAGATTTCTAAAAAGAAAATAAAATAGAAGGTTAAAAGAAGAATATGCAAGCTTTGAAATAAAATCTACATATTAAACCCCACATTGTCCCTTGATGAACTTGAACCTTGAAAAGAAAACTTGAGAGTTAAGTAAGATGGTTGAAGGTTGGGTTGAAGTTTAGAAGATGAGAGAATGAGTATGAATTTTTGTAGAGTTTTAAGTTGAGAGATGGGGGCTTGAGAGCATCAATTGCTCATAGAAAATGAGGGTATTTATAGAGTTTTTGGAGGACTTTTGGGGATAAAGTGGTCCAACCCTAAAAATAAAGAAAATGGACATGAGGTTTAGGTTGTTTCTTTTTGGATTTTCCATTTGTATGAGGGTAAAGATGACATTTGTGAAAAAACCCTAAAAGTATTCTTTGATCTTTGGTTTTTTGGTAAATAAAGGTGAGAGAGCAAAAATACTTTAAGAGGATGAATGGGGGAGTGACATGTGTAAAGGTGGAGTGGTAGGTAAAAAATAGATCTTGATTTATTTGTAAATAACTTATAAAGCAAGGGTGGAAGTGTAGTTTTGAAATGAACCAATGGGAAAACAAAAACACATTTGAGAGGGTGAATAGGAGGATGACATGTGTAAAGGTGAAGTGGTAGGTGAAAAGTAGACTTTGGTTCATTTGTAAATAACAAATAAAGCAATGGTGGAAGTATAATTTTGAAATGGACCAATGGGAGAACTCCATGTATGTACTTGAAGATTCCCACCTTTTGAGAATAGGAGGATGACATGTGTAAAGGTGAAGTGGTAGGTGAAAAGTAGACTTTGGTTAATTTGTAAATAACAAATAAAGCAATGGTGGAAGTATAATTTTGAAATGGACCAATGGGAGAACTCCATGTATGTACTTGAAGATTCCCACCTTTTGAGGGCATAATGGGAAGTTCCCTCACCTTTATGTCTTATTACCAAAGACCAAATAATCTTTTTGGTTTGACTAAACTTTTTGATAAGGGTATTCTTGAGTTTTCACAAAGGGAAAGTTGACCCTCCAATTAGATGATGCATTGGGTATTGGGGGCTTATGAGGTATCAACATGTGTCATCTTATGAAGGGGTGAGAGAGTGGACTTGGAGTGGGCTTGGTGTTGGGCTTGAGTTTGGGTTAGAATATGGACTTGGGTTATGAGTTTAGAATGGTCTTGGGTTTTGGGCTTAGGTTGGCTAGGTAATGGATTTGGGTCATTGGGTTTAGGACTTAGAGAATGGACTTGAATTTAGGTTAAAAGATGGACTTTGTTTTGGGCTTAGATTTAGTTAGGGAGTAGACTATGATGAGGGTATGAGTGATGGATCGGTTAATGGAGAATGAATACTAGTTTGGAGTGGATTAGGGACAAGGTTGAGCATGCAAAACTATATGACAATATGCATGTATGCATGTATGCATGGGAATAATGCAACGTGGCAATGTGGGTCCGTCGAAAATCTTGAGTTCTAAATCGGAATCAATTCGAGGAAATTTGGATCTTCCTAACGGATTCGTGCAAATTGGGGTGTATACAAGTCCAAGTCATAAATAGTCAACAATCCCTCTATATTAATAGATATCTAAAACTGAAATAAAATTATTAATTTAGAAAATAGTATAATTGATTTAGAAACTCCAAAGATAAGAATGAGCAAAATTTACAATAAATCAATCAAAACTCTGAGACTTGCAAAGGTAAAATGCTCCAACTGTGTACCTACTACAATCATTGCTACTACCATATGATACTTGACCAAGCTTTGAGGCTTAGCCATTCTCACTAACCAACATAGTTTAAAAATTAGGCCAAAGCCGGGTATAAGGGTCATGTGTGCAAGCTACTTGACCAAGTCATTACAAGTTGCAATACTTCATGCCAATGTAACACAGACTAATATGAGTTTTAATAGCTAGTCAAGTCATATCTATTTAAACTGATTTGTAACACCCCGAATTTTAAATTCGTATCTCGAGGAAATAAATAGTGGAATTTTAAGAAAATCTTGAAAGTGGGACTTAGGGTAAAACTGTGGGACCTTGTTTTGATCATTTTTAATAGAATCTGACCTCACCATTAGATTCAAAATGATCGAAAAACATAGTTTAGCCTGTAAGCATGCTCAAATGCGAGTCCGAATATAAAAGTTGCAAAATCCTCGATTATCGGGTCGGACCAGGCTAAAACAGTGATTTTTTGTTAGAGCAATAATTTTTAAAATTCGATCACACCATTGGGTTCATAACGAAAAATTATTCAAGATGGACTATTTATTTGTCATTTTTGGAGATCAGGAAGTTGAATTATCGCCAAAAACGAAAACGACATCAAGTTTATGGGTCACGTCAGGCCAAAAATGTAAATTTTTGATGGAGACATAATTTGTAGAAATTGACTATACCATTAGATCCGGAATGAAAAATTAGACGAAATAGAGTATTCGTTTGTCAGTTTTGAAGACCGAATGACCAAGTTATCGTCGATCAAAACAATAGGCGAAATACCGAATTCGTCCCAAATATTATATAAATAATATTAAAAAAAAATTTAATCTCATCTTCCCCACTCGTCCAAACAGTGCGAAAAAAAAAAACGAAAAAAAAAAGAAATTTTTTTTTCTCTAATTTTTCCACTTCAGATCTCTCGCAAACGGTCCACTTTCGACGATCGCCGCAGAAGAAAAAAAGGTCCGCAGCTTCGTTCTCTACAAAACCCACCCAACCTATCTTCATTTCACTTTCTATTTCACCCGATATCGTCAAAAATCAACCGTATTTGGATACGAAAATTTCGAAACTTTGACCTCGGATTTCGTCTGTTTCGGGGTCAAATCGCTTTCCGACGCAGAAGGAGAAACGTCCGCAACCTCATTCTCTACATAACCCAATCAAATTCCTTCCGTTTTCTCGTATTTTTCACCTCGTATAGTAAAAAATCAGCCGTATTTTTATACGGAGATTTTCGTCACTTCGACCTCAGTTTTCATCGATTTCGGGGTCAAACCACCTTTCACCGTAGAAGGGAGAAGAGACGAGCACGTCGAGCTCTTCGAAACCACCGGGTTGGTTTCGAAAATCAGCCACTTCGAAGTTCGGTCCTCTTCGATTTTCGCGCCGATCGCCTCGATTTCCGCGCACATGCTTTGATCCTTTCGCCTAGACATTGTAAGGAACTCTCAATTTCTATTAGTAATCATAGATTGTGAAAATTGCATTTAGGATTTTATTGGAAAAATTTGGATGTATTTCCGAAATATAGAATTCTTTGTTTATTTCAAAATTCACGCCAGAAATTGCATGTTTGATATGTTTAATTGTATTTTTAACAAATTATACGTGGGTAGAGTATTTTAACGAGTTATTGCCATAAATTGGGTCTTGTGCACTGCTCGGACCCCGTTTTGATATGAAATTTGTATCTTTTTTTAATATTATTGATAGAAATAAATTCTATAGTTGAAAAATGTGATTTAATATTCAATGAACTCATATTGAGTTGATGAATATCAGAAAATAGATATTTTATGAAGAGATTGAAAACTGTAAAAGTCGAAAAAAGGGAAAAAGGGTATGAAACGGTAAAATGTCAGAGTCACACCCGAGGGGTGATGTCTGCATTTTACGTTGTTGTGTTGTATGCAGGTTGGTGAACGGATATCCAGGGATAATGTTACTGGTTGCATGTTTATTTACTTTCTGTTAGCGCGAGGCGCTCTGTTATGTTATTTATTTTAGGCCGGGTGGCCACACTTGCATGGTAGGAAACTGGATATCTATTCTCAACCTTGTATTGTTAATTTCTCTTTTGTTTTCAAATGAAAATAATATATATATGTAGCTATTTTGTGAGCTGTTAAAGAGTTTGTGAATGCCTGAAGGGATAGTGCGTCATATCATCCGGAGTGGTGTACTATCCTGGGATGTACGGTAGGGACCACCAAACTCATACGTGGTATGGGACGCGTATGAGAGTGGAGTCACAACTGGAATCCGGGTTTATTCCTCTCTATCTTTACCAGTGAACTTGTAATGTAAAGGTGGTCGTATACGAATGGTTTGTATATTTGGGAATCATTGCACGCCTGATAGGCATAGACGAGAGATGATTAGTCAGTGATCACTAACAATCTATAGTAGTCGAACGTTCTGACACATCGAAAAGAGACCCATTGCTTACGGTCACGTCAAACGGCCAGCCTGAGCCGGATAAATGGTCAACCAAGCGTGGTAAGTGCAGCGACCGGCCACAAAATCAGGAACTAAAAGCCAAAGAGAAATTGTAACATCATGTCCCGACTGGGAGCGATCCAGTCGTGAATCCCAACTCTCTAATTCCAATACTCCACCATTTTGTATTATGTATCTGTTGTTTATTTTGATATATAAAATGAAATGCATGTTTATTATTTCCATTTGATCAATTAGATTTGTATAAAAAGAGAATGTTATAGTGAGTACTGCTGATCGATGTAATGTGAGTTTTAAAATGTTTAGTTGCTCATCCCTGGCTATATATACCAGTTAATCGTAGGTTTCTTCTGTAAAACTTTGTTTATTTTAAAATGATTCAGTATGTTTATTCGTTCATGTTAGGAGAGGTTATTGGCAGAAATTGTTGCTTCCTTACTGGGTAACCATTGTTACTCACCCTTTCCTTCTCCATTTTTTTTTAGTTTCAGATCTGAAGCTTGGCGAAACAAGTGTATAACCAGAGCAAGGATCATCTGGTTGGTCAGATAGACAACCAGAGTCCGCCACCTGGTAAGTATTAGGGCTATACCCCCTAGTGGTGTCAGTTTCTCCAGGTAGTCTTATGGATTCTGTCTTGAGTGTTAGGAATTATGTTAGAGTGAGGAATTTTGTATAATCCTGTATATAATTTTTCTTCTTCCGCACTCTGATCTGTCGGACATTATTAGACGTATATAGGCTTCCGCTAGTATTATATTTTGTTTGTTATATGCAGGATTGTATGTCGTTTATCAGGTGCAGGTTGAATCGCCTTGGAATGCTAACATAAACAGAGGAGACCATGCCGAAATTTCGAGGTGCCACCTCGTACCTTGAAATCTGACATGGGGATTTGTGTTAGTGTTCGGCGGGGCGCCACAGATGGTATCAGAGCATAGTATTAGATCCGTATGGGATACTGATCTACTATGTTTTGAAGAGTTGGCTGATACCACATATATTATAGTGATAATCATAGAGTGTCACTAGGAATTCGACATCCGAGCTCATTAGTAATTTCGTATTGGAATTACGAGTTCTTCCTTGTCTAGAAGTTTATAGAGCCTTGTAAGCCTAAGATAGGATTCTAAGTTTATTCTTTAGTAATGGAAATGGAGTCCATTATTAAGTTCCAATCTATGATAGTAATTCATAATTACGTAAGAGTAGTTTTGGCCTTATTCTAATAAGCTCCTTGTTACGGATAAATACAAGCGGGAGGAGCTAATGAGGCAAAGACCGAAACACAACAGAGACGAGGCAGATTCTGGATCAAACTACTGACCTAATAATATAGCTAATGTTATTCATGGGACAGATAGCCGAGTCTAATGTCAAGTTTAGAGAGGAAATATGAATAATACAACCATCACCACCTCGAAGCCAAATGGAAGGAAGGCAATTAGTATTTAATAAGAAACAACATATACCACTAAATCAGTCGAAAGGAAGAGTTGTGATATATTACGAATGTGGTAAATTGGGATATAAAAGACAATAATATTCGGGTCGATGTTAATCGATTAAGGATGCGTGGCTCAAAAAGATGCTAGACAAACCAATTGAAGGAACGATAAGACTACCATATTTTACTAGAGTTGATAACGTATTCATGCCATCCCGAACAGACAAGAATAACGATTGGAAGTGAGCGATGGTGTAAGACTTACCACGATTGTAAGGCACACCACTAAATCCAAGAAATGAGGAAGCGTTGGACTTCTTCGCAAAAGAGAAATACTATTCCACCTTAGAGACCATTACCACAAGGTCGTGCCTTTGAAGAATAAGAGAATTCCCTAGCCCAAAGGACAGGTAAATCTAAGGATGTGATTGTAGAATTTTCAACGATTACGTCTATCAAGATTTGGGGACTTTTTTCGATCTGATTGAGGTCAATAAGTGAGTTTTAAAGACCTGAAAGATTTTGAGTACTATGTAATACCCGAGAGATCAATGGGTAACAGTGACTACATTCCAATTGGATGGGGATGCCAATCATTAGTAAGATGTTGAGATGAATGTATTAGAAGATGGATCGTTTGAGTGGGTAGACTTCGAAAGGATATTTCTCAATAGATTTATATCCGGGATTGCTCGAGATATCAAGCACTAGGAGTTTTTGAGATTAGTGCAGAGTAATCTATCGATTACAGACACTATGACATGATGTTTATTAAGTTGTCACGATATGCGCCCGAGCTTATCCTGACAGATTTGTAGAAGATTCGTAGATTCATTAGAAGACTATAACCCTACCTAAGGGTCAAGAGGTCGATAATTGAGACTACCAATATATAGAGACGATAAATAAATCGAGCTTAAAGGATAAAACGAGAGGAGACAGAGTTACAGACCTCCAGGGGGCAAATGAGTTGACCTTAGATTTCTTTTCTTCCCAGATCAGATTCAGACAAGAAACCGATGTGTTCGAGCCAATCTCCTCCGAATATAGAACTCATCTACTACTGAGTTGTAGAGTTTCCTATCACTGAGTTAGAGAGTAGTTGAAGCTCCAATGATGCCAATAGGGCCAAAGGAATCAACAAGACAGGTTCAGAGCCTATAGACCCTAATCTACCAACTGCCTACTCCACAGAGATCTACAAAGACAAGATTGTTGACATTGTTACGCATGTGATCAAGTAGGACACATCAAGAAAGAATGTCCTCTATCACAGTCGCGAGCAAGGATTGTGACTCAGGAGAAAGTACCTGTCTCCAATGAAGTTTTGGAAGGTACAATTTCTAACTATAATGTTAGAACGTGGAGTTTTACTCAATATTGGTTCCTCTAGATTATATAATTCTGTGAAGAGTTTGCACACTTGCTAGAGGTAGAAACCACTGACACAGGTCAAGTAATGAAATTATTTATACCATTGGGAGGCCTAACGACTGAACTATTAGATAAAACAGCTCTTGCTTTACGACTTCTTGAATCGATTCTCCTCATTTGAAAAGATAGATCATCTTTTTTCCTTTTATCTTTCTATCCTCGGTGTCGATTCTAACTCTTCTTTTGCTTTCTCTTTTCACGATTGCTTTCCAGTAAAAGAATTCATTATTATCGTTCTCGTTACGTGATCAATGCCTTCTATAGACAAGCGCTCACTTCAAGACTTCGATCGTGGTTCCTTTTCACTCCTTGAAACGAGAGAGTTATAAGTAATGATTATGATTCCGTAGAAGCAGCGGCTACTACCTACCTGTGCCCACATCCATCCTAAAGAGATTTAGTAGAGTATAAGTTAGGAGGTGGGTCGATGTAAAATGTGAGAAAGAATAATCTTGTGACAATGTTGCATTAATGATGACTTAATGGAATTGTGAGAAAATAGATGTATGATTTATCCCCTCGAGTAAGATCTTAAATTATAAAGGTTATGACAGAGGTTTTGAGGAAATATCGCAATAAGTAGAAAATATAATATTGAATTAAATATAAAGATAATGGTGTGTTTGCGGTAAGACTATGCATTGAGGAGTAATATTCATAGCAATTATGAGTAAAATATACAAGACGGTGTAATTGGTGAGAGAAGTAAAGATAAGGATAGAGAAAACGTGAAAAGATTGTTGTTGATAGACATTGGTGGGGAAGTGATACAAGGCAAATTGATTGTTATCTTAGGGTTAACAGATACTGGATTTGTTGGAGTATGAATTTGAATTAGAGTAATAAATTAATGAATATACAGAATATGGGAGACATAAGTCTACGAGTTATAAATGAGATTGACTTGGGACTAAGAATAGATAGTAATCGAAAATAGGTAGTGTTTATTATACATGTCGTGTTAGTGGAATTGCGACAAAGTTTGATAAGTATGATTTCAATTTCGAGGACGAAATTTTTATTAAGGGGGGGAGAATGTAACACCCCGAATTTTTAATTCGTATCTCGAGGAAAATAAATAGTGGAAATTTAAGAAAATCTTGAAAGTGGGACTTAGGGTAAAACTGTGGGACCTTTTTTGATCATTTTTAATAGAATCTGACCTCACCATTAGATTCAAAATGATCGAAAAACATAGTTTAGCCTGTAAGCATGCTCAAATGCGAGTCCGAATATAAAAGTTGCAAAATCCTCGATTACCGGGTCGGACCAGGCTAAAACAGTGATTTTTTGTTAGAGCAATAATTTTTAAAATTCGATCATACCATTGGGTTCATAACGAAAAATTATTCAAGATGGACTATTTATTTGTCATTTTTGGAGATCAGGAAGTTGAATTATCGCCAAAAACGAAAACGACATCAAGTTTATGGGTCACGTCAGGCCAAAAATGTAAATTTTTGATGGAGACATAATTTGTAGAAATTGACTATACCATTAGATCCGGAATGAAAAATTAGACGAAATAGAGTATTCGTTTGTCAGTTTTGAAGACCGAATGACCAAGTTATCGTCGATCAAAACAATAGGCGAAATACCGAATTCGTCCCAAATATTATATAAATAATATTAAAAAAAAAATTTAATCTCATCTTCCCCACTCGTCCAAACAGTGCGAAAAAAAAAAACGAAAAAAAAAAAGAAATTTGTTTTTTCTCTAATTTTTCCACTTCAGATCTCTCGCAAACGGTCCACTTTCGACGATCGCCGCAGAAGAGAAAAAGGTCCGCAGCTTCGTTCTCTACAAAACCCACCCAACCTATCTTCATTTCACTTTCTATTTCACCCGATATCGTCAAAAATCAACCGTATTTGGATACGAAAATTTCGAAACTTTGACCTCGGATTTCGTCTGTTTCGGGGTCAAATCGCTTTCCGACGCAGAAGGGAGAAACGTCCGCAGCCTCATTCTCTACATAACCCAATCAAATTCCTTCCGTTTTCTCGTATTTTTCACCTCGTATAGTAAAAAATCAGCCGTATTTTTATACGGAGATTTTCGTCACTTCGACCTCAGTTTTCATCGATTTCGGGGTCAAACCACCTTTCACCGTAGAAGGGAGAAGAGACGAGCACGTCGAGCTCTTCGAAACCACCGGGTTGGTTTCGAAAATCAGCCACTTCGAAGTTCGGTCCTCTTCGATTTTCGCGCCGATCGCCTCGATTTCCGCGCACATGCTTGATCCTTTCGCCTAGACATTGTAAGGAACTCTCAATTTCTATTAGTAATCATAGATTGTGAAAATTGCATTTAGGATTTTATTGGAAAAATTTGGATGTATTTCCGAAATATAGAATTCTTTGTTTATTTCAAAATTCACGCCAGAAATTGCATGTTTGATATGTTTAATTGTATTTTTAACAAATTATACGTGGGTAGAGTATTTTAACGAGTTATTGCCATAAATTGGGTCTTGTGCACTGCTCGGACCCCGTTTTGATATGAAATTTGTATTTTTTTAATATTATTGATAGAAATAAATTCTATAGTTGAAAAATGTGATTTAATATTCAATGAACTCATATTGAGTTGATGAATATCAGAAAATAGGATATTTTATGAAGAGATTGAAAACTGTAAAAGTCGAAAAAAGGGAAAAAGAAAAAGGGTATGAAACGGTAAAATGTCAGAGTCACACCCGAGGGGTGATGTCTGCATTTTACGTTGTTGTGTTGTATGCAGGTTGGTGAACGGATATCCAGGGATAATGTTACTGGTTGCATGTTTATTTACTTTCTGTTAGCGCGAGGCGCTCTGTTATGTTATTTATTTTAGGCCGGGTGGCCACACTTGCATGGTAGGAACTGGATATCTATTCTCAACCTTGTATTGTTAATTTCTCTTTTGTTTTCAAATGAAAATAATATATATATGTAGCTATTTTGTGAGCTGTTAAAGAGTTTGTGAATGCCTGAAGGGATAGTGCGTCATATCATCCGGAGTGGTGTACTATCCTGGGATGTACGGTAGGGACCACCAAGCTCATACGTGGTATGGGACGCGTATGAGAGTGGAGTCACAACTGGAATCCGGGTTTATTCCTCTCTATCTTTACCAGTGAACTTGTAATGTAAAGGTGGTCGTATACGAATGGTTTGTATATTTGGGAATCATTGCACGCCTGATAGGCATAGACGAAGATGATTAGTCAGTGATCACTAACAATCTATAGTAGTCGAACGTTCTGACACATCGAAAAGAGACCCATTGCTTACGGTCACGTCAAACGGCCAGCCTGAGCGGATAAATGGTCAACCAAGCGTGGTAAGTGCAGCGACCGGCCACAAAATCAGGAACTAAAAGCCAAAGAGAAATTGTAACATCATGTCCCGACTGGGAGCGATCCAGTCGTGAATCCCAACTCTCTAATTCCAATACTCCACCATTTTGTATTATGTATCTGTTGTTTATTTTGATATATAAAATGAAATGCATGTTTATTATTTCCATTTGATCAATTAGATTTGTATAAAAAGAGAATGTTATAGTGAGTACTGCTGATCGATGTAATGTGAGTTTTAAAATGTTTAGTTGCTCATCCCTGGCTATATATACCAGTTAATCGTAGGTTTCTTCTGTAAAACTTTGTTTATTTTAAAATGATTCAGTATGTTTATTCGTTCATGTTAGGAGAGGTTATTGGCAGAAATTGTTGCTTCCTTACTGGGGGTACCATTGTTACTCACCCTTTCCTTCTCCATTTTTTTTTAGTTTCAGATCTGAAGCTTGGCGAAACAAGTGTATACCAGAGCAAGGATCATCTGGTTGGTCAGATAGACAACCAGAGTCCGCCACCTGGTAAGTATTAGGGCTATCCCCCTAGTGGTGTCAGTTTCTCCAGGTAGTCTTATGGATTCTGTCTTGAGTGTTAGGAATTATGTTAGAGTGAGGAATTTTGTATAATCCTGTATATAATTTTTCTTCTTCCGCACTCTGATCTGTCGGACATTATTAGACGTATATAGGCTTCCGCTAGTATTATATTTTGTTTGTTATATGCAGGATTGTATGTCGTTTCATCAGGTGCAGGTTGAATCGCCTTGGAATGCTAACATAAACAGAGGAGACCATGCCGAAATTTCGAGGTGCCACTCGTACCTTGACCTTGAAATCTGACATGGGGATTTGTGTTAGTGTTCGGGGGCGGGGCGCCACCTGATTTAAGTGCCATCCATATTCCATACTTATATAGAGTTTTTTAAACCTCACATATACCTCTCTGGTGGTCTTTAAAAAATAATAAACTTGGTTAATTGAATTGTTTATCTTTAGAGGGAGGATAGAGTTGGAAAGAATCTCTTATAATAAATGTATCACACTTGACACTTAGTGAATTTCTCTTGTATTTTGTTCCATTAAAGTGTTCTTTTAAGGGTTCCATAAATAAGATCTTACGTAGTTTGTGTTTGCATATGCAAATGTTGTTAGGTGTTAGTGTTTGTCTTTGGGTATGGGCTTAGTAGTTTTGGCGTTTGTAATGTATGAGGGTATACTTGTAAATTCTCCAAATATGTAATCTTCTCTCTTTCTTAATCCCACTTCCTATGCCCATAAGAACATATGATTCAATGGTATGGAATCCAACAATTAAGAGTTGCTTATTTGAAAAAAAGATTTAAGAGTGCACTGTTCTTTTAGTTGCCTTGATGAGGCTTTCATTCTCATAACATCTGAACATATGATCCATAAGATGAGTTCTCAATTTCTTATTTAAAAAAAAAAAAAAAAACAGATGGTTCTTGATTCCTTTTACTTTGAAGGAGCAGTGACCAATCAACAACATTTTGTTCTAAGTTGGAGCATTTTCATAAATTGCCTTTTTAATTCTTATTTTATGTAACTTGATCTGCATTGTGAGGAAACCATACTTTATAGCTTTTTGTGCTTAAAAAATCCATTTAATCTTATTGTGGGGAACGAGGTGTTTAACATGTTATTTGATATTTTTAACACTTACTTATAGTGATATTTGTTTACAATAATTATTTGTTTGCTCATGATCCTTATTGTTGTTACTCATATTTCACTACATTCTTTATTTTTTTTATCTTTATCCATTATTTTTTTCTTTTTCTTTTTTTAAAATGAATAATCAAATTGTTAGATGTTAAGATAAAAAGTAATAGAACCAAAATAAATATAGACAAACATTGATTTTGTACGATGGACACCTTCTCTTCATAAGATTTTGGTTGACATTTGCGTGAAATTGGTTACAAAGGGAAAAAAACCCGATATTTCATTGAATGTGTTAGGGTATTCATCCACGACAACATTTTTTATCTATAGCGACGGATTTTTCCGCCACTACAAGGTAATTTTTCCGACAGTAAAAGCTATTGCGGCGATGAGCAGCAGAACCAAAGATCCGTCGTTGTTTCCTCTGTCGCTAACTATAGCAGCGGATAATGTATTTCGCTGTTGCAGGTAGTACTTTTAGCGGCGGATATTAATATCCGCTGGAATAGGTCGAATTTTTAACAAATAGAATATAATACATATAGTAGCGGATATTAAGATCCGCTACAATAGATCAATTTTTAAATTATATATATATATATATAACACATATAGTGGCGGATATTAAGATCCGCTGCAATAAGTCAATTTTTTTTTAAAAAAAAATATAACACATATAGCGGCGGATATTAAAATCCGCTGCTATATGCTTTTTTTTAAAAAAAATTATTATATATTCTTCAAAAACAATATATAAAGACGGAATTTGTATCCACTGCTGTAATTTTTTTTCATATATATATATATATACATTTAACCTGTGTCCTCCAACCTGTACAGATTGAAACTTTAAAATAAATAATATAAGAGAGCTGCTATTGCCACACTAACTTTTATTAATCCCGCACTAATACATAAGTAATTCACCAAAGAACTGCACATGTTTATAGTTTAAATTAATATCTTTATTCAAGAATCAAGACTATATTGACAAAAAAGAATGATCATACAGAAGATGGAATACAGACAAAGCATGCTGTGTAAAGAATAATACTAAACTCAAACACACTCAACTGACGTGGAATGTGCATAGAACCATAGTGCTTGACGTGGGATGATTTTTAAGACCATAGTCTCTTTCAAACAACTTTAATGCCTTAAGATCTCTTCTGTCAATGAATTTGTATGCAAACTACAATTAGCAAGTAAATAAGGGAAATTAAAGTTCACCTAATATCATGTATCCAAAGATTGCATTTCCATCGAATGGTACAGATATCGATGCATTGGTGGCTGGCGAGAACAATCTAAGGCCACTGATGCAGATGTAAGTCTAGTTTTAGTTGTAGGCTGCAATAAATTTTAAACCTAGTTTCAGGCACTTGGTTTTCTATGGCTGAGATAAATCCTTCCAAATCTGAATTGAAATGATGTAAATATGGAAGCTCAAGACTAAAATTACAATTTAAGTGAAGGATATAATCTGGGATATAGCTACTTAGTGTACAAGACAAAGCCATAGATTGACTTGCTCTTTTTGTCAATTCTGAAGACTCCTTCCGATACATATACATGTGACATACATAAACAGAGAACTCTAAAAAGATTCACAAAAGAAATCCTTAAAAAGAAACAGCAAAGGAAACAAGATATAAAGCAGGACACCCAATTCAAGTTTTCATCGAATTGTAACGAAAGGTAATTACAAAATCCTAAATGGCCCTCAAAATGGTCTCATGATGCACCTCAAAATGGCCCCATAAGGAAAGCCTAGAGAAGATAATGAAGCATATACACAAGACAAATATGTAAAGGACAATCTTGGACAATAAATGATTGTGAACTCCATTTAGTATATTTGAACAGATTAAATCATGGATCAGACATACATTTGGTGCAATATAGATATCGAAACCTCCTTTCTTTTTTATAGATCATTTGAAATCAAACCCACAATCTCAAAGTTTAGGTGTTGCTTCTTATATCTACAACAGGTCTCACAAAGGGTGTGTGTGTGTCCATTTATCAAGTTAATCCTTTATTTGGGAATCAACTAACTATTGCTACTATTTCCAAAAAATAAAAAGCAAAAATAAAACCTACAAAACCAATCTTATGGATGAAACCACCATTTTAGTATATACATATATATTCTAGAACCTTGATTATCTGGAATATATGCATGGAAAGGACGTCTTCGGTGCTCTACTTGATACCATCTGTGTCAAACAAGAAATTCCTTTATAGCTAGAGAGCAAGAATTGCTTTAACAGGGGAAATTGAAACATGAAGAGAGTTAGACATTTCACACAAACAAAACTCTTGAGGTTTTAATGAGACTAATCAAAATTTTGCAGCCAGTCAAATTTTCACCATTCACTTTCAAAATACATCCTCTAGTATAAACCTTTAAAATGATAGTTTATATGTAACTAGCACCAAAATGGTTGCAACAAACACCAATAAATGGAGAGACTTACTTGCACATGAAAACTAATTGTGACCTATTATTTGTTTTGTTTTCTAAATGAATACGTCTTTCACTTTCCTCCTTAAACTTGTTTGGAGGAAGAACTTCACATGGACCTTGAATTAAGCCAACCCTTACAGTGCTAGCATGATTAGATTCATACACCTGCAACAGTATAACATCCTATAAACTTCCACATGTAACAGATAAGACATTGAACATACTAGTTCAAAAAGAAGCCGCTCACGAAAACAAGAACTAAATAAAAATCTAAGCATTAGAAAATGAAAAAGGCTTCATGAAAGGACATAGTAATTGATATGTTACCAATTGTTTAAGTTCAAAAATGTACCTCTTGATGGCCTATTATAGGAAGTTAGATCATCCTTTTCCCTCCTCCTTTATCCGGGTTTGGGACCGGCAATGTAAAAGGTTTTAAAAAGTTTACCTAAAAAGAAAAAAACTATTAGTTATTAATTAAATAATAGAAAATAATGTAAAAGTCCTAGAAGACAATAAATGAGTCAATAAAAACTAGTATCAAGTAAGTTTACCATTGGAATATGTAATGATCCAATCAAAGTCAAAACACAACCCTTGTGTCTATGTTATTTTGTTACAACAAGGATGACAAGTAAACAATTATTTCACTTTTTTCTTCTTTCCATTTTTTCTATTGTTATGCATTTATTATGCCTATTAATAAAGATCTTTAAAACGAGAATAATGCATATTACAATCACAATTTAAAAAGAGAGCTGCTATTGGCACCCCAACTTAAAACAGCTCCAAAATTAACCAATCACTCTTGCTCATTTAATACACATGGCATCAAGCCATTGGTTCATCACCTTGGCACATAAATTTCTAAATAACAAATCTATGTTCTATTTTCAGATAGTCAAGTGTTTTTGAATTAATGATTGGGTAATTTATCCATAAATAAATAAAGGAACAATATTCATTAGGCTAACTTCAAATTTTTAGAAAAAAAAAAGCATTCACAATGAAGTTAACAGTCCACCAAAAGATCCATGGACACAAATATATGCAAACAGTCTTCTCAAGCCTTCATACATATAATAATAAAAATCTTACTAATCACAATACCATAATAACAACAACAACTTTGCTTTCTTTCAACCAGAAGGGGTCCCCCCCAAATCTTGTTGAGAAGACAAAGCAATATTCAGTCTTATAAATATATAAATATAATTATAATAGATTGGTGGCAGAGTGGCCTTGCAGCCTCCATTACTAGTCAGTCAGTCATATTCGCAGAGCCAGGTAACTTGCTAGAGAGTTTATTGGCTTGCTAGTATCAGTATTTTCGTGAGTGTGTTTAGGATTTTCTATGAATCTAATTATAAGTTTAAACAACAACTTTTCAAAAACTTGTATAATGTCATTCTTCAATTACACCACAACAATAAGGCAAAGAATTTAGATAGAGCAGAGAGGTGCTCAAGCATAAAACAATGTGCTATGTACACACGCAAAAGAAAGCATAGTAGCATGCTTCAGTAGAATCATATTCTTTAGTAGTCTATGGACAACCAGGTACATTTATCAAAAACACAAACACAAAAAGGTCATCAGGTGCAATTTCGACTAATGAGTTGAATTGGTCATTCGCTAGAAGTAAAGGTAAATTCAAGCCCATCAGACACACTAGTAGTGCTAATTCAAGCCTACAATACCCTATCTTTCTCTCTATACTTTTCTAGTTAATTTTGGTTTCCTTGATGAAAAATGAGACATATGGGGTGGGGTATTTATAGTGAAAATAGTGGAAAAAAGGAAGAGAAAGTAAGAATTTGGGGCAAAAATAAAGAGATGAAATCAACATATGGCACAAATCTCATCAGACACACACTAATATTTTAAGTTTTATAAGTTAATTTGGAGGAAAAAGGAAAAAAGATTAAAATGAGATTGGAAAATGAAACTTTTATAAGGTATCTTTGCATGACTAAACTCACCACCTTACATTCTTTATCCATGGTGAGATTATCTATAAAGTTAGCCCTTTACAGATAAAAAGACCACCCAATTAGAATCATGACAACCATATCCTCACATTTGAGGTGCGGGACCAACAAAGATATTTCTAGCACATATATGTATGTGTGTGTTAGTGATGAACCAAAAGTAATCCGTCTTCGAAATTTATATTTATGGATCTTCATCATGGAGATCATCAACAATAAAACTCAGCTAAATCTGAAAATTCTATCCTACAAAACTAGGTTACAAGTTATAAAGTTCGGAAAGTCCCTTTAAATGTTATTTGAGACCACTTTTCATATGGTTGGATTCTTTGGAACGGGCTGAGGAATGATTTTCTGTGAAGATGTCATCCAAACAAGAAATTAGACTCAATTTGATATAGGCCCCCCCTCCCCCAAAAAAAAGAAAAAAAAAAAAAAAAACAGATAAATATTTAGCATGCATCTCAATGCACAAGCATATTGTTTTTTCTCAAAGATAACATCTAATTTATATTGAACAGAGATAAATGAAAAACAATGGAAAAATAAGTTAATCAACATACATTTGTTTCAATCTTAAAGAACTCATATTCAGAGTAGTACTTCTTAAAGAACTCATAGTTACAAGCAGGAAACTTGTTTGTAAGATTAAAAGCAAATTTCAATTAAAAAGGTTAAATGTAAGCACAAGGTGCACCACTGACTAGAAGAACATGATAGTTACCGTGAGGAAGTTGCATTTGCTGCTGTACTTTTGATTTTTCGTCTACTGTTTCCCAAATTTAGGAGCTCAAGAATCTTATCGGCTGAATGTACCTAAAATTTGGAAGGAAATAGTTAAAACGACTCATTATAAGTAACCTGATCATGGTACCCAGTTGATTAAACCTAAATTGGAAAGAAAAATAGTTATAGATGGAAAAAAATTGATGAAAGATAAAAAGTTGATCAAGTAACAAACTAGATCATTTTTATTAAAAGAAAAAAGCAACAAAGAAATGGATGAACATTACTTAACCAACAATAAATGATTTTGTACATTAAATTGTAATACTTTGCATTTTATTTTATTCCCAAATGTCAAGCAGTGTATCCAAATACATGCAAAGTAATTTTTAAATTTTTTGAACAAATAAAAAAAGATAACTAATGCAACAAAGAAAACCTATAAGGGTAGAATTGAATAGGTGCACAAGAAAAATTACGAAAAATAAGATTAAAGTTAAAGGAAGAGTGTCTGTTGAGCAAATAAAACATCATAAATATGTATGTAATTGCACAAGTAACCCAATAAAGAAAACCTACAAGAGTTGAATCGAATAGGTATCAAGAGATAAACTAAAAAAATAAGATGAAAAGTAAGGGAAGAGGGTTCCATACCCATCAATCAGGCAACAAAATGCCATAAGCTTTCCAAGCTTCAAATGTAGCATATAGTTGAGGAGGAAAGGAAAAAAGACTTGGCAGTGGATTCTGCCAAAGGAAACCGGTTAGAATCCCTCAGGAGATAAGTCAGTCGATGTAAGGTCATATAAGAGACGAGTTCATATGTAGTGTGTCATGTAAAATGGAATGGGGGAGGCAGAACTTTAAGTTCACCCTGAGTTGTGCTCTTCTTACTCCTTTTCGACCGATGAAATTAGTAATAGACCCACTCGTGATCGTATCAATCATTGCTCCAATAGTCAATATGAATCCGAAAATTGAGTATTGTATAACAAGACACCCAAAACAGAAAAAAAAATGCAAATTTATCACGACTATTTGGAGAACCTTGTTTTCACCATTTAATTGTATCTATTTCTATATCTTTTCTTAAGATTTATGTTCTAAATTTTTTCATCATATCTCCAATCAAACATAACCTATTAAGAGAATTTTGAGGTTTTTACGTAGTGTATATGCCTTCATAAACTTGAATATTAGAATGTCGAGAGGTACTTTTACATTATTATAATTTTTTCACTAGTTCATGAATATAAAACCAGAAATCCAGCATTTTTGACAGGATAAATGTACTCACTTAGAGCCTGAGCAGCAATCATTCTTTTGCATGGGTCTTTATTCAATAGACACTTGACAAAATCCTTTGCCTCAGAAGATAGTGAAGGCCAAGGTGGTTCATCAAAACTTGGATCAACTTTAAGAACTGCCCAAAAGATCCCGGATGCAGTTCGAGCCCAAAATGGACAGCTTCCACATAGAAGAATATATGCTACCACGCCAATACTCTATACATCAACTTCTGTGCTGTAAGATCTATGTAAAACTTCAGGTGCTACATAGTACGCACTTCTCACAATGTCATTAAGCCTTTCATCTGCAAACCAATAGAGGCATTAGAAATCCATTTATACTTCTTGAGGGTGAAAGTAGACTAAAATCAACAGTATTTGAAGTGGATACTTGTCAGCAGGGAATCAAAACCAACTTGGTTTGACAAAATCTGACAATCCAAAGTCTATAGCCTTCAATTGGGAGTTTTCATCCTCTGAAGTAAATAGGAAATTCTAATCCATTGAAATAGCTACACTTAGAGAAGAATGCAGAAAAATAAACAAAAATCTACTAATTATCCACTAATCACTATGTGTCATGAGAATATACAATAACTTCTAACATGGGAAATCTTATTTCCCAAGGTAGATTAACAAATAAATAAATTCCAACTCGCATGACAAGAGCATCCCCTAGAAGTAATTCCATCTTATAAAATAAACTAACAAGTTACATGGGAATATGCTCTACCTCTGGCTTAAGATCCCGGTGTACCACACCTTGTAGATGGCAAAATGCAACAACATTCAATATATGTACCATGACAGCCTTTGCATCATCTTCTGAGTATTTTGGCCTTCATTTGGGATATGTAAAATGTGCTCTCAGGCGTGCAAGATGTCAAAATTCAATATTCAAGAAATAAAATAAAGGAAAGACTAAATGAAATAGGCAATATATTATGCAATGAAAGAATGCTGTTGGTAGAGTACCTTTGAGGCTAGCCAACGAAATAATGCAAACAACCCAAAACACAATCAATTCCCACTCTCACTAATACATATATTGCAGTACTTCATTACTATCATCAGAATATCAGAGTATGCATTCTTAATTGGTTCAAATTTTTTAGATACGATTCTAATCAGCACCAATAAAAATGGATTCAAAACCACGGCTTTTAATTCTAGTTCAGGTTCCAATAATTATATCTACTTTTGGATGATATAATACAAAGTATATGACCGCTCATCTCAAGGCAATGTTTCTATTGAGAAAAATATTGAAACTGTCTCGACTGAAACATTCTGAAATAATACGATACATTCCAACACAAATCAAAACTTTAAACCATATGGCAACCAATAAATGACCTTACTAGACCAATTAAGAGTAAACTATAGTCAAAGTTGAAAGATCCAATTTAGTAAAAGCATAAGATAAGTATAGAAAAAAAAGTTGATAAAAGATTAACATGTGAACAACAAAGTGAACAAGGGAAGAAAATTGTATAAAATGAACAAATAGAGATAGTAATGGAAAATAAATATAAAACCAAGTGAAGAGGTTTAGAAAAGGCATAAAAAAAACATTTAATTAGCTGACAACAAATCTTTGGGATAAGGATTTGATGATGATGACACAATAATCATTCAGTTTTAAGGTCAATTGAGGTTCATGGGTATTGGGTCGTGAATTGAGACCCAACTTAGTTACTCAAATGCAAGTTGTTGGAGTAGAGTACCCATGCAACAGAACAATAACAGAGTACTGAAGTGTCACTGCTTTCAATCTTGCTACATATTCTTTTAATGTCACGATATGTTTCTATTCATAGTGTGGCATTGTTCCTCAACAGTTTTATTGCACTTATGTTGATGTTTATAGTCGTAGAGCAATCACAAATTGCATCCTACAAGGCACATTTCTGATGCATTTGTGGACTGTCTACAGGAGCTACTATAAATGCACACTTTTGCAAGCGGCTGCAACCTCTACTGCCCACTTTTGCAATCTTGTTTTTGTCCTTCTTTGACAGAGATCATTTACGAAAATTACACCTACAAATGGGTTTTGACCGGAAAAAAATGGAAATTATTGATTGTCATCGCATCAAACAAACATAGATTCCCCAAAGAGGTCAATATACTAAATAAAAACAAATAATTGAATCAAGATGCGACAAAAAGAAGCCATCCCACCCTGCCCGTGCTGTAAAAGTGAGACGTATATAGGGTGTGGGGTCCACCATTCAATGGCTCACCCCAAGGAGTCATCAAGTCAAAATGTCCTTATTTAATATCCATAAACAACTAGATAGTTCACCAACCTTTTCTGACCATCCAAATGAATACATCAGAATCTGATTTTGTCGATTTTACCCGAGAAATTGCCAAAATTGAACCCATAAGGTGGAGCATCCCCTCATCTTTGAATGTCTCACATATGTGATAGAAGAGCCTCTAACTAAGCCTTAACTAGCAATGCGCACCTCCTTCAATAATGATCCTTCCAAAAGGAAAACATTCTATTTTGCTTTCTACGAATGATCTAACAAAAAATAAAAATATCCTTCAAAGAATCTTGTGTCAAAAGCAAGAGAATCACCATGGACATCCCTAAGATAACATTGCCAGTAAATGGGCATTTCTTATCAATATATGTCCTTGAAAACAAGAACACAGTTATGTAATCCACATTATAGAATGCTTCCATAGGATGCTCTCACAATTAATAATCCAATGCTTACAACACTACATCAAAATGAAAATTCAATTGCTCATAAACAAAGAGTAAAGCACGACAATAAATGAGGTTGAACCCACAACCTCATGGTTGCAATGTAGAAGGTCAATCAATTCATCTATAGGTTCAAACACATATTTGACATCAATTGCAGCATCCAATAACTTCTTGAACACCAAATTACTCTAAAGATGGATGAAACAATTAAATAAAGCTAACTTCATTGACATATAAAGTACCAATATTACTCAACCATTCCATTTTTATTCAACTATAGTAACTCAACCATGTATCTTATAGCTTTAATACCTCTTGAAGTGCAGCCAAAGCTTCAGCGGTCCAACGACTAACTACCCTGCTGAAGTCATTACTAATCTCCCTGACCTAAAATAAACAATGAGGATCTTTAAAATCAAAGTTGTAAACATAGCACTATCGCCAAGATTAAAACTCTACAAGTAAATAGAGTAACAAACACTGAATACTTTAAAGCACATATGTTACCGAAGAACCAAATCCAAAATTTATTACTACCTAAAAGTAAACAGAGAAACCCAATGCTGCATTACTACTGTCTCCATACCTAATCACATGTTAAGTCTAAACTAGTGTGAAAATAACAACTATAAAATTTTGCTGATCAAACATACATGAATCTATAATGGCCAACCTCTTCAAAGAACAAATCCTACTTAACTCATTTCCGTTGCTTGTAAGGAAAACAAAAATGAATCAATAAAAGTAATACAAATTAATGAACATATCAAAATAGAGTCCAAAGTATGATACAGTGCGGTCTATCTATCTGGTTTGCCTACTACTACTACCTCTGTTTTTCCAGCATCAGTCATTTAGGGTGCCAAGGTCCCTTCCAAAGTCTCTGTTTCGTGTGGTGGGCTGCATTGGGGAGGTTAACCATGATGGATCGACCAATAGAGAGAGGCTTTATTTCTCCTCACTGTTGCACATTTTGCTTGAAAAACCAAGAGACAGCTGATCATAAGGAAGAAAAACTCCATTCTTAGTTCAACACTTAATAAGTAATTAAGCACTTGTCTTCCTATCTAAAATAACACATGGCATACTTTTCTAGGGTTATTAAGTACATGATTTCATTGGGCTTGATCATTTTCAATGATGATTTCAAGCCATTGGAGTTTTGGAATTTCTGTTGGGGGTTTGGATCTATAGCTATGCAAATTTTTTGTTGCTTAGAACCAACAATAGGTGGCCTCAAAAATTAATTAGCCTAAAAGGTTTGCCCACATATTGCCTATATCAGGATTCAAAGCCAACTAATTTAGTTATGCGGTTAGCTCTCATTTCAAGGGCTAGATGATTGAATGTCATTTAATAATCAAAATGCAAATCCTAAGGTTTCATCTTGCCTAGATTGTCACACTATCATTTTCATCTTGCCTAAACACCTCCACCAAATGGCCCTGCTTGCAAAACCCAAGAATCTGAAAATTATATGTATATTTTTCAGGCATTAAGCCTACAATTGACATCTCCCTAAAGATCATATCAACTTCAAAATCATGCTTGAACCCTCTTGCCACTGACACTTCAGGAATCTATGTTAACCGGACACTTCAAAATAGGTTTTATTACATTTCAATAACCAAGTACAAATGAAATGTCATGCTAATGATGTGCCTTAGCCATGCTTCCACAGTACCAAGGAAACAAATACTACTTTGAAGAATATATGGATGCTATGAAACAAAGACTACTTTGAAAAATATGCCATGTCAAACACCGTATCATATTTAAGTGTCAATTACGTGTCGGCATACTTTAAAACACATCTCAACTACAAATATTTTATTTTCAGTTATTATATACATATTATTTAATGTAGGTGCTAGTCAAAAATACATTCTCTCTATATTGAACTACAACTCTTTATAAGAATCATCTGCATATGCGATAAATTCTAGTGATGTGCCAACCTATCGGGTTTGTGGACAGTGTGTCTAGTTACATAGCATGGAAGTTTAGAAATTTTCCCAAGCGTCAAGCACATAGTATTTGCTCTGTAGTATGAACAACAATTAAGACAATTTATTTTCATTTTTCATTTTTTAAGAGTTATATTAGAAAAAAAAAAGGGGGATTAGAGACCCCCATTATACAAGGATCGACAGAATTTGAGAGAATAAAACCATCACCCCAAAACATTGAATCCACAAATTTTTTATAAGATTACAAGTATCCTTTAATAATTGCCTCCCACCTACAAAAAATGTTAACAAAAAAAAGTTCAATTCCTTTTGGATGGAGACTCAATGAACCAAAGATGGTTTTTCTTTGTAATCATCGAAATCTAAGGACCCAAAACAGAGCTTTGCATTCAAGATAGAGAACTTGGTTGGTGAGGCATGATGACTTTGAGGGCAAAAGATACTATCATATTCAAATTAGCATGATGACTTTGAGGGCAAAAGATGGTTGGTGAGGCATAAAATGGAACTTGGTTGGGTAGTTCATGTGTACCCTCCTGAGTTAGTGGGTTCAACCCAACAAACAGATTTTCCAATAGGGTAGTAGTGCCTTAGGTTGACATATCCATTCTATCCATTGTGTGCGAGCCAGCCACGTCCGCTCCTCCAACCTGAATTTGGGTCAAGTACTACCTTCCCAACCCAAATGCACTCCCAACCAATCATTAGGCTGGACCAATAGGTTTTAGGTTGGGCCCAATCTAAGTTATACCCTTAAATTCACCTCTTTCTAAACATGTCTTGTGAATTCTCAACCTATTTATTGCAAGCTCTAGTCCCATGCTTCTTATTCATATTGATATCCATCTGAACTAATAGTGAGACAACAATTTCTTGTATTCCTCACTTGTCAACAATAAGTAAGACAATAATCTCTAGGCTTCAAAAAATTAGCAACTTAAAGAACTTCGATTGTAACTTTTCAAAGTAATATGAGGTGACGGAGATAAAAAATGAGAGATTTTTTAATTCCATAAAGTGGTAGCTTGTGTGAAGCAAAGCAAATAATGGTGTAAACATCTAGGAAGGGTCCTAAGGATTTTCCTTCTTTTGTTTTAATGATAAGATGATATTATTGAGACCTTAAAACATCTCATATATTTTAAATAAAGAAACTATTAATAATAATAGTAAAGATGCAACTTAACAAAATCACTTGTCAACTGTTACGGAAATACATGCAATCAAAGACATGTTAACAATGAATGAACCTATATAATACTTTGAGACATTGTCACAAGCAGATTGAAAGGCCAAAGTCTGTCACTAGTCCTTAAATCACTCAAATTTCAAAACAACACAACTATTTATCACCCAGCAACTCATAGGGCTGCAAAATCTTCCCTTTACACAACCATCTATATTATAACACACAGCATGGGCAACATTCACAAGCAGCAACTTTTGATCCCTACTTTCTCTCTCTCTCTTAACTCCATAAGTCACCCTTAATCCCAAGGAGTTGATTATAAAAATTTGAACTATAGATACTGCATCATGTAGTCCTACATGACTGAACACACTAAGGACCATACTACTGAAATCAATGAAATAAGCATCATGGCGGAAGGACTTTTACCTTTCCTCATTCAAAATCAAGGCTACTGCACCTCATCTTTAGGTGTATCATCCTTGTCTCCAGCTCTGTCTCGACTTTCCTCCACTAATAAACCTCATCAAGGTCAAATGAGTCCAGATATGTTGTGTAGCGCTAGATGTTGCATGTAAAACATTTGAGATCTCATCTGGCAAGGGTTGCACATTCTGCAAAAATGACATATGAACTTAATTAGCCGCATTACTCTCTGGTTGAATGGAGATTTAGAAAAGGGTATGAACCTTCTTTTCATCATCTCGGTGGATTTTTGTACCTTAGGTACGGTTGGGAAGAGGTCCACTAACATAAGGTGGATTTTTACACCGTCACCGATCAACAAGCAAACATAAATATATAAAAATGACTTAAATATATAAGCAAACATGATTAGATTAGATTGATTGGTTGGATGGAGTGGATCCTATAGTACTTTTTGAATCTTGATTCTTTCCTATCTTTTTTTGAACAAACCCACATGTAGATTCTTCAAATACTTTAGGCAAAGTTGCAAACAAGGATATTTTTTTTATTTTTCAACCCCCAAATGTGTAAACAGATTCATGTTTTCTAAAACACAAAACATGAATACTTATAAAGTCAATCACACCTAAAGAATTCTCCACCAAGAATCACAACCCAGAACCATCTATAAGGATTCATAAAAGGAAGTGATGACTCACGGGGGTCAATTTGATATCCGAATGTGGACATAAAATACACCGAAATGCAAAGTCGATCTGTGAGAGTCACAGCCCCTGCACAGGTCTATTAGAAAACAAAAAAATCAAGTTACAATTATTTATTTACAATAGAAATACCAAATAAAATTTTTCGACAAATTAAAAAATCAAATAAATCATTTGCATCAGATATCCCCAAAAACCAACTTTTTGGTCATCAAGCAATTGCAATATATGGGTTTAATGACTAAAAAAATCAGCTCTGCTAACTTCGACTAACTAAAAAGATTGAAACAATTTATAACAAATTTACAAACAGCAGCAGCCTTACATGCACAGATGTTGTTCCCACTTCTATTGCCATTTTGCTTGCCACCTTGCAGCCATCAACTACCAAACAGGGCATAATTCAAAATAAAGAATATAGAATATGAAATAAATTTATTTCACAATATGGATAATTTAAAAAAAATAAAAGATGTTTTAAAATGAGTCCAAATACATAGTGATGGCTAAACAATGAATTTGAGTAATTTTTTTTTTAAGGATTTAAGTTCTGAAAATAGATACCAATAGATTAGAATAGTTTCATTAAGAAAATTTATCAAACAACTATTGTGCAATAACAAATCACAGCCAAAGCCAAAATTAGATAATGGGATAGTGAAAGAGGGAAGCAAGGAGAAAAAACGATGAGAAACAAAAAAAGAAGAAGAGGGAATTGGGGTTGCTTGCTTACCTGCCAATATTTGAAGGAGAGTAGAGATTGAGAAGAGGCAAACTCTTTTTCTAAAGCAAAAAGCCACCCAAAATAGATCACACTCGTAGAGAAGACAACCAAATTTGATAGAGTAGCCATTGAGACCCAATAAGCTCGTCTCAAGGATGAACAGGCAGACCTGGTCTTGGACAGAGATCCGGGAAAAAGAGAAAGTGCTGCGACTGAAGGAAGAGATCTGCAATAAGTGCCGTCAAGAGCTAAAATGGATTTCCTGATGAGTGCAAATTTTTTTTACGCAAGAGAAAGATAGAGAGAGAGTTTACAGATGTTGTAAACCAAATTGTCGAAGTAGATCGCACAAACAGATGAGAGAAAATGAGACAGAGTGAAAGAGACGAAGGAAAATAAGAGGGGAGAGGGAGAAGGAACGGGGATTTTCGCGGACTTTTGGAAAAATGAAAATTTTTTTCGCTATTATGTATATGAATCAGCGCGAAAAAAAATTGAGTGCAAATTTTTTCTGCACAGGTCCTATAGCGGCGGATAAAACTATCCGCTGCAACAAATAAACTATATTGAGTCCGAAATTTCTTTATGTGTAGGTCCTATAGTGGCGAAAAAAATTATCCGCTGCAATAAATATACTATATTTTATATTTTAAAAAGTTGATTTTATTTATGTGTGGGTTCTATAGCGACGGATAAAGTTATTCGCTACAACAAATATGCTATATTTTATATTTAAAAAATTATTTGTGTGGGTCCTATAACGACGGATAAATTATCCGCTGTAACAAATATGCTGTATTTTATATTTAAAAAAATTGGGGGCAAAATTTATTTATGTGCGAGTCCTATAGTGGCGGATAAAATTATCCACTGCTATATTTAATTTAAAAAAAAAATAGATAAAGAGAACTCACTTAAAAATTTTGATATTTGTAGTGACAGATACAATAATCCGCTGTTATATTCAATGTTAAAAAAAGTAGATAAAGAGAACTCACTAAATCAAAAAAAAAATTTGATTTTTTTAGTGGCGGATACAATAATCCGCTGCTATATTCAATTTTTTAAAAAAATAGATAAAGAAATTTTGATTTTTTTTAGTGGCGAATACATTAATCCGCTGCTATATTCAATTTAAAAAAATTGAAAAATTTTGATTTTTTTTAGTGGCGGATCTTCTAATCCGCTGCTATATTCAATTAAAAAAAATTAATAAAAACAATTCACTAAACCAATTTTTTATATATAAAAATAATGATTTTGTTGTGGCGGATATATTTTTTCGCTGCTATATGGCCTAAATAAGCAAATGGTGAACTATTTGGTATGCGCGGTGTCCCTATAGCGGCGGATAAAATTATCCGCTGCAAAAAAATGTATCTATAGAGACGGATAAAATTATCTGCTACAGCAAATATATCTATAGAGGCGGATAAAATTATTTGCTGTTATAAACCGCCGCTGTATATCAAAAATGTTGTAGTGATCTTTAATCAAGTAATTCCAAACAACGATGTGACTTAGTTACATTGAGAAACAACATAAGATCCATTGGGATAAAACAAAATGTATTTGAAGTAGATGGATTAAGTTAAAAACATGTATTGGTGTGGGTTACGATACTGTTAACAATAAGGTATTGGCGAACGATGAATGGTGGAATTATTGGTTGGAGGTAATTTTCGATTAAATTATCAAATAGGAATATCATGTTTACCTATTCAAATTTATAAACATAAGCTTATTTATTTGTAGAAAAATAAAACTGACGCACAATGACGTTATGATGAACTAGAAGATGTTGAAGAGTTCGACATATTATTTGGAGGGACCTATGCAACTAGAAAATATGTTGCAAGCTCTTCTAATTGCGGTGTATGTCCATCCACTATGTCATCTAGAGTTTCAGGACGATAATGATGATAATGATCATGCATTTGTTCAAAAAACTCAATCACCAAAGTCTCAACTATTAGGTTCCTAGCCACCTATCGATATTTCTCCTGACATTGATGTTGATGGTTTCTCTACATTTATTGCACCATTGCGTAGGAAATCTAAAGCTGACCTAAATTTCCAACACCATTTTAAATGATAAAAAAGATGACGAATACAATTATATTGGGACAATAGATTGAACATTTGATTGAAGTAGTTTCATCGAGGACGAGTACGAGTAGTCCAACACCCCCATCAATACCTACACCACCTGGTAGCATTCATGAGTATTGATTTGTTTGATGTAACAACATAAATCATCCCTAATAGTGATCATTATTGGCTTGCACTGAAATTATTCAGTATAAAGAAATAGTACAAGTAAATTTGGTGCATATTACGAACAAATGAACTTCGTGTTAGGTGGTTAGATGGCGATATGGAGGTTATTCGAGTTCGAGTTCTAAATAGTATTTATATGTGATTTCAATATGTTTGTTAATTATCATCTTTCATTGATGGTTATGACTATATGCCACCCCTATGATGGTATGTTATTGACAATGCATGTTTATTTATTTTTAATATTTTCCTTAAATTAGGTAATATACCCATTATATGGTGCATATTATTAACAATGCCTGTTATATGGTAAATGTTAAACATGTCTATTTTGTTATCTATATTATTTGAATGTTATAGTCTTAAATGAATAATTTGTAGTTGTGTACTTGTACAGACTTATAGATTTTAATATGATATTTTCACCAATGATGGTATGTCTACCCAAGATGATATGTCTAGTAACGAGGAAATACATGACGTGAATATCGTAGATGATGATCTAACATTAAATATTTTGGTAACATGTGTCATTGTTACAATATGTTTGACACCTTTATCTATAGGGCACCACATAAGAGTTCTTGTTATACTAGAATATATTATGTGCGTGACATCATTGATGGATAAGTAATACATGCAATGATTTATTTAGGATGAAATGCCATATTTCCTTAAATTTATGTGACATATTAGAAGGGAGGGAGTTTGATAAAAGATGAAAAGAAGATCTCAATCTAATAATAAGTTGCAATGTTTGTTTATACCATAGGTCATAATGAAAAATATAGGGTATTGAAAGCTAGTTTTAAGTATTCATTGGATACTATTAACAAATATTTTCATGTAATTCTTAGAGGCTTAATTGAAATTTTAAATTTTTTTATCATTCCTCCTAATCTCAACGAAGTCTTAGTGTATATACAAATGAATGAAAGATATTAGCCATATTTCAAAGTATATTCTCAAAGATTTCCTTCATTTATCATTATTTGTAATAATATCAAATAAAGTTATTTATATTTGAAATATATATATATATAATATATATATATATATATATATATATATATATATATATATATATAAGGAATATGTTGGTATGATCGATAAGATATATATTAATGCACATATCCTGTTCGTGCATTAGAATAGATTTCGAGGACACAAAGGTATAACACAAAATGTTATAACCACTTTTTTTTTTATATGACATTTACACATGTAACTGGATGAGAAGGATCAACTAATAATTATCACATGTTCTTCGACACTATTGCGAAGCCATCGTTACAATTTTCACATCCTCATCCAGCTTAATTTTTTTTAAGTTAAGATAAAATACAATATTAAAAATATCATTCTTAATAGGTTGTCTTCTTTTTTCAAGGCAAATATTATTTGATCGACTTTGGATATCCATTGATGGAAGGCTACCTTACACCTTACTAGGATACAACATATCATTTACAAGATTTTAAAAGACCAAAAAAGATAAATAATTATTTAACTATATACATTCTTTACTAAGGAATGTTATTGAATGATGTTTTGAAGTTTTAAAGTTTTGAAGGTAAAATAGAAAATTTTGAAGCAAATGTCTCGTTACAAATTTCAAATACAACAAGATATTACAATAGCTTGCAAGACATTCTATAATTTCATAAGGAAGCATACAATTACAAATGAAGAATTCTTACGTTTTGATGATGAATAAATTGTGAAAGATGAAGGGAATGCACCTGAACATAATAATAATCACGAGCCTGTAGATCGTTGATCTCGTGATACTATGGAAAGAACAAGGAGTGGAATAACTAATGCGTTATATGCTACCTATGATAGATCTTAAGAATTTTGATCTATTTTGAATTTATTTTTAATGAAAATTATATTTCTATTTTTGTATGACATTGCAACACTTTTTATTTGATAAAATGTGGTGTGTTTATAGTATTTACGCATGACCTGAAGAAGGAGAAGAATATTAGATATGCATTGATCTAAAATGTGGTGTGTTTGTAATATTTATGCTTTGATATTAATTATAGTGTTAGTAGTAACATTTCTCTTTCAACGATGATGAAGTAGAATGGTTTAAAATATTTTGATTTCCGTACAATATGTGTTTATTTGAATGTTAATATGTATGGGATGTTATGTGAATCTTGACTTGTGTATTATGCATGTATTTTCTTTATTATTGTGTTAATAGTAGCATTCTCCTTCAATGATGATAAAGTATAATGGTTTAAAACATGTTAATGTATGTATTATGTGTTTGTTTGAATGTTAATGTTTATGAGATGTTATGTGGATGTTGGATTGTATATAGGATGTTAGATTGTGTATTATGCAAGTATTTTCTTTATCAGAAAAATTTCATATGTCCATTTTAAGAGGAGATGCTGTTGAAATTTCGATAGAATTATAAACTTTATAAATTTATTTAAATTGAAAATAATTATTTTTATAATTTTTTAATATAAATTTATTTTATATATATATATATATATATTTAATGTAATTATATATTTATTAATTTATTTTGATTATTTTTAGTGCATTTTATGTGCATTATCAACATTAAAGGTATTTTGGTCATTTTACCAGGATCCAACTATAAAAAAACTGTCAAATGAACATCAATTTCTGGCTTATGTACTTTTGTAACGAACAAACTTCTATTGGATGTGACTTTTCAGGCTCTGTGCTTCTATGTTTTTCAAAAGTCAACTTCTGGAATTGGAGCTGGCTTCTATAAAGAACAGACCAAGTTAGAACTCTTTCTGATTTTATTGGTTCAAAGCATGAAAAAAATAAGGAGCAAATCATTTGTAGTATGATTCTCTAATAGCGTTTTGTAGCTCTTATCAACATTTGAAGGTGTGTCGTGCCTTCAAGTTGGTTGCATCCAATCGTTTAAATTTAGGAGTTCAGTGACCATCCATTTTCAAACACTTGATTAAAGTCATAAAAAAAAATTTATAATTTTTTTTAGATTTAATCTAAAACATGAATCCAAGAGGACTGTGTTGTTATTTTCTTTCAATGTAATGTTCTATAAAATGTAGAACAAAAGCTACATGAGAAACGAGCTACAGAAGATCGGCTCCCAAAAAATAAGTTGGGATACTGCCCAACTTATAGGATGGGACATTTGAAAATCCTATGAGATATACAAGATGGACTAAAATCAAAATCACTTTATTACTTTATTTATATTTTGTTTGGGCTGAGAGAAAAGAAACCCATTAGGAGAAGAGAAGAAAAACTCAATTTCTCTCCACAATGTTTGGATTGATAAGAGAGAAATTGGGACAACTTTGAAATTTGAAAATGACTTAAAAGAGATCTAGGGGTAGAATTGAAATTATAAAATGTTTTAACAGGGTTTCTCTTGATTTCTCTCCAAATTTCTCCACTTTTGGAGAGAGAAAAAACTCATAGTACTTTTCTTCTCTTCTCTCCCTACTTAACAATCCAAACAAGAGAAATGGAGAGAAACTCATTTAGTTTATCTTCTCTTCTTTCTATTTCTCTAAATCTAAACATAACGTTATTGCTTTTAATCTTCTTTTAACCTTCTACCAAGTGCTATTTTATGTAACCTTTACATTTCTAACAATATTGTTGTGGCCCCTGATTACTCGTACTCACCATAATTACAACATGCAAGAGTCCAAAATAGAAGATCCAGTGTCATTAAATTTTATAATCTTCAATCGTTTCAATATTTGTGCTTTATCAAAAATTGAAATGACACCCATATATTCAAAAAATGAATCTTGCAGATGAGATCAAAGTCAAGGGGTATCTCATAAATTTGAAAACAAGATATCTCATTCTCAAATCTTGGGGGATAATATAGACAAATACATAGAAAAAGAAGAATAAATGTGAATAGAATAAGAAGCAGAGGGGGAGAAAGGAGGCGAGTATCAATTTCAGCATTAATCCGACAATTCAAGTACATCTCTTTTTTATAGATCTCTCACTTTTGGATCTCATTGACTAAATTAGATTGAAACAATGAATATTTGGATATTCGATTTTTTAATTGTTTCGTATTGTTACATTGAAAAATTGATAAGTATTAGCCCATACATTCTGATGTGATCTAATATTTTAAACCATGGGCATCATGGACATATAAATCTTGTATTTATAGATTCCTACGTGTGGCACATCTCTTTTTCTTTTTTCTTTTTTACCATGGGAAGTTTTGTTAGATTGCCGTTTTCATAGTTCCTCTCGTGTGAAAGGGCTGTTAACATCAATACTATCAGAAGGGGAGCATATTTCTATTGCGAAACGAGGAACTAAAGATACCTATCAGCTTCCCCTTGCTTTAAACAAACCACTTGCCAAAACCTTTAGGTAGAGAATAGTTTTCTTTCAAGTCTTTTTTGTCTTTTTAGTGTTTTATCCCAATATATATCCCCTGTGTCTATTCACACCCCTTTTCTATTAAAGTGAATGGTAGCAACTCTAGATAAACCCCATAGACTTGACTGGAGGTTACATGGGTACAAATGCTAGTGCTTATAACCAAAAACTAAGGTTACATGGATTGGAGGATCATGTAAAATCAAACCCAAATCCTCATTTGGGCCATGTGGACTGTCACGTTAACCCAAATGACCCCTTAGCCCCTATAGGATTTATGGTTTAGATTAGGTTTACATACAAAATAAAAATGTAAAACAATGCCACTAAATTCCCAAATTTATAAAGCATTGAACATAAGTGAAAAAAATGTCTTTTTAATTTTTTGGAGTTTGTATAATTTTGTGATCTTCATCCATGTGACACCTGATATATTTTTTGGAATTATAATAAGAAAATGTCAACTCACTACCATAAAGCCCCCACATTCCCGAACTCCAAGAGGCAGGGAAGGAAGCATGAGCTCATATAGGGTAAGAGTCAGACTGACCAAGCCTAGACTAACATAAGAATAACCAAGGATCTAGAATCGGAATGTAAACCCAGTAATTGGCTTTAGGGTTTTAGTTGATGAGCAATCCTCTAAGGAGTTAGAAAAGATGCCGACCTCTTGAATGTGTGATACACAAATTGAAGTAATTAGTTTTACAGTGTGGCTCACACAATAAGAGAAATGGTAAACATAACAAATTTTCCAAGCAAGGCTTGAATTCCTTGAAAGTAAAAGCAAGGAGTTGACTATAAACAAACGAGCGTTGATAAACAACCAGCTAGTATTGGGTGTGAAATTACCGACTTTGACCATGTCTAGTCCTAGAGGGGGGGGGGGGGTGAATAGAACAATTTAAAATTCTTTTCAAATTAAACTAAGGAAACAATGAGTTTGTCTAAATGCATTCCTAAGTTGATTCTCCGAGTCCCAAAATCACTCAATGTCTTGATGTGCAATTATTGAATTTTAACACTTAAATTCATCATATGTAATTCATGTCAACATTCATTATTTCAAGAATAAGTTCATAGAGGCATTTGCACAAACACAATACACAGTTTTATAGTGATTCAGCAATGTACTTACTTCCACTTGCAAAATTCATTATTTTGGAATTTAGTGATCACTATCAATGAGATTAATGGTTCACCTCTAATCATTTACATATGATTTTTATATCTAGGCCAAATTCTAAAATCCTTAAGATCGAGAGAAACACATCATCTCGAAATTGTGAGTTTTATCCCTTGAAAAATCACGAATCTCTACTCTTGTCAAGATTCCTTGATTCTAACGAGCGCTTGATTTTTGAGAGCCGAACCAAGTAACCTCTTACAAAGATTTTGAAATGAAAACAAAATAACAAGGATGTACTTAATTATAAGACATATGCCAATCAATTTTTGAGGTCTTTGAGTCCTTGAGTCTATGAGACCTTTTCGATGGTCAGATGTTCCAATCACATCTTCAAGTTTTTAGGCTTTTCGTGCTTCATTCCTTCCTTCAACTTCAACTCCTTGCTCCAATAAATGTGAAGTAAAATCTAGAAGAGAGGCATAGAGGAGGTTGAGGGTGGTCTCAACTAAATCTAGGCTCTCAAGGGTGTTGAGGATGCTCCAAGGTGTGTGGGGGAGTTGGGAGCTCAAGTTCTCAAGAATGATCAAGCCCAAGTAAAGCCAATGCTTCTCAATGTATAGAAAATGAGAGGGCAATGACTCTATTTTCAGTGGCACAGAAAAACAGTTCGGTGGAATCGAAAATTGCAATGATTACATTTTTTTTACCATTGGACACTTTCAATGGCATCGAACTGACACCCTCTCTATTAATACAAATTTGTTGTTTTTCGATAGCACCAAAAATATTGTTCCCATAACTATAAAATATCATTTTTTAAGCATTTTATGTTCTTGAAAATTCTGATGATTGATCGGGTTGGGCAAATACATGATTTTACTAATATTAATCGACCTAAAGATCATTTTGTGAAGGGGCATAGTCTAAGTGGTCTTCTTACCTTTTTAGTCTTGAGCACCCCATATGGAACGTTTTGTTAAAGTGTCAATGTCTTCACTTGTCTTCTAGTAAAGCAAAAACGACATACACCAAAATCTTAGGATTGACAAAAACAAGGTACTAATAGACTGTAATGGTTAGGGCCCCCCTCCTAAAAGGGAAAGGTCTTGGGTTCAAGCCCCATCGTTGGCCACTTAGAAAGATTTATCCCTTCTTGCTTGGTATGTGTGATTGGCGGGGTATTCCATGAACTTAGGGGATTTGAGCGAGATATGGTGCTCTAAGAAGCCAATTGCTTCACCCCTGCTAGTTAGGCTTACTATGAGTCCGAACACCCCCTTCATAAAAAATAAAAAATGAATAAAGAAAACAAAAACAAGTGCCAACAAGCGATAAAACTAATGGAAAAGACAACAGGGCAAATTTTCTTATATTTAAAGCTAAAAACAAACCTTCAAGTTGAGCTAAAAGGTTTCCTCCAGTTGAGTTAGTTGTTTTAGCTTTTTCGGTTCAAGGAAGAAAGTTATGTATATTCACAAAGCATTCATGTTAGGATCACATTGTGTCGGATCTTGTTAATATTTAAAAGTATTTAGAATGTGAACATATTGATAAGGAGAGAAGTTAACATCCTAATGCTTAATTTTATTTATTTTTTGCTAGGCAAGCAAAGTGGTTAGTAGTTACCATGAAAGTTGGTTTAATAGGATTTGAATCTAGATCGTGGGATCAACACTCCACGTGCCTTTACTAACTTAGCTAGGTTTGGCACCTTCATCCTAAGGCTTGAATGTTACATTATTAACCTCTAAAACTACTTTTTTTTTCCATAAATTTAAAAAAATAATAACTCTATGTTGTACTTGATTTTATGATTCCATTTTTTTTATATTAAAAAAAAATCATTTTACAATCACAATGAATTTTTCCTCTTCTGTCCATTTTAAATACTGCTACTCTATTGTCTTTCCTCTTTTCTTATCCCTCCCATCAATAATAGTCCTCCTTTTTATTACCGTTCCTCTTCTATCCTCTTAACCCTAAAAGGATGCCCATCTTGAATTGCTAGTAAGCACATGCAAACTCTAGTATGTTTATAAGGCAACATGACGTGACTAAACATAAATGATCATTAATCTCTAGCAAAATCAAGTTTTCAACTAGGACTGTCAATAGATAGTAATCAAATTAAATATGCCTATATTCGGATTCAAATCCCAAAAAAACATCGATATATGAATCTTGTTAGATACCCTAAGCCAAGAATTGAATTCGAATCCAATTAACTTATCGGATTTATGATAATATCCTATTCAAATAAAGTTCAGATTGAAAGCATGCCCCTTGAGCTATCTTTTGTGTGATCTAAATGCCCTTAAGACTTCAACCTAGGTAGAGCCGCTTGTGTGAAACCCGAACTGAACCTAAAAATTCGGTTCGGGTAAACCCCAATGTACTCCCCCAATTATCTTCTTCAACCCCCCCCACCCCCCCCCCCCCCCCCCCAATTAGGATGAGGAAATCAAGATGTTGAGGATGAGATTAAGATTATAGATTTTTGGGAGGAAAACTGAGGATCTTGGCTAGAAATTGTGAGGCTGAGGTAATTTAGGAAATTTTCTTTTAATCGTCCACAATAAACCAAAATGTAGAGGGACATGCCTTCTAAAAAGAAAAGTTGGACGTTTCCTGTAGAGGCGTTCCAAGACAAAATAAACCAAGAGTCCGGATTCTATGCACCCAGGGTGGAGGAATGAAACCCTCCTCCCCCCTCAATATATGACACGTTAACCATATTTCAAGGAAATTTTAAAAGATGTTTTAGGATTTGTTTCCTATAAAAAAAAAAAAAGAGTAGCGTTCAATAGCCAACAATTTGGCAAATATTTTGGCAAACACATTTTTCAAAACATGGGTTAGAGGTCTTGGAATGGACTGATTTTTGGTGAGGATGATCTATATGGTGAGGAGATCATCATCACCAAAAATCAGTCCATTCCAAAACTTTTAACCTCATAAAAAATGGTTTACAAAAAATGGACGGTTCACGATTTTTCAACTTGTAAAATGGGGTTAGAAGTTTTGGAATGAGCTGATTTTTGGTGATGATGATCTCCTCACCGTAGAGATCATCCTCACCAAAAATCAGCCCATTCCAAGACCTCTAACCCATGTTTTGAAAAAGTGTTTGCCAAAATGTTTGCCACGGATAGAGACCCAAAAAAAAATACGACTAACGTGGCAGGTATTGAGACGTGGGAGGAGGGTTTTACTCCTCCACCTAAAAGTAGAGTAGGTTGTGATTGATTAGCATTTAGCCTTGAATTACTCTCTCTCTCTCTCTCTCTCTCTCTCTCTCTCTCAATATGTTAATTAGAGATGGGTTGAGAAGAGATCAATCTCCACTTTTCTCACCTTGTTACAGAGTGTGAAAGAGAGATATTGCCATCAATCTCCACTGTTTTATCATATGTAACTAAGTAGGATAAAGAGAAACCTTTCTTAACCATATAGAGAGAGATGGAGAGATTTGGGTGATTGGGTTTGGATGATAAGATAGGAGAAGTAATTGTGAGAGAAATCTTGCCTAACCAGAGAGAGAGAGAGAGAGAGAGAGATTTGAGTGATTGGGTTTGTGTAATAAAGTAGGAGCCTAAGAGATAAATCTTGCCTAACTTACCACACACACACACACACACAGACATATGGGTGATTGTGTTTGGATTATAAAATAGGAGAAACAAAGGGAGTAGAGGAAAATGGATTTTTGGCCAGAGTTCCAAGCAAGCAGTTGGGCAGAGAATTTGTAGCTGGTGGGTGTGGTGGAATGGCGGGTATTCTCTCGAGTTACCCGCTCGACACCCTCCGTATCCATCTCCAACAACCTTCCAACACTAGCTCTGCTTTTGGCCTTCTTCACAGTATCGTCTCTTCTGAAGAACCTTCAGCTCTCTACAGAGGCATGGCTGCACCTTTGGCCTATATCACTTTCCAGGTATCTTTCACACACACTCCTACACCCTTTTTAAATACTTTTATTTATTTATTTTATTTTAAATAATTCTTAATCTTTCGTCTCCATCACCTTTTCTCAGCAAAAGCAACCTCAACAAAAAGTAAATAATAAAATAATAATAATAATAATAAATAAAAAATAAAATCCAGAGAGCTGCTATTGACACCTCAACTCTTACTTATTACACCACAATTTCTTAAATTATTTATCACCCCACCCCAATTAAAGATTAAAACACACTCTTCAGAGTTCAAACATTGTAACGGTTTGGCTCAAATTATAATCTCAACATTATAAACAATCGTTCAAAAAATTTCAGTAGTTTATAATTATAATTAGGCTCATAATATCTTAAACACAAAAAATAGAAATCCAAGGAGAAAAAAACCTAAAGAGCTTTTATTGGCACCCCAACTTTTACTTATTCTCAATCAGTCACTCATTTACTTTATTTTTAATTGGGGTGCAATAAGTAAAAGTTGGGATACCAATATCAACTCTCTATATTTAATATCATAGTTTGTAGATTTTAAGTGAGTTTATAATGTTGTAACCTTGTGCAATTATTTGGTGATTTACATTGAAATTAGTGAGGCATTAGTAAAAGTTGGTGTGGCAATAGCAGCTCTCTTAAAGTCAATCCCCAGAGTTTTAAGTTGACATACTTCTATTGCAGTTTAGGTGATATTCTTGTTCTGAAACAGAGTAATCATATTTCCGAGTAGTTATACCTTACTAACGATTCTGCCTCTAGTTCATATTTCCGAGTAGTTATACCTTACTAACAATTCTGCCTCTAGTTCAGAATGCCATGGTCTTTCAGGTGTACGCAGTCCTCTCACGCTCTTTCGATTCATTAATCGGAATTAATGACCCTCCTTCCTTCAAAAGTGTCATACTTGGAGGAGTAGGAACGGGCGCCCTACAGAGCCTGATTATCAGCCCTGTCGAACTTCTTAAGATACGCCTTCAATTACAAAGAAGTAGAAACCAACAACACAACCCAAATGATAAGGAAGGACCATTAAGCGTGGCCAAGGACATACTTAGAAGGGAAGGAGTTAGGGGTTTATACAGAGGTCTAACCATCACAGTGATCCGAGACGCACCGTCCTTCGGTGTCTACTTCTGGACTTATGAGTATGCGCGAGAGCAGCTCCACCCAGGCTGCCGAAAGAGTGGCCAAGAGAAACTGACAACAATGTTGGCTGCAGGAGGGACGGCAGGAGTTGCTAGCTGGGTTTCCTGTTATCCCTTAGATGTGGTGAAGTCCAGACTCCAGGCCCAATTGGAATCTCGGTTGGATCAACTCCAACCCAAATATCGAGGCATCCTTGATTGTTTTTGCAAGAGTATAGTGGAAGAAGGCTATGGTGTGTTGTGGAGGGGACTGGGGATTGCTGTTGTCCGGGCTTTTGTGGTTAATGGGGCTATCTTTGCTGCCTATGAGATAAGTCTCCCATGCTTATTCGATAAAAACCACCTTGAAACCAACCAAACAGAAAAAACCAGATTGTAGAAGATATTGTTGTTTGATTCTCAAAGAAAATGTATATGATTCTGCCAAACATTTAACACATAGTTCATGCAAATTTTTATTATTTGCCTCCTGATTCAATCTCAAGTAAGAAGTTTATTAATTAAATAAAGGAAAGCGGGCGATAGATCTCTTTTTGTTTAAGGAGAACAACCAAAGGGACTAAATAAGAGTTACATACCGAATCCCCTCTGACAAAAAATCACCAAAAAATAAACCAATAAAACAAGAAATCAACGATGTTGATTATGATCTCATGCTGTGGCGGCTCCTTCCCTTTATATATTCTAAAATTTCTTTCCTTATTACCCAACAAACGAAAAAAGAACACAGTATCCTTTCTTTACGCCTTAGAGATTCGATTCTTAAATTCTGGAGGGTGAAGACACAATGGAATTTAGGAAAAAACACAGCACAACTTACACGTAATATAAAGAGAAAGTAAGCCCAAATTCTTGTTAAGTAAGATGAACTTAACAGACTTATTTGTCAAAATCTTTCCACCTTTTCTATCATTCTCAAACTAAAGCAAACCAGGTAATTGTGAATATCAGTGTTTTTTTAGTATTTTAGAAACACCACCTATTAAATGGGTGATATTAGGCTTACCCCCTTGTAAAATGCAAAATTAGGTTTACCCTCCCTTAACTATAAGTCGAGGTTGTTTTTTCTTGATAATTTAGCAGTGAAATTTTAAATTTTTTTTCTAAATTTTGATATAGTAATTTAAACATTTTGAAAAAAATAAATCAAAATTTTGCCTATAATCAAGAAAACGCAACCTTGACTTACAATTAAGAGGGTAAACCTAATATTGCATTTTGCAAGGAGGTAAACTTAATATCACCAATTTAACAGGAGGGTCTTTCTAAAATACCCTTTTTTATAGGTGCTTTTATAGGCACCCTAATTGTTATCATGGGCAACCCACACCATAGGCAAACTTTTTTGTCTTATATGAGTTAAAAGTATGAAAATGAGTTGATTTTTGGTGAGGATGGTCTCTATGGTGAGGAGAGACTCTCATCAAAAATCAGCCCAATTCAAAGCTTCTTATCCCATCAAAACAAGTTAAAGAATCGTAAATCGTCTATTCTTTTTTTTTATGTAAACCACTATTGATGGGGTTAGAAGTTTCGGATGGGCTGATTTTTTGTGAGGATAATCTCCTCACCAAATATCCTCACAAAAAATCAGCCCATTTTGAAGCTTTTAACCCATTTAAGACAACAAAAAAAAAAAATATTTAATTCTATGGTGTGGGTTGCCCTTGTAATAATTGTGAATATCAGTGTAGTGTTCAAAAGATTGAGAACAAAAATTTTAGAACTAAAATTAGACAACAACATCCAAGAACTCAACAAGAACTCAAATCAGGAACATCCTTTGAATTACTTTATCAAGACGTACAGACAGACCCATTTCTTAACAAAGAACAGAAAACATTCAGAAAAAAAGTACAGAAGGAATTTAACAGACCTTGAGATCAATTAAGTCCGGCCATTACATCTGCCAAGACATGAGGATCATTGTAATTCACCACAGATCGAACAATTGCTTGAACACGCTTGTAAGGATCCAAACAATCAAATATTTCAGAACCAATGAACACCCCATCACATCCCAATTGCATCATCAAAGCTGCATCAGCAGGAGTAGCAATCCCTCCGGATGCAAAATGCACCACAGGAAGCCTACCCATTTTCTTGGTCTGCAAAACAAGATCATAAGGAGCGGAAATCTTCTTTGAAAACGCGAAAACCTCGTCGTCATCCATATTCGAAAGAACCCTAATATCACCCATCAAAGATCTCAAATTTCCAACAGTTTCCACAATATTTCCATTACCTGACACATCTCCTTCAGTCCTAATCAAAGCTGCCCCTTCTCTCACTCTTCTCAACGCTTCTCCAAGTCCTCTACACCCACAAATGAACGAAACCCTAAAATTATGCTTATTAATGTGGTGTTCTTCGTCTGCTGGTGCAATAACCTCGCTTTCATCGACGTAATCGACACCAATTGATTCAAGAATCTGGGCTTCAACGAAATGCCCAATTCTGGCTTTCGCCATTACAGGAATTCGAACAACTTGTTTAATTTCTTTAATAAGAGATGGATCCGCCATGCGAGAGATAATTCTTCCTCGTTGTTGTTGTGGTGTGCAATCTGAGATTACTACAGCGCAAGCTCCAGATTCTTCAGCGATCTTGGCTTGTTCTAAGTTTACGACTTCGATTATTGCTCCGCCTCTGAGCATTTGAGCTAATCCAACCTTGACAGAGAATGGGGCTGTATTGTTCTTGTTGTCAGTAATAGCGGTGTTGTTGTAAATGGTGACGATACCTTCGTCTGCCATTGTTTCTTGCTTGCACACCAAGTGTTTGGAAATTGTTGGAGATGAGATGAGTTGAGGGGATTTAGTAATCGAATTGAGAAGTTTGTGAGAATTGAGAGTGAGCTTGGATCAGTTTTTATTGTTGGAAGAAACCTTGATATGAAGAGGATGGTAGAATGGTCTCAGAAGAAAGTACTAGAAGATACTATGGAAGGTAGGAATGGTCGGTGGGGAACCTTAAAGTAGACTGTAGAAGCTTCTACTAGGCCGGTGTTTATCAGTCAAATTCAGTTCCAGTCTTTGAATTCTCAAGCACTCTGTCAAAGGTTTTGAAAGAGAACTGCTATTGCCTATTGACACCCTATTTTACTTATTACACTCTAATTTCTTAAATTATTTATCACACTACAATTAGGATTAAAACACAATCTTCAAACTATGGGTGTCAATGGGTCGGTTCTTGTTTGTCTCCTATGATTATTAGAATCATAGCGACTATATTTTATTGGTTATGATTTTTTCTAGTTCTGATTTCAATTTTAAAATAAGTGAAATTGAATTTAAAACTGTCAAAAATCACGAGTACCTGTCAATTCCAATTCTCAAGAACCAAATGAGAAAAATTATTTCAAAATCATTATAAAAAAAATTCCTTCTAAAACATATTATTTGTAAAGTATCAACTTAATAATAATTTCTTCTACTAAAAAGATGATTTAATGATTTTTTATTTTCAAAAAATAAAATTTATCTCCTTTACAAGTAATAAATTAAAAAAAAAAGACTAATTTTAAGTTTAAATATTTAGTTTATATGAGATTTGAAGAACTTTATATTATATATGTTAATTTTGAAATATAGGATAATCTTCAATCATTTATAATGTAAAAAGAAATGAAAAAATAAATCGGTTTTAGGTACTTGCGAGTACCTATCGGATAGAACCTAATGGTTCCGGTTCCTAACAGTTCAATTCCATATTAGGCTCGACTCTAATCGATTACAGTTTCGGTTCGGTTCCGGGTAAATGGGTACCCATTGACACCTCTACTTCAAACATTACAAAGGTTTGGCTTAACCATTCAAATTAAAATCTCAACATTACATAACATTATAACACATGTTCAAATACTTCCAGTAGTGGTTTACAATTATGATTAGACTAATATAAAATCCTAAACCCAAAAATAGAAATGTACCAAAAAATAAAAGGGATTTTTCCAAAAAAACATGTGCAACTTATGTTCTAATTCTGATTTTGGTACATTGTTCATTTTTATTCCCAAAACATGCATTTCGAGTGAATTCGCTGATATATCTATGAAATCGTAGATATTAAAAGTGACGAACTCATGAATTCGTAGGCTATAAAAATGATGAATGCATGTTTTGGGAATTAAAATGAACAATGTACCTAACTCAGAATTTCGTCATATTCGTATGAAATGGAGATTTATACAGAAAAAAATAACAAGAGATTTCTATTGGCACTCCATCTTTTAAATATTCTCAACTCTTCTCTTATTTTCTTTCTTTTTAATTGGGGTGTAACAAGTAAAAGTTGGGGTGTCAATAGCCAATAG
This sequence comes from Akebia trifoliata, assembly GCF_017979445.1. Lineage (NCBI taxonomy): Eukaryota > Viridiplantae > Streptophyta > Magnoliopsida > Ranunculales > Lardizabalaceae > Akebia > Akebia trifoliata. Next base: position 6,629,592 of record NC_141386.1, on the reverse strand, counting down.
CAACTCTATTTTTAAAATTTGATTAGGTTTTGATTTGACATGGACAATTGTTAAGGACTCTCCTCTCCCTACTAAAAAGTAGGACTGTCAATGGATTGAGTTTGAATCAAACTAGGGTTGATTTTGATGCCAATTTGATAAGGGTCAAATCGGATCTGGACTTGATTCGATAAGTATCGGATTGGACTTTAATCAATCTCAATATTAGGATCTAGACCTTATCCTATAACAATGGGATCGGGTCTGGATTGGGATTCTTTAACTCAAAATGTCATCAACATCTACTTCCCAAAAATCCTATCTTGATTTTTCCTCCCCAAATCGACCATCTTCAAACTCTTCAACATCTTTGGTAAATTAATTTCAATTGGTTAAATCTTATCTTCAATTCATTATTTTCAACTTCACATTAATCATTCGTAGAAAACTTTAGATTTTTCTATTAAAAATTCCATAATTTTCTATTTCCCCTTAAAATTTGACAATTTCAATAGATAGAATCTTAAGGTTGAAGAAAACTTGTTTTGTGAAGAAAAATCAAGCATCTTAAAACTTAGAGGTTGAAGACTAGGGCATTGGCATCTCAAATATTCATCAAAATGTACAAGTGTAGGTCTAAATCACACCAAAAAAATTGAGTTCTTTTGGCATCCCAACTTTTACTTATTGCCCCACATTAAAAAAGAAAAATAAAAATAAAAACAAAAAACTAGTGTTTTGGATATCCTCGTTGTCTCCATTTTGGTGAATATTTGAGATACTCTTATATATTAAAAATGATGACTTGGCTCCCATGAACTCAATCTAATTTGATATAATAATTGAGAGTGACCTAAATACCGTCACCTTCAACCGATAGCCAAAAATCCTTATTTTCTCTCTTCAAATCTGGTCGTATTCAACTTTCAAATTTCAAGGAATGATATGGTTTTTGAAGAGTAACAAAAAATTTGGTAGAAAAATCTAGGGTATACTTAAAAGAGTTGAGGAAAAGTTTAAAACAATGGATTAAATAGATTACAAGGAATTTGCCATAATAATTAAGGTTTGAAGCTGACATATTTGGGAAGAAAAATTGAGGGTTTTTGGCTAGAGGTTGAAGATGAGGACATTTAAGTCATTTACAATTGGTATATGAGAGAAACTGAGGTCAAAGGGGGCATCTCATTAGTTTGGTAATATAGCGGTAAAGCAATTACAATATTATCAATTGTCTACATTTTGCCTTCTATAAGAAATTCCCGCCCTTGATTGTTGTTGTTGCATTTAGTTTAGATATTAGAATTTGACGGTACCTACAGCACGGGCATCGTCTTTGGGGTTAAAGGGGTAAAAGAGAAAATATAGTAAAGTTAAAGGGGTATTATTGAAAAAATGGGTAAAAGAGGAAATATAGTAAAATTAGAGGGATATTATTGAAGGGGGGAGGAGGAAAATGACAATAAATTTGAAGAGGGTAAAGAAGAAATGCTATAAAGTGGGATAGTATGGACCCCGTTTCATATTAGGTTTCTAGGTGGAATGGGGCCTTCATACCCCCGCAAAATTGTAATCGAAGTGGAATCTACCTTTGTGTTTTATTATATAGATTTTACATATATTAATTTTTTTTTCATATAATATCAAATCAAATTTTATTTGGATTTGATATGATCAAATATCCCATAGTGACTCCAACCTGATCCAAATGTGATCCATTGACATTATTAGGAGCCCAGCTTGGATTGACGAGGTCCAACTGCATTGGAGGAAAAAACTTTGAACCAACTAGTCGGAGTCAAAGAATTGAAGGAATTGGCCATTTTACATGACACATGGCCTCTCCACATTTTGGAGAATATTTGAGATACTTCAATGTTTTTAACTGATTACTGGCCTCTTGACTTGAATCTTCTCTTATAAAAAAATGAAAAATGACCTAAAAGCCCTTGATTTTTCTTTTCCAAACCAGAGTCATCTACAACCTCTTGGATATGACGATGATGTTTTGAGGTACATTTATACGAGCAATGAATTACCACGTCATTATGTTATAAAAATCACCATTAATTTTATATTGTTTCCTTTGTTACCCATCTAAATATGTTTTTATTCTCAAATGTTGCCTTAGAATTTTAAACTCCCTATTGAACTCAAATACATGGTACATTTGGTTGTTGGGAAAATCAGTTTGAAGATTAATTTTCTAAAAAAACGTGCTGGTGGTGCTTTATTTTATTTGTGGTACATTGGGGATTGCACTTTTTTTTTGTAAGGGATTTTTTATAATTTAAAATAAGTAAACCGATGTTGAAGATTACATATATTTTTATAATTTTAGAAAACTAACTATCATAGTTATAAGGTGGTGGCATTGTAATTTTATTTGTTGTGATGAAAATGACATTGACAATGGCAAGGTTAAATGTAAAAGTGGGGCATTTAAATTTTGGTATCAATAAACAATCCATTCTCTCATTATGATAGTAAAGATTTACCCCAAAAATTGATTTTCTTGGAAAATGTAATTTGCTTACTATCACTGCAAAATCAATTTTCTAACTCACTGGGAAATAGTTTTCTTGATTGACGTGAATGTTCAAGTTTGACTCTCTACCATAAAATGGTGACAAACTCTTCATCGAAATTAAGATTTCTTATACAATCAATCGATTTTCTCACAGTTTTTTATATTTTTTATGTACTTAGGGTATGTTTGGTAACACTTCTGAAGTCTGAAAATCTAGTTTCTATTTTCTGAAATCTGAAATTTGGTTATGAAAAAGTTGTTTGTTTGTTATTTTTAAAAGCTTCTGGTTACAAACAAAATTTTAAAACATTATGGTCATTTTGACAATAATACCTTTTTGTAATTTTAATAAATTGTTAACCGAAAAACATAACATGCTATACATAATGAAATCATCCACACATTTAATTTCGATTTTTAATAAATCAAACACCCCAAAAGTATTGTTTCAAATTGAATTCATACATGAGAAATTATATTCCAACAAGGTAATGCTCAAATAATAAAAAATCATGCATTTTCTAGTTGATTTGCAATTTGGTCACGTAAGGTAATCATATCAGCTTGTGTTTGCTGTAAGAATATTTTATTATAACATGGTGGATCTTTTGGCGATTCAGAGTCTAATAAAATATTACTCTCTTCGTCGACATCAACTTTATATTGTCGAAACAATTTATCATGGAGATAAACACAACGTAAGAAGTTGTGTATTACCATACATGCAATAACAATGTCTCGTTGGGTGTGATAATGATATGAAGGCATTTTATTTAAAATCAAGAATTTTTTTTCATACACCAAAGGGCCTCTTAATGACATTCCTTAATCAAGTGTGTGCATGGTTAAATTTCTCTTTTCTACCCATTGTATGTGTTCATCAATATATTCTTAACCAATACCGTGTGTTGCGATATTAAATCATAAAATCCCTAGTGTGTATATGTAGCATTACACAAATAATAAATATCTACAACAAATATAAAAAAATATGTAAAAATTATGCTATTGATTGTAAGATTAATTTGAAAATTGTTGGATGGATTACGTAATGTCTCATTTAACACCCTCGAGTCATGTGCAATTCCTTCCCATCCAACTATCACATATATGAACTTCATATCGAAATCACACATCGCCATGATATTTTGTAAACATTTTCCCTGTCTCATTCTTTTGAATGAGATTTGTTGATCAAGTGGAATGTATGCATCAATTAGTGTGCCATCCAATGTATCGACAACACCTTAAATGACCATTCTCTCATATGTACATGAGATCAAATTTCTCTCATTAGCTTTTTAAATGCTAGGGGACTATTATCTCTCATGCAAACGGTATCATTGCATCTAATACTTTATGAAAATACCTACTTACGATTTCTCCAGAATGTTGGAATTGATATTTTACTAATTAATTTTAACAATTATGACATATTGTCATCAAGAACATTGTCATTTTCTCTTTTACGTCTATATACCTACTATCACTTAGCTACTTTTTATGTAAAAAATGTTCACATAATTGTATGAAAACACTTTTCTCCTTCATAAAGATCTCGTATATTTGTGTCGAAGATCCTTTCAAAAGTTTCCGCACATATGCCTTGCTAGAAAATGATGAGGTACACAACCTTTGTCGAACATTCATACAATTTTTTAGTTTAAGTATAAAAAGTAATGTTACCAGTCTCACTAACATCTATTGTTGTGGCGTTAATGAAAAATTATAAAAGTTAGTACTAATTAAAGTTATAAAAAGGGATTCTTCAAACATGCAATTCCTAAAGTAAGTTATAACATGTCTATTTGATTAAATAATAATATAATAATTTCAATTAAACAATCAAAATTTTCATAGTATCATCCTGTAGACACCCCATTTTCGTACTCACCTAATTAATCAACTTGTCAACCCGATTGCAACGGTTCCCAATGATAGATGAATATTCCAATGTTTATTATTTGTTACTAGATATGTTTCAGAAATTCAGATGAAGTATTTTAAATACTTAAAACTTTAGAAACCACGTTACTCTAGGAAAATATGACTCAAAATCTAGAACTCATTATTCTTGGGACAAAAAGAAGTTTTATGAAAAAAATCATTAAAAATGATCAAATTACCAAAATACCCCTGACATCAAAACATCCTTAGGGCCTACATTACGATTAGAAAAATCCTTTCGAATACATAAAATAATAAATTAAAATCAAATAAATTATTTCGTCAATTTTTACCAAATTATAAAAATGCCCCTTATATGGTCCACAATTATTTCACGCCAAAAATCCATAAGTGACAAAAAATGATATCCTCATTGAATTCCTTACGAAAAATTAATTTTAAAACATCCCAAAATGTCGAAAAATAACCTCTGAACCCAGAAGTCCTCTTTAAGGGCAAAATGGTAATTTTTCAACCCTAAAAATTTAAAATTTTGAAATTAATAATTAAAACATTAATTAAAAAGTGAAATCTTAATAAATTGATTTAAAAATTAAACTAATTAATTAAGCCCACGGGCCAAATTTTAAGGGGTGGCCCACATAATATTTATTAAAAGTCTGGAGTCCTAAACAATTAAAAATATAATTAGGGGGTTTCTTCAAAAAACTTAAAAATATTCATTGTACGTAAGAATTAAAATCCTAATTAAATAACTTAATCTTATCTTGAAAAAACCTAGTCAAATTGAAAATTTTTTAAAAAACTTTATAAAAAGGAGCCTCCACAACCTAAACTCGCAGGTTAAGAAAAATCCTAGGAAAGAGAGGTCAAAAACTCTCCCCAACCTTCTCAAAATCCTAAATCTGAAGCACTAAGTCCCTATCTAATACTCAAACCCCATTTTTTGCTAAAAATACTCATAAATACTCAAAAAACATCCAAAAACCCTGGAAATACCCAAAAAATAAAAAAAATACTCAAATCTAGGAGGAGAATACCTCATCTTGGAGATCGAAACTGGATTTAGTGACAGAGACAAAAACAGAAAAACTCATACTAGGAACGCTCTTCGCTAGTTTTAAGAGAATCGATCGTCGCAATCATCCAGGTAAGTTAGGTTTTTTATTTTATTTTATTTTTTTAGGTTATGTTTAGCAATGTAAGTTTTTTGGAAAAAGTAGACACCGACATTTGTCGGACGGGATTGGTGCCTTACACATTCCAATTCTGTAACGTAATCCCCAGACCTATAGTTTCTTTTTCGTAGATCAATGTTGTTTATCTGTTTAGCATTTTTGAAATAAAGTCCATTGTTAGCATTTTCTTCATTAATCTATTCTTCGATGACATTAATAAGTCTCTCCAAGTTTTTCTCAATGTTGTTACCACAATTCAAATTCCTACGCCTTTTCTTCATCGGATCTTGTCATGTGTTCTTTTTAAGTAGGATGGTATCGATGTCATTATTCATTCCTAGGGTATTAAGAGTGCCTTCCACACTTACATCTTGAAAGTATGAATCCTATTCTTTTAAAAATGGACCATCATAAGTGTCTTGATCATCTAAATTTGTATACTCCACAGGTTCAAGACCATCCATATCTCTATCAACAATGGGGCACGGGATCGATGAGAAGGAGCTTCATGCTTTATCCCAATTTTAAAGAGTGTTTTAAAAAAATACCCATCATCATTTCAGTATCTATGAGAGGCTTGTTCCTAAATTTCTTATTTTTGAGGATCATTTATTTCAAACAATAATATAAAAATAATGAGACTAAGATTAGTTAATTAAATTAAAAATATGTAGTTAAGGGTTGGGACTTGTTTCTAAGACATCATCCCATTTCTACAGAGGAGAATTTATAGTATTGATATCTACACTAAGCTCATGTCTGGATATTCCAACAAGTTTTCGTCATATGTTGTAATTAGTCATCAAGTAATCATACTGATTTTTGAATACCTTATGAGTATAGTTTATTTCTCAGGCTTTATTGAATTCAGATTCTAGTCTTTTCCATGAAGTAGCGATAAGGGATACTCTTTTATACCTTCATTGTTCACCTCACTCAAGCACAACTCAAGGAAGTGTTTACTTTTTGAGTGATTCGTAGAAAAGTCCGCTTTATCAACACTCTTTTCTTGTTGAGAGTTTTGGTTATTCTTTTCTTTATCCTTATTCTTGGAAGTCATACCTATGGATAACAATGAAACATGATCAACTTTTAACGAATTTGAGAAATCATTTTAATTTCAAGTATGTATGTTCAATCTTCATTTTTTTTTTTCAGTTTTCCATGTAGAATTCATTTATGTCGTATATTGCAAATCTTAAATTTAACAACTTTTGGCCTAATTATCAAAAGTACATGGAGCATGGATGGTGAACGTCATCCAATAATTCATTTGATGTTCAAGACTTCTCTATCTATTCAGATTATGGTTTTGTGTATATATACCTATAGATTTAATAACGGGCTCTTATACACGTTATTATATATATATATATATATATATTATATATATATATATATATATATATATATATATATATATATATATATATATATATATATATAACTTTGGGTGTTATTAGTTCTAGTAAGATTGATCATTTGTTCATTTTACTGGAGATATTCACATCCAACCACCCTAGCCTAAGCCTAACCCACTCATCTACTACACATTTCCAAATGTGTTGAGACTGTGAGGAGTCTCTTTCATCCATAAAAGAAAAATGTCTGCCGACACAGAATGTAATCAAATAGAGATTAAGAAGAACATAAATAAAGGAATCCCACAAGTAATGCCATCATAAGCTATGTAAATCTAAAAAGGAACTACTAACTAACAGATCAAAACCACCATGGACTAACATTTTAGAACTTCATCACCAAACCAAAAATTTACATAATTTGGAAGAATATCCAACAAAACATAATCTCAACCAGCATAAACCCAAAAAATAATGCCCAAAAGAAAAATCAGAACATGGGTTAGCATACTTCATGAATGTAATTAGTTACAATCCACTCAAAAGATAAAAGAAGTGAAACCTTCAGCTTCATCAGTCTTAACTCAAAGCTACAAAGAAGTCTATAAAGTTTATAAATAAGCCTATCAAGCAAAGCTCATCATTTCTACAAATCATGATCTTTTTTTACCAAATTTTGATATTGGGTTTTGCTTTAAGATCGTAATTGATTAGATTGGTTAAAATTCATATTCAACATAATGTATCAAATCATAATGATATAAACTTGCAACCTATCTCATCCCACCAAAATCAAAATCTATCAACATATATAACCAATCTAATCAATTACGATATTAAAGTAGAATCCGATATCAAAATTTGGCAAGAAAAGATTATGAGTTGTAGAAATGATGAGCTTTGCTTGATAGGCTTCTTTATAGATTTTTTTTTATAGCTTTGCTTGATGAGCTTTACTTGATAGACTTCTTTATAGACTTTACCTTTTAAAACATGGTTTTCAAGTCCTATAGAAGAATCTCCACAAACATCATAGACAACTCTACCATAGATTATCTAGGTTATTAGCTTCCCTAGATAGATTCTCAATTTTATTAAACAAATCATAAAGACCAATAATAGAGAAATCTTAAATTTGATGGACAAGATATAGAATAGCAGATCTATATTTTTTTAATTGAAACAAATCAATAGTAGGACCCCATCAGAAACAAAAAAGCATGATTTCAAGCTCACCAAATGCAAAGATAGAGATAGATCTTATTGTGTTAGGGGGAAACCTTGACAACACAGTTGTAGAAGAAGAAGAGGTAGAAAGTTAAAAATAAGGATTTTTGGGTTCGTATAAAGAAGGGATACGTGATAGAAATCAAGGTTTTGAGAAAGGTATTTTAGGAATAATTTTTTTTCCAGATTTCATAAGTTTCAGCTAATGACATTCCATCGCTGATTTTATTTGTTTGAAATCTCCTTCTTGTTCTAAAGTCTAAACCTAAACAAACATATTTCAAACCTTTGAAGTTTGAATTTTAAGGGTGGGTCACCTCCATTCAGATTTCAAAAGTGCAACCAAACACAAACTTAGTATTTTATAGATATTAGACATCAAAAATCTCTATGGCGACGCATCAACTTTCAGAGGGGCTGCACTTTAGTGGTATGATTGCATTTAGGAAAAAGTAGGAATAGCTCCCAAGGGTGATAAACTGAGAGAAGTTTAGTGATGACTGATGACAATTAACAAGGGCTATGGCCTCTCAAGTATAAAAGATAAGGACACTTTATCCTACAAAAAAAAAATAAGGGATTGAATATCACTGATAAAAGTCTTCACATGCTAAGGAATGTAAATATTTTGCCAAAGCACTCAACTTCTATTTGAGAATCTAATGCCACTCTAATGGTTTTGCAACCTAACTTGATTGCCAACATCAACATCTTCTCGATGTCGTCTAATTCATGAAAGAGAATGAAATTAGCGAAAAAAACATAATCAAATGCAACAATAAGCTCTCCATTGGAGTCTTAAATAGATGTCCCTGGCTTTCCAAGTGCATCTCCAAGTAATTCATTCATATTTTTTTGCCATTTTCCATGAGGTGGAGCTGGTCACTTACACACACTACAAGAAAATTAGAATTTAGAAATGACACATAAAAATGATAAATTGTTCGTTTATGAATAAGTACGGTTTTAAGCCGTTTTAATTTTAAAAACTATTTGTAAAAAGGCTCTTTTACATGAAAAACTTTGAGAGAAAATATTCAAGTCTTATTTTTGTGATGGGGGGAACAAAATCGTCGATTGGAACGGAAGCTCGACAACCATGTATAGATTTCTGTAATTCCTTTACTTTCTAAAAACAAGCACACATGCAAACGGTGAGTCTCCCTTTGCTCATTAGATTCCACTTGAATAAGAAATCTTTAAATACTCTATTTGATAGATAAATTGTATTAAAAACTGAAACCCAATTTAGAGAATTCATAATTGAAATCTAAGCTTTTATTTATTTATTATTATACAGAGACTTGGAGATCTAAGCTCAAGAGAAATATACAGAAGCTTTAATATCTCTATTTTTTTTTATTATTGAAAATGGTAACAATATATTTGGGAAAAACTGTATAGGTGTGTTTCAATTGTTATTACCAAACCTCAATAACTTTTATATGATCTTGAATTTTATTTATGGTTTTTCGTCTCCTAGGTTGTTCCTCACATTACAGATGCCATTCAAGAGTGGATTGAGCGTGTAGCTATGATACCCGTGGATGGTAAAGAAGGCCCAGCTGATGTTTGCATTATAGAATTGCCATGGTTGGAAAATATACTGGTCTTCCAGATGCTTACCTTTCTGTATTGAAGGTGAATGTGGTTTTCTATTGATGCTCTTTTAGTTTTCCTACTTGATGCATATTCTTTTCTTCTCTTGTGCAGTGTAAGTGTGTTTGGGATCTCTGCCGAGTCTATGCAATGTTGCACAACCCTTGATATAGTGTATTTGCATGACATTCATCAAGACACTGTCAACATGGCCCATTCATAAGATTGGCCATCAGATGGACAATCTAGGTTGGCCATTTTAGCCCCTCCACAAAAAGAGAAAAGTTCACCACAATCCAGTAAACAAGTCTGTGAATGTTTATCTGGAAAACATTTTTTTATTAGAAAATCGTGGGCACCATTAGATGAACTTGGGGAAGGAAAAGTCGGGCGGGGTGCTGTACCCAGATACTTAATTCAATCTTGTATCATAACTTTGAAATTTGACATGTTTTCTCCTTTGTTCTATTATACTGAATATAGAATTTTGTATTGCATAATGAAAGAAGGGGTGGGGGGCTTGTTGTAAATTTATGATGCTTGAATGTGCCACCTCGGTGAGGTGGTAATTTCTCTGTGGTGCAATACCACATACCCAAGATCAAAACCCCTCTTTCACCTTTATGCCTATCGTAATTTCTCTGTGGTAATTTCTTGTAAATGAGGAAACAACTTTTAGAATGGGTTCTTCTTTGGATTAGCAATGGCACCAGCTCATGTTGAAGATAGATTTGATGATGCTTGGCTTCAGTTTGCAGAGGAACACCCCTGTGATGACTCAAGTGAGGTACATAATCCATATACATCATATGCATTAATGGCTTCAGCTACTGGTGGTGGTGGCTCTCAGCAGACTCATTTACCTGCAAAGGAATTAGAAAGGACTAAAAAGAAGAAGAAGCCTCTTAAGATAGCCATAAAGGCCATGATTAGAGGGTTTGAGAACTACTTGGAGGAGAAATAAGAACCCGCAACAAGCAAATGCAGTCATAATGTAGCTACTTGGCATAATGTTCTTCACCCATAAGTTTGAGTTATTGTTGAATCATATGATCATTTGAGTTGAATGCATGACATGATGTAGTTAGTTATGAAGTTGGCACACCATGAGGTTTTCTAATTACCTTTGAGATTTAAGATATAATTGCTTCATAGTGATGTTCTTAAGTAGGTTGCTGACAAATGAAGAATTAGATTAATTTGGGCCTTAAATAATTTTCAGGGAGGAGAGACTACGATTTTGGTCTGATCCTAATACTGAATTGAAGCTTGCTAAAGATACTGGAATCAGTGTATTTAGAATAGGAATAGATTGGTCAAGAATAATGCCTGAGGAGCCACTCAAAAGACTTACAGAAAGTGTAAGTTTGGTTTATATTTTTCTAATTTAAAATGTTTTTTGATGTTCCTTGCATCCATTCAATAGAATTGGTTTCTAGACACCAGACAAAGGATGTAACACCCCAAAATTTTAATTCGTATCTTGAGGAAAAATAAATAGTGGAATTTTAAGAAAATCTTGAAAGTGGGACTTAGGGTAAAATTGTGGGACCTTGTTTTGATCATTTTTAATAGAATCTGACCTCACCATTAGATTCAAAATGATCGAAAAACATTGTTTAGCCTGTAAGCACGCTCAAATGCGAGTCCGAATATAAAAGTTGCAAAATCCTCGATTACCGGGTCAGACCAGGCTAAAACAGTGACTTTTTATTAGAGCAATAATTTGTAAAATTCGATCATACCATTGGGTTCATAACGAAAAATTATTCAACATGGACTATTTATTTGTCATTTTTAGAGATCAGGAAGTCGACTTATCGTCAAAAATGAAAATGACATCAAGTTTAGGGGTCACCTCAGGCTAAAAATGTAAAATTTTGATAGAGATATAATTTGTAGAAATTGACTATACCATTAGATCCGGAACGAAAAATTAGGTGAAATAGAGTATTCATTTATCAGTTTTGAAGTTCGGATGATCAAGTTATCATCGATCAAAATAATAGACGAAATACCAAATTCGTCCCAAATTTCATTTAAATAATATTTTAATTTTTTTAATATATCATCTTCCCCAACTCGTCATACAGCCGAGACATACGAAACGAAAAAAAAAAATTATTTTTTTTACAAACTTCCACCTCAGATCTCGTGCAAACGGCTTGCCGTCGACGACTGACGCAGAAGGGAGAAATGTCCGCAGCTTCGACATCTACAAAACCCACCCAACCTTTCTTCGTTTCACTTTCTATTTCACCCGATATCTTCAAAAATCAGCCGTATTTGGATACGGAAATTTTGAAACTTTGACCTCGGATTTCGTCCGTTTCGGGGTCAAACCGTCTTCCGACGCAGAAGGGAGAAACGTCCGCAGCCTCATTCTCTACACAACCCAATCAAATTCCTTCCGTTTTCTCGTCTTTTTCACCCCGTATAGTCAAAAATCAGCCGTATTTTTACACGGAGATTTTCATAACTTCGACCTCGGTTTTCATCGATTTCGGGGTCAAACCGTCTTTCGCCGTAGAAAGGAGAAGAGACGAGCACATCGAGATCTTCAAAACCACTGGGCCGATTTCGAAAATCAACCGCTTCGAAGTTCGGTCTGTCTCGATTTCCGCGCATACGCTTTGATCCTTTCGCCTAGACATTGTAAGGAACTCTCAATTTCTATTAGTAATCGTAGATTGTGAAAATTGCATTTATGATTTTATTGAAAAAAATTTGGATGTATTTCCGAAATGTAGAATTCTTTTGTCATTTCAAAAATTCACGTCAAAAATTGCATGACTGATATGTTTAATTGTATTTTTAACAAATTATACGTGGGTAGGGTATTTTAACGGGTTATTTCCATAAATTGGGTCTTGTGCACTGCTCGGACCCCGTTTTAATATAAAATTTATTTTCTTTTTTAATATTATTGATAAAAATAAATTCTTTAGTTGGAAAATGTGATTTAATATTCAATGAACTCATATTGAGTTGATGAATATCAGAAAATGGATGTTTTATTGAAGAAATTGAAAATTGTAAAAATCGAAAAGAGGGAAAAAGGGTATGAAACGATAAAATGTCAGAGTCACACCCGAGGGGTGATGTCTGCATTTTACGTTGTTGTGTTGTGTGTAGGTTGGTGAACAGATATCCAGGGATAATATTGTTGGTTGCATGTTTATTTAAATTTCTGTTAGCGCGAGGCGCTCCGTTATGTTATTTATGTTAGGCCGGGTGGCCACACTTGCATGGTAGGAAACTGGATATCTATTCTCAACCTTGTATTGTTAATTTCTCTTTTATTTTTAAATGAAAATAATATACATATGTAGCTATTTTGTGAGCTGTTAAAGAGTTTGTGAATGCCTGAAGGGATAGTGCGTCATATCATCCGGAGTGGTGTACTATCCTGGGATGTACGGTAGAGACCACCAAGCTCATACGTGGTATGGGACGCGTATGAGAGTGGAGTCACAACTGGAATCCCGGTTTATTCCTCTATTTCTTTACCAGTGAACTTGTAATGTAAAGGTGGTCGTATACGAATGGTTTGCATATTTGGGAATCACATGTACGCCTGATAGGCATAGACGAAGATGATTGGTCAGTGATCACTAACAATCTATAGTAGTCGAACGTTCTGACACATTGAAAAGAGACCCATTGCTTACGGTCACGTCAAACGGCCAGCCTGAGCCGGATAAATGGTCAACCAAGTGTGGTAAGTGCAGCAACCGGCCACAAAATCAGGAACTAAAAACCAGAGAAGAATTGTAACATTATGTCCCGACTGGGAGCGATCCAGTCGTGAATCCCAACTTTCTAATTCCAATACTCCACCATTGTGTATTATGTATCTGTTGTTTATTTTGATATATAAAATGAAATCTATGTTTATTATTTCCCTTTGATCAATTATATTTGTATAAAAAGATAATATTATAGTGAGTACTGCTGATCGATGTAATGTGAGTTTTAAAATGTTTAGTTGTTCATCCCTGGCTATATGTACCAGTTAATCGTAATTTCTTCTGTAAAACTTTGACTATTTTAAAATGATTCAGTATGCTTATTCGTTCATGTTAGGAGGGGTTATTGGCAGAAATTGTTTGTTTCCCTACTGGGTAACCATTGTTACTCACCATTTCCTTCTCCATTTTTTTAGTTTCAAATCTTAAGCTTGACGAGACAGGTATAGAGCATGAGTGAGAATCATCTGGTGGGTCAGATAGACAGCCAGAGTTTGTCACTTGGTGAGTATTAGGGCTACATCCCTCTAGTGGTGGTAGTTTGTCTAGGTAATGTTATAGATTTTGTTCTGAGCGTTAGGACTTTTGTTTGAGTGAGAAATAATTGTATAATCTTGTATTCTGATTATTCTTTCGCACTCTGATATTTCATTCGTTATTAGACGTATTTAAGCTTCCGCTAGTATTATATTTTTTATATGTATGCAGGATTGTATGTCGTTTATCAGGTGTAGGTTGAACGCCTTGGAATGCTAACATAAACAGAGGAGACAATGCCGAAATTTCGAGGTGCCACTTAGTACCTCGAGATCTGACATGGGGATTTGTGTTAGCGTTCGGCGGGGCGCCACAGATGGTATCAGAGCATAGTATTAGATCCGTATGGGATATTGATCTGCTATGTTTTGAAGAATTGGCTGATACCACAGTTATTAGAGCGATAATCATAGAATGTCACTAGGAATTCGGTATCCGAACTCACTAGTAGTTCCGTATTGGAATTACGAGTTCTTCCGTGTCTAGAAGTCTATAGAGCCTAGTAAGCCTAAGATAAGATTTTAGATTTATTCTGTTAGTAATGGAAATGGAGTCCATTACTAAGTTCCAAGCTATGATAGGAATTCATAGTCACGTAAGAGTGGTTTTGGCCTTATTCTGATAAGTGCCTTGTTACGGATAAACACAAGCGAGAGGAATAGACAAGGTAGAGGCCGAAACGTAATAGAGACGAGGTAGATTCTAAATCAGACCACTGATACAATAGCGCAATTAATGTTATTAATGAGATAGATAATTAAGTCTCATATCAAGTTCAAAGAGGAAATATGAATAATACAACCACCACCACCTTAAAGCCAAATGGAAGGAAGGCAATTAGCGACAAACAGTTACGAAACTAACAAATTCATAGGAAAAATAACAATAAGTGGGGAATGATATTATAGATATACCAACTCAATGGATGGAAGAATTTCATAAGAAATAACAACATATACTACTAAATCCATCGAAAGAAAAATGTTGTGGTATGTTATGAGTGTAGCAAATCGAGACATAAATGAGAGCAATGTTAGGGTCAACGTCAATTGATTAAGGATGTGTGGCTCCGAAAGGTGTTAGACAAACCAATGTATGAGATAATAAGGCCACCATATTTTACTAAAGTTGATAACGTATTCGTGCCATCCTGAACATACAAAACTAGCGATCGGAAGTGAAAGATGGTACAAGACTTACCACAATTGTAAGGTGCTCCATTAAATCTAAGAAATGAAGAAGCGCTGGACTTATTCTCAAGAGATAAATACTATTCTACCTCAGGGAACATTACCACAGGTCGTGTCTTTGAATAATGAGAGAATTCCCCAACTCAAAGGATAGATAAATATAAGGTGTGGTTGTAGAATTTTTAATGATTATGTCTACCGAGATTTGGGTGTTTTTTTTTCCGATCCGATTGAAGTCAATGAGTGGGTTTTGAAGACCTAAGAGATTTTGAGTGTCATGTGGTGCCCAAGAAATCAATGGATGATGGTGATTACATTCTAATTGGATGAGGATACCAATCATTAATAACGTTTTGAGATGAATATATTGGGAGATGGATCGTTTGAGTGGGTAGAATTCGAGAGGATATTTGTTGATAGATTTATATTTGAGATTGCTCGAGAAATCAAACACTAGGAGTTTTTGAGATTAGTGCAGGGTAATCTATTGATTACCGACTATGATATGAGGTTCACTAAGTTGTCACGATATGCGCCCGAGCTTATCCTGACAGATTTGCAGAAGGCCCGTAAATTCTTTAAAAGACTATAACCCTACCTAAGGGCCAAGAGATCGATGATTAAGACTACCAATTATAGAAATACGGTAAATCGAGCTTAAAGGATAAAACGAGAGGAGATAGAGTTTCAGACCTTCAAGGGGTAAATGAGTTGACCTTAGATTTCTTTTCTTCCCAGATCAGATTCGAGCAAGAGACCGATTTATTCGAAGTCAATCTCCTCCAAATCCATGTATCTATAATATAGAACTCCTCCACTATCAAGTTGTAGAGTTCCCCAATCGTCGAGTTATAGAGCAGTTGGAGCTCCAATGATACCAACAAGGCCAAAGGAATCAACAAGGTAGGTTCAGAGCTTACAAACTCCAGTCTACCAACTGCCTACTCCACAGAGATCTACGAAGACAAAATTATTGACATTGTTACGCGTGTGGTCAGGTGGAACATATTAGGAAATAATGCTCTCTATCACAGTCACGAGCAAGGATTGTGACCCAGGAGAAAGTACATGTCTCCAACGAAGTTTTGGAAGGTACAATTTCTAATTATAATGTTAGAACGTGGAGTTTTACTCAATATTGGTTCCTCTAGATTATATAATTCTGTGAATAGTTTGCACACTTGCTAGAACTAGAAACCACTGACACAGGTCAAGTAATGAAATTATTTATACCATTGGAAGGCCTTGCGAAGAAAGAATAAGATTTTTGGAAGATCATTTAAGAACTTGCAAAATAGGTATTAGAATAATTGTAAAGTGTGAAAAGACAAGTGATGTTCAATTGGTACGTTAGTCTTTATATCAATAGTCTAGTCAATTACTTGTATATTACGCTAGTAGATAAGCAGGTGTTTCTTGTATATCCTTCATGTCGAGAGCTACTTCCTCGAATATCAACACAGGGAGTTGCATATCTTTCCTTTCGATTGAAGATGACTTAACTTTGGGAGGCCTAACGACTGAACTATTAGATAAAACAGCTCTTGCTTTACGACTTCTTGAATTGATTCTCCTCCTTTGAAAAGATAGATCATCTTTTCCCTTTCATCTTTCTATCCTCGGTGTCGGCTTTAACTCTTCTTTTGCTTTCTCCTTTCACGATCGCCTTCCAGTAGAAGAATTCATTATTATCGTTCTCGTTACGTGATCAATGCCTTCTATAGACAAGCGCTCACTTCAAGACTTCGATCGTGGTTCCTTTTCACTCCTTGAAACGAAAGAGTTATAAGTAATGATTATGATTCCGTAGAAGCAGCGGCTACTACCTACCTGTGCCCACATCCATCCTAAAGAGATTTAGTAGAGTATAAGTTAGGAGGTGGGTCGATGTAAAATGTGAGAAAGAATAATCTTGTGACAATGTTGCATTAATGATGACTTAATGGAATTGTGAGAAAATAGATGTATGATTTATCCCCTCGAGTAAGATCTTAAATTATAAAGGTTATGACAGAGGATTTGAGGAAATATCGCAATAAGTAGAAATGTAATATTGAATCGAATATAAAGACAGTGGTGTGTTGCAGTAAGACTATGCATTGGGGAGTAATATTCATAACAATTATGAGTAAAACATAATAGACGATGTAATTAATGAGAGAAGTAAAGATGTAATTAATGAGAGAAGTAAAGATGAAGAATAAAGAAAATGTGAAAGGATTGTGGTTGATAGATATTGGTGGGGAAGTGATACAATGTGAATTGATTGTTATCTTGTGGTTATATAAATAATGGATTAGTTGGAGTATAAGTTTGAATTAGAGTGATTAATTAATGAATGTGTTGGGTTGATGGAATATGGGAGACATAAGTCTACGAGTTATAAATTAGATTGGTTGGGACTAACAATAGATGGTAATCGAAAATAAGCGTTGTCTCTTATTTATGTCGTGTTAGTGGAATCACGACAAAGCTCAATAAGGTATGATTTCAATTTCGAGGAAGAAATTTTTATTAAGGGGGGGAGAATGTAACACCCCAAAATTTTAATTCGTATCTCGAGGAAAATAAATAGTGGAATTTTAAGAAAATCTTGAAAGTGGGACTTAGGGTAAAACTGTGAGACCTTGTTTTGATCATTTTTAATAGAATCTGACCTCACCATTAGATTCAAAATGATCGAAAAACATTGTTTAGCCTGTAAGCACGCTCAAATGCGAGTCCGAATATAAAAGTTGCAAAATCCTCGATTACCAGGTCGGACCAGGCTAAAACAGTGACTTTTTATTAGAGCAATAATTTGTAAAATTCGATCATACCATTGGGTTCATAACGAAAAATTATTCAACATGGACTATTTATTTGTCATTTTTAGAGATCAGGAAGTCGTCTTATCGTCAAAAATGAAAATGACATCAAGTTTAGGGGTCACCTCAGGCCAAAAATGTAAAATTTTGATAGAGATATAATTTGTAGAAATTGACTACACCATTAGATCCGGAACGAAAAATTAGGCGAAATAGAGTATTCATTTATCAGTTTTGAAGTTCGGATGATCAAGTTATCATCGATTAAAACAATAGGCGAAATACCAAATTCGTCCCAAATTTCATTTAAATAATATGTTAATTTTTTTAATATATCATCTTCCCCAACTCGTCATACAGCCGAGACATACGAAACGAAAAGAAAAATTGTTTTTTTTACAAACTTCCACCTCAGATCTCGTGCAAACGGCTCGCCGTCGACTACCGACGCAGAAGGGAGAAATGTCCGCAGCTTCGACATCTACAAAACCCACCCAACCTTTCTTCGTTTCACTTTCTATTTCACCCGATATCGTCAAAAATCAGCCGTATTTGGATACGGAAATTTCGAAACTTTGACCTCGGATTTCGTCCGTTTCGGGGTCAAACCGTCTTCCGACGCAGAAGGGAGAAACGTCCGCAGCCTCATTCTCTACACAACCCAATCAAATTCCTTCCGTTTTCTCGTCTTTTTCACCCCGTATAGTCAAAAATCAGCCGTATTTTTATACGGAGATTTTCGTAACTTCGACCTCGGTTTTCATCGATTTCGGGGTCAAACCGTCTTTCGCCGTAGAAGGGAGAAGAGACCAGCACATCGAGATCTTCAAAACCACTAGGCTGGTTTCGAAAATCAGCCGCTTCGAAGTTTGGTCCGTCTCGATTTCCGCACCGATTACCTCGATTTCCACGCACACGCTTTGATCCTTTCGCCTAGACATTGTAAGGAACTCTCAATTTCTATTAGTAATCGTAAATTGTGAAAATTGCATTTATGATTTTATTGAAAAAAATTTGGATGTATTTCCGAAATGTAGAATTCTTTTGTCATTTCAAAAATTCACGCCAAAAATTGCATGATTGATATGTTTAATTGTATTTTTAACAAATTATACGTGGGTAGGGTATTTTAACGGGTTATTTCCATAAATTGGGTCTTGTGTACTGCTCGGACCCCGTTTTAATATAAAATTTATTTTCTTTTTCAATATTATTGATAAAAATAAATTCTTTAGTTGGAAAATGTGATTTAATATTCAATGAACTCATATTGAGTTGATGAATATCAGAAAATGGATGTTTTATTGAAGAAATTGAAAATTGTAAAAATCGGAAAGAGGGAAAAAGGGTATGAAACGGTAAAATGTCAGAGTCACACTCGAGGGGTGATGTCTGCATTTTACGTTGTTGTGTTGTGTGTAGGTTGGTGAACAGATATCCAGGGATAATATTGTTGGTTGCATGTTTATTTAAATTTCTGTTAGCGCGAGGCGCTCCGTTATGTTATTTATGTTAGGCCGGGTGACCACATTTGCATGGTAGGAAACTGGATATCTATTCTCAACCTTGTATTGTTAATTTCTTTTTTATTTTCAAATGAAAATAATATACATATGTAGCTATTTTGTGAGCTGTTAAAGAGTTTGTGAATGCCTAAAGGGATAGTGCGTCATATCATCCGGAGTGGTGTACTATCCTGGGATGTACGGTAGAGACCACCAAGCTCATACGTGGTATGGGACGCGTATGAGAGTGGAGTCACAACTGGAATCCGGGTTTATTCCTCTCTATTTTTACCAGTGAACTTGTAATGTATAGGTGGTCGTATACGAATGGTTTGTATATTTGGGAATCACATGTACGCCTGATAGGCATAGACGAAGATGATTGGTCAGTGATCACTAACAATCTATAGTAGTCGAACGTTCTGACACATTGAAAAGAGACCCATTGCTTACGGTCACGTCAAACGGCCAGCCTGAGCCGGATAAATGGTCAACCAAGTGTGGTAAGTGCAGCAACCGGCCACAAAATCAGGAACTAAAAACCAGAGAAGAATTGTAACATTATGTCCCGACTGGGAGCGATCCAGTCGTGAATCCCAACTTTCTAATTCCAATACTCCACCATTGTGTATTATGTATCTGTTGTTTATTTTGATATATAAAATGAAATCTATGTTTATTATTTCCCTTTGATCAATTATATTTGTATAAAAAGATAATATTATAGTGAGTACTGCTGATCGATGTAATGTGAGTTTTAAAATGTTTAGTTGTTCATCCCTGGCTATATGTACCAGTTAATCGTAATTTCTTCTGTAAAACTTTGACTATTTTAAAATGATTCAGTATGCTTATTCGTTCATGTTAGGAGGGGTTATTGGCAGAAATTGTTTGTTTCCCTACTGGGTAACCATTGTTACTCACCATTTCCTTCTCCATTTTTTTAGTTTCAAATCTTAAGCTTGACGAGACAGGTATAGAGCATGAGTGAGAATCATCTGGTGGGTCAGATAGACAGCCAGAGTTTGTCACTTGGTGAGTATTAGGGCTACATCCCTCTAGTGGTGGTAGTTTGTCTAGGTAATGTTATAGATTTTGTTCTGAGCGTTAGGACTTTTGTTTGAGTGAGAAATAATTGTATAATCTTGTATTCTGATTATTCTTTCGCACTCTGATATTTCATTCGTTATTAGACGTATTTAAGCTTCCGCTAGTATTATATTTTGTATATGTATGCAGGATTGTATGTCGTTTATCAGGTGCAGGTTGAACGCCTTGGAATGCTAACATAAACAGAGGAGACCATGCCGAAATTTCGAGGTGCCACCTAGTACCTCGAGATCTGACATGGGGATTTGTGTTAGCGTTCGGCGGGGCGCCACAAAGGATGTGGTGTTATTGATTGGTTATCCTATTTAGAGATAAATTTGGATGATATTTTATTTTAGTTTTTGGCATGACATAGGTTAATTATGCAACACTGGAGCGATATAAATGGATCATACAAAGGGTTCGCTCATATGGAATGAAGGTCATGCTGACTTTGTTCCACCACTCACTTCCTCTATGGGCTGGAGATATAGAGGATGGAAGCTTGAAAAAACCATTGATTATTTTATGGATTTTACAAGTTTAGTTTCTTACTTGTTGATCAGTTATTCATTTTATCAATTTTAAGTTTTTGTAGTGTAGATTAGTTCTGTCTTTTGTTGTAAGAAACACCACTTGTTATATCATTTTTGAGTATTTCTAGACATGTCAAAGTGCATCTAGACATATTTTAACGTATGCGTCTATGTTGAAACGTTTTTGTGCAAAGCTGGCTTTTTCAAGTGTATCTTCTGTGATTTTAGTTAAGCTAGAAACCTTTGTGTGACTCAGTTAATGCTTGTAAGTTGAATAGTAAGACGGGAGTCAATCTCAGCCAATTCATTTTTAATTTGGTTGAGTCCCTTAGACTTGTAGATCTTTCCATTCAGTTGGCTGGAAACTGAGACAACTCAGCTGAGACATGTTGACTCTGTATGGTTTCCATTTCACAAGTATCTATTATTACTAAATTACTATATCACTTTTATGTTTATTTTTCAGGTATGATCTCCTAGGCCAGTTCATGCCTTTAATTGGGAAAGACTGGACTCAGTCTGGGGTAGCACAGCTTCTTTCTGCAATTAGGGTATGCCATTCACCTGTTCTACCTTTTATCTTTTAGAGTCCAGTATCATTATTAGTTATAGCTCCAATAAAAAAATGTCCTATTGTTAGAATTTATTTCATGAACAATGGAATTATTCTGGGAATTTGAAGATATTGAGGTGCTTTTGTTACGTTTCGTTTCCAAATGGAGTGATTGCTTTTACTTTTCGTGATGTTGGAGTTGATTCATTACTGAATTTAACTGTGGGAAAATGGTTATCAGTTACTTTTTTCTGAGCGCACGTGCAATCGTGCAAGCATATTTAAATAGAAGTTTCCTCCTCAACCTAAAATAAGTATTATTAGGAAGCCTTGATTTCTTTATCTGATCTCATTTTTTTTAATCTTGGAGCTATGGAAGCTATTAAGTTTCTCGTTTCCCCCCTTAAAAGTTTGCGTTGTTGGTGTCTTAGGATTCATCGCTTCTTCATTGAATGTTGAAAAAATAATAACATCAACTAAAATTTGCTTTTTTATTGTCAACACGGACTTTGGGTCCTTTAACTTAGGTATTTTTATTTGTATTCAATTTATTTATGCTTCTGATTGGACTACCTTTGGAGCTGAATAGTGGACATGAAGGTTTCTCACCTTATAGTCTTTGGTTCTTTGGTTGATCAGGAGCACTTGCTTCTCGGACACTCCTTTAAAGGTGCGGAAGCTCATCGTGAGAGTATACAGTATAGTAACATGAAAGGTTGCTCGATTGGTAGTTGCGGGCATTGTGGGGATCTTAGAGAAGATAGGGAGGGATGGGAGTGATGGCATTGCTTCCTTATAGGCACCTGTGTTTGTGTAATGATTGTGAAAGGTTTATCGATGCATTGTAATTTTGAATTTGTAAATTATGACTCATTGTAATTCTTTTGTGTATAAATTAATGTGATAGAGAACCTCGATGTTCTCTATTTGGGTCTATTTTGACCGTGGGTAATAGGTGCGTAGAAAAAAAAATTAAAAATTAATTTTTTTTATAAGTTTAGATATCAGTTTATCATTTTAGATATCGATTTGTAACCGATGTCTAAAGTCTCATACTTAGGACATCAGTCTTATAAAATCCGATGTCTAAGATATTTTTGTGCTAGTGTGTACTGTTATATAAACGGAGATTTGGAACGGTTTTTAGCCATTCCAAATTGTGAGTTCTGGAACGGTATTTAACTGCTCCAAATCCTAAGATCAAGAACGACTTCCAGCCATTTAAATTCATTAACGATGCCTTGATTAGAGACAGTCTGTCAACTGTTTCATACTTGCTTAGGAACAGTTATAAACTATTCCTAATTTCCATATTTGTTGTAGTGACATGATGGGCATAATAAGGATGAATTGATCGTCAATTGCCAACAATACAAAGAAGGATCTATTGAAGGCCAAATTCATAACTTAATAATTTAAGGTTGAAATCTTCACCCTAATATCGTCCACAATAATTTTTTTACTTATCGCGGGTATCCTCACTTTTCAGGTGAGACTAATCCCACAATCACACGCACAACCATCTCGAAAAGTCCTACGTGCAATTGGTTGAGTTGAGGGTCAACCAGACCTTGGAGGGTGGCCCTAAGGAATTCATTGCTTCGTAGTGTTTCGAACACTTGACCAACCCTTCCCGAGGAGCTTATCTTGTTTGACTTGTCATTAGGCTAACCCTTTGGGGTTAATATCTTGTTGGGATTTAAACCCTTTACTACTAAGATCTTTACACTCACAATCAATCAAAATTGATGAAAAACATAACCTATTAATTATTAAGTTCTTGAATATATCTGTGACGCTTCAATCCAATTAAAACACAAATAAATAAAGGCAAGATTACCCTGCGATTTCCCATCTTCTCTAGCTGATAAACGCATCAAGCAAACCCTCAATGAACATACGAAAATCCTTTAACAAATTAAGGTTCACTACCCCAACTCTATACATGTCTTGGCAATGGGAACAAATCTTGAACGTGAATGAGAGGGGGACGACCTCCACTATATAAAGATAATCAGCCCATCATAGAAATAATAGGAGATTAAATTAAAGGACATCAATCTCTATAATTTATGAAATCACAAATCCTACGAATTGAAAATCCCAATTAGATTGCAAATTGGTTTCCAATTTTACCCTTATTTCACTTAAGCAACAATTCAACCCATTAAAGGAAATTAATCTGTGATGGACCAATTAGGAAGTTTTTACACAATAAAACACTCACATGATTTTGAGAAAACACCACTATATATGGGATTAAAATGCCAACAATCTCCCACTTGGTCCACACAAATAATTTTGATTTTAGAAAAAACAACACTTGGGTTGATGACTTCATTTTAAGATCTAGTGGCCATTCTTATTTTGAAAAAACCATTGCTTAACAGTATTTAGGTTTATCTTTAACTTTCATCTAATTTTAAAAACAACACTAACAATGGATCATGAATGATTTGGTGGTCCTTTTATTGACTCCAAGTCAGTTCCATGGTCTCAAAGTTAGTAGCATCAATTTATTGTGGTTTTAACAGATTGATATGTGAGATCATGCACACACTTCATGCAATTAAATGTGTACATGTTCTATATTCGTCATGCTTCACACTTTTAGTGTGTCATTTTGATATATTATGACAAAAAAACCATGTGAATAACCATCACCATCCTATCATAATGAAGGATATCAATGCATTGCCCAAATGCTTCTAACCCAAACATACCTCATGAACACTAAACCATATTCCAAGTAACTGCAGATAATAATAGGATAAGAATTTACAGATGTGTGCCCATCACATCTAATTTAAACCTCAGAATAATAATATTCCTAGGCAAGCTTTAGATTTTACTTCATTGCATATGCATAAATAACATATACGAAAAAAAAAATGATGCATCATTACAGATGGCAAATGTGAAACTTTAAAATTTGTAAGATAACTCTTACTCAAATGACATAGTTAACAAACTCTAACAATCCCTTCTTTAACCTTTCTACACGAGGAGACTCATGATCTTTTTGCGATTCTTAATTTTGGTCACATACTCTATCTTTATATATTTGATAGTAACTTCAATATTGAATAAACAACCACAAGACTAAAATTCTAGGCTTTACACCGTGTTTAGACCTAGAAGGGGGTGAATAGGTAAAATAACAATTCTTTTTAATTCTCTTCGATTATCTAGGTAAGTCAATTGAAAAGATCAAGGAACAAAGCTAAATTCTCCACCCAAGAAGCTAACCTAAGTCTCAAGATTATGCTAAAGTAAGTTAATACTTAGAAATGCACAAGTTCAACTTAAGTCATTCATGGACAAACATACAACTCTAAAATGTGATGTAGATACTTTAACAAACATTTGATATGCAAGTTATGACATTTATGTCATTCATTCAAAATAGAGCATAAAACATAATCGTAAAGGAGATGAAAGATTTATAGTGGTTTGAAAACTTGCCTACATCCACTACCAAGTATCCTACTTTAGGGTCTTGGGCTCCACTAACAAATGATGTTTATGGTTCACCTCAAAACCTTACAATTCAGATTTTATCTAGGCTAAATCTTAACATATTCTAATCAAGTATTTGTTAATGACTGTTGCTTTTTACCCAATTGTTTTAGTCTATAGGCATGTTGCCCATAAAGTTCTGTTTCTATTTTTAATTTTATCTTTGTGTTGTAGGTCAGGGACTATAGGAAAAGGACAACAGGTCATGTTTATGCAATGAAAAAGCTTAATAAATCGGAAATGCTTCATAGAGGACAGGTATTCATTTTATCTATCACATGAGAACTTTTTTTAAATTGTTGTTCCATTATGCTTATTATCATTTTTCTATTTCGATTGGTCATCTCGATCGCTTTCTTATATCTCTGTTTTTTCTATTAAAATTCTGTTTGGCAAAAAAGGGAAAAAGGGAAAAATGGAGAAGGAAAAAAAGGAATGCTAATGCTTGCATGATCTTAGATGAAAGACAAAACTCACTCGTTGAAATTGAATAAATCATGTTTTGAGGGGGTGGGAATTAGTCAACGAATTTTCTGATTAACTATATATCCAAATTCAGTGTTAGGGAGTTCATTGGCTGTTCGATAAGGGAGGTTCTACTCATCTAAAAGTGCCTTCGATTCATGGGGTACGCAGACCCACTTTTGATTTTTGAGGTTTGGGACTTGCCACCCAGTTATTACAGTCTAGGAACCGAGCATTGACTCTAAAAAGGAAAATAACACTAATCTATGAAAGAAACTATGGGTCCGGGGATCACGTTACGGGGTTGGAAGGTGTTAGGCACCAACCCCGCCCGACAAATGCCGGTCTCTACTATTTTCCAAGAAGACTACATTGCTAAAAAGACCTAAATGAAAAATAAAAAATATTTACCTTAATGATCGCAACGGTGGTTTCCTCAGAGCTGTCGGAGAGTATCTTCGTACGTATTTTCTTGCTATTCTCTTGTTACCGGATGTACTTCTGATCTCCAAGTTGAAGTATCTTCTTCTTAGATGTGTGAGTTTTCTATTTTTTTTAATGGATTTTTGAATGTTTTGAAAGGATTTTTAGGTGTTTTTTTAAACAAAAATTGGGGTATGGATGTTGGGTAAGGGGTTTAGACTTCAAAATTAGGGTTTTGGGAAGGTTGGGGAGACTTCTTGAACTACTTTATCTAGGATTTCTTCTTGGATACAAAAATAGGTTATAGAAACTCTTATTTATAGATTTTTTAGGAGCTTTTTAGATAGAGTTAATGTTTAATTAGAATTCTTTTGAATATCGTTAGTGTTTAATTAGAATTATTTTAGATAGAATTAGTGTTTGATTATAATTATTTTAAATAGAGTTAGTATTTGATTAGAATTCTATTAGATAGTTTTACAGTTTAATTAGAATTTTATTAGATAGTTTTAGAGTTTAATTATGTTTCTTTTAGATAGTTTTAAAGTTTAATTAGAATTCTATTAGGGTTTTGACTTAAGTCTCACTTGATTGACTAGAATTTAGGATTTTGACTTAAGTCTTACTTTATTGACTTTAATTTTAGGATTTCACTTTACATTAGTTAATATTTTAATTATTAATTTAAAAAAATTTTAATTATTAAAATTATAAAATTACCGGTTTGCCCTTAGAGATGACGTTTTGCGTTTTAAGTCATTTTTCAATGTTCCAAGATGTTTTGGAATCAATTTTTCTTAAGGAATTCAATGAAAATATTGGTTTGTGTCATTTATGAAATTTTTTGTGTGAAATGGTCGTGAACTTTATGAGGGGCATTTTAATAATTTTATCAAATTTTGTGAAAATTGACGAAATGATTTATTTGATTTCGATTTGTTATTTTATGTGTTTGAAAGGATTTTCCTAAGCGTAATGTAGGCTCTAGGGATGTTTTGATGTTAGGGGTATTTTGATAATTTGAACATTTTTTAGTGATTTTTATTGTAAAGCTTCTTTTTGTCTACAAGATGATGATTTTTATATTTTTGGAGTTATATTTTCCCAACGTAGCGTGATTTTTACAGTTTTGTTTGTTTGAGATACCTCATCTGAATTTTTGAAACACATCTAGTAACAAATAAAGCATTGGAATAATATTCATCATTGGGAATTGTCGCGATCAGGTTGACGAGTTGAATAATCAGGTGACTGCAAAAAATGGGGTGTCTACATACCCCTCTTTGGCAGAGGGTTGAAGCAAACTAGATAGCAAATCTATTTTGGTAGATAGTGCGATATCCGAATGTCAAAGCTAGTGACAGTTCATTTTACAGTCTGATTTAGTAATTCATCGGGACATTCAGATCCTTGAGGGTAAAACTCTCTACAAACAAGTTTGTCAGGTCCTCGAGTTTGAACTCTCATTGATGATGTCAGACCCTCGAATTTTAGAAAATTCTCCCTAACTAATGCAAAAGTGCACGTGTGTGCAATGGTGTGATGTTTACTGAGTAAAAATGTGCCAGGTCCTAGAGATATTCTCTCATTAACAATAATGATTTAAAATTGAAATGTGCTTATGCAACGAAAGCAATCATGGCAAAGTTGAATAATGAGGTAGTTGGAGTCATAACATTGTAGGAACTTCGTTAAATCCTATTTGAATTTCTTTTTTAGAGTTCGAAAAAGTTTGAGTCTCATTTATCGATTCGAACCTATTGTCACGCTTCTCGGGCTGAGGAACTTAAACAATCTTGTTAATTCATTCTATGATTCAAAAAAAGTTGGAGTCTCGTTTCTCGAACTCGAACTTATTAGAACCACGCTTCTAAGGCTAAGGTTTACAGGAACTTAAACAATCCTGTTAATTCATTCTATGATTCAAAAAAAGTTGGAGTTTCATTTCTCGGACTCGAACTTATTAAGCCACGTTTCTCGGGCTTAGATTTATAAGAATTTAAAAAATCTTATTAATTCATTCTATGATTAAAAAAAAATTGGAGTCTCGTTTCTCGGACTAGAACTCATTAAGCCACGTTTCTCGAGTTCAGATTTATAGGAATTTAAACAATCCTATTAATTCATTCTATGATTAAAAAAAAATTGGAGTCTCATTTCTCGGACTCAAACTCACTAAGTCACGTTTCTCGGGATCATATTTATATGAACTTAAACAATCCTATTAATTCATTCTATGATTCAAAAAAAGTTAGAGTCTCGTTTCTCGGACTCAAACTTACTAAGCCACGTTTCTCGGACTTCAATTTATAGGAACTTAAATAATTTTATTAATTCATTCTATGATTCAAAAAAAGTTGGAGTCTAGTTTCTCGGACTCAAACCTAGTAAGTCACATTTCTTGGGCTTAGATTTATAGGAACTTAAACAATCCAATTAATTCATTCTATGATTCAAAAAAAGTTAGAGTCTCGTTTCTCGGACTCGAACTTACTAAGCCACGTTTCTCGTGCTTCAATTTATAGGAACTTAAATAATTCTATTAATTCATTCTATGATTCAAAAAAAGTTGGAGTCTAGTTTCTCGAACTCGAACCTAGTAAGTCACATTTCTCGGGCTTAGATTTATAGGAACTTAAACAATCCTATTAATTCATTCTATGATTCAAAATCGAGCTCAAAATTTGAAAGATTGGGCCTTTATTGGCTTATCATGTATTTGGATTCATAATTATCATTGAACTTCATCGAACTTTTAAGTAAGATTTTCCTTTTTATCATTTGATTAAGAAAAAAAATTTGGAATTAAATGACTTTAAAAAATGCCCCTAGTTTCAAGGTTGGCTTTAATTGGAACTTGATTACGAGATTGATGGAATGGATTATGCTTGAAAAATATGAACTCTGATGTATGACAGATAGAAGAACTGATATTCCCTTAAATTTAAGACTTTTAAGATTATTATATGTGCAATAAGGGATTGATCATTTTCTTTCGAATTTCTTTTGAAAAATGTTTGAGCTGAACTTAAAAAATCTTGATAAATATTAGAATAGAAGATCTTTCTCTTCAAAGTTGTTGATGGTTCTACATCTTCCATTAGCAAACACTTGAACAAGTAATCATACTCTTAAAGATTTTACAATGTTCAAGATGACTTCTGATTTTTTTGATTTCAACATTGACTTCGTCGGATGTGAGCTCTTGGCTGAAAGACGAATGTTGTGGCTTGAATGGTTCTGCATTTTCTAGCTTCTTCACAAGCTTCTTTCTGAATTTTTTTTCTTGATGGGACTTTTCTTCCTATTTGATGATGCCCAAATTTTTGCTTAGGTTGCCTTTCTAGGTTTTCAATCTAACGGGTTTTTCTTTTCCTTTTCTAAAGACACCTTGATTTTTGCCTAGGTCGTCTTTTTAGGTTTTTCAACCTAGCAGGCTTTCTTTTTTATGGTTATGCTCTAACTTTTGCCTAAGTCGTCTTTTCGGGTTTTCGACTTAATGGACTTATCTTTTTTCTCGATGATCTTGAATATTCAACTCGATAGCTTCTTGGTTCCTTGCACCTTAACCGAGTCAATTAGCATTCATGAGGACTTAATATGTAAGCTTAGGACATGGTTTAGAAAGAAAGGGTAAAAGGCTCGGCTTCCCAGAATGCCCCTAGTCTAGTATTATATATTTTTTTTCATTCTTTTCTGTAAATTCTTTTGACTTTTTTTTTCTAATGCCCCTAGCTTGGCATTCTTTTCTTTTCTGTCAATTTTTTCTACTGTCCCTAGTTTGGCATTCTCTTTTTTTGCACCTTTCAATAGGGGATTTTCCTTTTGGATGACACTTTTCTTAAGAGAATACAGTTTTTTGCATGACCGGGACTGAAGTAACTTCTCAGGTTGCCTACGTACCCCAAATATTTTTTTTTGATTAGGTCAAAATGGATTTCATACTAAGATTTCCTCCCAAGGTTGGTCGGTATGGTTTAAAAAGAAGAGGTTATTGATTATTTTTTAAAGGCTGCGAGGGGCTAAAGAAGGTTATCTTCTTCTTGGTAAGACAAGAAAATGGTTTGACCAAAGGAGGCCTCCTTCGATGAATGCTAATTGATTTGGTCAAGATTTTAGGAATTTGATGTCTTGATTGCTCTGTCGAGTACGATCTTCTTTTGAGAATGAATATTCTTCAGTCTTCTTTTGTGAAATTAGGTGTGATTGAGTTCTTTGTATTTGACATTGACTTGTTCAACCCTTTACAAACTTCGAAGAAAATCTTATATTCTTTTACGAATGAGAACTTTTCTCTTTCGAGTGAAAAACATGATGGATCCCTTTTTGCAGATCTTAGCACCTTTGTCGATGGTTTCATCTACATTATTCTTGATCGATAAACTTCAACTTTGAAGTTCACCCTCGACTTTATGTCTTGATCTATTTGGGTATAATCTATCAATATATCCTCATGAAACCATGAAGGAACATTGTTGAACTTCTCAAGTAAATTTATTATTCTCTCATGTTCCCTTGAAGATAATGTATCACCAATTTTCACTTCTTGAGTGTACTCTTTAATTTCAATATTTATTAAGTTTGATTAGTGAACTCTAAGTCAATCCTCATGTTAGATATTATGCTCAAATCATTATTACATGCATGATAATTAGAATCTTTTTTATTTTATTAGAATTAAAAAAACATAGACTGACAAATTTGACTAAAACTCAAAAATTAAAAAGAGACTAAAGTAACTAAAAAGACTGACGAAAACTGAACTGAAACTAAAAGAAAACTCAGGGATGCTTATCTACAAAGTTGGGAGATCCTTATGAGCGGAGGGACATAATACTATGATGTATGGGTAGACTTCTTGGACTTGACATTAGTAATTTGCCTACATGACTTTTTTGACGGACCCAAAGTGGCATAGACAGGGGTTTAGAGTCTAGGAAAAATTCTTACTTAAGTGGAAGTACACCAAAATTAACCATTGATTCTGAAGGTTTGACTCTTAATCACATGATTAAAATTTTGAAATTAGCCCAAGTCTGGTGGGAAATATTAAATACAAATGCACTATAAGTCTATAGTGACCAAGAATGTGAGAAATGTTAGAAATGGATTTACCCCTGATTGGGATTGAACCTTTGATCAGATAAATTAATTTGATTCTAAGATCGAATCTTTCTTATATAAAGTGTTCTGGATCGTTAAAAGTAAAACCAATTAGTCCAACTGATTTGATATTGATTAGTTTGATTCATTTGTCAATTGGGCCAACTGGTTTAATTGGTTAAAATTGATCGGTACATTTCACCGATTGGGTCTGGCTGATATAGTGGATTTAGTTTGAATGGTCTGGATCAGTCCACCCACTTATCTGTTGGTTGGATTAAATAGAGCAACCCAGGAACACCCATAGTCAGTTCAGGTCGTGACCTATATGAAGATTTCTAGACTCTAGGTTTACTGATTTTGACTAAGAAGTGCAATTGGTGAACTTGGATTATCTTTGATATATCGTATAGGTACAAGTCTAGGGTTGTAGCTTTCATAAATGGTTTAGCATCCCACGAGAGGACCGACCACGTACTAGTACTACGTTGGCAATTGGGACATGTGACTGTGAGGTTTACAATAGGTTAAAGGCTCAGGTCACTCCAGCCCGGGTGCATCGATATACCTTTTCAAAGTCACCTGATCAGATGGTACTGATGCCCCAGTTTGACATACCCTAATGTATGTGACTGGAGTTGTGATTTTCATGAATGACGTCGCATCTCCGAAGAGACCGGGCCACGCACTAGTGACACGTTGACTATATTGGGACATGCAAATATGCAAAATAGTAAACGTGCTTGTGGTGTGTGTAATACAGGGTAGGGTGTGCTTGGAGTGTTTTTTCAAATAAATGGGTCCATGAGCCATATTAAACCACAAAATATGGATATCCCATAGCATAAAAAATTAAGACCAAGGCATGCACATAAAAAATATATATATCTACCAAGATCATGTCATGTCAGATAAGTGATTAATCAGTATAACACAAGAAATAATCAATCAGATCTAATATTGAAACAGGCACAAATTTTTTTATATTTATATTTATATTTTTATATTTTTTTTATTTTTTTATTTTTTGTTTTTATCTATGGTTCATCAAGGATCACTTTAGGTGATCCAACATAAATCAAGATTCTAACAAATATTGAATTGATGATAGAATAATGGTTGTAGGGATAAGGAACGATGAAATTTTTTTTTTTAAATTATAAAAAAAAAACTAGAAACACATCCCAAAAGAAAATAAAAGAGAAAGATCTTAGTGGCAAATGAGCTCATTCTCACAAAATAAATCAGGAACATTAACTGTGCTAACACTAGATAAATTCGGATTTTCTATGAATTAGGAAAATACAATCCGAACTTGCACCGATGATATCTAAGGCTCTCGATAACGAAATCGAGTGAATTCAGGTTCTAAATTAATCTATTCGATGGGATTTATGTTTTATTAATAGGTACCCAAACCTAATTCTGACTAGAATATTTTGTAAAAACATTTTAACATTGCTGTCCCAACCTTCATTCAGCAATAACTTCAGATTTACAGATTAATTCGAACTTGCATCGATAATATCTAAGGCTCCCGATAACAAAATTGAGTAAATTCAAGTTCTAAATTAATCTACTCGATGAGATCTACATTTTATTAATAGGTGCCCAGACTTAATTTTCACTAGAATATTCTGTAAAAATGTTTTAATATTGCTGTCCCAACCTTCATTCAGAAACAATTCCAGATTTACAGATTAACTTGAACTTGCATTAATGATATCCAAGGCTCCCGATAACGAAATTGAGTGAATTCACATTCTAAATTAATCTACTCTATGAGATCTATATTTTATTAAGAGGTGCCCAGACTTAATTCTCACTAGAATGTTCTGTAAAAATATTTTAACATTGCTGTCCCAACCTTCATTCAGCAACAATTCCAGATTTACAGATTGGTATTCTAGGTAAACCTTATGAGAAGCTTCGACGTCATTGTTGAGATTATTAAAATTCAAATTATAATTCTTGAAATCGTCATTAACGAGAGTCGATAAAGAGAGAGAGAGAGAGCGAATCGCCTCTCTTTACTGTCCCTTTCAGCACACATACGGAGAAGAAGATAGAAAGAGAAAAAAAAAACATTTTCACTATCGGAGCACCATGCTTAAGTGTTATTTTTTTTTTATATTTATTTTTTTAAAGAAAAACATTCTTCTCATCCCAACCACCATCATTCCATTCTTTTCTTATTAATCTTTGAAATCTTAAATTATTTAGGATCATCACAAGCGACCCTTCATTGGATCATAAAGAAAACAAACAAACTAGAATACTCAAAAATCAAACAAATGATATACAATCAAGCCAAACTAACTAAACAAATACCAAATTAAAATAAAATAAAAACTTGGTCGATTTGACAATGCTCCAATACTTGGGACTTTTCAAGTTTGATCCTTAATAATCTCCAGTGGAGCTGTCACTGAAAGCGTCCTCGATCTGCGGGGTGCGTGGATCATTTTTTATTTTTGAGATTTGGGAGTCGTCACCTAGTTATTACGATCTAAGAACCGAGCATTGACTCTAAAAAGGTAAATAACACTAATCTACGAAAGAAACTACAGGTTCGGGGATCACGTTACGGGGTTGGAAGGTGTTAGGCACTGACCCCGCCTGACAAATGCCGGTCTCTACTATTTTCCAAGAAGACTACATTGCTAAAAAGTCCTAACTAAAAAATAAAAAATATTTACCTTGATGATCGCAACAATGATTCCCTTAGAGCTGGCAGAGAGTATCCTCGTATGTATTTTCTTGCTATTCTCTTGTCATCGGATCTGCTTCTGATATCTAAATTGAGGTATCTTCTTCTTAGATCTATGAGTTTTCTAATTTTTAATGGATTTCTGGGTGTTTTGGAAGGGTTTTTAGGTGTTTTTTGAACAAAAATTGGGGTATAGATGTTAGGTAACAAGTTAGGACTTCAAAATTAGGGTTTTGAGAAGGTTAGGGAGACTTCTTGACCTATTTTTTCTAGGATTTTTTTTTAAAATACGAAAATAGGTTGTAGAGACCCTTATTTATAGATTTTTTAAAGAGCTTTTTAGATAGAGTTAGTGTTTAATTAGAATTCTTTTGAATAGAGTTAGTGTGTAATTAGAATTATTTTAGATAGAATTAGTGTTTGATTAGAATTATTTTAAACAGAGTTAGTATTTGATTAGAATTCTATTAGATAGTTTTAGAGTTTAATTAGAATTCTATTAGATAGTTTTAGAGTTTAATTATGTTTCTTTTAGATAGTTTTAGAGTTTAACTAGAATTCTATTAGGATTTTGACTTAAGTCTCACTTGATTGACTAGAATTTAGGATTTTAACTTAAGTCTTTTATTGACTTTAATTTTAGAATTTTGACTTAAGTCTTACTTGATTGACTATAATTTTAATTAGGATTTCACTTTACATTAATTAATATTTTAATTATTAATTTTAAAAAATTTTAATTATTAAAATTATAAAATTACCGTTTTGCCCTTAGAGAGGACGTTTTGCGTTTTAAGTCATTTTTTAATGTTCCAAGATATTTTGGAATCAATTTTTCATAAGGAATTCAATGAAAATATTGGTTTGTGTCATTTATGAAAATTTTTGTGTGAAATGGTCGTGAACTTTATAAGGGGCATTTTCATAATTTTGTCAAATTTTGTGAAAATTGGTGAAATGGTTTATTTGATTTTGATTTGTTATTTTATGTGTTTGAAAGGGTTTTCCTAAGCATAATGTAGGCTCTAGGGATGTTTTGATGTTAGGGGTATTTTGGTAATTTGATCATTTTTTAGTGATTTTTATCGTAAAGCTTCTTTTTATCTACAAAATGATGATTTCTATGTTTTTAGAATTATATTTTCCTAGCGTAGCGTGGTTTCTACAGTTTTGTTTGTTTGAGATACCTCATCTGAATTTCTGAAACATATCTTGTAACAAATAAAGCATTGAAATAATCATCCATCATTGGGAATCGTGGCGATTAGGTTGACGAGTTGATTAATCAGGTGACTGCAAAAAATGGGTGTCTACACCATCCATTCCCATACAACCACTCCCCTACCCATCCAGCTCTCCCACCTTAGTGATCTATCCATCGGTTTGATTTCTAGCCCAGTGGAATGGGAAGCAAAAGTTTGAATGATAATTGAGTGTTGGGTGGAAAGGTTATTATAAATGGCACTACTAACATGGATAAATTAGCAAGCACGGAATTAGAATAATGCTGAGGTGACATTAGGATTTACTGTGATTCTCACATTTCTAACGTGGAGGTGCACACATAACCATAAATGGTTTTGAAATGTGTCAAATCAACTAAGCTATAGGTCTATGCCCATCTTGTTCTTCCTTTTGGTTTGTAGGTATTCTTCCTTTATCATTTCTCTTGTTACTCTTATTTCTTATTTCTTTTTCGTTTAGTTTGGAGGCACTTAATTAGACAAGATATGTATATCTATATGTTTCTATACTTGTAGAATAAATATTTGTGATTACAAGATTGTTTGATTGGTATTAATTTTTTTCTTATTTCAGGGAAACGGATTCGGCCAATACTATTAATGTGCTAAAGAACTCACAATCAGAAATATCATCTGATAAAGATATGCACACTGCGCACATTCTATTTCTGTTTTGATTCTATTGATAAAGATATGCACACTGCGCACATTCTATTTCCTATTCTGTTTTGATTCTATTTCTATTTCTTTCCTAACTTCTAAGAATGTCAATCGTAGATAGATATGTAATCCTTGATTCAAGGAGATTTAGTTGTAGATTCAGTTGTAATTTGGTATATAAATATACCACCATAATCAATAGAAAATAACATATTGGAAATCAATCCAATCGCTTCATGGTATTAGAGCATTGACGTTCCTGTCGACTACTCATTCTCTAACACATATTATGGTATTCTCCAGTTTGTTTTAGCAATCTTATAATGGGAGATAAGACGCCAAATTATGGTTCTCATTCCGCCATGACCGATCAACATGATACTCCATCCAACCCCTTATATCTTCATCCTTCGGATCAACCTGGGATGATGCTAGTCTTGCAGCCTCTAACAGAAGACAACTACATGACATGGAGTCGAGCGATGATACTGGCGTTGAGTGAAAAAAATAAAGTAGGTTTCATCGATGGATTGATCCCCAAGCCAACCAGGTTATCGGACCCTAACTTGTAGCAATGGATTCGATGTAACAACATCATTACTTCTTGAATGTACAACAGTCTCTCTAAAGACCTTGTCGCAAGTGTGATTTATTTTGAATTAGCCCACGAGATGTGGAAGGAGCCGAAGGAACATTTTTCGCAGACTAATGCTCCGCATATTTTCCAAATCGAACGTGAGATTCATGATCTTACACAAGACACCATGTCCATTGCTACAAATTTAACAAAACTAAAGGGACTTTGGGATGAACGTAATGCACTCTCTCCCACACCTTCTTGTTCTTGTGGTGCCATGAAAGAAGTTCTTGAATATCAAAGGCAGCAAAGAACCATGAAATTTCTCATGGGACTACATGAATCATATTCCATGGTTCGAGGCAAAATTTTATTGATGGATCTACTCCCTTCAGTCAATAGAGTTTTCTCTTTAGTGCTGCAAGAAGAACGACAAATAGATATAACCTCAGTCATCTTTATGCCTAAAGCCACTGCACTAGCCTCCAAAGGTAATATCGAAATACGAGAGATAGGGTATCACAAAGACAGGACAAGAAGAAATGAAGTACTCGCGAACGACCCACATGTGAACACTGTGGCAAAATTGGTTACACAATGATGAAATGCTATTTTATTCATGGATATCCACCAGGACATCGTTTCTACAAAGCTTCAACTGGTGCAAAGGCTAATCAAGTGGCATTCTCAGCCTTTAACAACCAGCAGCATGGAAATGATCTCCTGTTCACACAAGAACAATGTCGCCAACTCATAGCCCTCATTAGCAAGCCATCACATATTGCTAACCACGCTGGTAGCACAACCCCCACCTCTAATCTCTTAGGTATTTCCTTGAGCCTTTCATCCATTGTTGATTCTGAACTATGGATGCTTGATAGTGGTGTAATAGATCATATGGTCAAATTACCATCTCTACTTACTTCTATTCATTCCAATGGGTATAGTATTGTTAAACTTTCTGATGGCACTACTACACCTGTCACTCATGTTGGTTTTGTGGTTATTTCATCCTTATTGACACTCCAAAATGAGTTATGTGTACCTTCTTTTCAATTTAATCTTATCTCTATTAGTGAACTCATACAAGATTCCAATTGTTCCTTGATTTTCACTTTTGATTCTTGTGTCATTCATGACCAATGCTCAAGGATGACGATTGGGATGGGTAGAGAACGAGGATTGTACTACCTCACTACTTCTTTCTGTGCTGTATCACAAACAATTCCGTAAATTTCCTTACTTTGGCACCAACAATTGGGGCATTTATCAAATAAATGTTTACATTCTATTTCAAATAATGTATCCGACATTACTTGTTTTGATATTCCAATTTGTTCTACTTGTCCTTTAGCTAAACAAAGCAGACTTAAATTTCTTATGAGTAATATATCCACTTTTTCACCTTTTGAGTTGTTGCACATTGATATTTGGGGTGGGTATCGCACATCTTCTATCTCTGGGGCTCAATATTTCCTTACCATTGTGGATGACTACACTAGGTGTACTTGGGTATATTTGATGACGCATAAAATAGAAAATCATTTTCATTCAAAGCCTTTTATCCAATTAATTGAAACTCAATTCGATCATCGAGTTAAAATCATTCGTAGTGATAATGGTTTGGAATTTCGCATGCCCATTTTTTACTCCGTAGAAGGGATTATGCATCAAACTAGTTTTCTAGACACTCCACAACAAAATGGAGTGGTGGAGCGAAAGCATCGCCATCTCTTAAATGTTGCTCGAGCCCTATTATTTCAAGCCGGTTTACCAAAACGATTTTGGGGGGAAGCCATTCTCACAGCTACTTATCTCATTAATCGGATTGGGAAATCACGTTATGAAATGTTGTTCAAAGTGACACCATCTTATTTTCATCTAAGAGTACTTGGTTGCCTCTATTTTGCATCCACTCGTACTTAAGCCTTCCAAATTTGATTCTAGAGCCAAACGATGCATATTTCTTGGATACCCACATAACCAAAAATGTTACAAGGTCTATGACCTCGAGACTCATAAAATCTTTACCTATCGTGATGTTGTCTTTTATGAACATCAATTTGCTTTCTTGGAAATATCTCTTCTTCCATGCCCACTGATTCTATTACATCACCTTCACCTATCCTTCAACCCATTATACCCTTAGGTACAATGTCTACTGACTTCCCCAGTGAACTCGTGGAGATCACTGAATCAACTTCTTCACCCTTTCATTCTATGCCTCAATCACAACTAGAGATTCCAGCTTCACAAATTCCACCTTCACCTACATCCCCAATTGAGACTTCGTCTATTCCTTCACTGGATATTGTTCCCTCTCAGCCTCATCGTGTTACCAAGCAGCCCGGCTACTTGCAAGACTACCATGTTGGTCCAAGACTACCTTCTTGCTTAGCTCAATCTTCTACCTCAGCATCGGTCACACCGGTTAGTACAACTCATCATTTATCTAAGTTTATTTCATATTATCATTGCTCTCTTGCTCACAAAGCTTTTGTAGCATCTATTTCTGCTATTAGTGCACCCCAATGTTACTCACAGGCTATACATGATTCCAAATGGTGAGATGTTATGCAAGCCGAAATCTAGGCAGTTGAAGCCAATAATACTTAGACACTTACCACTTTACCTCCTAGAACAACCCCAATTGGCTGCAAATGGGTGTACAAGATCAAATACAAAGTCGACAGAATTATTGAGCGTTATAAAGCTCAGCTAGTTGCAAAGGATACCACCAAAAATGGGGGCTCGATTACAAGGATACTTTCGCACCAGTGGCTAAATTGGTCACTGTTCGAGTCTTGCTTGCTCTTGCTGTAATTCACAATTGGCATTTACATCAACTTGATGTCAACAATGCCTTTTTACACGGTGATCTCAATGAAGAGGTTTATATGCATTTTCCACCTGGGTTTGGTAGTAAAGGGGAGACTATATTTGTAAACTTACCAAGTCACTTTATGGACTAAAACAAGTATCTCGCCAATGGTTCCTCAAATTCAGATGCTCTTCTTGGTTCTGGCTATGTTCAGTCTAAAGCCAATTATTCCCTCTTCACTCACTCCAATAGTGCTTCTTTTACTACCGTGCTTGTCTATGTTGATGTTGTTATCCTTGTAAGCAATGATTTATGATCCATTGATGCCTTAAAACATTATCTTCATTCTCATTTTCACCTTAAGGATCTTGTGCATGTTAAATATTTTCTTCGGATTGAGGTCACCTATTTTAAGAAGGATATATTCATCTCTCAACGAAAATATGCCCTTGACAGTCTACAAGACACTGGTTTTTTGGGTACACGTTCGACTACGTTTCCTATGGAACAAAATCTTAAGCTCAGTAATATTAAGGGTGAACTTTTGACGGATCCCTCTACCTATCTCCACTTAATTGGCCGACTTATTTATCTCACGGTTACTAGAGCATACATCATGTACGCTGTCCATATTTTAAGTCAGTTTATGGATAAACTGCGCAAACCACATCTAGATGCTGCTCATCATGTCTTACGATACTTGAAACAATTGCCAGGCCAAGGCATATTCTTGTCTTCTTTGAGTTCCGTCCAGCTACAAGCATTTTGTGATTTTGATTGGGCATATTGTCCCACTACTTGTCGATCTATAACTGGCTATTACATTATGTTGGGAGTTCACTGGTTTCATGGAAATCAAAGAAGCAAACCACTGTACCGTGGTCTTCGGTTGAAGCAGAATGTAGGTCCATGGCCACCACTTGTTGCGAAGTTACATGGCTGACTTATTTATTAAAAGATTTACATATACCTCACCCTTAGTTGACGCTACTATCCCGTGACAATCAAGCTGCTCTCCATATCACCTCCAATCCAGTCTCTCATGAAAGGACTAAACACATTGAAATCGATTGTTACCTCATTCGCGAGAAGCTTCAAGCTGGTTTTATTCGCACCTTGCATATTTCTATCAATTAACAACCTGTTGATATCTTCACTAAGGCTCTTGGTGCACGGTAATTTCATCGTTTAATTTGCAAGTTGTGTATTGTCGACATACATGCTCCAATTTGAGGGGGAGTGATAAAGATATGCACACTGCGCACATTCTATTTCTGTTTTGATTTTGTTGATAAAGATATGCACACTACACACATTCTATTTCCTATTCTATTTTGATTCTATTTCTATTTCTTTCCTAACTTCTATGAATGTCATGTTGGAATTTAGAGGGTTGAATGTGAAAATCTTTAATATTCAATAGGTTAAACCATATGGTAAATCAATCTATTAACCATAGGGTAATTCAATCCCATATTTGCTTTATGCTTTATTGCTTTAAGTTTAGTTGATAGTTTTATTTTTTGACTTGAGTAATTTTAATCCCACATTGACTATGAGAAGAATTGATTTGCAATTCTTAAATAGTTGTACTTCTGAGAGCTTTAAAATGGATAGAAGTAGTGGGCGGGCTAACGCGCGCACATAGAGGCTCAAGAGAAAAATCCAAGGTTCCAATTGGGATTTGGATCCACCAGTCCGAAAACCTTAAAATCTTATTTAAAAATTCTAGATGTTTTATATTCTATTTTGAACTAGTGTGCATATTCTGAACCAGCACAATATGTCTGTTCTGAACCAACACATTCGAAAAGGTTTGTGACTATTCTAAACAATACCTTTCTTTTTATTTATTTCCAATATTTAGTCGATTTAAAACACATGATCTCTTCACTATTTTATTTTATATATTTTTGACTACTAGTACATCTTTATTCTTCGTTGCGAGAGCACGTAACATCGCCGAGTTCGAAGTTACATTCTAATTAGAGTACCCTTTTGGAAACATGGGTTGTTGTATCTTGGAGAATGAACGGCTACAGACTGTGGTACCATAGCAGAGGCGAATTTCATTTTAGGACAGTACTTTATGCATGCTTCAACCAGTTTATTTAGGTAATATTTTTCTTATTACATTCGATTTGAAAGTTAAGATTTTTTCAAACTTCTTCTCTCTTTGTACATAAGAAATCAGTACTCAAGTAATAACAATCTAAAACGAAATTTCATCTATTACTTACTGATTTCTATGGAGACAATCTTTAATTCCATGCACAGTGAAAAATCCAAAAAATTCGATGGAAAGAATTTCAAATTCTGGCAATAGAAAATGCTATTTTATTTAACAACATTACATTTTGCTCATATCATCACTCAATAACCAATTTCTTTGGATGATGATGATGAGGACCAAATCAAAAGAACTGAATATCAGAAATGGAAACATTCCAATTTTATGTACCAAAATTATATCCTAAATGGATTAAGTACTGTTTTTTATAAGGTGTATTCCTCTATTGCATTGCCAAGACATTGTGGGCAATTCTTGAAAAGAAATATACTTTAGAAGATGCCGACACAAAGAAATTTGTTGTTGGATATTTTCTAGATTTTAAGATGGTAGACTTTAAGTTCGTTGTATCATAATCCGAAGAGCTCCAAATCTTTATTCATGAAATTCATGTTGAAG
Organism: Akebia trifoliata; assembly: GCF_017979445.1. Lineage (NCBI taxonomy): Eukaryota > Viridiplantae > Streptophyta > Magnoliopsida > Ranunculales > Lardizabalaceae > Akebia > Akebia trifoliata. The sequence goes on along the minus strand of NC_141386.1, from coordinate 6,587,633 downwards.
ACATGAGTATAAGTAAAGGATTCCAAGTTGGATTGATAATTGAAAAATTACCATCATCTTGGAAAGACTTCAAAAATAATTTAAAATATAAAAGAAAGGAAATAGGACTCGAGGATCTAATGACAGGACTTAGAATTGAAGAGTTAAATGAAAGAATGAGAAAAATGAAACAAGTTCTTTGATTTCTAAAGCGAATGTAATGGAAAAAGAACTTTCCAAATTCACTAGAAAGTTCAAACCCGAATTTCAGAAAAAATATGTAAAAAAAATTTGCATGGTCCAAAAACCAACATCTAGAAGATCAAGGAAATTTTTTATTTTTGCAATAAACTTGGACACCAGGCTAAGGACTATAGCAAAAGAAAAAATCAACGACATCATCAAAAACATGAACAAGCCAATGTGTTTGAAACTCAGAACTTATCAGCGGTTATTTCATAAGTGAATCTGATAAAAAATACCAATGATTGGTGGCTGGATATGGGAACCATTAAACACATATGCTCTGAGAGAAGCATGTTTTCCTCCTACAACAATATTGAAGATGAGAAATTATTCATGGGAAATTTTCCACATCCGCTAATATCGAAAAAGGAAAAGTGAATGTGAATTTCATATCTGGCAAGGATCTAACTCTAAATGACATTCTTCACATTCCAAACATTCGACGAAACCTGATTTCAGATTTTCTTTTAAGTAAGAGAGGTTTCAAAATGGTGTTTGAGTCTGATAAATGTATAATTATAAAAAATGAAATGTTTGTGGACAAGGGCTATCTATGTGATGGGTCATTTAAACTCAATGTAGTTTCTGATTTTATTAATAATATTACTTTTTTCTGCTTATGTTTATGAGTATTTGAATATTTGGCATGCTAGATTAAATCATATTAATAATAAATCGATTATCAAATTAATGAATAATGGTATAATTCCAAAAATGCATATTGATACATATAAAAAGTGTGAAATTTATGTTGAATCAAAATTTGCTAAAAAACCTTTTAAAAATATTAAAAAATTTACAAAACCTTTAGAATTAATACATTTTGATTTGTGTGATCTTAAATACATTCAATCTAGAGGCGGTAAAAAAATATTTCATAACTTTTATTGATGATTGCACTAGATTTTGTATGATATATCTTTTAAGTAGTAAAAATGAAGCATTAGAAATGTTTAAAATTTATAAATCTAAAGTTGAAAATTACCTTGAAAAAAAAATTAAAATTTTAATATCTAAATAAGGAGGAGAGTATGAATCTAATCCTTTAACTATATTTTATCAAGAAAATGGAATTATACACCAAGCTATTACTCCTTATTCTCCTCAACAGAATGGTGTAGCAGAGAGAAAAAATAGAACTTTAAAAGATATGGTTAGCTCTTTACTTGTTAGTTCAGGGATACTTTTAAATTTATCGGTAAAAATCCTTTTAAGATCTTGTTATATTTTAAATAAAATTCCAACGAAGAATTCTGAAAAATCGCTTTATGAATTTTGGGAATTAGAGCACCTACTCTTAAATACATGAAGATATGGGGGTGTTTAACCAAAGTGGCTATCCCTTTACCTAAAAGAACAAAAATAGGTCTTAAAACTATAGATTGCATTTTTATTGGATATGCTATTAGTAGTAGTGCATATAAATTTCTTGTATATAAATTTGATATAAATGATATTAATCCTAACACTATAATTGAATTTAGAGATGCTGAATTTTTTTGAGGAAATATATCATTGTAAGGATAAAATTGAAAAATCTTTAAAGAGATCTCACATTGAATTATCTAATAATGAACATAAAAAATAAGAATTTGATATAGAACCTATGAGAAGTAAGAGAACTAGAACAACAACATCCTTTGGACCTGATTTTATTAGTTTTTCTCTTAGAAGAAATCTTCAAAATTTTAAAGATGTAATTTCATCACCTGAAACTCCATTTTGGAAAGAAGTTATAAATAGTGAAATAGATTCAATTATGAGTAACAACACTTGGGAATTAGTTAATCTACCTCCTGGTAATAAAAAAATTAGTTGTAAATGAATTTTTAAAAGAAAATTAAAATCCGATGGAACTATAGATAAATATAAAATCAAATTAGTGGCTAAAGGGTACAAACAAAAAGAAGGCATTAACTTTTTTGACACTTATTTTTCTGTTACTAGGATCACTTCTATTATAATTCTTATTGCTATAACTTCCATTTATAAATTAGAAATTCATCAAATGGATGTAAAAACTGTCTTTTTAAATGAAGAACTTGATAGAAAAATATATATGGACCAACCGGAATGATTTGTAATTAAATGACATGAAAATAAAGTTTGTAGATTAATTAAATCCTTCTATGATTTAAAACAAGCTCCAAACAGTGGCATGGAAATTTGATAATTAATGATATCAAATAGATTTAGAATCAACAAAGCTGATAAGTGTGTTTATTATAAAATTACCGTTGACATGAAAGACTTAGGTCCTATTGATGTAATTCTTAGAGTAAAATTTTTTAGATATAATAATGGATTTGGTTGATCACAATCTCATTATATTAAAAATGTTTTGAAACATTTTAATCAGTTTGATTGTATTATTACAAAAATACATTTTGATTCCAAATTATAAATTGATGAAAAATGTTAGTAAATGTGTTTCTCAATTAGAATATTCTCAAGTTATTGGTTGTTTAATGTATATTATGAATTGTACAAGGCCAGATATTATGTATTCAGTAAAGAGATTAAGTAGATACACTAACAACCTATGACATGATCACTAGGAAGCTTTGGTGAGAATCATAAGATACTTAAGGTATACCATGATTTACAAGCTGCTTTATAATAGGTATCTTGTCATATTAGAAGGATACAGTGATGCCAATTGGATATCAGACTCGGAAGAGTCGAAGTCTACTAGTGGTTATATTTTTACACTTAGAGGTGCAGCAATCTCATGGAAATCCACCAAGTAAACATGCATAGCTCGTTCCACCATAGAATTTAAGTTTATTGCTATAGATAAGACTAGTGAAGAAGTTGAGTGGCTAAGGAATTTTCTTGTTAACATTTCTATTTGGCCTAAACCAGTATCTACTATATCTATTCACTGTGACAACCAAACTGCTATTGCAAGGGCCAAAAATAATATATATAATGGTAAGTCAAGGTATATTAAATAGAGACACAACTCAGTAAACAAGTATTCTCTAATGAAATTATTTCCATTGACTTTGTAAAGTCTAAGGAAAATTTGGCAGATCCTTTAACCAAAGATTATCTAGAGAGTTAGTTGCATCGACTTCGAGGGGAATGGGCCTAAAGCCTATTAATTAAAAATTACTTCAATGGAAATCCAACCTAATTGATTGAAGATCCCAAAAAATAGGTTCAATGAAAAAATCAGTTGAATGTAATTTAAAAGAAAACACTAATGGAACATAGTGTTCCAAGTCCATTCCTATGAAGTGTTTAGTGTTGCCTGTAAAGTAGAAATGTTGAAATATAATTCTTAATATTGTCTATACTTGTAAAAGTGGAGTATAACATGATACTTCTCATAGGCACACCTAAATGAGTGTAGAATTGAGCCGATTCTATAGAGTTTATGCTAAACTCTCTAAAGTACTAATGATACCAGGTTATGTTCAAGGCCAAAATAAACACTATCGATAGAACTTAATAGTTGATTGAGTAACCTGTGTGTATAGTCCATTATTTTGATTTACACTAAAGGTTTAAAGTTCAAGGTTTGAAGTCTACTGACTGACTTGTAAATCTGATAGATTTATGCTAGGTAAGGTTCAAGTCCAAAAGACATCTATACTGAAACATGATTGCTCAAAATGTGCTCATATTTTATATATATATTTTTATATTTTTATATTTTGTGTTTTTACATTCATGTGGGGGATTGTTAGAATTTAGAGGGTTGAATGTGAAAACCTTTAATATTTCAATAGGTTAAACCATATGATAAATTAATCTATTAACCATAGGGTAATTCAATCCCATATTTGTTTTATGCTTTATGCTTTATGTTTTATGCTTTTTACTTTAATGTTTTAAGTTTAGTTGATAGCTTTGTTCTTGCCTTAAATAATTTTAGTCCCACAATGACTAGGGGAAGAATTGATTTACAATTCTTAAATAGTTGTACTTCTAAGAGCTTTAAAATGGATAGAAGTAGTGGGCGGGCTCACGCGCAGACACTGGGGCTCAAGAGAAAAACCCAAGGTTCCAATTGGGATTTGGATCCACCGGTCCGAAAACCTTAATACGTGTGTGCACGTACTACATGCGCACAAGGGGGTGCAAAATCTTGGATTTACACCTCACGTGGGTGCGCGCAAAGGCTCGTTTTTGCCTTAATTATCAAGGCCCAATTTTATTTAAAAATTTAAGACATTTTAAATTCTATTTTGAACCAGTGTGTATATTCTGAACCAACACATTCAAAGAGGTTTGTGACTATTCTAAATAGTCACTTTCTCTTTCTATGTTTCCAATGTTTAGTCGATTTAAAACACTTGATCTCTCTGCTATTTTATTTTATATATTTTCGACTACTAGTACATCTTTATTCTTTGTTGTCAGAGCACGCAACATCGTGAGTTCAAAGTTACGTTCCAATTAGAGTACCCTTTTGGAAACATGGGTTGTTGCATCATGGAGAACGAACACCTACAAACTGTGGTTCCGTAGTAGAAGCGAATTTTGTTTTAGGACATTGTTTTGTGTATGCTTCAACCAGTTTATTTAGGTAATATTTTTCCTATTACCTTCGATTTGAAAGTCAAGATTTTGTCAAACTTCTTCTCTTTCTATCCATAAAAAATCAATACTCAAGTAATAACATGTCAATCGTAGATAGATATGTAATCCTTGATTCAAGGAGATTTAATTGTAGATGCAGTTGTAATTTGGTATATAAATATACCATCATAATCAATAGAAAATAACATATTGGAAATCAATCCAATCTCTTCATTCAGCATCAACATCAATTAACTCAGCCATGCCTAGTAATATCTCTATCTTTAAAATCTTCCAAGTTTCAACTAACTTACCAAGTAGGTTCATTTTACATAAGTATTCATATAAGATCAACTCATGGTTATATTATTATTATTTATAGAATGGATTAAACAAACCTTGGTGGGTGAAAGTATTGAGCTTCAATCCATTCAGATTGTAAACTAGGGGGTTCCCCAATTGAATATATTTTTCTTTATATCAATACCAATTTGCTCACTTAGCAAAAAGAAAGAATTTTTTTTTTTTACTGCAAACAACACATTTTGCCAAATAATTTGCTATGCAATTTGCTTCACACCCAGTAAAACTCGACCCTAAAAGCCTCAAAATCTTGTCCGAACAATCTAATGCTCCTTACCAACCCAAGAAACATCCATCTGACATCAATTTCTCTCTATCGCATAAGAGGAATTGGATGCTTGTAATACTATGTTAATGCATCATTCAAGGCGATTTGGAAAGCTTATTGTAGCTAAAATAAAATAAAAAACTTATAATCCATTATTTTATTTGCGATAGAAATAGCATTTGTTAGAAATAAGTTGTATATGTATTGGTGTGTACGTGTGCATCATACATGTACACGTTAAGATTATGATTTCTCAATTTTGTCGTAGTTCATCTAATATAGTGCTAAACTCAAGCTTACAGAACATGTCTTCATTCATTTTTAGGTATGCAAACCATCCAGCCTTATTGGGGATTGAACTATTGAATGAGCCCTCAGCCTCTTCAGTTCCATTGGATGTCTTAGTTTCATACTACTCAAAGGGTTACCAAATTGTGTGAAACTACTCATTGACGGCCTATGTAATTATCTACCAGAGAATTAGCAATGCTAATCCAATGGAGCATTATCAAGCTAACAACGGCTTCTCAAACGTTGTGGTAAATTTGCATTACTACAACCCCTTTGATAGTTTTTTTGTTAACTTAAGTGCTGTGGATAATATCTAGTCATATACAAGGACAGACAACCTAAACTACAAGCCCTAAATAATGCAAATGGTACACCTCCCTTAGATCATGCACTTACCAAGAATGAATCTTTGTAACAGGCATTACATTATGATATTCGAAGAGGTCCACATAGTGTCAGATCACATGTACGTGATGTTGCTGCCTACGTTTGTTGGGCATTCAGTCGTGCATACTATCACTTAGATATGGAAGGCATTTTGGAACAACTTGCTCCACACCTTTTAATGGTTGCCTGTTATGACCGTGAGGTAGTTTATCTTTTGTTCTTCAACCATTTTTCTCTTCTGTCTGGTAAATATGATTAGGTCAATTGTAGAAGAGCAGTTGCTTCAACCATTTTTCTCTCCTGTCAGGAGAATGTTTTGACACATATTTTGATTAAATTTTAACAAAGAGTTCAATTTTTTTAAAATTAAAAAAAGACTAAACAAGAGTACATGAAATATACATCAATTGATTTAACCTTCTTTGACACATTCATATATCCCAAGTTGTATTTGGTATTGGTTCTTTGTTTGAATTGAACTTGTAAACCCTCGTTGGCTAAGCTACAATATTTTTTACAATTTTTCTCAAGGTTGAACATGCTTACATTCCTTATTGAGTTTAGTTAATATCCCTTCTCCTACTTGTTCATTTAGTAGTTTCATCTCATTTTCAATGTGTGACTTATTTCAGTTGGAATACACAACTGTAGTTTTTGGGACAGGTTCATTTACATTTTTTGTTTGTCAGCAACCCACTGGGTTGAAGTTAACATTTTCGCCAACTAAGTTACACATGCAATTTCATGAACTTTTAAATTTTATTTAGTGTTTTTACCAACTTACTGATGTGATACCAATTATGCTCCGATTTCTCTGTTTTATTTTTAATTGTGGCCTAGTCTGTATCCTGTCATTTGAACCTCAAACAATTTATTTTTCCCATGTAGTTGCTAATTTGAAATTATTTCAGCTTGTTAGACTTGTCCTTTCATCTACATTCAAAATATTTATTTCTTAAGGCTTCCTTTTTGACATGCAGATTGTAAATTGGAAAACTCATTTAAAGTTTCCTGAAAAAGCAAAGCTATTTGCAGAAGCTAATGGATGAAGTAATGATATTTCCATGGCATAGTTGATGGTCGGAACATCGGCTTTGCGGGGTTGGAGGAACTAACACTACCTCAAAAAAGTTAAAATTCGTTACTATTATAATGTTAAACTCGGCGGCCCATGACCAACGTTTATTTTTATCGGCCCAAAACCCAAATTTAAGCCCAAGAAAAATTTTTGACAGTCTCAGCCCAACGAACCATTGAAGTTTTCTTTTAACAAAACCTCCTTAACGTCTTAACAGACTTCCTTCTTAGCCATTACAGAGGAAAACCAGATCGAAAAATGTTGCAGAAGAAACTCACTCACATATTACTTTCCCTTTTGATTTGGTTCGATCAAGAGCGCCGGACGATTGAGAGTACCGAACGATCTCTCACTCTCACTCACGTCCCTCAATCTCCCATTTCGGATCGATCGAGAGCACCGAACGTGCTCTTGTCACTTCGTCGATGGATTTTTAATCTCTCAGAGCTCAAATCGAAGAAGAAATTAGAGCTCAAGTAAAAAAAACCCTAAGAATTGAAGCTCACTCATCAGTGCCACCGATCAAACCAATCCAGATCTCATCTGTAAGTCGATCTCTATCAAAATCCCTAAAAATGCTTATTAGTTTGTTTCCAAATGATGTAATTCCGTCCCTGCTTTGCTCGACTGTGTAATTTTAGCATGTTAAAGTAATTTTACTCAAGGGAATCTGAAAGTGTTTTAGTTTTTTGTATTGTAGATGTTATTTAAAGTTCTTTGTAGCCTAGTAGTAGTGGATGAATTTGTTTTGATTTTTTGTATTGTAAATTTTTTCCTTTTTGCAGCTATTTCGATGATGCCTCATGTCGAGGCTCAAGGAAATCTGACATAGACTTAGATATTAGGTGAGATTACAAAAATTATAAACTTAAAAGGTTTGTTGTTAGGTAGATGTTAGACTTAGTTGATGGGATGATGAAAACCTTTTCATCATTGATACAATCTGAGACTATTTGACCATTAAAAATGGGACGAATCCATTGTTGGTTCTACTCTATGGATTGCTGATTTGCTTCAAGAGGTGTTGTAAGCTACACAATGATGTTAATAATGCTGGAATGATAAGGATGAAAAAAGGGTGAGAACAAGTTCAAGAAAATAAAAGGGGATGGTCTTTGTTTGTAAGACTCGTTGGATAGATTTTGTATACTTTTATATAGATTTCTATTTGGGTTGTTCTGTTGTTTATGTCAGTGTTGGACAGGAGAAGCATATTGGAGAAGATGGGGATGTAGGTTTCGGGTGTGGGAAGAAAAGATATGACAAGATTACCCTCCACATCCAAGAAGGCAAATGCAGCTAGACCCACAAACAACGCAGTCACAGCAACTCATTTTTTTTCCCACAGAAGTTAATTGATCGAGAAATAGAAGGGTCGATAAGATTCCTTATGCTCTTGAAACTAAACTTAGCGAGTTTTCAAGTTGTGGCCATCGTCTTAGTTATAGTGCATTTGAGAGAGCCATGACTAAGTTTGATGTTTTTTTTATATTAAAATATGAATAAGGTCTAAGTCATGGAACCATATTATGAATAGTTGAATGTGTATTTCAGGTAACGTGTCAAAATGGGCTCATTTTATTAACTATAGTCCATTGGATGGGCAACGTTAAGTAGATGTCAGCACGGGCTGAGTGTAGGATCTTACTTTCAAGCCCAATCTTAGACAAAAGGGATCTTCCCAGCAGTATACCTATGCTGATTTTGGGCAATAAACCTTTAAAAATCAGCTTGGGCACAAAATAAGTGGGCTAACCTTTTCAACACAATACAAATATGCCTGCCGACATATTTTAAAACAATTTGTTTACCATTATCACCACCACATAGTTTCTTGTAATTTGGGATTTTTTTCCTTCACTAAATCATGAGGAAGTTAGGGAGTTTATGTAGGATTTGGAAAATTCTAGGATGTTCTAAGGAGAATATATAATAATTTATATAAATCCATTAAAATTTTTTAAAATTTGAGGGATTCTTTAGAGTCCCATTCAATTTATAGAAGTACGAGTGTTTTATGTTTTCTGTTTGGGTTGTTCTGTCATATATGCTTTTTTCACATACTACCTTAAAGGACGTGGGCACACCAATGAAGACTGTCTCAAATATGTAGGCAGTTCAACATAAGGAAAAAATTGTAAAATCAAATTTAGATGAATCTTATTGATTAGAAGAGAAAAGACTCTGAGTTTGATTATTGTTTACTAGTGGTGTAGGTATTGATGTTCTGACAGAAACTTGAAATATAAATGAATGTTGGGTATTTTTTTGTGGCGCCTTGCCAAACGCTAACACAAAACCCAATGTCAGATCTTGAGGCACTAAGTGGCACCTCAAAATTTCGGCATGGTTTTCTCTGTTTATGTTAGTATTCCAATGCGTTCAACCTGTACCTGATAAATGACATACAATCCTGCATATATATATATATAATATAATAACTAGCGGAAGCCTACATATATCTAATAACGTACAATATATCAGAGTGAGGAAGAAGGAATTAATATATAAGATTATACAAAACTCCTCGCTCTAATAAAAGTCCTAATGCTAAGGACAAAATCCATAAGACTACCTGGATGAACGGACACCACTAGGGGGTATAACCCCAATACTCACCAGATAACGAACTCTGGTTGTCTATCTGACCTACCAGATAGTCCTCACTTGTGTTCTACACTTGCTTCGCCAAGCTCCGGATCTGAAACTGAAAAAATGGAAAAGGAAAGGGTGAGTAACAATGGTTACCCAGTAGGGAAACAAACAATTTCTACCAATAACCTCAACTAACATGAATGAATAAACATACTGAATTATTTTAAAATATGCAAAATTTTAAAGAAGAAACTACGATTAACTGGTACATATAGCCAGGGATTAACAACTAAATATTTTAAAACTCACATTACATCGATTAACAGTACTCACTATAACATTTTCTTTTTATAAAAATCTAATTGATCAAATAAAAATATTAAACATGCATTTCAGTTTATATATCAAAATAAGGCAACATATACATAATACACAATGGTGGAGTAGTGGAATTAAAAGGTTGGGATTCATGATCGGATCGTTCCAATCGGGACATAATGTTTCATATTCTTTATTGGCTTTTAGTTCTTGATTTTGTGGTCGATCACTGCACTTACCACACTTGGTTGACCATTTATCTGGCTCAGGCTGGCCGTTTGACATGACCGTAAGCAATAACTCTATTTTCGATATGTCAAAACATTCGACTACTATAGATTATTAGTGATCACTGACTAATCATATTCGTCTATACCTATCAGGCGTGCATGTGATTCCCAAATATACAAACCATTCGTATACGACCACATTTACATTATAAGTTCACTGGTAAAGATAGAGAGGAATAACCCGGATTCCAGTTGTGACTCCACTCTCATACGCGTCCCATACCACGTATAAGCTTGGTGGTCCCTACTGTACATACCAGGATAGTACACCACTCTGGATGATATGACGCACTAGCCCTTCAGGCATTCACAGGCTCCGTAATATCTCACAAAATAACTACGTATATATATATATATATATATATATATATATATATATATATATAGGGTCGGGTTCCTACGACCCTTATTACGACTCACATTGCGACACAGTGTTTTGTCTTATATGGGCAAAAATGTTTGGAATGGACTGATTTTTTGTGAGGATGATCTCTATGATGAGGAGATCATACTTGCCAAAAATCAGCTCATTATGAAACTTCTAGCCCCATGTTTACAAGTTGAAAATTTTTAAACAATCCAATTTTTGTAAATCAATTTTGATGGGGTTAGAAGTTTTAGAATGGGATGATTTTTGGCAAGGATAATCCCCTCATCACAGAGATCATCCTCACAAAAAATCAGCCCATTCCAAACCTTTTTGCCCATATAAGACAAAAATGATGTCGTAATGTGAGTCGTAATAAGGGTCGTAGGAACGTCACCCATATATATATATATAATTTTTATTTGAAAACAAAAGAGAAATTAACTATACAAGGTTGAAAATGGATATCCAGTTTCCTACCATGCAACTGTGGCCTCCCGGCCTAAAATAAATAACTGAACGAAAAAATAAACAACGCCTCGCGCTAACAGAAAGTAAATAAACACGCAACCAGTAATATTATCCTTAAATATCCGTTCACCAACCTACACACATCATTACAATGTAAAATGCAGATATCACTCCTTGGCCATATTTCCTACCCCGCAGCCATGTGTCAGCTAATGGAGCCTACCATGTGTAGCACTGCTACCACACCTCTTCCCAGCTGATCACAGGCCCAGTTTGGCACGTGCACGGGGTGTGACATCCCATCTTTTCGAATGTAAAATGCAGACATCACCCCTCGATTTTGATTATGACATTTTACTGTTTCATCCAATTTTTTCAATTTTCATAGTTCACAATCTTTTGAAAATAAAATATTCACTTTCTGATATTCATCAACTCAATATGAGTTAACTGAATATCAACTCATTTTTTTTCAATTATGAAATTCACTTTTTTTTTTCAATAACATTGAAAACATACAAAATTTAGATTAAAACGGGGTCCGAACGGTGCACAGGACCCAACTAATGAAAATAACCCGATGAACTATTCTACCCACGTATAATTTGTTATAAAATACAATAAAACATATCAAATATGCAAGTTCTGGCGTGATTTAAAATAACCAATTAAATTCTATATTTTTGAAAACTCATCACAAATTTTTTAAAAAATCCTAAATGCAATTTTCACAATCTACAATATTAATAAAAATTGAGAGTTCCTTACAATCTCTAAGCAATAGGATTGAAACACGTGCGCGAAAATCGAGATGAACGGCACGAAAATCGAGATGGATCAAACTTCGAAGTGACTGATTTTTGAATCTGACCCAGTGATTTTGAAGATCTCGATGCCATCGTCCTTTCTCCCTTCTACGACAAAAGACGATTTGATTCCGAAACAGGCAAAATCCGAGGTCGAAGTTTCGAAACCCCCGTATATATATATACGACTGATTTTTAACGATACGGGGTGAAAGAGAAGATGAAACGAAGAGATCTTGGGTGGATTTTGTAGATGTCGAGGCTGCGGACCTTTTTTCCCTCTGCAACGGAAGTCAACGACGGCCCCTTAGCGAGGGATCTGAGTTTGAAAATTTGAAAAAAAAATAAATTTAAAAAAAAAAAAAAAATATTCCGTTGGTTGGTTTGGGTCATTTAAAACGAAAGTGAATAGTGAAAAATTTTATTTATATAAATCTTGGGACGAAATCGGTATTTTGCCAATTGTTTCGATCAACGATAACTTGACCATCCGGACTCCAAAAGTGACGAATGAATACTCTATTTTATCTAATTTTTTTATTTCGGGTCTAATGGTGTGGTCAATTTCAACAAATTCTATCTCTAACAAAAATTTGCATTTTTGGTCCAACGTGACCCTAAAATTAACGTTGTTTTCGTTTTTGACGATAATTCAACTTTCTGTGCTCCAAAAATGAAAAATAAATAGTCCATGTTTAATAATTTTTTGTTACGAATTCAATGGTATAATTGAATTTTAATAATTCTTGCTCTTACAAAAAGTCACTATTTTAGTCTGATTCGACTCGGTAATCGAGGATTTTGTAACTTTTATGTTCGGACTCGCATTTGAGCGTGCTTACAGGCTAAAGTATTTTTTTCGATCATTTTGAATCCAATGGTGAGGTCAGATTTCCTTAAAAATGATCAGAAACCTTCTAAAATTTTACCCCTAAGTCCCACTTTTAAGATTTTCTTAAAATTTCACTATTTATTTTTCCTCAAGATGCGAATTGAAAACTCGGGGTTGGTTTTACATTTTTTATATATCAATTTTTTTTTTTAGATAATCAGGGCTGTCAATGGATCAAACCAAATCCGTAACATGATCACTAACTCTATGTATAGATCAAGGATTTGGGCTTTGATAAGGACCTGATTTGATAACTTATCTGATTGGTTTGGATCAGTCATGTCACACTCCTATAATGTGTTTGAAAATATATAAAGGATGTATATTTATGTTATATTTTTATTCACTTCTGTAATGTATTTTATATACTTTTTTCAAATCGAATCGGATGGGATTAGGACCGATCCAAAAATATTAAAATTTTTGGATTGGATCAGATCAGATCCAAAACAACGTACATTGTATTGGATCAGGTCTGGAGCTTAAAATGACAGATCTAATCAGGTCCAGATTGGGTCTGGGTCAAATGCATGTTTGATGGATCAATTAGGTATGAATTTTATCCGAACTCAATTTATTGACACCCCTAATCAAAGGTGCTGTGGGATGTGTATTTTGATAAGTAATGCTATGAGAATTTGACCATTGGCATATATAAAATGTTCAGGACGAGATCTTTTCTCCCCAACGAAGCTTCTTTGTGCTGGTGCAATGTGTGATGGTCTATTGAATGCTGTCTTGATTTATAGCGATACTTGATATCATCCACTTATTATCTGCCTTTGTGATGCACAGGTTTGTGCAACATTCGTTTAGCTAATTGAAGTTCGTCCATCTGTTTTGGAGGTGGGCATCTTTGTTCTGGTTCATTTGAATTTGATTCCTACTCTTTTCTTGTTGTATGTCTTCTTTCTCTGTTATAGGTTCCATATTATGTGTTGCAACCTGTGCTTGATATATTCTTCACAATAAGAAGTCCAAAAAAGTAAAATTGATAACCATATTAAGATATGATCCTGGACGCAATGTAATGGTGAATCAGGTTCATATAGCCTGCCTCAAATATTTGTTATATATGTCTATGCAGATGGTACTTGTATTTTTAATTATAAAATGGTATTTTATTTTTTTGGAGGGGGCTATTATCTCTTGTTTTTCCCGTGTCTTTATTGTCTTATGTTGATCTTTGATGTTATATTGCAGCCACATTTAAGAAATGTGGTATGTGATTTTCAATTATTCGCGATTCTTGAAACATAATATTTTCTGAATCATACTTATTAACATTGGTCACATATATCTACCTGTCTTGTATGATTCACAGAAGCATAAATCTTGAAACATAAATCTCAATTCTATTTTAGATTTTCCTAAGTTGAAACTGAATTACAATCTTAATAGTCATGGGTTTTTCAAGGGATGGAGCAGATGCAAACTCTTTTCAAAGGGAATTCAAGAGGTCAAGGATTGATGTCTAAAGGTTAGTATGTTTTGTTTTGTTTTCTACTTGTCTTATTATTTGAAGTTCATGGTGAATGTGGAAAGCTTAAAAAGTCTTCATTTCGGGAATCCTTATATGTTGATAACGCAGTAGAAATGTTAAGAGATGTGAATTTATATTTTAGAAAGTAGGGTACTCAAAATTCATTATGCTACTACATCATAATTCATTTCACTTGCCTATTCTTCATGAAAAGAGTGAGGAGTAACTGAAAGTACAACAAGCATAAGAACTTATCTGCTCTTTCTATTGATACCATTCTAATTTATTGGTTGATAGTGACGATGACATCTCCATGTTCCTGTTTTGGTTTCTGAAACTCAGGTCTTCTGCGCTTGAAAAGTTTGGAGTTGTCAAATACTGAAGTTGGAAACAATGGCCTCCATCATATCTCTGGTTAGGCATCCTTCGATTTTTTGTGCTCATGATACAACCATTTTTTTATAACAAATTTGTATATTATATGATATCGTGCACATTTTCTTGATAAGGAAGCGAGTTAGTGTTTAGGAATTGGTAAATGAATTATTTCTATACTTTAGATTTTTATAGGCAGCATGTTTCATTTTCTAATTCCATGTTGTTTGTTATATTGAACTCAATTTGGTTACACAAGTGGGTTTCATTTAGATTGTGATGGTCTTGGATATATCCATGATTACTTGCAACTTGTAGTGGGTTTTTAGGCTGTAAGAGTTTCTGTATCTAGTGAAAGGGGAATGGATGCAGCATCTGCTAGTCGGTTAGGTAATGATGTGAGTCGTAGGCCTTTGCCAACCTCTGCTACTGCTGATACTCCTTGTAACTCTGATTTGAACTGTTTGTGGTTTAGAATTTTAATTTTAAGGCCTTCTTGAGTTTGTAAGTTGGAATAGAAATTTGAAACTTAATCTAGTGGTTGTGACATTAGGCACTATTGAAATTTGAAACTTAAGTGAGTTGTTGCAAATACGCTTGGTACATTTACCTTGCTAATGGTTTTTATCCTCAGAGGTTACATTGTCGCCAAAAGTTAGTATTTGATTCTTGTACTGATGTGTACTTGGATTATGTTAATATTTGATGAAAAATATTGGATTCTAAAGATCTATTTCTATCTGTGTGTGTAGATGATCTTCAACCATGGATGGTTTGGGGTTACTATGTTTCTCCTATGATGTATGGGCAAAATGCCATAGCCATCAATGAATTTCTTGATGACAGATGGAACAATGTAAGATCTCCTCTTAGTTTCACAATTATTATTTGTTTTCTTGATTGAATGCTAGCATCTACATCTAAACTATAACAAGCCTCCATCATCCAAGATTAATGCTATTTGACTCATCAACCCCCGGTTGGAAAGGCCCTTCTCAAGGGAAGAGGGTTGTTTGTGGATGAGTATTGGTATTGGATTTGTATTGGGGCTCTTATGGCGCTTTCTCTCTTATTCAATATTCTCTTTATTCTAGCATTGACTTACTTCAGTCGTAAGTGATCATTTCTCAAGTTCGAGAAATATATTATGTGTTGGATTAGTTTTGTACATCGAATTCATAAGCAGTTTTCAAGATAGTAAGACGTGTATATACTATTCTTCTTTATTGTGTAATAATGAAGTCCGGTTGCACGTGGAACAATCAATTGAACTTGCATTGATGTAAAAGATTTAACGAAATGGATGGACAAAATTTCTCGAATTGGACAGAAATCTTCTTTTCATTCACAAGAAAATACTTCAGATTCCTAGAAATTCGAAATTCTCGATGTCTTCACCCATCACAAAATCCTTTATTTATAGACTTTAGTGTATATTCGTGGGTGTAAGAAACCTTTAGAACATACAACAAAGGATTCTGATGATTTGATCGACGATTATTAAGATCCAATGATTGTAATGAAATGTTTGTATCTTTTCAAAGTGAACATCAATAGTCGACAGTCATCATGAAAGGTTTCTCCCTTTCCTTTTTACTACCAGCAAGTTCGATAAAACAGTCAACTTGAAGGGATGAACCCTTTCCTTGTGACTAAAACCCACTCGCCGTGGATTGTGCCACTCTCCTCTGCTCTTACCATTTACTCTAAAAAAAAAAGATGCTAAACTATGTATTTAGATATTACTTTGAATTTCCAAATCAATTTTTTTCCATCAAAATATATTCAATATGTTAACCGTTCTCCTAAAATTTCTTTACAGCTGGCGGTGATTCTAATCTGTAATTGTGGAAGACGATGGTGATGAGAGGAGTAAGTAGAGGACATCTAACGGAGAAATCAGTTCAGCTTCTGCTGAAGGTTAAATGTTGGTCTTCTTGTGATCTTTCACGCCATTGTATTTGATATTTGCAACGCCTTATAGATATTGCTTCAATGATTACAGGTATTGATATGGCAGTAAGGGGAGGTCAAGAGAATTCCGATAGAGAACAAAATCAGATGAAAGCCGTAGAACTTTGTAAACAACATGCTGAAACTGAGGCTCCATTGGCCAAAGAAAAGGAACATGAGTTAATATCAGAGATTAATTTCTGTTCTGGGTTGTGGTTTCATATTCATTGGCAGTAACCTGATTTTGCAAGTCGGATGAAGTCAAGTTCAGCACGGATGCATTCCAGATTGGCACAAAGAAGGTTCAGGATGTTGTGGGAACCGTTCAAGGAACTTGATCCTTTTTCGATTGAAAGTGGGATTTTTTTTTGGAACTTCATTACATTGATGTATATAAACGTGATCTCAGGAATTCTTCCAACATGGGAGATTAAAATTTTGACTTATATTACTTACATAAGTAATTTTTTTTTTTTTTAAATCTTATTATTCTTTGATACTATGAATTGAATGCAAATTGGTGTGGATGGACTATGAATGGATGGGGATGAGAGCGCGTGGATGGGATGGGATATGAATGTCGATGTGGATGGGATATGTGATTTTTTTCGTAGGTATATGTGGAAGACAAATTCGTTTGGGCACATAATAATTAATTCGATGGTCTCAAGCCGTCGAAACTATGGGAAGAATCTCATATTCGACGTCTAAAATATGGTATTCGACGACTATAGCCGTCGAATATATGTAATTCGACGGTCTTAAGCTGTTGAATTTATAAAATTTCTATGGTTTTTAGCCACTGAATATTTTTTCGACAACACCCAATTCGATGGGCCAATTCGACGGTTAAGACTATCGAATTATTTCATACTCGATGGTTTTGGACCATCGATATTTGGTTATTTTCACATAGTGTAAGCTTACTCCAAATGAAAGCATGGCAGGAATGGACGTGCAACGATGAAGCAGTTGTGATGCCTTGCCTCCGGAGTTTGATTGATTTTGTTAAAGCATACATATGTGTAGCTAAATTTTGTGTAACCATTGATATAAATATGTAAATTTTTATGAAACATTACACATACAATATAATTGTGAGATTTAATTTTTGTCTAGTTGTATATACCAACTTTTTTTTTTACTGAAAAATTAAAAGGCCTAAATCATTGTAAATTTTTTTTTTAATAAAATTATTATATATATTATTAACGGCGGTTAAAATAAGCACCTCAAATATATTATTATTTTTAAATATATTATTAATAGTTTTACTGGCGGTTACCAGAAGCGCCTCTAATACATTATTTAACGACGGTTACAAATAAATGTCGTTAATACGATTCATTACCAACGGGTAACATAAGCACCTCTAATACATATTTCAGTAGCTGTTTACACTACACATTGTTAATATGAAACATTGCCAACGGTTAATAACCACCAGTAATAGACAAATACACATGGACAAAGAGTTTTGTCGGTATTTAATACCCGTTGGTAATTTGTTCTATAATCGCTGTCAAAAGGCTATTATTACTAGTTGTTCTATAACTGTCGTTGCAACCGCCTCAATAATTTTCCTCGACGCTATAGTTGCTAGCCAAACCTGAACCACCATTGATATGTAATGCCGCCACTTCGTTCATATGTAACGGTGAAAACACCAGTGAAGACAGTTTATTTTGTAGTAACTGTAAATTTTCTCAAAAAAAAAAATCATAAATTAAATGATCTAAGAATTAATAATTATATGAAAATGGTCTATTACTTACCTTTTTCTTTATCAATTTTCTCCAATATCTCAGACTTGTTCATTCTTTTAAAGCATAATCCTAAAGCACAAAACACATTTTTAACGTAACAAGGTCAAAATAAATCATAAATATAAAATCCCAAATTTTCAATTCGTATCTCGAGAAAAAAATAGTGGAATTTTAACAAAATCTTGAAAGTGGGGACTTAGGGGTAAAACTTTAGAATATTTTTGATCATTTTTAATGGAATCTGACCTCACCATTAGATTCAAAATGATCGAAAAACATACTTTAACCTATAAGCATGCTCAAATGCTAGTCCGAATATAAAAGTTACAAAGTCCTCGATTACCGAGTCGGACTAGGCTAAAATAGTGACTTTTTGAAAGAGTAAGAATTATTAAGATTTGATTATATCATTGGATTCGTAACAAAAAATTATTGAACATGGACTATTTATTTATCATTTTTTGTGACCAGAAAGTCGAATTATCGTCAAAAATGAAAACGGCATCAATTTTAGGGGTCACCTCAAGCCAAAAATGTAAATTTTTGTTAGAGATAGAATTTATAGAAATTGACTATACCATTAGATTCAGAATGAAAAATTAGACGAAATAGACTATTCATTTATCAGTTTTGGAGTCCGAATGGTCAAATTATCGTCTATCAAAACAATTGGCAAAATACCGATTTTGTCCCAAATTTTTATATAAATAAATTTTTTTTTCTTTTCACTTCGTCTTCTCCAACCCGTCTAACAGCAACCCATTTTTAAAAAAATATTTTTTTCTTCAATCTTCCACCTCAGATTCCTTGCAAACAGCTCGTCGTCGATGATCGATGCAGAATGGAGAAACGTCCGCAGCCTCGACATCTACAAAACCCAACCAAATTTCTTCCGTTTTCTTGACTTTTTCACCCTGTATCATCAAAAATCAGTCGTACGTATATACGGAGAATTTGAAACTTCGACTTTGGATTTCATCTGTTTCGGGGTCAAACCGTCTTCCGCCGCAGAAGGGAGAAAGGACGATGACATCGAGATCTTCTAAACCATCGGGCCTGTTTTAAAAATAAATTGTCTCAAAGTACGAGTTATCTCGATTTTCATGAAATACGCCTCGATTTCCGTGCACGTGGTTTCAATTCCTTCGTATGGAGATTGTAAGAAAATTTCAATTTCTATTAGTAATCGTAGATTGTGAAAATTGCATTTAGGATTTTATCGAAATTTTTTTGATGTATTTCCAAAATATAGAATTCTTTTGTTATTAAAAAATTCACACCAGAAATTTGCATGTTTGATATGTTTAATTGTAGTTTTTAACAAATTATAAGTGGGTAGGGTATTTTAATGGGTTATTTCCATCAATTGGGTCTTGTGTACTCCTCGGACCCCGTTTTGATATAAAATTTGTATTATTTTTTAATATTATTGATAAAAATAAATTCTATAGTTGAAAAATGTGATTCAATATTCAATGAACTCATATTGAGTCGATGAATATCAGAAAATGGATATTTTATTGAAGAGATTGAAAACTATAAAAATCAAAAAAAGGGAAAAAAGGTATGAAACGGTAAAATGTCATAATCACACCTGAGGGGTGATGTCTGCATTTTACGTTGTTGTGTTGTGTGTAGGTTAGTGAATAGATATTCAGGGATAATATTGCTGGTTGCATGTTTATTTAAATTTCTGTTAGCGCGAGGCGCTGTTACTTTTCCGTTATGTTATTTATTTTAGGTCGGGTGGCCAGACTTGCATGGTAAGAAACTGGATATTCATTCTCAACCTTGTATTGTTAATTTCTCTTTTGTTTTCAAATGAAAATGATCTATATATGTAGCTATTTTGTAAGCTGTTAAAGAATCTGTGAATGCCTGAAATAATAGTGCGTCATATTATCCGAAGTGATATACTATCCTGGGATGTACGGTAGGGACTATCAAGCTCATACGTGGTATGGGACGCGTATGAGAATGGAGTCACAACTGGAATCCAGGTTATTCCTCTCTATTTTTACTAGTGAACTTGTAATGTAAAGGTGGTCATAAACGAATAGTTTGTATAATTGGGAATCACATGTACGCCTGATAGGCATAGACGAAGATGATTAGTCAGTGATCACTAACAATCTATAGTAGTCGAACGTTCTGACACATCGAAAAGAGACCTATTGCTTACGGTCACGTCAAATGGCTAGCTTGAGCCAGATAAATGGTCAACTAAACGTGGTAAATGCAACGACAGACCACAAAATCAGGAACTAAAAGCCAGTAAAGAATTGTAACATCATGTCCCGATTGGGAGTGATCCAGTCGTAAATCCCAACTCTCTAATTCCACTACTCCACCATGTGTATTATGTATATGTTGCCTTATTTTAATATATAAAATGAAATGCAAGTTTAATGTTCCCATTTGATCAATTAGATTTGTATAAAAAGAAAAATGTTATAGTGAATACTGTTGGTTGATGTAATATCAGTTTTAAAATGTTTAGTTGCTTATCCCTGACTATATGTACCAGTTAATCGTAGTTTTTTTGTAAAATTTTGCAGATTTTAAAATGATTTAGTATGCTTATTTGTTTATGTTAGAAGAGGTTATTAGCAGAAATTATGTTCTTCCTTACTAGGTAACCATTGTTACTCACCCTTTCCTTCTATATTTTTTAGTTTCAGATCCGAAGCTTGGTGAGGCAGGTATAGAGCACGAGTGATAATCATCTGGTGGGTCAGATAAACAGCTAAAGTTCATAACTTGGTGAGTATTAGGGTTATAGCTCCTAGTGGTGTCAATTTGTCCAGGACTATTATGAATTTTGTCTTGAGTGTTAGGACTTCTGTTAGAATGAGGATGCTTTTATAATTCTGTGTTTTGTTATCCTTCTGTACTCTGATTTATCATTTATTATTAGATGTATGTAGGCATCCGCTATTGTTATATTTTGTATATGTATATGCATGATTGTATGTCGTTTATTAGGTGCGGGTTGAATCGCCTTGAAATGCTAACATAAACAGAGGAGACCATGCCGAAATTTTGAGGTGCCACTTAGTACCTCGAGATCTGACATGGGGATTTGTATTAGCGTTTGGTAGGGCGCCACAATAAAAATACTTATATTAAATAAAATGTTATATTTTTCAAAATAATAAGTTAATTGATTACCATGAAAATGACTAAAATTTTCACAATATTATTACAAGGTGCCGACTGAGTATTTTTTTTTCCCGTTCAATAATAGGAAATTTTCTATCAAATATGAAAAATATTGATAAATAATTATCTCCTCTATTGAATTTGAATCACATTTATAAGCTGATTGTAGTTGGTAGCTCCATCCTCTTATCAAATGCATTGGTATCATGTAATAAGTGTGATTGCTCTAGGAAAATAATGCTTGCTGATAGGTAAATTTACAGGCCAGATCCATTATTTATACTTCTTTTACCTAAAGAGACTTAAAAAAATAATGCATCTTGATTGGGACTCCTCTCATGGACTAATTGGCAATAACCCAAATATCATTTTGATCTACAACTTCTAACAAAAAACCTAAGTAGTTTGGCCCCACTAACAAGAAAATCATGGCTTCACCCCTGTCAACAAGCCCGAGTCCTGCATACCTCCGCATATGTAACTTGAGATTAGGGCCATAAATAACTGTTTCAAATGATCAGGTGAGCACCACCATCCTAGTTATCTCTCCACTGATTTTCATGGTTAGTTTTGTTATGTTGAGACCATGGAGCCCATTGTTCGAATAAATTTTTGAGTTGTGCTGAGGTGACACGAAGGGGAACACAGGGGTGACACAATGACATGGTGGCGTGCACATAACAGTAGATGTTTTTCCATGAGATACGAGTAAAAAGCATCTACGGTTATGTGCACGCCACCATGTCATTTGTGTCACCCCTGTGTCGCTGTTTGTGTCACTCCAGCATTAGTGTAATTTTTCAATGGACCAAAGCAACTTGTTTTGCGCTTATTTGGCAAGCAGACAAGTAACCAAGTCTCCTAAATCTAATCAATGATTCAAATGCTTTGACAGGCTTACAATTGCCCTAAAACGAAAATCTTGACTTGTACATAAAAAATGCATTTTATTCATTTATTCCTTGAATCTTGGGAGGCAATGGAACATTCTAGATTGTCTTTTTTTTTTTTTTTGGTTTTGTTTACTTTCAAAGTACCTTTACTCCATCAAATGTGTTACAATGGGTCAATCACAACTAATAAAGATAGGTTTATATACGCACGGTCTATAAAAATCCAACGAAGTCCATAAAGAAAGGCCAACAAAAAAATGGGCTCCATGAAGGAGGTACAGGCCTGCTCCCATAAAGCCCACAAAAGGAATCCGACTACGGACGTAGTGAAGTTAGAATTGGGTGTATTTCAACAGAAACAATGGAGTCGATAAATTTTGCTTTAAAAAAAAAAATAAAAAACAAATAAAGGTTTAGAAAGAGAGGTACCTTTTCCTCTTTAAAAAGAAAAAAAAACAATTGGATTGCTAAATCAAGAAGAAAGAGATGCATCGGCTCCATACGAATGTATAGTTCATAAATTATAAACTATGACTCAAAATATACCATTTGAATAATCCAAATGGTAACAAAAAGACATTTGAATGGAGAAGCTGGTGGATTCGTTCAGCCCATCCCAAAATTTTGGGATAAGACTTTGATGACCATGATGATTATTTGTTTGAAAATGGAACATCTGCATGTGCCCAACAACTTATATACATGGCCGACTTGATACAATTTGAGGCCTAAGGCAAAAATTCTAAATGAGGCCTTTTTAAGATTATATCTATATATATATATATATATATATATATATATATATATATATATATATATATATATATATCAGGGCAGGTTCAACCACCAATGAAAAAAAACCTACGTTGGTAGCCAATGTTGTCTTATATGGGTTAAAAGTTTTAGATTTGGTTATTTTTGTGAGGATGATCTCTTTTTTGTTTTGTTTTATTTTTTTGATAATTAGGTATCCCTGTAGACCATGGTCTTGTCCAAGGACTAGTCTTTGGGCACGTGCAACGTGCTTCAAGTAAGTGAGGGAGTGCCCTCACGGGTGGCCCCTGAGGAATTAATGCTCATACTGGGTATCGAACTCACGACTTATGGGCATTAACCACTTATCGGTCCGAAATTTCTATTGAGCCCCTTGGGGTTTTTGTGAGGATGATCTCTATAGTGAGGAGAAAAACGTCACACAAAATCAGCCCATTCTGAAACCTCTAACCCCCTCAAACACGATTTACAAATGTATGGTAAAATTTAACGGTCCATGATTCTTCAACTTCTAAACCACTTTGGATGGATATGTTTAGGTGTTTATTTTTTTAATTTTTTTGTTTTGTTTTTATTTTTATTTTTTTAGTTTTTTATTTTTTATTTTTAATTTAGGATGATCTCACAAAAAATCAGTCCATTCCGAAACTTCTAACCCATGTAAGACAATTATTGGCTACCAACGTTGGCTGTTGAACCTGCCCCATATGTATGGGTGGTGTTCGGCTAACAATCTTAAGATGACAAAATGCAGACACATTTTTATTCCTATGTGGCTTAAATTTTTGAATTGAGCTAATTTTTTGTGAGATGGTCACTATGGATTTGGCTGATTTTTGTCAGCTTTTTGTCATCCTAAGATTGTCAGCCGTACACTTCCCTATATATATTTATTTATTTATCTAAAAATTATTCTCTCATTTCTTGAGATCCAAATTACGAATTAAGGTTTGGTAAGCAAATTTTGCTAACTTGGCATTTTCAATAAATAATATGAGAAATTAAATTAAAACACCAACTACAAAACTATACTAAATCCAAAAGAAGATTAAAACTTGTTTTTATCGATTAAAAAAAGTTGCCAAAATAAATAAATTGAATATGTGAGGTTTAAATGAAGATATAAATAGATTAAAAAACAACGATGAATATAAAAAGATCAATTGAAATTATTTTTAATTATTTCAAACTCTTAATTTACCTTTATAAGAATGCCTTCTTTGCGTCTCGATGTTCCAAACCAAGTTGAATATCTTGCTAGATCTTCAAGTTATTTATAAAAAAAAAAGATAGAATATGAATTAAAGAGATATAAAGATTTGAGAGAGAAAATGGAGGTTTGTGTCTGAGACTTAAAGATGTAGGTTCTAGTAAACTTTAATGAATGGAATAATAACAGATGTTTAATAGTGATTCCTTTCATATATACAACAATAGAAAAAATCCTAAAATTTCATTTTTATCCTTGACTTTATATATTTTCATTAGTTTGGAATAAAAATTAATAACAGATCAAAAAAGAAGAATTAGATGGCAATCGAGTCATCAAGTTGAGAAGTATTGATAAAAAAACATATCCACCAATCAACCCAATACTTTGAACTGTATAAAATCGAATAAAAGCCTTTATTTGATGATTAAATGAAAAGAAGAAATGATCGGAAACCTTCGACATGGGTGATTTGCGAAAAAAGAAATATGAGAAAGACTCCTCATCTTTCTCCTACACCCATGCCCAAACCTCCTGAAAGCTCAACCCTCTTTCCTATTCTCATTAACGTCGCTTCTTCAAAATCCTAAGTCATTTGATTTTACAGAAGATGAGAATATAAAGGAAAGGAAAGAACCGATAAAGACCCTAGGAATGAATGGAATTGGAAAGGTAATTTCATATTTGATTATGGACCTTTCCGACCCACACATTCTTAAAGTTCCCCAAAGCTCTGCCTCCTGTCCAATACCCTCAACCAAACCTAATTACTTTTCCCAATTCATAATATTTTGTCTTTAATTAAACAAAAAGAGAGTCGTCACACCGTTCAAACTAATCTAAGGTTTGCAAATCAGAAGCATCCTAACTATTCATTTTATTATTGTATTTAACTTCTAAAGTAAGAAACGCGTTTTCTCTTTGAACCCAACTTTTCTAACGTCTTTCGATGTTGGACACATGACATCTATCAAACACACTTAGATTGATAGAGATATAGGTCTTTGTAGTCGTTTATTAAGTGTCAATTTCAAAGAAGAATATTTAGGAAATACTTTACATCTCGGTCGTCATCAATACAAGGTAAATCTACTTCTTATTTTTTTTTTTTTTTGACAAACTATCCTTACTATTTTGTGAAAAATTAACATTCCAGCCACACTTTTTGATATCTCAAAACATCCAATTACACATAAAATTTTCTTCTTAATGGCCTCCACCACATAAATTTTTTGTTAATGCCCTTTTATCCCATGAAACATATCAATTCAAATCTTCAAGATCTAGGATTCAAATGGTCATATTTAAACTTTTAACTCTTACTGTCAATACCTTACAATTTATCAATGAATAGAAACTTATTTTTTATGGTTGTGCTATATTTTTTAATCTAGATTTAATTTGTGGTATATATGAAAAATATACATATTTTAAAACTACGTTAAAACATCATTTTTATAGTCATTGAATTTTTTTTCTAATTTAGCATAATTGAATAATAGGTTAATCCAAATTTTGTTACTATGATAAGGGGCAAGGGCCTCAATTAAAGAATTTTTATTTTCAAAACTTGAAGTTTCAAGGTCAGTGAGGTGGGGTGGGAAACATTTTTTTGAAGGGCCTTCTCGTAATTTGGAGAAAGGGTCTACTATAAACATTGGAGGGAAGTGGAATTTACAGTGTGAGAGCTTTAAAAAAGGAATTTTTTTTTTAAAGGGGGGGGGGGGGTCTTCTCTTAATTAGTTGTAAAGGGAACCTTAGATGATAGCCTTAATGGTCTTATGGCTGAGCTGGCCTTGTTTATATAGCGTATGTAGATACGTGATTTTCATCGTTAGGACGACCACATCTACGATAATTAGAGTCGCCACCATTCAAGTTGTAAGTGGGTGTGAATGGTCACCCGATGTATATTTTTTCAAAAATGACATTTTGGCCTTAGTGACTCGAGATGGATAAGGAGCTAATCTAATCGAACCTAGGGATTTGGGTAAGCGGTTCGATTGGAGAAAAGGGAAGGGGTTAGGCACCCCTTTCTCCCCACCAAGTGGCGGTAACCTCCACGTAATTCGGTCATTTTATAATAATAAAGAAAAGAAAAAATAAAAATGCCACGTGTGTGTGTTTTGTACTCTAAGTAGGGGTTCATTTTTGGCTTGATCATAGGGTCATTTCATCGATAGAAATGACCCTTTTAGACCTTTAGCCTTGGGGTCCACTCGTTTAAAATAAAAATAAAAGAGAAGAGGGGGTATTTAGAAAAGGGGGAAGGAGAGGGTAGAGAGAGAGAGAGAGGGGGGGGGTGTGCTTCGAACCCACCTTGGATATTTGATATCTTTTTCTTCTTCTTTTTCTTTTTGAATTCTCTTGAGTCCTTAGTGAGTTGAGAGTGAAACTTTCCTTTTTTAGAATATGATATGAGAGAGTAGTGAGGATGAGTTGAGAGAGTAGATTTTTCTTAGGGAAACTTGATAACCTTTTTTGGAAGGAGGGGAGTGGTATTTATAGTGTTTGGAGGATGGTTTGAGGGGTATAATGGGGTAAAAGGTTGGGAGAATGGGTAATGGCATTATTTTTAGATGATAGAGGTATGAAATTTGGGATGAAAGTGAGGGTATTTGTGTAAAAGATGAAAATGAATTGTATTTTAACCCAAATGGTTTGGATCCTATCCCAAATCCATTTGGGTAGAGTGTTTGGCGGGATGAGATGAGTGATGGTTGATGGGGGGAGTGGGAGTGTATAAGAGGGTTGTTGGTTGAAGAGATGAGGTGTTTAGATTTAGGAGAATGGGTTGTGTAAGAGGTTGGTGGATTGGTTTTTGGGAGGAGGAAGGGGATGATGCCATGTGGCATATGTGATAAGAGAGTAAGGTGATGAGATTGGTTGATTGGTTGATGGTGGTTGATGGTGGTTGTTTGATTAGAGAGAGAAGTATGGGTTAGTTAGTTGATGATGAGGGGAGTATGGTTGAGATGATTTTGTTGAAATGTTTTAAGGGGAAGTTATGGGTTGATATGTAAGGGATATGGGTGGTGATGTGAGTGGTGATAATGTTAGAGAATTGTGATGGATTAGGGTATGGGTTGAAGTGTGGGTGGTTGATGATGTTAGAGAATGGAGATAGGGTAAGTTAGGGTAGGGTATGGGTTAAGGTGATTTTGGAGAGAGGTGATGTGGGTTAGATAGAGTGTTTAGAGAATAGTTATGGGAATGGGTGATTAGATGAGGGAGGTGAATGGTGGTGATGACATGTGTCACCTTTTGATGTAGAGAGAGTGATTGGTTGATGTGGGTAAGGGTTGGTGGGTTAGGGTTGTAGGTTGGATAATGGATTGGGTATAGTTAGTGTTTTGTGGATTTTTGGATATATTGGGATTGGGCTTTTAAAGGGTTGTAGGTTATTTTAGCTTGGATAGGGTTTGTTTTGGATTGTGTTTTTGAAGGTAGGTTTGTTTTAGGGTTTAGGTGGTGTGGAATTGATTTTGGTTTAAAGGTAAGGTTAGAAAATGGGTTTAGGAAAGAGTTGAGGGCTTGTGGGCCTTAAGTGGGTTTAGGGTGTTTGCAAATTTCGAGGCGGAGCGGTGGAGGATAGATAAAAGGTAGATATCCCAAGTCTCACATTTTTAATTTTTTAATTTTTTGTATTTTTTGGAATTATTGATTTGATCAAAAATGCCACGTGTTGGCGAATCGGGCCTTTTGAGCCCGTTTGAAGGATTTTATTGATTTTTTAAATGTAAGCGTGGAGCGATGATGTTGAACACATGTGAGATAGGTCACAACCCTTCTTGTAGGTCCCTTAGACCATTGGGTGGTCTTAGGGGCATTGATTTGATCAAAACTGTCATCTTTTAATGTTTTGGGCCTTAAAGGCCCATTGGCCTATTTTGTCAAAAAATCAATATTTCGAGTGGAGCGGAGCATGTCGAGCTTTTTGGTGGACTTACTAACCCATTGAGAGGTGTTAGAGGCTTTGACTTGTCAAAAATGTCAAATTTTAATGCTACTGGCCTTCGAGGCCCGTTAGCCAGATTTATCGGAAAATCACTGTTTTTAGGCCCTTTCGAGTGAGGGCCCGTTCAATGGTTGGGTGTCTACAGCGTATATTCTCATGATGTTTATTTTCAGAAAAAGGTAGAGTATAACATAGTTTACCATAATTTGGTGAGCCACACCCATTAAATCTCTTAGGCCAATGATCAAATTTATTGGATGACTCTAACCTTTAGAGCATCTTGTACTTACTTTCGGAATGTTGGAGGATATATTGTAAGCACTTCTAGAAATAGTAATAGTTAAGATGATTAAAATAATTCAATTGGGTTAATTTTTTTTGTCTTTTGAGATCACCCAGTTGGATCCACTTATTATTTTCAACCTCCAGAAAATGTTGAAGTATGTGCATTGTTAATATCATATATTAGTTTATAATCCGTGGCCCATTTGGTCAAGTATAACTTACATTTCATGATTTATGAAGAAGAAAATCTTGTTATCACTCGTCGAAACATGTGGAACAATATTTTAGGGATATTTACAAAAAAAGTGATAAACTTTTGACAAATTTACATTTCTAGCTCATTGTTCATTTAATTACCAAAATGTAAAGGACAACAAATTCGGAGGTTTTTAAAATGACTATTTTGCAAATTTAAATTGACAATTTTGCAGGTTTAAAGTAACTAATTGGAAATAGTCACTTTAAACCTATGAAATAGCACTTTAAAATCGTCGAATTCGTTACTGTTTTGGATTTTTTTTCAGCTCACGAAATGGTAATTCACCCAATATTTTAAGAGTCTTGATAATATAACTCGCCAGGTGGGATACTCAATCGATTCCTTAACGTGGAAAAGTTCGGGAACCATAGATCTATACGCCTCACGATACATGGTTCTCTCGGGATGCATTTTTTTATGAGGAAGTGCAATTGTGTATATCGAGTCATACAAATCTACGATTCCTGAACTTGTCACGTTTGGGAGTCAATTAAGTATGACATCCGGTGAGTCATATTATCACGACTCATATTTTAAACCAGATTGAGTGATTGTTTGCTCATAGACCAACACCGTTTTCATATGTGACGCTGGTGACGTAAGTAATAAGATGAATAGTTGAAACGCCATGAAAATTTATTATGTATATTGAGGAATTAAGTCAACTACATTAATATATTTTCTTATTAAGTTTTTTAAAAAATATTATTAAAAAATAAATCATAATATTGTTGATTAAAATAAGAATTTTCTAGATGGAGAATTTGATATATGAAATGTATAATTTAAGGAACCTTATCATGATTATGATCGAAAAATTAAAACATTTAGTCAAAGAAGATAAAATTCAAAATTTTATAAAAACTCTATTAGTCAAATGGACATTACCGTTAACTTCAAAAGTATTGAAAAACATAATTTAAATTGTCAACATGCTTAAATCTGAATTTAATAAGATAAGTTACAAAAATAATAATTTTATAAGAACTTAGGATTTAAGGAATATTTTAGTCAATAAAAAAAAATATTAATTGTATGTGAGGCAATTAGGATGGTAACCATGGAATGGTGTACCTAAATGTTTACTGTTTTTGATATACTATTGCATGCATATAATTCTAGAATACTTGAGATGTCATCACATTAACAAATTTGTTTTAATATATTTCAAATGAATTTTGAAAAATATAATTATTATTTTTGTTATCCATTAAAGGAGTAATGAATGCCTATAAAATTAATTGGTAGCTCTTTCCAAAAGCAACTAATTAATTTTAAAAATAGAGATTTGATATTCTTTCCAATAGGATGAGATACAACTTGAGAATACCATTGTACTTACTATTCAAGAAATTTCTATTTTATCTTTATTGGAAAACAACTAATTATGCTATAAATATGGTTTATAAATGACTAGATTGATTGAGAACATACACATATCGTAGATGTAGGTTGAAATTGACTTATTAAATGATTATTTATAATATATAGTAGTCAAATAATTGATCTCCGTTAGAAATCAACAGCTAACTTGAGCTTGAAAATATGGTTAAACAATTATGATAAATTGTCAAACCGACCATAAAATTAGGAACTAAGGATGAGTTCCACACTGGACAAGTATTGAAATATCGATATACAAATCAATACTTTTATATCTATCGTGTACCTTGTCATTCTTATCAAATATACCATTGAGATTGATATTCTTATAACATGTTTATGTTTATTTCGTTTTATTATGAAACAGAGATATTTCGTTCTTATTTTATTAAAATATTAGTTTATTTTAAGTGTTATTCATTTTTATTTACTTATTTAAAAACCTGCATTATTATAATAGATTAACTTGTTTATCAATTCATATTTTGATAATTAATTTGAAATGTGAGTTTATTACTGAGTAACTTCCCTATTACTCACTTTACCAACAAAATATTACAGATGTACTAGTAATCAAGATGCTTATTCCTGATGGAGAATATTATATAGAAGGATCGCAAGATCAGGAGATGAACAATATTTTTGTTATATGTGAACTAAAATTGGAGTTCTAACTATTTTGTATAGTTTTGAATTTTTTTTGTATAGATTAGCATCATGAGTATTGTGTCTTCTTGAATGTATATGTTCAGAGTATGAGAGTTAGCGTTTATGAAGTGGATAACTGTCGATTGATATAAGACATGTAGTTGATATATTTACACTTTTGGGTTGTAATTACAGTTATGTTTTTTGTTTTTTGAAATAATTTATATTTGTTATGATATGGCAATTGGAATGCAATTGGATGTATAGATTTTAATTATATGTTTATATTTCTACAAGTGAAATTTTTTCATAAATCCAATTTTTAGGAGGAACTCTGTCAAAACTATTTGGAAGAAATTCACATCATATTTAAGATTTGAAGATCTTAATTTTTATTTTTTCACTCTACCCTTGAAATTTAGGAAAAAATTTAGATCCTAAATTAGGGGTGTGACAAAATTTGTCTCTCCTGCCTCCACTTCCACTGTCCAGAAATCTTTATTTTTAGATTGCAAATCTTAAAATGTATTGTGGGATCCACATGAATTATCATATTGGCAATCGAACCCCACAACCTTTTAGATTTCATGAAAAACCTCATGGTAAAAAAACAAAAAACAAAATAAAATTTGAGCTTGATCAATGGTGTTGAAAATAAATGGCAACTGAGCATCTAAATTTAATATGTTTTTTTTTTTTTTTTTTTTAAGTTCATAGAATTTCATCCTCTACAACACTTTAGTATTGGATCATATTTTTGAATGCGACAAGATGATCTTATCTGGAAATTTTTATTTTTTGTCATGGGTAGGAGGGATACAAATCCTCTTATTATTACCTATGTCATCCACGCCACATGTCAAAACAATGTTGGTCTGTGAGCAAACAATCACTCGATAAGGTAAAAAACACGCTAAAATTGTCCTCTACTAAGGTGGTTGTCACGTGAACCACTAATTAGTTATGGACAAAACATTTAGTAGGGTGTCCCCACATTAAATAATGCCTTGAGCTCCATAAAACAATCTAATGTGAGTCAAGAATAAAAAAAAACGTTGATGATGGGGTTGCAGTTGTTTGATCCTCAGTTACTGGATCTACATAAGGTTGGACCACTCATTTCATCCGATTTAAAACTCTGATTATTATTATTTGGATTTGGGAACTAATCTTTTTCTTTCTTTAGCTTCCATGGTTACCAATCCCGGCCATTTAATGTAGACCAAGAAGTTTGCACGGGAAGGCAAATGGTCCTCTTCGCACAATGTCCACTTGCCTTGGTCGAATGGGAACGGATCCTACGTAGTACTTATTACTTGTAGTACCTTGTGCTACTTTTTAGATGGTTGAGAGAACGTCACGTTGGGGGAAAAAACCATATCAGCCCTAAACGCCTTCTTCAATATGTTCTCTATGTTGATTTCTAGAGAAAAATCAATTATGCATTTTATTTGATAATACCCTGATTTTCTAAAGAAAAATCAATCGTTGGATAAGGGAGGTCGATCCATTCTTTTATAGATAGGAGTAGAAGACCTAAATCCTCTAAGATAAGTATCCAACCCATCAAAAGGACCTTTATCCTTTCCAAATAGAGGTTTTTCACTCACTTTAATTCTTTTAAAATCTCTAATCATTATTGACTTCTTTCACCACGAAATCCACAAAAAATCTTTTAAAAAATGGGACGTATATAGCCTTAATGGGTCACCAATATAATCATAGGTCCAACATTTGCATTATATTCTTCATTCTTTTTTATTGCTAAATGGACAATCTCATTTGCTTTGATGTAGAAGGGGGTCCACCTTCTTATATTTCTACTTCTAGGATCCGACTTATATCATTGATAATAATAGGAACTAAACCATTATGGCAAGGAAAAGTTTGATTCAGAGGGAGAAGAAGAGGCATAGATTGGAACAGAAATATCATTTGATTCGTCGATCCTCAAGAAAAGAAATAAGCAAAGTTCTGTCGTTGAATGACAAATGGGAAATTCATGGAAAATTACTATCCCCACCGCGTAATAGTGCACCTACATGTCTTCAACGACGATATTTTTGACTGGAAGATCAAGAGCTAACTATCGAGACTTTGGGTTATCCGAACACATACTTCGTGAAATGATTCATGCATGTTTGTTGTTGGGGGCAATAAGATCAAGTTGGTAGGGATCAAAATATCCCTTCATGTTTCTATTGATCTCTATGATCGATGATCATAGAGGGTGTTTTCTTTCCCAAAGAATTATACTCTCTTTAAACATGTAACATTTAGATTAAGAGTTATTTTTTCTTTCCATTTTCTAGTTGCTACCAATGATTTTTTTTTTCATGCATATTGAAATATGAATACTTGATGATTGTAATTTATTTAATATGAGACATTTTATTTTTATTTTTGATAAACATGTTTTAGTGAGATCCCATAATTCAATGTTGATGGGAATTGAACCCAGGTCTATGATATCATCACCAAAGTCTTTACCAACTAAGTTAGTTGGCACCTATGTATGACACTCAAAATTGATTAGGGAATAATGATATTTTGATGCAATATTTTTTGGAACTTACATATTTTTTAATTTGTTTTGTTGTTTTGATGTGTGAAGTATATTAAAATTTAAGTAAATTTTTTTACATTTTATAATTAAAATTTGGATATAAATATGTACTCGATTTATGTTTATTACTATAATGAGAGAAGTCGTAGCCATGGTTAGACGCAAAATTCGGATTCCAAAGTTGCCCTCACATTAACATAAATTAAAATTGCTATTTTAGAAACACCCCTTGTTAAATCAATGATATTAGAGTTTTACCCTCTTGCAAAATGCAGTATTAAGGTTTAACTCCTTGATCGAATAATCATAAGTCAATGTTCCTTTTTTTTTTTTTTACGATTTAATAATGAAATTTTGATTTTGTAATTTAAATATCTGAAGAGCATTTTGAAAAAATATAAAAATTTCTAATGTACATAAATGGCCAAATTAGGACTGGAACCAGAGTCATTCAAGAGTAGCAAACCACGAACCCAATTCAAACGAAGCAAACAAATGAATCAGACGTCGTAAAGATTAGGACTGTCCATGGTCCGTATGATACGAGATTTGAGATCTAATAACTTTGATTTGCACTAGGGGTGCAACTTGGTCTGGTTCAAACCGAGAACCGACCAAACCGATAGCTTTGGAGTGGTTTGGTTAAGTTTGGAACAAGTTGCGATTCGGTTCCGGATTACGAAAATTAATAACCAATAAATTTGGTTTTGTTCTCAGATCAAGCCTGTATAGAACCAAATCAAACCAAGAACTGAACCGTTTTGCAATATATATATATAACATTAAAAAATGGTACTTACAATTTATAGAATATTGGCAACCCATAGAATCAAAACGAATCGAACCGACTTCAGTTCAGTTTGATTCCAAAAGTATTTGGTTCAGTTCTTATTCTTATTTAGTGAACCAACTTATGTCGATTCGATTCCAATTTGACCTCAAATAGAAGCAAGTTGCACCCCTAACTTGAACTGAGAATTTGGGTTCCAATAACGAACCAATCTGTTGCGATCCTATTTCAGTGCCTATTGGACTGGCTCTGGATCAACCATGTACAGTTAGACAACTCCCACAAAAGAAGAGAAATTGTGAAAATAATATATATTGTTTAAATATGTGGAGTTTATTTTAGATTTTGTATATGGAATTTGATCCTCTATCAGATTGGTCCCTGATCCGATCGACTGACAGCCCTGATTAAACATGGACAACTTAGTGAGAGCTACGTGTCATTCTCTTCGCCTTCAAACAGCATAGCTGGTGTGGTAGTGTATTACTGAACTATCTTTGATGGCATCTTCCAAAAGCACAACATCAAGGAGTGGCTCTTCCGGGACCGAACAAGCAATGAGGAAATGAAACGTGGAACACTAAACACATTACAAATGGCACAACTTTATTGGTTGTTAGATGTTTGGACACTATAATAATAAAATAACAGTAGGCGGTCTGAGTGTCATTTTCATAACCAAGTGGGAGAAGAAAAATAAAACATAAATCATTTAAGGAGTATCGAATCTTTATGGAAAGAGACATGTAGGGTTTGTTCAGCAAACTTAGACCATAAGAAACCACAATTAATATTATAATTATCTCTTAATCAAGCAATGAGATCTTCTTTATCTTACCCTCATATTTTCTACACCTAATAATTAATTAATTAATTAATAAGAAGGGCTTTCTACCACCTCCTTATGTAGTCATATGTAAAATAATACTATTATAAGTCGATTTAGCTCTTAACCACTGTCATTTTCATTAATTAGCATTGTCAATGGATTGGATTTCGACTTATCAGAACCGATCCAAAAATAGTCTGATCAAAATTAAATAATGATGGCAACGAGAATATTAACAGAGCCGAGATTGGGTGAATTTAAATATGCTTTCACTATCTTCATCCAAAATCTTTTGGTTCTTTCTCGATCTGATTAAAATTATACTAGATTTGATAATTTCTTAGATATTAATATCTTGATCTAAATTATAATTGAATCATATACGATTTGATAAATAAAAACTATATAAAATATTAATTGTGGCAGACAAACTTTTGCATAGTATCGATATGTGAGATAAGAATGACAAATTGAAAAGATTACTCTCTTCTCTTTTAACAATTAGTCAATTATATATACAATTCGACTAACCTTACAAAATTACACTTTATGAAAAAAGAGGTAAATTCTACATCAAGGTCCATCAAATAAGACAGACCTTACCATTGAATTTACCTCTTTTTTGTTTTTTTCACGTTGTGTTAGTAAGGATTCCACCCATACTAAAGGTCCTTTGGCTCACCTTGTGACATCCAAAAACATGATCCAATACTTCAAGGTCATAGACGAACAAAATTCTATGAACTTTGAATATAAAAAAAAAACAAGTATTTTTCACCGTTGAATTTTAATTTTAAATTTAGGAGTTCTATAAAAGTTCAGTAGCCATCCATTTTCAATACCTTAGACAAAGCTTAAATTTTTTATTTTTTATCTTTTTGTTATGAGTTTTTCTATGAAATCTAAAGGGTTGTGGTGATGGATTGCCAATGTGATAATCCATTTTAACAAAACGATTCTTAGTGTTTTTGTTATACTTAACCCGGATGCTCAAGTTTCTAAGAGAACATGCATAATAATAAACCAATATCACTTATCGTTTTCCCCCAATATCTCTTACATTTTCTTATTAAGTCCTCACGAAACAATCTATGAAATTTCAATCTTAATTCCCAGGACCTCAATGCACTTTAAATAATGATGATTATTTTTTATTTTTACAAGATTTGATTTAGTCCGTCTTCATTATAATTTTGGTTTATCTATAGTTCTTGGGTTGTCTCTTGGGTTTTCCAACTAATTAAAAAAAAAAAAAAAAAAAAAAAAGGGGAGAGGAAAATGCTAAAGTAGCATTGAAATTGACATCGTTTGGGATATATCTGACGTGAATGTATCTATAGAACCATAAATATTTGTCATCGAGATACGAGTGAGAAGCATCTATGGTTCTGTGCACACCAATGTCCCAAATGATGTTAATTTCAATGTTTCTCTAGCATGACTAAAAAAAAAAAATTTATTTTCCATTTTCCACTCAAGGGAATCTTTAATTCTAACCTAAAACTCAGAGATTACCTCTCAATTTCTTTCTCAAGTTTCAATCCTAGTTCTTATCTAAAACTAATACATTTTCAATGGGGAATGAAAAATGAATTTTCATTCATACCAATTTGAAAAGTCAAATTTCTTAACCTTGCTCCTTGAGAAGGCAATTATAAATAATTAGATTCAACTTAATTTCTTCCTTATTCTTCTGTGGTGTCGTATTAATTTCACTTTGATGACTAAGTTAGTAATTAGTCTCATTTATAGTAAGATTAAAAAATTTAGAAAATTACATACATTTACTTTCAATGACTCTTTTTTTAATAACGAGAGTAACAAACTGATAGTCACTTTATCCTCTTGGGGTGGCATTCAAAGACCCTAAAGAGAGTCAAACATTTTTCAAAACATGGGTTAGAAATTTTGGAATGAGCTGATTTTTTGTGAGGGTGATCTCTATGATAAGGTGATCAACCTCACCAAAAATCAACACATTCCAAAACTTCTAACCTCATCAAAAGTGATTTATAAAAATCAGATAGTCCTTAATTCTTGAACTTGTAAATTAGGATTAGAAGTTTCGAAATGAGTTCTTTTTTTGGTGAGAATGATATCTTCACCATAAAGATCATCCTCACAAAAAATCAGTCTATTCTGAAACTTCTAACTCTTATTTTCAACAATATTTGACTTTCTTGACCTATTTGAGTTAGTTGTTATATTATTGCAATTGCCTATATGCCTTTGTTACATGTTTTGGATATTATGTTGGACCCCTCCAATATATTAAAACAAAATTTATCATTTTGTATTTATATTTATATTTTCTTATGTATCATTATATGAAGTCCTTGCTTGTTGGATCGCATTTTAGATTTGGTCAAATCCAAAATCCCTATTAATTATAATATGATGATTGATGTACAATGATGAGCTTAGGGTGCATGAAAAAGACACCCCATATAAAGAAAAAAATATATAAATTAAGAGTGATATAATAAATTGTTGACACCTACCCCAAATCATCCCTCTAATAGAGGTAAAGGAAGAGAAGTGATGAAGGAACCTGCAATAAAGTTGTACTGACTTTTGCCAATCAACAACAGTATCACTAATCAATTTTATTTTATTTATTTATTTATTTTTTAATTTTATAAGTAGATCGATCAAAGGGTGGGTCAAAGTT
Source organism: Akebia trifoliata (assembly GCF_017979445.1). Lineage (NCBI taxonomy): Eukaryota > Viridiplantae > Streptophyta > Magnoliopsida > Ranunculales > Lardizabalaceae > Akebia > Akebia trifoliata. The sequence continues at coordinate 6,549,747 of NC_141386.1, read as the reverse complement.
TCCAAGGGTTTGATTGTGTGGTACTAATGTTATAGATGGGTCGGTTCCAACTCAAAATCCAAATCATTCTAATCCAATAACTGAGAACACGAATTAGGGTTGTCAACAGATATAAATCGAATCGAATATTAGGACATCTGTATCCAATTATTTTATTTTTATTTTATAATATTCAAATTTGAATTCGAAATCTAACGGATATCAATAACAAATGACCGAATTGAATCCGATTAATTTCTCGGATTTGGGAAAAAAATATCCTAGAAAAATCTTGTCTTCAACCCGTGTTGGAAACCCTTGACTTTTTTCTATAACCCCTCCAAGTTGCAGCCCTACCTATATATACCTTTCTTCTTCACGAGGGTCATATGGAAACAATATAATAATAGATATTAGGGGCCCATTGCCGATTTGGGTAATTAATGAATCTACTTTAGATTTAAAAAATAACTAAAAAAAGAATATCACATGTCACAAAGGAAATGTTGATTAGATAGGTGACCAAAAAGACTATTTACTGGATTATTGACAATAACTTTTAACCTCTATAATAAGTTGGGTGTCAGTCCAACTATCTATATATTAAATGGTCAATATAAATTTATACATCTAATTATATGTAATTATGAGTTATTATCCCTCATTAAAAAAAACATCTACAAATTCTCATTGAAAAAGTCAAATTGTTTGGTAAAATTAAGGATAAACTAAGAGGAATCCTAAAATATAATGTATAAAGATATAAGGGCTTGTTTGGAAGATGCTAGAGTTGGAGATGGAATTAGGTTAGGGTTGGAATACAACTCTTAAAATGAACATAAACATTTGGTTTTTCGTGGAAATTGGCTTTGAATTCATAATAGGGTACCTAATACGAAATGTCAACTTTGATCACAAAGTGAGTAAGGGCACCATCGACCTAAAGTGGTTGGCCGCCATTGGAACGAGCATAGTTTGGAAAGAAAAAATCAAATCTCTAATTTTTTAAGTTTTATACTATTCCTCACTCTGAGATATAAAAAATTTGAGAATTCATAATTCAAATAAAGAAATGGAATCTATAATTACTTGCAAATTCGAATTAGCAATTGTTCTCTGATAGCACCTATTCTAGTAGAGATTTTTTTTTTTTTTTTTTAAAATTTCAAAAGGTAATTGAAGTTTTGGGTAGTAAAACCAGTGGGATGTATTTTCGAGATTGGATTTTGTATTTGAGTGAACCTTGTAATTATGTGAAAGTAAATATTTCGAATAAAGATTTAAGAAAAGTAAAATTGGGAAAGGTTCCGATAAGATTTTCCCACTTCAACAAGTTCAGTTAGCTTAGTCGATCAAATTTTTGGGTGATGATACTAGAAACTTGGGGTCAAATCCCACTAACTTTGACTTATTGAACTTATCAAAAATAAGGTTAGCGATCACTTAAAAATTAAATAAAAACCCCTTCAAAAACCATTTACAACGATTTCCACTCATCCAATTCAAATGGTTACATCAAATAAAGGAAAATAAGAGGGATTCTTACTTTTGCAATTTAGTTTAGAAAATTACAAAATGACCCACGCCTTACTTAAGTATTTTTACTATTCGAATTCTATGGGATTTGGCCGACAACACCTTAAAAAGTATCATTAGATGGAGACAAGCATGAATTTGGAGGACTTGGATGATTCGTGATAATATGACAACGTGGCATATTAAATTGACTCTCTAACGTGGGGTGTGTTAGAACCCTAGACTTTATGCCTCGGGATATCTAACCGCACATCCCCACATACACAACTGCATAGATTTTGGAGATGTGTAAGTATGTATCTTGAGACATAAAGTTTATGATTCTAGCACACCCCACGTCAGGAGAGTCGATTGAATATACCACGTGGGCGAGTCATATTATCGCCACTCTACTTGTCTCAATGCTTCCCAAGCCCAAACACCACTCCAATACCCAAGAAAAATGCCAATTACACTTTACCACTATTAAAATTATAAGCCACGTGTCACTTTCTGGATAGACACGACTCCTCCCAAATAAAAAAAGGTTGAAAAATCAAATCAGATTCCTATCGACCACTCCTAAGGCACTATTTGAAATGATTTGTTTATCAACAAATATCTACCAATTAGATTGCGACAGATAGGAAATAAAAAAAAGCAAAAGTAAACAGTAGTGGGTCCCACTAATGAATGGATATCCGAAGCGTCAGGATAGCTGACACGTCACGCTTATTCTCGTTACCTACATATATATGGTGCTCCCTCATGTAATACCACAGATAGTTTTACAAGATAGAAAAGCAACAGCACACACAACGAGAGAGTGAGTGACAGAGAGGGAGTTTTGCAGGGTTTGGCAAAGAAGTAGAAATGATGGAACCAACCAATCAAGTAGCACCGTTCATTTCGAAGACTTATCAGATGGTGAACGATCCAACGACAGATGGCTTAATCTCATGGGGAAGAGCAAATAACAGTTTCCTCGTGATTGACCCGATTGATTTCTCACAAAAGCTATTACCAGCATATTTCAAGCACAAAAACTTCTCAAGCTTTGTACGTCAGCTAAACACTTATGTAAGTACAAATGATTCCATGTATACGAAGTAAGATAATATAGTATACTTGATTGTATCTGATCTTTGTGTTTTTTTTTTTTTTCCTCATCAGGGTTTCAGAAAAGTGGACCCAGACAGATGGGAATTCGCGAACGAATGGTTCCTCAGAGGCCAGACTGATTTGCTGAAGAATATCGTAAGAAAGAGGAGTAGTAGGAGTTCGCACGTGCGAGTGAAGCGTGAGGATGAGGAGGAGGATGGGGAGGACGAGGAAGAGGAGGACGATAAGGGGATAGTTATGGAGGTTGCGAGGTTGAAGAAAGAACAAAGGGTTTTAGAAGAAGAGATACAAGCGATGGATAAGCGTTTACAAGCGACAGAGAGAAGACCACAGCAAATGATGGCTTTTCTTTATAAGGTTGTGGAAAATCCCGAAATTATCCCTAGATTGATGCTTGAGAAGGAAAGAAAGAGAAGGGTAGAAGAGAAAAAGAGGCGTCTGATGTTATCTTCTCCTCCTCCATCAATTTCTAGTGCTACAGTTACAACATCTACAAATGGTCTGATTGTATCAGAGCCGTTTATTGATCCTTTTGTTGACCAGAGCAATCAAATGGGGTTTTTCCCTGATTTAGAGGGGAGTCCTCCTCCTCCTCCTCCTTACCCTTTTTCACTACTTGGTGGTGGGTTTTAATTCAAGGATTTCCAATATTGGTCTTTCTCTCTCTCTCTCTCTCTCTTGGTTTGTTTGTAACTTTACCCTAAATGATATATACTAAGAATTATTTTAGTTATTATGAATGTAAATGTTGTATTATAATTTAGATGTTTAGTATAAGTTAAATTAAGGGAAAATGTAGAGTTAAAATTGGAATATGGAGAGTTGAGGGAAAAAAATGAATTCTGATCCTTAAAGGAATTGGAGTTGGTGTCAGAAGGTATCTAACATGTCATGTTGGCATGAATCACATTGTGTTGGGTTGGGTTGGCATGAATCACATTATGTTGGGTTGGGCCGTTGATGATTTTAATTATTGCTTAACAATTGTAGTGAATAGACCTCATGATTGGACAGCAAGTAGGGCTGTAGATTTTTGGCTCATTGTCCCATTAATCATGTCCAACTAAGGTTAAGGGTCTGATTTTCAGAATGCAAAAGTAGGGTTGGGTTAAATATGCGTCCTCTTAGGACCTATATGACATTGCTTGGCTAAACCTAATTGTTCCGGGCGGAGCTAGGATTTTCTTTTGAAGGGGAGGGACAAATTATAATTGATTAGTAAGATTGAAGAACTTGAAAATGAGTGGAATTGAAGTTAAAATTCAAGAAAGTAAGAGATTAATTGATTAAATAAGTGAATTGATGAATCAATCGGTAATTTCTTGATTAGTCTCCAAACAAAATATCACTTCTACCCTTCAACCTCAAAATTTTATGTTTTTTCAACTTTAAAATTTCAAGAACAAACTGTGATTTTAAAAGAGGTTGGAGAAGATGAGTTTTGTGAAGAAACTTCAAAAATATTATTTGTATAATCCCTAAAAATTTTATCAAATTTTCACGAATTTATTTTAATTAACCAAACTCAATCTCCGTTAATTGTTACTATGATTGTGAAAGGTTGTGGGAATAAGTTAGGTTACTTGCACCCACTATTTATGCTCATTGCACCAACCTCAATCACATATATATAGGGTCGGGTTCCATGTACGCATATATCTACTTATATATCTACAACGTGTTTTGTCCTAATAGCTAAAAGTTTCGGAGTGAACTGATTTTTAGTGAGGATGATCTCTATGATGAGGAGATCATCCTCATCAAAAATCAGCTCAATCCAAATTTTAAACCTTGTCAAAAGTGATTTACAAAAAATGGATGGTCCATGATTCTTCAAGTCATAAATATGGGGTTAGAAATTTTAGAATTAATTGATTTTTTGTGGGGATGATCTCTTCATCTTGGAGATCATCCTCACCAAAGATTAACTCAATCCAAAACTTTTAACCCACATAAGACAAAACATGTTGTAGATATATGAGTCGTCATGTATACATTGATCATAATCCATATATATATATATATATATATATATATATATATGGGTGGCGTTCAAGGGCCAACTTTTTAGCAAACTTTTTGGCAAAACATTTTTCAAAACATAGGTTAAAGGTTTTGGAATGGGCTGATTTTTGGTGAGGATGATCTCTACGGTGAGGAGATCATCCTCACCAAAAATCAGCCCATTCCAAAACTTCTAACCCATGTTTACAAGTTGAAAAATCGTGGACCGTCCATTTTTTATAAACTGTTTTTGATGGGGTTAGAAGTTTTGGAATTGGCTGATTTTTGGTGATGATGATCTCCTCACCGTAGAGATCATCCTCACCAAAAATCAGCCTATTCCAAAACCTCTGACCTATGTTTTGAAAAATGTTTTGCCAAAAAGTTTGCTAAAAAGTTGGCCCTTGAACGCCCCCCTATATATATATATATAAGGAAATGTTCAGCACCAAACATTTTTCAAAACATGGGTTAGAAGTTTTGGAATGGGCTGATTTTTGGTGTGGATGATCTCTACGATGAGGAGATCATCGTCATCGTGGAGATCATCATCACCAAAAATCAGCTCATTCCAAAACTTCTAACCCCATAAAAAATGGTTTACAAAAAATGGACGGTCCACGATTTTTCAACTTGTAAACATGGGGCTAGAAGTTTTGGAATGGGCTGATTTTTGGTGAGGATGATCTCCTCACCGTAGAGATCATCCTCACCAAAAATCAGTCTATTCCAAAACTTCTAACCCATGTAGAACAAAAATGGTTGGCTAAAATGTTGGCCAAAATATTTGGTGGTGAACGAGACCTATATATATTGCTTTAAAAATTCTAAAAATATTTTTTTCTACTATTTTAATGTTACGTAAATTCTTATAAAATAAAATAATTATAATAATTAACACATTAATATAAAAGAAAAATGTTGAACTATCCAAAAATATTCGGATCCAATTTGAGACAAGTAATTTAGTCGGGTCAGACTAGATCTGGATTAAGATTAAGTGAAATCAAAATGATTTGGATATGATTCATTTAGTATGATTTGAGCCAGATTTGATCCCAGATAAAGAAATTTGGATATGAATATTAATATACTTAGATCCGAGTTGAATCCGACATATTTTAAGTTCTAGATGTGCAGAGGAGAGTGAGTGTACTTAGCGTAAAGGAGGGTGCAAATTGAACATCTCAATTGCAATTCGTGGGAATATAGTCAAACAGACTGTAGAAGATGGTCACAAGATGTCGGCTAAATAAAATAACAACAAATGACACATGGAACTTATCCATGATTGGGCATGTCCGGTGTGACAAATCACAAGAAAGTAAAGAGCTGGGAGATATGGACCCACTTTTTATTGCGAGCAGCACACGTGTTAAGTTGATAAGATGAGTCCCAATAAGGTGGGAACCACTAGAAAATATCTTATTCTCGTATGTCAGACTGACGTGTAAACTGACCTTAGATACCGTTAGATTGGATTTTTCAATCAAGGGCTTTGCATCGAATCATGGGCCTTTGAAAAAGTCCATGTTCTCGTGTAATAGGTAGGATCTGTGATTGTTCGTGAGTAGGTTAAAATGGTGGAAAATGAAACACGAGAACCACTACACTCCTAACAAAGTACGCCAATAAGTATTGTCAAAGCTTTTAGAAGAGAAAGAGAAAAGATGATTAGGACACGTGTACATAGAAAATATGTGGTCCTTTTCCATGTCGAAATCAGAACCACTTGTTAGTTTTGTGTCGTTTAGGCACATGTGGATATTGGGATCCAAGTGTCGGATCAATTTTACCGTCCAAAGAAGTTGGATAAGTATTGGCATTTCGGAATCAATTTTGAAAAATACTGTCAAAATTACTTTTTACAGCATTTTGCGTTTGGAAACTACCTTGAGTTGTGGTAAAAAAAGATTGGAATGCCTTAACATTGACCATTAGTATTATTTATTGTTTTTATCATAATTTCATTAATTTATTTTTTTAAAATTTTTAATTTTTAATTCATATCTCGAGAAAAATAAATAGTAAAATTTTAGGAGGTTTTTGATTATTTTTTTAAAGAAAATCTGACTTCATTATTAGATTTAAAATGATCGAAAATATACTTTAGTCTGTAAGCACGCTCAAATGTGAGTCTGAACATAAAAGTTGTAAAATTCTCGATTATCGAATCGGACCAGACTAAAATAGTGACTTTTTACTAGGACAAAAATTATTAAGATTTTATTATCTCATTGAGTTCGTAACGAAACATTATTGAACATGGACAATTTACTTGTCATTTTTGAAATCCAAAAAATCAAATTATCATAAAAAACGAAAACGACGTCAATTTTAGGATTACATTGGACCAAAAATGTAAATTTTTGTTAGGAAAAAAATTTGTAGAAATTGACCACACCATTAGATCCGGAATGTAAAATTAGACGAAATAAAGTATTCATTCGTCACTTTTGGAGTCTGGATGATCAAATTATCATCGATCGAAACAATAGGTAAAATTTCGATTTCGTCCCAAGATTTATATAAATAATTTTTTTTTACAATTCACTTTCGTTTTAAATGACCAAAAATCAGTCACGGATTTAAAAAAATTATTATTATTATTATTTTCAAATTTTCAACATCAGATCCGTCGCGAACGGACTGTCATTGACGATCGTCGTAGAAGGAAAAAAGATCCACAGCATCGACATCTATAAAACCCATTATTTTTTTTTTCAAAATTTTAACATCAGATCCGTCGTGAGCGGGCCATCGTTGACGATCGACGCAAAAGGGAGAAATGTCGACAGCCTCGACATCTACTAAACCCACCCAAGATCTCTTCGTTTCATCTTCTCTTTCGTCCCGTATCGTCAAAAATCAGTCGTATGTGACACGGGGGTTTCGTAACTTCAACCTTGAATTTCATCTATTTCGAGGTCAAACTGTCATTCGTCGCAGAAGGGAGAAAGGACGATGGCGTCGAGATCTTCGAAATCACCAGGTCAAACTAAAAAATCAGTCGTCTCGAAATTCAGTCCGTCTTGATTTTCTCGTCGATCGCCTCGATTTTCGCGCACATGTTTCAATTCTGTCGCCTAGAGATTGTAAGAAAATTTCAATTTCTATTAGTAATCGTATATTGTAAAAATTATATTTAGGATTTTATTAAAAATTTGTGACGTGTTTCCAAAAATATAAAATTCAATCGGTTATTTCAAATTCGCGCCAGAACTTGCATATTTGATATGTTTAATTGTATTTTTTAACAAATTATACATGGGTAGGATATTTCATTGGACTATTTCTGTCAGTTGGGTCCTGTGCACCGCTCGGACCCCGTTTTGATTTAAATTTTATATTTTTTCAATGTTATTGATGAAAATGAATTTCATAATTGGAAAAATGATTTAATATTCAATGAACTCATGTTGAGTTGATGAATATCATAAAGTGGATATTTTTTTTAAGAGATTGAAAACTGTAAAAATCGAAAAAAGGGAAAAAGGGTATGAAACGCTAAAATGTCAAAGTCACACCCGATGGGTGATGTCTACATTTTACATTGTTGTGTTGTGTGTAGGTTGGTGAACGAATATCAAGGGATAATATTACTGGTTGCATGTTTATTAATTTCTATTAGCGCGAGGCACTGTTTACTTTTCCGTTATGTTATTTATTTTAGGCGGGGTGACCACAGTTGTATGGTAGGAAACTAGATATTCATTCTTAACCTTGTATTGTTAATTTCTCTTTTATTTTTAAATGAAAATAATATATATAAGGGACGGTTCGAAGAACGTTCGAACAACCGTCAGAGAAATCGATGTTTCTCATACGTTAGATTTTGACAAAATAACGGTTGAGATGCTTTATGACGTCATTTGGAATGAGAATGTAAGTTTTACATTTTATAAAACAACTCCCTCGTTTTGCTTTTTTTAAACAAACTCTCATTCTCTCATTCATCTCGATAGAAACCAAAACCTTCGTCTTGACAGAACGACTGAAAATTGATTGTTTTCGTCTCCATCGATCGACTGATCAACTGAACTCTCTCTCTCTTTCTCTCTCTCTCTCTCTCGACAGAACGACTGATCGACTGTTGTTGTGTTGTGTTGTAATGGTAGATCAACTCCTGTAATAGTAGTGATGGGTTGGTGGAAGGGCAGCTGATGATGATGAAGTAGTGGTGGTTGAAGAAGAGAATCCTGATGATGCTGCAGTAGAGAACAGTGGCATCAGGCCCACGTTGCTGCCATTGAGGCCGCCGTGCATTTTCCATGCCCAGTTCAAGGGTCCGGTTGGACCTACTTCGACCCTCTTCTTTATCGCACTTACCTTTTATATAAGAAACAAAAAAAAAATCGAACACTATCTCAGAGAGAGAGAGAAAGATAGTTCAGTTCATTTGAGCACCAAACCATTGGAGAGAGTTGAGAAAGAGAGAGAGACAGAGAGAGGCAGAGAGAGAGGAGGGGAGAAGGAGGTTGAAGACGATGAATTTGCCCACAATCGTGGGTTGTGAGTTCGTTGAGAGAGGGAGAGAGAGAGAGACAGAGACAGAAGAGGCAGAGAGAGAGGAGGGGAGGAGGAGGTTGAAGACAATGGGTTTGGGAGGAGGAGGTTGAAGACGATGAGTTTGCCCACAATCGTGGGTTGTGAGTTCGTTGAGAGAAAGAAAGAGAGATAGAAACATGCAGAGATAGAGGAGGTTGAAGACAATGGGTTTGGAATGATTCATTTTAATAAGTTAGAAAATGGAGAAAGTTTTTTGGAAATATATAAAATCTTTTACAAAAGCAATTGATTTCCAACTGTTTGACAAATGCAATCCAAGCCGTTTAACCATCCAAATCCAACGGCTTTACAACATCAATTTCCAATGGGATTTTTCAAACGTCCCTCGAACTGTCCCCACATATATATATGTAACTATTTTGTGAGCTGTTAAAGAATCTGTAAATGCCTGAACGGATAGTGCGTCATATCATCCGGAGTGGTGTATTAGCTTGGGATGTACAATAGGGAGTATCAAGCTCATACGTGGTATGGGACGCGTATGAGGGTAGAGTCACAACTGGAATCTGGGTTATTTCTCTCTATCTTTACCAGTGAACTTGTAATGTAAAGATGGTCGTATATGAATGGTTTGTATATTTGGGAATCACATGCATGTCTGATAAACATAGATAAAGATGATTAGTCAGTGATCACTAACAATATATAGTAGTCGAACGTTCTGACACATCGAAAAGAGACCCATTGCTTACGGTCACGTTAAACGGTCAACCTGAGCCGAATAAATGGTCAACCAAGCATGATAAGTGTAACAACCGGCCACAAAATCAAAAACTAAAAGTCAGAGAAGAATTGTAATATCATGTTCCGATTGAGAGCTATCTAGTTGTGAATCCCAACTCTCTAATTCCAATACTCCACCATAGTGTATTATGTATTTGTTACCTTACGTTAATATATAAAATGATATGCATATTTAATGTTTCTATTTGGTCAATTAGATTTGTATATAAAGAAAATGCTATAGTGATTATTGTTGATTGATGAAATTTCAGTTTTAAAATGTTTAGTTGCTCATCTCTAGCTATATGTACCAGTTAATCATAATTTATTCTGTAAAACTTTGCATATGTTAAAATGATTTAGTATGCTTATTCGTTCATGCTAGAAGAGGTTATTGGTAGAAATTGTTTATTTCCTTACTGGGTAACCCTTGTTATTCATCAGTTCCTTCTTCATTTTTTTAGCTTCAGAGCCTGCAGTTGGTGAGGCGAGTGTAGAACCAATGAGTGGGGACCATCTGGTGGGTCAGATAGATGACCATAATCCGTTACCTGGTGAGTACTGGGGCTATATCTCCTAGTGGTGTCAGTTCGTCTATAGGTATGTTGGATTTTGTATTGAGTGTTAGGAATTTTGTTAGAGTGAGGAATTTCTGTATAATCCTATATATAAATTTCTTCTTCTGCACTCTGATTTATCGTACGTTATTAGACGTATATAGGCTTCTGCTAGTATTATATTTTGTATATATATATGCAGGATTGTATGTTGTTTATCAAGTGCAGGTTGAACGTCTTGGAATACTAACATAAACAAAGGAGACTATGCCAAAATTTCAAAGCTCCACCTAGTGCCTCGAGATCTAACATGGGGCTTTGTGTAAGCGTTTGGCGGGGCGCCACATTTTTTACCCAAATCCTTTAATTCCTGTTTAACACCCCAACCCACATCCAAGTAATGATTTTATAGTTGGATTTGAAGTTGCCTATAACAATTTGATTTTCTAGATGGAATTGGAGTTGCTTACAACAATCTGTTTGCTCTCCAAATTGAATAGGCCATAGTTGACTAACACTATGACATTGTTATGATTTAGATTTAGGTTTTGAGGGACAAATTATGAAAAAATGGTCAATGCCTCCACAATTATAGTTTTTAGTATCATCTTTTAACATATAAAAATGTTTACAAATAGGTCACCTTTTGTTACCAGGATTACTCATTTTACTAAAGTTATGTGATCCTCTATTCTTATAGACTATCTTATAATTTATCCCCATCAAAGTCATGTCCTCAACATATGGGTCACTCTTACTATTTTCCTCAAGGATAGTTTTACTATGAATTTGGAATGAAGAATGAGATGACATGTGATATAACTATTTAGAGGATTATTTAGAAGAAGAGAATCAAGATCAATGTCTACCTTTTTTAGGAAGGACTTTCGAGATGGAGCTCAACCATGATGAGTAATCTGAAAAGTTATTTAATACTTATGGTCTGAACATCTCGGTACTTTATTGTCGAGGTTATTTTTAAAGTGAACATTTTAGGTAGGGATCTAAAGATTTTCAAACATATCCTACCGTATGGAACAAGCTCACCTAAGCAATACATAGGATGAAAAATGTGCCAAACTTTAGCTAAAAATTCTTGAATACTTTCGTTTCCTTCCATTGTAATATTTTCAAATCAAATCATATGAAGTTCAAGTTTCGATATCTTAACTATGTTTGTGCCCTCATGTAGTCTCTAAGATTTGCCAAGCTTGTTTAGTCAACGGACAAGTACAAGTTCATTTTCGGTCATAACTGAGTGAATGACATTAAGTAGTATAAGATTATTGCTATTGCTGATCTTTTCATGTTCGATCTAATCGTTAGATGACTTTGGAATCAAAGTGGATATACTTTATTTTTCGATAGTCTCCATAAGTGTGGTTCTCATCCATTCTCAATCATGTCCCAAATGTCATAGCTTAAAGAATTGATGTATCTCATCATCTTAGTTTTCCAAAATGCATATTTTGAGCCATCTAATGTTGCGGGTTGAATGGAGGACCACTTGGACTTAAACATGATTCAAAGTGTTTGGATTTACTCTAGGATGTCAAGCCTATCAAAAGTAATTCACTTTGATACCAATTGAAAATATCGGACTTCGTACCATGTCTAGTCCTAGAAAATGGTGAATAGGATAATTAAAATTTCTTTCTTTTTATCTAATTTTAACTTATATTGATAATGTGATTATTTATTTTAAGTTATTCACCTATCCCCGATTTTGCATTTATGTTTTTAAAATGCATTTAATGAAAATACACTTGCAATTTAAATATTAATTTCGTCATGTCATTCAATTGTCCATTCATATTAGATTTACCTATTCGACATTCATGAATCTTATAATATTCGAAGAATTCAAGTGTAAGTTGCGAAATCATAAAACATGCACAAGACATAAGACTTATAATGGTTCGGCAATATACTTACATCCATTCCCACGACAAGTTTCTTATTTGCAATGCAATAGTTATTCATTAGAATCTAAATATTTATGGCATGCCATACATTACAAAATATTCATTCATAGCATGTATTCATCTAAGTGTAAATTAATAGATGCATTTCCACAAATACAAGACAAGTATTTTAAAGTGGTTTGACAACGTGGTTGCATCCATTCCCAAGGTTCCTACCTAGGAACTTAGTGTTCACTATAGAAAAGATTTATGGTTTACTTCGAACCTTTTACATGAAATTTTTATACCTAGGCTAAATTCTAAAATTTTTATAATTAAGATAAATGCATCTTCTCAAAATTCTGAATTGTGCTTATCGAAAATTCACGAACCTCTTCTCTTTTCAAGAATCCTAGACTCTAAAAAGAGCTTGATTTTTGATGAGCTGAATCAAGTAACCTCATACATAGAGTTGGAAATGAAAAATCAAAATAATAAGGACTCACTAAACACTTAATGTTTGCCAATGGAGATTTTGAATTCTTCTAGTCCTTGAGCTCACAAATGCGTCTGGACGATTGGATTTTTCAATCAAGCTTTTGAGTACGGCTTCTTGTGATCACTCTTTCCATATTTTCCCTTTGCTCCTTGCTCCATGAATGTACCACTGTGTATCCAATGTGAGGTTTGATGATTAAAATGTGATTAAATGAGAGGTCTAAGAAGGTTGAAGGGATTCACCTAAGGTAGACTTTCATGAGAGTATAGAAGGCTCTCTAAGTGTGAAAATGGGAGATCCAAACGTTTCTAGGGTTTGATCCAACCCACAAATGAACTTGAGAGCTAGGTTTTAAAGGTATTTGAAAAACAAAAAATACCTATCGATGGCAATGGGTGCTCCAATGGTCATATTTTCAAAATTTTGGATTGATAGAGTACTCACCTAACGATCCTGGTGGAAAATAGACCTTGGTACCAGGGCCCCTAGTGACAACCCAACGACGTTCGGTAAATTATCAAAATACTCTTTTTGGGTCATTTTGATTATATCTTACTCCTAGAAGTTTCGATGGACAAACCGTTCGGGGATTTTGCACATCTTACTAAATAGAAGGTCCCAAAATGTTCACTAAGGGGTGGGTCATGGCCAAAGTAAGTAAAATTATAAAAATACCCTTTTAGCTATATTGGGTCAAATTGAGCTCTTGGAAAGTCCAACGATAAAACAATTCGGGGATTTAATATATCTTGCTTATATAAGATCCCAAACACTCTCCAAGGGTGAATGCTGGTCTAAGGGTGGTCAAATTATTAAAATACCCTTTATAACTATTTAAAGCTCTCAAAATCATTAATTAATGAATGGGTCGAGGTATTTACTAGTATGAGTCGACCTAACAATCATCTAGATGTTGAGGAATGGTATAGGTGGTCTCATTACCTTCTAAATTTTTTACGCACATATTATGAGCATTTTATCGATGTGCTTGAGGTGGAACGGTTTTACCGGGATCTTCAAATGTCTTCAATTGTAAACTGGTCTGACACACAATTTAGGTATCGGGATTGACAAAATGTGGAACTAACATTGACTTGAATGATTACTAGAGTAGAGATTTAATAATAGATGAATATAGGAGTTGAGGTTGTGACTTGATAAATTTTTTAAAGGTTGAGAAAGGTAAGAGATAGAGACAAGAAATTGAGAGAGATGAAGTTTAAGAGGAAGAGATCAAGCATGATGATTTTTTAAGGAAGATGATGGGGTTTGTAAGTTTTTAAGATAACTTTTAGGGGTAAGATGAGAAAAAAGGTAGAAGGTGGTAGAAAATGACTTATGATTTAAGAGGATTTTAGTTGGAATTTAAAGCTAATGGAGGGTAAAAGTGGTAAATGGGGTGAATGAATCTTTTTGACCCATGTTGAGTGCTTTGACCCATATGGGTAGGGTTTCTCTACCCATACCTTTGTTGAGTATGGGTCAAGCCAAAAGGAAGTGAGATTGATTAAGGGAACAGTTGATGTAAGGGTGGATAAGGTGATGTCATGTGTCCCAAACATGAGCATGTGTTGGTTTTAGGTGGGTTAGATGAGTTGATTAAGAAGATCGGGTGTGGGAAGTATTGGGATAATTTGTAGTGTGATTTGAGAAGAGTGTGATGTGGTTAAGTGGTGGCATGGTATAAGAATGGTTGTGAAGTGATGGTGAGATCATCTTTTGGAAGGTGTACTAGAATAATGTATGTGTCCTCTTTTGTGAATGGTGTTGGGCTTGGATATGGGTCATAGGTAAGGTTTTGAATTGGGTTTGAAATTAGTTAAAGGATAGAAAATAGACTTGGATTTGAGATTTAATGGGTTTAGGTTGGAAGCTAGATGTGAATGAAGGTAGGATTTACAATTGAATGTGGGCCTGGGGTTTAGTGGGCTTAAAGTTTTGGTAGGTTTTGAGTGGGTTTGAGGGGAAATGCGTGGTGATTTAGATGGGTTGGATAATGATAAAAATTGGATTTAGATTTAGTGGGTTTAGGGGTTTGATAGACTTAGGGGTTCGATAGATTTGGCAACATTTTCATAGTGGATCCAAAGGCTAATTGAAGCCTTGGGAACCTTTTTATTTGGCATAAACAACATTTTTGAAAACTTGGGCCCTTAGGTCCTTCGACAATTTTTTGGATAAAAAAGTATGTTATGAACCATTTTGAATTTGGGGCCCATTCAAATTGGGGTGTCTACAACTGTCCCTCTTTATAGAAATTGCATCCAAAGAATATACTTAACCCCTGTTTCTACGGACCCGAGAATTTTGCTTAAACATATCTTGAAAACATTGAGTAGATTAACAGATTTTGTGAAAAGTAGTTACCCAAGCATGGGTTCTGATACAATTGGTTTTTCAAATTCCTTGACCACATGGCCCAGAACTCATTTGAGATATCAGATTTGTGATGATTTTGGTTGATTTTGAAATCAGAGTTTTCAACGTGTTTAGGCTATTTTGACATTATGTTTGCAAAAGAACACATCATTTTTATTTTTATTATTATATATATGCACAAAATAAATGCAAGTTGTTCGTTCCGTGCACTATACATGAACTGAACAAGGGTTTTTTGGATTGTGCACAGTGCATGGACCAAGATGTTTTAAATTCTAAAAAATGTGTGCCAAACGCTCACTTCGTCGTTCTCGTTTGGTTTTCCTCTTTTCATTTTTGATTTCTCTCTTCTTCATGCTTAGAGCCTAGGGTAGCTTGATTTGTACGTTGGACAAGCTTGGATTTGAACTACGGAGGTTTGAGACTACGTGAGTGTGCCTTAGACCGAGTCTCGTTTTGGCGAGGTAAGCCTTGCTTTCTTTTTTCCTTTTTTCATTTTCATATATTTTTCATTTTATTTTGTTGTTGTTGCAAACTTATATCACATGCCCACATATCTTTTACTTTTGAACATGATAGACTTTCTCCTTTTGCCATTTCATTTTATTGTTTTAAAAATTCTATGTTGCACCTTCTTGCTTCTTTTATTCATGTTTCTCTTTCGATTGCGTAACCTACATGATGAAATGGATTGTGATAGGTGTATTTATCTAAGATTTGTTTGGGTTATAAGGAGTTGGTTGAGTGATAATGGATGTTGGGTTGGATTTCTAACTTAGGTTATTGGGTAGTGTTTAGGTAGGTATTAAATCAGATGGTAAGAGGGTGGTAAATGAGTTTTTGTTTCGGGTTATTAGATCGGCTTGTTGGGTTTAGAATGACACAAAGATTGTTTTGATGGGATTTGGAATGGGTCTCTTTGGGTTTGGGTTGGCCTTGAGGTAAGGTAAGTTTAATTAAAGGTTTGGTTGGCTTAGGTTCTTGAATTGGTTTAGGTTGGGTCTTAATTTTTGGTTATTGACGGGTTGATTCGGGTGATGGGTTCGGTCTAGGCGTTTGACTAATCTTTATTGAATGGTCGGGTATTTATGCTCTTGTAGATGGTGTGTACTCGAGGTGCTAGAGTGACTCGTATAGGCGACGTTGAAACTAGATTGGTTATGGGAGCCCGCTACGAGAGTGAGGCAGCTAGAGCACCACCTGTGGAGGAGGTTTCATCTTCTGTGCCTATTTCTTTTGACGAGGCTTCAGGAAGCAGTTCATCATCTGGGAGTGAGGTCGAGGCTAGTACTTCGTAGCATCGACTTGTTGCTCAATGTGAGCCTCGAGATGACAAATGTGGTGGAGATGGTAAGGCTGTTGGTGGAGGTAGTTGGGGTGGTAGAGTTTGAGGTAGGAAAGCAGAGGCTCCGTGTATTGTGATTTTAGCGGATATTAAGGAGAGAGTGCCAGACATGCCTCTCTTGATCCGATTGAGTGATCACATTTCCATGTTCGTTAGGATGAATATTCTGGCTTATTATCCTTCTAATAGTGTTCAAGGCAGTTGGAAGACCTTCATGATTGAGTATGGCTTCTTTACTGAGGATTTGAGGGGGCAGTTCATGAAGGTGGGTTCCGGAGCATTCTTGAGGGTCCTTTACTTTCAATCGGACTGACCTATCTTTGTGATGATGGTAGAGTAGTGGTTCCCGATTACTCATACATTTCACACGCCTGAGATTGAGGTCGGCATCTAGCCATTAAATTTTGTGGTGATCACTAGGATCGTGATGGATGGAAAGTCCATCATCCCTTATATGATTACTATTGAGGAGATTTTCGATTTGATAGGGGCTCTTCTCATACCAATTATCGAGGTTGACAAGCTGCACCATTTGAGTATGCGGTTCCTTTGGGAGACATTGGATCACCGGGGTCGTTCCATTAGATGAAACGATAATGATTTTTCTATTATTTTCCATTTTTGTTTCCTCTACATACTCAAGAACTATTTTTTTTCTTGGAGGATGACTCAACGATGATGACCTGGTTCTTACCCGTCCTCTAGGATATTAGTCGCGTTATTAGCTTTGATTGGGGGAGTTTTATTTACGACACCATCATTAGTGGCTTGGACCAGATCGTGGAGGGTATCACTTCCCCTCGCAATGACGGGATTTTGACCAGATTTTTCTGATTTTTCATTAGGGTAAACTTTATTTCAAGACATGTGCTTTAAATCTTTTCTTCATGCCCTACTAGTCTGATTTTGTCCTTTTATCTCAGCTTTTTGTGAATGTTCATTTTCCCTATTACCTTCCTACCATGCACCATCCCGACAAGAGATATCCCCTTGGTGTTTTCTAGGTGATTCGGGACTTTAGTACAGTCAAAAGCAACTACCGTAGTGCCCGGGCACACTTCGATATGTGTCAACTTCATGAGGTGAGCATTTTTTTTTTTTTTGTAGAATTAGGCTCTTCACTTGGATACCCTTGGAGGCTGAAACCTCTTTGACGACTCAACTATGTTCAATGTTTTTTGATTTGACATTTCCATAATGGGAGATGTCAAATCCTCGAATAAATTTTTCTCAACACTTCCAAAATCTCTCAAAGGACCT
Source organism: Akebia trifoliata (assembly GCF_017979445.1). NCBI lineage: Eukaryota > Viridiplantae > Streptophyta > Magnoliopsida > Ranunculales > Lardizabalaceae > Akebia > Akebia trifoliata. The sequence continues at coordinate 6,531,891 of NC_141386.1, read as the reverse complement.
CTAATTTTAAACTCTTTGAAAGAGTCATCCTCTTCTACAATCTTCTTTTCTAAAGATTTTTTTGTACGTTCAATAACAACCCTCTTCAGTTATGCCTGCCTCTTAGGAATGTTAACAATCTTCTTTGGTTGTTCCGAGTTCGTAAGACTTTGAATAATCTTTTTTTTTTCTCTTCATTTTTTTTAGTCTTCTTCCTCAGAAATTTAGACTTAGGGACAATGTCATTCAACAAAGAATTCTTAAGATGAGAGATTATTTCTTTCTCAAGTAGTTCTTGTTTACAAAAAATCTGAAAAAATAATAAAAAATTATCATTATAAATTTTCTATCAAAAAAAAAAAAAACCTAGTTTACCAACAACACTAAAACATATTGTAAACATTCATGTCCAAGATTATCAACATAAAAAAAATGTTGTGTCAACATAAGGGACAATAATTATAATACAAAGAATACCAATTAATAGAAATAATTTGACAATTTTGTCAACATTAGAAAGCAAAATTGTCAACACTAAACACTACTAGTACGAACATATAAGTAATAGTTTGTCAACGTTAAGATAAGTAACGTATTTGTTTTAACAACTTAGGTAAACCTTCACTTTTGAAAGTTCATTCTTCTCACCCCGAGCTTTTCAAGTGATAGGTTCCCATAAATTATATTTTTCTCTTCTTTTGTTGGATTAAGTTTGGATAAAACAACCAAATTCTTCTTATTCAAAATTTTCTCAACCATATCCAAGCGTATTTTTCGAGGAAAGATTCAACTAGGTACTATGGGAAAAGCGGTCGAATTAATTTGTTTAGCTCCAAGTGAAGGAACTAAACTATAGAATCATATCATAAAGACCGACATACAACTATGAATGGCAATTTTTTTTTGGGAGTCAACGATTTTGCATTCTTTGTCGCTTTATCTACCAACTAGATAAGTAAGCCATATATAGTCGTACCCCAAGGATATGTATTGAAACTATCTAAATCCTCAACCATGTCGACAAATATCTTGTTGATGTTCCTAACATTATTTGGGAGAAGAAAAATAGGAATGATATATAAAGGGTTTAAACAAGTGAGATCGTCAATCGGTGTACCACAAATATTTTGAATTAAAATTTTAGCTTTTAAGATAGATTCCCTAGTTAGTCATTTTTACCCAAAATATTTATTTCTAAATTCTGACCTATTATTCCTAAGAACATGGAATGAATTAGATATTTCTTTTATTGATAGCACTAAAATTAAGACAATATCGAATATTGAGAAGACGAAAAGTAAGATATTTATCTCCAATCAAAAAAGTCATTTTACCTGTATATCTCCTCAACATTTGGAATAGGATCATAACTTCAGTTTTAAATACATCAAACTGAAGGAAAGATTCAAAGCATGTATCCTTAAACGCATCCTTCTCCACATATGAAAGATTAGATAAAAAGTTATGGAACTTCTCCGTAAAGGATCTTACTGTAATCATAAAATTTCTATTACTTCCTTCATTTTCTCTTTAAAAAAAATTTCAAACTTATTTAAAAGTTAAATATGTTTGCGTAAAGTATGAAATTTGTTAACTAAACTGATAAATTTGTTAACAACATGTCATATATTTATCAAATATTTTCTGTAAAGTTGACAACATAAAACAATACGTTTGTCAACACAACATGTATGGTTGTTAACCTTATACATTTGTCAAAATAAACTAATGTTAAAAATCAGAAACTTATTTGTACTTGTAAACATTACATTAGGTCATAGTGAAAGAAAATATACATAAATGGTCTAAAATTTCTTATATGTCATTCGAGATACGTTGATTCACACCAAAAGATAATCCAAATATTTAGTGCTATTTGTATGTTTTTTTGTTTTTGTTTTTTAGTTTACACAATGTAGTCTGGTTATTTACCATCATATTGAACAAAGACTTTGAATTACAAAGGACTGGATCTGTCACACACACACACACACACACACACACACAAAATAATTATTTTTTCAATAAATTTAATTGAATTGAATTATATTTCAATGGAATTAATATTCTATTACACATACATACACACACAAAAGACATATATATAATTTTTTTCAATGAGATTGAAATCAGAACATGTCAATTGTATGATATTTTAAATAAATCAGATTTTTCAAACAAGTACACAACATTAAATTACATAAATCGAATTTGCAATCGTTATATATTTGTCAACTATTCTTAGTCAAGTTGACAACATAACATAATAAGTTTGTTAGCATAACTAATATATTTGTCAACCTTAATTGTATAATTGTCAACATAATCTAATCTGTCAACCTTATATATAAATTATAATTGAAGAGATTTGTTAATACAATTAGAATAATTTGTCAATTTTATAAGTTTTTAGGTGCAAAACTAGGAAACACATAATTTCCCATCAGTTGTTTATTCAAGCCCTAAGCGAAATTGAAAGGATTTTGCAAGCATTGAATAAGATTAAAGTAAGTTTAAAATTTATGATTTTGCGAGGAATTAAACAATATTATAACGAAAGTGGTCCCTCCATCAAATTTTTATCATAAGTTATGAAAAATATGAATAACAACACTTAGAACTTCAACAAAAAAGGTAAAAAAAGAAAAAAGAAAAAAAGAAGAGCATATGAAGATATAACTTTGTTACTCCATGCTTTCAAATTTGTTTTGGATTTGGACACCTCGTCAATTAGTTTGGAAGTAGTGAAGAAGAAGAAGATGAGAATTTGGATCAAAGTAGTGAAGAAGAACAAGAATATGTAATTGATCAATTTTATGCTTCTTTACGTTGACATAATTTCTTTTTAAAGGGATTGGATGTACACTGTTGGATATAATTGGTTAAGTTAATAATCAACCGTTAGATATTTATTTTATTTAATTTTTTTAAATTTAAAATAATAATGCGTATCTTGAAGACATCAAAAGGTTTTAAATGCAAAGCAACATGTCAAATCCATTATCATTAGTTGGGTAAACGTACGCATAATTCACACATTAGTTAGTTACTTTATGATGACAATCTTATAATTTTCAGCCACAATAAAGGTATTTTGGTCCTAATATAATGAAATATGAAAATCCAAAGTACTTGTAACCTACGGTTAGAAATACTAAAAACTTTAGTAATTATTTGGGAATTTACTCTAGTTATTATGGTCAATTTTTCTTGATTAGAACTCCAATTGAACTGAAAGCAATGATGCCATGATGATATACAGATCAATTTGTTATCCGATTAGAACTAGCTTGGGGTTCATTTACAAGCCTAAGGTTGGGCCTGGGATCTGATTTCAAAATTACACTCAATGGTATTATCTCAAGCCTAAGACTCGATTCATAACTATAAACAGCTTCAGATTCTTGACAAAAGTAGCCTTAATTTGTATCTAGAACTGTAAATGGATCCGATTTGGATTGGGACGAGGCCAATCTGATAAGAATAGGATCTGGATTCAGACCGATGACTTATCGTATTGGGTCCTCATCAGATCTAAAATACTAATTGCATTAATTTAAACACATATAATCTATGGATTTAGTCTAATGGAATGGACATGTATCAGCTTTTTGGGCCAAGATTTCAAGAAACAAGGACTTAAAAAGTTCTTGGGTTAAAGATTAAAGCCCAGTTCCTGCCTGAGATCCAAATCTTTCGGCCCATGACGAACCTGCGGTGGTCCGATTGGACCGACCTGCTTTGCACTGAGCAATTCATCCCACAAAAATGTTAAAGAAACTGAATTTTTATCCCCTAGAGTTCAAAATTTGAAAATAAGTAGTGGATCCTATCGATTTTTGATAATTGAGCCACGATATGAAGTAAGTTTGTAAATAAACTGATCCTAGTTATTCAATAATTTGATAATCTATGTCATTCTTCGTTAAATGATAACTATTAGTTAGACTCAATAGAATATGATCAATCCATTATTATTAATTTTTTCTCTAGTTAAGCTAGAGAATTGAACAAAGAATTATCTTTCTTTATCAACCGAATCAATATTTGCAACAGATTCTATTTTATCATTAATTCAATCACCTTTCATGTCTCTCTTTCTTCACGACAAACAGTGCTAACCCACTCGGCCATGCCATACCAACCACAGCCACACCAAAAAGGTGTAGTGTTGAGCCATAACAACCACACTGACCCAAATAGCTTTGCTAAATTGGCCAGTCTACAAAAATCTGTCAATAGAGTCAGTTTGGTTAAATCGAATAAATTAGGTAGAGATTAAGCTGAAAAAAAAAAAAAAAAAATTCAGATGGATAGATCCGAAAAATTTGTGATAATTGAAAAAAATGGGCATTTTTTTTCAATTATTTATGGAATTTTTTAAAAAATTGACAAATTTTGTGACAGAGACCGAAACATAATAACTAGGGTCTAGTCACCAGGTTTGGGCTTCACATTTTGGATTTGAAATAGTCGTGCTGGGCCAAATCTTAGTTTATCTGCATTTATCCCGGTCTAGGCTCAGGCATAGAAGTGAGTCCTGTCCGAATAACATTTTTAAAATTAGCATGATTGGTGATCAACAATTACCAATCAACAAAACTGAGCATGATTGGTGATCAAATAATACAAGTACTAATGTACTAATCACCAATCAATAGTGAAACAGAAATTTCATATGTCTCAAAAGACTTGCCAATTGGCACGCTAAGGAGTCACGGATTAGGGTAATTATGAAAAAAATCGATTTGTTCATGTAGACTTTTATTTCATTCTGATTAACGAGTCGACTGTTGTGTTGGATTTATGTCGATGTAAACTAATGTCTTGCAGTTCATGTGAGTTCCATGGCAAAGCCAAGGTTACCGTCTAATAGAGCATGTTAAAATGATTATGATCTCAAAGTTGGGAAAGTTTTACGAGAAATTTTTTCCTTAATGAAACTTGGATAATATAGGGCAAGCAAAGGTACTCCAATTCGCGGTGGGATGAAGGCGATCAAGCACCAACAAAAAAAGTCCAAAGTGAATTACTGAGGAACAATCAAGCACCGGATGATGCAATTACAACGATGTGCGCCAATTTAAAACAATTTACGATTGTATCCAATAGGGGAAAGAAGAAGAATTGTGGTGCAATTAGATCAAATTTATTAAGGTGGTGGACGTCTGGAGTCTGGACCATAACTTATAAAACTCAAAAAACTTGGTCCAAGTTGAATGTTCATCGAGTCGAGTCAATTAGAAAACTCGTGAGTGAACTCAAATATAAATTTATCAAAATTCATAAATATATGTTTTTTTTTTAAATAAACATGTTGAACTAGTATCTGACCTGACTCGGTGTATTTTTAAGAAGAATCATATAACCCAATATTGAGTTGAAGATCTATCGAGCTGATTCTATCAAATTTGGGAACTGAGTCATATCAAAATCTCACTATGATCTTTGACTTAGCCGCCCCACATTACATTCTATCATTGCGAGGGCGTTTGTTAGCATGCGCACTAAACTTCTTTTTTTCTCACTCACTGTGTACGCCATTAGCGTCTTAAAACTTCCTTTATTTCCACTAATGCGTTTTTATTAAGCTCTTAATCTTTCTGAAAAATCCTTGGTGGGGTTAACAGTGTAACCTCACATACACACCCATTAAATCTTTGACTATTAAACTTGGTTAATTAAGAGATTAGATAGTTTCAATTATTTTATTCAAGGGGGGCTTGTGCCAAGCATAATGATAAAGTCGGGCTTTGGGAATAATTCGGTAAGGAAAAAATATTCGGAAAAAAAAAAAAAAAAAATTATTGTTACTCATGGAAAATATGGAGGTGTATAATTCATATGTTTAACAAAATTATGAATTTTCATATTATAAAAATATATTATTAAACATAATATAAAAATGCATTTTTCAAAACTTTGTAAATAAGTCAAAAGATTAAATGGTCAAATGAAAGAATTGCGAAAATTGTGACTTTTTCAAAATATCAAGATCGATCAAGCATTGGTCAGTCGGGGACGTTATATGGATGGTTCTCGTTCGGACTCATCTAATCTTGTTATGACTTGATTGAGTTAAATTACCATCGGTTGAGTCTTAAATTCATAAAATGGGGTAACATTAAAATAGTACCTTGGGGAAGAGACCATAATATCCAAAAATAAATATTAACTAAGGCTGTATTGGGAATGTGTTTCGAGTCCAGCAGAATTGCGTATTTTTTTTCGTGGAATCATTGCTGTGTAATTAATTAATTAGTAAGTGCTTTCTGGGAATAATCTTTTCAGACATCTTGATAGTTATATTGAAAGTTTTGGATTCTTTTGTCATTCATTCGAATCATAACTTTAAGTTCTATCACATTCTCGCAAATGTTTAAAGCAAGAAGCTGGTTTGAGAAACTTATAAGCGTGTTCGAGACAAAAAGGGGAAAATCAAGATGTTACCAAATGCAAAAGGCAAGGAAAGTAGCTCCCAAATGCATCCTAAATGCTACTCAAGTGAGAAAAAGAGAAAGATCCTTTCAACTAACAGAAGTGACCACATAATATAAAACAAATACTTTGAAATCTTATTATACTATTTTGGGTAAAAAGGTTGTTTTTGAAATATTATCAAGTGTCATCCTCACTAATGTCAAATCTACCTTGGGCGAGTGATTAAACATAAATCACACCTTTTGAGCTCTTGAAAGGAGTACTAAGAGGAGTGGAAGACATGACACCCACATTGATTCTATATGCCAATTTACTAGTTCCATGGAGGGAAGGAGTGGAAGAAATCATTCTCACAAAAAGTACATTTCCTTCCTTCTAATTAATTAATTAATTAAGAGTAGCTTATGGAATGCTGCATCCACCTCCACCTCCACCTCCACCTCCACAATGATTAGCACACCTTAATATTTCCTTTTTTTCCTTCTTTTGATTCCAGCATGTCTTTTTGAAATAGATAAATAATCACAATGATATTTGATGGGATATAAAGTGTTTATGTTACATATTTAGAAGTGGGAGAACTGACCCCGGATCTAGCACTATTATAAGATGATTAATTAAAAAAAAAACAATTAGGAAACACAAGATTTATGTAATGGTTAAGCCCACATCTACAACTGAGAGGTAATAAAGGTTCACTATCTTTGAGAATGATTACGGTCTTGACTTATAAAATTACTAGAGTTTGCCAGTGCCTACAGTACATGCATCATCTTTAAGGTTAAAGGAGGTAAAAACGAAAAAATAATAAAATTGGAGTGTATTAAAAAATTTAGAAGTTAAAGAAGTTAAAAAGGAAAAATAATAAAATTGAAGTAGTATTATTAAAAATTAGAGAGATGAGAAAAGATACTAGAAGGGGTTAAATGGGTAAAAGAGAGAGATGGTAAAATTAGAGGGGTATTATTGAAAAAGAGTTAAAAAGGAAAGATAATAAAATTAAAAGGTATATTATTAAAAAAAATATAGGAGAGGGGGAGGAGAGGAATGGTAATAAAGTAAAAAAGATGAAAAGAAAATGTAATAAAGTGAGTAGAGTGGGCCTCACAAAATTATAGCCTGATAAGACATTTATGGCCCACAAAACTTTAACAAAATGGGCACTATAATTGTGTTTTATTATCTAAACTGGACCTCAGTCGTGCCTAGGCACATGCATCATCTTTGAGGTTAAAGGGTAAAAGTGAAAAAAATTGGATGACTATTTTTCAATTTTTCGAGGTTAAGAAATTAAAAGATGAAAAAACAATAAAATGGGTTAAAGGAGTAAAATATAAAATATAGTAAAGTTAGAGGGAACGAAGAGGAAAGACAATAAAGTAAGCCCTAAAAAAACTATAATTCAATGGGATGTTATGTTAGGGTTGTTAACGGATACTTATCGGTTTAAATACAACTATATTCGAATTTGAAAATTTTATTTGATATCCAAATTCGAATCCAACAGTTGTTCTAAAAATCTATTCAAATTTGAATTCGATTATCTTGTTAGATATTCGATAATATCTGATTAGAATTCGAATAACTTGTAGAGAGACAGAAAAAAATCTCGATTTATTTCTCCTCCAACTGGTTTTTATCTTCAAAACCATAAAAATGTCTTCATCCTGTATCAAAAACCCCATTTTCTCAATCCCTCAACCTTTTCTTCATCAAAATCAGCCATTTTCAACCTCATATTAAGATATGATTTGGGGATTTATATAATCTAGAGGAAGGTTAAAGATGAGATAGAGAATAAGAGAAAGAGATAGAGAGAGGGTTTTGATGGGGATTTAAAAGATGTGGGTGAGAACGGAGAAGAAAAAGCTTTTTGGGAAGAAGAGAAGAGAGTACACTTACCCAAAAATGGAGTGATCGACCTTTGCCACCCACCGTCTTTGGAGAAGATAACGATATATAATAGATTTTTCCTCACCTTCAAACTCTAAATAGAGATGTGGATACATATTTGAGGAAGAATTTTGTTTTTAAGTTTTCTTATATATTTTTTGAATAAGATATCATATTCAATATGTTAATATTTGAATCCGTATCCAATAAGGATTCAAATAAATAAAACTATCTGAATTCAATATCCAAAATTTTTGGATAATATTTAATTTTTCAAATTCAAATCAAATTTGAATTTTCGACTATCCATTGATACCCCTAGTTTATGCCCACAAAACTGTAACTGAATGAAAAATTTATCCCCCACAAAATTATAGCAACAGTGGGCTCTTTAAATATATTTTATTAAATAGTTAAGTATCCTAACATGAAACTAAGGCTCCCAAAATCCAAAAACTATTAGTTTCCCTTAAATCAATCCCTCTATGTACAATACCCACAGTGACCTTAATTAAGGCATGTAACCCTTCAAAATCTAGATAATAGGAATGAACAGAAAGAAAGCATATTATAAGAAGTTTGTACATAAACCTTCCATGTAGATACTGCAAATCATGATCAAGACATGGTAAATGGATTCTCATCTTTTTTATTTGCTTAAACAATGTAATAGATTCTTTTGATTAAATTCTTTCATTAAGAAATACCCAATAATGCAAACGAATGATAGACTTTCTTAGAAAGAGACGGGGGTCAGGGGTCATTTCCAAACTTCTTGTAATGGGTTCTATCTTCGTGAACAAGATTAAGAAGTTTATTGTTTTAAATTAAAGCATTATAACTTGAATGGAAAGAAACTCCCACTAGTCATTTTTTATTTTATTTTGTTTGATATCTAAAGTGAAATTTGATCAAATTATTGATTCCCACACTTGAGATTTTACAAAATTTCAATTTCCAAGGTGAAAAGGAAGAGCCCAAAGGACCATAAAAAGAAGAAAATTAAAGTTTAGAGAGAAAACAAGAAAAGAAGACAATAATTAGGCATTGATAAATGAAATCTAATACAATTAAGATAAACACTTACCATAATACAAATGTAGTTTTGCTCGATGAAATCTTCAAAAATTAAGAATCAATTTAATGTAATAAGTTGCTAAAGCTTAGGATATTATTTGTCTTTACCACGGTTGAAAATGTTATAACTTGAAAATCATTCAAATCATTAAAAAGAAAAAAAACTTTCAATCAATCGGCTGATTTAATGTTGGTTGCCGAATAACCAAATTAGCTGGACACATAAACTACCAACATGTACTACTCTATATTATCCATATAAGTTTAAATTATAGATTAAAATTTTAAAATCCATGAAAGCAACTGGTTCAATAGTGTTAATTTAATTCACTCAAATCAAAGGGCGTTCTCAGAGATTACGATTGGCAGAATTGGAAAAGCTTACTAATGGTAGCGTAGCATATTTTATGGAGCTTGACCTTATTTATATTTTATTGAGATACTTAGAAGGATAGAAACAAACGTATTTTTTTGTGGTTGTACTGTTGCTCCAACCCACCATTTTTTTTTCTTTTGTTTTTTTATTGAGGTTAATCTATGGGTTGGCCTTCTTGACCTACTTTTGTTTTCCTTCTTTTGTGATTAATAATTTGTATTTACACTGATCAAATATGTCCTAATTCAGATATATATAGTTGATAATCAAAATGATTATAATCATTACTATTATAATTAGTGAAGAATTTGGGTTTCAAAAATCCCCCCACCCTAACAATTAAATGTAATATAATCAAGGTCATTTTGATCAAAATAAAAAAAATTGCAAAAAATTAGGTTGGTAAGTTTTTAAAATTATAAAAATATCCTTTTTACAACAGTAATCTTCAAAATCACCCTTTAATTAACATTTTAAATTATAAATAAACCCTTTTAGGTACATGTGCCTTTGCAGATACCACCTTTTGGTCTCAATAACATGAGATACATCTACAATTATAAGGGCATCTCGTATACACATTCAACAATCCTAATATTTTGATCAAGGATGATTTTAAGTGTTATACTTGTGCCTTATATTCAGTTAGTGGTATCATATAAGTAGATGGGCATCATGAGAGACTTTGCAAGTCCAACTTTCTTCCTAAGGACAATTTTGTCTCTGTACAAATTATACATTAATAGCAAAAACTTGCATGTTTTAAGAAATCTACAAGAGAGATTTTCAATTTTCATTGCCCAAGGATGTAGGCAATATTGTTAAACCATGTAAATTCTATGCTGCATGTACTTTCCTACAACAAGGGCTGGACCTAAGATTTAGTCGTTCAACCTCATCTGTCATATACTGTATGTGATTATTGAGGATGATAGACCTTAATAAATCATGTATAGTATTCATCGAAGGTCATTATACCTTACCAACTTTTCTTTACTGCTTCTCTTGAATTTTTTGTTTTTTTGTTTTTTGTTTTTGAGCTCTTAGGCAGCAGTAGTGTCAAATATTTTCTCAAGTGAAAGCTTCAAGAATCCCATCATTGCTAGAGAAATAAATTAGGTTTATAAAAATAAGTTGACATCTAATCTTTTCATTTAGTGACATTATTTTATAATACAGGAGTCAACATGTTATATTATAATTGATGCTTTGCAAAGAATGTAGCAAGTTGTATCTAACTTCCTAGAAGCATAGAATATCAAATGTCCCATCTGCTTTAAGCTTGAAAGTACTTTGGACAAAGCATAAATTAAATACTTGTTTATAGATACTGTTTTGTAATTTAACTCCAAGCTTGCTTTGCACTTATTAAGGATTAAAAAAAAAAAAAAAAAAGGTTTTATGATTGAAACTTTAAATATATGTATATTCAAAAAAAAAAAAAAAAAAAAAACCCCTTTAATATATCCCCACTTTAATTTCGAGATGTTTAGGTCAATTTGGATTTACTATTTATAGGCATATAATATTATTCATTAGTGAGTGGTGTATAATATTATTCACTTAAGGTATAACTTTCTCAATGTAAAGCCATAAAATTCTCCAAAATTAAAAAAGAATCGACGAATAAAGGCTTGGCCTATTAATTCACACTGTTGATACATGCAATTAATCAGCGATTCTCCAAATTAATCAGGGAATATTAAATTGAGAATTTTTTTTATCGATTGAATCAGCCCTAGTCTCCACCTCTCTCCATTTCTCGATTAAAAAATACCATATTTTACAACTCAAATATTTCCCGAGATTTTTCTAAATCTTTCACAAATTAAACGGAACTGAGCCTTGTTGAATAGTTATCGAGTCCGAACTTGGTTACTTATTCAATTGGAATCTAGCTATTTTTCAAACAAAATTGAAGAAAACAATGGTTAATTAACCATGTATGGATTATTAATTAGATTAAGCTAATTAGAAAATATGAGCACAGGAAAGTTAAAGGAAGCCATTCAAAACTTTATTTAAAAAAAAAAACTGTTGATGGAGTAAAGGGATTCTCTTTCCAGATTTTATTATCATTGGAGTTCTATTAAGCTTCTGTGGGGTTATAGATGTAGAGATTTAAAATGATCCTTCTCTATTAGTTATTCTATTGTGGAAAATATGATATCAGGCAAGTGGCCATCTTGGGGAACCAGGAGTAATTATAAACGGGTATAGATATTGTTGTTTGTTTGTGTTTAATTAATCTCTCTAAGAGTAGTGTGTGGGCCATAATTAATCATAATTAGTATCTTGAGGTTATTTATACAAGATTTGTGGGCTATTTGATAGAGAATATAAGTTATTGTAACTGTTCATCCCACGGCAGGCCAACCATGGTCCTATGGCAAGCTTCATGATCCTATTTGGTAGGCTTTTAAGCGAGATCATGATAAATCTGATGTATTGGGTCATTGATTTGGACAAATTCAAAAGCAATGATAGTGATGGAATTAATAAACATATCTTAAACATACAAAATTTTAAGATATTGTGATCTGTCATCAATGAAGATGGGTCCAAAACTCCATAGGCAGAATCCTTAATATGATGAAAAATTGCACTGTGGATCCATTTAGGGTGAAGGAGATTATTATTATTATGCAGCAATTTTTTAACCCAAATTATGGTTGAGTTGATACAATGACTTCATGATAATAAAATAAGTTTCAATATTATTTTAGATTAGGTGCTGATGACTATCGTACATGGAAGATGATACGGTAAGAAACACATGATCCCCCATGTGTGAACACGAAATCCAACTATTGGGATTTATCCTCATGATGAAAGGAATTGAACCCAGGTTTATGGTATCATCAATCAAACTTATTTTTTTATATTAAAAAGATGGTAGATGATTTTATTTCATGAGTGAAATTTGAAATCGCTTACATGAGGAGAATAGATCCTTGGGACCGGATGACAAAAAGGCTTCAGAGAATCCAAGAGATGTACTTGATTGTTATGCTTTCTCTTGATAAAATGGAAACTGAACTCATCACTCTTACTGAGGTAGGATTTGATATTTACAAAGGTATGTGAATTTTTCGAGGATAAGTTGATGTGGGATTTCAAATGGCATTAATAATTGTTAATGAATCACGTAAGAATATCAGATTTGTCCAACGCTTTTGAATACCGAGGACAATTTCTTCAATCGCCAAAGCCTATGCCATTTATAAAGCTGAATCTCCTAGAAGTTTTTTTTTTCTCCAAAACCATAGACCACCTTGTTATCTGGTGAGAGTGCCACTACACAAAGTGGAAAAACCCAAATTTGACGAACCAAGAGGTCTAATTGATGTCAAAATTTTCATTATCAAATTTTTTTTTTGACGGGTTGAAACTGTCAAATTAATGAAGGATGAGAGAAATTCGATAGCTCTAAGCCATCAAATCTGAGAGCATCAAGAATTTCGATGGTCTTAGACTGTCAAAATTCAATTTCTAAAATTTGTGGGTTTTGACACGTTAATTTTCTGTCGAATTTTCCAGTTTTCATGTAGTGCTATATCAATTCCCACATGATTATTACTTATTAGTGTTGAATCATCATAGAATACCCTTATTTTATTTCTAAGTAATAATGGGCTTGAAGGTCTATCATTTTCATTATCATCTAAATTTTATTTCTCATTACCATGTTTATAGCAAATGGATAATTTATTCACAATTTGTCTTACCCAACAAGATTTTCAAAGTAAGAATACACCAAAATGAAAGTTGTTAACCAACTAACTACTCCAAAAGACCAATCTAATGGAGAATGGAGAAAGAGAACAATATATATATATATATATATATATATATATATATATATATATATATAGGGTCACGTTCCTAAGACTCATATTGAGACTCACATTGCGACACACCGTTTTGTCTTATATGGGTAAAAATATTTGGAATGAGCTGATTTTTTGTGAGGATGATCTCTGTGATGAGGGGATCATCCTGGCAAAAAATCATCCCATTCCAAAACTTCTAACCCCATCAAAATTGATTTACAAAAATTGGACGGTCTAGAAGTTTCATAATGAGCTGATTTTTGGCAAGGATGATCTCCTCATCATAGAGATCATTCTCACAAAAAATCAGCCCATTCCAAATATTTTTGCCCATATAAGACAAAACGGTGTGTCGCAATGTGAGTCCCAATATGAGTCTTAGGAACACTGTTCATATATATATATATATATATATATATATATATATATGGGAAATGTTCAGCACCCTAAGTTTTACCACACACTTTAACAAACGTTTTTTGTCCTACATGGGTTAGAAGTTTTGGAATGAGCTGATTTTTGGTGAGGATGATATCTATGATTAGAAGATCATCCTCCCCAAAAATCAGCCCATTCCGAAATGTTTAGCCCCATGTTTACACGTTGAAAAATCGTGGACCGTCCATTTTTTGTAATCAATTTTGATGGGGTTAGAAGTTTTGGAATGAGCTGATTTTTGGTGAGGATGATCTCCTCACCATAGAGATCATCCTCACCAAAAATCAGCTCATTCCGAAACTTCTAACCCATGTAAGACAAAACGCGTTTGTTAAAGTGTGTGGTAAAACTAAGGGTGGCGAACGGGACCCTATATATATATATATATGAACAGCGTTCCTAAGACTCATATTGGGACTCACATTGCGACACACCGTTTTGTCTTATATGGGCAAAAATATTTGGAATGGGCTGATTTTTTGTGAGGATGATCTCTATGGTGAGGAGATCATCCTTGCCAAAAATCAGCTCATTATGAAACTTCTAGACCGTCCATTTTTGTTGAAAAATTATAGACCGTCCAATTTTTGTAAATCAATTTTGATGGGGTTAGAAGTTTTGGAATGGGATGATTTTTTGCCAGGATGATCCCCTCATCACAGAGATCATCCTCACAAAAAATCAGTTCATTCCAAACATTTTTACCCATATAAGACAAAACGGGGTGTGTCGCAATGTGAGTCTCATATATGAGTCTTAGGAACGTGACCCTATATATATATATATATATATATATATAGGACAGCGTTATTACGACCCCCATTACGACCCCTTTTGCGACTCACCGTTTGTCTTATATGGGCAAAAATGTTTGGAATGGGCTGATTTTTTGTGAGGATGATCTCTGTGATGAGGGGATCATCCTGGCAAAAAATCATCCCATTCCAAAACTTCTAACCCCATCAAAATTGATTTACAATAATTGGACGGTCTGTAATTTTTTAACAAAAATCGGACGGTCTAGAAGTTTTGGAATGGGATGAATTTTTGCCAGGATGATCTCCTCACCATAGAGATCATCCTCACAAAAAATCAGCCAATTCCAAACATTTTTGCCCATATAAGACAAAACGGTGTGTCGCAAAGGGGGTCGTAATGAGGGTCGCAGGAACGCGACCCATATATATATATAGAACAGCGTTCCTAAGACTCATATTGGGACTCACATTGCGACACACCGTTTTGTCTTATATGGGCAAAAATATTTGGAATGGGCTGATTTTATGTGAGGATGATCTCTATGGTGAGGAGATCATCCTTGCCAAAAATCAGCTCATTATGAAACTTCTAGACCGTCCAATTTTTGTTGAAAAATTATAGACCGTCCAATTTTTGTAAATCAATTTTGATGGGGTTAGAAGTTTTGGATTTGGATGATTTTTTTCCAGGATGATCCCCTCATCACAGAGATCATCCTCACAAAAAATCAGCTCATTCTAAACATTTTTGCCCATATAAGACAAAACGGTGTGTGTCGCAATGTGAGTCTCAATATGAGTCTTAGGAACGTGACCCATATATATATATATATATGAACAGCGTTCCTAAGACTCATATTGGGACTCACATTGCGACACATCGTTTTGTCTTATATGGGCAAAAATATTTGGAATGGGCTGATTTTTTGTGAGGATGATCTCTATGATGAGGAGATCATCCTTGCCAAAAATCAGCTCATTATGAAACTTCTAGACCGTCTAATTTTTGTTGAAAAATTATAGACCGTCCAATTTTTGTAAATCAATTTTGATGGGTTAGAAGTTTTGGAATGGGATGATTTTTTGCCAGGATGATCCCCTCATCACAGAGATCATCCTCACAAAAAATCAGCTCATTCCAAACATTTTTACCCATATAAGACAAAACGGTGTGTCGCAATGTGAGTCTCAATATGAGTCTTAGGAACGTGACCCTATATATATATATTCTGTTCAGCACCAACCATTTTGGCTAACATTTTAGCCAACCATTTTGTCCTATATGGGTTAGAAGTTTTGGAATCAGCTGATTTTTGGTGAGGATGATCTCTACAGTAAGGAGATCATCCTCACCAAAAATCAGCCCATTCCAAAACTTCTAGCCCCATGTTTATAAGTTGAAAAATCGTAGACTGTCTATTTTTGTAAACCATTTTTGATGGGGTTAGAAGTTTTGGAATGGGCTGATTTTTGATGATGATGATCTCCTCACCGTAGAGATCATCCTCACCAAAAATCAGCCCATTCCAAAACTTCTAACCCATGTTTTGAAAAATGTTTTGCCAAAATGTTTGGTGCTGAACATTTCCCATATATATATATAGGGTCCCGTTCGCCACCCTTAGTTTTACCACACACTTTAACAAACGCGTTTTGTCTTACATGGGTTAGAAGTTTCGGAATGAGCTGATTTTTGGTGAGGATGATCTCTATGGTGAGGAGATCATCCTCACCAAAAATCAGCTCATTCCAAAACTTCTAACCCCATCATAATTGATTTACAAAAAATGGACGGTCCACGATTTTTCAACGTGTAAACATGGGGCTAAACATTTCGGAATGGGCTGAGTTTTGGGGAGGATGATCTTCTAATCATAGAGATCATCCTCACCAAAAATCAACTCATTCCAAAACTTCTAACCCATGTAGGACAAAAAACGTTTGTTAAAGTGTGTGGTAAAACTTAGGGTGCTGAACATTTCCCATATATATATATATATATATATATAAAAGATAGTCACAGGGACTTGAGAGTTATATAGGCATGGACACTCAAAATTAGAGATTGTACATGATTGTATGATCGTGTTACATTTAGTTTTCTCTCCTAACCCTTGATGCAAGTTGTGGATGAATGAATGTCTATGCTTCAATGGAACGAACATATCATATTTTTTTTGGGTTGATAAGAATGCTTAAAAATATCAAATAATCCATACTTTTGATTGGACTTAATTAATCTTTCGCTTCCTTCAAATGAGCTCTAAAACTTTGGTACATGTTTCATCATGCTAGTACCTATGTCTCGTGTACGTAGGAAAAAGAAGGAAAATTTGTCAAAGCCATCAATGTCATGGAATTAATAATTTATTTAGGGGAATGACTCATTAGTTTTTTTGTATGATCAATGATTCATCTAATTAATTTTTTTTCTTCTCTCTCCCCTATTTTATAAAAAATTTCATCGAGTCAACTCATCAAATTTTTTAATAGTTAAATTGATGTTTGAATCAATTCGTTGATTTTTTTTAGGTATTTTAAATCGATTTAATTGAAAAAGGTTTGTCATAAAGTTTAACATGAGTTGACTCAATTATTTTTTACACATGAAGATTTTAGATATAATTTTATACTCATTAAAAAATATATGCAAGTTAAATCACTGATTTTGGTACACGTGAAGATTTTAGTTCGATGCATAACACCATTTCGCTTATCCATGGACTGATCTAGATTTGTTTTGTAGTTATTTTGATTCTTAGACCTAAACTAGGTGGCGACTTCCCATTCCCTAAAAATCTCCCATTTATCCATTTGATATTTTTTATTATTTAGTAAAAATTGTTGAGACGCTTGATTCCACTAGGGACTTTAGGGTCAAACTTGATCTGATCAAAGACTTTCCCTAGGTAGACCTTTGAGTCTACCCAATTGACTCAAGAGAATTTAGAATAGGTTAAATTTTGTCATTTCTTTAATGGATGTATGATTGATTATTGGATGATTAAGTGGATGCTTGGGTGATTTGATTCTTTTTTAGTTTGTGTCGTTGATCATCTTTCAAAAAATATCCCAGGCATACACCACTTGCACATTTAATTTATGATGCATCATAAGCTTGTATGTCCCTTATAGCTAACATGGTATTAATGCGTGACCCGATTTCCCTGTAAGATGTGATGTCATTCATGAAATCCACAATTCCAGTCACGTACCTAAATGGTAGATAAAATTGTGGCATCAATACCATTTGATCAGGTGATCTTGAAAGGTATATCGATGCACCTACATTTGGGTCACTTGAGCCTTTGTCCTATTGTAAGCCACAAACTCACATGTCCCTGAATGTCAATGTAATGCTAGTACGTGGTTAGTCTTCTTGGGGGATCTTAAACCATTTACGAAAGTTACAACCCTAGTCTCATACCTATACCATATATCAAATCAAGTTATCATGTACCATCTGATTAAGTATGCTCGAGAGGTATATAGGTGCACTTGGGCAAGGGTGGCCAAATAAATTACATTGCATATGATAATCCTAAAGTCTAAGAACCTTCCTATAGGTCGCGATTCGAACTTATCGTGGGTATTCCCGTGTTGTCTTTTTAAAAAAGAGAACTGTTCAAATGTTAAGACTATTAAATAAGAATCTTATCCTCAAGATAGTCAAATATTTTTTTAATTTAACCCAAGGCTATCATATTACTAGGTGAACCAACCCAATAAAAAAAATCAATTCTAACTGTGGCAATGATTCAAAATGACCCAGTCCATCTCAATCCAACAATTATTATTAGCCAAACCATTCAAAACGGCATTCAAATCTTTTCTAATTTGGGTCCTAACCCATTTCAATAGAAGAAAAGTGTTTTATAAAAAAATAGAAAGAAAAGAACCTTTACAAAGATCTATTTTTTACATGGACCTTGGAAAATTATTGAAATACCTTTCTTATGTCATATCAGAATGTTAGCTGCATGCAAGTCAGAATAATCATCACGAAGATGCACATTATAGAGAAAATAAACTTTGAAAAATTCATGTTGAGGTGTGTTTTTTTACTTCCACGAGTTTGAGGTAGACTGAAACCTTTTACACGTAATGGCTAAGCGTTGAAATCCTAGATATCATGTTTTCCATATTATTCATATGCACTTGTGTCCTAGTCGTGATGAGTACTATGAGATCATGGGGATGTCCACTTCAGAACTTTTGGCTAGGCCATCGTTGAAGATAGGCTATTTTGGTGACCTTGGTACAAGTTTGGATATTTCAAAAGAATAAACGAAGACCTTAATCCATAATGGAAGATTGTATTTAGTATCGTTATTAGGCCCTTACCGTTCTCATAGCCATTTTATCAAATATAAAATAAAAAACCTGGTGAGCTACTAAGGATTATCGATTGTGTTAAAGGAATTTTTGCCCGAAACATATTGACCTCCAAAAGTGATGGTTATACCATCCAAGAGTCCTTTACAAACATAGCTTTCCAACTCTCAAAGAAAGTCAATTCAGTGCTTTTCATTTTAGTTGAAACTTTCTCAAGTCTAGATGCCATGAAAAATGATGAGCGGAATGCTTCAAAGGAAGTCCCCCACCTACTTTATATGTGGTTATGTGACTATCTTAAAATTGTGGACCTTCCCTTAACCCTCGAGTATAGGCCGAAATATTTTTTTAAAAGAAACATAATAGTGTGTCACAATTCAATTAAGGTTTAGAGCAAATGGCTGGATTCCCGTCTCACCCATCATATTGGTTTGAGGTGTCCTTAGTGGACGACTGACTATCCCATTCTAGGTACCAAAAGATCCTTTTATGTTCATCTAATCAAATTCTTTTTTTATATATCTTGAACCCTCTATCGATATCGATTTTATACTTGTTAGTAGAAGTTTCAAGATTATTTTTTAGTTGTTCCTTCAATATGTCATGTTCTTTCAAACTCATCTCATAACGGGATAGATTTGGGAGACTTGCATCAGGCACCAAATTGGTATAATGTTATATATTCCTCATAGCAGACAATGAATCTAACATTTTCAAAGGAAGAATACAAGATAATTCGTTAAGGAGGGGCTGCACTTGATGACAAATTTGAGTAGGCGGGTCTCGATTGGAAGGTTGCACTACCATCGAAAATACTTGACTTATTTACTTTAAGTCCTCATTGATGTTGGTAGAAGTAAAACATGTTTCCTTGTCCTTAGTTGGTTTTACAGCTTTGGGCTTGTCATATGAAGGATGTATAATTACTTTGACACCATTATGCATGAAAGAATAAGTGTCGACTTTACCTCGGTAGGTGACATCATTATCATGAAACCAAGGCCTTCCCAAGAGGATGTGGCATGCTCTCATTGGGACAATGTCACATATAACATCAACTTTATATTGCCTAATGCCATAAAAAGGGAGCATTGTCTTGTCATATTCTTCTTGCATTCATTGTCCACCCAACTTATAGAATAAGGTGTAAGGTGTTGCATGGTAGGTAACTTGATTGCATCGACTATGTAGCTTAAAATTATATTATCTGAACTTCTACTATTTATAATTAATTTACACAATTTACCTTGCACTTTGCATGTAGTTCGAAAAAGACTATGTCGAGTTGAAGATCAACATGTTGTACTGATAATAAATTATGGATAATACAACTAAGATATTCATCTTCTTGGAACTTCTCGAATTGGGCTTCCAATTTAGTTTTAGTGATGAATTCTTTTTCACCAGCTATAAATGTAGATTGTAGCAAAAGTTCTGATACTACTTAACGTAGTGGAAGCGTGTGAGTCAATAGATTCGAAAGATTATATTCAATGGAACACTCAAAATCAATTTGAATCAATAGATTTAATTGATAAATAAGTAATAAATTGAAAGAAAATAAAACATAAAAATATAAAAAAGTAATTAAAAGATAAAAGATAATTGAATTGATTATTGATTGATTGATTGATTATTAATTTTTGGATTTAGAGCTCCTTATATAGATTGCTCCATCATAACAACTTGTAATCCTATTAAAATGCTAAAAATTAATATTCCTAATCTATTTATAACATAATACTAACTTTCTAATCATATTAAAACTCAAATTAGACACTTTTAATTATAGCCTAAATAATAAAAATGAATTTAAAATAAATTAAAAACTAACCAAGAATTGTACTTCTAACATAACTATGAAATAGAAATCCTACTAGAAATATAAATAAAAATAAAAATAAAAATAAAAATTTAATAGAATTAAAAAAAATACTTAGAGCTATAGATGTCTTACATCAGGCCCCCTTTCTTTGAAAAAAATTCATCCTCGAATTTTTCTTGAAGGCCTTTTTATTTTTCTTATTTTTCATTTATCTCTTGTTCTAATCCATTTCCAGTGATATTCGTTCTTTAGACTTTGCTTAAAGAATTTAATTGACCATATCATATCATCTAGTAAATCCATCATAAAAGTATTAATGCTTATCTTCTCCACGATATGAAAAGCTTGAATTTTCTTCAATTTGGTCTTCTTGTATATTTTGGCAAGAAAATGATATTTACTAAGAAAACTATTACCAAGTCTCCTCTTTCATACCTCTTGAATCTTCTATCGACACCAATTTTATACTTGTTAGTAAAAGTTTCAAAAAAAATTTTCAATATTTCTTTAATATGTCATGTTCTTTCAAATTCATCTCATAATGTGGTAGATTTGGGAGACTTGTATCGGACACCAAATTGGTGTGGTGTTGTATATTCCTCATACTAGTCAATAAATTTGATATTTTCGAAGGAAGAACACAAGATAATTCGTTAAGGAGGGGTTGCACTTGATGAAAAACTTAAGTAGGAAGGTCTTGGTTGGAATGTTGCATTACCATCGGGAACACTTGACTTGTTTCCTTTAAGTCTTCATTGATGTTGGTAGAAGTAAAACATATTTCCTTCTCCTTGATTGGTTCGACATCCTTGGATTTATCATAAGTACGAAGTAGAATCACTTTTACACCATTATGTATGAAAGAATGGGTGTTGACTTTACCTCGATAGGTGACATCATTATCATGAAGCCAAGGCCTTCCCAAGAGGATTTGGCATGCTCTTATTGGGACGATGTGACATATAACATCATCTTTATATTGCCCAATGCCAAAAGAAATGGAGTATTGTCTTGTCACATTTTTCTTGCATTTGTCGTCTACCCAACTTATAAAATAAGGTATAGGGTATTGAGTAGTGGGTAGCTTGAATGCATCAACCATGTAACTTAAAATTATATTTTCTAGACTTCCATTATCTATAACTAATTTGCACAACTTACTTTGTCCTTTACATGTAGTTTAGAAAAAAACTATGTCGAGTTAAAGGATCAACATATTGCACTAACAATAAATTACGGATAATACAATTGAGATGTTCACCTTCTTCAAACTTTTCGAATTGGGCTTCCAATTTAGTTTTAGTGATGAATTCTCTTTTACCAGCCATGAATTAGATCGTAAAAAAAGTTCTAATACTACTTGACATAGTGGAAGCGTGTGCATCAATAGATTTGATAGATTGTATTCAATGGAATACTCAAAATTAATTTTAATCAATAGATTCAATTGATAAATAAACGATAGCTTGAAAGAAAATAAAACATAAAGCTAAAAAGATAATTAAAAGATAAAAGATAATTAAATTGATTATTGATTGATTGATTATTAATTTTTAGTATTTTAGTAGGATTAGAAAACTACTTAGAGGTGTAGATATCCTACATTAATGTCCCATTTTATGAACAAAAGGCCCATGATCTTAGTTTTAAAATGTGGTGTGTGCAGTGTAGGGAGAAAGGGAGAAGTAGAAGATAATGAATTAGAGGAGAGAAAAGGGGAAGTAAGATTATTTCTTTCTTTTTAGTTCATATCCTACCTTATTCTTCTATCTCTTTGACTTGTTTTTGGCTTTTAAGTGATAAGTTTCTTTGTCTCAATCTTCAATGTATAGGATTTGATAGATAATTAAAAGAAAGTGATGGTTGATTGTGAGTTGAGAAAGAGTGATGGTTGACTTGAGAGTGAGTTGAGAGTTGAAAAAGTGATGCTTGATAGAGAACTCAAGTCTTGAGAATGTTTGTGTTGCGAGTGAAAGGGATTTCATATGATTTTGGAGGTAACTTTTAGGGGTAAAATGGGTTGAAAGGTAAAAAAATTGAATTGTATAAGGTTTGTGAGAGGGGAGGAGTGTAAATTAGAGGTGGTGGAAGGGAATTTGTGGAAGAGGGTGTAAATGGATTGGATATTTTAACCCATTTGGGTTGAGTGTTAGGTAAATTTAAATAAGTGGATTTTAATTAGAAGAATAGGGGTGTAAGGGAGTGGTTATATATTGATTATTATATGAGTTAAAATGAGTGGATTTTGATTAGAAAAATAGGGGAGTAAAGAGTGGCTGTATATTTTTTGGAATAATGGCGGATGTGGTGACATGTGTCCCTTTATGATGATCTTGGTGATTGATTATATTTGTTAGATTTGGGTTAAGACTTGGTCTTAAGATAATGGTTGGGTTTTAAGTTTAATGGGTTTGGTGGTGGGTTGTGTATGTATAGGGTTGAATTTTTAAGTCTAATAGGCTTGAGTGGTAGGTTGAGTATGTATTTGGGTTAAGGTCGGGTTGAGTTGCAATAGATTAGGGTTGGGTTGAGGGGTATGTGATGATGGTCTAGGAGAAGGTAGGTTTTTAGTCGATGGGTGAAAACGCCATCGATCCGCGGGGTGGACGGATTCGCTTTTGACTTTAAGGTTTGGGAGTCTGCACCTAGTTATTACGGTCTAGGAACCGAATATTGACTCAAAATGGATAAACAAATAATTAATTTACTAAAAAATACTGAGTCCGGGGATTACATTACGGGGTTGGAAAGTGTTAGGCACCAACCCCGCCTGGCAAACGTCGGTATCTACTAATTCCCAAAAATGATTGCATTGTTAAAAAGACCTAAATAATAATAATAAAAAAATAAAAATATCTACCTTTGGAATGCAACGTTTTTGTTTCCTCAGATCTGATAGAACAACTCCTCGTATAGTACTCCTCGATTTGTTCTATCACCGGATTCGCTTTAAACCTCCAAGACGAAGTACCTCATTCTTAGATCTGAATATTTCTGATTTATTTATGGATTTCTGGGTATTTTTGAGGGGTTTCTAAGTATTTTTTTGAGCTAAAGTTGGGGTATAGATGTTAGGTAAGGAGTTAGGACTTCAAAATTAGGATTTATGAGAGGCTAGGGAAGCTTTTTGACCTACTTTTTTTAGGATTTATTTTTTGATACGAAAATAGGTTGTAGGAACCCTTATTTATAGATTTTTAAAAGTACTTTTTAAATAGAGTTAGTGTTTAATTAAAATTATTTTAGATAGAGTTAGTATTTAATTATAATTATAATTATTTTTAAATAGAGTTAATGTTTAATTAGAATTACATTAGATAGTTTTATAGTTTAATTAAAATTCTATTAGATAGTTTTAGAGTTTAATTAGGTTTCTTTTAGATAGTTTTAGAGTTTAATTAGAATTCTTTTAGGATTTTGACTTTAGTCTTATTAGATTGATTAAGGGTTTGACTTAAGTCTTACTTGATTAACTAGAATTTAGGGTTTTGACTTAAAGTCTTACTTGAATGACTTGACTTTAGGATTTTGACTTAAGTCTTACTTGATTGACTTGAATTTTAATTAGGATTTTACTTTACATTAATTAATATTTTCAAAAATTTTAATTATTAAAATTATAAAATTACCATTTTACCCTCGAAAATGATTTTTTACGTTTTAAGTCATTTTTTAATGTTCTAAGATGTTTTGAAATCGATTTTTCATAAGGAATTCAATGAGAATATTGGTTTTTGTTATTTATAAAAAAATTTGTGCGAAATGGTTGTAAACTTTATGAGGGGCATTTTTGTAATTTTATTAAATTTTGTGAAAATTGGTGAAATGGTTTATTTGGTTTCGATTTGTTATTTTATGTGTTTGAAAATATTTTCCTGAGCGTAATGTAGGTTCTAGGGATGTTTTGAAATTATGGGTATTTTGATAATTTGATCTTTTTTTATTGATTTTTATCGTGAAGCTTATTTTTGTCTGCAGGAAGATGATTTATATGTTTTTGGGATTATATTTTCCTAGCGTAGCGTGGTTTCTACAATTTTATTAGTTTGAGATATCTCATCCGAATTTCTGAAACATATCTAGCAACAAAATATAACAATGGAATAATCATCCATCATTGGGAACCGTTACAATCGGGTTGACGAGTTGATTAATCAGGCAAGTGCAAAAATGGGGTGTCTACAGATGCCCCTCTTTGACAGAGGGTTGAAATAAATTAGATAGCAAATATATTTTCGTAGATAGTGCGATATCCGAATGCCAAAGCTAGTGACAGTTCATTTTGTAGCATGATTTAGCAATTCGTCGAGGCGTTCGGATCCTTATGGGTAAAAATCTCCCCGAACAAAAGGTTGTCAGGTCCTCGAGCGAGAGCTCTCACTGACGGTGTCAGATCCTTAAATTTTAGAAAATTCTCCTTGACTAAAATGTGCAAGTGTGTGCACTTGAAATTTGAGATAAATCTCAAAGGGTTTGAGCCAAATCCAAGTAAAACTAAGTAAAATCTGGGCAAAACATAAAATCTAGGAAAATCTGAGAAAAAATTTGACTTTAGAGAAAAACTTGAAAACAATTTGAGGTTTGAGAAAAATCTAAGCAAAAGTTGAGAAAAAGTTGAATGTTATACTCTACCTACCCTGGGTGAAAGAGTAATGAACTTATTTTTCTAGGAGTCCTACTCTACCTGCTCGGGGTTAAAGAGTAATGAACTTCTTTTTCTGGGAGTCCTATTGTAGACACCTCATTTTTGCATCCGCCTGATTAATCAACTCGTCAACCCGATCGCAACGGTTCCCAATGATGGATGTTTATTCCAATGCTTTATTTTGTTACTAGGTATGTTTCAGAAATCCGGATGAGGTATCTCGAACTGACAAAACCTTAGAAACCACGCTACGCTAGGAAAATATGATCCCAGAAATATAGAAATCATCATCTTACAGACCAAAAAGAAGTTTCACGATAAAAATCCCCAAAAATGATCAAATTATCAAAATACTCTTAACATCAAAACAATCCTAGAGCTTACGTTACAATTAGGAAAACCCATTCAAGCAGATAAAACAACAAATCGAAACCAAATAAATATTTCACCAATTTTCACAAAATTTGACAAAATTACGAAAATGCCCTTCATAAAGTTCACGATCATTTCACATAAATATTTCATAAATGATACAAACCAATATTTTCATTGAATTTCTTACAAAAAATCATTTCTAAAACATCTTAGAGCATCAAAAACGGACTTAAAATGTGAAAAGTCCTCTTTGGCGGTAAAACGGTAATTTCACAATTTTCATAATTAAAATTTTTGAAATTAATAAATAAAATATTAAATAATTAAAGTGAAATATTAATAAAATTAATTTAAAATTTTGAACAAAAAAAAATCGATCAATTAGGTTCTCAGGCAAAATTGTCGAGGGTTGACAAGATATTTATTCAAGGACCCCTCCATTTGGGGGGTCCAAAGAATTAAAGATATAATAGAGGGGGGTTCTCCAAAAAATTAAAGTCAATCAAGTAAGACTAAAGTCAAAATTAAAGTCAATCAAGTAAGACTAAAGTCAATTAAGTAAGACTAAAGTCAAAATTAAAGTCATTCAAATAAGACCAAAAGTCAATACCCTAATGGAGTTCTAATTAAATAATAAATCTATTTAATAGAATTCTAACTAAAACATAACTCTATCTAAAACAATTATAATTAAAATACAACTCTACCTAAAACAATTCTGACTAAAATACAACTCTAACTAAAATAATTCTAATTAAACACTAATTCTATCTAAATCAACCCTTAAAAAAATCTATAAATAGGGGTCCTCACACTCTATTTTCGTATCAAATCATAAACCCTAAGAGAAGTAGGTCAAAAAGCCTCCCTAGCCTTTCATAAACCCTGATTTTGAAGTCCCAACTCCTTACCTAACACCCATACCTCAATTTTAGCCTGAAAAATATTTAGAAACCCTTAAAAAACATCCTAAAATCCATAAAAAATTCGAAGAATCCAGATCCAAGAAAGAGATACCTTGCCTCGGAGATCAGAAGTTAGATCCGGAGACAGAACAAAGCTAGGAGTACGGTACAAGGAGCAGTTTTTGTCAGATCTGAGGGAATAAGATCTTTGCGTATCGAAGGTAAAATTTTTGTTGTTTTTCTTATCTAGGTTTTATTGTTAGCAATGTACTCTTATTTGGGATAAGTAAAGACCGGCATTGGCCGGGCGGGGTTGGTACCTAACACCTTCCAACCCCGTAACGTGATCGTCGGACCCGTATTTTTCTTCAGTAGATTAGTTTCTTTATTCGTTTATAGTCGATATTCGATTCCTAGACCGTAATAACTAGGTGGCGACTCCCAAATCTCAAGGGTCAAAAGTGGATCCGTGCACCCTACGGATGGAGGGCGCTTTCAGTGGCGACTCCGCTGGGGACATTGAGGATTAGACTTGAAAAACCCCAAGTATGGGAACATTGCCAATGACCTAATTTTATTTTATTTTATTTAAATTTTAGTTAGTTTCTTTTTCTTGTTTGTTTATCGGTTTTTATTTATTTATTATGTTTATTGGTCTAATAATTAATTTCGATTCAATTTTGGGTACGTTAATCTGGCATATTATTATTTTTATATAGTTCAATCGAGAGTCACTTAGGGTGACTTTAAATAATACCAAATTCCAAAGGACAATTTTGTTGAGGATGGAATAATGAAGCGAAAGGGATTTTTTTTAAGTCATTCTTCCTTTTAAGGTATGTCGATTCGGTTTCTGATAACAAAAGATTTTTTTTTTTTTAAAAAGAAGAAACATGTTTGATATGTTATTTGATAACGTTTTTTTGAAAGAAAAAAAAAATTTTGTTTTTATTAGTTGTTTTTCGCTTATTACTTAGGTGTTCATTATTTTAGACATGCTGCCCATTGACAGCATATAGAAAGAAGTAAAAAAGAAAAAAATTGAAAAAAAAATTTTTTTGACATGTTTTTGTGGTTCTGTCAACAACAATAACATGCTGATTCGGTGGTGTGCCGTGAGTAATACTGGTTTTTTTTGTCTCACACCCCCTTGACAGCAACAACGTTGATGTAAGTGGTGTGTCATACAAAAATAAGTATTTTTACTTCTTGCACACCATCTTCTTTAAAGGATCCACCTTGTTCCAGCGTCCTTTAACAGAGAGGCCGAACATGTCTTTCTGTTCGATCGGCTGAAATCTCAGCTCGATCGTTTGTAACTCTTGATAGAAATCGTTGATTTTTTCTTGATTCCGAGTTTAGAACCAAAAATTCCTTTCGAAATCGACTCAGATTAAGTGATTTCTTTGAGAGAAGATCGATCTCTCTTCCTTCAACCAAAGTGAAATTCGGAGTTTGCTGGTTTCGAGACATTTAAAGATTCAAAGATTCGAAGGAGGGATGGTCGAAATACGGAACATAAATCAGTTCCTTTTCATACCTTAGCAAAAAAACCCAGGAATTGTTGCTTTTGATGTCCATTCAGCCTTCATCTTCGGCACGCTTGTTGCGTCTTTTCTAGCTTATTCGACTGAATAAGGGAATCCAATGGTTTCCTAAGAGGGAATTCATAATCGAGGTGATCGTTTGAAAGTTTTTTTTTCCTTCTCCTTTCTCTTTCAATTTTTTTTTTACCTGATTTGAAATTGGTGGACCTTTTCTATGCGTTTAGAACAGTGGCTATTTTTAATTTTTTTAAGATCTAAATTTCGACAATCTAAAATTTGAAACTTTAGAAAAGCCTTAATTCTTGTCTCGGTTTTTTTTCCTGAACGGTTCAAGAACATTGACTACACTAAATCGATTTAGGAGATTCGGTTCCGAGTCTACCATCATTGAAGAGAGTTCTGCGAGCACTAGTGATGGACCATAGATCAGTGTAATCGAAATAAGAACGATGACACCTAATTCAAAGGGGCACAGTGGGATTGAATCTCATATTCATACGATTTAAACCGGTTTGATCCCAACCATGAAGAAACTAATGATTTGGTTGAGTTTGTTAATTGGAAATTTGGATTTATATAAAAAAAAAAAATAAATAGAAATTCTACTGGCACACCAATTTTTATCCATGTCATTGGAACTATGCTTTGATTCAAAAAAAAAAAAAAAGAAACATAGTTGGTATGGCAATAGAATATTTATTATTATTATTTTTTTAATTTTGTTTTATCAGCAATAGTCTCTTAAAAAGGATTTTTTTTTGTTTTGTTTGTTTTTTTTAAAATCGATTTTCTTATAAAAAAAAAGAGTTTTTTGTTTTATTTTTTTGTTTTGCATCGCTTGGCAAAATAAAAATCAACCTGTTTTTTTTTTTTAATTTTAAAAAGGGGGTTATCCTCTCCCATTTCCTTATATTAGTCTATCATCAATTCAATGTTCTTTGAGAATCTCGTTTCACGTAGGGTCACCCAAAATAATCTCGATGGGATCATATAAAAAATAATATATTTTGGCTTGGACTTGAAACTATGTGCTTAATGATTGGATCCAATTATTATTCTTTGTGTTAATTGTACTTCGAACATGCCATAACATTGATTAAAATGCATGTTTGATTTTGATATTAATATTGATGTGAGGGGGTGTGGTTGGATTGTCATGTAATATTCATGTAATATCAATGATATGATTGGGCCCATGGGCCAATTTATTTGAAAAAGCCCTGGGCACACCCCACCTTGTTTCGCACACACCACATGCACGTTTACTGTTTTGCACACTTGCATGTCCTATATAGCCAACGTGGCACTAGTGCGTGGCCCGGTCTCTTCTGAGATGCAACGTCATCATGAAAACCACAACTCCAGTCATGTATCTTAGGGTATATCAAACTAGGACATCAATACCATCTAATCAGGTGATTCTGAGAGGTATATTGATGCACCCAGGTTGGAGCGACTTGAGCCTTTAACCTATTGTGAGCCACACAGTCACATGTCCCGATTGCCAACGTAGTACTAGTACGTGGTCGGTCCCCTCGTGGGATGCCAAACCATCTATGAAAGCTACAACTCTTGACTCGTACCTATAGGTATATAAAAGATAATCTAAGTATATTAATTGCACTTCTTGGTCAAAACCGGTGCCTAAGCGAGATCTTGCCCCACTGTACCCTACTGTACGAGGGGGATAGACTACGTCTATTCTAGATGAGAGGTATTTAAGTGGGCCTTTGCTTAGTATCGTGGACCACCTCTCAACTTGAGATCAAACTGGCTGTTTTTGGCTTCAGAGAAATGAGTTGAGGTTTTAGATTATCACCTATACGGTATATCAAATCAAGTCACCACGTATCGAGAGGTATATAGGTGTGTTTGGGCAAGGGTGGCCAGATAAAAATGCATTGCACGTAGTAAGCTTAAAGTCTAGAAACCTTCCTTATAGGTCACGACTCGAACTTACCGTGGGTGTTCCCAGGTTGTTTATTGAATGGAACCTTTTGATTGATGAATGTATGTGAATGATGAGATCAGAGTGTATTATTGTTCTCAATGATCAAAAATGTTATTTTTGAAAATTAAAATGGGTGCACCGACCTAGTAAAGAATCCATTCTTTTACAATAATGACCTAGTCCATCCCGATCCAACAATCATGGTGGGCTGGGCCATTTAAATTGAAATAGAAATCAAATTTTCAAAAAGGAAAAATGGTTTACAAAAGGAAAGTATTTTCCAGAAAAAGTATTTTCCAAAAGAAGTGTTTTTCAGAAAAAGTGTTATTCTCTAGAAAAACAGTTTTTCAAGAAAAAATGTTTTCCAAAAAATATTTTCCATAAGAACAAGATTTTCCAAAAGAAAATAAAAAATTGATCTTTTACATGGACCTTGGAAGAGTACTAAAATACCCTTTTGTGTCAAACTAGGATGTTAGCTGCTGGCAATAACCCGATCGACCAGTTAGTCAAAACAACCATCATAGGGATGCACCCTGTAGAGAAGATCAATTTTGGAAGATTCATGTTGAGGAGTGCTCTTTACTTCCATGAGTTTGAGATAGACTGGAACCTCTTACGTGTTATGGCTAAGCGATGGAACCCCTATCTTCATATATTCCATATGGGGTATATGCACTTGTGCCCCACTCACGAGGATTATTGTGGCATCATGAGGATATCTACTTCAGGACCTCTAGTCAGGTCCTCATTAAAGATCAGATATTCTAGTGACCTCGTCACAGGAGTGAACATTTCCAAGGAAGAAGCCAACGCCTTAGTTCATAATGATAAATTGGTCTTAGTACCTTTATTGGGCCCGTATCGCTCCCGTAGTCATCTTATCAATGTAAAATCCGAAGCCTGGCGAGCCACTAGAGACTATCAATTATGCTTAGGAATCCTAGCCCAATACATACTGACCTCTAATAGTGATGGCCATACTATCCTTAAGTCCTTCATAGATATAGCCACTCAACTCTCAAGGAAAGCCAACCTAGTACCTCTCATCCTAGCTGAAACTTTCTCAGGTTTAGATGCCATAAAAAATGGTGAGCGGGAAAGCTTCAAAGGAAGCCCCTACTTACTCTATATGTGGCTTTGTGATCGTCTCAAAATCGTAGATGTTCCCTCAAACCTCGAATATGGGCCAGAACACTTTTTCAAGAGAAACCTGTTAGTGTGTCACAACTCAGTCAAAGCTTGGAGCAAATGGTTAGACTCTCGCCTTGCCTGTCATATCGATTTTAGGTGCCCTTGGTGGATGACTGATCCCCCTGTTCTAGGAACCAAAGGATCCTACTATGTCCCTCTGATTGGTTAGAAGAAACATCTTTTTACCATCCTAATCTGATCCTAAAACAGTACGACGTACCTATAGAGTTATCTTTATCTCAGCACAGAATTTTCTTTCCCCCCGAGCCTTTGACTGAAAAGTTGGTACACCTCATTGAGAAACTTGGAACAAACGCACCTTAGGGTATCCAGACGAACTAGCAGAATTCAAAGAGCCAGTTGCTAGAGCCAAGAGGGTCAAGCCTGACAGCAATCCTGATGACCATCAAGACAAAGCCAAGCGTCCATGTAAAAATAGTTCAAGTCAAATTTGTTGAAAGATGTTTTTAATGAGAACATTTCTTTGTCAATCATTTTCAATAAAGCTATTTTTTTCTCTCAAATAAATATTTATTTCTTCTTTGAATGTTCGTTGTGTGAATGGATTAATTAATGGATTAGTGCACAAACCTCAATAAAGTGATTCTTTAAAATGTTATCAAGAGGGTAATACTGAAATTGACTAAATCTACCTTTGATGGGGTCATATAGGATTATCATTGTGTCCAAACTCAAACGTCCACCTCCTAGTTGGAGTTGTAAGTCCAGTCGGTTAGAAAGAGCCACAGTACCAAGTCAACAAGTAGAAATGGCGTCAGAATCTGAACTCACAGTGATCCGTAAGATCTTGGCAGCCTTTACCTATGATATCAACAATATAAAAAGTAAAGTGGAAGTGTTAGAAGAAACCTTAGAATCGACGGGTAATCCTCTAGATGACCCAAAGGGAAAAAGATAGAAGAGAAACGTCCATGTGAAGTCTTCGAACTCGATGGAAACGAAGAGTATGTTGATGAAAATCCGGCGTTATCTAACAGAATATCTCAATTGGAGTCAACTATGAAGAGTATAAAGGGTATTGATAAAATTGCAGCAGGCATTGAAGCTCTGAATCTCATCCCTAGAATCCATTTGTCAGAGAAGTTTGTGATGTCTGAAATGGACAAATTCAATGGGACAGGGTGTGCGAAAACACATCTTAAGGTGTATGTTACCAACATGAGCACTATGGGGCTTAGCGACGAACAGATGACGTTACTGTTTCAAAGTACTTATCAGGATCAACACTAGATTGGCTGATGTCTCAAGATCCAGTTATTGTGGGTACATGGGAGAACATGTCAAAGACTTTCTAGCATCACTATAAGTACAGTACTGAGATTGAGACTTCAAGAAGGGATTTGGAAGCAATTAAACAGAAAAATGGGGAGACATTTACTAATTTCATTGGTCACTAGAGGGCCAAGGCTACTCAAATGTGGGATAGACCTTCGGAGAAGGAACAAGTAGCGATTATCCTAAAGAACCTCTCACAAGGATATGCTCAACATCTAGTGGCCAAATATCTCCCTACTTTTGAGTCCTTACTACAAGTCAGAAGCCAACTTGAGGATGCATTTGCCTCTAGGGTTCTTTCTAACCCCTCAGATAACAAGTCTAAGAAATCCTATGTTCCCAAATCTAATACCAACCACGTCTACATAGCCAACACGTCAGCTACCCCAGCTCAACCCTCAGCCCGGACTAATAACCAGGTTCATCAAGTTAACCTCGAACTCCGCGTCAGTTTACCAATCTAGGGATGAGTCTCATTGTAGCACTTCACAAATTGATAAAAAATGGCTTCTTACCCCTATCCAACCCCGACCTTTACCTAATCCCTTGCTAGTTGGACACAATTCTAACTTGTTCTGCGAGTTCCATAAAAACCCTGGCCATCACATGGATCGATGTATCACCTTGCGCCATGCCATTCAAAACCTTATTGACAACAAAAAGGTCACAATCCCTAGCCCACCAAATGTCACCATTAATCCACTACCTACCTATCAACTACCATCAACCCTGAACATGATTTCTCACACCCCATTGCCATTCGACCCCGTCTCTCTTATCCATCCAATCCAAGTCAAACCGCCTAGTTACCCCTTGCTGGGATATCTTTCACTGATGAGGTTTTCACTACGACCTATGAACCATTTGATCTAACCTCGGATGATACATATTGTTTATCCCCTGCTCGCTACAGTAGTCCCGCATTCACTACTTACCTGTTGGCTCAAATGAACTTGAAAATCCTTGTACCTTTGACAGATGAAGATCCATACTTATTGACGGAAGAAGATAAGCCCTTCTCCCTCTCCTGTGATGAAGTTAGACATATGACTCGAGGGGGAAGAGTTTTTAAGCCACAAGAACTCTGTGTTGATAATCCTACAACCCTGGCAAGAAAAAAAAGAGAAGATCCCATCAAAGAAAGCATCGAAGAAGATAACTCTGTTATCAAGCAGTTGAAGAAATCAGGGGCCAATATCTCAGTATGGGATTTACTTATGGCTTCTACTGCTCATAGGGAAGCTGTTCTCAAAGCAGTAAACACAGCCCAAGTCTCCCTTGATACTTCTCCAGATCACCTGGCCAGTATAGTAGGGACAACTTACGTGGCGAATATCCTATCCTTCTCGGACTCAAATCTCCCAAAAGAAGGGGCAAGCCACACTAAGCCGTTGCACATTACAGTTGACTGTAACGGGGTACCTCTGGTTTTGATTGATAATGGGAGTGCACTAAATGTCTACCCTTTGAAAACGGCTACTTGTCTCGGGTTTAAAGCTGAAGACCTCAAACCCATTAATCAAGGCGTTAGGGCCTATGATAACACCAAGAGGGATGTACTGGGAATTTTGCACCTTCGATTGTCCACAGACATAGCAGAATTTCTTGTGAAATTTCAAGTCATTGATATCTAGTCTTCTTTCAATTTACTGTTAGGGAGGCCATGGTTACACCAAATCAAAGCTATCCCTTCCACGCTGCACCAGAAGGTCAAGTTTATCAAGGATGGGCTAGTAATTACTAATCATGGAGATGCTGAAATTGTAGGAATTGTAAATAGTACTGAGGCCAAGAATGAGCCACTGCTTGAAATCTAGCCAGAACAACAGGGAATAGAACTTAGCGGGTTCGAATTCGAGAAGATCTGCTCAGTTCAATGGGATCACTCGGTGAAATAATATTTTCCTATTGAGAACACCTCTAACTGTTATATGGCCAATATGTTCAAAAAAATGAGATTTTTTTCGGGTATGGGCCTAGGTCGCAAGCAATAAGGTATCAAAGAGGCACTAGTAATTAAAGAAGTCGTTGGCACATTCGGGTTAGGATATAAGCCTACTAAGGAAGATTATGCCCAATACTGGAAGACAAAGCGGGACAAGACAATTGTAAAAAGGCAAAGGCGCACCACGGATCTCATTAAAATGAAGTCCTATCGAAAGACCCTCAATGGCTACTTTGTGAAAGAAGGAGAAAACTTCCGTTACTGTGGGTTCCCAGAGCCGTTCATTGATCACATCATAGGCACTCATCTGCCGGGGTTTGAAATCTTTTTTGGCATGGAATGGCCTGAAAAGGAACCAAGCACAGAAGTTAAAGAAAAGAAAGTTGAAGACTGGCAGCTCGATCTGGACTCCCTTAACATTGATCAGCTATTCATTGAAGATCACAGTGTTCTAGTGTTGTCAGTTGAGAAGGGGATCCCAAATCCTCAGTCTGTAATCAAACCCGTTGTTGGGTGTCTCTCTAACTATTATGTAATTAGTCTTGTGTTACACGTCAAGGCTGGGTCTGTTAGTCCCGTTAGTCCTGTTCAGTCTGACATGCCAGTTGAGTCCTTTATTTCTGTTAAGTCGAATAAGTTAGTTGTTTCTTCTGAGTCTGTTATTTCTAGTGAGTCTGTTTTTCCTGCTGAGTCAAGTGAGTCTGTCAAGTCTGCAATGAGTCCTATTACCTCATCTCTTTTCAATGAAATGAAAGAAATTTTTTATTGCCTTGAGCGCAATAATAATTTAACTAATAATCTGGCTTCGGAGGGAGAATCTTTTAACGAAGAACCTCTTTCATAAATAATCAAATTACTAGAACAAGAAAATGAACGTCGAACTCAACCTCTAATAGAAGAAGTAGAGGTTATCAACCTCGGAACAAAAGAAAGTCCTCAAGAAATTCGGATTGGGGTCACTTTATCTCCCAATGAATGCAAAAGGATAGTAGACTTGCTCAGAAAGTTTAAAGACGTGTTCGTGTGGTCTTACGAGGATATGCTGGGAGTAAGCATAGATATTGTTCAACATCGGATTCCATTATATCCTGATGCTCGACCAATCAAACAGAAATTTCGATGTATGAAGCCGAAATGGACTTTGAAAATTAAAGAAGAAGTTACGAAGCAAATTAGGGCTGGATTTTTGGAAGTAGTAGAATACCCTGAGTGGATTGCCAATGTCGCCCCGGTGCCGAAAAAGGATGGAAAAGTTAGGATATGTGTGGACTTTAGAGACCTAAACAAAAAAAGCCCAAAAGACAGTTTTCCTTTACCACACATAGATGTCCTAGTAGATTACTGCAGGGCACGCTTTGTTGTCCTTCATGGATGGATTTTTAGGGTATAATCAGATAAAAATAGATCCTCGAGATATGTAAAAAATGTCGTTCATCACACAGTGAGAAACCTTTTGCTACAAGATTATGCATTTTGATTTGAAGAACGCTGGAGCTACCTATCAAAGAGCAACCACGACTTTACTATATGACATGATACACAAGGAAGTCGATGTCTGTGTAGATGATATGATAGTCAAAGCTAAGGAACGACTGGGGCACGTTACTGCGTTAGAAAAGTTTCTCACAAGGATTCAAAAGTACCAACTCCGCCTCAACTCGTAGAAATGCGTATTTGGAGTAACTTCTGGAAAACTATTGGGATTTGTGGTCAGTTAGAGAGGGATCGAAGTAGACCCTGTGAAGATTAAGCTATCCAAGAGATGCCGCCGCCTGAGACTGAAAAGCAGATTCGAGGTTTTCTAGGTAGAATCCAGTATGTCAACAGATTCATCGCTCAACTCACCAACACCTGTGAACCTATTTTCAAGCTTCTCAAGAAGAATGAATCAACAGTTTGAAATGAGCAATGTCAAAAGCCTTATGACCAAGTCAAGGAGTATCTCTTAAACCCACCTATTTTGGTTCTGCCTACACCGGGTGAACCATTTCTTCTTTATCTGTCAGTCACAGAAGAAGCTATGGGATGCATGCTTGTATAGTATGACAAAGATACTCGCAAAGAGAGGGCTATATACTACATTAGTAAAAAGATGTTAGAATATGAACGAAAGTATTCGGCCCTCGAAAAAACTTGCTTAGCACTAGTATGGGCTACTCAGAAACTCCAGCACTATATGCTATCTCATTCAATTATCCTGTTATCTCGGATGGATCCTCTCAAGATGTTAGAGTATGAACGAAAGTATTTGGCCCTCGAAAAAACTTGCTTGGCACTGGTATGGGCTACTTAGAGACTCCGGTAGTATATGCTATCTCATTCAATTATCCTATTATCTCAGATGGATCCTTTCAAGTATCTTTTCGAGAAGCCGGTGTTGACAGGGAGAACTACGCGATGGTTATTGTTGCTATCAGAGTTTGACATCACGCATGTTACACAGAAATCTATCAAGGGGAGAGCTGTAGCAGAATACTTGTCGATCAATTCCCAGATGAGAACATCTTGCACGTTAAAGAAGAATCGCAGAACCAAACATGGCAGTTGTACTTTGATGGAGCCGCCAATCAAAATGGGTATGGAATAGGAGCAGTCCTGTTTTTTTCGGAAGGATGCCACATTCCTATTGCTATTAAATTAGCCTTTTCGAATACCAATAACACGGCTAAATATGAGGCGTGCATCGTGGGGCTCGAAGCTGCTTTGAACTTGGGCATTACAGAAATTGAAGTTTTTGGGGATTCAACCTTGGTCATACATCATTCATTGGAAGAATGGAAGACTAGGGATGACAAATTGAAACCTTATCATGAGTATTTGTTAAACTTAGTCAGTAAGTTTAAAGTTATCCTGTTCCAACACTTGTCAAGGAGGATAACAGATTTGCTGACTCCTTAGCAACTTTATCTTCAATGATCCATTTGCACCCTGACATGGAATTTAGGCCGATCACTGTCGAAGTAAAAAAAAAACCCGCATACTGCCATCAGATCAACATTACTACTGGATTACCCGATGGAAAGTCATGGTACACGGATATAAAGAGAGTGTTGGAAAAACAAGAATTCCCAAAAGAAGCATCGAGAAAGGAATGACAAATCCTACTAAGATTAGCATCTCAATTCATCCTGTGTGCAGGAAGTTTATACAAAAGGTCTTATGATGGGATTAATTTTTTGTGTGTTGATGAAGATCAAGCTGAACAGATAATGGTTGAACTACATTCAGGAGAATGTGACCCTCACATGAGCGGGAAAATGTTAGCTAAGAAAATTATGAGACAAGGATACTACTGGCCCACGATGGAAACAAATTGTCATCACATGGTCAAAACCTATCATAAGTGCCAAATACATGCGAACCTTATATAGGTGCCACCATTTCAATTAGTGGGTCTGACTTCATCATGGTCATTCTCAGTCTGGGGTATTGACATTATTGGTAAAATATCGCCTAAGACATCAAACGGGCATGAATACATTCTAGTTGCCATCACTGCGTCTCGAGTTGCAAAGTTTATTCAAACAAACGTCATCAGCCGATATGGGGTACCTTCAGAGTTGATCTCTAATAACGGGTCACACTTCAAAGTTGAGGTTATCAAATTGTGTTCAAAGTTCAAAATCTCATACCACAAATCATCTCCTTACCACTCTCAGACTAATGGAGCAGTGAAGCAACTAATAAGAATCTCAAGACTATCATCAGGAAAATATGTCAATCACATCGAGATTGGTCAGAAAAACTGCCATTTGCATTATGGGCATATCGAACTTCAATTCGATCCTCCACTAGAGCTACTCCCTACTCCTTAGTGTGTGGCATGGAAGCAGTCTTGCCAGTTGAAATGGAAATTTTGTGTCTCAGGGTCTTACTAGAAAGTTAGTTGTTAGAAGCGGATTGAGTTCGCCAACGGTATGAAGAATTGAATTTGATCGAAGAAAAATGACTAAGAGCTTTGTATCACGTGCAAGCTTATCAAAGAAGAGTCGCCCGTGCGTTTGACAAAAAGATCAAGGCCCGTCACTTACAAGTCAGGGATTTAGTACTCAAAGAGAATCAGGCACCTATTTTTGATCCCAGAGGGAAGTTCAAACCAAATTGGGGAGGTGCATTCATCGTCAAGAAAATACTACTAGGAAAAGCTGTCAGGCTTCAAGATCATGATGGAATCGAATTACCAGAACCAACCAACCTTGACCAAATCAAATGGTACTACATTTAAGGAGGCCATCTTTGGTCGAATCAATCCTTATATTACCCAGTTACCTAGTTCAACATATCCTTTCTCAACCTTTTTGCAGTCTTTTCAAAAAGAAAAATTATGCCTTTTTCTTTTTCAGCCCGATTACCTAACCTAGGGGAGGGAAGATTCGAACTACGTTTTGGTCTGATCCCAAGATTCTGGGGTACGTAGACAACCTGAGAAGTTACTTCAGGCCCAACCACATCAAAATAAAAAAATAGATTCCCCAATAATGAAAAAATCTAAAAAGAAAAAAAAATTCCAAGAAAAAGAAATCCAAAATGGGGAAGAAAATTTAAAGAAAAAGAAAATAATTTAAAAGGAAATGCCACACAAGGGGCATTTGGGTTTTTGAGCCGCAAAATTGCTTTCTTTTTATATCAAGTCCTCAGCTTACCTATAAAAGTCCTCCTAAGTACCGTGTGAAAAGTCAGGAAAGATACAAAACATGATCAGACAACAATTCCATAAAAAAATAAAAAAGCCTGCTAAGTTGAAAACCCAGAAAGGGCGACTTAGACAAAAATTAAGATAAGCTCGCAAGGTTGAAAATTTGAAAGGACGATCTTGGTAACAATCAAAGTAAAAAAAAAAAAAAGGACTCGCTAGATTGAAAACCTAAAAAGACGATTTAGGCAAAAGTTAGAGCAAGCTCGCTAGATTGAAAACCTGAAAAGGTAATCTAAGCAAAAGTTAGAGCAACAAAGAAAAATAG
The DNA here is from genome assembly GCF_017979445.1 of Akebia trifoliata. NCBI lineage: Eukaryota > Viridiplantae > Streptophyta > Magnoliopsida > Ranunculales > Lardizabalaceae > Akebia > Akebia trifoliata. The sequence goes on along the minus strand of NC_141386.1, from coordinate 6,492,117 downwards.
AAGAAAATCTTCGGGGAGTTAAAAGCTAAGAGCGGTCTGAGAAGTCCGAGTAATCAAGTTTAATACTTAGCTTAAATCAGGCACAGACTCGGAAGCCACAAGTATCTTATCTATGATCAATCTGAAATTTTTTACTTTCCCTAGTGAACCAAGGGAGATAAGGGTGAATTCTATGATGAGTCTCGAAAGGAAATAATTTTGTTTTCTTGAGTCTGACTCAAAACCTTCAATAAAATTAATCAAAATTAAAAGTTGAGTCTTTATTGTGCTTGTGGTAATCAAATATTTCAAACCTTCATACAAGGGGCATTTTTCTTTCTTCTTTAATGTAACTTTTCCCCCTTATACTAGGGGTATTTTTTTTAATTTTTGCATGATGTGTTTAATTATCTTCAATGCCATGTTCATTGTCAAACTAGGGGCATTTTGTTTTTGAGCAATGTTATTCCTAAAATATAATGAGAACCCCAAACTTAAGGTTACCCTCTCGATAACATTTTTTCGAAAAACTCTTGAGGTTCAAAAGAAATAAAAACTCAGGTTTTAAATTCATAAAACTTTTGGATAAAACCTTGAGGTTCAAACAAAAGCATTTTGGATCTCACATAGGAGATAGGACATTCATTCTGTCTCAGATCTATTCATTTTCATATTCAACCCTTCTTTTTTAGATTCATTTTCAATCGTTCTTTCCCAGATTTATTCCTTTAGTCTCAGTTTTACTCAGCCAGATACCGTCGAGGGTTTTCTCGGAATTATGCTCAATTACCGCCGAGGGTTTTCTCGGAATTATGCTCAGATGTCGTCAAGGGTTTTCTCAGAATTATGCTCAGATGCCGCCGAGGATTTTCTCAGAATTATGCTCAGATGTTGCCGAGGGTTTTCTTTGAATTATGCCCAGATACCGCCGAGGGTTTTCTCGGAATTATGCTCAGATGTCGCCGAGGGCTTTCTCAGAATTATGCTCAGTTACCGCCGAGGATTTTCTCAGAATTATGCTCAGATGTCGTCGAGGGTTTTCTCGGAATTATGTTCAGATACTGCCGAGGGTTTTCTCAGAATTATGCTTAGATGTTGTCGAGGACTTTCTCGGAATTATGCTCAGTTACCGCTGAGGATTTTCTCGGAGTTATGCTTAGATGTCGCCGAGGGTTTTCTCTGAACTATGCTCAGATGCCGCCGAGGGCTTTCTCAGAATTATGTTTAGTTACCGCCGAGGGTCTTCTCGGAATTATGCTCAGATGCCACCGAGGGTTTTCTTAGAATTATGCTCAGATGCCGTCGAGGGTTTTCTCGGAACTATGCTCAGATGCCGCCAAGGGCTTTCTCGGAATTATGCTCAGTTACCGTCGAGGATTTTCTCGGAATTATGCTCAGATGCCGTCGAGGGTTTTCTCGGAATTATGCTCAGATGCCACCGAGGGTTTTCTCAGAATTATGCTTAGTTTATGCTCAGTTTATATTCAAATTATGCTCAGATTATGCTCAAATTATGCTCAGATTTTACTTAGTTCCAACTTAAACTCTTTGAAATTTATCTTAGATTTTAAATCACACACTTGCACAGTTGTTACATCAGTCAAGGATAATTTTCTAAAATTCAAGGATCTGACACCGTCAGTGAGAGTTTGCGCTCAAGGACCTGACAATTTTTTAGTTCGGGGAGAGTTTTACCCTTAAGGATCCGAACACCTCGACGAATTGCTAAATCAGGCTGCAAAATGAACTGTCATTAGCTTTGACATTTGCATATCGTATTATCTACCAAAGTAGATTTGCTATCTAGTTTGCTTCAACCCTCTGCCAAAGAGGGGCATCTGTAGACACCCCATTTTTGCATCCGCTTGATTAATCAATTCGTCAACTCGATCGCAACGGTTCACATTGATGGATGTTTATTCCAATGCTTTATTTTGTTACTAGATATGTTTCAGAAATTCGGATGAGGTATCTCGAACTGACAAAACCTTAGAAACAACGCTATGTTAGGAAAATACGATCCCAGAAACATAGAAATCATCATCTTGCAGACCAAAAAGAAGCTTCACGATAAAAATCACTAAAAATGATAAAATTACCAAAATACCCCTAACATCAAAACAACCCTAGATCTTACGTTACGATTAGGAAAATCCATTCAAACACATAAAAAAATAAATCGAAACCAAATAAATCATTTCGCCAATTTTCACAAAATTTGATAAAATTACGAAAATGCCCCTCATAAAGTTCACGATCACTTCACATAAAAATTTCATAAATGACGCGAAAAGTCCTCTCCAGGGGTAAAACGGTAATTTCATAATTTTTATAATTAAAAATTTTAAAATTAATAAATAAAATATTAAATAATTAAAGTGAAACATTAATAAAATTAATTTAAAATTTTGAACAAAAAAAATCGATCAATCAGGCTCTCAGGCAAAATTGTCGAGGGTTGCCAAGATATTTATTTAAGGACCCCTCCATTTGGGGGGTCCAAAGAATTAAAGATATAATAGAGGGGGGTTCTCCAAAAAATTAAAGTCAATCAAGTAAGACTAAAGTCAAAATTAAAGTCAATCAAGTAAGACTAAAGTCAAAATTAAAGTCATTCAAATAAGACCAAAAGTTAAAATCCTAATAGAGTTCTATTTAAATAATAAATCTATTTAATAGAGTTCTAACTAAAATATAACTCTACCTAAAACAATTCTAATTAAAATACAACTCTACCTAAAATAATTCTAACTAAAATACCACTCTATCTAAAAGAATTCTAATTAAACACTAATTCTATCTAAATCAACCCTTAAAAAATCTATAAATAGGGGTCCTCACACTCTATTTTCGTATCAAATCATAAACCCTAAGAGAAGTAGGTCAAAAAGCCTCCCTAACCTCCCATAAACCCTAATTTTGAAATCCCAACTCCTTACCTAACACCCATACCTCAATTTTAGACTTAAAAACACTTAGAAGTCCTTCAAAAACATCCTAAAATCCATAAAAATTCGAAGAATCCAGATTCAAGAAAGAGATACCTTGCCTCAGAGATCAGAAGTTAGATTCTGAGATAGAACAAAGCTAGGAGTACAGTACAAGGAGCAGTTTTTGTCAGATCTGAGAGAATAAGATCTTTGCGTATCGAAGGTAAAATTTTTGTTGTTTTTCTTATCTAGGTTTTGTTGTTAGCAATGTAGTCTTATTTGGGATAAGTAGAGACCGGCATTGGCCGGGCGAGGTTGGTTCCTAATACCTTCCAACCCCGTAACGTGATCCCCGGACCCGTATTTTTTTTCAGTAGATTAGTTTCTTTATCCGTTTAGAGTCGGTATTCGGTTCCTAGACCGTAATAACTAGGTGGCGACTCCCAAACCTCAAGGGTAAAAAACGGATTCGCACACCCAACGGATCGAGGGCGCTTCCACCTACTCTACTTGTTTGGGGTGAAAGAGTAATGAACTAAGTTTTGTGAGAGTCCTACTCTACCTGCTCGGGGTGAAAGAGTAATGCACTAATTTTTTTTTTTGGAAATTCTACTCTACCTACTCGGAGTGAAAGAGTAATGAACGAAGCTTTTTGGCAGTCCTACTCTACCTGCCCAAGGTGAAATAGTAATGAACTAATTTTTTTTGGAAGTTCTACTCTGCTTACTCGGAGTGAAAGAGTAATGAACTAAGCTTTTTGGGAGTCCAACTCTACCAGTTCAGGGTGAAAGAATAATGAACTAATTTTCTGGGAACTTCTACTTTACCTACTCGGAGTGAAAGAGTAATGAACTAATTTTTTTGGGAACTTCTACTCTACCTACTCGGAGTGAAAGAGTAATGAACTAATTTTTTTGGGAGTCCTACTCTACCTGCCCAAGGTGAATTAGTAATGAACTAATTTTTTTTTTGGGAAGTTCTACTCTACCTGTTCGGGGTGGAAGAGTAGTAAACTAATTTTTTTGGGAGTCCTACTCTACCTACACAGGGTGAAAGAGTAATGAACTAATTTTTTTTTGGGAAGTTCTACTCTACCTACTCGAGGTGAAAGAGTAATGAACTAATTTTTTTTGGAAATTCTACTCTACTTATTCGGAGTGAAAGAGTAATGAACTAATTTTATTGGGAGTCCTACTCTACCTGCTTACGGTGAAAGAGTAATGAACTAATTTTTTTTGGGAAGTTCTACTCTACCTACTTGGGGTGAAAGAGTAATGAATTAATTTTTTTGGGAGTCTTACTCTACCTGCTTAGGATGAAAGAGTAATGAACTAATTTTTTTTTGGGAAATTCTACTCTTCCTGCTCGGGGTGAAAGAGTAATGAACTAATTCTTTTTTTGGAAGTTCTACTTTACCTACTTGGAGTGAAAGAGTAATGAACTAAGCTTTTTGGGAATCTTACTCTACCTACTTGGAGTGAAAGAGTAATAAACTAATGTTTTGGGAGTCCTACTCTACCTGCCCAGGGTGAAAAAGAAATGAACTAATTTTTTTGGGAAGTTCTACTCTACTTACTTGGAGTGAAAAAGTAATGAACTAAGCTTTTTGGGAGTCCTACTTTACTTGCCCAGATTGAAAGAGTAATGAACTAATTTTTTGGGAAGTTCTACTCTACCTACTCGAAGTAAAAGAGTAATAAACTAATTTGTTTTGGGAATAAATGGGAGATTTACACCGTATTTGATTTTTTTTAATAAAAAATTTGATTTTATGAAGGTCCGGTAAACATTTTAACTCTCTTTGAATCTTTGGAATTTTCAAAATTACTATCAAGAGGGTAACCTTTAATTCAAAGTTAATCTTATCCTTTAGGGTTGAAATTGACTAAGCTTCAGAACCAAAATGCCCCTAGTTTGACAAGGAACATTGCACTAGGGATAATTCAACATAATTTAAAAACAAATGCCCCTAGTGTAAACGGGGAAACTGTAATCTTTAGAAAAAGGAAGTGCCTTTGTTATGAAAGTTTGAAATCCTTGATTACCGCAAGCGCAATAAAGGTTTAACTTTTAATCTTGACTTTTTATATTGAAGATTTTGAGTCTGGCTCAAAGAAATTGGAACAAAATATTTCTTTCTAAAATTCATCATAGAATTTATTTTTTCTCCCCGTCGGTTCGCTTAGGGACATGAAACTCTTCAGATAAATCATAAATGAGATACTTGTATCCACTAAGTTCATATTTGGTTTAAATTGGGTATTGAAACTTGATCAGTTGGACTTCTGATGTTTCGGCTCGGATCGCCTTCTCAACTTCTCAACTCAACGGAGATTTTCTTTAATTTTTTGGTTGCTCTAAATTTTGCCTAGATTGCCTTTTCAGGTTTTCATTCTAGCGAGCATGCTCTAGCTTTTGCCTAGATCACCTTTTTAGGTTTTCTATCTAGCGAGCTTACAGTTTTTTTTTTCTTTGCTTTGATTGTTGCCAAGGTTGTCCTTTCAGATTTTCAACCTTGCGAGCTTGTCCTAATTTTTGCCTAAGTTGCCCTTTTGGGTTTTCAACCTAGCAGGCTTCATTTTTCTTTTTTTTTCATTTTGTACTTTTGGAGTTACTGTTTGATCATACTTTGCTATCTTCCTTGACTTTTTTGCACAGTACTTAGGAGGACTTTTATGGGTAGGCTTAGGACTAGGCATAAAAAGAAAGGAATTTTGAGGCTCAAAAACCCAAATGCCCCTTGTGTGGCATTTTCTTTTAAATTATTTTCTTTTTTTCTTAAATTTTATTCCCCATTTTGGATGATATTTCTTTTTCTTTTTAGATTGTTACTTTGTCGGGAAATCTATTTTTTTATTTTGATATGGTCTGGCCTGAAGTAACTTCTCAAGTTGCCTACGTACCCCAAAATTTTGGGATCAGACCAAGACGTAGTTTGAATTTTTCCTCCCCAAGGTTGGGCGATCAGGTTGAGAAAGAAAAATATTTTTTTTTTCAAAAAGACTGCAAAGGGTTGAGAAAGGAGTTGTTGAAATGGGTAGTAGGAAATTGATTTGGTTGAAGGTGGCCTCCTTAAATGTAGTACCGCTTGATCTGGTCAAGGTTGGTTGACTCTGATAGTTTGATTCCATCATGATCTTGAAGTCTGACAATTTTTCCTGGTAATATTTCCTTGATGATGAACGGACCTCCCCAATTTGGTTTGACCTTCCTTCTAGGGTCAAATATAGGTGCCTGATTTTCTTTGAGTACCAAATCCCTGATTTGTAAATGATGAGCTTTGATTTTCTTGTCAAATGCATGGGTTAATTTTATTTGATAAGCTTGCACAGGGTATTATTTTTCTCAGATCAAGTTTAATTCTTCATACCACTGACTAACTCAATCTGTTTCTAACAATTGATTTTCCTTTAAGACTTTGAGATACGGGATTTCCATTTCAATTGGTAAGATTGTTTCCATATCATACACTAGAAAATAGGGGGTGACTCCAGTGGAAGACTGTATTGAAGTACGATATGTTTCTAGTGTGAATGGTAACTTCTCTGACTAATCCCGATGTGATTGACACATTTTCACGATGATTATTTTAAGACTCTTACTAGCTGTTTTAACCGTTCCATTAATATGAAGACGGTAAGGGGATGATTTGTGATGCCGGATCTTGAACTTTGAACATAGAGTAATGACTTAAGCTTTGAAGTATGACCCATTATTAGAGATCAGTTCAAAAGGTACCCTTCTATCGGCTGATAATATGTGACTTGCAATTCAAGATGCAGTGAGGATAACACTGAGACATTTTATAACATCTATATTGATATTTTCATCTCATCGGGCGAGTATCTATTCCGTGTTGAACAACAACCAAGCTTGCACCTATCATATCCTCATCAGATCATGCGAACAAGTCTTTTGAAATTTCTGAGTAAATTCATTATTCCCTCATGTTTCTCTAGGGATAGGAGGATTTTTATTTGAATCTCTTTAGGAATTATTTTCTGTTCTGAGGTCAATGACCTTTGCTTTCTCGATTAAAAGTTGAGCCCAACCCTTATCTCTTGTTCAGGAGAGAAATCTATCATTGAAGTTAAATTATTAGTTAATTTGTTAATGCACTTGAGGTATTCAAAAATTTTCTTTATTCGATCAATTTCAGATGGGGTGACAAACACCTCTATAGACTCGATAAACTAACTCGACCTAATAGGAAAATAGTAGACTCAATCTAAAGAAAACATGACATTGCTGGATTGATTGGACTCGAGCTAACCCAAATGACTCATGAAAACTCAAGACACTTACTCATAACGGGCTTGATTAGGACTGAGGACTGAGACATTGCCTACAACCAACAAGATTGAGGCACGGTGATCTTCAAGGAACAACTGGGCGATATTGAGAAATTCTGAGGTTATTTCTAATCATTGACTTGGTACTGATGTTTGTTCTAACCGACTGGACTTACGACTTCAACTAGGTAGACAATTAAGCTTAGGTGCAATGATAACCCTGAATCCTATTCGAATGTGGATTTAATCAACTTTAGTGCTACCCCCTTAATAACATTTTAAATGAATCTTGAGATTTTATTAAATTCTGTGCACCAATCCATTAAACAATTCATTAGTGTAATTATTATTCAGAAGGAACATAATTGTATTGCATTCTTGAAAAATATTGACAAATATATTTTAATAATTTTTCATGCAAAAATAGATCTTTTGTAAATAATTTTTTTTCTGAAAAATATTTTTCTTCTTTTTCTTTTTTTTTTGGAAAAAATTTGTTTTAGAAAACTTTTTTGGGAAAGCATTTCCTTTTGAAAAATCTTATTCTTTTGGAAAATATTTTACTTCTGAAAAATATTTTTTTCTTTAAAATGGGTTAAAAATCCGAATTAGAAAAAAGTTTGATTCATTTTGATTCAAATGGATCGGCCCATAATGATCGTTGGATCGAGATGGACTGGGTCATTATGAATCATTGCTAAAAATGGATTCTTTATTGGGTCGATGCACTCATTTTAATCAGGTAAAACAAAAAACTTTATTCCTTGAGGACAACCATACATTCTAATCTCATACATTCACATACAATCATCATTCACAAGGTCCCATTCAATAAACAACCCAGGAACACCCACGATAAGTTCGAGTTGTGACCTACATGGGAGGTTTCTAGACTCTAAGCTTACTACGTGCAATGCATTTTTATCTGGCCACCCTTGTCCAAGTACACCTATATACCTCTTGAGCATACTCAATCAGACGGTATGTGGTGACTTGGTTTGATATATAATATAGGTGATAATCTAAAACTTCAACTCACTTCTCTGAAGTAAAAAACAGTTAGTTTAATCCCCAGATCAGAGGTGGCGCGCAATGCTTAAGTAACGGCACTCTTAAATCACCTATTTTCTAGAATAAACATAATCTATCCTCCTAATCCCGTAGTACATCGGAGCAGGATCTCGCTTAGGCTTTGGTTTTGACCAAGAAGTGCAATTGATGTACTTATATTATCTTTGATATACCTATGGGTATGAGTCAAGAGTTGTAGATTTTCATAAATGGTTTAGCATCCCATGAGGAGACCGACCACTTACTAGTACTACGTTGGCAAACAGGACATGTGACTGTGTAGCTTACAATAGGTCAAAGGTTCAGGTCGCTCAAGCCTGGGTGCATCAATATACTTTTCAGAGTCACCTGATCAGACGGTACTGATGTCCCAGTTTAATATACCCTAAGGTACGTGACTGAAATTGTAGTTTTTATGAATAACGTCGCATCTTCGAAGAGACCGGGCCACTCACTAGTGCCACGTTAGCTATATTGGGACATGCGAACGTGCAAAATAGTAAACGTGCATGTGGTATGTGCAAAACAGGGTGGGGTGTGCTCGGGGCCTTTTCAAACAAATGGGTCCATAGGCTTGATCATACCATCACACATTGATACCATATGAATATTAGCCAAAATAAATACCAATCCAATAACATCATTAAGATCACCAATAAACACATCAACTATATATTTGATCAAGATCAATGGCAAATCAATTAATGAGCATGGCATAAAATAATTGATCAAACCCAAACATTGCAATAGGTATAATTTTTATAATTTTTAAGGTCCAATCAATGATCATTTTTGGGTGATCCAAAATAAATCGAGATTCCAATAAATGTTACATTGATGATAGAACGATAATTGTTGAGATGAGGAGCGATGAACCATTTTTTTTTAAATTATAAAAACTAGAAACACATCCCAAAAGAAAATCAAAGAGAAGGATCCTATTGCCAAATGTGCTCGCTCTAACAAAATAAATCAGGAACATTAACTGTGCTAACACTAGATAAATTCGGATTTTTTGTGAATTAGAAAAATACAATCCGAACTTACATCGATGATATCTAAGGCTCTCGATAATGAAATCTAGTGAATTCAGATTTTAAATTAATTTAATCGATGGGATCTACGTTATATGAATTGGTGCCCAGACCTAATTCTGACTAGAATGTTCTATAAAAACGTTTTAACATTGCTGTCCCAACCTTCATTCAACGATAATTCTACATTTACAGATTAATCCGAACTTGCATCGATGATATCCAAGGCTCCCGATAATGAAATTGAGTGAACTCAAGTTCTAAATTAATCTACTCAATGAGATCTACGTTTTATTAAAGGTTCCTAGACTTAATTCTCAATAGAATGTTCTGTAAAAACTTTTTAACATTACTGTCCCAACCTTCATTCAGCAACAATTTCAGATTTACAGATTAATCAGAACTTGCATCGATGAAATCCAAGACTCTCGATAATGAAATTGAATGAACTTAGGTTCTAAATTAATCTACTCGATGAGATCTACGTTTTATTAACAGGTACCAAGACTTAATTCTCATTAGAATTTTCTGTAAAAACGTTTTAACATTGCTATCCCAACCTTTATCATTCCATCTTTTTCATATGTCAATTTGAATATTTCATTATTTAGGGTTCATGAAAAAGTGACCCTTAATTGGACAAAAATACAATATCCAAAATCATCTACAATCAAGCCACAAAAATAAATAAATAAATAAATAAACAAATAAATAAATGAAATAAATCGAACTAAATAATAAAAAAAATTAGGTCATCCTGACAATGCTCCCATACTTGGGATTTGTCAAGTCTGATCCTCAATAGTCCCTAGTGGAGTCGACACTAAAAGCGCATTCGATCCGCGGGGTGCGCGGATCTTTTTTTGACTTTGAGGTTTGGGAGTCGCCATCTAGTTATTACGGACTAGGAACCTAACATTGACTTGGAACGGATAAACAAACAACTAATCTACTAAAAAACACTGAGTCTAGGGATGTTAGGCACCTACCCCGCCCGGTAAACGACGATTTCTACTAATTTTCAAAAATGATTACACTGTTAAAAAGACCTAAATAATAATAAAAATAATAAATATATTTACCTTTGCAATGCAACGATTTTGTTCCCTCAGATCTGATAGAACAGCTCCTTGTATAGTACTCCTCGTCTTGTTCTATCACCGGATTCGCTTCAGACCTCCAAGATGAAGTACCTCCTTCTTAGATTTGAATATTTCTAATTTGTTTATAGATTTCTAGGTATTTTTGAGGGATTTCTAAGTATTTTTTGAGCTAAAGTTGGGGTATGAATGTTAGGTAAGGAGTTAGGACTTCAAAATTAGGATTTATGGGAGGCTAAGGAACCTTTTTGATCTACTTTTCTTAGGATTTATATTTTGATACGAAAATAGGTTTTAGGGGGGTTTATAAATTTTTTAAAGTACTTTTAAATAGAGTTAGTGTTTAATTAAAATTATTTTAGATAGAGTTAATATTTAATTATAATTATTTTTAAATAGAGTTAGTGTTTAATTAGAATTACATTAGATAATTTTATAGTTTAATTAGAATTCTATTAGATAGTTTTAGAGTTTAATTAGGTTTTTTTTATAGATAGTTTTAGAGTTTAATTAGAATTCTTTTAAATAGATTTAGAGTTTAATTAAAATTCTATCAGGTTTTTGACTTTGGTCTTATTAGATTGATTAAGATTTTGACTTAAGTCTCACTTGATTGACTAGAATTTAGGTTTTGACTTAAGTCTTACTTGATTAACTTTTTGACTTAAGTCTTACTTAATTGACTTGACTTTAGGATTTTGACTGAAGTCTTATTTGATTGACTGAAATTTTAATTAGGATTTTACTATACATTAATTAATATTTTAATTATTAATTTCAGAAATTTTAATTATTAAAATTGTAAAATTATCATTTTACCCTCGAAAATGATTTTTTGTATTTTAAGTCATTTTTTAATGTTCCAAGATGTTTTGAAATCGATTTTTCGTAAGGAATTCAATGGGAATATTGGTTTTTGTCATTTATGAAATTTTTTGTGCGAAATGGTCGTGAACTTTACGAGGGGCATTTTCGTAATTTTATTAAATTTTGTGAAAATTGGCGAAATGGTTTATTTGATTTTGATTTGTTATTTTATGTGTTTGAAAAGATTTTTCTAAGTGTAATGTAGGTTTTAGGGATGTTTTGAGGTTAGGGGTATTTTGGTAATTTGATAATTTTTTAGTGATTTTTATCATGAAGATTCTTTTTGTTTGTAAGATGATGATTTCTATGTTTTTGGGATTATATTTTTTTAGCGTAGCGTGGTTTCTACAGTTTTATTAGTTTGAGATACCTCATTCGAATTTTTGAAACATATCTAGCAACAAAATATAGCAATGGAATAATCATCCATCATTGGGAACCGTTGCAATCGGGTTGACGAGTTGATTAATCAGGCGAGTGCAAAAATGGGGTGTCTACAATGGGCTAAGTATGAAGGGACCCTAGGCCCTTTATTTGAAAAATAAATGAATTTTTGAGGGTTTGGGTTTTGGGGTCCATTCTAATTTTTATGACTTTTTGGGCACTTTGCATGGAAGGCTCATCCAAATTTGGGTGTCTACAGTTGTCCTTTTTTGTAGGAATTGCGTGCAAAGAATTACAAATAATAGACAAAACTCTTATTTGTACAGGCCCAAGGATTTTGCTCGAAGAAGTTTTAAAAAATATTGAATTGGTTCGATGGATGACAAGAAGTGACTACCCAAGTACGGGGTAGGATAGGGTTAGCCTTCCTTGACATCATGGCATGGAACTCATTTGAGGTCTCGAACTTGTGATAGTTTTAAAACAGGAGTTCCCAACGAGTCCCGAGCAATTCAAACTTGACTTTTACAATAGTATTTTATTTTTGGTGATGTAACACGAACTGCTAAAATATAGAGTAGTCCATGGATTATGTATGAACTTGCTCTTTTGACTTTTAGGTCCGACCTCTATACGAACTTTACTTTGGGATTTTTGTCTCCTTCCTACTTTTTTGTTGTCGAAGTGATTGTTGATCGAGTCTTGAATGGACGTGTGGCTTTGGCAAGCGTGGTGATGATTGGACAAGTCGTCCAAATTCGTGTTTTAGATGAGAGACTTGATTCTTTCTTTGAGACGTTGATTGGTACCATATATATATATATTTTATTAGCAAAAAATGTAATATGATGCTTTTAAGATTTTGAATGAAAAATAGGTTTTTAATTACTTAATTGTAGGTCTATTGCTTTGAAAACATAAAGTTTGAATAAGTCCTATATTTTTTCTTATGGGCCAAAATAGTAGTTTTGAAAACGTTTGAATTTTTGTGATTTGTTTTTGTTGAATAAATATTGTAGGTACAGAATATAAAAACATTTTGAAAATCTTTGGTACTTTGATAATTTCTATGTTTTTGCCAACTACTGGGAATATATATGTTAGTAGTTCTTAAACTTTTTTAGAGTCATCCCTAGTGCCCTAGTACTGGGTCAATATTGATTAAGTGTAGGTCTTAAGATTTTGAGAAATTTTTCGTTGTTCATAATTTATGCTCGTGCAGGCCATGAATTTTTATATATCCCATATTGCTCATATTGCTAGTTATGGTTTTCACCAAACTTGATTTTCACATTTTTGCACATCAACGCCCTTTTGGATTTTCATCATGCCGATGGCTTTGATCTTGTCATAGTTTGATTTTTTTTACTCATAACGCCCTTTCAAGTTTTTATTGTGCCTTTTCAAGCTATGCTTATATGTTCTTTGGAATTTTACATAATTCCTATTTGGAATCTCTATGTCTTTGTGGCTTTGTGATTGAAGTTGAGCTGCAAGATTGGCGACTCTACTCTTGTAGTAACGCTCTTTCTTGAGTGATTGATCTAATTTCTCCTCTCGAGATTGCCGATGACTTCTCATTGTTCGATAACTCAAGTTGAGTTGTGAGATTAACTACTTTATACTTCAAGATGCTCTTTTTTTAAAATATCCGATCTGGATTCCTTTATCAATCTTCCAATGACTAATAAGACTTGAGATCCGGATCAAGTTGCAAGATCGTTGGTGTCATCATGTTGTGTTGTCATCATCATTATGATGCCTTAGACCATTTCTTGATCCGAATGGACTTTTAGTGGGATGTGGGCTTAGGTTAATGGTAGTGGAAAAATGCAAAAAGATTAAGGTTTGGGTCCGTCTAAAGTGGGCTAAACATGGGGTTTGTCTATTTTTGTTTACAAAATGTGGTCTATGTTTTCTCCCAACGTGTCTCTAATTCATTTAGGCTGGAGATTTGGGTTGAGCTCAAGATCAGACGACCAAGTTTTTGACTATTTTAATTTTTTGTATTTTTAATCATTCACATTTTATCCTCATGCGGGCCAAGAGTACTTTGATGTTTGGTTATTTTTTTAAATAATGGTGACTTGTTCAAGTCCTAAGTTAAGAAATGAATGTGATGACTCAATGACTCACTAGGGTTGGGTAGTTATCTTTAAGATAGTAAAGATGGCTTATCATCATCTCGATGTTAGATCTTAGGCATAATATTTCTTGGTAGTGTCAATATTGATCGGTTGAGAGAAAACTTGTCCGTCAATTTTTGTAAAGATTAGAGCTCTTTTAGTCATTACCTTTTGCATGATGAAAGGTTATTCGTAATTTGGTCAAAATTTTCCTCTAGCATCTTCTTGGATTGGTATAATATTTTTCAAGACGAGACTTCCTGATAAGAAATTTCAAGGTTTGACTTTTTTGTTGTAAGCATGGATGATTCGTTGTTGGTAAACCTGCCCATGGCAGATGGCAACAAGATGTTTCTCCTTTACCAAATTCAGTTGATCGAACCAAGCTTAAATCCATTCTGTTTCATCCAACTCCGCTTCCTTTAAGATCTTGAGAGAAGGAATCTCAATCTCGATGGGTAAGAGTATTTCCATTCCATATATCAATAAGTACGGAGTTGTCTTAGTTGAGTTCGGAATGAAGTCTGATAGGCATAGAGGATGAAAGGTAACATGTCGTGCCAATCCTTATAGGTAATTACCATCTTCTCGATGATTCTTTTGATGTTCTTGTTGGCAGCTTCAACTACTCTATTCATTTTGGATCTATAAGGTATAAAGTTATGATGTGTGATCTAGAAGTCTTCGTATATTTTCGCCATGTCTTTGTCCTTGAGTTTTTTGGCATAGTTGGTTATTATTTCGTTGGGGAAACCATATTGGCAAATGATATTGTTCTTAATTAAGTTTAATATGTTGCTCTTTGTGACATTGGTGTAAGGGGCTATTTCTACCCACTTTGTAAATTAATTAATAACAACTAGAATGAAACAATATCCGTTTGAAACTTTTGATAAAATCTGTCCAATGAAGTCCATGCCCTAGAATGATAAGGGTCAAAAGGTAGTTATGTTGTGCAATTCCAAAGTTGGAACATTGATCTTATTGGTGTAGATTTGGCAGAGATGGCATTTACGAACGTGCTAATAGCAATCGCTTTCCATTGTCATCTAGTAATATCCTATTATCATGATTTTCTTGGCGAGCATGTAACCATTCATGTGAGGTCTTCAAACTCCCCCATATACAATCTCTATCAATCGTTTAGCCTCTACTTTGGCGACACAACAAAGGAGAACCTCGTAATGAAAATTTTTGAACAGAGTCTCGTTACTTAAGAACAATTGGCTTGCCAATCTCTGGATGATTCTTCGTTTATTTACTATCACATCTGATGGGAGGGCTAGATCTTTTAAGTATGCCTTGATGTCTGAGTATCATGATTTCTCATCGGGCTCTACTATATCTACCAGTAAATAATAGGCTGGTTTGTCTTGGATGCCAATTTTGATAGTATTGATGACTAGGTCTTTTGAGATACTAATCATGGAAGCAACTGTGGCTAATGCATCTACGAAATGATTTTTTGCTCAAGGCGTGTAGGTGAACGAGATCCTAGTGAAGTTTGAGCCCAGCTTTTTAAGATGTTCATGGTAAGAGATTAATCTATGCTCTTAAGTCTTTTATTCCCCGATTGTCTGATATACCACCAGACTTGAGTCCTTGAATACATCAATTTCATCTACCTCTAGGTCAATTGTTGCCTTCAGGTTGGCAATACATGCTTCGTATTCTGTCTCGTTATTGAAACATTGGTTTTCAATCAGATAACGATTGGGATATGAGATCCGTTTGATTTGATTAAAACTACTCCTATTCCATTTCCCTTAAGATTTGTTGCTCCATCGAAGTACATTTTTCAACTTTGTTATTCATCTTCGTCTCCAACTTCGATTAGCAAAATAGTTTTGTCTGAGAAATTTATCCTTAATGGCTCATGATTGGGTAATGGGTATTCCGTTCAGTGGTCGGCGATAACTTATCCCTTAATAACCTTTTGAGTGACATAGTTGATGTCAAACTCAGATAACAACAATTGTCGTTTTATGGTGCGACCTGTTAACATTGGCTTCTCGAAGAGATATTGAGAGGGTCCACTTGAGCGATGAGCATAATTAAGTAGTTGAGGAGGTAATGGCATAGTCATTGAGATACCCAGACAAGTGCGCAAAAACTCTTTTCGAGGGCCAAGTACTTTGTTTCATAATTGGTGAACTTCTTGTTGAAATAGTAAATGGTTTCTCTTTTCGAGCTGTAGTACATAGCCCATGGACATTTTTGTACTGAGATATACATTAGCAAAGGTCATCTTGGCGTGGGGGAAATCAAGACCGGTGGGTTGATTAGATAATTGTTTATCTTATCAAAGGCTTACAGGTAATCTTTTTTTCATACTTTCGGTATATCTTTTCTGAATAGCTTAAAGACTAGTTCACAGATAAGTATGAGTTGTGCAATGAATCTATTAATATACTATATCCTGCTTAGAAATGCTTTAAAGTCATTTTTTGATACCAGTGCCTTCATTTCGAGAATGTAGATGGTCTTTGCTCAATCTATCTCGATGCCTTTTCTACTGATGATAAAGTCTAACAATTTGCCTAATGTTGCTTCGAAGACGTATTTTACTGGGTTAAGCCTCAAATTGTACTTCATTAGCCGATCAAATAACTTTTTCAAGTTTATTGAATGGTCCTCCTCCAAGCTAGACTTGGCGAATCATGTCTTGCACATAAACCTCATTTTCTTAATGGATCATTTCATGGAATAAAGCCATTATTACACGTTGGTAGGTTACCTCGACATTGTTGGGCCCGAATGGCATGATTTTGAAATGAAAGTGACCCAAGGTGTGATGAATGTCGTTTTCTCCTAATCTTCTTCTACCATTCTTATTTAGTTGTAGTCAAACCGTCTATGAACGAGAACATGTCATGCCATATCATGTTGTTGACTTGAGTGTTGATGTGAAGTAGTGGAAAATCATCCTTAGGACTAGCTTTATACAAATCCCGATAATTATTGCATAGTCGTACTTTCTGTCTTTTTTCGATACTGGAATAATATTAGTTAGTCATTCTAG
The DNA here is from genome assembly GCF_017979445.1 of Akebia trifoliata. Classification (NCBI taxonomy): domain Eukaryota; kingdom Viridiplantae; phylum Streptophyta; class Magnoliopsida; order Ranunculales; family Lardizabalaceae; genus Akebia; species Akebia trifoliata. The sequence continues at coordinate 6,475,312 of NC_141386.1, read as the reverse complement.
GTATGTAGAATGTCCATTTTGGCTTGAGTCTTTTCAATTTTTTCTTGATCGGTTTACTTTTAGGAGTGATAATTGGCTGCTTGTGAACGACGAGGTCTGTGTCTAAACCAGGCAGATCCTTGAAAGACCAGGAAAATATGTGATGCCCCATTGAATACTAACACAAATCCCAAGGCCAAATCCCAAGGTATTAGGTAGCACCTCGAAATTTAGGCATGGCTCTCTCTGTTTATGTTAATGTTCCACGGAACTCAAAAACCTGATAATCCAAAATATAACAAATCTTGTACACTAGAAAAATGCAAACACGAGATAACAACGGAAGACTAAGTATATCTAATACATAATTAGATCGAAGTGCGGAAGTTTAACAATACACAGGATTTCAAAAAGTACTCTCACTCTAACATAAGCCTAACACTCAACTTCAAAATCTATATACATCTTGGACGAAACTAACATCACTAAGAGTGTAGTCCTAGTGCTCACCATGCAGCAGGCTCTGGTTGGCGATCTAATCAACCAGATACTCCTCACTTGTCGACTCCACACCTACCTCGGTAACTGCAAGTGTTGAAGCTAAAAAAAAAGGAAGGAAAATGATGAGTAGCGAGAGTTACCCAGTAAGTCCACAACCAATTCCTACTAATAACCTCTCCTAAACATGATCGAGTAAACATGCTGGACAGTTTAACAAAAATAAGGTTTTATAAGAGAAAATGCGATTAACTGGTACATATAGCCAGGGATGAGCAACTAAACAGTTTTAAAGATTCACATGATATCAATCATCAGTACTCATTATACATTTTCATTTGTCATCCAACTATGATTTATCACATTGAAATAACAAGCATGCTTTGCAATTTATAATTCAAAATATAGCAACAGATACATAATACAAAATGGTGGAGTAGTGGAATTAGAGAGTTGTGATTCATGATTGGATTGCTCCCAATCAGGACATGATGTTACAACATGAATCTGATTTTTAGTTCTTGATTTTGTGGCAGGTCGCTGCTCTTACCACACAGATGACCATTTATCTGGCTTAAGTGTGCCGATTGACGTGACCGTAAGTAATGGGTCTCTTTTCGATGCATCAGAATGTTCGAGTACTAGTAGATTGTTAGTGATCACTGACTAATCATCTTCGTCTATGTCTATCAGGTATGCATGTGATTCCCAAAATAACACTCTACTAGTATATGACCACCTTTACAATACATGTTCACTGGTAAAGATAAGAGAGGAATGGGCCGGATTCCAGTTGTGACTCCATTCTCATACACGTCCCATACCACATATGAGCTTGGTGGTCCATACCGTACATCCCAGAAATCCCTCCGAATGATATGATGCACTATCCCTTCAAGCATTCGTAGACCGTTTAACAACTCACAAAATAGCTACATATATATATATATATATATATATATATATATATATATATATATATATATATATTATTTTTCATTTAAAATAAAAAGAAATTAACAGAACAGGGTTGAGAATGAATATCCAGTTCCTACCATGCAACTATGGCCACCTGGCCTAAAATAAACAACAATACTCGGAGCCTCTGAGCAAACATAAATTTAAATAAATATGCAACCCTTTCATTAATAACCTGGATATCCTTTCACCAACCTACATATAACATACAATGTAAAATGCAGACATTACCCATCGGGTGTGACTCTGAAATTTTACCGATTCATCCATTTTCTCATTCTCTCGACATTCTTACTTTTCGTCTTTTCAAATAAAATCATTCATTTTTAATCTTTCAAAGTCATTTTTGGTCTTTCAATAAAAAAAACTATCAAGGTTTATTCAAAATGAGGTCCCAACAGGTATGGGAAGGCAAACTGCCAAAACTAGAAAAACTGATAAAAATTTGGTTAAGTGTCGAAAACTCGATTTTTCAAAGTTGTCGAAATTGAAAATGGATTCTCGTAAATGAAGGCCCTCTACAACATAAGAAGGGCCATGTAGTTTTGTTACCTAATTCAAAGTAATGCAAAAGATATCACGCGAATACTTAAAACATTCCCGTCGTGACGAAAATTTATTTATTTTTTCCCACTTCGTTTGAAAGAGTTACGGGGGTCATAAATAGTTGTTTTAGCATGTTAAAAGCATGAAGAATCCAAAAGAAATATCAGAAAAAAATTTCGAGCACTTTTTGATTTTTACGGTGGCACCATCAGAATGCTGGAAAATCACGAATTTTTCCATTTTTTCTTCGTTTTTCACTCGTTTTCGATTCTAATAATCCACCCATAAATTAAATATTCAAACTACGATAAAACACATCAAACATAACGATTTCTAGCATGAATTTAAAATAATTTAAGCGACATTCTATAAATTTAAAATATACACAAGTTTCGAAACATCCCTAAATGTAATTTTTTGAAATCTACGGTTATTAATAAGAATTGAGAGTCCCTTACTTGGTTGTGATTATCGGACACGCTTAACTAACTCGAAAATCAAGGATTGGCAGCAAGGACTCGAGGTTGAACGATTTCGGGGCCCAACGGTCGGGTTAGTTGCGAAACCCTCGATGGAGGTGTCCTCCTACCTCAACAACGATGGATTACTCTTCTTCAAACTAGGTGGAACTCCAAGTGGGTAAAATCAAAACCCCTATTGCTGATTTTTAGTGGGAGTCTAAGAGAAAGGAAAGGAAATGAAGGTTGGATGGGGTGAGAACGTGGAGCTCGATAATACCGACGATTTTTCATTCTTCGTCGAGGTTCAACTCGGACTCGTTTGCGATAGATCTTGATGGAAAGGGTTGAAACCCTAGGTTTGGATAATGGACTGACCTTTTGTGAGGTTGAGAGTAGATAGTAAGTAAAAGAAATGAGTTGTTTCTATTTATAACAAAAGTTGGAGGGCATTTTTGTATTTTTTTACTTATTTCTATTTTCGACGAAATCCTGATCATTCGAACTCGAAAAATAACATGTGATTATTCCATTTCAAATAATTTTTCATTGCGGACTTAATAGTGAAGTCGATTTTTCCTGATTCTCGTTTTAACAAAATTTCACTGTTTCGGGTCCCACTTAATGCGAAATTCAAGGTTTTATAACTTTTTCATCCAAACTCGAATTCAAACTTGCTTGCAAGCTAAAGTATATATTTCGACCTCTTTAAATCTAATGGTGAAGTCGGTTTTCGTTAAAAATGATTAGAACAATATCCGAGTGTTTTACTCTAATTTCCTTCTTCGGCATTTTCCTCAAAATATCACCATTTGGCTTCTTCGAGATACGAATTAAAAATCTAGGGTATTACATTCTCCCCCCTTAGTAAAAATTTCGTCCTCAAAAATGAAATTGTACCTATCAAAGTTGTTGTCATTCCACTAATACGACATGTATAACAGACGATACTTATCTTCAATTATCATCTATCCTTGTTTCTAAGCTTATCTCATTTTCAATTCCTAAATCTTGAGTCACCTATTTTCCATCAATCAAATATATCCATCAATTAATCACTCCAATTCAAGCTCATACTCCAATTAATCCATCATTTGTATAATCATAAGGTAACAATCAATTCACATTACACCAATTCCTCACCAACCTCTATCAATAATCCTTTCACATCTTTTCTATTATTTACCTTTGTTTTCCCCGCCAACTGCGTCATCTGTTATGCGTACTTGTACTTATAATGAAAATTACTTCTCAATACGCAGTCTTACTACAAACACACCACTACTATAATGCAAGTATTTGCCAACACTAACTTCGAAATTCGTATCAAAACCTTTATTCCTAATTAACCAATACATCTACATTCGACTCAATATTCCATGTTCTGCTTACCGTGATATCTCCTCCAGGCCTTTGTCATGATCTTCATGATTTAAAATCTTAATCAAGAGGGTAAATCCTATATCAAATAAATTATTTCATAAACTGACCACGTGTGTAGGATTTGGTAAATACTTCTTCCACATGGACACATGGAATACACGGTAAAACTGCTCAAGATCTGCTCTACTTCAAACGGTCCCATGAGCTGCAAATCACATGCTTTCTTTCTCTACTCCCAAATTCACAGTATCTCCCAGTTACTGTTTAAATATCATTGTAATATCAAATAAATCCTTATTCATGTATCATCCAATATTACTATTACAATAATTAGCCTTTGCAAATCTCACAACTATCTCTCATGACTCTCAATTCATAAGCAATATTACAATCTCACCTTCTTCATCTATTTTCTCACAAAAACATTCTTTTTTCGCATCTTACATTGACCCACGTCCTAACTTATACTCCACTAAGTCGCTCTTCTTTTGCATACTACATACCATTTCGAAATCGTATGCTACCTTTTCTAAATTTTCATTGATTCTTCCACTTAGATCATATATAACATCAATTGTTGCACGTACATAGTCACATTACTAGTTTTACAAATAGTCATCATCTTCTCACACTCTTCAACCCTCCTAACACCTAAAATATATTCATTAATTAACAAAACAAACATTACGATTCACCCATTATTATACCCGCCTTGTTTTCAAAACTACCTTTTTCTATCTAAGTCTTCCTTACTGTAAGTCTAATCTTTTTAACAATACTTTTAACTTATACAATTGTCAAATCCAACATGCTTTACTATTCATAAATTTACTCCTTACTTCTCCTAATGAAGTACCTCTCTCACACATCAAGTTACATCCAAATACTCATTCATTTGTGTCACATACAAAGTTTCAATTTTTGATTGAATACCTCTATTCTGTAGGTTCCTACTTAATCTCTCAAAAATCTCATTCTTTCTTCACAAGGTATCATTCTAAACATGACTTACCCATACATACTTTTAACCTTTACTCACACAATCTCAACCATATTATTTCTATGTTATAATTATATTTGTCCCCATAACACACATTTTCACTTATGATACTCCTTTACTACCCTACTCTACTATGCCTATCTCATCAACGTTCTTTGCCCCAAAGTACACAATAACTTTTTAACAATCATAATCTCCTAGTGGCGTAGATAGTTTTATTACTCGGTCTGTTTCTATAATTTATAACTCTAGTAAGGATGTAAAATCTTAACAAAAGTATATAATCCAAAAGAATCAGTGTTGAATAGAAATCGGGTTTCTAACATTATAATTAGTAATTGTACCTTCCAAAATTTTGTCGGAGACATGTACTTTCTCCTGGATCACAACCCTTGCTTGCGACTGTGATAGATAACATTTTCTCCTTATATGTCCCACTTGACTACACGCGTAACATGTCAACGTTTTTATCTTCACAGATTTATGTGGAGCGGACAATTGGTAAATTGGAACCAGTAATCTTTGGACTTGTCTCCTTGATTTTCTTGGCCCTGTTAACCTTGCTGGAGTTCCAACCGTTATATGACTCAGTGATAAGGGAACTCCACAACTCGGTAGTGGAGTAGCTCTATACTATGGGTAAACTGATCCCGAGGCGATTGGTTTCGAATACATCGGCTTCTTAGTCAGGTATGATCTAGAAGGATGAGAGGTCGAGGGTTGACTAGTCTGTCCCTGGCACATCTATAATTCCATCCCCTCTCGTTTTCGACTACTAATTCGGTCCACTTGTGATGGTATAAGTATGTCATCGACCATGTTAAAATCCGGTGACCTTATGATTTCTTAAATTGGTCCACCTAACATCTTTCTAAGCCACGCACTTTAATTGGTTGACGTAGACTTGAGCATTGCTCCCCTTTATGCCCCAACTTACCACATTCATAGCATGCCATTACTCTTTCTTTTTCTGATATAGTAGTATATGTTGTTATTTCTTGTAAAACTCTTCTATTTCTCTAGCGGGTATTTATATAGTCTCGTTACTTCTGTATAATCGCTTTCCTCGTAACTCTGCTAGTTTCGTAATTGTGTGCCTCTTGTTGGATCTTAACTACCCTTCTTCAAATAGGCTTGGAAGCGATGATTGTACTATCCCTATTTCTTCTCGTAGTCCTTCCTGTGCTAGGATATCTACTCTAGGATCCTTTTGGGATTCATCCTTAAGATGGTGGTCGAGTTTTTATTTTATCCTCTCTACTCTTTTTGTTAATTAACCCACCATGATCATTGAGTCTTAAACATCTCCACTTGTCTCATTTCCATGCATATCAGACTCTGAGATAACCCCGAGACAACTTCTATCAACTATTCTATCTAGGTAAGTTGACTCAACCTAGGTAGGCCTTCCCCACCAGTTTGACTTCTTGTCATGGGTCCGGTCGTAATTCTGTTTTCTTGCCTCTTTTCCTAGCCTATAAGTTTATAAATTTTTTATTTATCAGAAGCAAGGCACTTCTCCGAATTACGCCAACATCATTCTTAGGGAACCATTAACTGCTATTATAATAAGGAATCTAGTAATGAATACCATTTTAATTACTATAGACTGAACCTAGAATTTTATCTTAGGCTTACTAGGCTCTACGAACCTTTAAACACGGAAGAGCTTGTAGTCCCAATACGGAACTACAGATGAGCTCGGATATCGAATTCTTAATGACGCTCTATAATTATCTCTAATGCCCGTGGTATCAGTCTATTTGTCAAAACATAACAGATCTGTATCCCATACGGATCTAACACTATGCTCTGATACCATCTATGACACCCCGCCGAACACTAACACAAATCCCAAGGTACTAGGTGGCACCTCGAAATTTGGGCATGGCTCTCTCTGTTTATGTTAGTATTCTACGGAACTCAAAAACCTAATAATCTAAAATATAGCAAATCCTATACACTAGAAAAATGCAAACACGAGATAATAGCGGAAGACTAAGTATATCTAATACATAATCAGATCAGAGTGAGGAAGTTTAACAATATACAGGATTTCAAAAAGTACTCTCACTCTAATATAAGCCTAACACTCAACTCCAAAATCTATATACATCCTGGACGAAACTGACAATACTAAAAGGTGTAGCCCTAGTGCTCACCATGCAGCAGACTCTAGTCGGCGATCTAATCAACTAGATACTCCTCACTTGTCGACTCCACGCCTACCTCGATAACTGTAAGTGTTGAAGCTAAAAAAAAAGTAAGGAAAGGGTAAGTAACGAGAGTTACCCAATAAGTCCACAACCAATTCCTACTAATAATCTCCCCTAAATATAATCGAGTAAACATGCTGAACAGTTTAACAAATGCAAGATTTTACAAGAGAAAATACGATTAACTGGTACATATAGCCAGGGATGAGCAACTAAACAGTTTTAAAGATTCACATGGCATCAATCATCAGTACTCATTATACATTTTCATTTGTCATCCAACTATTATTTATCGCATTGAAATAACAAGCATACTTTGCAGTTTATAATTCAAAATATAGCAACAGATACATAATACAAAATGGTGGAGTAGTGGAATTAGAGAGTTGGGATTCACGACTGGATTGCTCCAAGTCGAGACATGATGTTATAACATGAATCTGACTTTTAGTTCCTGATTTTGTAGCCGGTCGCTACTCTTACCACACTGGTGACCATTTATCCAGCTCAGGCGGGCCATTTGACTTGACCATAAGCAATGGGTTTCTTTTCGATGTGTCAGAACGTTCGACTACTAGTAGATTGTTAGTGATCACTAACTAATCATCTTCGTTTATGTCTATCAGGTGTGCATGTGATTCCCAAAATAACACTCCACTCGTATACGACCACCTTTACAATACACGTTCACTGGTAAAGATAAGAGAGGAATGGACCCGGATTCCAGTTGTGACTCCACTCTCATACGCGTCCCACAACACATATGAGCTTGGTGGTCCCTACCGTACATTTCAGCATAGTACATCCCTCCGGATGATGTGACGTTCTATCCCTTCAGGCATTCACAGACCCTTTAACAGCTCACAAAATAGCTACATATATATATATATATATATATATATATTATTTTTCATTTAAAATAAAAAAGAAATTAACAGAACAGGATTGAGAATGGATATCCAGTTCCTACAATGCAACTGTGGCCACCTGGCCTAAATAAACAACAATACTCGGAGTCTCTACACCAACATAAATTTAAATAAATATGCAACCCTTCCATTAATAACCTGGATATCCTTTCATCAACATACATACTACATACAACATACAATGTAAAATGCAGACATCACCCCTCGGGTGTGACTCTGACATTTTACCGATTCATCTTTTTTTTCATTCTCTCAACATTCTCATTTTTCGTCTTTTCAAATCAAATCATTCATTTTCAATCTTTCAAAGTCATTTTTGGTCTTTCCATTGAAAACCATCAATGTTTATTCGAAATTGAAAATGGATTCTCATAAATGAAGACCCTCGACAACATAAGAAGGGCCATGCAGTTTTGTAACCTAATTTAAAATAATGCAAAAGATATCATGCGAATACTTTAAACATTCCCGTCGTGACGAAAATTTATTTTTTTTTTTCACTTCGTTTGAAGGAGTTACGGAGTCATAAATAGTCATTTTGGCATGTTAAAATCATGAAGAATCCAAAACAAATATTAACAAAAAAATTTGGGTACTTTTTGATTTTCACGGTGGCACCGTAACTGGAGCATGGTGGCATCGTTAGAACTGAAAATTCATGAATTTTTCTATTTTTTTTTGTTTTTCACTCATTTTTTATTCTAATAACCCACCCACGAATTAAATATTCAAACTACGATAAAACACATCAAAATAACGATTTCTGGCATAAATTTAAAATAATTTAAGCGACATTCTATAAATTTAAAACATACACAAGTTTTGAAACATCTCTAAATGTAATTTTTTGAAATCTACGGTTATTAATAAGAATCGAGAGTCCCTTACTTGGTTGTAGTGGTCGGACATGCTTAACTAACTCGAAAATCAATGATTGACAATAAGGACTTGAGGTTAAATGACTTCAGGGCCCAACGGTCGGGTTAGTTGCGAATCCGTCGATGGAGGTATCCCTCCTCCCTCAACAACGATAGATCACTCTTCGTCAAACTCGGTGGAACTCCAAGTGGGTAAAATAAAAACTCCGATTGCTAATTTTTAGTGGGAGCCTAAGAAAAAGGAAAGAAAATGGAGATTGGATGGGGTGAGAACGTGGAGCTCAACAACGTTGACGATTTTTCCTTCTTCGTCAAAGTTCAACTCGAATTCGTTTGCGATAGATCTTGATTGGAAGGATTGAAACCCTAGGTTTGGAGAATGGGCTGACCTTTTGTGAGTTGGAGAGTATAAACTGAATAAAAGAAATGAGTTGTTTCTATTTATAACAAAAATTGGAGGGCATTTTTGTATTTTTTTACTTATTTCTATTTTCGACGAAATCCTGACCATTTGAACTCGAAAAATAACATGTGAGTATTCCATTTCGAATAATTATTTGTTACGGACTTAACAGTGAAGTCAATTTTTCCTGATTCTCGCTCTAACAAAATTTTATTATTTCAAGTCCCACTTAACACGAAATTTGAGGATTTTATAATTTTTTCATTCGAACTTACTTATAAGCTAAAATATATATTTTGACCTCTTTAAATCTAATGGTGAAGTCAGTTTTCGTTAAAAATGATCAGAACAATATCTGAGTGTTTTACTCTAATTTTTTTCTTCGACATATTTCTCAAAATATCACCATTTGGCTTCTTTGAGAAATGAATTTAAAATTTGGGGTACTACAAAATATGTCTTGATAGGTATGTAGTAGTTTAATCATTTCTTTTTTCTGTGGAAGGTGTTAACATGGTTCTAATTTTTACAACTCGTGAGTCATCTTTAGTGCTGAGATTAGTTGAGTCTATATGCTCAATGTTTAGCTGAATACTTTTTTATGTCATTCTAAAAGATCTTTGATTTCTTTGGGATGATACTCTACTTTTTCATCTAATTCTTCTTCGATTCCCATGAGATCGAAGTCGAGTTCGAGATAAAAATCATACTCATCCCTTACATATTTTATTCAATCGAACAATTCATTCTATGGAGACAAATCCCTTAAATTTTGATAAACTCTTTTTTTAATTTTTTTAGAAAATATCTATTTTTTGAGATTTTGAAAGCTTTTAGTTTTTTTTTTTTTTTGGGTGCTACTTTTCAAACATATGAAATAAGAAGAGCAATCATGCAAATTTATTAGTAAAGATAAAGAGCCCTCAAAATAATTTTTCCCCTCGGATGAGGGCTTGTTATCATACTTGGACGAATTAGATTTGCCTAATGGCATTTTTTTAAGCTTCATCAACCTTAAGGGTAAGCTAGAAAAGTTTGAAAAAATAGAAAAGTTCATCAGCACAGAGTTGGGAAAGTTTTGAAAAAGAAATAAATTCATCAACACGAAATTGGAATATATGAGGTATGTTAGGTTCTTGTATGCCTTGTAAAAAATTTATATCCAATCTTCTCCTCTGAAACCAAGATCAGCTAGTTGGACCCCAAGGAAGAGGTAGTGCGTAATGCTTTAGCAAAGGCATTCTTAAGTCACATTCTTTCCTCAAATCAACATAGTTTATTTCCCTTATATAGGTGGGGCTAGGTCATTCTTAGGCATCAATTTTGATTAAGAGGTGCAATTGGTGCGAATTTTTTTTTTTATTTTAGATAGTTAACCTTACTTGGGTTGTTGGACGATCGAGATCTGCTGAATAATTGTTGACCAGATAGGGATCGATTGAAGATAAATAACTTGTATTAGTTTGAACATGAATGGTGAACCTGATTCGAAATGGATATTGGTCGTAAACCCAATTCAGATTGGATACAGGTCGTGAATTCGATTTGGATTGGATACAGGCCATGGATCTAGTTTAAAATGGATATGAGTTGTGGACCCAATTTGAAATGGATGTGGGCCGTAAACCCAATTCAGATTTGATATGGGTCGTAGACCTAATTCGAATTGGATACGAGTCATAGACCTAGTTTGGATTAGATACAGGTCATGGACCTGGTTCAAATTGGATACAGTTGTGAACCCCATTTGAAATGGTTACGACCCGGTTCAGATGGATACGGGACGTGGACCCGATTTGAAATAGATACGGGTTATGGACCCAATTTGAATTGATCTTTGATAATTGACGATAGTGAGTTTGATTGTGATTGAGTTTGACAGTACGCCATGTTAGGTCAAAATCAATTTTGATCGATAAAGAATAAGTGAACTCAATTTGAATCATATATGGACACTTAGGAGAGTCGAAATCCTATTTAAAATGGTGACAAGTGGTGGGTAGTAAACTTAATGACAAAAGTCATCCATTTTAGCATTTTTAGGACTTCAAATCTAAAATAAAAATGAAACCGAAGAAAAAAGTTGTCAAGAATGATATAAAGGGCAAAATGTGTCAAAAAAATAATTTTCTTAAGTCCATATTTTAAGTACAGACATGGGTATTTTATATTGGTTTGTACTTGAAATACAGGCCAGTAGGTTCATTTTTAGATTTTTTTAAGTCTGTTGGTCCGAACTTAAGGCACATTGCCTTTAGTTTTTGGCTTGAGACAAAAAAGACACATTTTTTTTCTTTTGATGATATATACAACGAGAAAGAAAAAACCAAATTTCCCTTCTTACCTAGGGGAACAAGTAAAGGAGAAATACACCTAGCACCATACAAATTGCCTTCGTGGGCTTGTAAATTACATAAAAATATACGTGGGATCAATATGCTTTTATCTTTTAAAACTTGGTATTCTAAGTCTATTAAATATGGTTTGATGTATACGGGTTTATAGGTTGCTTTCGGATACCCATTATTCAAATCTCGATGTACACTGAAGTGTCCACAACTTAGGTTGGTGAATGGGGTGGATGTTTTCCTCCCCGCCACCCAAAATAATGATTTTGGGGACTTGAGTACCAACATCCGGGCCTAAGATTTTAACAAGGGAGGGGGTAGTTGCGTAGTGAGTTGTTAAGCGCATGTGCATTTTTTTAGAAGGTATCGATCTTTACATATTACTTGTCCGAGAAAATATAAAAGAAAAAAAAGGAAGTAAATATTACATGCATTCTCTCAAAAAAAGACATAACGAATATCCGTAGATAAGCAAAAAAATAAACAAGTGAAAACACATGTTTTTTATTTTAAAAAATGTCCGAATCGAAAAAAAGGTCGAGCCCGCTAGTGTTACTCTCCAGTGGAGTCATCAAGCTGTAGACACGAGATTGTAATTTTTGAAGATCTCTCCTACTTGGATTTGGAATCGTCACCTTTCTTTTTTAAAAAATGGTGTGAATGGTCACCTAGAAAATAATTTTTGAAAAATAATTTTTTGTTAGTGACTCTCATACAGATAAGGTCTATTGATCCACCTTAAATCTAGGTAAGGGAGTTCATATTAGGGAATAGAGAAGGTGTTAGGCACCCTACTCCCTCTACCATTGGTGGTAACCTTGGATTTTACTATTTTGTAAGAGAATGAATAAAAAATAATAAAATGGCCCATACCTTGGAAAATCTTGAAAAATATAGATTTTTTTGTCAAGGTCCCATTTTATTAGAAAAAGACCTAGGATATTTGTCTTGAAACATTTTTGTGGTGTGTGCATAAGTGTAGGGAAAAAAAGGAGAAGTAGAAGATAGAGAATCGAATGGGAAAGAAGGAAGATGAAGATTATTTATTTTCTTAGTCTATATCTTATCTTGTCTTTCTTTTTCTTTAACTTTTTTTATCCTTCAAATAATGAGTTTCTTTGCCACAATCTTCAATGTGTAGGATTTGATAGAAAATTGAAAGAAGGTGATGTTTGATTGTAATATGAGAGAGAATGATGCTTGAGTTGAGAGTAAGTTGAGTGAGAGTGATGCTTGACTTGAGAGTGAGTGAGAGAGAGTTGAGAGTTGAGAAAGTAATGCTTGATAGAGAACTCAAGCTTTGGAAGGATTTGTGTTGAAAGTGAAAGGGGTTTTATAGGATTTTGAAGGTAACTTTTAGGAATAAAATAGGATGAAAAGGTAAAAGGGGTAGAATAGTATGAGATTTTAGAGGGGGGGATGTGTACATTGGAGTTGGTGGAAGGGTATTTGTAGAAAGTGTGTAAACGAGATGTTTATGATTGAAATGGGTTAGATCTTTCAACCCATTTGGATTGAGTATTAGGTAAGTTGAAATGAATGAATTTTGGTTAGAAGAATGAGGGTGTAAGGGAGTGATTGTAGATTGAGTGTTAGATGAGTTAAAATGAGTGGATTTTAATTAGATGAATAGGGATGTAAGGAAGTGGTTGTAGATTATTTGGAAAGGTGGAAGATGTGGTGACATGTGTCCCCTATTGATGATCTTGGTGATTGGTTGTGATTGTTAGATTTGGGTTGAAACTTGGGCTTGGGATAATAGTTGGGTTTTGAGTTTATTAGGCTTGGTGATGGCTTGTTTGTGTATGAGTTGGATTTTTAAATTTAATGGGTTTGGGTGGTGGGTCAAGTCTGCATTTGGGTTAGGGTTGGGTTGAGTTGCATTTGGTTAGGATTGGGTTAAGGGGTGTGTGATGATGGTTTAGGAGAGGGTGGGTTTCTAGTCCATAAACCAAGCATGAGAGGGGTCCTAGGCCATTTATTTGAAAAATATATGAATATTTTAAGGTTTGGGCTTCGGGGCCCATTCTAATTTTTGCGACTTTTTGAGTACTTTGCATTGATGACCCATCCAAATTTGGGTGTCTATAGTCTTCTTGTTCTCTTGTGGCAAGATTTGTTTTTTATTTATTCCCTCTGATAGGTGGGTACAAGTGTAACTTTTTTGTTTGGCCTAAGGTCATAATATTGAACTTATTACTAGGAAGTTGGGATTGCTTGGTATTCGAGTATACTAGAACAGGTACAAAACAGGTACAAAAGGTACGATCTGCTTGGTATAGCTTCTTAGGTTGGCCCTATGCATGTCATCAAGTCGACAATACTTCTCTGTCCTTTCCAACAGATCATCCATATCCCTAGGCTTTGTTTTTACTAAAGAATCGAACAACCCAAATTTCTATTGTAATCCTTTCTTCAAAGCCGCCAAAGCCATCTTTTCATTGCAATTTCCGATTTGGACCATCTCAGATCAGAATCTTTTGACATATTCTCTTAGTGACTCACTTGCCCCTTTTCCAGATGTCAAACAAAGTGTCTAAGTCACGATATTGGTTTCTGGTTCTTGCAAACTAGACTAGGAAACTCCAACAAAGCTTATAGAAGGATGAAACTGACCTCGTCTGTAAATGTCTGAACTATGTTAGGGTCACGTCTTGAATGCTAGTTGAAAATCCTTGACAATTCAGAGCTTTGTTTTCCTCTTGCAACACTATCATCTACTAGTAATGGTAAAGATGATCCATCGATTCAATCATCCCATCGTACAAAGTGAATTTTGGCATACTAAAATTTCCTAGGATAATCGACAGTATGATTTTGTCCGTGAAAGGATTCCTTGGAAATTTTGTATGCCTACCACTGTTGAGTGGTAGGTTGTCCTTCTCCTACTTGAGGCTAGTAACTGGTCAAAATCTTTCTTTTATTTTTGGAGGAGTTCGACAACCTCCTCCCTCCCTATACCATATTGATTCATCTGATTATGAAATTGATATAGCTCACTATCAAAAATTTGTCTCTTATCGATCTGACATCTTGGTAGAAAGGAATAATACCCCTGAGTTTCGTAGGGTTGGATCGTAATGGATTGCTTGAGGAAACATGTTATCTTCTTGGTGTATTACAAAAATAGACTCTATAGGTATGACACACCTGAGAATGGAGGAAAATATATACTTAACACTCCCCATCATCCATAAGGGTGGAAATATTTGAACCTATGACTTATACGAACCTACTACTCTAATACTAGGCTAACCGACCATTTACTGCAAAAGATTGATCTAATAGGGAAGGCACAACTATGAATATAAGAGGCTCATAGGCACCTGTGAGTGGAGATGGATAACACAAAACTTAACACTTCCCCTCACCCATAAGGGTGGAAAACTCCTTTGGGGACACTAGAACCCGTAACCAATGTTTAACTGGCATTTTAATACCATGTTAACTAACCAACTACTCGAAAAGACCGATCTGATGGAGAAGGCGAGAACTATGAATATAAGAAGGTCATGTGGCTTAACTAGGCTATGATGCACCCGAGAGTGGGGGAGAATATAAACTTAACAAAAGTGATATGAGGTCATTTTCTAGATTTTCGTATTGTACACCATTCAATCCACCAATTTTTGAAGAAAAAATTTCCTTCACAAATTTTGAGTGTTGGGAGGAAACATTAAAATCATAGGGCTCTAGCAAAATGGCATTAGAGAACTTTATACTTCATTTGTTCATTTTCTACTTTGAATAAAAGGCAACAAAGCTCTATTTGGATCTTTTTTTTTCTTTCTTGATTGTACCCTACTACAAGCATGTTTTGAAGGGTCCTATAAATAAAATTCCTTATTTTGGGGAGGAAACGCTCCAACCAAAGAAACTTCCAATCCTTATTAAAAGAAAACAAAGTGATGAACCCTGAGACACATTAACCATGTGAGTTATCTGGGCGTGAAAACATACTTGACTATGAAAGAGCCATTTTTTTAATGATGCCAAATCCATTTGTCCAAGACATTATTGTCACCCAAATGAATCTTAATGGTAGATTCTACTGTCCATGGATAAAGATAGATCTCACTCAAACTAGCACCTTCAAGGGTTATGAACTCTTAGAAGTAACTTAAATTCTAAAATCCCCAAAAACCAATTTTTATAGAATTTCAATATTTCGTCCCTGGAACAGTTCTAAGTACATTCCACCCAACAACCAAGAGCAATCTCAATGCTATGGTTCCAACATGTTGAATATGCCAAAAGTTCTATGTGGTGATTGATGATGATACTCTATGTTGGGCAACTCCTACATTTGATCGATAATTAAATGTTGGAGTTCATTTTAGAAATCACTACCAACTCTTGATATTCTTAACTCTCTGATTTCAAGGTCAAAGAATTGTCATAACTGTGCATTTCAAGCATATCCAAATGTTCCACATATCCTATTATTATTTAAAAATGGGCACGTTTGATGCTTATGCATTGTATCATTTCTTGGCGAAGTAGGCAAATAATGTATTAAAGGAACAAAAAAATATACTTGTAGAGAAGCAAAAATTTGCTCTACCTCGTGATCCTCGCTGATACTTCCTATTATCGAGGGAGGGCCTGCAACAAAATCACTCCGACACCTAAGTTAGAATTTTTAGTGCCGATCTAATAGAGTTCATAGGGCGAATTATTTTCTCACCTTTTGGTGTATTGCTCTTTTGTACTTATAGGTTTTTTTTTGCCCTTAGATCTTTTAGGATTGTTTCCGTAATTATCACTGGAGTGGCCAGGCTTATTTAGAGATTTGCCTTGATTTCAGTGGAAGCAATTATACCTAACTTCTCAGTTGTGAGAGCAGTTACACCTAACATTTCGGATTTTATGGGATATGTTTCGACCTCCGCATCAATATAGCTTGGGAGGCCGATTTTTTGTGTTGGTCGGATGATTGGTTGTCTCATCACGCAATTCGGTACTTTGGCTATGATTTCTTGAGATTGCCATGTGTCGCTCGCTCAAGAAATACCCCCTCTCGGGTTTTGGATAGTGATCTAAGGCCCTGAGATACCATAATTAATGGCAAATGCGTGGTGACCTCTTGTTGGGTGGTAGTTCGACAGGCATTCATTAATGGCTTTAAATTTGAAGTCTGACCGTTCAAGCTTCCATGTCGGCATTTGTAATTATTTCCCTTGTAACTCGTTCTCCCAACGACTTTGTTATGCAGTGCATTTATGCGTTATATACACGTGGTGCATGGGTATTGGTTAGCTTAGCACGCGTGTTCGCACCTCTAGCCTCGTTCCCTACACCAATCAATGTGACCCTATTTATTGTTGCCTCATTTCTAGAGGGCATCCTGGCTTTCCATTCCACTACACATCTTGAGGTTCCATAGGCCTATATCTACTTCATTCGTTTTCATTTTTCAATTTTTACATTTCACTTTCTACCTTTCTTTCTTAGCGTTTTTGTTTTTTTCTTTGCTTTCGCAAACTCACTTGCTCGGTACCAACAAGTCATTCTTCAACCAAGTCTGCATATCCAGTGCTTTCCTCTAAGGTTAGAGAACAAGGCCCTAACCCTCTCCTCAAAATTTCTATTATTATTATTTTTTATCTTCTTTCTTCTTCTATGGATATGGATATTTTTATTTAACCAAGAGGAGAGGAAAACAATCACTATTTGAGTTTCCTGATTCAAACAAGGAATGGTTCTTATTCCCTATTAAATTGACTGGACGGTGGGAGAGTACAGTCGAGAACGAGCTTCCCTCTCTAGTGTTCAACTCATTCAACGAACTTGGTGAGTTTTCTACCTTTGAGCTTTATCATTCTTCGTTCTGTTATCGACGTTTAACTTTTCACTCCTCATGATTGTAGGTCCGGGTAAATACAAAAGCGTTGGTGACTTGGTAGTCATAACTCACCTTCTTTCCAACTCGGAATTATATCATTGAGTTAATGAGTTCCTCCTATTGACTGACTCTCATGTAGAGGGTGAACAAATGAGGAGGTCCAGCTCTATTCGCTTACCTACGGACAATGAAGACATGCCTCTTAGGTAGAATTGATCGGTTCTGACTTCCAATTCTGACGCCTTGGACGACGAGGTAGTGAAGGTGCCATCCTCCTCCCATCGCAACGAGGAGGATGAAGAGGACACGCAACCACTTTTGAAGAGGTTGAGAAGGGTATTGATCCCCTACCTACCAAGTCTCGAGTTGCGGAACCCATTCGAGCCCCAACTCTGGCCTCTATCACTCCACCATCGGTCCCTGCCAACCCATCACAAGCTTCAACTTTCATTATTGGGTCGGGAAAGAGGAAAAATAATCCCCCAAGCGCCCACTAGGTCACCTCACCAGTTATGGTCGACTGTACGATCACAGAAGAAGACTCCGTGCTATCCAACTTTCAGATTGCGTGGGCAATATTCGAATTGGCATGTCTTCCGAGAGACATGGCGATGACAAACAAGCACTTCATAGAAAATCCTAGTTAGTTCTTCTACGACTTGTTCCAAGCTTTGGTTACGGTAAGCATTCTTTTTTTCCTTAACCATTTCCTGTATACCATGGCCAACTTTTAAACCTTATTCTCATTTCAGGTTCAGCACGGTATGGCTAAACTTGGACACTCTAAAGATGCGGCGCTTACTATTTGAGATACCGCCAAAGCGGCCGCTAAAACGTTACAAAGTAAGAGGGACGCGATAATGTTATACATTTTGAAGATCCAGGGCAATCTGGACGCTATGAGGTCTGAGCTTGAATAGACGAGTAAGGATTTTTCTTTGGCCGATGAAGAAATTACTTTAGTTAGAGAACAACTCGAGGTCAAGGAAGCAGAGAAATAAAAAGCACTTGAGGATCAACTCACCACCCTTCAGGCCTAGCTCAACACATCGGAGCCGACTTGGGAAAAAGCTTACAACAAGCTAAAATCCAAACTAAATAAAGTCGAGTTGGCTCTAAAGGATGGTTCTGCCTCTTTTGAAGTCCCTGAAGATACTCAAAATGCTCTTGATGATGTTGATCCCCCTCTTAATGATATGTAGAGAAAATATCATGTAGCCAACTGGATGTAATAGATCTTTTTTGTAATGAATTATATTTTGGCTTTTAGTTTTAGCAAGGCAATTTCTTCGGATCACATTTTAAACCATTCTTTAAGAATCGAGCATTAAGATACTAGTACTAAGAAGTTTCGAACTTAGGTTAATAGTTAAATCTGATCTGATTAAATTCCAAAATGGGTTTGAATCCCAGAATGATCCGAGACTTAGAAAATAAGTAAATGTATAACTCCAAACTATCGGTCTCTATTTCTGTGGTGAGCCAAGTTTTTTTTGCAAAAACCCTTCCGAAGCCCCAACTAGCGCTTGGATCATGAAATGAATCAAAGACTTTGTATACTAATAATATGAACTAACGAACTCCCAGATCGAACTTGGCCGTACAAAAAGGCCAAGGCTACTTGTTATTCTAACTTCTCAGTTGGGCTTGGCTCTAGTAAATGGCCAAGGCATTTTGCTATACCAACTCCTCAGTTGGGCTTGGCTCTAATGAAGAGCAAAGGCCTTTTGCTATACCAACTCCTCAGTTGGGCTTGACTCTAGTAAAGGGCCAAAGCTTTTTGCTACCAACTCCTCAATTGGGCTTGGCTCTGGTGAAGGGCCAAGGCTTTACACTTTGCAGAAGATTGATAGTAACCAATCAAAATCCTAAATCAGGCTCAAAAGAAAATTATTCTGAGACTTTTAATAAATAAAGGAATGTAGCAATTCTTGAAGAAAGAGAATGTTTATTGATAATATTTCATAAGATTAAAGGCATTCTATGGTGCCGTGATTACATATCCTAGTACTATTTTTAAATAATAACCCCTACTTCTTCTATTTTGTAGACGATGTATGGCCTTTCCCAGTTTGCTCCGAGCTTCCCGTTGTTAAGCTTTCTTGTGTCGGAGAATACCTTTTACAGTACCATATTTCCGACCTTGAACACCCTCTTTCGCACTTTCCGATCATAGGATCTTTTCAGTTGCTATTGATATTATGCAAGTCTCTTCATTACTCACTCCCGAGTTTCATCTAACCAATCAAGATTTCGTGCTATCATTTCCTTATTCATGCTTGCCTCGACAACTTGTGTTCTGGTTGTGGGGACTTGTACCTTGGTAGGGATGATGGCCTTTGTTTTATATGCTAACACAAATGGTGTTAGCCCCGTGGCCCATCTAAGTGTCATTCGGTATGCCCATAGTACATTGTGCAATTCTTCCTCCCATCTCTTTTTGTGTTTGGCCAGCCTTTTTCTTCAGGTTATCAAGTATTTTTTTGTTCAAAGCTTCTACCTGTCCATTTCCTTGTGGGCACCTCAGAGATGATTGGAGTGAGTGGATCTCGTACATTTTACAATATGACTATACTTGGCTTTTTTTGAATTGTATGTCATTATCCGAGATCACTGCATATGGGATCCCGAAGCGCGTTATGACATGTTCCCACATAAATTTGATAACTCTTTCTTTCCTTTTCCGTGTAAGTATTATGGCTTCTACCCACTTGGTGAATTAGTTTGTTACCGCCAGTATGAAGGTCTTACCACCTTTTCCCTAAGATAGGAGTCCAACGATATCCATTCCCCAAATTGTAATTGGCCAGGGAGTTGTCATCAAGTGAAATTCATTAGAGGGTTAGAGGTTTAGATGAATATATTTTTGGCATCTATCGCACGATCTAACATGTTTTTGCAGTTTTCTTGCATCCTTGGCCAGAAAATACCCCTGAGTTACTACTTTATTTGCCAATGATCATCCTCCCGAGTGATTACTGCATGTTCTTTCATGTATCTCTGCTATTACTAACTTGGATTCTTCTAAATTCAAGCACTTCAAGAGTGGTCCACCGAACGACATCCTATATAGTTCTCTGTTAACTAGTGTATTCCTTTCGATTTTATAGAGAAGGTTCATGGCCCTTTTCTTGTCCTCTTGGAGAGTTTTTGTCCAGAGGTACTCAACGTAATCTTGCATCCAATCCAGTATTTGGTTGATCTACATGCATTCTTCTAGTTGACAATCAATGCTTGGTTTTTACTGGTACTCCACGAGTATCACTTGAGATTTCGAATCTCCAAGTATTGTGGCAATGAATGCCAATGAGTCAACATGTCTACTCTCATACCTTGGGATTCTACTTATCTTTACCTCTATAAACCCATTGAGATCTCTTTTTACAATTGCCAAGTATCTTGCCATCCACTCATCCTTATCCTTGTACTTTCCATTGTACTGGTTAACAACTAGCTGGGAGTCTGTGAACTCTAAAAGTCTGCCGATCTTGAGGTCTTTTGCCATTTTGAGCCCGTTTACTACAACTTTATATTCTGCCTTGCTGTTTGAAGCCTCATATCTAAGCTTCAATACTTTTTGAGCCTGTCATTGCTCGAAGTCACCAATACTATGCCGACCCCTGACCCAATAGAGTTTAACGATCCGTCGTCGAACATTCTCCACCCTGATTGGTTCCTCCATGCGTCAACTTCTTCTACTACTTCATCATCTTCCTCTTCCCAGTCAGGATCCTCAATTGGAAAGTCTATTAGGAAATTTGTCAGCACCTGTTCTTTTAGCATTGTTCGTCCTTCGAACTACAAATCATGCTTCCCGAGTATTATCATCCATCTCACCATCCTTCTGGATTTGTTCGACCTATACATCATATCTTTCAGAGGATAATCAATTACTACTCGGATTCGATGGGACAAAAAATATGGTCGGAGCTTCTAGGCTAAGTAAAATAGGGATAGGTTGACCTTCTCAATTTTTGTGTATTTGACCTCTAATGGGCCAAGTGTTTTGTTGATGTAATAAATTGGATATTCTTACCTAAGGTCTACCTTGAATAATACCGAGTTGAAAAACAATGTTATGGTTACCAAGTAGATCCCTATCTCTTCCCCTTCTTCTAGAGTGCTGAGTATGGGTAGTTGTCCCAAGTATTTCTTTAGATTGCGGAAGGCTATCTCGCATTCTTCGTTCCATCCGAACCATTTTTTCCTTTTTTTAATAAGCTAAACAACGGACGGCACCTATCAAAAACTTGAGAGATGAACTTGTTTAGGGCTACTATCCTTCTGGCTAA
This sequence comes from Akebia trifoliata, assembly GCF_017979445.1. Classification (NCBI taxonomy): domain Eukaryota; kingdom Viridiplantae; phylum Streptophyta; class Magnoliopsida; order Ranunculales; family Lardizabalaceae; genus Akebia; species Akebia trifoliata. The sequence goes on along the minus strand of NC_141386.1, from coordinate 6,453,559 downwards.
AGTCTAGACCTACTTCAGATTCCTCGGACTCGGCATCTTGATCAAAAATCGTATCTGGTCTAGGTTTGCCTCAATCCCTCTCTTTTTAACCATATACTCAAGGAATTTTTTAGAAAACACCCCGAATGTACACTTCTTCAAGTTTAATTTCATTCGATAACCCCTCAAGTACTCAAATGTCTCCTCAAGATCCCTTAGGTGGTCTTCTACCTGTTTACTATTTACAGGCAGATCATTGTTGTATACCTCTACCATTCTCCCGATCATGTCCTCGAATATTCTGGTTACTAGTCTCTGATATGTTGCCCCTGCATTCTTTATCCCGAACGGAATGACTTTGTAATGGAACAGCCCTTGCTCCATTGTCAAAGATGTTTTATCCTGGTTTTCTATTGCTAGAGGGATCTAATAATATCCTGAGTATCCGTCCATGAATGACATCCTTTCGTTCCCCGAGGTAGAATCAACCAACTTATCAATTCTTGGCAAGGGAAAACTATCTTTTGGACATGCTTTGTTGAGATTGGTGAAATCGATGCAAACCTTGATCTTCCCATCCTTTTTTGGTACTACTACTATATTCGCTATTAATTCAGGATATTCAACTTCTCTAATAAATCTCATTCTCAAGAGTTTGTTAATCTCCTCATTCAACCCCTGCCTTAGGTGTGAAGACAATCTTCTCGGTTTCTGTCGAACTAATCGTAATGTCTCATCGACGTTTAATCAATGGCACACGATAAGAGGATTTATCCCCGGCATATCTTCAAAAGATCACGCAAAAACATCTTTGCTGGCTCTTAAAAATGGCACCAATATATCTCGTTCTTCCCTTGGTAGGGATGTCCTGATGTTAATCAACTATTATTTGGTAGTATTGAGATCTATCTACTCCACTTCTTCGATTACTGCCACTTGCTCTTTCTGTGGTTCCTTTTGTAATTGCTACGATTGCTCGGCCTCAACAGGCGATTCTTTCCTTTTCTTCCGAGGGTTGGCTTTATCCTATTTTTGGTCTTGAGTGCCATTGTGAAACATCTCTAGGACATTTCTTGGTCTCCCCTAATTTTCATTGTTCCTTCCCTATTAGGGAATCGTGTCACTTGATGGTACGTTTATGGGATGACTTTCATTTCATGTATCCATCTCCTACCGAGGATGGTATTGTATGTTGAATCTGCATCAATTACTATGAAGTCTTGTCATGACAATTCTTGGTTTTACAGCCACTAGGGGGGTTATTTCTCCAATTGACATTGTCAGGGCCCCGTTAAATCCAAGTATAGTGGACTAAGTTGGCTCTAGACTTTTCGACTCCCCCATCTTTTTTGCTACCCTTAAGAATAGAATGTCCACAACACTTCCAGTGTCCACTAAAATCCTCCTAAGATCTACATTTTTAACTGGTAATGCTATCACGAGTAGGTCTTGGTGATGCATAGGGTCTTTAGTAAATAGTATTGCTTGTTCCCCTAAGACAAGACGGATTCTCCATGCTTTGTTGAACTCTATGGACACCTGGTTGACATAGACCTCGTGATGTATTTTCTTTACCATCGCTCTAGCCATGTGTTTGGATTGCCTTTCTAATTCATATTTTCCCATGATTGTGTGTACTACGCTGCGCTCATCAGGTTCATGTCATCATTTTCCCTTAGGTGATTAAGGTCATGATCTCCAGTCTTCTTCCCTCTGATGTCGTCTTTCCTTGGTACTGGCTGTTACATATCTCCTGAGTTTTCCATCTTCAATTATATCTTGTATGATATGCCATAACCTGTAACAATCTTCTGTCAGGTGGTCTTCTGCTTTGTGGTATTTGCAGTATGGTTTTCTCGACGTTCCTTGGTAATCATGAGGTGGTTGTATGAAGTGCCGATTATTGCGAATATGCCTTAATATCACTGATAATTTCTCACTGAGCGGTGTTATACCCACCCTCTTTTCCACCTCAACTGTTCTTTCTATTCTCGATGTCTTTTATTGCTACCCCCATTACTTGGCTCAGCTGTGATTTTTGCGGCCTTAAGATCTGTTGTACTAACAACGATTGTTAGTGGTACTTTCTTCCTACTTTTCAGTGATTCCACCACCAGGATGTATTTTTCAACTTTTGCATAAAGTCAAACTTGATCAATGACTCATGTAACTGAGCTCCAAGGATGATTGCCACTACATAGGCCTCACAAGTGGTAGCCTCATCCATTATATCGACAGCTAGTGTCTTTGTCGAGAAGCGAGTGACAAAAGACCTTATACTCTTTCTAACCTCTTGTCATAGGTGAAAAAACATGTTTAGTCAGACTCTCTTCTCACGTAAGTAGACGAATTATCTGACAAATGCTTCTTCCAATTGAAAAAATTCGTTATTGACTATATTGGAAACCTTTGGAACCATGACATAGCTCATTACCTTAAGGTTGACGGGGAAAGTCTGCAGAGTAATGAATTGTCGTTCTGATATAAGACCATTTGACTTCTATAATGAAGGACATGGTCCACAGGATCCCCCGTTCCGTCATACATTTCGAACTTTGGTGGATGAAATGCCTTCGAAGGGTTAGATCCCATTATTATTGGTGAGAATGGTGTTCCCCTAAGTTTCTGAATTGCATTTCGAGTTCTCTGTTCCGGATTTCTTCCGCAAACGAGTTCCTCATCTTTCCTTCTCAGCATTTCTTCCACTTTTCCCCTTGTCATTGGGTTTTAAGCATCAGAGCTTCCCTGTTGTGTTCTTATTGCCGTCAAATACACGACGCGATCACCCTCGATTCGTTCTACCGCATAAGGTAGAGGTCTTTGACTACCTTCCCCTACCAGACCTCCTCCTCTTTTAATTCCCTCGCCTAGCCTTTGTCTGAGTTCCTCGTTCTCTCTTCTTATTGCTGTGATCTCGTCTTTTTATTTCTCTAATCTCGTACGCATTTTTTTTCTCATTTCTGTTAGCAAATAATGCGGCGCAAGCATTAGATCTTGCGGTATTGGAGGTGGGTCCATTGGTAAGGGGTTTAACGGCTCTCCACGTTCTTCACCTCTTGCTCTTACCATGTTGGTCGTTTTTCTCCTTATAACATTTCTTATGGACAGAGCCAAATTGTAGAAGTAGAAATTTGTTCTACCTTGTGATCCCCACTGATACTTCCTTTGATCGGGGGAAGGCCTACAACAAAACCACTCCGTCTTCCAAGTTATAATTTTTAGTGTCGATCTAATAGAGTTCACAGGATGCATTATTTTCGCACCTTTTTTGTGTATTGCTTCCATGTACTTATAGGTTTTTCTGCCCTTAGATCTTTCTGAATTTTCTCCGTAATTATCACCGGAGTGATTGCACTTGCTCAGAGATTTGCCTTGATTTCAATGAGAGCAATTGCACCTAACTTTTCAGTCACGAAAGCAATTACACCCAACATTCCAAATTTTATGGGGGATGTTCTGACTTCTGCATCAATGCAGCTTGGGATGTCAGTTTTTTTTGTGTTGGTCGGATGATCAGTTGGCTCACCACACAATTCAGTTCTTTGCCTATGATTCCTTGAGATTGCCACGTGTTACTCGTTCAAGAAATACCCCCCACAATACTCAAGTTGGTTTCCTTCATAGATCCCATGCACTACCTACCATTGAATAAATTGAGCTCAACATAAATTATTTTTCTCATCCAATATTCAACACCCTACCCTGACATCCCATGTAGCGCCCCGCCAAACGCTAACACAAATCCCAATGCCAAATCCCAAGGTACTAGGTGGCACCTCGAAATTTCGGCATGGTCTCCTCTGTTTATGTTAACGTTTCACGGAACTCAAACCTGATAAACCAATTTATAATACAACCTGTATATAAAAGCTGTAAATACAGGAAAATAACAGCGGAAGACTAATTACATCTAACATGTAAGTAGATCAGAGTGCGGAAGATTTAATCATATACAGGCTTACCAAAACACTCTCACTCTAACAGATGCCTAAACTCTCAATCCAAAAACTACATACATCCTGGATGAAACTGACAATACTAAGGGATGTGGCCCTAGTGCTCACCAGGCGATAAAATCTGATCGTCGATCTGATCGACCAGATACTCCTCAATTACTGCTGCCACTACGCCTGCCTCGACAGCTGCAAGTGCTGAAACTAAAAAAAATAGGAAGGAAAGGGTGAGTAACGAAAGTTACCCAGCAAGTCCACAGCCAATTCCTACTAATAACCCTTCCTAAGCATGATCGAATAAAGCATACTGAATATTTTTAATACATGCAAGGTTTTACAAGATAAAATACGATCAACTGGTACATATAGCCAGGGATGAGCAACTAAACAGTTTAAAGATTACACATTGCATCAATCATCCATACTCATTATACATTTTCCATTCTATGCAAATACCGTTGACAACATTAAAACGATAGACATGCTTTCCAGTTTATAATTCGAAATATAACAACAGATACATAATACAAATGGTGGAGTATTGGAATTAAAGAGTTGGGATTCACGACTGGATCGCTCCCAGTCAGGACATAATATTCCCCAATAACATCGTAGTTCCTGATTTTGTGGCTGGTCGTGTCTACCACGCTTGCGGAACCATTTATCCGGCTCAGGCTGGCCGTTGACGTGACCGTAAGCAATGGGTCTCTTTTCGATGTGTCAGAACGTTCGACTACTACTAGATTGTTAGTGATCACTGACTAATCATCTTCGTCTATGCCTATCAGGCGTGCATGTAATTCCCAAATGACACTCCACTCGTATACGACCACCTTTACAATACACGTTCACTGGTAAAGATAAGAAAGGAATGGACCCGGATTCCAGTTGTGACTCCACTCTCATACGCGTCTCATACCACGTATGAGTTTGGTGGTCCCTACCGTACATCCCAGGATAGTGTACCCCTCCGGATGATGTGACACACTATCCCTTCAGGCATTCACAAACCCTTTAACAGCTCACAAAATAGCTACGTACATATATGATTTTTCATTTAAAACAAAGAGAGAAATTAACAGAACAGGGTTGAGAACGGATATCCAGTTCCTACCATGCAACTGTGGCCACCCGGCCTAAAATAAATAACAGTACTCAGCGCAAGCGCTAACATAATCGGAAATAAACATGCAACCCTTTCATTAATAACCTGGATATCCTTTCACCAACCTACACACAACATACAATGTAAAATGCAGACATCACCCCGCGGGTGTGATTCTGACATTTTACCGTTCATTCCCTTTTCCCATTCTCTCAACATTCTCATTTTTCATCCTTTCAAATCAACCATTCATTTTCAATCTTTCAAAGTCATTCTTTGGTCTTTCCATTGAAAACCACCGAAGTTTATTCAAAAACAAGGTCTCGATGATGCACGGGGCAAAAGCTGTTAAAAATCATGAAAGCTGGTGAAATTTGGCTAAGTGTCGGAAACTCAATTTTTCAAAGTTTTCGAAATTGAAAACGGGTTTTTCGAAATGAAAGTCTCGATCATGAGATTCGACACCATATAGTTTTTGTAATCTAATTCAAAGAAACGCGAAAGTTATTTCATTTTGAAAACTTGCCGAAAACGTCGAAAATTACGTTTTGTTCTTTAAACCAAAATTCGGATTTTTATCCTTTGAGATTTGGATCTTAAAACCATTCCCATTGTTCCGAAATGGGGGGTAAAACCTTAATTTCATTAAAGAACTTAAAGTAAATGGAAAGTAAAAATTAAAGAGGACATTTACTTTAATGTTTTTAATGAAATGAAGGGTGAGAAATAGTGTATAAGGTGTGAGGAAGTCAGGCCAAGAGTCAGAGTCTGTTTCTGACTCAGAACAGTGCTGTCGGTGGCTGTCGGTGGCAGAACCAGGATTCTGTCGGTGGAACCGACAGATTGGTCATCGGCAGATGTCGGTGGGACCGACGGTCCTGCCGACAAAACAAAATTTTCTCGCGTTATTTGGTTTCGTCGGTGGCAGAAACCTCATTATGTCGGTGGGACCGACAGAATGCCTTCGGTAGGTGCCGGTGGCACCGACCCTTCCCACCTACAGCCTGAACCTCACTCGCAATTTTTGGGTTTTTCAATCCCTTTTTCGATTTCTTCTTCCATTCTTCGAACCATTCGACCCACCCACGATTTTGTCATCAAAATTCGATAAAGCATAAAACAAAACCCTACTTCTACCATGAATTTGAAATCAACATCAATTTCTTTCTACGATTTAAATGCAAACAATAAGTTTTGTTTCAAAACCCTAAATGCACATTTGAGAAATCTAAAGCTACCAATAAGAATTGGAAGTCCCTTACTTGGTTGTGGACGCCAAGGGTACAAGCTAGCACTACAACTCAAGGTTGGATGGCTCAAGAGTCGAGGTTGGGCTGACTTGGATGCGAAACGAGCGAGGGTTTGCAAGGTATCCGACAATGACGTTCTCCTTCGCTTCTACAATGAAGTATAGACCTAGCTCCTAACTCGATGAAGCCCTCGGATGGAATGTGTGGAGGTTTACTCGAGCTACCCGGCTAATTTTTTTGATGGAGGATGGAGAAAACGAACAAGAATGAACAACCAAAGGTGGTGAAGTTGTAGCTCTCGACGTGGCCGACAACTTTGTCTTCTTCGTCGAGGTTCAACTCGGCTTCGTTCGGGCTAGAACTTGAAGGGAATGGGTCGAAACCCTTGGGTTGAAAGTGGCTGTCGTTTGGGTTTCTTAGAGAATGAGAGAAAAATGAAATAAAAGAAAATCAGATTTTCTTTTATAACACAGCTAAGGGCATACTTGTAATTTCCCCCTTATTTCTAGTTTCGATCGTAACTTAACTATTCGGACTCGGAAAACGACAAACGAATATACCATTTCGAATAATTTTTCGATTCGGATCTAATGGTGTCATCAAATCTTTTTGATTCTCGCTCTAACGAAATTCCACTGTTTTGGGTCCCACTTAACACGAAATTCGAGGATTCTATAACTTCTCTATCCGAATTCGAATTCGGACTTGCTTACAGGCTAATGTATATATTTCGATCCTTTTGAATCTAATGGCGAAGTTGATTTTTTCCTCGAATTAATCATAACAAGATCCGAGTATTTTACTCTAAGTTTCTCCTTCGATATTTTCTTCCAAATCTCACCATTTAATTTCCTCGAGATATGAGTTGAAAATCCAGGGTGTTACATCCCAAATAGAAATTAAACTCTTCTGAGAATCCCAACCAAAATCATAGAATACTCCAGTCAACTTCAACTCCTTCATACGTTGCTTATCACTTCCTTCAATTGAGTCTCTTACCTTGATCGGTAAAGTTCTCTATCAAGGCACCACCTACCGAGTCCCTTACCCACATTGGTAGAAGACTCGGCCAAGGAGTTTGAGTCCCTGACCAATGAGGGTAAAGGACTTGGTAAGGGCACACCTAACCAAGTCCCCTATCCCCATAGGTGAACTCGTCCAAGGAAGCGAAATCCCTTTTGGAAGTAGAGGGCTCGTAGCCAAGTACCCTATTGGGCAAAAAAAATCGACTTGGATGCCTTTCAAAAAATTCTCCCCTTCTGTGAAAATGGAGTTCAACAAGATTCATTAGAGAAGAAGATAAGAGAAATCATAGTTCATCAAAGAAAAAAAACCGGTGTTGCAATCTTTGTTAGAGAATAAGGCACGATCAACAACACATATCTCGATAAGTAAGGAACTGGAAAAGTTTTCCCAAAATTCCATAATACTTAGAAATAATAGATTTTATAGAAATCTATATAATTAAAGAACCATCGTAGAAAAAAAAGAACTATAACTTGATAAGATATTTAGTTTAATTAAAAAGATTGAAACCTAACTAATAAATAAATTTAAATAGTATATCACATGTGCATGATAATGAATTTATTCTTTCTTTTTTTATGAAGATTTATTTTGGATTACGTAGAACCCAACAAATTACTTAAGCACAAGCAAACAATTTCATCCAAGTATAAGTGCAGTCGCTTGCATCTTCCCTAATTATATAAACAGATCTATATGAGAAATTCAATTTCTTAACATGGCAATAAAAAATTTATAGAAAAAAATGAGCTGCCTAATTTTTATTTTTCTATATATAATGGAGAATGATATATCTTGAAAGAAAATCCATATGTAACTTTGTGATTGATTGAAAAATTAATTATCTAAGCCAAAATAACAAATTACATTATGTTTACGAAATTTATGTTTTTTCCTTTCATCATATATGTGATGTCTTGTAGTTAGAAAGTTCATTTTTCTTAAACCTTTCCCAAGTTCTAAGAATAGAAAATTATATTCCCAAATGATAGCTCAAATGGGAAAAGAAAAGCACCAACTTCATCCCAAGTTCCAGAACTAGAATTCCGATCTAACCTCATATATGTATCTCAAGATTACTTTTAAGAAGTATCCAAGCAATAAGCATTCAATGACACAAGGAAGAATGCAAAAAAAAGACACCACTGAATAATACAAATATTGATATAATCAAATCTTGTTGGAACAACATATAATTATTGTAATTTGATGAATACAAATAATTCAATATCATAGAGACCGATAAGATCAATGATTAATAGTTATTATATAAAATGAATTATGCAAATCCAAGGTATACAATTTTTCATCTTGAATCTTATTATTTTGTCAAAATTTGTTGTAACTAATGGTTAGCGGACTTACGAGATAAAGAATCTAGTGCAAATAATTATAAATAAAAAAAACAAAGAGAAAAGAAGTTGATAGAGTCAATTCACATCCACAATGTTCCAAAGGGATTCCCAAATAAAATTGGTCTTAAGAAACTTGTACTCATCCCGAATTCTCATGTTCCAGAGAATTTTTTATTCATAAAAGTTAATTAATATGAGATTATTTCACATAATACCATATGACCAATCCCACAAAACCTAACGATTGAGATTTTATAAATTGGGGTTCATGTGATTGTTTGAAACCCCAAATTGATTTTTATGTGAGCAAAATTTTTTTTTTTCCATTTTCATTTGCTTAACTATGACAAAGAAAAAACAGAAAAATACAAATGATAAGAGATTCTTTGGTACTAAAAGTTTGGTTCAAAGAAGGTCCAATGAGTCACACAAGAGAGAAATTTGGGAGATCCCAAAGTCGGTGGTTATGAGTAGGTAAGTGGGTTAGATAAGGTTAAGGTAATACATTTCGTTGAAAGTTGAAGTTAATTAAATACAAAGATGAATTTCTATGGACACGTGGCTATTTTCTATTCATTAATAATAGCTAAATAGGGTTTATTTCTTAACATCGAAATTCATATTCACTTAAAAATTCTGAAACGAATATTACATCCACAAAAAGCATGCCACGTGGAACAGTCTTTCCGGATCTAGTATATCTTAAATATTTGGTGATTTGGTCTACTCTATCCTTTAATTACACGTAAATTCCGAGAATAACCCTTATTAATCTGCTTATTTAGATACAATCAGGATCAAGTACGGTTTTCCGTTAAATAGTATAGGTACGGTGTGTACTGAGACGTTTTGTTAGGAGTTTAAAACATATCCGGCTCCTAACCAAGCCGTTTTTCTACTTGTTAATTGTTATGCAGCCGATGTGTATAGTCTTCAATCAAAACGCGACATGTAGACAACTTTCCTCTCCATTGATCCTTACTCATTTAAATATGAGTGCTGATATTCTAATCAGAAAGTCTTCACTCGATCAATACTTGGACGGACAACTAACAATAGATATGTATCATCGGGATATACAAATATGCATCTATTATGGAGATTTGTATTTGTGTGTCTCGAGAAGATAGATCTATGATTTGTATCCGTAACATTTCAGTCGAGTATTGATCAAGTGAAGAAAACTTTCTAGTTAGAAAATCATTATTCTTTATATATGAGTCCTGTTCGTATGCACATGGGGTGGAGGATTGAAACTCTCCTCCCACAACTTAATATTTTCCATGTAAGCCGCAATCTAAGAAAATTTTCAGAGGAGAGATTTTAGGCATTAATTTCTTGTATTGTGAGTTATGTGGCATGTGTTGAGGTGTGGGAGGAGGGTTTCAATCCTCCATCGTAGGTGCATATGACCCAATCTCTTTAGATATATGCCCTCACATTTTCGACAATAATGACATATGTCTCTAAATCGATTTAATTAGATGTGACAATATACATTATGTATATAATATAATAGAGTGGACCTAGGGTGGAGTGAGGATTTTACCCATGTGAGGGAAATCAATAGTAGAATTTTTTTTTTTTTTTTTTTCTATGACAATTAAAAGTGAAAAATGATAATTGTGGGGGTAATTAAGAGTGAAATTTTTTTTTGTAGGGGTAATGGTGGCAAATTTTTTTTATCTACCCCTAAAATCTATCACAATGGCTCACTAATCCATAGAATTTCAAAATTTTTGTGAGGGCCAGTGCTACCACTTTAAATCCACCCCTCAGTGGACCCACTCCCTGGTCATCCTCTTTCTGGTTAAGGTGGTACAAGAGGAATGGTAATAAAATTTTTGGGACGTTATTGGAAAATGATAATAGAAAAATGACAATAAAGTTAGAGATGTAATATTAAAAAAGAAAAAAAAAAAGAAATACAATAAAGTAAAAACTTGTGTTCGAACAAAATTAAATCCTTACTACTCTTTATGGGGAGATAAAGGGAGTAAGGGTCAATGAGAGAATTTTAATTTTCTAGAGAAAAAAATGAAAATGAGAGATTGTAACCTTGATTTTTACAGATATATTGAAAGATTCTCATCATTGGACATCAGCAATCTTGCCAAATCAAATAAATTTTATTTTGTTCTCTTTTCTTTGATATGCATTTTAGTTATTAATAGGCATCGTCATTTCTCACAATTATTTTCTACGGTCTTTAAACTCTTCAATCGCTAAGTTAAACTTTTTACCATATTGAGTCTTGTCTATGACATATTGTAGAAAACTCTTGCTTTCATCTAATCCTATCTTACCCTTAAGATTTGAGGGCGATGAAATGTTAAGGTAAAAAAAAAGGTATAAAATTTTACCCTAGAGGTTGAAAACGACGGGTTTAAAACAAAAAAATCAAGAGTTCTTGACTAGAGATTGAAGATGAACATTTAGATAATTTCATGTTAGTCACTCAAAGAAGACCAAAGTCAAAAGGCATATCATTAGTTTGAAACACACGAGGTTGAATCAAATATCGACCAAAACTCTAAGAGTGTATGTTTAAATCTAACTATTGGATTTCTTTTCTTTATTAATTTAAAATTTAATTTTATTAGTTTTTTACTAGGAAAAGGACCAACACATGCTCTTTAGGTAAAGATCTCTAAAAACAATGGGCTCATACTAGTGTGCATCTCTAATATGTGAAGAAAATTTTATAAGATAAAAATATCATTTTATTCTTTATTATTATAAATATAAAAAAAATCCATCCAAAATTACTTATATAGTTAAAAAATTATTTAATGTGAAGTCCCATCACCAACAAGCAAGACCTATGCTCAAAGTGTCATCCCATAGCTGATGTAGTTGTCCTTATTCATGAGATCTAACTAAGTTGTATTTTTTGCATTTCTCGGGCATGTGAGAATGAAGAACAAATTTCGAGTGGAAACTCAACCAAGTTGTAAGAATTAAAATTATGTAACTTGACGTAATTGTAAGTGGATTTATACATCTAAATTGAATCTATCGGCAAAAAATGTGACTTCCTTGACCTTGATTTAGGTTTCAATAGATAAAACCAAGAGGCCGAATATGCAAAAGTGATCTAGACTAGGTAGGGGTGGAGTCAGGATTTTCCTATAGTGGGGGCAAACTATGGTCAGTTGTATGGTAAAGATGAATGATTTTATGGAGAAATTAAGAGGTTTTTAGTTAGTAGTTAAAGAAAATGATATTTAAGTCATTTCCAATAAATATTCGAGAAGTCCAGGTCAAGAGGCAATGTCATCAACTAAAAATTAAAGAGATGAGAGAGTGGGGACAAATGGGCATGTAATTAGTTGAAAATATAGGGGTGTCTCAAAGTTCTGTGGGGAAAAAATTGGAGGGAGGTGAAAGGGTGGGGGCAAATGGGGAGAGAAGTGAGGGAATGTGAACAAATGGGGCATGTAATTAGTTGAAAATATAAGAGTGTTCTAAACTTCTGTGGGGGCAAAAATTGGTGGGAGGTGAGGGTGTGGGGCCAAATGGGGAGAAAGGTGAGGGAGTGGAGACAAATAGGGCATATACTTAATTGAAAATATAAGGGTTTCCAAAGTTCTATAGGGGCAATTGCCCCCACTAGCTCCTTACTAGCTACGCCCTGAGACTAGGCATTAATCCCATAACTCCAACTAAAATGGTTTGTATATAATTTGAATTCACAAACCAAATAGGAAATGTCAACCTAGGACCCAAACAATTTAGTCATGACATATACATACCGAGGCCATATGGAGGAAGGATCATTCTGGTAAAAAATTAAATTCTATATATCTCGAGAAGAAAATGCAACACAAGTTGTTTGCCAAACACGCGCATTGCTACTGAGCCACCACACCATTGTAGTAACCAAGTTAGGATTTGGCAATTATTTTGGGGTGATTCATTAGTTTAGATTTGGATAAATTCAGAAGAGTTTCAAAAAATAATTGGGGAATTTTTTTTTAATGATGAAACCCTTAGGCTCGACTAGCAGGGGTGAGGCAATTTGTCTCTTAGAGCACCATGTCTTGCCCATAATCCTTCAACTATAAGCAATACTCACATAGCAGGTAAGTAAAATAAATCCCTGTGAGTGGCCAATGAAGGAGCTTCAACTCAAGACCTCTCCCTTCTAGAGGGATGCCTTGACCACTGTTCCCAACGCTCATTATTTATTTATTTTTTTTGTCGAGAGGGGAGGAGGATTATGCTATGTTTTTTAATTTCTTCTTCTAAAATCACCAAGTTCAATCTCCTTAAAAATCATATCTTCTTGAAATTTGAAGTAAAAAAAAAAAAAAAAGATAAATCTTAAGATTTAAGGATGGGTAACTAATTGGCAATTGGCTAATAATTCATTAATTCGAGGATTTAATTGAGTCATCCCTTATTTAGAGAATTTTTTAAATTGTCAAGAAAGAAAAAAAGGGCCCAAATCTATGATAGTCCCCAACATTAGATCTAGGGTTTGAGATTTTTTTATATTTGGATTTTGATCTAAATCTATAATCGAATTTAACTCAAATCCTACTAAGTAAAACCACATCATTCCACTTTGCTTTCACTTAATTTAGTGACAGATAATTCCAGGTCATTTAAAATTTTTCTCATATACTTCTTTGTTAATTGATATACTGTCATATTTTCTATTATAATCTTTTTATTTTATAAGTTTTTATTAAATGATAAAATAAAAAGATGTATGCAATAACTAATCGGGTGAGTTGCTTCAATAATGGGTCCAAAACGAGTTAAACACCGAGTCAATGCAAAATTCAATAGAGTCCGGAGAGTTTTAAATCATAAGTAGTTAGGTACAACTTTCTCCCTCTCTCTTTGTGTGTGAGTGTGTTAGTTTAAGCTCCGTAGCTCTCGTTCTCCTCCGCTTACTCCTCCAATAGAAATTTGAAACAATAAAATCACTCTCTCAAGTGGATAAGACCCTTTCGATCAATTCCACTAAATACGGATTTATCTCACCCAAATCTCATCTTAGATAAGAGAAGAATTTATCATTAAATCTCAGCCAAATCTCTCCAATTTATAAGGAAAAAACAGAGGGAAAGAAAGAGGATATAAGGAGATAGAGTTAGAAGAAGAACCTATTCTCTTTATTCTGATTCTACAACAGAAAATGATACTTGGGTTGTTGTTGTTGTTCTGTTCTGTTCTGCTCTTCTGTTTGAGTTCTCTGATTTGAGGAAGAAAAAAAAGCACAAAGAAGTTAGTTATTTCAGTTGAAATAAAAAAAACTATTACTTTCTTCACTTCTGATACTGCTCATGGTCTGCTTCAAAGAATTGGAAGTCAAATGGGTTCATGATCCAGTGATTGTTGGTGCTGGACCGTCGGGCCTTGCAACAGCGGCTTGTCTCAAAGATAGGGGAATCCCAAGTTTGGTACTTGAGAGGACTAATTGTATAGCTTCTCTATGGCAACTCAAGAGTTATGATCGTCTTCGTCTACATCTTCCGAAGCAATTCTGCGAGTTACCCCTCATGCCATTTCCTGCCAATTTTCCTACTTACCCAACTAAACAACTATTTGTGGACTACTTAGAGGAATACACAAGAAGATTCAATATAAAACCGAAGTTCAACGAGACGGTTAGGAGTGCAGAATTTGATTACAATCTTGGGTTTTGGAGAGTGAGGAGTGTGGGATTGAATGAGGAGGAAACCGAGTACATTTGTCCGTGGTTAATCATTGCTACAGGTGAGAATGCAGAGCCCGTCCTGCCAAAGATTGAAGGAATGAGTGAGTTTGTAGGGCCTATTGTTCATACAAGTTCGTATAAAAGCGGTGACACCTTTCGTGACAAAAGAGTTCTTGTTGTTGGGTGTGGGAATTCAGGAATGGAGGTTTGTTTTGATCTTTGCAAATGTAATGCTCGGCCTTCCCTTGTAGTCAGGGATACTGTAAGCATACTTAACCATGTTTTTTAAATTAATTTTGTCTCAAATTTATTAACATTTAAACAAAACCCAATTAGGAATTCTTCACTTTCTCCAAAATTTCTAAGATAACTGAAAAATACCCATTAAAGGATTTCTTACACTGTCACAAGAATTTGGACTCTGTAAGCAACACCCAATTGAAATTTTCATTCTTTTTTTTTTTTTTTTTTTTTTCTTTTTTTTCAATCTGAATTTTATTCAAATCCCAAAATGGATTCTATTTATACCCATAACATCAATAATCAAACCTTTAATGCAGAGTTGTTTTAAATGTTTCTATTATGAATCAAAACAATATGTAATTGTTGTGTTAGTAATAGTTTATTGAAAGAAAACCAACTCTGTCAATCTTTGTTCTTTCACTTTCTTTCTATACTTATTCCATGATTTTTTATTTATTTATAAAGAACCCTATTTGCAGACTAAAAGT
Organism: Akebia trifoliata; assembly: GCF_017979445.1. Classification (NCBI taxonomy): domain Eukaryota; kingdom Viridiplantae; phylum Streptophyta; class Magnoliopsida; order Ranunculales; family Lardizabalaceae; genus Akebia; species Akebia trifoliata. The sequence continues at coordinate 6,438,489 of NC_141386.1, read as the reverse complement.
ATGAAAATATATGGAATCTTGACCTAGAAGCAAGCCCTTGCATAAGGTTGTGGGGGGCTCACCCACCATCCTATCTATAGCTTCTCTTTAAAGTTTTTTTCGGGTACTTTTATTTTTGGTTGCAGGTGCACATCTTACCACGTGAGATGCTCGGCGTATCAACTTTTGGACTATCCATGTGGTTGCTCAAAAGGCTTCCTATACACATTGTTGATCGATTATTACTCATTGTATCTCGTGTCATACTTGGTGACACGGCTCAACTTGGTCTCCATCGGCCTAATTATGGTCCACTAGAACTCAAAAACATGTCTGGAAAGACACCCGTATTGGATGTAGGGACTCTAGCGAAGATCAGAGCTGGGGATGTCAAGGTATGTTGTGAGAATTCTCTCTCCAAGTGATCGAATGTTTTGTATCGGATATCTAAAGAATATACTCATTTATGTTCTCAATGGTGTAGGTGTGTCCTGGCATAAAGCGACTAATGTGTCATACAGCAGAGTTCGTAGATGGGAGTAAAGGGGAATTTGACGCAATCATCTTGGCAACTGGTTACAAAAGCAATGTCCCGTCATGGTTAAAGGTATCTTGTTTTTTTTCTTCTTTAAATTTTTCACATTATAAAGAACAATCTTCCATACTAAAAATGATTGATGGGACTGAAATTCGAGTTGTTTTCAGGATAGGGATATGTTTTCGGAGAAAGATGGGCTACCTCGTAAACCATTTCCTAATGGATGGAAGGGCGAATGTGGGTTATATGCAGTGGGATTCACTAAACGTGGACTACTTGGTGCATCAATGGATGCCACGAGAATCTCGCAAGACATCGAACATTGCTGGAAAGATGAAGCTAAGCATCTCAACTTCTTTCACTCGTCATCAAAGTTGAATTTTTGAAAGGGACAAAGATTTTAGGACCTCTTGGTGATTAAAGTGGAAAGAGAAGAATCTTTGTGGTGCCTTTGTAATTGTAACAAATGTGGTACCAAAGAAGGTGCTCCTCCATTTGAGGAAGAAGAAAAATTGGATCTTGAATTTCTATCCTTTCAATGGGGTAGACTCCTTGGGAAGGATGAATTGAGAATGAAAAAAAGGTATTTCAGTTGTAGGGGACCTCACCAATTTGTACATTCTATTTTCTCTAACTAGGGACGACTATTTAGAGTGAGAGAAACAGAGGGGTGATATGGTGTGGGTATTTGATTCCAAGGTGGTTGGTTGTGTACTTCAACCTATATTTCCATTGGGTTTTGGGATGTGAGAGTTTTTCAGAGTAAATTTCTTGTAAATATTGATTCTAGATTGAGTTTGTGCAATTTAACAGACTAACTATCCTACTTGTTTTCTCCAAGTTTTTGCTCTAAATTAGATTGTTAAAATCACTTGATGAATTCAATTTTGAGCTACACACCATTAATGCATTAGGTGGTTAATAATGTATTTTTCGTGGATCGAATTATATTTCAAAATAAAAGAAAGAGAAGAAACATCCCTCAGAGGACCATATTTCAGGGCCCATTTAACACCCCATAATTTTTTTATGCCAAGTGGGTCTCATCAGCAACACAGACCACAACTACTCTTTCATGTCTCAATACGACCCCTGCCCATGCTTTGATCCCTACCAACACACCAGTCAGTTGTACCATATGGTTGAGGGTTTGTGGTACACAAGAGAAGGATGGCATGGAGGATTAAGGAGAATTTGCTTTGGCAAAACTTTATTTCTTAATAATAGTTTAAGAGGTTTACGATCGAAAATGGATAAAGAAATGAGCGAAATGTATGATAATTCATAAAATCTTGACAAGAAGATGGGGAAGTCTACAAAAAGGCCAAATCTTGGATGTAAAATTAACTAAAATGGAATAGGTGGAGAGTAAGGGTGATTAATCAAGCTTGGGTGTTGGTTAACAAGGCCCTAAATGACACAAAAAAGTGTGGAAGATGACACAAAACTTCCAATCCCGTGTAAGTATATATTCTAGGACATCGGTGTAGTACCTCTCGAAGATGAATTTTTTTAAAATCAAAATCACATAACCCATACTGACTGAAAAATCATCCACATTTTTTGTATTTGCATTGTACCCCACAGATTGCCCTATAACATGGAATCTGTGAGAATGGTGGAAGAATAGTCACAATATTTTCCGAATTTTAACAAGGATATGGAAAAAGTGGTCGAAAATGGGATCTTTCGGAAAAAAAATTGGTTGGTGGGGAAAAATTGGTGATATTTTTTTTTTACTTTATCCCTCTGCTCAATTTTCTTTTGGCCCATCCCTTCCCCAAAAAAGTTTCCCAAATTGGACTCGAATTATTGTTGGAAGTGCTATGTATCTCAAGGTATCGGATTATGGGAAATATCCTCCACGATAGTTTTGTGACAGAGATGGTGCTAGGTTTAGTGGATTAAAATTTACACTGAAACTAATAATGTTATCACAATGAGGGCTCACAATTCTGTGTTAAAAAATTGTTAAAAGTTAGATTTAAAAAATGTTTCAAAATTAAGATCCAGAGAGTTGAGAATATAGAACAAAACTTCAAGATTTGTGATGATGCTAATTAGTAAAAAAATTAACTTAAAATTATTATATAGAATTTCAAAAATAGCATTAAACCTAGATTTCCACTAATGATAAGTCACAATTATTTTAACTAACTGTTTAAAATTTAAAGGATATCTTACTAAAAAATGGTGGAGAAAGATGGTTTCTATACCATGACTATGATAGTGTGACAAAATTCTCATTTTATTTTAAAAGTTGCGATTAATTCATGATTTTTTCAATTGACGATTTAATCATAACTTATTCACAAAGCTTCGAAAAATAAATTTTCATTTTATATTTTAATATAAAATTTTGTAATTTCATTTAATATTATGTTAAATATTAACATATTTTTTATTTTTTATTTTTTTCTTAATTTTTTTTCCAAAATTTTGCCGATTTTTCCTGAAATTTTCCCTTGCCAAATTTTCTCTAATCAAAACTTTGCCATTGGATTTACAATGGGGCTCTTGCCTTCATAAGCATTTTTAAAAACTGTAAGGATTTATATGCTACTGTGACTAGATTAGTGGCAAAAAACAAAATCCTCCACTCTTTCAGCCACAAGAATTTTTAAAATTTATAAGGGTCTTAATTGCCCCAGATAGACAAAATCTCAATTTCACCCGTCCATAGTTATAAGATTTTGAAAATATTTACAAAAATAATAAAATATTGTTTTGACATCAGCTGATAGTTAATTTTCTTTGAGACAATGACTGCATAGACCTATTTTTTGAAAATATGTACTAAAATATCCCTTCTATAAAAATATGGACTCTTTAGTATTCACTTTATCAAATATTACTTTTTCAACTATTTTTGAGGTTTAAAGAAACGTGTTTATTTGAGAATATTTGAGGTATTCCTATGTTTTAAAATTAATGACATGCCCCTTGATTATGATTATCTCTTATAGATCAATGAAAAAAAAAAATCATTCTCTTCTTTTCTAGTAATCTTTAACTCATATGGATGATGGTGAATACAACAATGATGATGATGATGGAGATGAGTATGGTCATCATCATCATCAAACTTATATGTTCTACGTATATTAGATTTATTAAAATCTATAAATAATTTTAACTAGTTAAAACATAATTTTAAAATTCGATTTGAATGTTCATTGAATTGATTCAACTCAAAAATTAGCAAGTCGAGTCAAATACGATTATATTGAACTTATAACATCTTTTAATAAATAAATTATTTTTATTTTTATTTTTCACATAAATATTAATAACGAAACAAATTGATCTAAGTTTTTTATTTAACCCGGTATATTCATAGAAGAAACCACTTTGAAGAGTTGTTGAAAGGGTATTTCAAATATTTTCCTTTAAAAAATCTTCAAGAGATCCTTTATAAATTAATATTTTAGTAAGTAGGACTTAAACAGTCAGTATTATTTACTAGGGAACTATTTGATACATATTCTCAATAAAGAATCTTTCATTGTCATTGTCCTATTTTCTTTTGTACTCTTATTATAAGAAAGAATCATGCTGGAGTGACATTGAAATTGACATCGTTTTACACAGTGGTATGCACATAACCATAGATGCTTCTCACTCGTATCTCAATGAAAATCATCTATGATTCTGGACACACATCCATGTCAGAATGTATGAAACGATGTCAATTTGAATATTACTTCAGCATTTTTCTATACAAAAGGGTTAGGTTCCATTGACTTAAAAAATAAGACTCAATAAATGACACAAGATCTTGATTGAATATAAACAAAATCGAACAGTTCAAAATTATTCTCAAGATGAATATCACCTGGATATGCATCATTGGGACACACGAAATCCCACTCTTTGGATGTTGTGCTTACACGGTTCAGATATATCATGTTTTATTTCTTGGGCCAATAGAACATAACCCCAGGTACAAATAATTTTATAATTTATTTTAAAATTATGAAAATACCTATTTTACCTTCTTCCTAAGATGATCGACACCACTATTTTCCATTTTTTGGTAAATATTAACAAAACTTATACTTTTTTTAATCTACTTTCTTATAATAAGGTTATAAAAGAAAATTAACTATTAGGTAAACTAGAAAATTTATTATTTCGATAAATGGTCGCTAACTAAAATGGAATTTTATTATTTTGATAAAATCTGATAATTAGGTAATGTCACCATCTTTCTTTACCATTTTGGTAACAAAAATTAATTAAAATATGTTTTCTATAACTATTCCTTTATGAGAGATATTTTAAGAAATTAGTTAGGAGAGGGGTTAGGGTTGCAAGATATTTGGGTGGTAGGAATTATTCCGACCAAATGGGTTGATGAGCACATCCCATATAGAATCTTTGACTTGATAAAAAAAAAAAAACATTTAAGAGAGAGAAGGACAACTGTCAACATCAAAGAGGTTAGAGAGTTTCTTCTTCAGAAATTCCATTTAGACCAACTAAGAGGGCTACAGAATAAATGGAGGACCCATTAGATCTCTAATGGCCGTCCTTATTGGGTCCTTTGGCATTTATACCATCAACAATATAAAAAAAATTGACTGACAAACCACAAAATGCCACACGTACTCACTTCTTTAATTAAAGCTTTAGCTAGAAGTCCAAAAGGAGGATTCATCAACCAGCTTGTGAACCTTACCTCATGCACTGTTCATAAGGTACAAATGGCCCCTCGCTTGTTATAGCCTTATCATGCGCATGGTGCACATGCTCATCTATTGGACCATCATCTATATATAATTGATAGGTTTAATACTTTTAATGTAGGTGGTCCAATAAAAATTAATCCTAACCATTGGATCAACATACTTTTCTTTTGACCATTTTTTATCATTATGACATCAGGCAAAAGTCGATCGGATGGCTAGGGATGGTTTGAGCCCAAAGTGATGATGGTTGAAGAAGAACGAAAAGGATATGGTTGGCTTTCATCACGATGTAAGGACGGATTGGTAGGAAAGTGCTAGTGTACCAATTGATTATGATTAAATCCTATCAATTGAATGAATGGTCCATATCAATGTCATCACCATCGTTGTCATCATCATCATTATCATTATCATTATCTTTGTCTTTGTCTTACTCCAAATATTAGGATTATCAACATGATTCATATTTCTTTATTAAGGTCATTTCGAATAATTTCCTTTTAACTTGATTCAAATAATTTTTTAGTTTCTCTCACTCTTTAAAGCCTTTCCACTTGAACTAAAATGATTCTTCCTATTGATGTCATTGTTAATTGCAATCATAGTGTAGAAATAATCAAAATTTAAAGAAAATCATGATTAATTCGTGTTTTTTTCAATTGACAAATCAATCCTAACTTATTCGTTTAAAAATATATTTGTATTGTGTGTAATGTAAATTTTTTGTCTAATATGAAATTCTATTATTTTGTTTAGTAGATCATAACATTGAAATTGACATCGTTTCTGACATTGCTGACGTATATGTGTCTATAGAATAAGAGATTCTTTTCATCGAGATAAGAGGGACAGGCATCTATGCTTTTCCATATTTTTGTTTGAGCAAAAATGTACAAATTTGAAAAGGAAATTAAAATTGCCAAGGAATCGGGGATCCACTTGGCACTTTCTTACGTCTCTTTTGTGATCATTTTATCTCAATCAAATTCAAGTAAAGACTTGATCTTATCAAAAGATTTAACAGTTAATAATCAAATAAGTTTATCAAAATATAATATTTTATTATTGTGGATTTGCATTAAAACTCATATTTACAATGCCAATGGGAATTCAAGTAGTCAATATAATTGAAATTCCTATTAAATTAAAAAATTACATAGACATGGAATTTAATTCAAAATAAAATTTATCTACTTCCAATAAAATAATCATTGCATTAGAATCCAATTGATGATATAATGTTTGACAAAGAAATAGTTGAGTTCCTCTTTAGCCTTAGTTAGGAATTTAACCAATCATCTGCTTAGGCAAATCTATCAAAATCGTTGAATAAAAATCTAGAAAAATAATCTAGATGATCAATAGAGAAAAATAATTGAAATGGGTGAAGAAGAGTGTTGTAGAGAAAAAAAAAATTTAAGGATTACATATAAAATAGAAATAAGAAAAAAATTAGGAGAGAGATATGAAAGGAAGAGAGGGAAATGAGGGTGACATATGGAGGAAAAATAAAAAAAAATAGGAAGAAAAAGGTATAAGAGATAGGTAGGAAATCTGGGAGTAGATTCTTTAATAAATCAAGAAATAGAAAGATGATTTAATACTCTCTTCTTTAATGAAGAGAAGATGTATATTTGATGATATTTCTAGAGGTGTATTACAATCAAAATAGAGAAGGAAAACATCCAAGAATTAAGAGATATACAACTAAACATAATAGGAAAATAATTATTATCGTTGCCCCTGGATGTAGGCAATTTTGCCGAATCATGTAAATCTCTTGTTTTTTTTCTCTATTTTAATTTTCGTAATTTATCAATCTTGATCAGTCGTTGGAAGTTTTTCCACAATAAAGGTTTATCTTGACATTTATCATTGTCACTGCTCATTCATTTCATGACATGCATCCAATGAATTTATAATTTTTTAATGGCTCAACTTATAATAAAGTATGAATGATCTTATCAATTTCTTGTAAAATTTAATTTCTTTTCAATTACTCATGTAAGAAAAAAAAAAGTCTTACTATCTTACATATTAGTGACAATATAATTTTTTTTTTTTCTATGGATGAGACTTCAAAGGAATGAATAATCATGATATTTCATTTTTCAATCCAACTAATTTTACCATACTTTTATCTTTAATATCAAATTTTTTTTTTTTTGAGATTTTGAGATTCTTAGATTCAAAGAAACGATGATAATGATAATGATGATGATGCAAACTAATAAAGCTGTCACCAAATACCCGTCTTCTGTCCATTCGAACAACAGACATTGCCATTTGGGACATCAAAAGAACCTCTCAATCGATCGTATCTACGATACTCTCATCTACGTACATCAATTGGTACCCTCCCATACATAGTTTACACCAATACCTAAAGGTAGAGACCCATGATTAGTAAGAGCTTTAGAAAATTTTTACTCTACTTCTAAATCATAAAATGTTGAAAATTGAATCTAGAGTTAATAAAACTTTGGTGCTGTGATTTTTCTTTGATTTTCAATATGATGAAGAAGAGAAGAAGTGCAATTTTTTTTGTTTTGTTTTTTTTTTTTTTAGTGCAATCAAGACTGTGAAATGCAAGAAATTTTTTGAAGTGATGGAGTGCAATTAGTTTTAGGTGATGTGCAACTGGTCAGCCCTTAAAATATTAATTAAAATACATCATAATAAAGGGTAGCATCGACAACCAACACTTAGGGAGTCAACTTTTTGTCTTATATGGGTTCGAAGTTTTAGATTGTGATGATTTTTTGTGAAGATGATTGTTATGATAATATGGAGATCATCTCACAAATAACCAGCATAATCATAAATTTTTAATCCATATGGGACAAAGCAGTTGAGTGTTGAACGAGACTCTCGAATAAAATAATAACTCTATTCTCATCTCTAATTATTTTTCAACTAGGATGAAAATTAGATTCTTATTCTAATGACATATAATATCATCAGAATAGGAGTCTAACCCGAAATTCAACCAGACTCACCCATTGATTGCATGGAATATTTTGATTAGGTGACAAGTGTCAATTTCATTTTGGACATTAGATAAATAATTCAATCAATTGTACCCACAATTTACCAAAATAAGAACAAGACAAGACAAGTGGTCACCTTACAAGTACTCCTTAAGTTTATCCTTATATTGGTTCATCTCTATTGTCTAATAATCCATGCATACCCCGGGGCTAGGCTACTTTTTCAATCTTTAGGGGCCACCCCTAATATCCTGCCCGATTACTTTGGTCCAGCACAAAAGGAAAGCATGATTAACACTTTACTTTTGACCATATGTTGATATCTTCTTGTTGAATATGGTGGTCCCAATCATAGATTTTTGAACTTTTCTAAGCTCATTTTGCGCTCTCCATCAAACCTACGGCTGTAATGGGTTGAAAATAAAAAAGATCTCCTCAAGAATCTCTAGGAATTTCCTTAAATCACAATTGTGTTTGTTCATTGGTGAACCTCTAACGAGTTTGGAGACATTTGAGGCTCCCCATCAGCTTGACCTTTAAAATTGAGGAAAAATATAATTTTTCTAGAGATCAGTTCTAATTTTCTAAGGATTAACACCTTTGTCTTAGGGATTCATTTTTCTTTAGAATCCTTAACATCCTCAACATTAGATTGTAGGTAAAGAGCCTCACCCATGGGTTAAGATGCTAATTTTCCATTTTTTTTATTGGATAATACTAGTCTCAACCTAATTGACGTTTTCCATCAACTTGACTATTGGGATGCTAGGGTTTCCCAAGAAAAATGTATCCCTAAGAAAAAGTATATTAATCTCTAAGAGACCAGCACTAATCTTTTGAAAACTTGTGTTTTTTCACTTGTCTTAATCGTCTGTTTCACAATTAAGATTACAACAATCATTTTATTTTTCTTTCTTTATTTATTATTATTATTATTATTATTTTTTTTAATTTCTAGTCCTTATTGAAATTTTAATAGCGACATTCTAAAATATCACATCCCTCAATCTATCCATCAACTACCTTAATATAGTCTTATTAAACTATTTATTATTGTTATTATTATTATTATTATTATTATTATTTATTTGGGGTTCCAAACTGGAGGCCTAACTAGGAGGGGTGAGGCAACTAGCGACTTAGAGTACCATGCCTGTCTGGTCCAAATCCCTCGGATACATGCAATACCTCACAAATCACACATCATAAATGTGAAAAAAATCCCGATGAGAGATAAATCCATGAATAGTTGGTTGGATCTAATTAACATAGTCAGACTAGATATTGCTATTAGTGATTATGGGCATGTCACGTGAAGGAAAAATAGAATTTAAGATAATTTGTCATTTTCAAGTTTCCCTTGACGTAGAATAACTAGTGTCAGTTAACTTAGTTGGTACATGTTATGGTTGATAACAATGTTTGCACATGTTGAGGGGTGAGGCAAGACGTTCGGTTGTCCATTGTCATAAAATGTAAGTCTTGCGCATTATTTTTGTTAAATAAATAATTATAATAAATAAAATATTAAATATTAACTTTTTGAAAAATTAAGTAATTACCACATATTCTTAAGTTTCAAATCAATACAATCAAATTCTAACTTTTGATCCATTTCAATAAATAATAGTATAAAATATAATTTATATAATAAAATAAATGATGGATCCCATCCCTTTATTTCCCAAATAAATAGAGGTTAAGATTTAATCTCACAACAAATCTTGAGAATAATTTTACCTCTATTGTCTTTCCTTTCTTCCTTTCAAAGATTATCCTTCTAACCTTTTGCCTTTCATCCTCTACCCCTCTTTCAAATAATACCCTTTGAATTTTATTATTTTTCTTATATAAAATTTTTTCTAAATAAAACCTTTCCAACTTTACTTTCTTTCTTCATATACCCTCTCATAGAAGATGTTCAAAGTATTTTATAGTTGAATAGTAGATGAAATTTCTATAGTAACCAACTATTGTATGTTTATTAAAAAATATAGTTAAATTTTATTTATTTTTAAATAACTTTTTTTTATATATAATAATAAATATCAAAATAATTATTTAAAACTCAAATATATATATATATATATATATTTTTTTTCAGATGCAATTATTCTATATTTGATTTTAATTTTAAGTATTTAAATTATGGTGCATCATAACAACAACAACAACAACAAACAAATGAATGAAAGTAAAGAAGAAATTTATAAAACTTAATTAGTAAAACCAAGTAGTAAAGAAGATAGAAAAGAAAAATACAAAAAGATGAAAAAAATAATATTATTTATAAAAATTTAGCTTGAGAAGTAAACCTTAAAAAAAAGAACACAAAAGGCACGTGCCTATGCATTGATTGACAATAGAATCCAGATCCTATGCACCTAGGGTGGATGAACGAAACCCTCCCCCCACACCCCTCCATACATGACACGTTACGTAAGTTGTCTCTTTATAAAAGGAGACTTCCATCGCTAAAATCTTTTCGGAATTTAATAATATTCCTCCTTTTTTTTTTTTTTTTTTTTTTGTCATTTATGATAAAATTTTGATTTTATTCAGAATATCCTTCAAAAATTAAAATTATTAGATAAAAAATCATAATTTTACTATTAATTCAGCTGCAGAAAGAAACTTTTGAGATTCGAAAATGCTTAAATGACAAAAAGTATTTAGCTTCTCACAAATCTGACGTGAGATGTGCACATAATCATAGATGTGTTTCCTCATGCGATACGAGTAAAAATCATCTATCAATATATATATACACGTCCACATCAGAATTGTGAGAATCACAATAAATCCTATGTCACCCCAACACGACTCTTTGAGATTAGACCTCATCATGCAACTTGCACGGGTAAACCTAATATCGTCAATTTCACAAAAGGGTATTACTAAAATTCCCAATTCCCAATTTTTACGAAAGTGCCAACTAACTTGATTGGTAACGTGTATGGGCAATGATACTGTAGAGCAGGGTTCAATTCTCACCATCACCACCAAGTTATTGGTTGATTTCATTAAAAATAGGCTTATCAGTTGCAATCCAAAAAAATTTATTAATATAAAAAAAAAAAAAAAAAAAAAAAAACATAAACTAGAATTTTCTAAATTTACAAAGTGAAAAAAAAAATTTTAAATCAATTATTGGAATTATCATTAAAAAATGATTGAATTTGACTAATAAAATATACATACGACCAGGACTGTACAATATACCCAAAACCCTAAACTCGGACCAAACCTGAAAGCATTCGGATCAAAAGAAATATTGGAATCCGACTTCACCCTCCAAAATGCGGACCGGACTGAAAATCAACTTAATACCCAAAACCGATCGAACTAAAACCCAATTTTTTCAACAAAAAGAAAATTGAAAATTTTGTAAAAATAAAAATTTAAAGAATTTATTCAAAATGCTTATTCTTTTAGTTTTGAATGTATTTCTAGAAATATATTGAAGAAAGATGTAGTTAAAATATTTCAATCAACAAAATTAGAAATAACAAATATGTTACAAAATGTACATGGTAAAATTTGCTTAACTTTTTGATTCATGGACTTCTATTCAAGATATATTGTATATGTGTGTTACAACACATTTATAAATAATATTTAGAATATAAATATAAGAATAATATATCTTTTTATATTAAATTGAAAACATCATGACTTAGTAATTAGTAAGACTATAAAAAAAATTTAAAAGATAATAAATTTTTTAATAAAATTATAAAAATTCAATTATATAATGTAATTGTAAATTTTTTAATAATATAGATACGATTCTATTAACTATAACGTTTTAAAAAATGCAATCAGAGGTTTTCTGAAGAAATGTTATGAAAACAAACAATAACATTCTTTAAGCTCTATAATTATCAAAAGAATTGCATTTTTAAAACACTATAAATTAGGTGATTTTTATAATGTGCAAGAAAACGCTACTAACAAAGGATAGCATTGCTAATCACAACGTTCAGAAAAATGCTATAAAAACTAAATCATAGCATTTTTTGAACGCATGAAAGGTGTTTTATGTTATAATGAAATAGAGATAAAAGAAGATAAAAAATTTAACTGGTTTGTTAAAACTACAATTGCTTGTTCAGGAGTAAAATATCTTACGTCTGTAGAATTTTGTTTACAATTGAATTCAATTAAAGAAATTTTAAATTATAATTTTGAAAATCAAACTATTATTAAAATGACTTAAAAATATATTAAATATTAAAAAATAAAAATTCCTACAATCTTAGCATTTGATTTAATTATGGACCATAAATATAAAACTAAGGTTTTAGAAATTATTTCTAGTTTAAGTAATGATATTGATCATGAATATGAATTAAATAGAATTAAAAAAAAATTATTTGAACGTTATAAAATTTATGAATCTCTATTAGATGCAACTCGTAGAGATTATACCCCACCAACATCATCATTTTCTTTTGGTTTTAAATCCACTTTTTATCAAGTATATAAAAAAAGTTATAGCTTTTACCTAAAATAACTCAACAATCGAATTACAAAGTTTATTTAGATTCTGATCCCATGAAAATTTGGGATAACTGTACTTATAATGTGTTTGATTGGTGGAAGGGATATAGTGTACAATATCGTGTTTTATCTGTGATGACAAATGATCTACCAACGGTATTTGTTTTTACAATGACTTTTGAATCGACGCTTAGTATGGGTAGAAGCGTTCTATCTACGTATAGAAGTAATCTAGTTAATTTGTTTGAAAGATTGGTAGTTAGCCGAAAAGGAGGGATAACAAAAAAAATTTGATTTAGATGAATTCAAACAAGCATTAGATGAATTCAAAATCTGATTTTTTTTTTTTTTTTTTTTTTTTTTTATTAATTTGGGTTGAGTTGTGCATATGATAGCTAAATAAGTGGGTGCCAACTTAATTTGTATGTAATCAAACTATTATAATATAGTACCTCCCATTTTTGTAATTGTAATTAATTTAATTTTACAATTCATGTAATACAGTCAATATAATGCACTCAATGTAATTTGACAATTTTATTAAAATAAAGTATGGTTGAAGTTTAAATTATTTATTTTATAATGTCTAATTAGTTGTAAATTAAATAAGTATATATATACAATAAAACACAACTGAGTTGATACAATTGTGAGTCAAACCTTTGTGTGGGACTCACTTTAATCATCATATTGTTTTTTTTCTTTACCCCTCAACTATCTTTTCACTCCTCTTATTTTATTATATTTTCTCTTTTATCCCTTTTAACTTATTTTATTATTTTTCATATTTTACCTCGTTAACTTCAATTTTTTTAATAATACCATTCTAACTTTATATTTTTTATTTTACCCTTTTAATCTACTTTATTATTTTTTATCTTTTATTCTTTTAACCTTAATTTTTTTTTAATAATACCACAAACTCGATTAGGCTTGACCAAAACCTATTAATTTTGTGTTGTTTTCGATTCGTGTTTTCGTATCATATTAAAAGTGCCACCACCTACTCAAACTTTATTTTTTCTCATAACTCAAGAGAGGATGCTCGTGTCATAGGCATGGGTGAATGCTAGTATTTAATAAAAGAAAATCGTAAAGTCCACTTATGGTGGATAAACATCCCATCCATTAATCATAACCATCATTTTATTGCTTTCCTCCCCCTTACAACTTGATTATCTTTACTCTCCTCCCCACTTCTTTCCCTTTTGTAATAATACATCTCTAATTTTAATATCTTTCATCTTTTACCCATTCAACCCTAAATATTTTATAATAATGTCCCTCAAATTTTATTATTTCTCCTCTTATACCCCCTTAACCTCCCAGAGAAGATGTTTGTGATGTTGGCACGGGCAAACTCTAGCATATATATGGGTTAGGTTCAAGTTTTTTCTTATATGACTAAAAAGTCTCGAAATGGACTGATGTTTTGTGAGGAATATCTCTATGGTGAAGAGATCATCCTCACAAAAAAAGAGTCAATTCTGAAACTCCTAACCTTGCGAAAAGTGGTTACAAACTAACGATAAAAAATTGATGATCAACAATTCTTCAACTTATAAATTAGGTTTAAACTCTTAGAATGAACTAATTTTTTGTGAGGATGATTTCCTTACCATTGAGATCATCCTCACTAAAAATTAACTCATTCTAAAACTTTTAGCCCATATAGGACAAAACTTTGTCTCTTGAACCCATCCTATATATATAGATAAAATTTGTTATTATGGGTATCCCCTCCCTTCAAGTGAGACTAATCCCACGGTTACAATATAAGTATTATTATAAGTTAAATCTTATAATATAAGTGTTTTATAAGTTATATAATTCATAAGTTATTTTTAATTTTATTTAAGTCTTTTTTTTTTTTAAATCAATTTTTTTTCGAATTTCAATTCTCACCCGAACCCTTATCCAAACTGAAACGAAAAAAATAGGGTTCGGTTATAATAGTTGTAATATAATCCAAATTGAACTTGAACCAAAAAATTTAGTTCGACTTAATCTGGGTTTACCAGAATGTACACTCCTATATATAACTATCAAATGGCAATGAATATCATCATCATTATCAAAATCTTATGTCAAAGATTTGATGACATGTAAAAGAATTTTGTTCTTCCATTCAATTCTAATGAAGATATTCATCAAACGTGCAACCCACATGGAAATATATTCTATTGGGATTTCATAAAACATATCATTAGATAGGCTAGGTGGAAAGATAGTCCATCAACTTTGACTTATTGTAGAAAATTCTATATATCTTCAAGTTCTGAAACCCATTCAACCTCATCTATTGTCTTCAACCTTTTGAAAAAGAAAAAAAAATATCTTCTATCAAAAAATCTATCGTCTTTAATTTCAACAAAAATCCTAACTTGTTATTGAGATATGAATGTCGAATAAAGTTGCCTTGGACATTAGGTTGAAGATGATAGTCCTCCCAGTTGAAGATGAGGACATTTAATTTTTTTGGTCATGATTTTGGCGATTCAATAAGCCATTTTTCGTTTAAAGATATTATTTTCGAAATCATTTATATAGACATTTTAATCATTTTTTAAAACAATATAAATTAATTAATTATATGAGAGATTTAGCGAGCAAACCTATTTGTTGCCATTTTATTACAAAAACTCCCTTAATTTATCAAGTTCTTTGCCAAGCAAACCTAACTAGCATGACTAGCTTTGTAAGATTTCAAATCTTACCAATGGTATTTGGGCCCACATGGATTATCAAATTGGAAATCTAACACCACATACTTCTAGATTTCATGGAAAAAATCAGATTAAAAAGAAAAAGAGAAATTCAAAAATAAAAAATCATTTTTGAGCTTGATCCAGGGTATCGAAAATGATGGCTACCAAACTCCCAAATTTAAATTTTGAATTTAATGGTGAAAAGTATTATTTTTTTTCGAAGTTCTTAGAATTCTCTCAATAACCCTATGACATTAAATCATATTTTTTGGATAACACAAAATGATGAGATCAAGATCCACTCCAAGGTACGTTGAGTAACAAATTAACCCATCAATTTGAATTTTAGGACGTGGATCCCCACTTCAAGGTTTGCTACGTAACAAACTTGATAAAGTAAAATTTCCTTGGAGTTGTCAGAAATCGAGGGGAGTTTTTGGAAAATGCAACAGTTAGGTCTACCAGGTAAATCTTTCTAATTATCTCTTCTTCTTGACTCTTGAGATTTGAAGGTTAACTAAGATAGAAATTTTTAAGTAAAATGGGGGTGTATATTGGGATAAATTTTGATGTTTCAAAAAAAAAAAAAAATGGTGGAATTGCATGACAGTGGGAGTACAGTAAGGGAAGCTCTCTTTCTCTAAAACCACGTAAGCATACGTAGATGAAAAGGGCAAGACATTCAGGCGGGTGGCGCGTGAGACAAAGAGAGTAGAACGAGACGTCAGAAGCTTGGGAGGTTTGAAGAGATTGCACATTCTCAAGGAAGGAATGTTGAAAGAGAAAGCTCATTAATTACATCTCTCTCTTTCTTTCTTTCTTTCTTTCTTTGGGACCGCCACTTCCACCACCTTTTTTCAACCCTTCCTTCACATGTTAAGGATCCCAACCTTAGGGCTCTATACACACAGACACACACACTCTCTCTCTCTCTCTTTCTCTCTTTCTCTCTCTCTCTCCTATAAATAGGGTAAATTAGACATACCCCATTGGTTTTCAAACTGACGACATTGAGATACCGTTGACTTCAGTTTTTCACTAGACTACTTAAAATGATCAAAACATGGTTTCAAAACTCGTCCATACCGAGATGTATTCTCGGTATTGGGCATGATGAGATGGACGGACAAGTCAAATTTTAGAATGAGATATAAAATTCCACCTTAATTGTTTATTTTTTTTTATTTAGAAGTTTCAAACGTATCGAAAAACTCATCTAAAATGACTTGGTATTTGACATCGACAAGATGAGATGGAAATCGAGTTTTAAAATCATGGATTAAAATAAAAGTCAAAGAATTTGTATTTACATCCATGTTTTTCTTTGACTTACATCCATGTTTTCACGAATATTTGGAGCTACCCCTTTGTGATGACATGCCTTTGACCAAGGTCTTCTCATATAAAATAATGAAAATGACTAAAAAACCCTTAATTTTTCTTCCTATAAATTAAATAGTCATATTTAGTCTCTTCAGTGCGACCATTCTCATTTCATCATCATCATCATTACTATCACAATCCCCATCATATATCTTACCATACGTGAGATTCAAGATGACTAATTTTGAGAAGAAAAGTCAAGTATTTTTAGATCATTTTTATCAGTATATAAGAAAAGACGGAGAGGAGATTTTTTACTCACAAGAAAGTTAATCCGTGTTTCAAAGAATCTTGGATGACCAATCCACAATATGGAAAATCCATATTCGATGGGTCCAAGGCTGTCAAATTTCATAAATTTGACAAACCAATGAGTCGAATTTTTCATTGCCGATTTTTTTCTTCAATGGGCCGAAATCATCAAATTAATGGAAGATGAAAGAAATTTGATGGCTCTAAGCCGTCGAATCTAAGAAACATAAAAATTTCAACGGCCCTAGACTATCAATTTGGTTTCTAAAATTCGTAGGCCTTGACCCATTAAATTTTCTTGTCAAATTTTCTAATTTTTCATGTAGTGATCACATGAAACCGTAATTTTGCAATTTGGGGATACTATCAATACACGTCAGTTAGTGTGATTGGTCGATTTAGGAATCTGTGAAATCCTTGATTGAGTTTTCTATGAACAAAAAATTAGTCAAGACTAAGGCAAGTGACATGTCATCAATCTTAACATGTAGGGGTATTTCAAATAGAGTAGGGATCCAGAATGGTGTCCAGAATTGAACCAAGGTCAGATGGTGCCCCATTTTATGTGACGAGGTATTTTTTGGGATCCACTAACCATATGGATATGTGGTCCATGCCTTGGTGAACTTACATACCAAAAATCACATCATTTGATAACTTGTATCTAGTAGATCTAAGCTCTTAAAAAAGAGTTTAAATACAACGATTAGAAATCATTCTTAAGACAATGCTATAATCAATGGATGCACATCACCAATCAAACTGATCTTTTGTGTAGTTGTGTATTTCGAGGGGGAAAATCTACAATTCTTGCAAGGTACAATCAGTTGAGTTTTAAAATGTGGGATCTCAAATTTCATAATTTTTTGTGAGGAGATACATTAATAAATTTTCTAAAAAATACGGTCCACTAGTTCATTTTTCCATACTTTTAAGCCTAGAAGTTGAAAGCAATGGTTTTTTGGATCATTTTGAGCTAGTCTCTCAGTGAAGACCAAAGTCAAACAATATACGTCATCCGTTGGAAAATTCTGGGGCATCTCTAATTTTAACTCAAATCCACAGGGGTGCCTTATCTCTTCTGTCTCTATCTAAGCTATTGCCACTCTCCATGTGTGTGTGCATGTGATAGAGACGTAAGATTGGTTTTCTTATTTCCTTATAAAACTGAGCAAATCCATGTGAAAATCTCTCTTTTCCTTTCCTCTCTTTCTCTAATTTTGTATATCTATCTCCTAAGCGATCTATCAACATGGATTCCTGTGACTACGACAGAGACAGTTAGTAAAGACGGATCTTTTATATCCTTTTTTGTCCTCGAAACATGTGTAAGAGAGAGAGGACTACATGCTTGTTTAAAGGAGAGCATCTAATCCACTTGGTCACTTCTACTGTGATTCTTCTTTTGCTAGGAATCTCAAGGTTGTAAGATAAAATCTTTAATATTTGGGTTCCACCCAAGTATTAGAACTAATTTTTCTTTGAATTTATATTTATTAAGATTTTATGTGATAAGGACCCAACTCAGGGATATGATTGAATAGAGGAACAAGATTCATTTAGTCAATTCCGAAACTTTATCATGAAATGCATTGACAATAATTATTTGTTGGCACTTCTGCTATGCAATTCGAAGCATTGGTGATGAGTTGGATATTTTGTGGAAGTATCAGAAAATTAAGAAAAAACTTCTCGACTCATGTTCTTTTAAGTTCTTTAGGGGTAAAGAGTGAATTGTGTTACAAAGTTCTTGTTAAAATCTGGTACAAGGTATAGATACTTTTGGAATATCATGCATGGAATATCAATTAGTTTCACAAGATAAAAAAATTTACTAATCTCTAGGAAATTATGATATCTCTCTTATCCAAACTAGGGGTGGTAGTGGTTGGGTTTGGGTCGGGGTTGGTTGAGCCCTCACCTCTTCCTACTTTTGTGGGCTTAATATGCAGGCCCTAACCCTTTTTTTTTTTTTGAGTGGACTAGCAAGTCAACAGGCTCAATTGACACCCATAATCCTTGTTAAGAAAGAGGGGCAATCAAGCCAAGAAATGAATTGGAAAAAGAAAAAAAAAAATGAAAACATCACATAGAAAACAAAGAGATTTTATGTGGTTCCTTTTCCACAAGATTAAGGTACATCCACTGATTACACTACGAAGAGAAAACTCACACTTACCGATTACAACCTTTTACTAAAAAAGAGAAATATATACCCCAATAAAACACATAATATTAGTAAAATTACGAAAATACCCTTGGGATGTGTTCAATGATGAACACTACTCCTTATGGACCAGTACCATCAAGCTCCTAAAACAATAACAATCTTAATTGGTTTTTTGATGAAAAAGTCCTAAAAGCAAAAGTGAAGTTATAGCTCTACATTGTTGTAGGTAACATCATTATAAATAGAAAAATGCTGAAGTAACATTGAAATTGACATCGTTTCAGACATTGTTGATGTGGATTTGTCTATAGAACCATGGATGCTTTTCATCGAGATAGAGTGAGAAGCATCTATGGTTATGTGCACACCAATGTCCCAAACGATGTCAATCTCCTTATCAATAATAGGATTTTTCTATCTTGAACCCATAGTTGAAGCTCGCCATCAAACAAAGTACTTTTGGGATAAGCAAACAAACAGAAATTTCCTAGAGATTAGAATTGCATTTTGAGGGATAAGTAAGTAGAGTTTTTCCGAAGGATATATTTTTCTTGGGAATCCCAAGCATCTCAATCGCTTGTTTGATGGAGAGCTTCAATCGTGGGTTGAGGCTAGTGTTTTCCTCGAAAGCTAGTCTCTGTCTTTGTATCTAGACAACTAGTGTTTTCTCATCTCTATGTGCCTTGCCCCTTAGAAATGAGAGAGGAGGCCATGAAAACAATTGACGAGTGAGGATCTACAAGAGAAGGAGCAAGTGATCAATACTCCAAACTCTTCTGAGTCGAGTAATCAACCAGGATTCATATAGCAGTAAAGTTGCTTAACACTGACCATTTGCTTGATTTCAATCTTCTTAATAGACTAATAGAAAAAGACTTAAATACCTTTGTCTTCAGTTTTGAGTTAAAGCCCTTGACTTTTCTTTCCAAAATTTGTCATTTTTAAGGACTTCAATCCATATACTATTTTTTTTTTAGGAAAATGTTGGAATGACATTAACGGAGACACAAATGTGACAAAAATGATGTGGTGGTACGCAAATAACCATAGATGCTTTTTACCCATATCTTGCGGAAAAGCATCTATAGTAATGTGCATGACACCACGAGTTTTTGCCACCCTTGTGTCTCCCTTTGCGTCACCGCAGCACGATTCTTATTTTTTTAATCTACTCAATCTTATCTTCAATTATGGTATTCAAGTTAACATTAAGCCTATAAAGAAAATCCTAGATTTTTTTTTTCGCAAAACCCTAGAGTATTCAACCTAAACTTCTACATTATTTTCTTCCCAAAACCATTAATTTTCATACTCTTCAACTTTTATGATGGATCAATTTAAAATTATTCAACCTTATTTTCTCCATTGTTTTTTACATTTCCTAAATCATTGTAAAGAATCCTAGATTTTTCCACTCAAAATTCAATCATTTTACTTCCACAAAAATCTTATTCGGACTTGAGGTGTAAATGTTGAAGTAGATATAATCTTAAGATTCAAGATGAGGGTTTAAAAATTAATGAAAGAAGTTGTAGGTGACTGGTTTTGAGAAGCAAAAATCAAAGAATTTTGGGCTAAATGTTGAATATGAACGCATTTGATTCATTTTCGACTAATCTATTAAGCAGCTGATGAAGCCAATGGAGGCATTTCATCACTTTCAAAATGCAAGGCATCTCTAATATTCACCAAAACACGGGAGCATGTCTAAGTCACCCAAGATAGGCCTCTTAATGAAACCCCTGTTGGAAGTCTGCACTGTGAAAATTTCAAAAAAATAGTTTTAGATCCTCACCATGACAGTTCAAAAAAAAAAAAAAAAGCATATTTGCATCTCAAAAAATAATAAGAATAGACTTTAAATAAATTTCTTTTATTGTGATATTAAAATTTATTAATATTAATTATATAATATATTAAAGAAAAAAGGCCTTCATTTTGAATTTTCGCCTTAGACCTCAACTTGTATTGAGCTAGCCGGGTAAGATGGACTTGAACCCATGACCTCAAAGTTGCTTTGCAATGTGTCAAATGAACTGATTAGAGATTTCTTATTAACTAATAAAGGTAATAAGTTGCTAAATTATTAGCAAGGTATCACACATATGTTAAAAGAGAAATTCAAGACACCTAACTGATTTGTCCATGTTCTCCAACTTTTTTCAATCTAGTGAGGCTGGCCTGACTAGCTTAATATGATTTCAAATCTTACTATGGATCATGAGCTCGCATTCTTAGCTTGCAAAAACATGATCCGATACTACAAAAAAACCGAGAGCAAAATTTTAAGAATTTTGAAAAAAAATATTATTTTTACTATTAAATTTAATTATAAATTGGGAAATTCGGTAACCATCCATTTTTAATCTCATGGGTTGAGTTCAAAATAATTTTATTTTTTATTTTATAATCTGAGGTTTTCTATGAAATTTAAAAGGTTATCGTGTTGGAGTGCCCATATATTACTAGGAAAAGTTTTTGTCTTTGTTTTATTATTATTTTTTATCTAACCATCTACTTTACTGATTGCCATACGCGTAGCATCTTAACATTGCTCACTTCAACAGTGGCCTAACTAGGTTATCTTTTTCAAGGAATCTCTAAGGACATCGAAAGACCCTTCAAGTATTGGCCTAGCTAGATTATGGAATCCACGATGGTGTACTATTGAAGCGTTTGGTAAAGGAATATCTCAAAGGTACCTAAAAGATTTTTCAATAGTCTGGACCCCATCAGATTCCTAGAGGGTTGTTTAGATTTTAGTATCGGATTCTAGAATTTAAACAAAAACACCTAATTTGCGTTTGTATTTTGTTTTTTTAATCAGATTCTTGAATTTGTGCCAAACACCACCTAATTTTTCTTTGTTTTGTGTTTAGAGTCAGAAATATCGGGTGACTCATAAATACAGAAAATCGCTTAAATACAGAATCCAATTGGTCAGAATAATATATATGCTAAGATTAGGTAACTTGATTAATCTATAAATCTCCACGATCAAAACTTGATCTTACTTCTTGTGATAGATTTACGAATGAAGATTAAATTTTAAATATAGATATGAGATATTACTACACACAGACTTTACCTCCTAATGAGGTGACACCTCCAGATGATCTTTAAATGATCTGATGTTAGAAACCACCCCAACCAAGACACGAGTTTAATAATGGAGACAAGAATTACTCCATGTCAAGTAGTGGATGGACTATATATGAGTGGGTTCATTCCACATCATTGTCACATCTAATTGATCTCAACTTATAAGCATTTGAAAATTAATAATTAGTTTTCAAGTCAACCTATAACTATAGCTCCGATTTAGGCATGCGTTTCCGTACATTTTCTTTTTATTTTTGCCAGTGGTACATTTACTAAAAGTTGACCACCCCCACTTACTCATACATCATAATGATTTGAGGGTCTGTCAACATTAAGGGTGCCTAGTTGTTTGGACTCCAACTTCTTTAGCATGTCAGCCGGGCCACTCCAAAATTTTGGAGGAACTACACGTGACATGAGTTGGAACCATGGTTTTAAAACTTGTTTAGAAGTCTCATCTCGTCCATGGACGTTATCGAGTCATCTCGGATGAGTTATTCGATTTATTTTATTAAATAATAATACAATGAATTGACTTTTGAGAAATACATCAGGTTTGAGATAACTTGTCAATCTATCTTGTTGGTGAACGATATCGAGACAAATCATTTTGGAAGAGATTTAAAATTATATTTGAAACTTTCTGTGTTAATTTCATATTTTTAATTTTTTGTTAATATTTGAGATGTTGGAAATATGCCCTAGAAAAGTTATTTTTTATTAAATTATCCTCAAATAAATTATAATATAATTAAGTGATTAACTTAGGATTGACACGGGAGAATTAATTACATGAATAATGATTTTCTGATGCCCCCCTTTGACATAATCCTTCATACACTCCCTAACGTGGCATGTGCTAAAACCATAGATTTTTTCTCGAGATACACAACTGCACATATTTATGAGTATGTGCAGTTGTGCATCCCGAGAAAAAATCTATGATTTTAGCACATGCCACATTAGGGATCATATGTAAGAGGGGGAGTCAGAAAATCACAATTCTTAGTTACATAATTCTTTTTATCTGAAATTGTTACAGCAATGGATGAAGTTGGGCACTTCATTTATATGGTTGTTATATTGTTAGGGCAAACACCACATTTTTACCTATGTCGAGCTCGACAATACCAAAAATCTTCTGAAAATGGGCTTGACCTAAGGAATTTCTCACAAGGGTTTTAAGTCCATTATTGGATTTAACACAAGGGCCATTTTTGTCACGTCTCAAAATCCCAATATTAACCCCCATGATTAAGTATTAGAAACTTAGGTTGTGATTAACAATTCAACTCCTTTCAACATATAGTAATACATAAAAATTCACATTTAATAATTGTAACGTAGAGAAAAATTTATAACTAATAGATAATAACCAGAGTTTGCGGAAACTAACAACAATCATAATTTTAATCCATATTTAAACCTCTAACTAGATAATCTCTCCAAATAAATACAAGTCTCTCAAAAATATAAAACATAAAAAACTGCTAAACCCTACGACAATCTTCAAGTACATGGGGGCTACAACTCATCATCATAAGTCTCCTTAAGAACATCTTCGTACGATTCCTAATAAATTATCTCCTCAATAGCCATGTAATCTTAAATGGTAAATGGTAGGATGAGTAATAGAGAGTTATTTAATAGAAAATATACAATTCTAAACACTAATCACAACATCGAGCGTATAATTATGTTAAACATTTAAATAATGAAGGTTTTATCATAACATAACATTCGAATAATGACTAAATGAAAAAGTAATAAACAATTGTATATTCATCAGTCTATCTTTTCTATCATGAAAATAATTTATTATACCTTCAGAAGTTTAAAAATATGACGTCCCGCCAAACGCTAACACAAATCCCCATGTCAGATCTCAAAGTACTAGGTGGCACCTCGAAATTTCGGCATGGTCTCATCTATTATGTTAGCATTCCAAGGCGATTTAACCTGCACCTGATAAACAACATACAATCCTGCATATATATATATATATATATATATACAAAATATAATACTAGCGGAAGCATATATACATCTAATAACATACAAAATATCAGAGTCCGGAAGAATAATCAAAATACAGGATTATACAAATATTTCTTACTCTAACAAAAGTCATAATGCTCAGAATAAAATCTATTACTTTTAGACAATCGACACCACTAGAGCTATAACCCTAATACTCACCAAGTGACGAACTCTGACTGTCTATTTGACCCACCAGATGATTCTCACTCGTGATCTACACCTACTTCGCCAAGCTTCGGATCTGAAACTAAAAAAATGGAGAAGGAAAGGGTGAGTAATAATGGTTACCCAGTAAGGAAGAAAATAATTTCTGCCAATAACCTCTCATAACATGAACGAATAAACATACTGAATCATTTTAAAATATGCAAAGTTTTACAGAAGAAACTACGATTAACTGGTACATATAGCCAGGGATGAGCAACTAAACATTTTAAAACTTGCATTACATCGATCAGTAGTACTCACTATAACATTCTTTTTTTTATACAAATTTAAGTGATCAAATGGAAACATTAAACATGCATTTCATTTTATATATCAAAAGAAGACAACAGATACATAATACAGAATGGTGGAGTATTGGAATTAGAGAGTTGAGATTCATGATTGGATCGCTCTTAGTCGGGACATGATGTTACAATTCTTCTTTGACATTTAGTTCCTGATTTTGTGACTGGTCGCTGTATTTACCATGTTTGGTTGATCATTTATCCGGCTCAGACTGACTTTTTGACGTGACCATAAGCAATGGGCCTCTTTTCGATGTGTAGAACGTTCGACTACTATAGATTGTTAGTGGTCACTAAATAATCATTTTCGTCTATGCCAGGCATACATGTGATTTTCAAATATACAAACCATTCGTATACGACCACCTTTACATTACAAATTCACTGGTAAAGATAGAGAAGAATATCCTGGATTCCAGTTGTGACTCCACTTTCATACACGTCCCATATCACGTATGAGCTTGATGGTCCTTGCCATACATCCTAGGATAGTACACCACTCCGTATATGGCGCACTATCCCTTCAGGCATTCACAGACTCTTTAACAGCTCACAAAATAGCTATACATATATATTACTTTCATTTGAAAATAAAAGAGAAATTAACAATACAAGGTTGAGAATGGATATCCAGATTCCTACCATTCAAATGTGGCCAATCAACCTAAAATAAATAATATAATAGAAAAGTAAACAGCGCATCACGCTAACAGAAAGTAAATAAACATGCAACCAGTAACATTATTTCTAGATATTCGTTTATCAACCTACACACAACACAATAACGTAAAATGCAGACATCACCCCTCGGGTGTGACTCTGACATTTTACTGTTTCATACCCTTTTTCCCTTTTTTCAAATTTTACAATTTTCAATCTCTCAAATAAAATATCCACTTTCTGATATTCATCAACTCAATATGAGTTAATTGAATAATAAATCATTTTTCTAATTATGAAGTTCATTTTTATCAAAACCTTGAAAAAGTATAAAACTTATATTAAAACGGGGTCCGAGCGGTGCACAGGACCCAATTGACAGAAATAACCCGATGAAATATCCTATCCACGTTTAATTTGTTATAAAATACAATTAAACCTATCAAATATGCAAATTCTGACGTGAATTTAAAATTACCAATTGAATTCTATATTTTTGGAAACTCACAACAAATTTTTAATAAAATTCTAAATGCAATTTTCACAATCTACGATTACTAATAGAAATTGAGAGTTTCTTACAATCTTTATGCGAAAGAATTAAAACACGTGCACGGAAATCAAGGCGAATGATGCAGAAATCGAGGTAATTGTACTTTGAGACAGTTGATTTTTGAAACTGGTCAGGTGATTTCGAAGATCTCGATGTCGTCGTCATTTCTCCCTTTTGTGGCGGAGGACATTTTGACCTCGAAACAGATGAAATTCGAGGTTAAAGTTTCGAAATTCCCGTATATACATACGGCTAATTTTTGACGATACGGGGTGAAAAAGATGAGAAAACGAAAGGAATTTGAGTGGATTTTGTACATAATGAGCCTGCGGACGTTTCTTCCTTCTCCGTCGGTCGACAACAGTGAACCGTTTGTCATAGATCTATGGTTGAAATTCGAAGAAAAAACGAATTTTTTTCGTTGGCTGTTGGACAGGTTGGAGAAGACAAGTTTAAAAAAAAATTAAATTTTTATTTATATAAAATTTGGGACGAAATCGGTATTTCGTTTATTATTTCGATCGATGATAATTTGACCATCCGGACTCCAAAACTAACAAATGAATATTCTATTTCATCTAATTTTTTATTTTAGATCTAATGGTATGCTCAATTTCTACAAATTCTATCTCTAACAAAAATTTATATTTTTAGCCTGAGGTGACCCTTAAAATTGACATCATTTTCGTTTTTAACGATAATTTGACTTTTTAGTCTCTAAAAATGATAAATAAATAATCTTTATTTAATAATTTTTCCCTACGAATCCAAGGGTGTAATCGAATCTTAATAATTCTTACTCTAGCAAAAAGTTACTATTTTAGCATGGTCCGACTCGATAATCGAGGATTTTGTAACTTTTATATTCGAACTTGTATTTGAGCGTGTTTACAGGTTAAAATATATTTTTCAATCATTTTGAATCCAATGATAAGGTCATATTTTATTAAAAATAATTAGCAACATCATAAAGTTTTACCCCTAAGTCCCACTTTCAAGATTTTCTTAAAATTCTAATATTTATTTTTCCTCAAGATACGAATTGAAAAGTCGGGGTTTTATAAAAAACATCTATTTATTATTACAAAATAAAGAGAAATACATAATACAAACACGATGATATAATTGATAAGAGTGTTTAGGAACATGTCAATACGATAGCCTCAAAATGGCTAAATGATATTCCAAATAACGTTCGGTGTGAAACTCTACCATTAGAAACTGATTTTGTGGTTGATCGCTACTACCATACATGGGTAACTATTTATTCAGTTCATAATTGACCATTGACTAAGGTCCAAATATTTGAACCAATTACGTTGGTCATTCTTTTGATGACTACAGACTAATAATGATCATTAACTAGTCTCGGAGCAAACTCCCCGCGTCTAAACCTATCAAGAGGCAATAAAAGTGAATCTCAATTATTTCTACATTATACAAATATCGTATTTACACACAAATGTTCATAAAAAAAAAGATAAGAAATTCTTAGATCTCACAAGATGTATTAGGCTTTAATGTATCTCATACTAGTAAAGAGTATATAACATCCGTGTTATCCTATATTGACCAATATAGTAACGTATCACTCTGTTTAGACTTTTTACAATCATTTTCTGACAAACAAAATATTTTTTTTTTCATTACATATATATGATTTTATTTTTATCAAAAATACAAGTAATCCTAGTGCCTCCTAGTCCTTTATGTCATCCATCCATCATATCTTCATGTGGTCGTGGGGATGTGAGATATCCATCTATCCATTTATCTATCATGTAATAGTGTTGGCCTATCCCACTGAATACCTTTGGAGTCACTGTTTTATTTAATCAGAAGAGAACATAAGTCATCATTATCCATCTATCAATCAATCGTTCAATAATTTATCTTCCTAAGTATATCTATCAAAGTATATATTTTCTAGAAAAACATTTGTGATTCAAAAGTATCAACAAATTCTGTAAGATAGTCTTAATTGAGTATAAAAGATTTGGAAAATGCAATAAAATAGTAAATAGTTAAAATTGTAAAATTTTGACTAAGTGTTGAAAATGTGATTTTTCAAAATTCTTCAAACTTAAAACATATATTTAGAAATGAAAGTCTTAATTGTAAAATCCCGAGTTTTCAATTCGTATCTCGAGAAAAAATAAATAGTAGAATTTTTAGAAAATCTTGAAAGTGGGACTTAGGGGTAAATTTTAGGAGGTTTCTAATCATTTTTAAGGAAATCTGACCTCACCGTTGGATTCAAAATGATTAAAAAATATACTTTAACCTGTAAGCATACTCAAATGCGAATCCGAACAGAGAAGTTGTAAAATCCTCGATTACCAAGTCGAACAGGCTAAAATAGTGACTTTTTGTTAAAGAAATAATTATTAAGATTTGATTATATCATTGGATTCGTAATGAAAAATAGTTGAAAAATAATTATTTATTTATCATTTTTGGATACCAAAAAGTCGAATTATCGTCAAAAACGAAAACGACATCAATTTTAGGGATCACCTCAGGCAAAAAATGTAAATTTTTTTTAGAGATAGAATTTTTAAAAATTGACCATACTATTAGATTCGAAACGAAAAATTAGGCGAAATAGAGTATTTATTTATCAGTTTTGGAGTCCGGATGGTCAAGTTATCGTCGATTGAAACAATAGGCGAAATACCGATTTTGTCCCAAATTTTATATAAATAAAATTTTAATTTTTTTTTAAAAATTCATCTTCTCCAACCCGTCCAACAGCCAACGCATTTAAAAAAAATTTTGTTTTTTTTTTAACTTCAAATGTAGATCCCTTACAAACGGCTCGCCGTCGACGACCGACGTAGAAGGGAGAAATGTTCGCAGTCGCCTTCTCTACAAAACCCATCCAACCTCTTTCCATTTCAATTTATTTTTCATCCAATATCATCAAAAATCAGTCATATTTATATACGAAAATTTTGAAACTTTGACCTCAAATTTCGTCCGTTTCGGTATCAAATCGTCCTCCGTCATAGAAGGGAGAAAGGACGACGGCATCGAGATATTCAAAATCACCGGGCCAGATTCAAAAATCAACCGTCTCGAAGTTCGATCTGTCTCTATTTTTGTACCATTTGTCTCGATTTTCACGCACGTGCTTCGATCATCTCGCTTAGAGATAGTAAGGAACTCTCAATTTCTATTAGTAATCATAAATTGTGAAAATTGCATTTAAGATTTTATTAAAAATTTGTGGTGAGTTTCTAAAAATATCGAATTCAATCGGTTATTTCAAATTCGTGCCAGAACTTGCATGCTTGATATGTTTAACTGTATTTTATAACAAATTATACGTGGATTAGGATATTTCACCGGGTTATTTCCGTCAGTTGGGTCCTGTGCATCACTCAGACCGCGTTTTGATTTAAATTTTGTACTTTTCCAATGTTATTGATAAAAATGAATTTTATAGTTGGAAAAATAATTTAATATTCAATGAACTCATATTGAGTTGATGAATATCAGAAAGTGAATATTTTATTTGAGAGATTGAAAATTGTAAAAAAATTTGAAAAAAGGGAAAAAGGGTATGAAATGGTAAAATGTCAGAGTCACACCCAAGGGGTAATGTTTGCATTTTACATTGTTGTGTTGTATGTAGGTTGGTGAACGGATATCCAGGGATAATGTTACTGGTTGCATGTTTATTTACTTTCTGTTAGCGCGATGCGCTATTTACGTTTCCGTTTTGTTATTTATTTTAGGCCGTTTGGCCACACTTGCATGGTAGGAAACTGGATATCTGTTCTCAACCATGTATTGTTAATTTCTCTTTTGTTTTCAAATGAAAATAATATATATATATATAGCTATTTTGTGAGTTATTAAAGAGTCTATGAATGCTTGAAGGGATAGTGCGTTATATCATCCGTAGTAGTGTACTATCCTGGGATGTACGGTAGGGACCACCAAGCTCATACGTGGTATGGGACGCGTATGAGAGTGGAGTTACAACTGAAATCTAGGTTTATTCCTATATATCTTTACCAATGAACTTGTAATGTAAAGGTGGTCGTATACGAATGGTTTATATATTTGGGAATCACATGCATGCTTGATAGGCATAGACGAAGATGATTAGTCAGTGATCACTAACAATCTATAGTAGTCAAACCTTTTGACACATCGAAAAGAGACCCATTGCTTACGGTCACGTCAAACAGCCAGCCTGAGCCGGATAAATGGTCAACCAAGTATGGTAAGTGCAGCGACTGACGACAAAATCAGGAACTAAAAGCCAGAGAAGAATTGTAACATCATGTCCTAACTGGGAGCGATCTAGTCGTGAATCCCAACTCTCTAATTCCAATACTCCACCATTGCGTATTATGTATATGTTGCCTTATTTTGATATATAAACTGAAATGCATGTTTAATGTTTCCATTTGATAAATTAGTCTTGTATAAAAAGAAAATGTTATAGTGAATACTGTTGATCGATGTAATTTGAGTTTTAAAATGTTTAGTTTCTCATCCCTAGCTATATGTACCAGTTAATCGTTATTTTTTTTTGTAAAATTTTATAGATTTTAAAATGATTTAGTATGCTTATTCGTTCATATTAGAAGAGGTTATTGGTAGAAATTATGTTCTTCCTTACTGGATAATCATTGTTACTCACCTTTTCCTTTTCCATTTTTTAGTTTCAGATCCGAAGCTTGGCGAGGCAGGTATAGAGCACGAGTGAGAATCATCTGGTGGGTTAGATAGACAGCTAGAGTTCGTCAGTTGGTGAGTATTGGGGTTATACCCCCTAATGGTATCGATTTGTGCAAAAGTATTATAGATTTTGTTTTTAGGACTTTTGTTAGAGCGATAAATTTTTGTATAATCTTGTGTATAAATTTCATCTTCCGCACTCTGATCTATCGTACGTTATTAGATGTATATAGGCTTTCGTTAGTACTATATTTTGTTTGTTTATATGCAGGATTGTATGTCGTTTACCAGGTGCAGGTTGAACGCCTTGAAATGCTAACATAAACAGAGGAGACCATGCCGAAATTTCCAGGTGCCACATAGTACCTTGAGATCTGACATGAGGATTTGTGTTAGCGTTTTGCGAGGCGTCACAGAAGGAATCAGAGCATAGCATTAGATCCGTATGGGATACAGATCTGCAGTATTTTTAGAGAATTGGCTGATACCACAGATATTAGATCGATAATCATAGAGTGTCACTAGGAATTCGGTATCCGAGCTCATCAGTAGTTCCGTATTGGAATTACAAGTTCTTCCGTATTGGAATTACAAGTTCTTCCGTGTCTAGATGTCTACAGAGCCTAGTAAGCGTAGGATAGTATTCTAGGTTCATTCTGTTAGTAATGAAAATGGTGTTCATTACTAGATTCCTTATTGTACTAGTAATTAATACTTCCGTGAGAATGATGTTGGCGTGGTTCTGAGAAATGCCTTGTTACGGATAAACACAGGCGAGAGGAGTGGACGAGATAGAGGCCAAAACGCAAGAGAGACAAGATAGGTTCTGGATCATACCACTGACCCGAAAGCACAACTAATTTCATTCATGAAACAGATGGTTAAGTGTCATATCAAGTTCAGAGAGGAGATATGAATAATACAACCACCATCACCTCAAAGCCAAATGGAAGGAAGGCAATTAGTATCCAATAAGAGACAAATAATTACGAAACTAACAAATTCATAGGAAAAATAACAATAAATGGGGAGTGATATTATAGACATACTAACTCAATGGATGGAAGAATTTCTTAAGAAACAACAACATATACTACTAAATCCATTGAAAGAAAAAGTTGTGGTATGTTATGAGTGTGGCAAATCAGGACATAAAGGAGAGCAATGTTCGGGTCAACGTTAGTTGATTAAGGATGTGTGGCTCTAAAAAATGCTAGACAGACCAATGTATGAGACAATAAGGGCACCATATTTTAATAAAGTTGATAACGTATTTGTGCCATCCCAAATAGACAAGACTAGCAATTGGAAGTGAGAGATGATACAAGACTTACCACGATTGCAAGGCCCACCATTAAATCCAAGAAATGAGGGAGCATTGGACTTCTTCGCAATAGACAAACATTACTCCACCTCAAGGACCACTGCCACATGTCATGCCTTTGAAGAATGAGATAATTCCCCAGCCCAAAGGACAGGTAAATCCAATGATGTGGTTGTAGAATTTCCAACGATTACGTCCACCGAGATTTGGGGGCTTTTCCAATCC
Source organism: Akebia trifoliata (assembly GCF_017979445.1). Classification (NCBI taxonomy): domain Eukaryota; kingdom Viridiplantae; phylum Streptophyta; class Magnoliopsida; order Ranunculales; family Lardizabalaceae; genus Akebia; species Akebia trifoliata. Next base: position 6,406,164 of record NC_141386.1, on the reverse strand, counting down.
AGTTGAGATCAATGAGTAGGTTTTGAAGACCTGAAAGGTTTTGAGTATCATGTAGGGCCTGAGAAATCAATGGGTGACGGTGACTACATTCCAATTGGACGGAGAGGCTAGTCATAACGTTTTGAGAGGAATGTATTAGGCAATTGATTGTTTGAGTGGGTAGACCTCGAGAAGATGTTTGTTGATAGATTATATTTGAGACTACTCAAGAATTCAAGCACTAGGAGTTTTTGATATTAGTGCAGGGTAATCTATCACTTACAGATTATGATATGATGTTCATTAGATTGTCACGATATACGCCTGAGCTTATTCTGACAGATTTACAGAAGGCCTGTAGATTCTTCAGAGGACTATAACCCTACTTAAGGGCTAGGAGGTCAATGATTGAAACTACCAATTATAAAGATATGATGAATCGAGCTTAGAGGGTAGAACGATGAGAAATGGAGTTACAGACCTCCAGAGGGCAAATTAGTCGACCTTAGAATTCTTTTCCTCCCAGATCAGATTCAGGCAAGAAGTCGATATATTCGAGGCCAATGTCCTCCAGATCAGTGTATCCATAATATAGAACTCCTCCACTACTGAGTTGTAGAGTTTTCCATCACTGAGTTAGAGAGCAATTGGAGCTCCAATGATGCCAACAAAGCCAAAGGAATCAACAAGGTAGGTTCAGAGCCTACAGACCCTAATCTACCAACTGTCTACTCCACAAAGATCTACGAAGACAAGATCGTTGACATATTACTTGTGTGATTAGTTGGAACATATCAAGAGAGAATGTCCTCTATCACAGGCACGAGCAAGGGTTATGACCCAGGAGAAAGTACCTGTCTCCGACGAAGTTTTGAAAAATACGATTTCTAATTATAATGTTTGAAATTGGAATTCTATTGTTCTTCTAGATCATATAATTCTGTTGAAAGTTTGCACACTTGTTAGAGTTGTGATTCCCACTATTCATTATTCTAGTATAATATTTGGAGTGGACTAAACAACCAACCTTTCTCCTACCGCTTTCCACTTTCTATGTTATCATCCTATCCTCATCTTTAACCTCATCCTTTTTCTAGCGATTTGATATTTATTATAATTTGGAACTGTGAAGCTTCTGGAAGTGGGCGGAGTAGAAATTACTCAACTAATAGTAAGGGGGTGAAGGAATGAAACTAATTCGGAACTAGAATGAAAAGGTGCAAGCTTAAAAAAATAAATAAATAAAAATACAAAGCTAACCGTGAACCAACTAGACTGCGTTTTGATAATTCATATGTATGTTTTAGATGTAAGGATGGTTGTAAAGTGTGAAAAAACGAGTACAATTTATAAGACTAGTAATGTGACTAAATAACAATGAAGGTATGGGTAATAACTAATACTATATATAGTTGAGTTGAGGAACTGATTAAATTTGGAAAATGTATCGTACAATTTTGAAAAAGCATTGGTATGTAAAAGAAAAGAGATTTAGTAGAGTATAAGTTAGGAGATGGGTCGAGGTAAAATGTGAGAAAGAATAATCTTGTGACAATGTTACATTAATGGTGACTTAATGGAATTGTGAGAAAATAGATGTAGGATTTATCTCATCGAGTAAGATTTTAAATTATAAAGGTTATGACAGAGGTTTTGAGGAAATATCGCAATAAGTAGAAAATGTAATATTGAATTAAATATAAAGATAGTGATGTGTTTGCGGTAAGACTATACATTGAGGAGTAATTTCATAACAAGTATGAGTAAAACATAAGAGATGGTGTAGTTGGTGAGAGAAGTAAATATAAAGAATGGAGAAGATTTGAAAGAATTATTATTGATAGATATTAGCAAGGAAGTGATATAAGGTGAATTTATTGTTATCTTAGGGTTATACAAATAATGGATTGGTTGGAGTATGAGTTTGAATTATAATGATTAATTAATGAATGTGTTGGGTTGACGGAACATGGGAGACATAAGTTTACGAGTTATAAATGAGATTGGCTTGGGACTAAGAATAAATGGTAATCGAAAATAGGTGTTGTTTATTATACATGTAGTGTTAGTAGAATCGCGACAAAGCTCGATAAGGTATGATTTTAATTTCGAGGATGAAATTTTTATTAAGGGGGGGAGAATGTAAAACCCCGAGTTTTCAATTCGTATCTCGAGAAAAAATAAATAGTAGAATTTTTAGAAAATCTTGAAAGTGGGACTTAGGGGTAAAATTTTAGGAGGTTTCTAATCATTTTTAAAGAAATCTGACCTCACCGTTGGATTCGAGATGATAAAAAAACATACTTTAGCCTGTAAGCAAGCTCAAATGCCAATCCGAACAGAGAAGTTGTAAAATCCTTGATTACCGAGTCGAAAAGGTTAAAATAGTAACTTTTTATTAGAGTAATATTATTAAGATTTGATTATATCATTGGATTTGTAACGAAAAATTATTGAACAAGGACTATTTATTTATCATTTTTAGAGATCAGAAAGTCGAATTATCATCAAAAACGAAAATGACATCAATTTTAGGGGTCACTTCAGGCTAAAAATGTAAATTTTTGTTAGAGACAAAATTTGAAGAAATTGACCATACCATTAAATCCAAAATGAAAAATTAGGCGAAATAGAGTATTCATTTTTCAATTTTGGAGTCCGGATGGTCAAGTTATCATTGATCAAAATAATAGGCGAAATACCGATTTCGTCCCAAATTTTATATAAATAAAATTTTAATTTTTTTTTACACTTCGTCTTCTCCAACTCGTCCAACAGCCAACACATTTTTTTAAAAAGTTATTTTTTTTAAAACTTCAAACGCAAATCCTTCATAAATGACTCACGGTCGACGACCGACACAAAATGGAGAAATGTTCGCAGCTGCGTTCTCTACAAAACCTACCCAACCTCTTTCTATTTCACTTTTTTTTAACCAAATATCGTCGAAAATCGGTCGTATTTATATACGAAAATTTCGAAACTTTGACCTTGAATTTCGTCCGTTTCAGGATCAAACCGTCCTCTGTCGCAGAAGGGAGAAATGACGACGGAGTCGAGATCTTCAAAACCACCAGGCCAGATTAAAAAATCAACCGTTTCGAAGTTCGGTCCATCTCAATTTTTGTGCCATTTGCCTCGATTTCCGTGCACGTGCTTCGATCATCTCTCCTAGAGATAGTAAGGAACTCTCAATTTCTATTAGTAATCGTAGATTGTAAAAATTGCATGTAGGATTTTAATTGCTTATTTCAAATTCAATGAATTTCATAGTTGGAAAAATGATTTAATATTCAACGAACTCATATTAAGTTGATGAATATCAGAAAGTGGATATTTTATTTGAAAGATTGAAAATTGTAAAAAAATTTGAAAAAAGGGAAAAAATGTATGAAACGGTAAAATGTCAGAGTCACAGCCGAGGGGTGATGTCTGCATTTTACATTGTTGTGTTGTATGTAGGTTGGTGAACGGATATCTAGTGATAATGTTACTGGTTGCATGTTTATTTACTTTTTATTAGCCCGAGGTACTGTTTACGTTTCCGTTTTGTTATTTATTTTAGAGTATTTAGCCACACTTGCATGGTAGGAAACTGGATATCCATTCTCAACCTTGTATTATTAATTTCTCTTTTGTTTTCAAATAAAAATAATATATATATATATATATATATATGTAGCTATTTTGTGAGCTGTTAAAGAGTCTGTGAATGCCTGAAGGGATAATGCGTCATATCATCCGGAGTGGTGTATTATCCTGGGATGTACGTAGGGACCACTAAGCTCATATGTGGTATGGGACGCGTATGAGAGTGGAGTCACAACTGGAATCTAGGTTTATTCCTCTTTATCTTTACCAATGAACTTGTAATGTAAAGGTGGTCGTACACAAATGGTTTGTATATTTGGGAATCACATGCACGCCTGATAGACGTAGACGAAGATGATTAGTCAGTGATCACTAACAATCTATAGTAGTCAAACCTTTTGACACATCGAAAAGAGACCCATTGCTTACGGTCACGTCAAATAGCCAGCCTGAGCCGGATAAATGGTCAACCAAGTGTAGTAAGTGCAGCAACCGACCACAAAATCAAGAACTAAAAACCAGAGAAGAATTATAACATCATGTCCCGACTGGGAGCGATTCAGTCGTGAATCCCAACTCTCTAATTCCAATACTCCACCATTGTGTATTATATATCTGTTGCCTTATTTTGATATATAAACTGAAATGCATGTTTAATGTTTCCATTTGATAAATTAGTCTTGCATAAAAAGAAAATGTTATAGTGAGTACTGTTGATCGATGTAATGTGAGTTTTAAAATGTTTAGTTGCTCATCCCTGACTATATGTACCAGTTAATCGTAGTTTTTTTGTAAAATTTTATATATTTTAAAATGATTTAGTATGCTTATTCGTTCATGTTAGAAGAGGTTATTGACGGAAATTGTGTTTTTCCTTACTAGGTAACCATTGTTACTCACCCTTTCCTTCTCCATTTTTTTAGTTTCAGATCCGAAGCTTGGCAAGGCAGGTATAGAGCACGAGTGAGAATCATCTGGTGGATCAGATAGACAGCAAGAGTTCGTCAGTTGGTGAGTATTAGGATTATACCCCCTAGTGGTATCGATTTGTGCAAAAGTATTATAGATTTTGTTTTTAGCATTAGGACTTTTGTTAGAGTAAGAAATTTTTGTATAATCCCGTGTATAAATTTCTTCTTCCGCATTCTGATCTATCGTACGTTATTAGATGTATATAGACTTCCGCTAGTAGTATATTTTGTTTGTTTATATGCAGGATTGTATGTCGTTTATCAGGTGCAAGTTGAACGCCTTGGAATGCTAACATAAACAGAGGAGATCATACCGAAATTTCGAGGTGCCACATAGTACCTCGAGATCTGACATGGGGATTTGTGTTAGCGTTTTGCGGGATGCCACATTAAGAGATAAGATTTGGCATCATATAATTTTTGAAGCTTAATTCAAAGGGAGGTCAGAGAAAACGAGAATTGAAAATCTGACAAAAACGTCAAAATTCGTATTTTGTTCTTGAACTTAAAAATTAGATTTTGATTTTTTGAGATTTTGATATTTAAACCATTTTCATTATTTCTAAATTAGGTGTTCCCTTATTTTTATACAATAACATAAAGTAAATGGGGAATTCAAATTAAATATGACAATTAATTAAATGCTTTTAATGAAAATGAATTGATGGATGATTTTGACATTATGTTGAAAACATTTCTAGCACAAAAAAAAAAAAAAAGTAATTTTGGTACAAAATATAACAATTTTTGAAATAACGATTTTAACAATATCAATTTTTGACAACAGTGATTTTGAATTTGCTATTATAGTGGGCAGACCATTATAACGATTGGAGATCACTGTAATAGTGATCTAAGGGGTAAAACATGCGTTCTTCAGAATTTCCTCTTGAATTTTTCTCAAAAACATTGTCAAAACTTTTTTTTTTCCTAAAACGCCTAAAGAAATGTAAAAACAACTTATTTAACATAAATATAAATAAAACCATGGAATCAAACATCTAAACAAGGATGATATAAAGTAAATCAACTCTAAATACGAAATCCTAACAAAATACCTTTAATAAATCTATATTTCTTAAAAAAACTAACAAATGAAAGGTAGAATGAAATATTCCCTATATGTTTTGTGTCTTCTATAGTACATTCTCATCAAGATCAATTCCAACAATGCTTATTACTCGAAATCTGAAACTCAGATTTTATTCTGAACAAAATCTATTAGATTTAAATAGAAGAACTCGACAATGTGAAACTTTTTCTCTTCTTTGCGAACTCTTGATTCTCGCTCTAGGGTAGTCGGATCGTCCATTGAATGTCTAAGATTTGGCGTTCTGTGTTGAAAAAGAAAGAGAAAATCTGATTTTCACTCTTAAAGTTGGTATTTATATAATGCTAGGGACATAATGATAATTTATGTAATTATTTTCTTTTGTTAGAAATTGTTCGTCTGAGAATCCGATTTATGCAAACTTATAGTCCATTATGGATAATTTTTCAATACAAGTCTAATGCTGTACTCAAATTTTGCTGAAATGACTTATATAAAAAACCTCATTTTTTATGGGTTAATTGCACCTTAATGAGACATATACTAGTTTTTCATTTAAACTACGATTTTCATATATTTATAATCAGAACTAAAATTTTCAAATATTCTAAACTTATTCTCCTAAATCTCTATATAAGATAAATTTCAATATTAATTAAAAGTTTTCTAGATACGTATAATATATAAAAAAAATATGGGTAATTTTGACATACCCCCTATGTTTTCAATACGTTGACATGCACCATTTGACTTTCTTACATGTATAAAGACACACGGTGGAGTTAATAAGAGATTTAACTTACTTTGAAAATGACAAAAATACCCTCTTATCTTCCTTGCAATTAACGTGATTTTATGGCCAAATATCCCTCCAAGAAATTAACCTTAAAAAGATAGAACTACCTTTTTCAGTTTTGAAGTTACTTACTAAAATGACCATTTATACAAGGGATCTATCATTGGCACCTCAACTTTTAGTTATTACACACCAATTTCTTAAATTATTTATCACACCATAGTGAAAGATTGAAACGCACTCTCCAAACATTACAAAGGTTTGACTCGAATTATAATTTCAACATTATAAAAATTTATAACACGTTCAAACAATTCTAGTCGTTGCATTCAATTATGATTAGGCTCTTATAAAATCCTAAATCCAAAAAATTGAAATATAGGAAAAAAATGTTAGAACTTCAATTGGGATCCCAACTTTTACTTATTCTCAACCATATACTTATATTCTTTGTTTCAAATTGGGGTGTAATAAGTAAATGTTGGGGTGACAATAACATCTCTCTTATACAATGTTGTATCATTATCAACCATGTAATGAACTCTCTAAATATTAAGTTATAAAAAATATGAAAATATATTATACCTATAAGAGCATATTAAATTAATAAAATTATAGATATTAGACTAGGATTACAAGGTTAAGGTCTAATTTTTTTCCGCAATAAATTCATAAATTTTGAATTCAATTTTGATTAGGTAGAAGTATAAATTGAGTTTACTCGACCAAGCCATCTTTTCTTGGATGAGTCAATAAAACTCAATCTAATCAACCGGTTTTTGCGTATATTTTGATAAAATAGAAAGGTTGCATGGGGGACCATGTAGAGCCTGGACCGAGGCCCACATTTGGGCCACTTGGACTGTCCCATTGGTCCAAATAACAATTCAGCCCTCTTCTTTGTGGTCTAGATTGAGTTTGACAAACAAATACCTCCCCCCCTCCTCAAAAAAAAAAAAAAAAAAAGACTCATTTTCAAACCAGATCTTGAGTTTAAAAATTGGCGGCCATTGGAATCCTAGATTTAAAATTTAGATCCAACGAAAAGATCTCCTTTTCAATTTGTTTTTTCGAAAATTCATGAAATTTTATGCTATACATACATGTGGCACCCGATGGTGTATTTGGGCAACACATTGACATGTGGTCCATAAAAATAGATGGTTCTTCGATCCATATATATAGGTTTGTATATCTCTTCTAACCAACATTTTATCAAATAATTGTAATTTTTATAGGTGGATTAGAAGATGTTTGGTCACGAGATCAGTTTTTTTTAATATATATAAATTACTCAAAATTAACTATTTTATCAAAAAATACAAAAAATCGATTGATTCGGTCTAGTCAATTTAAAAAGAAAACATTTAACTTGGTTTGTAATTCTCTTATAACTAACATTTTATCAAATAATTGAATTTTTTTTATAGGTGGATTAGAAGATATTTAGCCACTAGATAAAATAATAATAATAATAATAATAATATAATAATAATAATATATAAGTTACTCAAAATTAACTATTTTATATATATAAAAAAAAAATCGGTTGATTTGACCGAGTTTTATTGACTCATCAAAGAAACGATGGCTTGATCAAGTCAACTCAATTTATATTTCTATAACTTAATATTTAGACTGTTCATTCCATAGGTGATAGTAGTACAATATTGTACTAGAGAGTTTCTATTGGCACCACAACATTTACTTACTACAACCTAATTAAAAACAAAGAATGTAAGTATATGGTTGAGAATAAGTAAAATATGGGGGTCCTAGTATAAGCTCTCACGTTTTTTTTCCTAGATTTCGATTTTTTGGGTCTAGGATTTTATACGAGCCTAATCATAAATGTAGACAATGATTGGAGCTATTTGAATTGAGTGCTATTATTTTTTGTAATATTGAAATTAAAATCTAAATCCAACCTTTTTAATGTTTGAAGAGTGTTTTAATAAGAAATTGGTGTGTAATAACTAGAACTTGGGGTGTCGATAGCAGCTTTCTTGTATAAATGATCACTTTAATAACTTCTAAATTAAGAGAGGGTAGTTTCATCTTTTTAAGGTTGATATCTTTGAGAGATATTCGGTCATCACATCACGTTAATTGCAAGGAAGATGAGAGGGTATTTATGTCATTTCTGAAGTATGTTAAATCTCACATTTAGTCATTTACTCTACTGTTTGTCTTTATATGTGTACCGAAGTCAAAGGGCGTCTGTCATCTTATTGAAAACATAGGGTGGTATCTCTATTATTCACTAAAACATAGGGGGTATGTCAAAATTACTCAAAAATTATTTACCTTGAGATGCATAATAAATATTCAAGACATTACAATTTTAATGTCAGATTTTGACTTGGTTTTGGGTGACCCTAATCCTTGCCTCACCAATGGACCAATGATATTTTTGCCTAGTTTGGTGATGACCCATGGCCTAGTGTATTTTTACCCAGCCCATGACTCACTCAAGGACAATCTGTTGTGCAGTTACAAGTCCTTGTGTGCTTGAATTTACTTAAGGGAATTGACCCTCTAAACCTGTTCTAAGTTGTTTTTCCTCAAGAAAATCCCTTATTTTTACTCTTACCCTTTTATTGATTCTCTAAAAATCTCCTACCAAGGTCTTCAAATAATTCGCCAATTTCCTTCAATCTTGACCCCAAGTCTTTCTTGGTCCCCTCTTGAGTTTAATTACTATCTTAACCTCATCTTGTTTGATCTAATTTGAGGTGATTTACTCTTGTGCCCATCAATCCTATCCCCAATTCAAGAGATTTAAATGTAATTTAACCACTTTTCAAGGACCATGACCATTTGCCCTACCAAGAGAATGCTTTAGAATTTGTGTGCAAAGACTCTCTTATCTTTAAGTTGTTAGAAGCCTAGCTAAGTAGAATGTCTAGAAAATCCGGAAATCAAGCATAAAATTACATGTCATCTAAGCTTATATCTCTAGAGTTTGACGCAAAGTCCAAGGATTAGAAAACTTCTATCCCTCATTTAGAATTCTCTTAGAACTTTGAGTATAATTACACCTCTACCCATTGATGATCATGATTGACTAGACTTATAGAGATGTAAAAGACAATCAAGGATAATTTGATGGAGGGTATTTGGAGTCTTTCTTTGAGGTTTTATTAAAAATATTAAGAACTCTATGAATTTGAACAAGTTTATTCCCAAAGATCTCTAAAAATCCTATAAATATGACTTATATCCAAGACAAAGAAGAGATGAGATAAAGCCATCTAAAACTTTGTCAATTTTCTTCCTCAAAGCTTTCTTGCATCCCAAAACTTTGTCCAAATCTTTTCTCAAACATCCAAGAAACTAGTATCAAGAAAAATAAGAAGTAGAAGGAACCAAGGTGGGAAGTATATTTAATTTTTTGTAATAATCCCCTCTCATCCTCCACTTTTATCTCATCATTTCTTTTACTTTCAAGTACCTTTACTTTTAAGTAATGTAGAACTATAAATCTCTTTAGTTTAAAGGTTTGGGTGGTATGGAGTAAATCCTCATTGTGAGGTAATATGCCCCTATAAGTTCTTAATATGTTCAATAGAAAGCATTTAGTGTCTAATTGTGTTGTTTTAGTTTATATCATTTCTATGTATTTAAATTCCTAATTATTTTTATGTATTTCCATGGCTAAAGAGCTAGAGAGTTAACCCTCTATGAGGTGATCTTCTATTTATAAGAACATTCATGCACACACAACATGCACACACCACATTTCCAAAAAGTCTGGATCTCTATAGATCCATATCTACCCCTATAGACAGCAAAAACAATCCCAAGAAGGGCAACAAAACATGTATAAAGGTTCCTAGTTCTACTATGGTAGTGTCCAATCTGTAGATGCTTTCGAAAGATTAAACCAGCAAAAGAGGCTCTCAAGTGAGAACATAAGTGTCCAAAAGGGCTTTAGGGATCCAAGAGAGTGAAATCCATGTGGATTTTCATTCAGGTCCCAAGCTCACAAAAAATTCAGCAAACACTCACTTCTAGTTTAAGACTTACTAACCGTCTTCACTTCTCCATTCTATAAAAAAAAATATAGTCAATTTTCTTTAATCTCTCTATATTCCCTTCTATTTTCAAAAATATCAAAAAAATAGTTTTCATATTTTACTCTTGGTCAATCTATTGTAACCATCATTTGACAGGTTGGACAAGATACCTAACACTTTTCTTGTCTCTCAATCGAACTTCCTTATTTAGTTTCATACTCAATTTCCTTATTTAGTTGGCATATTTAATTTTTAAAATGCACTTGTGCATTATCGATCATAGTCATTGACACAAGCCTCCTTGTCCTATAAAAAAAATTCTCAACCTAGGATGCAAGTAATCTTACGCCTTGAAGTCGCTTACCTTGGGAAAACGAAGACGTAACTATCCAACTTAGTCATTAACCAATGAAGTACTTGCCTTGGCTTGCACAAAGCTTTAAAGATTTGAGAATCTTTAACCTACCTATAACCATCATACATAGATTTCAATTAGAGTCATAGGACACTTAGTTTTGAAATCCAAATGGATGTGTGCCAACTCCTTCAAGCTTTGTAAGTCAAGTCGACCCTTGCAGGTCAAGTTGTAATGTTCACCCAACAATTTTGTAATAGAATAGGGTGTCCCTCCTTTGGTAAGGGTGGGACCTTTCTTTTCTCACTTTCTTTGGACCTTTCATACTAGTGTTTAAGTGTTATTGACTTCCCAAAGTCAGATTCTAACTCAACATAGACAAAAATCTAGCAAAGAAGTTAAAAATAGATGTTGGGAAAGTAAATTTGCAAAGTGAAAAAAAAAATTTGGTTTGTAGATCTAGCTATACTATCCTGGTATGTACCTCACCCATAGCCAGGCCAAATTTGGCCTGGTATATAGCTCACCCTTAGCAAGAAAAAATCTGGCCTGGTCTGAACCTTATCCACAACCTCATGGTGTTGTGAATGGTCCTTAGGTGATCCACAAACTTGCAATTTCTAGAAGGGTCTTTTGCATCTAGAACAAAACACCCATTATTGTTGTTAGTCCAAAATTAAGTAAAGTGTACTTTCGCATTCCAAGTATGACTCCTACCTAGTACTAAGTCGAAGATTCATTAGATTTGAGGTTCACCCTTATTCTTAAGTCCAAGCTTAGGATCCCGTAAACTCACCCTCAAATTCTTTCACAAGTATAGAGTTAGAACTCAATTTCATCATCTAAACCAAAAGATTGTGCCAACCCAATTTAGGAAGAACTTAAAGAGACTTAAGAACCCACTCTTGCATCTTTGATCAAATCAATTTCTAAATTCATGGTGTTACTTCCAATTTAGACCTAGAATCATTTGATTCTTTAGGTTTAGGTGTCTTCATAGATATAGGAGTCCTCATACCATCAAGTTCAATTCGGATTTGTGAATCTAAATGTGTCTCATATTGAAAGTTGTCCTATAATACATTGCAACCTAAAGAGGGTGTAAAACCTTTTACACCAATTCTTAGGGTAGACGTCCAGATCCTTTCCTTAGAATTCTTAAGAAACCTAGCATGAGTGGTCCATATGTATTTTAGGTTTTCCAAAACCGCTAAAGCTTGAACCCACTTGTGGGTCACTCCAACATTCCTTTTCGATAAGGGTTGTGCATCCCTTTCTAACTCAAGACATTTTCTAAGGTCAAAATTCATTGGTCAATCTCACACATTCGAGATACCCAATTTGAAACTTCAAGGGCAAGGCGACCCTATATAACGAATCTTTTTCAAGGTCTTTTGGGTTCAAATCTCAAACATTCGAGGTAACTGTTTCCAAGGTTCAGGAGCAAGGTGATTTGATATAATAAACCTTTTTCAAAGCCTTTTGGGTTCAAACCTCATACATTCGAGATATCCATTTTCGAGGTTTAAGGCAATACGACCCTATACAACGAACCTCTTTCAAGGCCTTCCAGGTCAATCTCATATACTCAAGATACACACATTCAAAGGTTTGGACATAACACCTGTAGATACGTGGGCTTTGAAACCTTTGGAGAGGTTTTGAGTTCATTTACACGGGTTTAGGAGTTGTTACCATCCAATTAAATTGTAAATGGACACTATAAAAATAATTTTAATTTTGTTTTGTTGGCTTGTAGTGACTCACATATCTATAAGGTAATGGGAAATAGTTTACTTAGAAACCTAAGGTAAGGACGTTCGGTTGAGGAACAAGAAAGGTGTTAGGCACTTTGTCCCTCCCATCCTAAGATGGTTACCAATAAACCTACCATCATGATTTTCTTGTAAATTTCCTTTTTCTTCCAACAAAGACAGTTAGTCAAATTGGTCTTCACATAACTGCAATTACTACCTTAACCCCATCTTATTAGAATTAAACCAATGAAGATTATACTTATGTCCTTGTAACACCCCGTATTTTTAACTCGTATCTCAAGGAGATCAGATAGTATTTATTTAAAGAATATTCTAAAAAGATAACTTAGAGTAAAGTACCCGGATTATGCTATATTCATTTTTGTTAAAAATCGACTTCACTATTAGTTTCAAAACTATCAAAATATATACTTTAGCCTGTAAGCAAGCTTGAATTCAAGTTCGGATATAAAAGTTAACAAATCCTCGAATTTCACGTTAAGTGATACCCCAAAATAGTAGAATTTTGTTAGAGCGAGAATCAGGAAGATTCGACTAATACCATTAGGACCGAAATGAAAAGTTATTCGAAATAGTATATTCGTTTGTTATTTTTCAAGTCCGAATAGTTAAGTTACGATCGAAACTAGAAATAGTAAAGAAATTACAAGTATGCCCTCAGTTTTGTTATAAAAGAAAAATATGAATTTCTTTCATTTCATTTCATTTCTCTTCTTCTCTAAAAAACCCAAACCTCAGCCATTTTCTCAACCTAGGATTTTTTCTCTTCACTTCAAGATCCGTTAAGAACGAATGACCGTTGAACTCCGACGAAGAAGACAAAGTTGTTGGTGACAACGATAGCTACAACCTCATACTCCTTGTTAACCCATTCTCATGTGTTTTTCCCATCTTCCATCAAAACCCAGCCGTGCGGTTCGAGTGAACTTTAACACATTTTCACCTAGGGTTTCATTGAGTAAGAGTTAGGTTCACCCTTCATTGTGGAAGCAAGGAGAGTGCCGTCGTCATAGGGGTTGTAAACCCTCGTCCTTTTTGCATCAAACTTAGCTCAACATCAACTCTTTTACCACCAACTTTGATTCTTGTACGAGTTTATCACGTTTGACGTCCACAAACAAGTAAGGGACTTTCAATTCCTATTGGTAACTTTAGATTTCTGAAATGTGCATTTAGGTTTTAAAATAAAACTTATTGTTTGCATTTAAATCGTAGAAATTTATATTTGATTTCAAATTCATAGTAGAAGTAGATGTTTTGATGATGTTTTATCAAATTTTACCTACAAACTCGTGGGTGGATCGAATGGTTCGAAGAATAGAAGAAGAAATGAAAAAGGGGATCAAAAACTTGAAGGTTCGAGTGAGGTTCAGGCTATAGGCGGGAAGGGTCGGTGCCACCGGCACCTACCGAAGGCATTCTGTCCGTTCCACCGATAGAATGAGGCTTTTGTCACAGACGAAATAAAGAACCGTGAGAAATTTGGTTCTGTCGACAGATGCCGTCAGTCCCACCGACACCCGCCGATGAGTATTCTATCGGTTCCACCGACAGAAACAGTTCTCTTCAGAATTGTGTTCTGACTCTTGGCTTGACTTTCCCATTGCTTATACTGGATGTCGATGAGTATTCTATCGGTTCCATCGACAGAAACAGTTATCTTCAGAATTATGTTCTGACTCTTGGCTTGACTTCCCCATTGCTTATACTAGATTTCCCACCCTCTTCATTTCATTAAAAATATTTAAGTAAATGTCCTCTTTAATTTTTACTTTTCATTTACTTTAAGTTATGTAATGAAATTAAGGTTTTACCCCCCATTTCGGAACAATGGGAATGGTTTCGAGATCCAAATCTCAAAGGATCCAAATCCAAATTTTGGTTTTAAGAACAAAATGTAGATTTTGATGTTTTCGACAAATTTTCAAAATGAAATAACTTCACATTACTTTGAATTAGATTTTAAAAATTATATAATGTCGAATCTCATGATCGAGACTTTCATTTCGAAAAATCCGTTTTCAATTTCGAGAACTTTAAAAAATTGAGTTTTTGACACTTAGCCAAATTTTCACCAACTTTCCTTATTTTTAACAGATTTGATCCCGTGCATCGTCGATACCTTATTTTTTAATAAACTTTGATGGTTTTCAATGGAAAGACTAAAAGAATGACTTTGAAATATTAGAAATGGATGGTTGATTTAAAAAGATGAAAAGTGAGAATGTCGAGAGAATGAGAAAAAGGAATAAACGGTAAAATGTCAGAATCACACCCGAGGGGTGATGTCTGCATTTTACATTGTATGTTGTCTGTAGGTTGGTGAAAGGATATCCAAGTTATTAATGAAAGGGTTGCATGTTTATTTACGATTATGTTAGCGCTTGTACTGAGTACTGTTATTTATTTTAGGTCGGGTGACCATAGTTGCATGGTAGGAACTAGATATCCATTCTCAACCCTGTTCTGTTAATTTCTCTTTTGTTTTAAAAGAAAAATCATATATATATATATAATATATATATATATATATATATATATATACGTAGCTGTTTTGTGAGCTGTTAAAGGGTTTGTGAATGCCTAAAGGGATAGTGCGTCACATCATCCGGAGGGGTGTACTATCTTGGGATGTATAGTAGGGACCACCAAGCTCATACATGGTATGGGACACGTATGAGAGTGGAGTCACAACTGGAATCCAGGTTCATTCATTTCTTATCTTTACCAATAAACGTGTATTGTAAAGGTGGTTGGTCGTATACGAGTGGAGTGTCATTTGGGAATCACATGCACGCCTGATAGGTATAGACGAAGATGATTGGTCAGTGATCACTAACAATCTAGTAGTAGTCGAACGTTCTGACACATCGAAAAGAGACCCATTGCTTACGGTCACATCAAACGACCAGCCTGAGCCGGATAAATGGTCATCAGTATGGTAAGTGCAGCGACCGACCACAAAATCAGGAACTAACAGCTAGATTTATGTTGCAACATCATGTCCCGACTGGAAGCGATCCAGTCGTGAATCCCAAAGCTCAAATTCCATTACTCCACCATTTATATTATGTATCTGCTGTTATGTTTCAAACTATCAACTAAAAAGCATGTTTATCATTTTAATGTTGCCAACTGTATTTGTATAAATGGAAAATGTATAACAAGTATGGATAATTGATGCTATATGTTATTTTTAAACTGTTTAGTTGCTTATCCCTATCTATATGTACCAGTTATTCGTAATTTCAATTGTAAAACTTGCATGTTTTGAAATAATACAGTATGATTATTCGATCACATTAGGTGAGGTTATTAGTAGGAATTGTTTGTGGACCTACTGGATAACCATTGTTGCTCACCCTTTCCTTCCATTTTTTTATAATTGCAAAGCCTATAGTTGGCGCAGCGGGTGCTGAGCTATTAGCGAAGGAACACCTGATCGGTCAGATTTACGACCAGAATCCGTTGCCCGGTAAGCATCATGACTACTTCTACTAGGAGTCTGTTCGTCCTAGGAGGTGTACATAGTGTTTTGGGACCGAGTGCTAGGTCTATGTTAGAATGAGAAAAATTTTATAATCTTGCATAACTTTATACCTTTTTGCACAACTCTGACCTTGTTTCTTTTGTTGTTCATAAAATCTATCATCTTTCATTTCTTAGTCATTGTGGATTTGTTGCTTTATACAGGATTGTTTGGAGCTGTTTATCAGGTTTGAGTTCCATTAAACGCTAACATAAACAGAGGAGACCATGCCGAAATTTTGAGGTGTCACCTAGTGCCTCGATGCGGCCTTGGGATTTGTGTTAGCGTTTGGCAGGGTGTCATAGTCCTCCAAGTCTATCCTCAATCTAAAAAGGGTCAATATAATTAGATCTAGTTCAATGAGATTTGACAACTTTGTTTAACCTATAGAATTCTTTAAAACTTGTGAGTAAAGACATTCTTAACCCTTGGTTGTTAGTAGATTAGTTAGGCTAAATCATATTTATATGCCATTTAGCCTAGTTCTCTTTTATTCGACCCAAAGCCAAGAATCTAAAACTCTTTTACCCTCCTCAAAGAATTTTCTAGAAATTATGACTTTTTACAATCCTATCCTTTTGATCATCATGATTAGTAATTTGAGATTTTTCTAGAGGTTTTATTGAAAATATTCAGAACCCTAGGCTTTAGGACAAGGTTATCCTCAAGAGTCTCCCAAAATCCTATAATTAGGATCCCATCCAAGGTAAAAGAAGATGAATTTAATTTGATTTAAAATTCTGCCCAAACTTTTTCAAACCATTCTAAGCCTTCCCATTTTCTAAAGACCCCTAAAAGAACAAACCAAGAAGAAGAAAAAGAGACCAAATAGGGCTTAGGTCTAATTTTCTTATGTGATCTGTTGTCATCTCATTAGAAATTATATTTTTATACTCTCCTTAGCTTATGGGAAAGTAAGGGATCAGACCTAAGAGAAAGGGGGGATGTTGTCAAGTTAGTAAAAATAAAGTTGATTTAAGTTCCACATTTTAAAATTATTTTTATATTTTTGTGAAATAAATGGAGACTAAATGCTATTGGAAAATAAAGTAATATAATGAAAAATTATACTAAGAAAACAAAAAAGATAAAATCATTAGTGATTAAAGTAACCTAGGATTAGCAAATAAAATTGTATTTGATTTTATCCTTCTTTGTATTCAACCTCAAGGGCTTGGTGTGAACTCCTTGAGTTGGAAGATATGACATGAAGTTTTTGAAGAAAACATTATAGTTAAAACTCCTTCACTCATTAATGTGTGAATGCCCCACCACAAAATATGTAGTTCAAATATGTTCTATCTTGAGCTTATCTAAGTATAAAACATCTTAGTTAAGCATATGAGGTGTAGAGATTCATTTAAAGTTTTGGTCCATTAAAATTGGATAAAACTTTGAAATGAATCCTATAAATATTATAAAGAACATGAAAAGATAAAAAAAATAACACAAAATTAAATCTTACTCTTAGGCTTCCTCCTCCCACTAATGGAGGGGGTCTAACCTATAGTCATGGCAAGGATACAAGAAAAAATAAAAGAAATAATACTTGTATTTATGATAACCAAGATACACTATCTCCTTGAGAAATTATATAAGTTTCAGAAATTAAACCTAATTAAAAAATAAAAATTACAAAAAAAATGCCAAAGGCATTGCGGAAGAAGAAGAGAAGGGACAAGAGCCCAATGACTCTTTCCTAAATGGAAAAATGATCTATTTATAAACTTGAGGTGCTTTCGAAGGATCCAAATAATAGTCGCCATCACTCTTACGTATAATCTCACGTGTAAAGCAAATTAGAATAATTTTAAGATGATCCAATTGAGGTGGATTGCACCACATTGAGAGTTGACTATGTCATATTGATCTGGAAACATCTAGATCTCAATTTTTGACTAGTTTCTTAATTTGACTTCTTGATTGCAGTGTAATCTTTCTTAAGTGATTTGGTGCTCATCTAAATGAGTTGATCATTGACCTTTACAGTGAATACACACGATCATTTTTTAATATTTATAATTATTTTGTGCAATTAAGCCTAATTAACATAGTATAACATGAAGTGTGATAAATTGAAGTTTAACATACTTATTTATCTAATCTGATAAAATAAGGATGAAAATCGAGAAAAATACCTAGAAAAAGTACGGATAAATCAATATTTTGAGGCATTGATCACATCCCTAAACTTATCTTTTTCTAGTTACTTAAAAAATAAATTTATCATTTTCAAAGGCATCTCGACTGCATTTAACGAATATAGCAAGCCTTTAAATCGGTAAGTTACCCTTAGTTGGTGAGTTTGGCTCGTGAGGGTTTGTAGAGAATATACCCACAAAATTCAAAATAACTTTTGAAATAATAATGGTTAAAATCAATACTTATACTTAAAAACAGAAGTTTTTTTAAGATTTATTAGTCATTTGGAAGCAATACTTGGTATGAAGTCTCAACTCTTATTTCTCTATGACAAAACTTGAACTTATATTGACCTTCATGATATAGTAATTCTAACTTAGAAACTTTAGAGATTTGATTTCCTAGAGTGAGTTTCAACCTTCTAACTAATCTAAAATAGGGTTTAATTTTAAACTTAGCATCATGCCTGGGGTTGTGAGAAGTGTGGATGTTCACTTTATACATCTAAGGGCTTTATTTGTGATATACTAGCGCACTCACGTTTTTACACTTGATGACTTTTACTCTATTGAAACTCTAAACTTTTCTAATTTTGATTCTTTTGAATCTTCATTTCTTGTTCACTTTGAGGAATCGTTTTCTTTTTCTTGCACTTTTTTTTTTTTTTTCTTTTTCTTTTCTACTATTTTTATCACTTTTTTAAGAAAAACAAGTAGCCTTTTCAAGGTACCCAGTTTAATTCAATGGTTGTTGTTCAAGACTTATTCAATCGAGTTCTATTTTTCTTTTAATCAGCCAATCAAATGAACAATGAAGCCAAAGTTCATCAAATCCTAATTTTTCCTTATACTTTAGATAGAAAGAATGTAACAAGTTCAACATAGGCTCTCGATAACCTTATTAGAAGTGAGTATAAACAAAAGGTAACTTTGTTTTAACTTTTTCCTAAGAGAAACATGAATGAAGACTCCAGATCAAAGTTTCCAACCATAGACTGATTTAATGTTTTTAACTAAGTGCTTTAAAGACATAAGCTAAGATCTTAAACAAAATACAACAAAGTTGTCAAAATATTTTTCAAAATTTGTGATTTTAATTTTTGAATAGAAAAGAAAATAGGTAGAAATCCGATCCTATACCCCCAAACTTAAACATAATATTATCCTCAATATTGTAGCATGCACATGTAAATGCAAAACTAAAATTGACAAAAGAAAATGAAATGGGTTGGATAGCACTTGAAAATGATCCTACAATCTTGTGATATTAATACAATGTCCCCTAAAATGAGACAACACACCATTCACCATTGTCGCAATGACGATTATATCTATGGTATTAATCGTGATCATGTTGTATGATGTCAGAAATACCATGAAAAATACTATGATCATAGTTTAGGTAATTAGTTCCTAAGTTACATAAGAAAAACACACACCAGTATTTTCAACGTACACTATGTAAACTAGTACCAGACCAAATAATTATGAAAAAGAAAAGGGTTTCTGAAAAATATTGCATAAAGAAACTATTTTTGAAACACACATAGGTAGTACAAAATTTAGATAAAATAAAAACGACTACTTAACAAAGCAAATACTAATAGCATATTAAAAATAAACTCCTAATGAAAACATAATATAAATTTCTAATGAAAACATCTAATCAAGTATCTAATCCTTTCGAGATCTATTTCTAGTAGTGGTCGTATCAAATTCTTACTATTTCGCATTGTTCAACTGCATCGAGTCATCGTTCTACTGTCTTCTATCCTGTATACAACTTACCTATTCCCTTGAATTTTTTTGTAAATGCCTTCTGCAGGGAAAGTGATTTGACATCATCCATAAAGGATGTGTCTTCAAATTTTGGTCTGGATGACATTAGCTTTGCTCGTTCCAGCCTCTTCAAATTCTTATCCTAAGCATTCATAACCATGAGGACTTATGTGCTCCTCAAAGTGCTCTAATATCAGTTGCTACAAACCCACGACACACTCTACAAAAGATAATGTACCCTTGAATTTCGAAAGTTGGATCATCTCGCCTTGTGGTGCTAGTACTGTCAATGGCACTCCCATTCACCTTTCAAGAATCTCACAGACTAAGTGTGAGAAAATTAGCGAGCGACCCTTCTTCGGCTTGATGTAGGCATCGATAAGAGTTTTTAATATGAGATGAGACACGTAAAAAGTCGAATCCTTGGTCTAGATCGCGTACGTGATGTACATGTACTTTGCAACAAGTAAAGCATTGTTCTGCATCTCTAAGATGTTAAATGCCACCCATCATCAACAAAGATATTGATTAGCTCAAAAAAATTTCGATAATAATCCTCCACTTCTCTTGTTGATGCGTTGTGAATCAAGATCCAGTCGTATGATAAAGAATTCAATTGGATGACGTTTTTAGCAAGTTCCATCATCGACTTTCATAATTCTTAAGATCATGTTGATATGTTCAAAATCAATGGCAAACGTGATGCCATGGAACTCAATGGTAAGCGATAGAATAAAGGGATTAATCGAAACTACGGAAGTGTAAAATTCTCTCCCTAATTCCTTGCAATAAACTTCAGGACCGATATAAAGTAAATTGCTTCATCCTTGCTCGACGATGGTTTCACGAAACCATGATCTGTTGTCGCCTTGAAAATAAGGATCGAAAATAGACTCCTAAAAAATTATTTGTTTGAAAAAAGTCATAGGTACTACTACAATCAGCAGGGAAAAACGATCGCATATTGAAAATCTGATGATGATTGGTGATCAGATGACTATAATGCAGTCAATGTTGACTGTGACATAGTGAATGTGATAAATCTACAAATGAAGCAGCTATTATCGGATCACAAGTTGATGCTGACTATGTTGATCACTTTAGATTTGGACAAGCACAAGAAGATCTACAAAATAAATCTTTGAAGATTATGAAAATGGACAAATTTAGAAATGGAAAATAGAGAAGATGAGTTAGAGATTAGGGTATATTATTTGATGTTAGTATTGATGGAAAATTCCCAAAGCACCCTTGAATCAAAGGAAAATCCTAAAATACTAAGAAAAAGAATCAAAAAGTAAAAGAAAAACTAAGAAAGCTAAAAGAAATAATCTTAAAATTGAAAGAAAATGAATACTAAGGAAAAATACTAGTTCCTATAATTTTGGATGGAAAGGTAACAGAGAGTATCTGTAACACCCCGAATTTTTAATTCGTATCTCGAGGAAAAAAATAAATAGTGAAATTTTAAGAAAATCTTGAAAGTGGGATTTAGGAGTAAAACTTTAGGATGTTTTTAATCATTTTAATGGAATCTGACCTCACCATTAGATTCAAAATGATCAAAAAACATAGTTTAGCCTGTAAGCACGCTCAAATGCGACTCCGAATATAAAAGTTGCAAAATCCTCGATTACCGGGTCGGACCAGGCTAAAACAGTGACTTTTTGTTAGAGGAATAATTTTTAAAATTCGATCACACCATTGGGTTCATAACGAAAAATTATTCAACATAGACTATTTATTTGTCATTTTTGGAGATCAGGAAGTCGAATTATCGCCAAAAATGAAAACGACATCAAGTTTAGGGGTCACGTCAGGCCAAAAATGTAAATTTTTGATGGAGACATAATTTGTAGAAATTGACTATACCATTAGATCCGGAATGAAAAATTAGGCGAAATAGTATATTCGTTTGTCAGTTTTGGAGACCGAATGACCAAGTTATCGTCGATCAAAACAATAGGCGAAATACCGATTTCGTCCTAACTTTTATATAAAAAAAATTTTAATTTTTTTTTTATATAACTCATCTTCCCCAACGCGTCATATGGCCGAGACATATAAAACGAAAATTTGCTTTTTTTTCTCCGATTTTTCCACTTCAGATCTCTCGCAAACGGTCCATTTTCGACAATCGCCGCAGAAGAGAAAAAGGTCCGCAGCTACGTTCTCTACAAAACCCACCCAACCTTTCTTCGTTTCACTTTCTATTTCATCCAATATCGTCAAAAAGCAGCCGTATTTGGATACGGAAATTTCGAAACTTTGACCTCGGATTTCGTCCGTTTCGGGGTCAAACCGCCTTTCGCCGTAGAAGGGAGAAAAGACGAGCACATCGAGATCTTCAAAACCACCAGGTCGATTTTAAAAATCAGTCGCTTCGAAGTTCGGTTTGTCTCGCCGATCGCCTCGATTTTCGCGCACACGCTTTGATCCTTTCGCCTAGACATTGTAAGGAACTCTGAATTTCTATTAATAATCATAGATTGTGAAAATTTCATTTAGGATTTTATTGGAAAAATTTGGATGTATTTTCGAAATATAGAATTCTTTGTTTATTTCAAAATTCACGCCAGAAATTGCATGTTTGATATGTTTAATTGTATTTTTAACAAATTATACATGGGTAGAGTATTTTAACGGGTTATTGCCATAAATTGGGTCTTGTGCACTGCTCGGACCCCGTTTTGATATGAAATTTGTATTTTTTTTTCAATATTATTGATAGAAATAAATTGTATAGTTGAAAAATGTGATTTAATATTCAATGAACTCATATTGAGTTGATGAATATCAGAAAATGGATATTTTATGAAGAGATTGAAAACTGTAAAAGTCGAAAAAAAGGGAAAAAGAATATGAAATGGTAAAATGTCAGAGTCACACCCGAGGGGTGATGTCTGCATTTTACGTTGTTGTGTTGTATGCAGGTTGGTGAACGGATATTCAGGGATAATGTTACTGGTTGCATGTTTATTTACTTTCTGTTAGCGCGAGGCGCTCTGTTATGTTATTTATTTTAGGCCGGGTGGCCACACTTGCATGGTAGGAAACTGGATATCTATTCTCAACCTTGTATTGTTAATTTCTCTTTTGTTTTCAAATGAAAATAATATATATAAGTAGCTATTTTGTGAGCTGTTAAAGAGTTTGTGAATGCCTGAAGGGATAGTGCATCATATCATCCGGAGTGGTGTATTATCCTGGGATGTACGGTAGGGACCACCAAACTCATACGTGGTATGGGACGCGTATGAGAGTGGAGTCACAACTGGAATCCGGGTTTATTCCTCTCTATCTTTACCAGTGAACTTGTAATGTAAAGGTGGTCGTATACGAATGGTTTGTATCTTTGGGAATCACATGTACGCCTGATAGGCATAGACGAAGATGATTAGTCAGTGATCACTAACAATCTATAGTAGTCGAACGTTTTGACACATCGAAAAGAGACCCATTGCTTACGGTCACGTCAAACGGCCAGCCTGAGCCGGATAAATGGTCAACCAAACGTGGTAAGGGCAGCGACCGGCCACAAAATCAGGAACTAAAAGCCAGAAAGGAATTGTAACATCATGTCCCGACTGGGAGCGATCCAGTCGTGAATCCCAACTCTCTAATTCCAATACTCCACCATTGTGTATTATGTATCTGTTGCTTATTTTGATATATAAGATGAAATGCATGTTTATTGTTTCCATTTGATCAATTAGATTTGTATAAAAAGAGAATGTTATAGTGAGTACTGCTGATCGATGTAATGTGAGTTTTAAAATGTTTAGTTGCTCATCCCTGGCTATATGTACCAGTTAATCGTAGTTTTCTTCTATAAAATTTTGTTTATTTTAAAATGATTCAGTATGTTTATTCGTTCATGTTAGGAGAGGTTATTGGCAGAAATTGTTGCTTCCTTACTGGGTAACCCTTGTTACTCACCCTTTCCTTCTTTATTTTTTTAGTTTCAGATCTAAAGCTTGGCGAGACAAGTATAGAGCACGAGTGAGAATCATCTGGTGGGTCAAATAGATAGCCAGACTTTGTCACTTGGTGAGTATTGGGGCTACACCCCTCTAATGGTGTTAGTTTGTCTAGGTAGTATTATAGACGTTGTTCTGAGCGTTAGGACTTTTGTTAGAGTGAGAAAATCTCTGTATATATAATTTTTCTTCTTCCGCACTCTGATCTATCGGACATTATTAGACGTATATAGGCTTCCGCTAGTATTATATTTTGTATGTGTATGCAGGATTGTATGTCGTTTATCAGGTGCAGGTTGAACGCCTTGGAATGCTAACATAAACAGAGGAGACCATGTCGAAATTTTGAGGTGTCACTTAGTACCTCGAGATCTGACATGGGGATTTGTGTTAGCGTTCGGCGGGGCACGACAGATGGTATCAGAGCATAGTATTAGATCCGTATGGGATAAAGATCTGCTATGTTTTAGAGAATTGGCTGATACCACATATATTAGAGCAATAATCATAGAGTGTCACTAGGAATTCGATATCCGAGCTCATTAATAATTCCGTATTGGAATTATGAGTTTTTCTGTGTCTAGAAGTTTATAGAGCCTTGTAAGCCTAAGATAGGATTCTAAGTTTATTTTGTTAGTAATGGAAATTGAGTCCATTACTAAGTTCCAAGCTACGATGGTAATTCATAGTTTGGTAAGAGCGATTTTGGCCGTATTCTGATAATTGCCTTGTTACGGATAAACACAAGCGAGAGGAATGGACGAGACAAAGGCTGAAACGCAATGTAGACGAGACAGATTCTAGACCCGACCACTAACCTAATAGCACAGTTAATGTCGTTCATGGGACAGATGGTTGTGTCTCATATCAAGTCTAAGGGGAAAGTATGAATAATACAACCACCACCTTGAAGCCAAATAGAAGGAAGACAATTAGTTTCTAATAAGCGATAAACAATTACGAAACTAGTAAATTCATAGGAAAAATAACCATACATGAGGAATGAGATGATAGACATACATACTCAATGGATGAAAGAATTTTATAAGAAACAACATATACTACTAAATCAGTTGAAAAGAAGAGTTGCGATATATTACAAATGTGGTAAATTGGGATATAAAGTAGAACAATATTCGAGTCAATATCACTCGATTAAGGATGCGTGCCTCAAAAAGATGCTAGACAAACCAATTGAAGGAACAATAAGGCCACCAGATTTAAATAAAGTTGATAACGTATTTGTGCCATCCCGAACAGACAAGACTATTGATCGGAAGTGAGAGATGGTGTAAGACTTGCCACGATTGTAAGGCACACCACTAAATCTAAGAATGAGGAAACGTTGGACTTCTTCGCAAAAGGAAAATACTATTTCACCTTAGAGACCATTACCACAAGGTCATGCCTTTGAAGAATAAGAGAATTCCCCAGCCCAAAGGATAGGTAAATCCAGCGATGTGGTTGTAGAATTTTCAACGATTACGTTTATCGAGATTTGGGGACTTTTCCGATCTGATTGAGGTCAATGAGTGGATTTTGAATACTAGAGAGATTTTGAGTAATATGTAATACCCAAGAGATCAGTGGGTGACAGTGATTACATTCCAGTCGGATGAGGATGCCAATCATTAGTAATGTTTGAGAGGAATATATTAAGAGATGGATCATTTGAGTGGGTAGAATTCGAGAGGATATTTGTTGATAGATTTATATTTGAGATTGCTCGAGAAATCAAACACTAGGAGTTTTTGATATTAGTGCAGGGTAATCTATTGATTACCGACTATGATATGAGGTTCACTAAGTTGTCACGATATGCGCCCGAGCTTATCCTGACAGATTTGCAGAAGGCCCGTAAATTCTTTAAAAGACTATAACCCTACCTAAGGGCCAAGAGATCGATGATTGAGACTACCAATTATAGAGATACAACGAGTCGAACTTAGAGGATAGAGCGATGAGAGATGAAGTTACAGACCTCTAGGGGGCAAATGAGTTGACCTTAAATTTCTTTTCTTCCCAGATCAGACTCGGGTAAGAAACTGATGTATTTGAGACCAATCTCCTCTGGATCCATGTATCCATAATATAGAACTCTTCCACTATCAAGTTGTAGAGTTCTCCAATCATCGAGTTATAGAGCAGTTGGAGCTCCAATGATGCCAACAAGGCCAAAGGAATCAACAAGGTAGGTTCAGAGCCTACAAACCCCAGTCTACCAACTGCCTACTCCACAGACACCTACGAAGACAAGATCGTTGACATGTTACGCGTGTGATCAAGTGGGATATATCAAGAGAAAATGTCATCTATCAAAGGTGCGAGTAAGGGTTATGACCCAGGAAAAAGTACCTGTCTCCAACGAAGTTTTGGAAGGTACATTTTCTAATTATAATGTTAGAACGTGGAGTTTTACTCAATATTGATTCCTCTAGATTATATAATTCTGTGAAGAGTTTGCACACTTGTTAGAGCTAGAAACTATTGACACGAATCGAGTAATGAAATTATTTATACTATTGGGAAGCCTGCAAAAAAAGAATAAGATTTTTGGAAGATCATTTAAGAACTTGCAAAATAGGTATTAGAATAATTGTAAAGTGTGAAAAGACAAGTGATGTTCAATTGGTACGCTAGTCTTTATATCAATAGTCTAGTCAATTACCCGTATATTACGCTAGTAGAAAAGCAGGTGTTGCTTGTATATCCTTCATGTCGAGAGCTACTTCCTCGAATATCAACACAGGGAGTTGCGTATCTTTCCTTTCGATTGAAGATGACTTAACTTTGGGAGGCCTAACGATTGAACTATTAGATAAAACAACTCTTGCTTTACGACTTCTTGAATCGATTCTCCTCATTTGAAAAGATAGATCATCTTTTCCCTTTTATCTTTCTATCATCGATGTCGGTTCTAACTCTTCTTTTGCCTTCTCCTTTCACGATCGCCTACCAGTAGAGAAATTCATTATTATCGTTCTCGTTACGTGATCAATACTTTCTATAGACAAGTACTCGTTTCGAGATTTCGATTGTGGCTCATTTTCACTCATCGAAACAAAAGTGGTATAAGTAAATATTATGATTCCGTAGAAGCAGTGACCACCACCTGCCTGTGCCCACATCCATCCTAAAGAGATTTAGTAGAGCATAAGTTAGGAGGTGGGTCGATGTAAAATGTGAGAAAGAATAATCTTGTGATAATGTTACATTAATGGTGACTTAATGGAATTGTGAGAAAATAAATGTAGGATTTATCCCCTCGAGTAAGATTTTAAATTATAAAGGTTATGACAAAGGTTTTGAGGAAACATCGCAATAAGTAAAAATGTAATATCGAATCGAATATAAGGATAGTGGTGTGTTGCGGTAAGACTATGCTTTTGGGAGTAATATTCATAATAATTATGAGTAAAACATAATATATGATGTAATTGATGAGAGAAGTAAGGATGAAGAATAAAGAAGATGTGAAAGGATTGTTGTTGATAGACATTGATGGGAAAGTGATACAAGGTGAATTGATTGTTATCTTAAGGTTATACAAATAATGGATTAGTTGGAGTATGAGTTTGAAATAGAGTGATTAATTAATGAATGTGTTGAGTTGATGGAATATGGGAGATATAAGTCTACGAGTTATAAATGAGATTGGTTTGGGACTAAGAATAGATAATAATCGAAAATAAGTAGTATTTATTATACATGTCGTGTTAGTGGAATAGCGACAAAGTTTGATAAGTATGATTTCAATTTCGAGGACGAAATTTTTATTAAGGGGGGGAGAATGTAACACCCCGAATTTTTAATTCGTATCTCGAGGAAAAAATAAATAGTGAATTTTAAGAAAATCTTGAAAGTGGGATTTAGGAGTAAAACTTTAGGATGTTTTTAATCATTTTAATGGAATCTAACCTCACCATTAGATTCAAAATGATCGAAAAACATAGTTTAGCCTGTAAGCACGCTCAAATGCGAGTCCGAATATAAAAGTTACAAAATCCTCGATTACCGAGTCGGACCAGGCTAAAACAGTGACTTTTTGTTAGAGGAATAATTTTTAAAATTCGATCATACCATTGGGTTCATAACGAAAAATTATTCAACATAGACTATTTATTTGTCATTTTTGGAGATCAGGAAGTCGAATTATCGCCAAAAATGAAAACGACATCAAGTTTAGGGGTCACGTCAGGCCAAAAATGTAAATTTTTGATGGAGACATAATTTGTAGAAATTGACTATACCATTAGATCCGGAATGAAAAATTAGGCGAAATAGTATATTCGTTTGTCAGTTTTGGAGACCGAATGACCAAGTTATCGTCGATCAAAACAATAGGCGAAATACCGATTTCGTCCTAACTTTTATATAAAAAAAAATTTTAATTTTTTTTATATAACTCATCTTCCCCAACGCGTCATATGGCCGAGACATATAAAACGAAAATTTGCTTTTTTTTCTCCGATTTTTCCACTTCAGATCTCTCGCAAACGGTCCATTTTCGACAATCGCCGCAGAAGAGAAAAAGGTCCGCAGCTACGTTCTCTACAAAACCCACCCAACCTTTCTTCGTTTCACTTTCTATTTCATCCAATATCGTCAAAAAGCAGCCGTATTTGGATACGGAAATTTCGAAACTTTGACCTCGGATTTCGTCCGTTTCGGGGTCAAACCGCCTTTCGCCGTAGAAGGGAGAAAAGACGAGCACATCGAGATCTTCAAAACCACCAGGTCGATTTTTAAAAATCAGTCGCTTCGAAGTTCGGTTTGTCTCGCCGATCGCCTCGATTTTCGCGCACACGCTTTGATCCTTTCGCCTAGACATTGTAAGGAACTCTGAATTTCTATTAATAATCATAGATTGTGAAAATTTCATTTAGGATTTTATTGGAAAATTTGGATGTATTTTCGAAATATAGAATTCTTTGTTTATTTCAAAATTCACGCCAGAAATTGCATGTTTGATATGTTTAATTGTATTTTTAACAAATTATACATGGGTAGAGTATTTTAACGGGTTATTGTGCCATAAATTGGGTCTTGTGCACTGCTCGGACCCCGTTTTGATATGAAATTTGTATTTTTTTTTCAATATTATTGATAGAAATAAATTGTATAGTTGAAAAATGTGATTTAATATTCAATGAACTCATATTGAGTTGATGAATATCAGAAAATGGATATTTTATGAAGAGATTGAAAACTGTAAAAGTCGAAAAAAAGGGAAAAAAGAATATGAAATGGTAAAATGTCAGAGTCACACCCGAGGGGTGATGTCTGCATTTTACGTTGTTGTGTTGTATGCAGGTTGGTGAACGGATATTCAGGGATAATGTTACTGGTTGCATGTTTATTTACTTTCTGTTAGCGCGAGGCGCTCTGTTATGTTATTTATTTTAGGCCGGGTGGCCACACTTGCATGGTAGGAAACTGGATATCTATTCTCAACCTTGTATTGTTAATTTCTCTTTTGTTTTCAAATGAAAATAATATATATAAGTAGCTATTTTGTGAGCTGTTAAAGAGTTTGTGAATGCCTGAAGGGATAGTGCATCATATCATCCGGAGTGGTGTGCTATCCTAGGATGTACGGTAGGGACCACCAAACTCATACGTGGTATGGGACGCGTATGAGAGTGGAGTCACAACTGGAATCCGGGTTTATTCATCTCTATCTTTACCAGTAAACTTGTAATGTAAAGGTGGTCGTATACGAATGGTTCGTATCTTTGGGAATCACATGTACGCCTGATAGGCATAGACGAAGATGATTAGTCAGTGATCACTAACAATCTATAGTAGTCGAACGTTCTGACACATCGAAAAGAGACCCATTGCTTACGGTCACGTCAAACGGCCAGCCTGAGCCGGATAAATGGTCAACCAAACGTGGTAAGGGTAGCGACCGGCCACAAAATCAGGAATTAAAAGCCAGAAGGAATTGTAACATCATGTCCCGACTGGGAGCGATCCAGTCGTGAATCCCAACTCTCTAATTCCAATACTCCACCATTGTGTATTATGTATCTGTTGCTTATTTTGATATATAAGATGAAATGCATGTTTATTGTTTCCATTTGATCAATTAGATTTGTATAAAAAGAGAATGTTATAGTGAGTACTGCTGATCGATATAATGTGAGTTTTAAAATGTTTAGTTGCTCATCCCTGGCTATATGTACCAGTTAATCGTAGTTTTCTTCTATAAAATTTTGTTTATTTTAAAATGATTCAGTATGTTTATTCGTTCATGTTAGGAGAGGTTATTGGCAGAAATTGTTGCTTCCTTACTGGGTAACCCTTGTTACTCACCCTTTCCTTCTCTATTTTTTTAGTTTCAGATCTAAAGCTTGGCGAGACAAGTATAGAGCACGAGTGAGAATCATCTGGTGGGTCAAATAGATAGCCAGACTTTGTCACTTGGTGAGTATTGGGGCTACACCCCTCTAATGGTGTTAGTTTGTCTAGGTAGTAATTATAGACGTTGTTCTGAGCGTTAGGACTTTTGTTAGAGTGAGAAAATCTCTGTATATATAATTTTTCTTCTTCCGCATTCTGATCTATCGGACATTATTAGACGTATATAGGCTTCCGCTAGTATTATATTTTGTATGTGTATGCAGGATTGTATGTCGTTTATCAGGTGCAGGTTGAACGCCTTGGAATGCTAATATAAACAGAGGAGACCATGTCGAAATTTTGAGGTGTCACTTAGTACCTCGAGATCTGACATGGGGATTTGTGTTAGCGTTCGGCGGGGCGCGACAGTATCGTTTAACGTGATAAAGAATCAGCTTGTCACTTTTTAAAACGTAGAGCTTTGGTACATCGGGTGTGACGCCTCGATTCGTCAGTAAGTATTTGAAGAGGGCTAGCAAGGGGGAAACCTATCAACAGGTAGAATATTCATTTCTGCTAGTTTTGTGCAACCCTAAACATATGAGATCAATTATGATTTTTTTTCTTTTTAGAACGTATCACTTTGGTTCCGAATTGATAACTATTCTCAATGAGGGAAATGGCCAAGTTCTAGGCCTAATAGAAGCGATAATTATAATATTCATAAAAGAAACTAGTAAAAACAAAAAGAATGGGTTGTCTCCCAAAAACGTTAAGTTTAACATTTTCAGCCAGACGAAAACTCTAATAATCCTATAAATCAATTGATCGAAGAGAAGAAGTTCCTCTAGGGGTACACACTCGAGATATGATTTGTGATGTTGGCCATTTACTTTGAAAGTGGATCTATCATTAGGATTAAGGACTTCAACAATATCATGGTGGTAAACTATTTGGATGATAAAAGGACTAGTCTAATGAGATTTGAATTTTTTTTTAAAAGGTGGAGTCTGTTATTGTACAACAAAACTCTTTGACTATATTAAAATTTTGATGGAGAATGTGTTTATCATGATAAAATTTTGTACGCTCTTTATAGCGTTTAACACAATCATAATAGTCATTTCTTATCTCTTCTAATTAATCAAGTTGTAACTTGTGATATTCATCGATTTTATCGAGATCAAAGTTGAGGCACTTGATCGTCCAATATGCCTAATGCTCAAGTTCTATAGAGATGACAGACCTTAAAAAAATTAACTGATAGGGAGACATCCCTATTGGTATTTTAAAAGTGGTTTGATAACGCCATAATGAATGATTTAATCTCAAAGATTAATATTTTCGTGAAAAATTGACTATTTTTTTCAAAATGGTCTTGATTTCCCTATTAGTCCCTATTAGAAATCTCTACATGTCCACATGTTTGTGGATGGTAAGGTATTGCAATTGTATGATTTATGAGGTATTTTTTCATTAATGATGCAAATATTTTATTAAAGAAATACGAGTCACCATCACTTATGATAGCTCGCGGAGCACTAAATCTTGATAAGATAGTCTTCTTTGAGAAAGTTGATTTTCACATTGTGACTGTTTGTTTTACATAGCACAACTTCTACCCATATGGATATGTAATCAACTACAATAAGGATATACTGGAAGCCTTGGGAGATAAGAAAGGGTCCCATTGAATCTATGCTCCAAACATCAAAAATTTCGATGATTAGAATAGGATTTTGAGGCATTTTGTAAAATCTTGAATTTTCAATTCGTATCTCGAGGAAACTAAATAGTGGAATTTTAAGAAAATCTTGAAAGTGGGACTTAAGGGTAAAACTTTAGGATGTTTCTGATCATTTTTAATGGAATTTGACCACACCATTGTATTCAAAATGATCAAAAAACATATTTTAGCCTGTAAGCACGCTCAAATGCGAGTCCGAATATAAAAATTGCAAAATCCTCGATTACCGAGTTGGATCAGGTTAAAATAGTGACTTTTAGCTAGAGAAAGAATTATTAAGATTTGATTATACCATTGAGTTTATAACGAAAAATTATTCAACATGAACTATTTATTTATTATTTTTGGAGATCAAGAAGTTGAATTATCGTCAAAAATGAAAATGACGTCAATTTTAGGGGTCACCTCAGGTGAAAAATGTAAATTTTTGTTAGAGATAAAATTTATAGAAATTGCCACACCATTAGATCCAGAATAAAAAATTAGGTTAAATAGAGTATTCATTTGTCACTTTTGGAGTCCGAACGATCAAGTTATCGTTGATTGAAACAATAGACGAAATATCGATTTCGTCCCAAATTTTATATAAATAAATTTTTTTAATATTTTTAATTCATCGTTGTCATCCCAAGCCGTCCAAAACCAGCCAACAAAATACGAATGTTTTTTTTCGATTTCTTCCGATCTTCTACTTCAAATTTTTCGCAAATGGCTCACCGTTGACGACCGACACAGAAGGGAGAAATGTCCAAAGCTGCATTCTCTACAAAACCCACTCAACCTCTTTCCATTTCACTTTCTTTTTTATCTAATATTGTCAAAAATCAGCCGTATTTAGATACGAAAATTTTAAAAATTTGACCGCGGATTTCGTCTGTTTCGGGGTCAAACCGTCTTCCAACGCAGAAGGGAGAAACGTCCGCAGCCTCGTTCTCTACAAAATCCACCAAAATTCATTTCGTTTTCTTGTCCTTTTCACCCCGTATCATCAAAAATCAGTCGTATTTTTATACGAAGATTTCCTAACTTCGACCTCGAATTTCATCCGTTTCTAGGTCAAACCGTCATCCGTCGCAGAAGGGAGAAAAGACCACCACATCGAGATCTTCGAAACCACCAGGTCGGTTTTGAAAATCAGTCACTTTGAAGTTTGGTTCATCTCAATTTTCATGCCAATCCCCTCGATTTTCGTGCACACACTTCGATCCTTTTGCCTAGAGATTGTAAGGAACTCTCAATTTCTATTAGTAATCGTAAATTGTGAAAATTGTATTTAAGATTTTATCGAAAAAATTTTGGATGTATTTCCAAAATATATAATTCTTTTGTTATTTCAAAAATTCATGCCAGAAATTATATGTTTGATATGTTTAATTGTATTTTTAACAAATTATACGTGGGTAGGGTATTTTAACGGGTTATTTTCATAAATTTGGTCTTGTACACTGCTCGGACCCCGTTTTCATATGAATAAATTTTATAGCTTATATTCAATGAACTCATATTGAGTTGATGAATATCAGAAAATGGATATTTATTGAAGAGATTGAAAACTATAACAATTCAAAAAAGGAAAAAAAGGTATGAAACGTTAAAATGTCAGAGTCACACCCGAGAGGTGATATCTGCATTTTACGCTGTTGTGTTGTGTGTAGGTTGGTGAATAGATATCCAGGGATAATATTGTTGGTTGCATGTTTATTTAAATTTCTGTTAGCGTGAAGCGTTGTTTACCTTTCCGTTATATTATTTATTTTAGGCCGGGTGGACACACTTTCATGGTAGGAAACTGGATATCCATTATCAACCTTGTATTGTTAATTTTTCTTTTCAAAGAAAATTTCTGATTCGTTTTCAAAGAAAAGAAAATAATATATATATGTAACTATTTTGTGACCTGTTAAAGAGTCTGTGAATGCCTGAAGGGATAGTACTATTTTGTAATGTAAAGGTGGTCGTATACGAATGATTTGTATATTTGGGAATCACATGCACGCCTGATAGGCATAGACAAAGATGATTAGTTAGTGATCACTAACAATTTATAGTAGTCGAACATTCTAACACATCGAAAAGAGATCCATTACTTACGATCACGTCAAACGGTCAGCCTGAGCCAGATAAATGATCAACCAAGCGTGGTAAACAACGACTAGCCACAAAATCAGGAACTAAAAGTCAGAGAAGAATTGTAACATCATGTCCCAATTGGGAGCGATCTAGTCGTGAATCCCAACTCTTTAATTCCAATACTCTACCATTGTGTATTATGTATATGTTGTCTTATTTTGATATATAAAATGAAATGCATGTTTAATATTTTCATTTTATCAATTATATTTGTATACAAAGAAAATGTTATAGTGAGTACTGTTAATTGATGTAATGTCAGTTTTAAAATGTTTAGTTGCTCATCCCTGGCTATATATACCAGTTAACCATAGTTTCTTTTATAAAACTTTGCATATTTTAAAATGATTCAGTATATTTATTCATTCATATTAGGAGAGGTTATTGGTAGAAATTATGTGATTCTCTACTAGGTTATCATTGTTACTCACCATTTCCTTCTTTATTCTTTTAGTCACAGATTCAGAGCTTGGCGATGTAGGTATAAAGCACGAATGAAGATCATCTGGTAGGTCAGATAGACAACCAGAGTTCGTCACTTGGTGAGTATTGGGGCTACACCCCCTAGTGGGTCGATTTGTCAAGAAGTATAATAGATTTTGTTCTAAGCATTAGGACTTTTGTTAAAGTGAGAAATATTTGTAAAATCCTATATTCTGGTTATTCTTCCGCACTCTGATCTTTCGTACATTATTAGATGTATATAGGCTTCCGCTAGTATTATATTTTGTATATATATATATATAGAGGATTGTATGTCATTTATCAGGTACAGGTTGAATCGCCTTGGAATACTAAACTCGTGGATATCTAAAAAAATGGTTGGCTAGAAGAAATTGTACTACAAAATTTTTACCATTGAAGTGCCCTTCGCAAGCATGAGTATGATAAAACTCTAAGATATTGACTTGCTCACAGGTTGGAACACAATGTCGAATATGATCAGGACAGTACTTGAATAAGTATGGTTCATCCTAGAAATATCATTTGGCTTTCGAAAGGAAATGGAGTTTCTCTTGTCTAGTCATGAAGACTGGCAATTGACTTGTAACTAGGTAGTTGACAATGTTAGCATACTACAAAATGTTAAAATGGACATTTTCATAAGTTACTCATCAAGAAAGGCTTCAAAAATGGGTAAAGATTCTTTAGACAACTCAGTAATAATTCTAGATTGGTGATTAGCTACGATATTTTCTATACCTTTTTTGTCTTGAATCTCGAGATCAAACTCTTGCAAGAGCATAATCCAATAGGTAGAAGCGAAATTTATCAACGGCATAAACTACTACTAGCATTTCCTTCTCTATTATAGAATAGTTAATCTGAGCATCATTGAGGATTTTATAGGCGTACTAGATAACGTGAGGATGTTTATCAATTTGCTGACCTAAAACAATGTTTATCGCATAATTCGAAGTGTCACACATAACCTAAAATGAAACATTCTAATTTAGAGGTTGAATGATGGGTGCTGAGGTTAACTTGGACGTAAGCTTGTTAAATGCAAAAATACATGACTTTGAGAAGTTGAGAGGAACATCTTTGCCTAAGAGTTCACATAAAAACTTTGAGATCTTTCCGAAATCTTTAATGAATCTATAGTAGAAACCTACATGACCTAGGAATGACTTAATTTCTTTGAAAATTCTAGGAGGTGGTAACTTTTTAATTAAACCTACTTTCGTTTTATCTATTCTAAAGTCATACCTTAGCACAATTCCAAATGTTACCATAAAATGGAATTTTTCCCAATTGAGTACTAGGTTGATTACACAAAGACTAAAGTCAAGTGATGGAGACACTCTTCAAAATTTGATTCGAATATTGAAAAATTATCCACAAACACTTTGAGATATCTTTCTATTATATCTAAAAAATATACTCATAATACCTTGTTGAAAAAAAACTAGTGCATTACATAATCCAAAAGGCATATGACGATATGCAAAAATTCTAAAGGAACAAGTAAAAGTCATTTTCTCCTGATCGGTGGGAGCAATGGGTATTTAGTTGTACCCAGAGTAACCATCCAAAAAGCAATAGTGAGAATGTCCAACTAAAGCTCTAACATTTGGTTAATGAAAAGTGGTGAAAAATGATTTTTGGGAGACATTGAGTTGAGTTTCCTATAATCGATACACACTTGCCATCCTGTTTAGACTCGAATGAGAATTAACTCTGTAGACATAAAATGTTCGCCATGAACCTCAATGCTACATTGTTTGGAGTCGCCACCATTCTTTTTTAGAAATGGGTGTAAATGGACACCCGAATCAATTTTTGAAAACTATTTTTTCCATGGCATTATAGTAACTCTCATTTGTTGGAAAGGGCAAGGTCTACCTAAGATCTAGGTAAGGAGGTTCGGTTAAAGGATGGGGAAGGTGTTAGGCATCCCAATATTAAAATGCATGAGAATGTATGACAAGAGTGGTGTGTGCATTAAGTGAAATGTTTCCTAAAAAGGGATATTGATTTCAATGTGACATTAGGGACATTTTATATAAAAAAATGACCCATGTAGCTACATTACTTTTATGAATGTGAATGTTAGTTTGAGCTTTTAGAGAGATTCCATGATGGAGTTCCCTTGAGGCTGCAACCTTGATGCATGGATGCATAGTAAGAAACTTAATGTTTCACCCCATCAAGAGGGTGACACATTTCTTCATCATTGTCATGCATAAGTGAGTGTGTGCATACAATATGATGCATGAGATTGAGGTGAAAAGGGCTTCAACCTCCATCCTTTCGATCGAACCTTAATCCAACCTACCAGGGATGGGAGAGGGTATGCATTACATCCTAAGATTTTCTAAAAAGAAAATAAAGTAGAGGGTTAGAAGAAGAAGATGCAAGCTTTGAAATAGATAGACTACATGTTAAACCCCACATTGTCCCTTGATGAACTTGAACCTTGAAAAGTAAACTTGAGAGTTGAGTGAGATGATTGAAGGTTGAGTTGAAGTTTTGGAAGGTAAGAGAATGAGTAAGAATTTTGGTAGAGTTTTAGGTTGAGAGATGGGGGCTTGAGAGCATCCATTGTTTTTAGAAAATGAGGGTATTTATAGAGTTTTTGGAGAACTTTTGAGGATAAAGTGGTCCAACCCTAAAAATAAAGACAATGGACACAAATTTTAAGTTATTTCTTTTTAAATTTTTTATTTGTATAAGGGCAAAGATGATATTTGTGAAGAAATCCTAAAAATATTTTTTGATCTTTGATTTTTTGGTAAATAGAGGTGAGTAAACAAAAGTACTTTTGGGAGGGTGAATAAGGGAGTGACATATGTAAAGGTAGAGTGGTAGGTAAAAAGTAGATCTTGGTTCATTTGTAAATAACAAATAAAGTAAGGGTGGAGGTATAATTTTGAAATGGGCCAATGGGAAAATAAAAGTACTTTTGGGAGGGTGAATAGGAGAATGACATGTGTAAAGGTAAAGTGGTAGGTGAAAAGTAGATCTTGATTCATTTGTAAATAACAAATAAAGCAAGGGTGGAAGTATAATTTTGAAATGGACCAATGGGAGAACTCCATGTATGTAATTGAAGATTCCCACCTTTGGAGGGCATAATGGAAAGTTCCCTCACCTTTATGGATTATTACAAAAGACCAAATAACCTTTTTGATTTGACTAAATCTTTTGAGAAGGGCATTCTTGAGTTTTCACAAAAAGGAAGTTGACCCTCCAATTAGATAATGCATTGGGTATTGGGGGCTTATGAGGTATCAACATGTGTCATCATATGAAGGGGTGAGAGAATAGACTTGGAGTGGGCTTGGTGTTGGGCTTGGGTTTGGGTTAGGATATGGACTTGGGTTTGGGTTTAAGATGGAGGTTTTGGGTTTGGGATATGGACTTGGGTTAGGATATGGGTGATGGACATAGGTTTAAAGTGGATTAGGGACAAGGTATAGGCATGCAATGATATGAGATGCAATAAGTATGCATACATGAATAATGATGCCAAGTGGGAATGTGGACCCGTTGAGAGGCTTAAGTCCTAAATTGAAATCAATTTGAAGAAACATGAATTTTCCTAATGGGTTCGTGCAAATTGGGGTGTCTACAAACTCATTGTCTTGATTTACTATAATAGTAATACCAGACTTCTTAGGAATAACCTGAATGGAACTCACCTAACGACTATTAAAAATGGGATAGATGATACCTGCATCTAATAGTTTCATCACTTTACTCTAGATGACATCTTTCATGACAGGATTTACTCATCTTTGAGGTTTTAAGGAAGGCTTAGCAAAATCCTTTAGATGAATGTGGTGTATTACAACAAATGGACTAATTTCCTTAATGTCAGTTTTGCTCCAACCAATAGATTCTTGATGTTCTCTCAAAACTTTTAACAACTTTTCCTCTTGGAGTACATTAAGGTGAGAGGAAATTATCACAGGAAAAATTTTATTTTTTTCCAATAAATGCATATCTCAAAGTCTTTGGAAGCACTTTGAGTTCTAATTTGGGAGGCTCGATTTGGGAAGGAATGAGCGTGGAAGTATGAACAGAAATTTTTTTGAATTTTACGTACCAACGCGTAAAGTCTAAGTAAGGAATGGATTCAAGCAAAGTATTGATTTTTCTTATGGACTTTTCTATGTCAAAATCTTCACCAAAATGGGTCAAACATCTTTCTAGGGGATCAGAATACCTTAAATCTTAACACATTTGATTGACTAGAGTATCTAACATGTTTACTTCTTCTACATTATCATCTATATCAATTTTTTGGAAATTGTGGAAGATGTTCAATTTGACTTTCATATTCTCAAATGTCAAAGTCATAATCCCATTTCTACAACGAATGACTACGTCAAACATTGCTAAAAATGGACGTCCTAAGATAATAGGAACATGACGATGTAAATTGATAACTAACTCTATGTCTAAGACAACAAAGTCAACTGGAAAATAAAAATCTTTAGCTTTCACATCTTTAATTATACCTTCGAAAACCTTGATGGACCTATCGGCTAAGTTCAACGTGATATCAGTGGGTTTCAAAACCCGCAGACCTAGTTGCTTATAAATCGAGTAAGGTAAAAGATTTACACTTACCCCCAAGTCTAAAAGACATGTTTCAACTACTTAATCTCTAATGTGAATGGAGATTGTCGGACATCTAGGATCTTTAAATTTCAGTACAACCATTACTAGATGAGAAATGAAGCATGGGCTACCAAGATAGGTTCCTAAGGAAATGGTATTTATTTATTTTAGCTACGGTCAAATCTTTCAGAAATTTAACATAAAAAGGTATATGCTTAATAGCATCTAAAAATTAAATATTGATGTACACATTTTGAAAAACTTTGAAGACACCCTCGAATTTCTTATTCTTTTTAGTGTCTCTAAGGCGATGAGAAATGAAGTTTTTGAAATGATGGAAAGTTTATCCAAATCTTTCTCCTTCTCCTTACGAAATTTTACTTCTACTTGAACTTTATCCTTCTCTAGGATATCATTTTTGACCTTTCGATTTGTTGGAAACCGTAGGTTGACCTTTAAGGTCAGGAATATTTATACTAGGGAATTGTTTTTTCTCTCTTCCTCCTAGGAAAAAAACTAATTGACCCAACTGAATTTCTATCTTAGCTATGGACTGAACAATGACCTAATTAATCTGAGTTTAGTTTTGATTGGTCTGTTGTTGAGTTTGGATAAGCTGGTATTGTTGTTTTATCAACTCTACCATCATAGATTTTAAGGATGACTATTGTTGGTCAGGTGAATTATAATTGAATATGAAATATGGAATTATGGCTCTACATTCATTATATTATCGAGATTGATACTTAACTTATGAAACAATGGCTTGGTTCATGGAGGAATTGGCTTGTTTATGATAGTTTTTACTGTAACCTGACAGACCATTAGATTGAAAAAGGTTCGTTTTACTTGTACGAAAAGTTTGGATGAAACTTATTATCTAGATGATACGTTTGGCTATATGAATTCTTAGTGGACTTCTTAACAATATTGTAACCATTAACAGCATTGGCCTATTCGACCTTAATATATGGTAATTGGGACAGCATTCAACCAAAGGCCCTATTTGGTCATGACAAAAATTATTTTACAAATCCTAAATTGGATTTTCTCTGATCCTGTGGTGGTAAATCCTACGCCAGATAGATTAGCTTTTACGTTGTTTGTTTGAAACTAATCCTGATTTGAGTTTAGAATTCATATATTTTGTTTGACACTGGTACGAGTCTATTTTGGTGTATTAAAATTTTCAAATTCAAATTTAATATTAATTATTAACATCCTACTTTTTGAAAATCACTCCACATTGCCTCTGCAATTGATCTTCGAAAACTTTCAGTAGCTTGTTGTTGTATCCTTCTAGTAAGAACTTCTGGACCTTGAGTTTGAACTTAATAAGTTTTTAGGTTAATTTCTTGTTGTCTTTCCAATCCTTCCATTTCAAAAAAATAAGTCATTACTCTTTTCCCTCTGTATATGATTATGTAGGATACAACAAGCTATAACTATTTTCATTTGTGTTTCAAATGGGTATGGTGGTGCTATTTTCAAAATAGAAAAATGTCATATTAGTATCCCAATAATACATTCGACTGGATTTCATAATGATGATGTCAAAGATTGAAGATTTCTTTAAAAAAATTTGGACGAATACCACCAAATTCTTCCAAGTGATAACGAGTACCATGATAGGGAGCAATAAACCCCGACATGTTAGCATAACCTGCATCTACAAGATAATATTTACCTGTATCACAAAAAATATATTAGTGGTATATAGAATCTAATAGTCTAAATAAAAGTAAAATGTGTATTATACCTTCGAGTACATAAAGTTTGTTGGTGGGCTTTGTAAGTGCCGAATTTAATACACGTGAATCTGTAGCAGAGCCTTCCTAACTAGCAATAATATATTGAAACTGTAAGTGAAATGAGCATGCTACCAAAACATTTTGGGTAATTATTGATTTTCTATTACGAACATGAACTTGTTTGTCAATAGGAATCAATGCTGGAATATGTGTTACATCTATTGCTCCAACACAATCCTATAACAAAATATTTGTAAAAATGTATAATAATAATTATAATAAAAATTAATTAAAAAAAAATTCATACCTTAAAATATGGATAGAATCTCGAATCTTCTAAAATCTTTTCAGAAATATTAGATTCTGGAAGCTTAAAATAATCTTTAGTTAGTGCTACAATTGCATTTAACGCATTATTAACATGTCGACTTATCGTTTTACTTGAATGTTGAAATCTCTCTTGAAATAATCGATATCGTTGATTATGACCAACTACAAGCATGAACATCGCTAGTTGTTCTTC
This sequence comes from Akebia trifoliata, assembly GCF_017979445.1. Taxonomy (NCBI): domain Eukaryota; kingdom Viridiplantae; phylum Streptophyta; class Magnoliopsida; order Ranunculales; family Lardizabalaceae; genus Akebia; species Akebia trifoliata. The sequence continues at coordinate 6,364,629 of NC_141386.1, read as the reverse complement.
TATCTTTACTCTATTAGTATGATGAAATAAGCCTTTCATTTCTGGAATATCACATAGTTTTAAAACTACGTGTTTTTCCATACGAAAATTTTCTTAACAACGTATATCATGACCATTAAGCACTTTATTTACGTGCATTGCACTAGTAAATTTTGAATTACGATAAGGTTTTTTAACTATGTAATTGTGATAATAAATAGTAGCTAAAGTTGTAGTAATAGTTGTAGTTGATACTATAACATTTTCATCATCAGATACGGCCATGGTAGTTGAAGGTTTTTTTTCACCAACTTCATATGTAAAAAAAAATAACATTAGAATAAATAGAAAATCATAACATATTAATTTATAAATACAAAAAATCTCATCAAATTAAATAATCAAACATTAATTTTTCATCAAAAGAGTTATTAAATATTATGTATTTACTTTCAAAAGAGTAGTCATATGTAAATAAAATAAAATAAATATTAAAAAAGTTATGCAATAGATATACATATCCATATAGTATTAAGTCTATTCTAAAGTAGATCACCAAAAGATGTTCTGTGCAATACATTCATTCAATTCATTTATGGAGTTTCCACAACTACCACTCCCTTCGCCTTTTATCTCTCAACTCAATAAAAATCTTAGATTTTTTGTCACCTTCTAAAAGTTCTAAAGCTTCTAAGAATGTAACTCGATCAATATTTGACACAGTTTCAAGTGTAGCAATTACTTGTTTTTCTGTTGAAAAATTTTGATTTTTGCATTTCTAATTCGTTAAAGTAACAGAAATAACCATCTCATTAATAGCATCTACCATACCCTCTCCAGTACTCATTTATGACTTCTTTATTACACGAGAATTTGATGTTGTTGTCGATCAACACTTTTTAGGTTGATTTGATGGATCAATATCTTCATCCAAATCTATAGTATCTTGTATATTATCAATTGCATTTTCATTTTCATGAATTAGATTTGAATATGGCTCACATCCTAAACCCTCACCATTATTTACTTTTACATCATCATTGTTGATGTTTATATCTTGGGGTGCTCTATTATACTTTCTAGTAGCACACAACTCATTGTAGCAAGCAATCCTCTTAGTTCTCCAAGTTCTCATCTTCGAGTGTGCTTGTATATAATAAAGATCAACAACTTACATAACATGAATTTTTTTTATGAAAGTTCTATATACTTTGAGTAAATAAGATGTGTACCTAAATATAACCATCGCAAACTCTATCATCTACTGTCACAATTTCTTTTGTATCATCCCACTCAAATCCATTTTGATTGAGTAAATTTTTTATAGCATTATAATTCTTTTTTTAAAGTCTTGTTACAATTTTTCAAAACTTCCCTATTATAATAAGGTCCAAAATTTGCGTTAAAATATTCTACTATCTTCTTCCAAGCACTTTTACTAAATTGACTATCGAGTAGTTGTCTGTCATGCACTTGATTTACCATGAGATTTATAAAATATCAATCCATTGGTGGTGTCTAATTAATCCTTGATTGTTGATTATTGATGGGGATTTGGCTATTAGAAGAATCTTTATCCATTTTTCTATTTTTAAAAAAAGTAATAAAAAACTATATCAACCACTTGTAACAATTTAGCATCTATGATCACGTACTACACGTCATCATCGCCATTAATACATAAAAAAGAAACAAATCAATCGCGATTAATACAAGACTAATAAAACTAATTAAAGTAGAAAAAATAGATTGCTTGTAAAAAAGTATAAGATCCATGAATCATCGTTAGAAAAAGAAATTAATGAAACCAAATCAAAAATTAAAAGGAGATGACAAGTTATAAGCAATCACATATTCTAGAGGCCAACCTATGTAAAAGACAAAAATAAGTAAGGTTCTAAGGACTTAAAACCTTGGGGCCAACTCATGTACTAAAATCCACATTAATCAATGTGGGATTTAAAAGAAACAAGTAACTTCATATTCTTCATTAAAGCTCCAGTACTAAAAAACAAAAATAACTAGAAGACAAAAAATTTAAAATAGTAAATCACATTTTTCTTATTTAAATAAAAGAAACTTTCTTATTATAAAAAGAGATGAGATTTTTCTATTCTCTCAAGAGAGAACAATTGACATAACCGTCCTACCTTCATCAATATCACCTTGTAGCATTAGCTACATAACCTATATCATAAAAAAGGACATATTCTAATAATACTCTTGTAATAGTATTTGTAGGTATAGGTTAGTAATCCATACTCTACCATCTAATTTAATCACATTCTTCATTAAAGCTCCACCACTAAAAGACAAAAATAATTAAAGGACAAAAATTTTAAATAGTAAATCACCTTTTTCTTATTTAAATAAAAACAATTCTTATTATAAAAGTAAACAACTTCACATTCTTGATAAACAATGAGATTCTTCTCTTCTCTCAAGGTAAAAGAACAGACAAAACATCATTTTGTAGCATTAACTAATTGACCCCTACTAATAAAAGACATAGTCTAATAATATTTGTAAGTATAGGCTAGTAATCTACACTCTACACTCTAGTTTGTCATAGATAGTTTTCACTCTACTTTTTCATAGATAGCTTTCACTTCTACTTTAATGATTTACAATTATCGTAACTATATATCGTCAATAACTTAGGAAGAAAGAAAAGAAAAAAAGTTTTAAACGATTAATGGCGATGAGATCTCTTACAAAGAAATCGAAGGATTCCTTGATATTTCAATGACGGCAAAGGTAGGATGTTCAGTAAAGAAGAGAGAGTAAAGGAAAAAACCTACATCGAAGTTCTATTTGTTCCCTCTCTCTTTCGATTTATTTATCTGTCTCCATCATTTCTCAAATCAGTTCTTCTACTTTTTCTTTTTTCTTTTATAATTATGATAAATTGATTTTGTTATGGCGATTATTCGAAGAAAATGGAAATGGAGAAGATGGAGATGTCGAAGATTAAGTTGGAGAAGTTTGATTTTATTCACATATAATTAAAAATTAAAAATAGAGAAGATCGATCGGTTACTTACCTTCTTTGAAGTCTTTTTGACTAATTTTTTGATGAACATGAACCATATACTTATGAGACAATATATAATCCAATAATCTAAAGAACAAGCAACGTGTTAGACACCAAAAATTGAAGATAATCAGTTGAGCTCAGTTGGAGAGATTTTCTCTACCTAAAATAAGAGTTTATGAAAACTAGGAAAGAGGAATCCCGATCTTTTGTGGGTTCCTCTTTCCTGATTTTTAACTTGCACTAATCTACATGTGAGTTACGCCAATCACTTTTATTATCTTTTTATTTGTTAACAAACATGATTTTTATGGATTGTGCATCTTAACCCACGTCTTGGATGCAATATTTTGATGGACAAATACAGTCAAATGGTCGTTACCGTCACTCAAGACACATGATAAAGTTTGCTCGACAGAAACTTATAAAACTGCACGAGAATCATAGTGAAGAGTAGATGCTGAGATGCTGAAAGTATTTAACTTCTTTGTAAGACTGTGCATACTACTTATTAGATTGGATATAACATTTTTGATATCAGGGTCTATCTTTATCTCATACATTCCTAGCTTCTTAACGAGAAATTTTCTATCAAATTCTCCATTATTAGTACTTCAATTTTGAGTACTCTCGACTAGTTGAAAGCGCCCTCGATCCGCGGGGTGCGTAGATCCACTTTTGACCCTTGGGGTTTGGGAGTCGCCACCTAGTTATTACGGTCTAAGAACCAAACTAACTCTAAAAAAGACAAATACTACTAATCTACGAAAGAAAAAAGGGTCCGGGGATCATGTTATGGGGTTGAAAGGTGTTAGGCACCAACCCCACCCGACAAACGCCGGTCTCTATTAATTTTCAAATAACCTACATCGCTAAAAGACCTAAGTAATAATAAAAAAGTTAAAAAATCTATACCTTTCCGAAGACAATGTTCTCGTTTCCTCAGATCTGACAGAGTAACTCCTTGTACAGTATTCCTTGCTTCGGTCTGTCTCTGGATCTGATTTCTGATCTGATCTAGCAGATATTTTTGAAGGGCTTCTAGGTGTTTTTCAAGCTAAAATCAAAGTATGGGTGTTAGGTAAGGAGTTGGGGCTTCAAAATTAGGGTTTATGGGAGGCTAGAGGGACTTTTTGACCTACTTCTCTTAGGATTTATGATTTGATACGAAAATAGGGTGCGAGGACCTCTATTTATAGATTTTTTTAAGGATTGATTTAGATATAATTAGTGTTTGATTATAATTCTTTTAGTTAGAGTTGTATTTGAGTTAGAATTATTTTAGGTAGAGTTGTATTTTAATTAGAATTGTTTTAGGTAGAGTTATATTTTAGTTAGAATTCTATTAAGTAGAGTTATTATTTAATTAGAACTCTATTAAGATTTTGACTTTTGGTCTTATTTGACTGACTTTAAGATTTTGACTTTAGTCTTAATTGATTAACTTTAATACCTTGACTTTAGTCTTATTTAATTGACTTTAATTTTGTCTTTAGTCTTGCTTGATTGACTTTAATTTTTTGGAGAACCCCCCTCTATTATATCTTTAATTCTTTGGACCCCCAAATGGAGGGGTCTTTAAAGAAATATCTTGCGAACCCTCAACAATTTTGCCTGAGAGCTTGATTGATCAATTTTTTTAGTTCAAAATTTTAAATTAATTTCATTAATGTTTTATTTTAATTATTTAATATTTTATTTATTAATTTAAAAATTTTTAATTATAAAAATTATGAAATTACCGTTTTACCCCCGAAGAAGACTTTTCGGATGTTTTAGAAATAATTTTTCATAAGGAATTCAATGGAAATGTTGGTTTTTATCATTTATGAAATTTTTGTGTGAAATGGTCGTAAATTTTATGAGGGGTATTTTCGTAATTTTGTCAAATTATATAAAATTGGCGAAATGATTTATTTAGCTTCGACTTGTTGTTTTATGTGTTTGAAAAGATTTTTCTAAGCGTAATGTAGGCTCTAGGGATATTTTGATGTTGGGGGTATTTTGGTAATTTGATCATTTTTAGTGATTTTTATCATGAAGCTTCTTTTTGGTCTGCAAGATGATGGTTTCTATGTTTCTAGAGTCATATTTTCCTAGCGTAGCTTGGTTTCTACAATTTTGTTAATTTGAGATACCTTATTCAGATTTCTGAAACATATCTGGTAACAAAATAAAGCATTGGAATAAACATCCATCATTGGGAATTGTTACGATCAGGTTGACGAGTTGCTTAATCAGGTGAGTGCAAAAATGGGGTGTCTATAGATGCCCCTCTTTGGCAGAGGGTTGAAGCAAACTAGATAGAAAATCTATTTTGGTAAATAGTTCGATATCCGAATATCAAAGCTAGTGACAGTTCATTGTGCAGCCTGATTTAGCAATTCGTCAGGGTGTTCAGATCCTTGAGGGTAAAACTCTCCCCAAATAAAAATATTTTCAGGTCCTCGAGCGTGAGCTCTCACTGACAGTGTCAGATCCTTGAATTTTAGAAAATTCTTCCTGAATAATGCAAAAATACACGTGTGTGCAATAGTGTGATGCTGTGTGAAACTGAGTAAAAATGTGTCAGGTCCTAGAGATCTTCTCTCACTAACTATAATGATTCAAAATTGGAATGTGCTTATGCAACGAAAACAATCATGGCAAGGTTGAACAATGAGGTAATTGGAGTCATAATAATGTAAGAACTTCGTTAAATCCTATTTGAAATTCTTTTTTAGAGTTCGAAAAAGTATGAGTCTCGTTTATTGGATTCGAACCTATTGTAACCACACTTCTCGGGCTAAATAATTTAAATAATCCTATTGATTCAATATGATTCAAACAAAGTTGGAGTCTCATTTCTCGGACTCTGACTAAGGTTTAGAGGAACTTAAACAATCCTATTAAAATTGGAGTCTCGTTTCTCGGACTCGAGCTAAGGTTTATAGGCACTTCAAAAAACTTATTCATTCTATGATTCAAAAAGTTGGAGTCTCGCTTCTCGGACTCGACCCTAGGTTTGTAGGCATTTTAAAAAACCTACTCATTCTATTATTCAAAAAGTTGGAGTCTCTCTTTTCGGACCCACACTTAGGTTTGTAGGTACTTCAAAAAGTCTATTCATTCTATGATTCGAAAAGTTTGAGTCTCGTTTCTCAAACTCAAACTTAGGTTTATAGGCACTTCAAAAAGCCCATTCATTATATGATTCAAAAAGTTAGAGTCTCATTTATTGGACTCGCACTTAGGTTTGTAGGAATTTCAAAAAGCCTACTCATTCTATGATTCAAAAAGTTGGAATCTCATTTCTCAAACTCAAGCTTAGGTTTGTAGGCATTTCAAAAAGCCCATTCATCTATGATTCAAAAAGTTGGAGTCTCACTTCTCGAACTCAAACTTAGGTTTGTAGGCACTTCAAAAAGCCTATCCATTATTTGACTCAAAAAGTGAGAATCTCGTTTCTCGGACTCGAACTTACTAAGCCACGTTCCCCGAGCTTAGATTTATAGGAACTTCAACATTCCTATTAATTCATTCTATGATTCAAAATCGAGCTCAAAGTTTGAATGATCGGGCCTTTATTGGCTTATCATGCATTTGGATTTATAATTATCATCGGACTTCTTCGGACTTTTAAGTAAGATTTTCATTTTTATCATGTGATTAAAAACAAAAATTTGGAATTAAATGACTTTAAAAAAAATACCTCTAATTTCAAGGTTGGCTTTAACTGGAACTTGACTACGAGACTGATAGAATGGATTACGCTTGAAAAATATGGACTCTGATGTATAACAGATATAATAACTGACATTCTCTTAAATTTAAGACTCTTAAGATTATCATATGTGCAATAAAGAATTGATCATTATTTTTAAAAAATACTTGAGCTGGACTAAAAAAATCTTAATAAATATAGAATAGAAGATCTTTCTCTTCAAAGTGGTTGATGATTCTACATCTTCCATTAGTGAATACTTGAACAAGTAAACATACTTTTGAAGATCCTACACTGTTCAAGATGACTTCTAATTTTTTTTTACTTTAACATTGTCTTCGTCGGATATGGGCTCTTAGCTGAAACACGAATATTGTGGCTTAAATGGTTCTATATTTTTTAGTTTTTGCACAAACTTCCTTCTGAATTCTTCTTTTTGATGGGATATTTCCTCCCATTTGATGATGTCCTAATTTTTGCCTAGATCGCCTCTTTAGGTTTTCAATCTAGCGGACTTTATTTTTCTTTTTCTGATAATACCTTGATTTTTGCCTAGGTCGCCTTTTTAGGTTTTCAGCCTAGCAGACTTTCTTTTTTATAGTTATGTCCTAAATTTTGCATAAGTCGCCTTTTCGGATTTTTGACTTAGCAGGCTTCTCTTTTTTTTCTTGATGATCTTGAATGACCAACTCGACAACTTCTTGGTTTTCCTGCACCTTAAACGAGTCAATTAGCATTTAAGAGGACTTAATAGGTGGGCTTTGGACATGATTTAGAAAGAAAGGGTAAAAAGCTTGACTTCCCAAAATGCCCGTAGTCTAATATTATTTTCTATAAATTCTTTTGACTCTTTTTTCTAATGCCCCTAGTTTGGCATTCTTTTCCTTCTTTTTTTAAAAATGCCCCTAGTTTGGCATTCTCTTTTTTTGAACCTTTTAATAGGGGATTTTCCTTTTGGATGACACTTTTTTTAAGAGAATAATTTTTTTTACATGATCGGGCCTGAAGTAACTTCTCAGGTTGCCTATGTACCTCAAATATTTCTTTTTCTTTTGGGACCAGGTCAAAACGTAGTTCATACTAAGATATCCCTCCCGAGGTTGGTTGGTGTGGTTTAGAAAGAAGAGGCTATTAATTTTTGAAAGGCTGCGAGGGCCTAGAAAGTTATATTTTTCTTGGTAAGACATGAAAATGATTCGACCAAAGGAGGCCTCCTTTGATGAATGCTGCTCGACTTGGTCAAAGTTTTAAGAATTTGATATTTGGATTGTTCTGTCGAGTAAGGTCTTCTTTTGAGAATGAATATTCTTCAGTCTTCTTTTGTGAAATCGAGTATGATTGAGTTTTCTGACTATTCAACTCTTCTAAAACTTCGAGAAAATCTTTTATTATCTTATAAATGAAACTCTCCTCTTTTAAGTGAGAAACATGATAGATCCACTTGTAAGTCTTAGCGTTTTTGTCGATGCTTTCAACTATATCATTTTTGATCGATAATCTTTGATTTTGAAATCACTCTTAACTTGATCTATGTTTTTGTGTAATTCATCCATATATCCTTATGAGATTATGTAAGAAATATTGTTGAATTTCTCAAGTAAGTTTACTATTCTCTCATATTTTCTTGAGGATAATGTATCACCAATTTGCACTTCTTGAGTGTACTCTTTAATTCCAATATTTATTAAGTTCAGTTAGTGAGTTTTAAGTCATTTCTCATGTTAAATCTTATATTCAAATCATTATTGCACACATGATAATCAAAAACTTCTTTATTTATTAGAATTGAAAAGAACATAGACTTACAAACCTTACTAAAATCCAAAAATAAAGACGACTAACTGAATTCAAAAACTGACGCAACTAAAGCTAAAAAAAACTAAGAAGACTTAAAAGATGACATCATTCTGAATGGAGGGACACAATTCTAGAATCTATGCCACTTCAGTTATCTTCGATGGATGACTTGAACTTGTCTACTTTTACTATCTTTTCATATTCTGATTCAAGCTTGTCATATGCGAGACAACCCGTTGCTTTAATGATTTCTCTGTTCTTCAATTCTGTCACTGTCTTAGGGTAGTGGAGCTCATTCTGGCATGGAGCGAACGCACTGTTAAGACCAATTGATTCAGGTTTGGATATGGATATTAGGTTCAAAGTAGGAGGGGGCTAATTTTGAAAAGTAGGCAAAGGGTTAGTCTTGACATTGGGAGTAGTATGAGTGGGTATGGTGACTTTTCCTTGCTCAATAAGGTCTTGGATAGCATGTTAGAGAGTAATACACCAGTCAAGAACATGATCAGGCATCTGATGGAATTCATAAAATTGCCCATTATCCATGTTTGGAGGAAGAGGATTAGGCAAAGGCTTAGATTGTAAAGGTGTCAGTAATCCCCTTTTCATCAATTTTTGATAAGCAACACTAAGGGACATTCTAAGATTGGCAAATTGTCTTCTAGGCTTAGCTTGTGAAGGCTGAGTAGCTTGAGGAGATAGTGCGAATGAGGTGTTGGTCACTTGTAAGGAATTGACATTAGGTTTGAAATGTTTGGGTTTTGACTCAGATGGGTTACCAAAAAGTCCCGAAGAGTAGGCATCTTCAACTTGATTTCCAGCTTCAAGGAGAGATTGAAATGTGGGAAGGTACTGAGGCATCAAGTACTTGGTATAATTTGGAGTGAGATTCCTAAGGATTATCTTGACTTGTTCCTTCTCTTGAGGTCGGTCCCACAATTGAGCAGCTTTAGCTCTCCATCGAGCAATGAATTCAGTGAAAGTTTCCCCGGGTTTTTGTTTAGTAGTTTCTAGATCTCTTCTTATGAGTTCAATATCCGTGTTGAATGAATATCGACCAATAAACTCTTTCATCAATTCATGCCATGTTCTGACCCGAGACGAGTCCAATGACATTAACCAGCATAAGGCAGGACCTGTAAGGGTTCTCTGGAAAAGTTGGGTCATTTGTTCTTCACTTAGACCCTGAGACTACATAATACCGACATATATTTTTAAGTGAGTCCTAGGACATCTAGTCCTATCAAATTTATCCATATCTGGCATTATGAACTTTTCTGACAGGCAGACTGTAGGAAATAATGTCATTGCCCCTAATCCAAGGGCGAGATCGTCAGGGTCTTTGATATTCTTCAATACAGTTTCTACCTGAGTTATTCGATGAGCTAATACAGGGTCAACGGGCACTTGATCATCTTCAAAATCTTCAACCAGGTCAAACACGGCCTGAGATTCTATAACTTTATCTTTTTTTCTTTTCAATTTTCAGGGATTCGATTTGTGTTTGAACAGAAGTAATAATCTGTGCTTGAAAAGATTCTAAAAATCTGACGAAGCACAGCTTCATCCATGGTATTCATTTCTTCTCGTGGCAAAGACTGATTACTTGACAAAGGTACTCTAGAAAGATGACTTTTTCCACGGACCCAAAGTGGTACAAATGGAGGTTTAGAACGTTTGGGACCAATTATCACCTGATTGGAAGTAAACTAAAGTTAACCATTGACTCTAAAGGTTTGACTCTTAACCACATAATTAAAATTTTGATATAGAATAACCCAAGTCCGGTGGAAAATATCGAATCCAAATATACTACAAGTCTATAATGACCAAGGAAGTGAGAAATGTTAGACGTGGGTCTACCCTGATTGGGATTGAACCTTTGATTAGACAAATTAATTTGATCTTAAGATCGAATCTTTCTATACAAAGTGGTCTGGATATTTAAAAGTGAAACCAATTAGTCCAACTGATTTAGTATTGATCAATTTGATCCATTTGTCAATTAGGCCAACTGGTTTAAGTGGTTCAAATTAATCGGTACATTTCACCGATTGGGTCAGATCGATGTTGCAGGTTTTGTTTGATCAGTCTGAATCAGTTCACCCACTTACCTATTGATTGGATTAAATTAAGCAACCCGGTAAGACCCATAGTCAGTTCAGGTCGTGACCTATAGGAAAGCTTTTAGACTCTAGGTTTACTACGTACAATGCAATTTATCTGGCCACCCTTGCCCAAATGTACCTATATACCTCTCGTGCATACTCAATTGGACGGTACGTGGTAACATGGTTTGATATACCGTATAAGTGATAATCTAAAACCTCAACTCACTTCTCTGAAGCTAAAAAACAACCAGTTTGATCCCCAGTTGAGAGGTGGCGCACGATGCTGAGTAAGAACCCACTTAAATACCTCTCGTCTAGAATAGATATAGTTTATCCCCCTCGTACAGTAGGGTACAGCGGGGCAAGATCTCGCTTAAGCACCGATTTTGATCAAGAAGTGCAATTGATATACTGAGATTATCTTTTACATACCTATGGGTACGGGTCAAGAGTTGTAGCTTTCATAAATAGTTTGGCATCCCACGGGGGACCGACCACGTACTAGTACTACGTTGGCAATCGGGACATGTGATTGTGTGGTTCACAATAGGTCAAAGGCTCAAGTCGCTCCAGCCTGGTACATTAATATACCTCTCAGAATCACCTGATCAGATGGTATTGATGCCCCAGTTTGATATACCCTAAGGTACGTGACTGGAGTTGTAGTTTTTATGAATGACGTCGTATCTCCGAAGAGATCGGGCCACACACTAGTGCCACGTTGACTATATGGGACGTGCAAACGTGCAAAACAATAAACTTGCATGTGGTGTGTACAAAATAAGATGGGGTGTGCCCGGGACTTTTTCAAATAAATGGGTCCATAGGCCTAATCAAATCATCAGAACATGAATATCCTATGAATATTACCCACATAATTCATCACATCAAATTAAGATCAAAGCATGCACATCAAAATATATCTATGAAGATCATGGCAAATCAATTAATGAGCATGGCATATAACAATTGATCAAATAAACATTGCAATAGGCGTAATTTTGATAATTTTTAAGGTCCAATCAATGATCACTTTTGGGTGATCCAAAATAAATCGAAATTCTAATAGATGTTACATTGATGATAGAATGACAATTGTTGAGATGAGCTCACTCTCATGAACATTAATTGTGCTAACATTAGATAAATTCGGATTTTCTGTGAATTAGAAAAATATAATCTGAACTTACATCGATGATATCTAAGACTCCTGATAATGAAATCAAGTGAATTCAAGTCCTAAATTAATCTACTCGATGGGATCTATGTTTTATTAATAGGTGCCCAGACCTAATTCTAACTAGAATGTTCTGTAAAAACGTTTTAACATTGTTGTTCCAACATTCATTCAGCAACTAATTCCAGATTTATAGATTGAACTTGTATTGATGATATCTAAGGCTTTCGATAATGAAATTGAGTGAACTCAGGTTCTAAATTAATCTACACGATGAGATCTATGTTTTATTGATAGGTTCCCAGACTTAATTCTCACTAGAATATTCTATAAAAATATTTTTAACATTGCTGTCCCAACCTTCATTCAGTAACAATTCCAGATTTACAGATTGAACTTGCATTGATGATATCTAAGGCTTCCGATAACGAAATTGAGTGAACTTAGATTTTAAATTAATCTACTCGATGATATCTAAGTTTTATTAATAGGTTCTCAAACTTAATTCTCACTAGAATGTTCTGTAAAAACGTTTTAACATTGCTATCCCAACCTTCATTCAGCAACAATTCCAGATTTACAAATTGAACTTGCATCGATGATATCTAAGGCTTCCGATGATGAAATTGAGTGCACTCAGGTTCTAAATTAATCTACACGAGGAGATCTAAGTTTTATTAATAGGTAATCAAATTTAATTCTTACTAGAATGTTCTGTAAAAATATTTTAACATTGTTGTCCCAACTTTCATTTAGCAATAATTCCAGATTTATAAATTGAACTTGCATCGATGATATCTAAGGCTTCTGATAACGAAATTGATTGAACTCAAGTTCTAAATTAATCTACTCGAGGAGATCTAAGTTTTATTAAGAGGTTCCAGACTTAATTCTCACTACAATATTTTGTAAAAACTTTTTAACATTTCTGTCTCAACCTTCATCATTGCATCATTTTCATATGTCAATTTGAATCTTTCATTATTTAGGGATCATCAAAAAGTGACCCTTAATGGGACAAAAATACAATACCCAAAATCATCCACAATCAAGCCACAAAAATAAATAAATAAATAAAATAAATCGAACTAAATAATAAAAGAAACTAGGTCATCCTGACAATACTCCCATACTTGGGATTTTTCAAGTCTGATCCTCAATAGTCCCCAGAGGAGTCGACTCTGAAAACGCCCTCGATCCATGGGGTGCATGGATCTGTTTTTGACCCTTGGGGCTTAGGAGTCGCCACCTAGTTATTACGGTCTAGGAACCAAACTGACTCTGAAAAAGGTAAATACTACTAATCTACAAAAGATAAAAGGGTTCGGGGATCACGTTACGAGGTTGGAAGGTGTTAGGCAACAATCCCACCCGGCAAACGTTGGTCTCTACTAATTCCCAAATAACCTACATCGCTAAAAGACCTAAGTAATAATAAAAAAAATTAAGAAATCTATACCTTTCCGAAGACAATGTTCTCGTTCTCTCAGATCTGACAGAGTAACTCCTTATACAGTATTCCTTACTTCGTTCTGTCTCCGGATCTGATTTCTGATATGATCTGACAGATGTTTTTGAAGGGCTTCTAGATTTTTTTAAAGTTAAAATCGAAGTATGGGTGTTAGGTAAGGAGTTGGAACTTTAAAACTAGGGTTTATGGAAGGCTAGAGGGACTTTTTGACCTACTTCTCTTAGGATTTATGATTTGATACGAAAATAGGGTGTGAGGACCTCTATTTATAAAATTTTTAAGGGTTGATTTAGATAGAATTAGTGTTTGATTATAATTCTTTTAGTTAGAGTTGTATTTGAGTTAGAATTGTTTTAGGTAGAGTTGTATTTTAATTAGAATTATTTTAGGTAGAGTTATATTTTAGTTAGAATTCTATTAAGTTGAGTTATTATTTAATTAGAACTCTATTAGAGTTTTGACTTTTGGTCTTATTTGACTGACTTTAAGATTTTGACTTTAGTCTTAATTGATTGACTTTTATACATTGACTTTAGTCTTGCTTAATTGACTTTAATTTTGACTTTAGTCTTGCTTGATTGACTTTAATACCTTGACTTTAGTCTTGTTTGATTAACTTTAATTTTTTGGAGAACCCCCTCTATTATATATTTAATTCTTTGGACCCCCAAATGGAGGGGTCCTTAAAGAAATATCTTGCGAACCCTCAACTATTTTGCCTGAGAGCCTGATTGATCGATTTTTTTAGTTCAAAATTTTAAATTAATTTCATTAATATTTTACTTTAATTATTTAATATTTTATTTATTAATTTCAAAAATTTTAATTATAAAAATTATGAAATTACCGTTTTACCCCCGGAGAGGACTTTTCAGATGTTTTAGAAATAATTTTTCATAAGGAATTCAATAGGAATGTTGATTTTTATCATTTATGAAATTTTTTTATGTGAAATGGTCGTAAATTTTATGATAGGCATTTTTGTAATTTTGTCAAATTATATGAAAATTGGCGAAATGATTTATTTAGCTTCGATTTGTTATTTTATGTGTTTAAAAGGGTTTTGTTAAGCGTAATGTAGGCTTTAGTAATATTTTGATATTGGGGGTATTTTTGTAATTTGGTCATTTTTAGTGATTTTTATCGTGAAGCTTCTTTTTGATCTGCAAGATGATGATTTCTATGTTTCTGGAGTCATATTTTCCTAGCGTAGCGTGATTTCTACAATTTTGTTAATTTGAGATACCTCATTCGGATTTCTGAAATATATCTGGTAACAAAATAAAGTGTTGGAAAAAACATCCATCATTGGGAATTATTGCGATCAGGTTGACAGTTGCTTAATCAGGCGAGTGCAAAAATGGGGTGTCTACACTAGTTCAACTAAAAAATCGTACGCTTGGTTGGGAGTCTGGCTCATGAATTAACTTTTATGCATAAACTCAACTAAGGTAAGTTGATTCATTGTTAAACCTCAATAGAAGCTTTGCATGAAATGTACTTTGTTAATGTCATGGTGTGGGTATTTGATTAACAAATCATTGAATCTTTCCCAAGTTTGGAAAAAAATTTCATTCAGACATCTTCTATAAATTGTTAATTGGATCATTAATTCTCTCGATTTTGACCACGGGATAAAATTTATCGATGAATTTCTTGGATAGAACATCCTATGAATTTATGGAATTGGGAGTTAGAGAGTTCAACCACATAGCTGTGTGATCTTCCAAGGATAATGAAATAGAATAAGCTTAACACTCTCTTCATCTAAATTCTGATTTCTAAAGATTTGACATATTGTCAAAAATCGATTGAGGTGAGTGTAAGGCTGGTTACACTTTAAATAATGAAATTTATGGAGCATGTTTATTGTGGTTGTCCTAATTTCAAATTGAGGTGTTGTTTTTAGTGATAACACAATGTCTGAAGGTGAGGTAGTAGAAATAGGAGCGAATAACTCATTGAGAGTTTGTTCTTGATTATCCATCATATTTAATGAGGGTTTCTTACGAATTCTATTGATGGTACGCTTGATCTCAGGGTCAAATGATTTTAATGTGTTACTCCTAGATCGTCTATTAACTATGTAATTCATAGAGTAGTTCAAACAATCATGAAAGAAAAGATTGGACCTAGATAGGTTGCCTAACTCTAGACAACTTCTAACTGATTATAAATTATGCGACTAGCCTTCAAACTCTATTCCATGAAATCAAATTCAGATCTCTAGATAGGAGGTGACGTATAGTGCATAAGTAAGGACACTCTTAAATCACCTTCCTTTCTCGAATAGACTGAGCCTATCCTCTTAAAAGGACAAGATCTTACTAGATGTCAAATATGATTAAGAAGCACAATCGGCACAATTTGAAGTGGATTTCTCTTATTTAGCTTAATCTGATTAGATTACTAGTGAGTTGATTTTCCTAATTAGATAAAAGAATTGGTAATGACTTCCAATACTTATCTTATGGTACCATACCTAGAAGAGGGATGCTCTTTACTAAACTTAATGAACTAATCCAAGTGTATGCAAAGTGAAAAATAACAAACAAAGGCAAGAAGTAATCCACTAACAATAAGAGGTGTGGGTGTTTCGAATTCATCTCCCATGCTAGACGGGATGAAGAAGGGTTGAGTCGACTTAGGCCACCAACTCTGATTTTGGTATGAGAACCTAAGGAGCCATGATGGTATCATCCAACTGTCGTCCTTCCTTAGTTTGTTACAATCCAAATCTTTTTAGATAATTAATTAACTAATGAAAGTTTTACAACGTTCCAAATACAAATGGATCTAAAATAGAAAAAAAACCTAACTAAAAGATAGAAAATAAAGAAAAACTATGCAAGATGGAATGAATCTTGGATCTAATAGATTATACTTTATCTTTTTGTCCAAAGATTTTTCCAACCTACAAAAGAAGCAGAGTGTTAAAAAATGAACAAAATAGAAACTATGCCTGCTACTACAATCCAAAAGATAATTAAGGAAACGTGTCTAAACCTTCCTTTTTCTACCTATCCCCTTTTTTACATTAAGCAAGTTTATTTCATTCTCTTATTTATAATAATGTAGATCTTTATTTGCATTAGTGAGGTTAAGAGGTAGAGAGTAAAACCTCTTAGGGTAATCTCCTCTTATAAGCTCTCAATAAGCTCCTTGAGAGCATTAGATTGGATTTTACTTTCTTTCTTTATTTCTATGTAATTTAAATTCATAGTGTAGATGCTTTACTTTACTTGTACTTTAAATTTCCTATTCCTTCTAATTTTGTTTTCTTAGATGGCAATAGAGCTAGAGAGTAAATCATTCTTGGAGGTAATCTTCTCTTTGATAAGTCCATCACATGCATATACTTTACACGCACTCACTTCTAAACATGGTTACAAGTAAGAGAGTAGGTCCCTATAGACCTATATTCAACATTTAGAACCAATAAAAATAGTTCAAAATGGAAAAAATCTCATGCATAAGGTTTTTAGTCTTTCTATCATAGTGTCCAACTCATGGACACCTCCTAAAAGCTAAACCAACAAAAAGATGCTCCTTAGGATCCAAGAAAGTGAAATCCACATAGATTTCCACCCAAATCATAGGCTCACAAATTTTTTTGGCAAGCACCATTTCTATTTTAGTTTGCTCATTAGTTTAAATCCTACATTTTTTAAAACTAGATTATAGTAACTTTCTCTATAATTTCTTCTATTTCCAAAATTGAAAAAGAGTTTCTAATCTTTCACTTATAGTCATTTATTGATAATCATCTTAGGATGAGAGCGACAAAGTGCCTAACACCTTTCTTGTGCCCCAATCAAACCTCCTTACCTTAGATTTCTAAGTAGATCATTTCCCTTTATATTTGGATATGTGAGTCACTACAATCAAAAATAAAAATAATTAAAAAAAACCCTTTTTATAATATCCATTCACACATTAATTTAATGGTGGTGACTCATAAACCCATGTAGATGAGCTCTAACGTCCCCAAAGGTTTTGAAGCCCACATATCTACAATGATCAAATAGTGTGATTAAGAAATTCTTTTTTTTATATTGAAAATAAAAAAAATTATGAAAGAAAAAAAGAAGAGGTGAAAGAACTATAGTCTAGTTTTAGAAAGCTAAGAAACTAAACTAATGAGCAAGCTAAAACAAAAATCTTGCTTGCTAGATTTTATTATAAGCTTTAGATTTTAGCGGCAATCCACATGGATTTCACCTTCTTGGATCCCAACACTCTTTTTGAGGATTATGTGCGCACTTGAGAGTATATTTTTGTTGGTTTAGCCTTTAAGAGGGATCCATGAGTTGGACACTACCATGAAAAGACTAGGGACCTTATGCATAAGATTTTATCCATTTTAGACTATTTTTTTTTAGCTCTAGAGACTGAATATAAGTCCATAGGGACCTATACTCTTGCTTGTAGCCATTTTAGAAGTGAGTGTGCAAAGTATACACATGTGATACACTTATCAAAAAAAGATTACCTCCACGAAGGGTTTACTCTTTAACTCTATTGCCAATAAAAACAAAAATAAAAATATATATCCTAGGAATTTAAATTTACAAGAAAGTAAAAAACAATTAGTCTAAGAATTTGAAGTTTGTTAAAATGTAAATAAACAATTATTCTAATACTTTTGAGAGATTATTGAGGGCTTATAGGAAGAGATTACCTTTATGAGGTTTTACATTCTACCTCCTAGCCTCACTAAGAAAAATAAAGATTACATTATTACAAAGAAAGTGTGAACTAAACTTGATTAATATAAAGAGGGGAATAGGTAAAAGAGGGAGGTTAAGAAGTGATTACATAGAAAAAATTATAATTGAGGCCCCCTTTTGTCACTTCTTCTTCTTATTTCTTCTTTTTCTTGGTTAGAATTTCTTGAGTGATTAGGAAGGAATTTCGATAGAGTTTGGATAGGCAAGAGGGTTTTGAGGAAATGTTTAAACAGAATTTTGGATCATTTCAACTCCTTCTCCCCCTTTACCTTGGATGAAGGTCCTATTTATAGGATTTTGAGAGATCCTTGAGGATAAACTTTTCATAAATCATAGGATTCCTAATATTTTCAATAAAATCTTAAGAAAAAACCCAAATTACATTTCCTCTCTTTGGATTTGATGGTCTTTCACTCACCTATAGGTCTCATCAATCATGATGATCAAAATGATAAGATTGTAAAAGGTCATAATTTCTAAAGAATTCTTTGAAGAGGGTAGAAAAATCCTAGGTCATTGACTTTGGGTCAAATCCTAGAGAACTAGGCTACATGGCATGTAAATATGGACTAGGATTTTGGACATTAAGGTCATCTAGCCTAACTAATCTTCTAACAATTTAGGGTTAAAATTTCTTTGCTCACAAGCTCTAGAGAATTTTATGGGTTGGGCAAGTTGTTAAAACCTCTTGAACTTGATCTAATTACATTGGTCCTTCAAAGATTGAGGATATACTTGGGGACATAAGGGTAATTACCCTAGTTTAGTTCTAACAATATAAGTTTAGGGTAATAATTACACTATGTGGGGACCAATTTAACTAAGGGTCTTTCTTAGATGAATATGAAAATTACAGGAAGACCATGTTGGTGGGTTTATTGAATAATTAAAATATGGACAACAAAGTAAACTGGAAGAACTTTCTTGGGAGAAAATTCATTAAGAAGTGGGTTAAAGAGTAATTATCCCTAACCAAATTCGAATACACATGGGTTTGTAACAGAATTGGCCTTGTGTCTGAACAAAAACTATGCTTGGTCTTAGGTCACCCTTAGACCCAAAAAAATAATGCCTAGCCATGGGTAACCCTTGGACCAGGCAAAAACTTCTCCTGGCCGTGGGTTACCCTTGGTTAGGCAAAAAATTATGTTTTTTTTGTTTTAAAATGGCTTTTAGGCCTCGTGGTTGCTTGAAAAGGGAGTTTTGAACCCTTTTGAGAATTTCTTTGGGTCAAACTCCTTGTTGGAAGGTTTTTGGTACTCTCAGGTTCTGTCTCGGTAAAAATAGAGTGTTTACATCTATCCCTTTTTGTGAGAGTTGCATGTAGCAAATCACAAAGACGTAAATTCAAATTCATATTTGATTGGTGAGCTTGAACCTGCTTGATTGTTTGCATCTCACTTTAGTGAACTTAGATTGAATTTATTAAAATACAAGGGCCGTTTTCCCAAGCTCTAGGTCTGACAATTATTAAAACTAAAATTCTAAACTTCTTGGCTCGATGTATACCTCTCAAAGCTTTCAAAAAGATCAAGTTTCGTGGTACGATGTAGAACTCTTGAAACTGTTTGATAAAAATAATGATTTGAAAATAAGAATTTCAATCTATGTTTACTTCGGATAAAGTTGACTTTGCATTTAGAGTTGATGAAACATTTAAGATTGGGTTTAACTTAGGTATTTTTTGATGATTGCATGCCTACAAATGGATTATAAAGTGAAGAGAATTTTACTCTTAAAACGATGGCTTGGGTTTGAACACACATCCTTTTGGGGTCCTCAAGTTTTTACCACTATGTCGTGCATTTGGTGGGCTCGAGTTTGAATGCAAGTTTCTTAAGGACCTCAAGTTCTTACCACTACACCAAATCTTTGGTGGGCTTGTATTTAAATGCGCGTCCCTTAGGGACATCAAGCTCTTAACACTACGCCATACCTTTAGTGACTTGGGTTTGAACGCACATCCTTTAGGGACTTCAAGCTCTTACCACTATATCATACAATTAATGACTTGGGTTTGAATGCATGTCCCTTGTGGACCTCAAGCTCTTACCACTACGCCATACCTTTGGTTTGAACATACATCCCTTACGAACCTCAAACTCTTACCATTACGCCATAACTTTGGTGGCTTGGGTTTGAACGCATATCCCTTGGGGACCTCAAGCTCTTACAACTACGCCACACTTTTCGTAAGCAAGATAATACTCAATTTGTCTTTAGAAATTTATCTTTTTCATTTCTATTGTTCTTCTATCCTCTATTGTAGACACCCCATTTTTGTACTTACCTGATTAACCAGTTTGTCAACTAGATTACAACGGTTCCTGATGACAGATGAATATTCTAAAGTTTTTTTTTACTTATTACTAGATATGTTTCTCAAGCTCGGATAAGATATTTTAAACAAACAAATTTTAGAAATCATGCTATGTTAAAAAATATGACCCAAAGCATATAAATCATCATTTTGAGATAAAAAGAAGTTTTACGAACAAGATCACTAAAAATAATCAAATTATCAAAATAGCCCTGACACTAGAACACTCCAAGGGATTACAATATACTTAGGAAAATCCTTTTGAACACATAAAATAATAAATTAAAATCAAATAAACTATTTTGTCAATTTTCACAAAATTACCAAAATACCCCTTATAGGATCCACGGTTATTTCATGTTGAAAACCCATAAGTGACACAAATAAACATTCTTATTGAATTTCTTATGAAAAATTGATTCTGAAATATCATAAAATGTCAAAAACGACATCCCAACTCAAAAGTATTCTTTGAGAGCAAAATGGTAATTTTTCAATCCTAAAATTCAAAAATCTGAAACTAATAATTAAAATATTAATTAACATAAAATAAAATTTTAATAAATCAAATTAAAATTTTGTGAACAAATAAATTCAATTAA
The DNA here is from genome assembly GCF_017979445.1 of Akebia trifoliata. Taxonomy (NCBI): domain Eukaryota; kingdom Viridiplantae; phylum Streptophyta; class Magnoliopsida; order Ranunculales; family Lardizabalaceae; genus Akebia; species Akebia trifoliata. The sequence goes on along the minus strand of NC_141386.1, from coordinate 6,343,705 downwards.
TTAAGCCCATGGAAAAATTTTCAAATGATGACCCATTTATTTAAGTAGGGCCCCACCTAATATTTAATAAAGAACCCTCCACAAAGGGTCTCAAATAATTCAAAATAATTTAATAAAGAACCCTTCATTGGGGGGTTCTCTAAAAATTATAAAATTATCATTTTATGTAAGTAAACAAAGTTAAAATCTAAATAAAAATTAATTTAAATCTTATCTAAACCAATTAACAAATTAGTTAAAGATAGACATTATCTCTAAGAGACCTAATCAAACCCTAATCTTATCAACAAAGCTCTTTCAAAAGGAACCTCCACCACCTAATTTCGTAGGTCTTTAGAAACTCTAGAAAGTCAAGGTAAAAAACTCTCCAAAATCTTCCCAAAATCCTAAATCTAGAGTCCAATGTCAATACTTAACTCCCAAATCCTAATTTTCAACATAAAAGTACTTAGAAAACCTAAAAATCACCCTAAAATCATAAAAAATTCAGATCTAACAGAAAAAATCTCATCTCCAAGATCAAAAGCAGATCGAAAAATAAAGATAAAGCAAGAAGATTCACATAAGGAACGTTCACTGCTAGCTTCTGAGTGAACCGACTATCGCAATCACTTAGGTAAATAAAAGGTAATTTTTTATTTTATTTTTTATTTTGAATTCAAGTTAGTTTTTGTAATATAAATATTTGAGAGGAGTAGAGATCGACTTTCATCGGGCGAGATTGGTGTCCAACACCTTCTAATCTCGTAACCTAATTCCCGTACCCAAAATTTATCTGTAGCTCTGTGTTTCTTATCCATTTAAAGTCATTTTTTAATTTTTAGACCATAAAAATAAGTGGTGACTCTTAAAAAAGAAAAAGCAGATCCACAAACGCGGATCGAGGGCATTTCCTTTGTGTGCTCCACATTAATTTTTTGTGATATTTTTTCTTCTCTTTATACTTGATTTTTTTTTTTTTTTACCTTTTTTGACTTTTTTGTTTTTTGGTTTTTTTTTTTTTTTTGACTTTTTTGCTTTTCTTTATTTTTTGAAATTTTTAGATTTTTTTTATTTTTTTCTCTTGGCCATGGGTAAGATACGACCAAGCTAAATATTTTGGTTTGGCTATGGGTAAGGTACTGCTAAGCTAAATTTTTTTCCTAGCTGTAGATCATCCCTATAGTCGATCTTTTTCTCACATCTTTAAAATAGAATTCCACATTCATTTTGCTCATTTACTCCACAATCAAACCTCATTTGCTCCTTGGCTTGTTCGAATTTCAACCCACGAATTTTTAAAATTCTTGCTTCCAAGCTTGACTCACGGTGTGAACTCGACTCATGGTGAGTTGCCTTAGTTTGATTTTATTTGCATCATCCAATTCATGACAATTTGAAGATTCACAAACAATTGTGATCAAGTTGATTCGATCCTTCATCTTTGAACCTCAAAGTTCTTTATATAATACATGGTAATCTCCGAATTTCTTCAATTTTTCAGTTAATTCCTTGAATTCCTGAGATTGGAGCTTTGATTGGATCAATTGGCATAGAGATTGGGTGTTTTCAGGTTGGATTATGGGTAAGTTAGCTATGGAATGGGTTGAATTTTATTAAAATTGAGTTGGATTTTAGGATTTGATGGGTGTATGGAGTGTATTAGAGATGGGCAGATGGATTAGGATAGGTTGGAGAATGATTTAATGACTTGAGAGATGTTATTTCATTTTAGCATTCCACGTGTTCGATGAAATGCCTCAATGAAATTGATTAAAGAAATGATGAGGTTTGAGAATATATAAGGTATGGTATTTTTGGTGTCTTGACATATTTTTTGAACTTTTTTGTGATTTTTGGGTATGACTTTCGGCTGGCTTCTAACATTTATCATACTTTCTTTTCTCTTCAAATGGGTTGATTTAATATTTTCAAAGATTTAAGGGGAGAGTCTTCTTGTAAGACTAATAGCAATAAGGCTACTCCTCCTTAGGATAGTTTTTTGAGTAGTTCAGATTAGGCGAGGCCTCAAATACCATCGAATAAAAACTTTTGATTCAATTCCCTGTTATTTTTTGTAGGCTCTTCAACATGTACAAGAAGGTGCCAATTCTTCCTATTAGAGGTCACCTGAGTCATTATGGGTTAGTAGAAAAAATATTTTAGTTAGTAATTATTTATTAAACCTAATATAACAAAATGAATATGCTTATTAACATGCATATTTTTTTGTTTTGTCTTATCAAGGAGATTTTAGGAGCAGTGTTCCTACACTCCAGCTAGCGCTTACCAGATGTCTTATTACCCGGCGCCACCCACTGAGGGCAAACAACTTTGATCCTCAAGGGTACAATTAGACTAGAAACAAAACTACTTAGGAAGCAACGAGAACTAGTAATGTTGGTTTCACAAACTATTGATTCATGGGACCTTCTGTGCCCCAAACCAACTACATATCTGAGAAGTGTGAGTTTGAGTTTCCAGTTGAGCCAGAGTCAGAAGCTAAGCTAGAGGTCAAGGAAGAGCCAGACCCAGAACCAAAGCTTGAGGTAGCACCGACTATGACTAGTTTAGAACAATTTTGCTCTAAGAAGTTCCATCATGGTGTCAAAGGCTTCTTTTGGCAGACGTGAGTATTTTTTATTAGTCATTTTGTAATAAAAGAAGATTACGTACCTTGTAATTTGTGTGTTTGTAAAATAATTATTCTTGTTAACCTGAATTAACCAGTTTTCACATGTCTTGCCTTTTATATATATGCTTCAATGAATGTTTATTTTCTATAAAATTGACAGGTTAGGTCTGAAATACGAATGAAGGAACTTTCTAAGACTTTATAAGCAAAATTCGTCAAAAAACAACAATAAATTTTAAATGAGATTTTGTTCTGGCTGTGGGTGAACCTTGGCCAGTTCAAAATTTTGTTTTGGCCATGGGTCACCCTTGGCCAACTCAAAATTTTGTTGTGGCCATGGTCTTACCTAAAAATTGGGCAAATTTTTCCTTGGCTGTAGGTTACCTTTGGCTAGGCAAAATTTTTCTCAGTCCATAGGTAAGGTACAAACTAGAACTTTTTACAGTTTTAAAATTCAAAAATTGATCATTTGCTCATAAAGCTCATGACTTTGCTAAAAAACTTGCGACTTTCTTACCTTAGGTCGAAGATGGAGCCTACCCACTATTCAAGAATAAGTAGTAATGAAATCAGGGAAGGATCCAATTCTTGGGTCCTACTTTTCTCAACTGAAATCAGTATTCTATCAAAGAGAACCATATAATTCGGTGGATTCAATCTATGTTTACGGATGAAAAGGTGAGATAGATTGGTGAAAACAAGTTAGGATTTGTTCTATCTTTATATGAGGTGGAGGTAAAGTGGGATTTGATTGAAGCTATGATCGAGTATTGCATGCTGGATTCTAATGTGTTTCGATTCGGAGAGTATGAACTTACACCAACTATTGAGGAATTTGAGAAAATCTTCAGGTTATACTTCTCTAGTAAGATAGTCTTTCCTTTCTTTCGCCCTAGCTATAAGAATGAGGTAGTCCAATTTCTTGGAATTTGTTATCCCAAGCTAGATAGAGATTCTACTTTGGTTCGATTATCAAAACTTTTCATCTTTAAACACACATTTTTGGGTGTTAAGCCGAATGTTCGATTTAATGTCCTATCGTTGATGGTTGTGAATTAATTCTTGTTCCTTAGGGAAGATAACCTAGTAGACCCCTCCTTGATAAACATAACTACTCTAGTTTGTGAAGGTAGTCAACTAGTTTCGATGATTTTAGCTGAGCTTTGACAGTTTACACTATTATGAGACGTCATTTTTTCTTGGGGTGTGCGCCCCTTTTGTAGGTAAAAACAAAAACATGTTTATTTTATATTATTTATTTTTTTCAAAATATTTTTTTGTAAACTTTTGGATTTTTATGGATTTTGGTTCAAATTTTATTTCAATTATTATTTGATTACTTTCCTATTCCGATGCAGTTTTGGCTTTTCGATCATCTTTCCTCTGTCGAAGCGATTGAGTGTCATTTCTTTTATAACGTCGATTTAGTTTTCTTGATGTTGACGAGAGAGTATCCACTTTTCGTGGTTGGAAAGGAGAATTGGTACCCTTATCTTCAGTTTATCGATGAGAGCATGATTAGATGGGTAAGATTCTTCCAATATTCTACTCGGCCTTCTTTGTCTTTTAGTAACTGTCACTTCTTAGTCTTGATTGGCTTGTTGGGTCTACTCACTATTTCTTATTTCAAGTCCTCCGTCAGTATGGTCATATTCAAAGAATCTATTGCCCTGAGGATTTTGGTGATTTGATTAGAGACTTTGACTCTTCAGACACCAGTTTACGAGATCAACTTTGTAGGCTCTTGCAAAATGTGGAGATTCTCTATGCTCTTATCTTTGCTTCTTACGATTTTGTTCAGTACCAGTCCTAACTTAGAGATTTGATGGGTGGTCTTCCTTTTTTCACTTTTGGTCTCCGCCTTCGTTTATGTGTTTCTCACATCCATGACTACCATGATCGGATTAAGGAGCATCAAATGGATCACCGTCATATCGAGTGTATCTAGGTATAGTCTAAGTAGAGGTTACAATCTAATATTGATCGCTTGAGTATCGCTTTGAGTGAAAGCGAGACTCTAAGACATAGCGATGCTGAGAGGTACCAAGCTGAGATTGATGATATTAGGATGAGGCTGAGCTCCAGTTCTTTCGTTGATGATATGACATCAAATTTGATAAGCTGAGACCTTTTCGATGCTGATAGAGTAATCATTGATTTGATGGCTGGAGTCAATGACTTAGAACTTCACCTAGATGCTTCTTATGTTTCCCGTAGCTAAATAAAATTTCTCTTTATTTCCTGCACATTTGAACAAAAGGATGTAAAATTATGCAATGAATAAGAATATTTGGTATTATTAGCCTTAAATATATTTATATTTTGTTTTGAAAACTATTGTTTTGTTACAAATTCTAGATATTCTTCATATCTTGAAAATATAGATTTTGATGGTTTTAAGATGTTTTTTAGATTTTAAATTAGTCAAATAAAATTGAAAAAAAATAATTATTTTGATTTGCAAAATTATTCGAGTCAAGCAAGGTAAACACATGAGTAGGTTAAGCCTAAACCTTATAGTCATCGAAATCAAGGGTTAAGTGGACTCATTCTCAACTTCTCCTAGATCCTTTAGACTCATCCCAAAGTCAAAAAGGCTTGTCTTCAGGAATTTGAAGATTTGAGGTGAAAGGTGTATATGAAAAGATGTGTTTGGGTTGGTTGGTGGTATCTAAAACAAACTATTGGTGGTTTTTTTATTTTATTTTTCTTACCAATGTTACCCTTAGTGCCTGTTAAGGTTTTCACCAAATTTGATTTTCTAACCTTTTTGCATATTTATGCCCCTTTTGGGGTTTTCATCATGTTGGTAGTTTTGATCTTACCACAGTTGATATTTTTACTCACAACGTCCTTTTAGGTTTTCACTATCCCATTTCAGATTGTGCTACATTTATTAACATTACAAAGTAAAATGAATACAAAGACTTGAACCCATACGAATTTCCAATGAATTTGGGTGGTCTGGCGATTCAAGTTGAGCTAGCAGATCAAAGTCTCTACTTTATCACTACTCTTCTGATGATTCAATATTATTTTTATTTTAGTAGTTTCATCAACTTTCAAATATCCGATCTGATCTCCCCTCTTGTGTCTTTCAGTGACTCTTGTGACTTGGGTCTGAGATGCAAGCACAAGATCAATGTGTCCCTATTGATCCTAACTACTTTTTTTGTTGTTGTCAAATGTTGTCTGAATTCCGTCATCACCAACTAACTAATTTAGGATTTTATCTTTGATCCTTTAACTGATCAAAGAGGACTTTTATTGGATTGTAATGTAAACTATGGCTATGAAACAAAGAAAAGATAAAAAGCTCAAAAGAAAATAAATGTGCTAGGTAAGAACTGGGATGTGCCCTTATTGCTTCCTAAACTTCCATTTTTGTTAGAACTTTCAATGATTTTATCTTCTCGACTTTCTCTTAGAATTTGAGATACGAGTTGAGCCTAAGATTGAAAATTTTATTTTTGACATTTTTTTCTCTTTTTGTATTTTTAGCCGTTCGTAGTTTATCCTCATGTGGGCTCGAAGTTATCTCAACTTTTTTTCTCTTTTTTTTCTTATCTTTTGATTTTTTTTTTCTTATTTTTTCTCTCACTTTTCTTTTCTATTGAAAATATCTAGCTATTTTCCCAAATTGCCTAATGTATTCTCTGGCTGGCCTCAGCATATTTACTACCTTGTCCCAATTCTAAGTGGTCAAAGAAATGATTAGGCTCTAGGGGGTTTGACTAAGGGAATATTTTGTTAAAGGATTAGAAATGAAAAATGGCCTCTTTTCCTTTCAAGTATCAGATCTTAAGCATAATTTTTCTTAACTATGTTTGCGTTTAGTGGGTCAAGAAATACTTTACCATCCATCTCTACGAGGATTAGCATACTTTTTGACATCACCTTCTTGACAAAGATTGAACCTTCGGAGTTTTATTTGAACTTTCCTCTTGGATCTTCTTTAGAACTTGATTACCCGACTAAAAATATCTCGATTTAACCTTCTTGTTGTAAGCTCGTGCAATTTACTTTTGATACAGTTATCCATGATATATTGCAACAAGTCTTTTCTTCTCAATTAAGTTCAGTTGGTCATACCATGTTCTAACCCATTCAGCTTCCATAAGGACTTTGAGAGAAGGAATTGTTACCTCAACTAGAAGGACTTCCTCCATCCCATAAACAAGTGAGAATGGCGTTGTCCCAATAGAGGTTCTGAGCAAGGTTCTGTAAGCATGGAGAGCATAGGATAACATTTCATGCCAATTTTTGTAAGTTGTTACCATCTTCTCAATGATCCGCTTGATATTCTTATTAGTTATTTCTACTACCTCGTTCATCTTTGGTCTATATGCCACTGATCTATAGTATTTTATCTGAAAATCTTCACAGAGCTTCTTCATGTTGATGGAATTATCTCATACAATAGTGTTAGGTAAGCCATATCTGCAAATGATATTCCACTTCAAGAATGATAACTTACCCTTTCGTAATGTTTGTGTAAGACATAGCTTCAATCCACTTAGTGAAATAGTCGATAGCAACCAAGGTAAATCTATGATCATTCGATATTTTAGGGTTGATTTGACCAATGATGTTCATGCCCTAGAGCAAGAAAAGTCATGGCGACGTCATATTGTAGAGTTCATTTGGTAGTTTATTGATCCTATTGACATATATTTGAGATAAGTGGCATTTCTTGATGTGCTGAAAATAGTTGTTCTCCATTGTGGACCAGTAATAGCCCATCATCATTATTTTTCTCACTAAGATGTGTCCACTTATGTAAGGACCACAGACCCCTTCGTGGACAACTTTTATGAGATGTTTAGCTTCAACTTCTACTACACACCGAAGTAGAACCACGTGGTGTGATCGCTTGTAAAGTGTCACATTACTTAAGAATAATTGTCCTGTTAATCGTTGAATTGTTCTTTTTGCAACTTATATATCTTTTGGAGGGTAGGTTCTAGTTGAAATACCGGGCTTTGTACCATATCTAGTCCTAAAGGGGGTGAATAGGATAATTAAAATTTTATTCAATTTATCCAAATTTTAACTTAAATTAATAATGTGATTATTTGTTCGAAGTCATTCACCTATCCTCGATTTTACACTTATGTCTCTAAATTGCATTTAATGAAAATATATTTAGAATTTAAATAATTATTTTGTCATATCATTCAATGGTCTATTCATATAAGATTTACCTATTCGACATTCATGACATCTTATGACATTCAAGGCATTCAAGTGTAAGTTGCAGAATCATAAAATATGCACGAAACATAAGACTTATAATGGTTCGACAATGTGCCTATGTCCATTCTCATGGCAAGACTCTAGTTTGCAATGCAATAGTTGTTCACTTTAAATCTAAATATTTATGGCATGTCATAGATAACATAATATTCATTCATAATATGCATTCATCTAAGTATAAATTAATATAAGCATTTCCATAAATAATAAAGAGGTTTACTATCGAAGAGGTTTATGGTTCACCTCGAACCTTTTACATAGAATTTTTATACTTAGACTAAATTCAAAAATCTTAAGATCGAGAAAAACACATCCTTTCAAAATTGTGAATTTTGTTCAACGAAAATTCATGAACCTCTTCTCAAAGAGTCCCAGACTCTAACAAGAGTTTAATTTTTTATGGGCTGAACCAAATAACCTCATACATAGATTTGGAAATGAAAAACTAAAATAATAAAAACTCATTCAACTCTTAATGTTTGCTAATGGCAATCTTGAGTTCTTCGAGACCTTGAGCTCACAAGTGCGTCTCGATGGTTGGATTTTCTAATCAAGCTTTTGAATTCTATTATTTTTCTCCTTACTCCATGAATGTACAAATGTGTATGCAAGGTGAGGTTTGACGGTTGGAATGGGATCAAGTGAGAAATCTAGATAGGTTGAGGATAGGCTCACCTAATGCTAAGCTCTCATGAAAGTTGCTTGGGTTGAGAGTGCATTTAACCAAAACAAAGTCCTCCAAAGTGTAGAGAAAGCTCTCTAAATATGGATAGGGGAGAGCTCAAGTTCTCTAACCATTGATCCAACCCACAAATGAAATCAAGATATGAGTTTTATAGACACTTGAAGGGTTTTTCGAGACCTATCGATGGCGTCGTGGTCATTACTGATGACACCAAAGGCTCAATGGTAAAAAATATGATCTTTGGAGTGTGTTCACAGTGGCCTACCGGTAACACTAGGGTGTTTTCTTCCGTGGCCCCTAGTAATGTTACCCAGTGGCACTAGTAAAATTATCAAAATATTTTTTTGGGTCATTTTGGACTATTTTGGCAATAACTTGCTCCCAAAAGCTCTGATGAACAAATCGTTTGGAGGTTTTGTACATATTATTAATTTAAAGGTCACAAAACTTTTAACAACGATTGGGTCATGGCCTAAGTAGGTAAAATTATCAAAATACCCTTTTAGCCATTTTAGGATAAATTGAGCTCTCGGGAAGTTTGGTGATTAAACGATATGGGGATTTAGTGGATCTTACCTATATAGGATCCCTAAACATTCAAAATTGGTGAGTGATAGTCTAAGGGAGGTAAAATTATCAAAATACCCTTTATACTCATTTAAGACTCCCAAAAGCTCCGATGAATGAATGGGTCGCAGTATTTACTAATGTGAGTCGACCAAACAATCATCTAGGTGTTAGGAAATGGTCTAGGTGCTCTCATTACCTTTTAGATTTTATGCACATATATTATGAGCTTTTTGTCGATGTTTTTGAGGTTGAGTGGCTCTATCGGGGTCTTCACATGTCTTCAATTGTAAACTGGTCTAACACACACTTCAAGTATTGAGATTGATAAAATGTGAAACTAACACTATTTTCTAAATAAGCCTTGATGTCAAAGAACCATGGAGTTTCTATTTCTACATCCTCTATTTCAATTGAAAAACAATAAGTTGGCTCATCTTGAATCCCTATCTCCAAAGAATCGATAGTTGTTTTTTCAATAACTCTGATCATAGAGGCCAAGATTGCAAGTGCATCTGCACATTGGTTTTTGTCCCTTAGCATGTAATTGAAAGTGAATCGAGAAAATTTAGTACTTAGTTCTTCAATATACTCGTGGAATGGTACTAATTTTTGTTCTCGTGTATGTTGCTCATTGGTAGTCTGGTAGACAACTAGACTGGAGTCCCCAAATATATCGATCTCGTTGACTTCCAACTCTACTACTACCTTGAGACCCACTATGCATGCATCATATTCTACTTGATTGTTTGTGTACTAGAAGCGTAGCCTAACTACTATGGGCACATGGGATCCATCATGCTTCACTAAAACAACCCTGATCCTATTACCCTTCTAATTGACTGCACCATCAAAGTACAATTTCCAACCTGGTTCGTCTTCATCTTCTTCTATTTTTGTAAAAAGAATAGCTTCATCTAAAAAGTTGGTCTTCAATGATTGCCTGCATCTTGATTGCCTTTTGAGTAACATACTCGATATTGAACTTTGATAGTAATAGTTGCCACTTAACAGTGCAACCAGTGAGTATACGTTTCTCAAACAAGTACTTCAATGGATCCATCTTAGCAATAAGCTGTACTTTATAGCTTAGCAAATAGTGGCACAATCTTTAAGATACCCAAGATTTATTGAGTCTGTTGGTACTATCAAAGAAATTCAATCATTTTCGTCTTCTAGGTTGGGGTTAGAAGGGATCCAATTTTGACTATTTTGGGTCATCTTCGGATCCAAGATTTACTAAGTCCATTTTCTCAACATTTGCTTAACATTCTTCCACATAACGTTCTCAATAATATTTTTTTAGAGACCATAGTAGCCTCAAAGGTAACTAGGACAATGTCTCAGTTGCGAAGAACATTTGTTTCTTTTGCAGGGTAGACTGCTAAGGAGGAGAAAACCTCTCCCAACTCAGTCGTGATAACCATCATAAAATCTTAATGGGTCATCTGATAGTGATACCTCTCCTAGAAGTATAGTTATAATAGAATCCAAATCAATACTGGGTGTGAATAAAAAATCATCATTACTGATGTCATCCATTTTCACAAGCTTTCTTTGTTTGAAATCTCCCCTGAATAAGCTACAAATATCGTCCTCAAGGGATAGCTAATGTTTGAGGTGTACTTCAGACTCTTTCTAACCTTGTTGTGGTAATAGTTTCACTTACTAGTCATCAGTTGCACTTTCATCATTTATTATTGTATAAGTTGGTATGGGAAAAGATTCTCTGATGTGAAGAACCTTATCGAGATCCCAGATTTTGGGTTCCTGATGTTCCATCCTTGCTAGCTCTATTTTTTTCTTCTTTGCCTCCATCGCTTGTCTATCATTCCCGGTGGGCTTGTAACCAAGGCTGAACCATGGTATAGCTTTCTAAGTAGAAATGAGCCTTGCTCTACTTTGATTTATCTTCCCTAATCCTTTCCTTAGATGAAATCTAGACTGTGTCATCACCCTTCCTATTATTATCACAGTTGATAATAAACTTGCCTTATTGGCCTTTGTACCTTTTGGAATGTGACTAATTGGCTTGAATTGGAAGGAGTGATATATGAGTTATTCACTTGGCTCGAATTGGAAGGAGTGATACATGAGTTGTTCACTCGATCCTTCAATATCTATGTATGGTACAACTGGAGATCTGTCTGTTGGCAATAAACTTTCTACTTTTACTAAAATCAATTCTTGGTTGATGATGAACTTTACCCTCTGGTGAAGAGATGATGGCATTGTCGTAATCGAATGGATCCATGGCCTCTTGAGAAGAAAATTGAAAATACTTGGCATTTTTATCATTTTAAAAGTGAGTTGGAACGTGCAGGGTTCAATTGTGATGGGTATATCAATTTCACCCATTGATTTTCCCTTTGAGCTATCAAAAGCTCAGATTTACCTAATATTAAGTTATAAGAGAGACCGAACTATGTCTAGCTTCTTCAAAATTGTGTAAGGATAGACATTCAATGCATATCCATTATCTAACAACACGTGAGCAACAATTATACCTTTACACATCAATGCAATATGTAGTGGTTTATGTGACTACAACCCTCTAAAGTAAATTCATCCTCTACGAATGTGATGACGTTTGGTGATATGATCATTCCAACCATCTTACCCAACTACTCGGGTGACCTTGAATAACACCTTTATGTGCTTTTCTAAGTTTTATAGCAACCCGATACTTGGGCGGGTACTTTTTTCAATTACTCTACGAGATTGTATTCAGTTTTCTTAATCAGCTTAAGGAATTATGTTACTTCCTTGCTTGCTACTTTCTTCTTTTTCTCTGAATGTTTGCTATGTTCTTCTGTGATAACTACCTTTCCCTTTCCTTTATCATTTTTCTCTACCACTACTTCTATTACTTCTAACTCAGCTACCTTTTCTTTTTTGACTACATGATTTTCTCTAACTACTACTTTTAGGCTGACTGCTACCTGCTCTCTATCGACTACAATCATTGCTTCAACCGTTTGTTTTGATTGCTTCATTTACTTGTATCAACAACTAACCTTTTGTCAGTTTCCTATTCTGTACCCTTATTCTGTTCATTCTGTACATCTTTGTTGCTTTAACCAACCTCTATTACTATCTACTTTCTTTTATCTTTCTCAATATTCTTCTCATTGTCTTTTCCTTTTCTTGATATCCTTTTTTTAGTCGTTCTCACCTCTCTTCCTACCTACTAATGAGGTCTACATCCTTGGGCTGCTCTAACTTCTCTAGTTTATTAATTTTCTTTGTCTCCTCAACTTTTTCTCCTCTTTTTAGGAATACTAAATTCATTTTGTAACTCCAAGACACAGCCTTATTGGATACATAAGATAAGGGTTTGGGAATTTTGAAAGTGAGTTGGGAAAGTTCTAGTTCAACATGAAGAATGAAAGGTAGTAGTTTGTAGTCGACAAAGTCAAAATGGCCATGCGAATTATGAGTGTTGGTGGATTTGAAGGTAATGAGAGTGGTGTGATGTTGGATGGACTGACGAAATATGAGGATAAAATGAAAGGTGGTGGGTTTGAAGAAGATGGTAAGGGGTTTAAGATGAATCCTTCAAACTGGGTGGTGATGTGAATGGGAGTGTTATTTTGACTTTGAGGAAGGATAGTGTGGAATGGGTTGTTGGGTTTGAGGTAAATCCTGACCTTCAACCGTAAAGGAATGATCAGTTGTGAGGGATTGAAATCTAACTCTTCATCAAAAATTGTGTTTACTGCATTTGCCAACTCTGCACCATTTTCGTTACCATTATGAGTTGGAAGGGGACTTTAATTGATATTTTGTTGTGTTGGTGTGGGATTCAAAATTATAAGCTTCATATCTATGAGGGTCTGAACCACATTCCTTAATTGCCAACACCGATTTGTTAGGTAATCGGGAGCTCCCATATGAAATGCATAGGTGGTGGTAGGATCATACTTGAATGTGTTTTTAGGTTCTGGATGTGGCTATTTTAGTGTAACATAACCTCCCTTGATGGGGGTAGGCAAAAGTTCTGACAATTTCATCAGCAGTCAAGCAAACTCTCTTCTTGTCTATTGCTGGTTGTTGTTGTATTGATTATTCTTGTAGGGTCATTGATATTGTTGTTGTTGTGTTTGTACTTGAAACTTTTGTTTATTGTTGTATGGCCTTGCTTGGGATTGTTGTGTTTGATACGGATGGTTCGCTGGTACTTTTAAAGTCATGGGTGTTTTTGATGCTGTAGTTGAGAAATGAATTAGTACTTGAATTAGCTGCACATAATTCACCTGCCCTTCCTTCTTCTTCTTTATCGTAGCTATCGATTTCTTTTGTACTGCACCACTGGACGAAACACTTTATTATGGAGCTGTCCAATCTATAATCATCCCTGACTTCAAGCCATCCTCCATCTTATCAGCAATCTAAATCAATGAGGAAAAACTGGATGCAGTATGCCCAATGAGATGAGTATAGTAGTGCCTCCCTAATGTTGAGATGAATGTTGTGTTCATCTTGATTTTTGTCATGGGCAGCTTCACTTACAAAACGGACTCCCTCCATCACTGAGCATACTCTCGGATGGTCTCTTTGGGTTTTCTTATAATTTTGGCTACACTATGAAGGTGGTGGACAAGTCTCTCCAATATTAGATTTTACTTTGGTATAACTAAAATAACCATCTTTTTGCTACCCTAGTCAAATTCTTCTAGAACATTTGCACTAGGAACTTGTCATTTCTTCCAAATTGGCATATAATGCCACATTACAGTTTTAGATGGATGAGTGGCCACTGAATGCCATTGTGTTTCTAAAACTCTAAACACTTGAAGTCTGTGGGTGGTATGAAATCCAAATAGAAACACAAATCATCAAATTTAAAGCTATCTTGGGAATCTTCCCTTTTTAGTCGGGTTAACTCTTCCATCATCGCATTCATACGATTTGACAATTTTTCCTTAGTGAAATTCCTCTCGGGCATTCTAACCCAGTTGACTCTTCCTCATGTGCTATCTCAACATGTTGCGGTGGTAGACATTGAGTAAAGATGAAGGGAGGAATATTCGTGGTTTGAGCTGGTGCTGATACTAGTGTTAGCACATTGTTCTCAGCTTGTGTTGACATAAGATCAAGAGTTGGTGCCACTGGAGGAGGTACCACTATTGGATTGACTACTATGCGTATTTGATAACTAGACTATCTTGAACAATTTCCATGGTTCTAAATAGCTTGAGTAACTTCAGAAATCTGAATCAATGTTGATAGTATGTTCTCAATTGATGCCACTTGATCATTCAATTTCTTAAATGCTTCTTCACTAACCAAATGGTTGTCAGTCAGATTATTTGTAACAAATGGATTTTCTGTAATTAAAGGCTCGATTATATCTATTGGCTCCATGATGGCAGTCTTAAATCAGAAATGATACCGAATTTGTGTTGTAGCCCCTCTTCTCAATTATCTGCTCTTTAGACGCCCAATGTTTGCATCCTTAGTATAGAAGATTACTTTGAAGCATAAGTACCTTGGATAAAAAAAAAGACAAAAGATCCGTTTTTAATTCTAGGAAAATGACGACTTTGTTATTATATATATATATATATATATATATATATAATATATATATATATATATATATATATTTGTTTTAGGTCAATAGAAAACCGCTCTCATGGTGAGGTTAAAAGAGACCCTGAAAAATTTAGGAGAATGGATGATCCTAATTGCAACCCTTTATTGCTTCTTTATTTTTTTGTGACACTTAAAGGAATGTAGAGGAAATATCCTAGATGAATCTAAGACATTCTACTAAGGACCTTTAAGTGATAAAAGAAGGGGAAAAAAATGAATGCTAAGGTGACCTTTAAGAGGTCCAAAAATCTTTGAGAGACTCAAGTTATGAAAGGAAATGTGATTAATTTGACCTTTAAGAGGTCCAAAAGTCTTTGAAAGACCCAAACTATGAAAGAAAATGCAAGTTAATTTGACCTTTAAGAGATCCAAAGGTCTTTGAGAGGCCCGAACTACGAAAGGACATGCTATTAATTTGACCTTTAAGAGGTCTAAAGGTCTTTGAAAGACCCGAACTACGAAAAGAAATATAACTAATTTTATCTTTAAAAGGTCCAAAGGTCTTTAAGAAACTCAAACTATGAAAGACAATACAAGTTAATTTGACCTTTAAGAAGTCCAAAGCTCTTTAAGAGACCTGAACTATGAAAGAAAATGCAACTAATTTGACTTCTAAGAGGTTCAAAAGTTTTTGAAAGACCTAAACTATGAAAGGAAATGCAATTAATTTGACTTTTAAGAGGTCCAAAAATCTCTAAGTGATCCAAACTATGAAACGAAATGTGACTAATTTGACTTTTAAAAGGTCCAAAGGTCTTTAAGATACCCGAACTATGAAAAGAAATAAGACTAATTTGACCTTTGGACCTAAGGTCTTTAAAAGACATGAACTAAGAAAGGAAATGTGAATAATTTGACCTTTAAGAGGTCCAAAGGTCTTTGAGCGACCTGAACTACAGAAGAAAATATGACTAATTTGACCTTTAAGAGGTCCATAGGTCTTTAACAGACTCGATCTACGAAAAGAAATATGACTAATTTAACATTTAAAAGGTCCAAAAGTCTTTGAGATACCCAAACTATAAAAAGAAATGCAAAATTGTGAATTGGAGAGATAGAAATTAAGACAGGTTCTTGCCCAAACCTTCTAACATTAAAGCTCAATTTAAAGTGACCTTTAAGAGGTCCGAAGATCTTTAAGATATCTTATCTACAATTTTAAGTGACTTTTAAGAGGTCCAAAGATTTTTGAGAGACCTGAACTACGAAAAGAAAAGCACATTAAGTTGACCTTTAAGAGGTCTAAAGATTTTTGAGAGACCCAATCTACAATCTAAGACGACCTTTAAGAGGTCCAAAGGTCTTTGAGAGGCCCAATCTATGAAAAAAATGCAAAATTATGAATTTGAGCTATAGAAATGAAGATAGGTCCCTCCCTAGAACTAACATTAAAGCTCAATCTAGGGTAACTTTTAAGAGGTCTAGAGATCTTTAAGAGACCCGATCTACGATCTTAAGTGACATTTAAGATGTCCAAAGGTCTTTAAGAGATCGAACTACGAAAAGAAAAGTATACTAAATTGACCTTTAAGAGGTCTAAAGGTCTTTGAAAGTCTTGGTCTACTATTTAAGGTGACCTTTAAGAGGTCCAAAGGTTTTTTTGAGACCCAATCTATGAAAATATCTCAAATGTAGGAAACATAAAGGAAAAAAATCCCTTGTATGGGTACTATGTCAGGACTTTTTAATTGGGTACATCGATTGTATGAAGTAAAACTCAGAAGACTTTAAAACCATTTACTATATAGGGTCACCTTTTTCTTGAACCTTGGAAGTGGGTATCTCAAATGTATGAGATATGAACCTGAAAGGTCTTAAAATAGGTTTGTTGTAGAAGATCATTTTTTCCTTGATCCTTGGAGACAGATCCTAGTTGTATAAGATTTAAACCCATAAATTTTTTATGGGATTTAGCCCTGATGTTCTAACAAACCTATAATAGTTAAAAATTGGTTGTGTGTACAACCTTTGTCAGTGAAGGATGATTAGGGTGACCCATAGGTGGGGTCGATCATGAAAGGTTCTAACAAACCTAAAATATGTAAGGATTGATAGCATTGCAAAGTCCTTGCCGACGAGGAATAACAAAGTGACCCATGAGTGGGATCGATCATAAGAGGTTCTAACAAACCTAAAATAAGTAATGATTGATGGCACTATGTTTCCTAAGAATTTCAAAGTTCTAAAGAAGAGAAAATAGAAATCTATCCTATGGATTGAGGTGAAAAAATTTTCATCCCACTTTGGATTAAAATGCAACTTAGACTTAGGGATTCGAGTTGAATTTGAAAGGACGAGTACTTCTATACCTATAAATACACCTAGGACTAAAGAATCAGAATATTAAGTATAATTTGGAAAGAACTCCACAAATCCTAGAAATTGGTATGATCCAGATGCGATACAGATTCCTAAACTTTTTTATTTGAATTTTCTAAATTCAAACTATTCAATTGGGTTCATCCAAGAAAGGATTGACCATTTAAATGCATAGGAAAACCTATGATGATTGTAGTGATGACATTGAGTCCTAATCTTATACTTTAGAAAATCAGAAATACTTCGATGAACCTAGAGTTTGAACCTAAGATCAAGGTTACCTTCTACACTAATGAACCCTCAATTCAACTCTAAGTGAGAATATGAAGACACATTAGATTTAGATTTAAACTCGTCATAGAAATTAACATAATGGAAAAAAAATCTAGGTTATATTCCAGTCCATAGGCAAACTTCAAATAAGGCCAAACACTTGTTCTAGCCAAGGGTGAAGGAAATAATACCAAAAAACTTATTTTGATCCTAGGGGGGCTAATCTAGGATACAATTTTGTCTGGCCATAGGTTAGGTATTGCCAGGCAAAAATTTTACCGTGGCCATGGGTTAGGCACGGCCAAGTAAAGTTTTGCCTTGGCTAAAGATAAGGTACGGCCAAGCAAAACTTTCGCCTTAGTCATAGGTAAGGTACAACCAGGCAAAACATTTGTTTGGGCCGTAAGTTAGTTATAGACCTCTAAAATTTTCCTTGACTTTCGCACCAGAACTTATTTTTTTACAAAAAATTTTATTTCCAACATCAGTTTTTAACTTGTTTTGTTGGATTTTCGTCCTTTTCAAGTTGGGAACTGACTTTAAGAAGTCTACGTCCTTAGGAAGTGTCTTGTAAAGCTTAAAAGAAAAAAAAATTCCTCCTTATCAAAGGTGGGACATACTAATCTATTACATGGATCATCAAAGTCTTACAACTTGACTTTCGTAGGTCAACTTGGATTTATAATGCTTTAAGGAGTTGCCATCCAATCAGATGGGATTTTTTTTTCAAAACGTATCTTAAACCTCTAACCGAAGGCTATGCATGATTGGTGATAGGTAGGTTGAAGGTTTTCAAATCTTTAAATCTCCACACAAGTCAAAGAAAGTGTTTATAGGTTAGTGATTGAGTTGGATATTTGCATATTTGTATCTTAAGGTGAGCAACCTCAAGACGTAAAATTACCTATATCCGGATTAAAGAGTTTTTATAGGACGGGTCATTTGTGCATTGGCTATGATCGAAAGGTGCACTAATGCATTTAAAAAAAAGATGTGTCAACTTTATAAGTAAATCAGTCCCACAAGGTAACCCAAATCAATTCCTCATTATTACAAATATTTACCATTCAAAATAAAATAACACAAAAGAAACTAAACAATATTAGTAACAAAAAGAAAAAAACAAGTTAAGGTTTCAAAATCTACACCAATGGTCATTAAAACCTAGTTTGAGCCTTCAATTTTCCCAATAGAGTTGTTAGGCTGTAGATACGTGGGCTTCGAAACCTTTGGGGAGGTTTGAGCTCATCTATACGGGTTTAAGAGTCACCACCATTCAATTAAAGTGTGAATGGACACTATAAAAGATTTTTTTTTTTAAATTTGTTGGCGTATAGTGACTCACATATCCAAAAGATAAGGAAAAATGGTCTACCCAGAAATCTAATATAAGGAGGTTCAGTTGAGGGAAAAGGAAGGTGTTAGGCACTTTATCCCTCCCATCCTAAAATGGTTACCAATAAATAGCCAAATGGTGTGATTAAAAAACTCTTTTTTTTTTTTTAATTTTGAAAGTAAAGAGAATCTTGAAAAGAAAAATAAGAGGCAAAAGAACTATAATCTAATTTTAGAAAGTGAAGAAACTAAACTAATTAACAAGCTAAAATAGAAATGTTGCATGCTGAAATTTTTCATGAGCCTAAGATTTTGATGGAAATCCACATAGATTTCATCTTTTTGGATCCCAGGGTTCTTTTCGAAGGTTATGTACTCACTTAAAAATATATTTTTGTTGGTTTAGGAGGTATCCATGAGTTGGACACCACCATGAAAAGACTAGGGACCTTATGCATGAGATTTTTCAATTTTGAATTATTTTGTTGGCTCTAAAGGTTAAATATAGGCCATGGCGAACTACACTCTTTCTTGTAGTCATTTTAGAAGTAAGTGTATGCAAAGTGTTTGCATTTGTTAAACTTATTAAGAGAAGATTACCTCCAAGGAGAGTTTACTTTCTAGTTCTATTGTCATTAGAAACAAAAATAAGAAAATATATTCTAAAAATTTAAATTTGTAAGAAAAGTAAAAAAATAATTAATCTAAGAATTTAAAGCTTGTTAAAATATAAATAAATAATTATTCTAATACTTTTGAGAATTTATTAAGGGCTTATAGGAGGAGATTACCTCTACGATGTTTTACTCTCTACTTCCTAACCTCACTAAGGAAAATAAAGATCTACATTATTACAAAGAAAGGATAAAATAAGTTTGTTTACTACAAAAAGGGAAATAGGTAGAAGAGGGAGGTTTAGAATGGATTACATAAAAAAAATTAGAACTATGTCCTACCTTATCTCTTTTTCTTTTTCTTTTTTTTTGTTATAGCTTCTTGGGTGTTTAAGAAGAGATTTGGTCATAGTTTGGATAGGCTAGAGGGCTTTGAGGAAAGGTTTGGACAGAATTTTGGATCATTTTAGCTCATTCTGCCCCTTTGCCTTGGATAGAGGTCCTATTTATAAGATTTTGGGACACCCCGGGGATAAATTTGTCCTAAATCATAGGGTTCTCAATATTTTCAATAAAACCTCTAGAGAAAATCCAAATACCTCTCATCTCCTTAGATTTGATGGTCTTTCACTTACCTATAGGTTTCATTGATCATAATGATCAAGAGGATAGGATTGTAAAAGGTCGTAGTTTCTAAAAAATTCTTTGGATCTTCATTTTGTTCGGGAAAGAGGTACCAAAGGTGTTTTGCAAATCAATTATATTTCAAGTACTCATCAATTGGCAGACATGCTTACCAAAAGTCTATCAAAACCTCAATTTTCAACTAATCATGCCAAGTTGAACATCTCCCTATGTCCATCTTGAGGGAGGATAATAATGTATGTGACATTTTATTGGATGCATGCCTTTGACACTCTTGAGATGGAGAATGTGCCACCTAAGCCTATGTAATTATTCTAACTTCTCCCAACTCCTCTAACAATTGTATGGTACAATAGTTGCATGTAAGACAAGTAGTTTTGTAAGTTATTGTTAGTTTGTAACTCTTTGATGACGACACATGTCATTCATCTAAGAATTGTAGTTGTCTATAAATCTTTGTAACAGAATTAGATTGAAATCTTATTTTTTTTAAAGATCAATTCCTTGTCAAACTCTCTCTCTCTCTAAGAATTCTTTAATACACCTAAAACTAAATAGTCGAATGATTCTGGTCTAAATTGGAAGAAACTCCACAAATTTATAAATTGATTTGATCAAAAATGCCAGAGTGGGTTCCTAAGTCTCTTTAAGATCTTCCTAAATTGGGTTGACACAAGTGATGATTGACAGCTTGAACACGTAGGCAAAACTTATTGTGATTTGATTGATGAAATTGAGTTCTAACCCTATACTTGTGAAAGAATTTGGGAAAGACTTTGTGGGAGCCTAAGCTTGGACCTAAGGACAATGGTAGCCCTCAAACCTAATGAATATTTGGCTTAGCACTAACTGGGAGTGATACTTGGAATGCAAAAGCATGTTTGACTTGATTTTGGACTCAACACAAAAGGAAGAAGGTCAATGTTCTAGACCAGGGTCAGTAGAGGACCCTCCCATAAATTGCACGTCAGTGGGTCACCTAAGAACCTATTCACAGCACCACGAGACCGTGGGTAAGGTCCATACTAGTTCAAATATTGGTTTGGCGGTCCACACTAGTGTAGACACCCCATTTTTGCATCCGCCTGATTAATCAACTCGTCCATCCGATCGCAATGATTCCCAATGATGGATGTGTATTCTATTACTTTATTTTGTTACCAAAAATGTTTTAGAAATCCGGATGAGGTATCTCAAACTGACAAAACCTTAGAAATCACGCTACGCTAGAAAAATATAACCTCAGAAATATAGAAATCATCATCTTGCAGACCAAAAAGAAGCTTCACGATAAAAATCACTCAAAATGATCAAATTACCAAAATACCCCTAACATCAAAACAACCCTAGAGCCTACGTTACGATTAGGAAAACTCATTAAAACACATAAAATAACAAATCGAAACAAAATAAATCATTTCGCCAATTTTCACAAAATTTGACAAAATTACGAAAATGCCCCTCATAAAGTTCACAATCATTTCACATAAAAAACTTCATAAATGACACAAACTAATATTTCCATTGAATTCCTTATGAAAAATCGATTTTAAAACATCCTAGAACATTAAAAATCAACTTAAACGTGAAAAGTCCTCTCCATGGGTAAAACGATAATTTTACAATATTCATAATTAAAAATTTTGAAATTAATAAATAAAATATTAAATAATTAAAGTGAAATATTAATGAAATTAATTTAAAATTTTGAACTAAAAAATCAATCAATCGGGCTCTCACGAAAAATTATTGAGGGTTCGTGAGATATTTCTTTAAAGACCCCTCCATTTGGGGGTCCAAAGAATTAAAAAAATAATGGAGGAGGGTTCTCCAAAAAATTAAAGTCAATCAAGCAAGACTAAGGTCAAGGTATTAAAGTCAATCAAGTGAGACTGAAATCAAAATTAAAGTAAATTAAGCAAGACTGAAGTCAAGATATTAAAAGTCAATCAATTAAGACTAAAGTCAAAATATTAAAAGTCAATCAAATAAGACCAAAAGTCATAATAGAGTTCTAATTAAATAATAACTCTATCTAATAGAGTTCTAACTAAAAAACAATTCTACCTAACACAATTCTAATTAAAACACAATTCTACCTAAAATAATTCTAACTAAAACACAACTCTAACTAAAAGAACTCTAATTAAATACTAACTCTATCCAAATCAACCCTTAAAAAATTCTATAAATAGAGGTGCTCACACCCTATTTTCGTATCAAATGATAAACCCTAGGAAAAGTAGGTCAAGAAGCCTCCCCAACCTTCCCAAAACCCTAATTTTGAAGTCCCAACTTCTTACCTAACACCCATACTTCGATTTTAGCTTGAAAAATACCTAGAAATCCTTCAAAAACACTCTAAAACCCATAAACAAATCCTAAGAATTCAGATTTAAGAAAGAGATACTTCAACTTGGAGATCAAAAATTAGATCTGGTGACAAAACGAAGCGAGGAATACTGTACAAAAAGTTATTCTATCAGATTTGAGGGAAAAAAAATCATTGCGTTCAAAAAAGGTAAGTATTCTTTTTATTTTTTTATTGATTAGGTCTTTCTCGTAATATAGTTCTACTTGGAAATTAGTAGAGACCGACGTTTGCCGGGCGGGGTTGGTGCCTAACACCTTCCAACTCCGTAACGTGATCCCCAGACTTAGTTTCTTATTTTTCGTAGATTAGTTTCTTTTGCCTTTTAGAGTCAATGTTTGGTTCCTAGACCGTAATAACTAGGTGGCGACTCCCAAACCTCAAGGGTCAAAAGCGGATCCGCGCACCCCACGGATCGAGGGCGCTTTCAACTAGACCAAAATTATTTTGGTTATGAGTGAGTTATATACCAGGCCAAATTTGGCATGGCCATGGGTGAGGTACATACTAGATTAGTGTAGCTAAACCTACAGGCCTGAACTTTTTTCTACTTTGCAAATTTTCCTTTCCAACATCTATTTTCAATTTCTTTACTGGATTTTCATCCATGTTGAGTTGAAAATTGACTTTGGGAAGTCAAGAACACTTAAACACTAGTATGAAATGTCAAAAGAAAACGAGAAAAAAAAAGGTCCCACCCTTAACTAATGAGGGACATCTTATTTTACTACATAACTATTGGGTGAACTTTACAACTTGACCTTCGAGGGTCAACTTGACTTTCAAAGCTTGAAGGAGTTGGCACACATCCATTTGGATTTTAAAATCACATGTCCTATGACTCTAATAAAATGTTAGGGATGAATAAACATTATACTCGTTGGACGTACCATGGAGAGAAATTTGAAGATGAAGATAATAGTGATACGTCTGAAGAGGGTGATGATATGCAAGGAATGTTATAAGATGCATTTATATCTCTAATTTTGATTATGGAGAGGTTAATAAGTCAAATGATGATGGTTCGGATGAGTCAAATGATGATGCAAATAAGTTTTATGAAATATTGAAGGATGTCAAAACTGAGCTATACCTGGGTTGTACTAAATTTTTGAAACTATCTTTTACTGTAAAGTTGTTACACCCGAAATATCTTAACAGGTGGAGTAATAAATCATTTGATATGTTGCTTGAGTTGTTAAAAGATGCATTTCCTATTGAAGAAAAGTTTTCAAAAAATTACTATGAATCGAAAAAAGAACTTATGAGAACTTGGTTTACATTGCAATAAGATAGATGTATGCCCAAATGATTACATGTTATTCTGGAAAGAATATGAGAATGCAAATAAATGTGCACTATGTGGTGAGTCTAAGTGGAAAACTATTAAATACTAATCAATTAAAAACCCCTCTGATTCGTCTTCAAAAAAGAAGAAAATAACTACAAAGATTTTGTATCATTTTTCATTGATTCTTAGGCTTCAGAGGTTGTTTATGTCTTTAAAAAAAATTGAAAATATGAAATGGCACGTCGAATGTCATATAAAAGATGGGGTAATGAGGCATCTAGTAGACTCTGTGACATGGGAAACTTTAGACAATAAATACCTATCATTTGGTTCTGAACCTTGGAATGTTAGACTTAGATTAGTCACTGATGACATCACTCCTTTTAGTTACGTGAGTACTCTTCACAGTACATGACCCATTATCTTGATTCCATATAACCTCCCACCATGGATATGTATGAAGCAAATCTCTTTTATAATGTCGTTGCTTATTCCTAGTCCTAAGACTCCCGTGAATGACATCGATTTGTACCTACAACCATTAGTGGATAAATTACATGAATTGTGGATAGAAGGAGTTAAAATATATGATGCATCAACAAAACAAAATTTTCAGATGCACGCAGTGATTTTATAAACTATCAGTGACTTTCCTACATATGTTAACATATTAGGATTGAGCACTAAAAGAAAACTTGCTTGTCCATCCTATCACAAGGATACTTATTCAATACAATTGTAAAAAAGAAACAAAGAATGTTACTTAGGACATCGTCAATTCTTACCACTTGATCATAAATTCTAACATAATAAAATGTCCTTTAATGGTATAAATGAGTTGGGAGTTACGTCAAAACCATTGACATGTGAGGATGTGTTCGATCAATTATGTGACTACGAGAAAATCATATTGGTAAAACAGATAAAGATAATGATGGGAAGAAAAGAAAAAATGACTGATTGCAAATTACCTAAGAATTGGAAAAAGAATAACATTTTTTTAATTTATCGTATTGAAAAGATCTTTTGTTGCGTCATAGTTTAGATGTTATGCACATTGAAAAGAATATGTATGATAATGTGATCGGAACATTATTGAACATTGAAGGTTCAACAAAAGATAATTTGAAGGCCCATCTTGATATACAATTAATGGATATAAGAAAAAACTTCACCGATATCGAATAGGGAAAAGTTGTTACTACCACCTACATGTTACACAGTGTCTATAGTTGAAAAAAAGAAGTTTTGTGAATGTTTGAAAGATGTAAAAGTACCAGATAATTATTCGTCTAATTTCTCAAGGTGTGATCAAGTCAAACAATACAAGATATCAGGGCTCAAGAGTCACGATTGTCATGTTCTGATGCAACAATTTATTCCACATGCACTAAGAGGAATCTTGCCTAGCAATGTGTGTTTTATTTTGATTGAGTTGTCCACATTCTTCAGAAAATTATATTGTAAAGTTCTAAAGATAGGAGAGTTAAAATGCCTTTGCAAAATAGTGAAGATACTTCCGTCGACTTTCTTTGATATTATGGTGCACTTGCCTATTCATTTAGTCAGTAAGGCCAAGTTGGTCGAACCAGTACAATATAGGTGGATATATCTCATAGAAAGGTACTTGCACAGGCTAAAGTCATATGTGCGTAATAAAAATTATCAAGAGAGTTCTACTATTAAAGGGTATCTTTGTGAAGAATCGTTGACATTTTGCTCGAGATACTTGCATGGGATTGAAATGAAGTTTAATTGACCAGCGTGTAATAACGATATTGTTGATGATGGTTCAAGTGAAAAATTATTGATTTTCAAAGAAAATGATTGTGTTTTAGGAAAGGCAATCTCACAAATGTTAGGATGGAGTAAGTGGGAACAAACTCGTATATACGTGCTAAACAACTGTAATGAAATTGCTTCATTTGTTCGGTAAGATAAATCATTTTTATTTATATTCATAATTGATAGTAGTCCCTAATTAATGAAATAATTTATTGTACAAAAGCACAAACAGTGATTAAAGACATTCATAATCACATGAGTGTTAGGGATATGGAGCAAAAACATGTGAATGAGTTCGCCGAGTGGTTTAAACATCATGTATGTGATAAATATCATCAAAATTTATTAAATCCATTTAAATATAGTTTTAAATGTATTAATTTCATTCTTTGATCTTAATAGGTTTCACAAATGCGACTAAATTGTGAAGATGTAAATGAACAAATCTATCAATTAGCTCTCGACCTTTCTCATAATGTGATTTTTTTTAAGACTTTATTAATGATGATGATAACAATTATGTCTAGTATGTGATTGATTGTATAAATTGTTATTTTTTTTAATAATAGTTCATTTTAATAAAATGAAATTACTTTGTCATTTGATAAATATATTGATTCAATTATCTATGAGAAATTATTAGTTAGATATGTTAAGTAGTAAATCATCCAAACAGTTGGTCCAACAGACAGAGAAAAGAAATAACTCCTCAAATTCAATCTCAGATGCATCATCTAGTATAACTAGACCATCTATGAGAGTTGAAAATGGGAGTGGCAATACAGGTATTATATGTTTTATTAAGTTATTTTGAATACCTAGTAGTATCATTAATACAATACTTGTTTCATTGATATTTTTTTATTTTATTGTATTTTTTTAACTCTTTAAATAGTTTCTAGAAGCACTAGGAGGAGAGGGTTTACGCGAGGTGTAGAAAATTTTGGGCAAAAAGTAGGGCAGAAGATGTTAGTGGATTGAAATACTTATTGTTAGCCAATAGAAAAGAATACTAGCCATTTTACACATTTCTTAGGGTACATTGTGAGGCACTCTAGTCATGCCCCATTGCAATTCAAGTTATGAACTAAGATTCCAGAGCATGCGAAGGATTCTTTGTGGCGAGAGATTTAGGTAAATATAGATTAGTTTATATTTTAGGTATTGCTTCACGTTTGCCTTAACAATATGATATATGCTTATTGTTCTTCTTGTGATGTTTATTTTTTAGAGATTTGTTGAGACTGATGATGATAAAAGAGACTGGAAAATGCTATCCATGTCAATGGAATATAAAAATTGGAAGAATGACTTAAAACAATACCTACAATTCGATACTAATGAGAAAAGATTGCTCAATATTCCAAACAACGTCTCAAAAGTCAATTAGACCTGGCTCGTCCACTATTAGAGTACTCCTGAGGCCCAACTATAAATTATTAAGAATTTGTTAATTAACAACCCTTTAAAATGAATGATATTATTATAATTTTATGAAATTTGTGCAGGTTGTATCCAAGAGGAACAGTGAGAATAGGAAAAATCAGATAATCAAACATGTTGGGGGGACAAAAAGTTATGCTCAATATCGTCATGAATTGGTGCGTATCCAATATTGATCATTTTGATTATATCACTATCTTCTAATATTCAATGTGATCTATGACATATATTTAATATGATTATGTTTGTATTACTAAAGGGTCAGTGTAGATAACCGGATAATTTACCTACCCGAGTTGAAGTCTTTAAGAAAATCCATACTAAAAAAATTGGTCACCATCTGATCCTAAGTCGGCTGAGCTTATGGTATGTAATCTTCAATAAATTTTAATATAATGCCAAATAAATAAATTTGAACAAGTTCATACTATTTAGTTCATTTTTTTTATATAGGCTAAAATGAAAATGGATCATGAAAAAAGTGGTGGATCAGATTCTATGGCTATAGGCGAGCACATATTCACTGACGTGTTTGGACCAGATGGGCATGGTCGAGTGCGTACTTATGGTTTAGGCCCGATACCAAGTTTAGTTTTTGGCTCATCTTCTCGTTCATCTCGTACTAGTTATGCCGAAATGCAATCTCAGTTGACCAATCTATAACAAACGTTAAAGGAAAATAATCAAGAACATGAGGAAAGATTTGTTGAGATGCAAAATCAAATGCAAAGTCAAATCCAAATTCAGTTGTAGGAGCAAATAGCACATTACTTCCGTACCATGTTTCCAGACGGCCATCCTCCTAGTCAAGGATTATGAAACTTTTTCTATATGATTGTTTGTCTTTCCCATGACATTTAATTTTTTTATTTTATTATCTTTGTACAATACTTAGACTATATTAAGTAACTTTGCATGTATTAAGTAAAAAAATTTTAACTCTAAATGTATTAAGTAAAATATTTTTTACTTTACATATATTAGGTAAAACCTTTTTAACTCCACCAATGTAAAATTAACATTTTACATTGCCGGTCCCAAGCCCGGATAAAGGAAGAAGGAGAAGGTATGCTATGGATTCATCACTGTGAGTTTATTTACTGCAGATTTTAAACTCATTGAAATGTATTTTATGTCTTTTTTGTCTTCCTTTTTCCCATCTTATTGTACATTATCTTAAATTGATAGCTTTCTCCACTAGACCATAAAGAGTGGCAGAAGGTGAGGATATTCAGCCTCTTATATGTGACAATGGGAAAGGAATGGTTAAGGTAACTAATCCATGACATTTAACTTTTCTAATTTCTGTATATATATCTTTGTGTAGAGTACCACAACATTTGAAACAATGGTCTGAACTTCTGAACCCAAGTCCACTAGATATAGAGTTAGATCATTAACCAAGTTTTGATTTTTTATTTTAATGGATTTAAAGTTACATGGTTGAATTGCTACTCCAGTTTAGATTTTCTTGTAGTCTTCATGTGTTTATTTGCTAAGTTTCGTTCTTTCTGTGAGACATTGAATGGTCTAAAAATCTATTTGAGACATTATAAGATCTAAACTACTTAAACTTCATTCTTTCGTTTTTTTTCTTGTTATTTGTTAAGGATCTTTGTATTAAACTATTGTTTCTTGTATTAGTTGTGCAACTCCCACAACTCTTCTTTTTTCAACCCAACTCGTTTTTACTACTTCGTTTGCATTTCTATTAGTAAAGCAGAGATTCACTTTTTATTCTCTAAATTCTATTGTGGTTATGACTTTGGGTGCACTTGTGCTTGCTTTGCATACGAGATGTATTCACATCTCGCTCCATAACCCCCTTATTGCCTAATGAGTCAACATTTTCTTTAGCGATCCCATAGCTATGCAAAATATTTAGCAGCTTTTATGTCAAATTCATGTTGTTTATTTTGTTCTTGTAAGTAGTAATCTATTTTTTTAGCTTGTTTGATCTTGTTCTCTAATTTCTTTGTTGGTTGAACTATTTTTTTTCCCTTGTTGATCTTCTGTTGACAGCTTAACAAGAATAATAATTGATGGAGTTCACTCAGAACACAAGTCGAGGTATTTTCTATGCTTCACCTTCTATGACAGATTTTCGTAGTTTCCGTCCTGTTTTTTGTGTCTAGTATGAAGCATTTGTCTGTTGGTATTGTTTGTTATTCAATTGTAAAACTTTTAAGGGGGTAGACAAATAAAATAAAATAAATTAGAATTTTTTTTGTCAGTGAAATGTCAATGTTACATGGCTTATACCATTTATCAATGAATTATATGAATATTTACAATTTCTTTCAATGCAAGTAATTGTGACTCATGAGAGCTTACGACTAATTGTCTCAAACTCATTGATAATAAACAATTTTGGTTTACAATAAATTGATGGTAGTTTGTTCATTTTGAAGTTTAAATTTTATTTCACATTTAGTTCATGTAATGATGTGAATAAATTCTCATATTTTAGTTGTTTTTTTCTTCCTTCTCATGTATTTTAGGAGCCCTCTTGTTTCATTCTTGTATGAAAGAGGGTGGCGTCAAAATTTTAACCTGAGTGGCTTTCCTGATCCTGACGAAGAGGTGGTCCTCTCCTTTTTGATGTGATATGGTCTTTTTACTTGGAAAATTTAATTTCTTATCAAGTGTTGCTATACAAATTGGAGAACTTGTTATCTATTGGAAATTATGTTCAAACATTCGTGCAGTTTAAAAGGGCTCAAGAGTACTTCAAACCTGCAGAAGATGGACTGCTAATATATAACTCCCAAGGACATTGTTGAGGGCTCATCAAATCTGAGAGATGCTTTCGACATGGATCAATAGTCTTGGCATTGTCACATATGTCAATAACGTGTTCAAGGATGTTAGAAATGGGTAAGGTTGCTTTTTCAGTCCATTGACATTCTGGAGATTCTTCCATCTATAAGTATGCGTATTGTAATTCTTTTTCTCATGTGTGCAGTTGGGTTCTATTGGAAGTACTTGATATGTTGTCTCCAGGATCAGTACATTGGAAATATGCAACAAAGCCTCCCATTAAGATGCCATTCAGGAAAGTAAAGAATTGCAACCAAGTTGTTAAGATTGGGAAACAATTAAAATTATCTCTAGTCAATGTTGCTAAAAATGACATTGTACAAGGAAATAAGAAGCTCATACTTGGTAAGTGTTCATCATCTTAAACTGATTCACTGTTATAAGATTTCAATATCGTCCTGATTTATGAGAATTAAGGAAAAAATAATTGTTGTCTATTTTCCCAAATTTAGTGGTTATTGCTACCAATAGGAAAGGAGATGACAGATGTTGATATCCTAAGTTTGGCAAACACCAAGGTGAAGAGAACAAGCAAATCTTCTCAAATGGATAGCTTCAAGGTGGGAAAAAAAACCTAACTTTTCTTTACTTACCTTCAAATCCTAAACCATGATTGACAATTTTGAGTTCACTACAAACTTCTTAAAGACAAGAACTTGTCAAATGGAATATTCTTCCTTGAGCTTCTTAGTGCTGTGGAGCTAAGGGTTGTTAACTAGAACCTTGTCATTAAGGGTGAAAGTGTTAGGTTTCTTTACATCTCGAGTGATTTAATTCCGTCATTTCTGATCTTGGGTAACTCTTGTATAAGGATTTCTATCATTCTTTTTATATAAGAAAATGGGTAATACACCAATGTTGACGCATGATAGGCTTTCTGCCTTTTTTTTTTTTGTTGTTGCCCTCTTGAGGTTGAAATTAGATTCATTTATGTGGAATTGACCATGTTATTGTTTATTATGGAAATCGCAGATGAAAAAAAGAAGTTGAATGCTACATATATAATCAGTGTTGCACGGAAGCTTGGTTGTTCCATTTTCTTGTTGCCTGAGAACATCATGGAGGTATGGATATAAATTGTGATAGATTTGTATTTATTTGATTATTTATCTCATATCATCCATGTACAGAGACAACGTTGTGAATAATTTTGTTTAGGAAACTTTCCTTTCCTATTATCTTCTCGTTTTTAGTTTTTTTTTTTTTTTTAGTTTTTTTTTTTTTACAATAACATTAATGAGTAACTATGATTTTTTAGGAAACTTCAAGTCCTTGTACCGTGGATTCCATCTAGAAAGATAGGAAGCTCTATAAGATGTAGGCCTTTCATGTTAGTGTGTCACATGTCTGCAACCTCATTACTCGTGTCTTATGATTTTACATAGTGGTTTATGTAACATATTATGTTGTTATGGCAGACAATGCAGCTGACAAACAGCAGCTACAACAATCTAACTGAAGAGGAGATAGAAGACTTGGGCATATTGTGTGGTCTTACAAACTATTCAAGCAAAGTATAGCAAGCCTTCATCATGTTTTCTACACAGAAGCCTTGAGAACAAGGTTGTCTTCCTTTATAAATCATTTCTAAAAATCTTTATTAGTCCTTGTTTAGTTGCTATGTAAGATAATTTCATTCTTTCTTTTGATGTTAGGTGAATTAGGGACTTTAGGGCTAAAAGAGCTTGATAGACTTCATATGCTAGTCACACTATATCATTAAATATGCTAGGAAGCTATAATACCAATCGATAAAGTTTTCGGCCCAGCATGCAGAGACTGCCCCATATCAGAAGTTTTAGGAAAGGATATATTGCATTTTATTTGTAGGAAATGCAATAATTGGTGCAGACACTGCAGCAAGGCTTATTGATGTATGGGCTGGGCTGACTTTTGTAAAAAAAAATTTAACAAAATAGCATATACCGACAGACTTGCAAAGTCTGTCGGTATAAGATATAGTAACGATAAATAATACTGTCAGTAATGACGTAAATAACTGATGAAAAACAAATTTTCGCACTAAATTTTTTTTCGAAAAATAAGGGATATAGCGATGGTAATTTTAATGCGCCATCGCTAAAACAAATATTGACGCTACCTACTCCGACAAGTGCCGACAAAAAATCTATCCATCGGTATAACATTCTGTGACAGACTTAGGAGGATTTACCGACGGATCTAACCGTTGGTATAAGTCTCTTTTCTAGTAGTTATGAGAAGATGAAACTCACAAATCTGATGGAATTAAAAGATGTACACTTTCGAGGAAAAATTAAAGAGTTATGCTAGACTGACCTCAGCGGGGTACACCTAGACGTGGTGGCACGTGAATGTTTGTAGATGCATTTTACTCATATCTCAGATAAAACGCATCTACAGGCATATGAGAGCCACCACGTCAAGTTGTCCCCTGTGTCCCCTATTGAGGTCACTCCAGCATTAATCAAAATTAAAGGGGTCTTCTGAGTTTTCCTCTCTTAATTAGGAAAATTTGGTATCCCCTTTGAAATTAAGAAAATTTATCCTTGCCTTCCTTGACCTTGATCATTATCGCTATTCAAATTATTGGACTAGTTGAAAAAAAAACTAATAGGGACGCATGTCATGACACCAACCCCCTTTAATTATCACTTAACCTAAAGCTAGCACGTGGGTCACTATTTAAGCCTAGTATTTGGACCGGAATAGTATTGGGCCTAGTTTCAAAAATTCCCAATTTAAAAATCCCCACAATCCAAGCCAAAATATACAGTGCGCTTTGGATTGGACTTTGAACATGCGAATTATTTATAGATTAAATGCACTCATTTTAGGACTGCCACTGGGTACCCATTTAATCGAAATTGAATCGGAATCGAAATCCCCGATTCTGGTTCCCTTTTTACTAGAAACGATTGGGGTTGTATCTAAAATGGAACCAAATCGATAGGAATCAGAACCATGCAGTTCTATCCAATTGGTATCCGCAAGTACCCAAAACTGATTTATTTTGTCATTTCTTTTCATATTATAGATGATTTTAAGTATTTTTAATTTTAAAATAAATGCATGTTATATAAAACTCTTCAATTTTTCTTAAAAATTATCAAATGGAGCTTAAAAATGAGTTCTCTTCAAAAATTTATTAATTTAACTAACATAAATTTTTATTTTTGAAAAACAAAACATTAATTTGTATCTTTAGTATAACAAATTATAACTAAGTTAATAATTTTTTTTAAAATATGTTAATATTTTGAAAGGAAAAAAGATGTATAATGATTTGAAATACTTTTTTTCTCTTTCGATTATTGATAATCGAAACTGGTGGGTACCCATGATTTTTGGCAATTCTGATTCCATTTATTTTGGAATCGGACCTGGAATCGACAAGAATTGGAATCGAATTAAATATAATAATTATTGTAGACAGAAGATGTTCACCATTTGAACTTCAATAATACATAGTTTGGTGTCGCCATAGAAATAAGTATGAATGAGCACCCGAAATGGTTTTTTAATAAAATTAATTTTTTGACATTTGTAGTGTTTCTTGTTCATAGAAAATGAGTGTTTTACCTAGATTTAGGTAGATTCGGTTAGAAAATGAGAAAGGTGTTAGGCACCCCCATTATCTTCACCATAGACTGATTACCTTTCAACTTGATCATTTTGATAAAAGGTAAAAAAGAAAGAGTAACAATAAATGAGATACATGGAAAGGTAGGTGTGTGCAATAAGTAAATGATGTACTTCTTTAAGAGAGGGATTTAATGTTAGTATTGACATGAGGGATACCCTATGGAAAAGGATACTCCCAATGGAGTCAACCTCTTTGTATGAGTTGCAATGTCAGTTTAAGATTTTAGAGAGATTTCATGAATGAAATTCCCTTGGAGCCATAATTGTGATGCACTCATGCAAGGCTAGAAACTTAGTGTCTCGACCCCAACAAATGCATGACACATTTCCTCATCATGGGCAAGCATAAGTGTGTGTGTATTATGATTCATGTGAGATAAATAGATTAAGAAAGTTTCAATTTCCACTATTTTCAATCAAATAGCGTCAAGCATTTCATGCAAAATGTTGAAATCTAACGTACTAGGGATGAAAAAGGGTGTTTTATATCATCCTAAGACTTTCTAAAAAAGAAAATAAAATTGAGGGTTAGAAAAAAAATGCTAGTATTTTAAAACAAACTATATCCTAAATCCATCTTGTCCCTTTAAATTTCTTCTTGAGTTCTTGAATGAGCTTGAACCTTGAAATGAGTAGTAAGTTGAGGGTTATAGTATGTGGTTTATGGTAAGAGGGAGGTTAAGGGTTCTTGTATGGAGAGTTTGGGATTAAGATATGGCTAAAGGCCTTAGTGTGGAGGAGTTGAAGGTTAGAAGATGATTGAAAGAAGGTTAAAAGTATTGAGTAGGGATTTTACTAGAGTTTTAGGTTGAGAGTGGACTTGTGAACAAGAATTACTCATAGAAAGTGAGGTTATTTATAGAGATTTTGTGATATTTTTTAGAATAGAATGGTTCAATCCTAAAAATAAAAAGAAATTGCTTGAGTTTTA
Source organism: Akebia trifoliata (assembly GCF_017979445.1). Taxonomy (NCBI): domain Eukaryota; kingdom Viridiplantae; phylum Streptophyta; class Magnoliopsida; order Ranunculales; family Lardizabalaceae; genus Akebia; species Akebia trifoliata. The sequence continues at coordinate 6,309,534 of NC_141386.1, read as the reverse complement.
TTTTCTTTATTTTTTTTTTTTATATTTTTTTTTTTTATGAGAATAAGGGTAGAATTTGTAAAATGAAACTCTAAAAGCACATTTGATCTTTGATTTTTTTAGTAAATATCTCTAAAAATAAGGGTAGAATGGTGAGAGGAAAAAAGGTATTTTGAGAAGATGAATAGACAAATAACCTATGTAAAAGTGATGTGGTAAATAAAAAGTGGACATTAGTTCATTTGTAAATAACATATAAAACAAAGGTAAATTGGAAGAAATGAAAAGTACTTTTGAGAAAATGAATATGAAGTTAACATGTGTAAAGTAGATTTGGGTCATCATGTAAATAATTCTAAAAGCAAAGGCAAAAGATAAATTTAAAATTGACCCTCTTAGAATGTGACATGCATCCTCTTTTGGGAAAAGGTGTAAGACCATGGGCTTTAAGATTTGGATATGGGTAATGGGGTAGGTACCCAACTTAGGTAATGAGTTTAAAATGAAAATGGGCTTGGACTTAGGTTGTAGGTTCACCATAGGTTATGGGTTAGGTTTTGAATTGAATAAGCTTAGGTTAAAGTAGTAATCTAGAGACAAGTTTTGGTATTAATACTAAATGAAATGATGCATATATGAATAAAAAACTTGTCAAGTTGTACTTATTATGGGCCATGGGCCCATTAAAGGACTTTGGGCTTTTAATCGAAACTAAAGTAAAACTTTTGAAATTTTGGAACTTTTTGGATGGGCTCGTGCAAATTGAACTGTCTACAATTATGGTTCTAAGTTCCTTAGGAACCGAACTGGAACCTAACCTTTGACAGCCCTACCCATCTTTGATCTCTAGCACACACACACAAAAAAAAACCTTTGATTTCACCACGAAATCCATGATCTTCAAGCTTTTCAACCTCTATCGAAACCTTTTAGAAAATCATTAAATTTTCTAGACAAAATTCCATCATTTTTAACCTCAACTTAACCTATGTAGAAGATCCTTGATTCCGATGCAGAATTTTGTCCTCTATTGAAAATGCGACAATGAAAAATCTTTGAAGGTTAAAAACTGGCTGAATGGATAAGATTTGAGCTCAAGTGACACAAGACCTTCGATCAGCCATGAGGCATATTTCACCCTTACGTAATTTATTCTATTGAAGCAGAGAACTAAAGAATCTTGTAGATCCTTCACCTCGTAAAATCGTTTGCTTAAACAGCTCCTTCTCATGTTGCCTTTATTTTGAAGTTCCAAAATTTTGTGTGGATTTCTAACAAAAAAACCTTAAATGATGCTTGTTGATTAATTCAAGTTCCGTGCGACGCCACCCCCCCCCCCCCCCCCCTTCGCAAAAACTGCCCATCTTCAACCCTTGATTTTTTCATATTCAAAACTAGTCATCTTCAACCCTTGAGGTTTGACAACTAAAAGAATAGGAGGGTGGGTCAGACCAAACTCAGGTCTATTTCAAGTTTGGTTCAGGGCAGATTTGGGTCAGATCTGTCGGGCTTTTTTCAAGTGGGACTTTGCCGACTCTACTCCAGGTTGGGCCGAAATTCGAGCCAGTTCATGGTCTCTTTTACACTCCTATAGTAACCCATTGAATGCTTGTAGTTTGTGCCACCAATTGTACACATGACAATCACCTTGAGTGTTGATTGATCAACCTGGGCTTGAAATTCAATGTTTCTTACTCATTAACTTGACCCTTGAAGATATCTGCTTAAATCAATTTAAGCCCACCATTCACCCTTTTGGTTGGGATATAAATCCTCTAAATTGGGCTGAATAGGCTATGGTTGGGCCTGTCAAACCAAGAGCGTTGGTCCGTAATTTTTTTTGTAAATTCTTCAATAAAATCTCATGGGCCAACTCTTCCATGTCTCAATGGCAGTCCCTAATTTGACTTTTTTATTTTTTACATTTACATGTTTGATTAAGGACAAAAGTTAGTACTACAACAACAACAATAACAAATTATCTCAAAGATTTGAGTTCGATTAAAAACAAATCGTGTTCCTCTATTCTACTATGTCCAAAGCCAAGACTTCAGCTACTTAAAGTGAGGAAAACTTTTTTTTTTTTTTTGGCAAGCGAAGTTATAATGACACTTTAAAAATAAAAATTCTTGAATAAATGAAAATCAGGACTTACAAATTGGACCACTCTGAAAGTTTTCAATTAAATTACTGGTTTGATTGTGAAGATATTAATGGGATCTTGTAATAAAAGCCCATCAGACTTAGCTCAGTGGGCTCAATTCTGTTACATATGTACTTTCCTAAGACTACTATAAAGACCAGGCATAATCTAGTGGGCCTACTGGTGCAGCTCAACCTTGCCTGCTAGTTATTCTCGGTTAAACTTAAGGCCCAGTAGACTATCTACAGGCCCATAAACCTCAAGTAATTAATGGGCTTTGCCCAACCCAGTCAGAATTATACCCCTTTGGGAAAATGATGATAATAGAGAGAGAATTAATTTTTGAAATATTTTAGGTACCCCTTGCATTTTCTAAATGAAAACATACCCCATTGACCATAGTCAGAACTAACAAGAATTGACCCAAATGCCCTCCTTTTGCAAAAAAAGCATTTGATGTTTTCGCGGTAATCTTATTCGTCAACCTCTTCAATCTTTTGGTTCAAAATTTTAATTTCTGATTTTTCTTCCTCAAAACCTTGACTTGGTTTTAGCTTTGGTTTATTTGGCAAAACCGGCTTTCGGATAAAGCTTGGAATGATCAAATTTTTATTTTCACCCAAATCAAAGGTTAATTTTCCATTTTGAAATATCAAAGGGTCGTAAAAATGGGTCAAATTGGACCCATTTTGAAATCAAATTATTGTATGTTTGAAATTTAGGGTATATCCAGATTATAAGATGAACCATGGGTCAGATCCCATTGGGGTGAATTTAATATGGGTCACACATATAAATTATGATATGAGTCAGATCAAGATCGGGTTCTAAGTTGGGTCCAACCCATTTTGTGCCTTAATTCGTAGCGTTGTCAATGGATCTGGTTCGGATTGGATTGGTACCAAATCGCTATGGCTGATAAGAAATTTATTAGGCCTGGACCTCATTAGTATCCATCAATATGAATCTAAACAGGATCTGTTACAAAAACCTAATGGTCCATCAATGGACTTGGGCAAGATCCAGAGCCCACCCAAACACCAATGTTTTTTAACCGAACCGGTGATTGAACCAAAAATTTATCAACTTGGCCGAAACCCTGGTTCAATTTGGTTTGATCAATCTACATTTCTTAAAAAATTAAACTACCAAACTTAACAAATACATGCTCTGTAAGAGAATGAACGAAAAATACAAGCAAATATACTACCAAGAAGAAAAGCACCTCATCAATATTTAAACTCGAACCGGTGATTGAAGCGGAAATTTTACCAACTTGGTCGGACCCATGTACAATTTGGTTGGACCGATTTACATTTATTAAAATGATTAAAAATATGTATACTTTTTCTTAAATTGCCTTCACTTATTTTCATTAAGAAATAACATGGAATATTAACGAAAATGTGATCAACTTTTGACGAATTTATGATTCTGACTCACTATTCATTTTAATTACCAAAATGTGAACGAGAAACGAATTCGGAGGTTTTAATGTGACATTTTCGCAAGTTTAAAGTGACTGTCTCGCAGGTTTCAAGATAGTCACTTTAAACCTGCGAATTCTTTACCATTCACATTTTGGTAATTAAAATGAACAATGAGCTGGAATTGTAAATTCGTCAAATTCATCTCATGAAATGGTAATTCACCCAAATAACATTCACAAAAATCAGTAGTTCACTAATCGAGCGTTAACAAATTTTTTTAAAAAAAAAAGATATATATCAGATGAACTTATTCGGACCGCTTGGTCTGGTTTTTAAAAACCATCCAAGATCATCATGAACAACACAAACTCATTAGAAAAGTCAAGAGGATAGCAAAAAACTTCATTTGGAGTGGAAACTTAAGACGCAAAAAAATCAGCTGCACAGCCCCTCCAATCTCAGCAAAAAAAAAATTAAAAATAAAAAATAAAAATGATGAGTTAATATACCCCATTTACAAAAGAAATATATATATAGATATATAAGAAGAGGGGTGGTTTCAAGGCCAGGGGCAGAGCCAGGATTTTACTCATGTGGGGGTAACGTAAGAGTAGAAATTTTTTTGTGGGGCAACGAAGATTGTAATTTTTTTTTGTGTGGGGGCAACATAACAATGGAAACCTTTTAGTAGGAGCAACTAAGAGTGTAAAACAAATTATAAGGGCAATAGGGACAGATTTCTTTATTTGCCATTATTATCTTTCACAATAGCCCATTACTCCAGAGAAGATTTGAAAATTCTTATGGGGGCCAGTGCCCATTGCCCCCACACTAAATCTGCCCCTGCTCAAGCCTAAATACAAAATCAAACATTGTGCTAAATATTTTTTAATATATAAGTTAGAAGTTTCGATATAAGCTGATTTTTTTTCTTTTTCTTTTTTTTCTATTGTTGTGAGAGTGATCTCTATAGTGAGGAAATCATCCTCATCAAAAATCAGCCAATTCCGAAATTTCTAACCCCATCACAAGTGATTTAAAAAAATAGGACAGTCCAAGATTCTTCAACTTGTAAAGTATGGTTAGAAGTTTCATGGCGGGCTGATTTTTGATGAGGAGAGAGATCATCCTCTCAAAAAAAAAAAATCAGACCATTCTTAAACTTCTAACTCATATATATTGAAAAATGTTTGGTACAATGATTAATTTTGTTGTAATTATTGGATAAAAATTAAAATGCATGGTTCACAAAGAAAAAAAAAAGAGAAAGAAACCACATACTACTGTTATTAACACACCAAGAAATCCAGGAAGGAGAGAAGTCCACAAAAGTTAAAAAAAAATACAAACAAGTCAAAAAAGAAAATTCTAGATTAAAAGGAGAAAGGAGAAAGGTAGAATAGATCAATGGGCACACTAAGAATTCACCGATTGCAAGAACTCAGAGTACATCTGCATCAAGAATTGATCAACGATGTCGAGATAGAATGGGCAAGTAAGGCGAGAATAGTAGTGAACCACCTCTTCTATGTCCAACACATGATCCACATTGCTAACATCCATCAACTCCAACTCCTTCAGCTTTTGTGTCACCAAGTAAATCTCACCTTCTCTAATTCTTCCATCTTCCTCTCCTCTTCTATCTTCCTTCTCATTCTTTCTTCTCTTTTCTCCCCTATTTTGTAAAGAACCATGTTTTGCAAACTTCATGAAACTCCCATTGTAAATCTCTTGGTGATCTTTCATGGGTTCTTTCTCCTTCATTAATTTCTTTTTGCTTTCTTTCTTCACCTTTTCTTGATCAAATTCCCATCTGTTTGTAAAATCTGTATAGAAATTTTCCAATTCTCTAAAACTTTGATGGGTTTTGAAGTCTCCAACAGAACCACATGAGAAAGGGTTGAAGGGAGGGGTCTTGGGTAGTCTTTGGTACCCTCCAGAGAGCAAAGATTTGAAGCTTTGAAGGGTGTTTTTGAAGAACCTTTTGGTTTTGGAAATGGAGCTCTTGAACAGCATTTGTGGCTCTGGTGTTCTATCTATCTCCTTGTTTTATCTCTAAGAGAAGAAGGGTATGAGATTAAGCATGAATCTTGCTTTTGTTTTCTTTCCCTTCTACTCTTATGGAGCTTTTGATATATAGATGAGAGAGAGAGAAAAAAAAAACAAAAAACTAGGAGGGAGCGTTTCTCTTTGTGGAGAAAGCTTATGACTGTTTGCTTCTAAGATAATAATTTGTTACTGTTGCTTTTAATGGTGGAGTTGGTGTGTAGCCTCTTTAGGAGAAAGAAAGGAGCGGTAGTTGTTCAGTCTCTCTCTGTCTCTCGGCTGCCCCGGCTCGCGTAGTTTTCTTTCTTATACTTGGCTAATTTGCTTCACTTAGCTTATGTAGGTAGATATCTAATGTATCATGCCGTATATAACTGTATGAAGCATAGCTTCAAAACTCATCAATTCGACTCAACTCTGTTAAATTTAGACTTGACCATAAATTTCATTTCAACCAACTCTTTTAGCCAACTTAGGTAATCAATCGAGTCAATTTCGAGAAATACTAAGAAAGGATGGAAATTTGATTGACAAAATGATGGAATTATTGTGAAAACACAAATTTCATAGGCTTTTTTTTTTTGGTGGGCTCCGCATATAAACTATCATGTACGTATACAACAGTTAAATATAATCATTTTATGTGGAATGGTATATAAAGATTTAAAAGTGTGACTTGGGAAGCAAACCTAGTTGCCCTTAGCATCTTAGCTAACTCCCGATGGTCATAGATGAGTACGACTTCCCTGCTTGATCTTTCCTATTTTAACCTGTATAATTTCTTTCTTGCAAATACTTTAACGATCAAGTAAATTTTCATTTTAACAATGTTTAAGTTCTTTTTTTCGAAAATTGCATATTTCTCTTTTGGTTCTAATCTTATTAATAGATTTCATTCCTTCTGATTATATCATGTGATTTTTTAGTTATATTTGCCTGATGTCATTTCTCAAATTCATTTTCTATAAACATGCTACACCACATATTCATTGTGATGGATAGTTGTTATTGAGGTTGGCTCTTTTGAACGCATGCACAACCCTATACTAATTAAGTGGTAGTTTTGATACATTACACATCACCATCATTACAGCTTCAAGATTGTGTGTGTTGCTTATATCGTTGAGTTGTACATAAAGTATTTATTGTCTACTCCATTTAAAGCCCCTAACATTTGAGCCGACTCAGGTGTTAATATATCTCCAAGCTCGACAGCCTTGCCTTTGGTTACACTGGTTGTTTTGCAAGCCTAGACATCGATTAGGGATAAGGAATCAGAGTCTCGTACTCACTTGTCTAAAGTCAAACTCGAGAATTAGTGGATCTGAGTATATTTTACCTTTCACGTTTATATTTATGTTTAATTTATTTTAAAATTACTATATATATATATATATATATATATATATATATATATGGGTCGGGTTATTACGACCCCTTTTGCGACACACCATTTTGTCTTATATGGGTAAAAATGTTTGGAATGGACTGATTTTTTGTGAGGATGATCTCTATGGTGAGGAGATCATCCTTACCAAAATCAGCTCATTATGAAACTTCTAGCCTCATGTTTACAAGTTAAAAAATTTTAGACCGTCCAATTTTTGTAAATCAATTTTGATGGGGTTAGAAGTTTTGGAATGAGATGATTTTTTGCCAGGATGATCCCCTCATCACAGAAATCATCCTCACCAAAAATCAGCCCATTCCAAACATTTTTGCCCATATAAGATAAAATGGTGTGTTGCAAAGGGGGTCGTAATAACACCATCCTATATATATAGGGTGGGGTTCCGTAGAGACATAAAGCTACAACATTTTTGTCTTATATGGTTAAAAAGGTTCGGAATGAGCTGATTTTTTTGTGAGGATGATCTCTGTGGTGAGGGGATCATCCTTGCAAAAAAACATTCCATTCCAAAACTTCTAACCCCATCAAAAGTGATTTACAAAAATTGGACGGTCTAAACTTTTTCAACTTGTAAACATGAGGCTAGAAGTTTCATAATGGGCTGATTTTTGGCAAGGAGGATCTCCTCACCATAGAGATTATCCTCACAAAAAATAAGCCCATTCCAAACATTTTTGCCCATATAAGACAAAACACGTTGTAGCTTTATGACTAGCTTTATGTGTATACGGATCCTAATCCATATATATATATATATATATATATATATATTATCAAAATGAGTAACAAAATAGATTTTAGCACAATGTGAAAAAAGCATATATTTGATCATCCAAGGCCATCGAATTTTTTTTTCGACTGGTTGAAACATCAAATTAATGAAGGATGAGAGAAATTTGATGGTTCTAAGCCATCGAATTGGGGAATATAAAAATTTTCAACAACCCTAGGTCATTGAAATTCAGTTATTAAAATTTGTGTGCTTTGGCCCATCAAAATTTCTTGTCAAATTTTTCAGTTTTCACGTAGTGTAATAACTAGCATATATCTTTAATTATTTGATGCCTAATGAACTTGGGGATCATCCCAAGGACTTGGATATGGATATTTGAGTCAAAGTCGAGTATTTTTAGTTGAAAATTTTAGTAGACTCAAGAAATTTATATGTCCAGCGAACTTCGGATTTCCTAGGGATCGGTTCCTTTAAGGAATCAACGGGCATGTGAATGTTCCACATGGCAAGTAAATGAGTGGGAGTAGAGTAGCTCTCTAACTATTGGGTGTATGAAATCAGAGTCTTTCATTAACATGATCAAGGTAATATACTTCGTATTTATCAAAAAATAAAGGCAAGCCCATCAAAATATACATTACTATTAGGGAGATAAGTCAAAAAATGAATAATACTATTAGTAAATATATGCCTAAAACCTTAAGATATAATAATTATCCCCAAAGATAAATCACATTATTTTTTTATAATCGAGTATCCTTGTAGGCATCTGACAAGGCCAGTATTTGGGATTTGCCTAGTCCATAGACCATGATCTTGTCCAACGACTAGTCTCGGGTCACGTGCAATGCCCACACGTCACACGTGCTAGATTAGTGAAGATGCGCCCTCACGAGTGGCCCCTAAGGAATTAATATTCATATTGGATATCCAACTCATGACCTACGGACGTTAACTGCCTATCGATCTGAAATTGCCATTGAGACAATCCCTTGGGATTTAAATCACAATATTTATAATAATGATAAATGTTGGATCAAAATTGCATGCTTTTGGATGGTATAAGGGTTCAAGAGAAACTTATCATTAGGTGTTTGAGTGGGTTTGGATCATATTAGGTTCGATACAGGACCAATCCACTAAGGGTAGAATTCAAATCCTATTTGCTAACAATCAAATTTATACTTAAAATCTAAATCTAAATTAAAAATTTTGGTTTCGGTTCGGGTCTGCCGGTTATGCAACCTTTGGATTCAAAATCAGCTAATAAAGGTACACATTAACACCTTAACCAGATATAATCAAATCTTATTTGATATATCAAATATAAATAAATTTCAAATATATAATTTAACATAATTCATATAAATTTTCACTTTGTGTTGGATCGGGGCATGATTGTTTCCAAAACCGATTCGATAGATTATCCAACCGGTTCCTCAAACAAACCCAAACCTTGATCCAGATTCGAAGTATCACATAGGATTTGGGATTTTGGGGTATTATCCTATCTATTGGCAAGTCCTATGGTATCCTATGAATTTTACTCTTGTATAATAAAAACTTTATCTCATGAGCGCCTAAACATCATTTTGTCTGCCTTTTTGTCAAAGTGATGGCATTTTAAAAATGGAAAAGCTAAGGTACTGCACGGTTGACTATCTACACCATTGAGCCATATAGATCCCACTGGAGAGGATGGATAAGGGCCCACTATTTGATTGATGAGGACTGGTTATCATGAGTGCTGATTTTTTATGGACCAAGTGCTAAAAAGCCAAAAATCAATTCACACTTTTAAAAACTTGTTCGGATTATTGTAACAAAATTCTCCGAATAAGGGACCGGCCCATTAAATTGGCAGATATACAAATGAGTCCTGATGATATGACTCGCCAGGTGGCATACTCAATTGACTTCTTAATGTGGAAAATTTTGAGATTCATAGATCTGTACACCTCAGGATACACAACTCCCTTGGGATACACTTTTTTATGGGAAAGTGCAATCATGTATCCCGAGGCTCATAGATCTATGACTCTCAAACTTGTCACGTCAAGGAGTTGATTGAGTGTAACACCTCACGAGTCATATCATCATGACTTTATACAAATTAATAAAAAAAATAAAAGTTATGCATTAATAGAAGAATATGATAATATTTTTATCCTTCATCCTCAACAAATTTCTTCAATATTCAAATCTCAATAATAAGATAGGATTTTAGGAAGATTGAAGTTGATGAGTTTTGGGAAGAAACCTAAAACCTTCATTTGTATAATCCCCAAACTTCTTTCAAATTTTTTTACAAATCTTTCATAAACTTATCCAAATTAACCGATTTGAATCTCCAACCAACCGATAGCCGACCAAATTTAATTTTCTTTCATAAAATACCTCATAATACATTTATACTTACTATCTATTAATGTTATTTTAGTCAAAATGATTAACATTGCCAACTTACGACTCCGTAATTGTAGACACCTCATTTTTGCACTCGCCTGATTAATCAACTAGTCAACCCGATCGCAACGGTTTCCAATGATGGATGTTTATTGTAATGCTCTATTTGGTTACCAGATGTGTTTTTTATAAATTAGGATGAGGTATCTCGAACTAACAAAACTGTAGAAACTACATTATACTAGAAAAATATAACTCCAAAAAACATAAAAATCATCATCTTGCAGACAAAAAGAAGTTTTACAATAAAAATCACTAAAAAATGACCAAGTTACCAAAAAACCCATAATTCCAAAACATCCTGGAATATTGAAAAACGACTTAAAACGCAAAAAGTCCTCTCCGAAGGTAAAATGATAATTTTATAATTTTAATAATTCAAAATTCTGAAATTAATAATTAAAATATTAATTAATGTAAAGTGGAATCCTAATTAAAATTAAAGTCAATCAAGTGAGACTTAAGTCAAAACCCTAATCAATCTAATAAGACCAAAGTCAAATCCTAACCCTAATAGAATTCTAATTAAACTCTAGAATTATCTAATGTAATTCTAATTAAATTCTAAAACTATCTAAAATAATTTTAATTAAACAATAACTCTATCTAAAAAGCTCTTTAAAAAAATCTATAAATAGGGGTCTCTACAACCTTTTTTCGTATCAAAAAATAAACCCTAGAAAAAGTAGGTCAAGAAGTCTTTCCAACCTTCTCAAAACCCTAATTTTGAAGTCATAACTCCATACCTAACATCCATACCCCAACTATAGCTCAAAAAACACCCAAAAATCCTTCTAAAACACCTTGAAATCCATAAAAAATCAGAAAACTCACAGATCTAAGAAGAAGATACCTTAACTTGGAGATCAAAAATCAGATTCGGTGACAGAACGAAGCGAGGAGTGTTGTACGAGGAGCTGTTCTATCAGATCTGAGGAAACAAAACCGTTGTGTTCATAAAGGATTATCATTGCGCTCAAACTCAAACGTCTACCTCCTAGTTGGAGTCATAAGTCCAGTCGGTTAGAGTGAACGTCAGTACCAAGTTAACAAGCAGAAATAGCTTCAGAGTCTGAGCTTGCAGAGATCCATAAGATTTTAGCGGCCTTTGCCAATGATATCAACAGTATAAAAGACAAAATGAAAGTTTTATAACAGATTTCAGAATCAATAGGCAATCCCCTCGACGATCTAAAAGGAAAAAGGGTAAAAGAAAATGCAACGAGACGTGCACATGAGGTCTTTGAACTTGACAGAGATGAAGAACATTTCAATGAAAATCCGATGTTAGCCAACAGGATGTCTCAGTTAGAATCAACTATGAAGAGTATAAATGGTATCGATGAAATTGTAGCATGCATTGAAGCTCTGAACCGTATCCTTAGAATTCATTTGCCAGAGAAATTTATAATGCCTGAAATGGACAAATTCGGTAGGGTAGGTTGTGCAAAAATGCATCTTAAGGTGTATGTTACTAACATGCACACTATGGGGCTCAGTGATGAATAGATGGCATTGCTATTTCAGCGGACTCTATTAAGATCAGCTTTACGATGGCTGATGTCTCAAGATCCAACTACAGTAGGTACATAGGAGAAAATGTCAAAGGCTTTCTAGCATCAGTATAAGTATAGTACCGAGATTGAAACTTCAAGAAGGGATTTGGAATCAACTAAACAGAAGAATGGGGAGGCATTTACTGATTTTATTGGCCGTTGGAGGGCCAAGACTGCCCAAATGTGGGATCGACCTTCAGAGAAGGAACAAGTGACGATTATCTTGAAAAACCTTACACAAAAATATACTCAGCACTTGATTGCTCAATATCTTCCTACCTTTAAATCCCTATTATAAGCCGGAAGCCAATTCAAGGACGTCTTTGCCTCTAGGGTTCTTTCTAACCCCTCGGATAACAAGTCTAAGAAATCTTATATTCCCAAACCTCAAAAGTCAAAAGCGGATCCGCGCACCCCGTAGATCGAGGACGCTTTCAATAGTCATATTAGTTAATATGTTGAAATTAAAATAATATCTTTCAATCTTCAATATTTTAATGGGATAAGGGTTCGATGCATATTAAAAATCACTCTAACTAATATTTCGAATTTCAAAAATACCTTTGCAATATATTAAATTATAGAATATGAACAAAATTAGTTGATCTATTTAAAATTTTATAAAATACCAATAAAGAAGTTTAATCTTATATAAATCCTAATTTTTTTAATACATTTATGATTGCACGTGCAACCCCTAGTTATTACAGAGTAGGAAGGATTAGTCTTTAAAATTATATTAAATAATTTTGTTTTAAAAAAGTACCCTCAATTAGATTTATTAATGCACTCGCAATAATTTATTTATAATAATATGAAATGAACCAATGTTTTTTTTTTCTTAAATTAAAGATCATCCAATACATTTTAGAGAGATTTACTCGAAAGACAAACTATTGCATTTTTATTACAAAAACTTCTTTGGAGTTCTAACAACTCCAAGGGAACTTTGCTTTATGACTTTTGTTACCCACTAAACCTCACTTTATCAAGTTTGTTATCGAGCAAACCCTGGAATGGGGATCTACGCATTCAAATTCAAATGTATGTAGTTAATTTGTTACTAAACATACTTTGAAGTAGATTCTTATGTAAAAACATGATCTGGTGCCACATGATTATAAAGGACAAAAGTCTAAGAACTTTGAAAAATGATTCTAAAGAAAAAAGTTAATTTTTAACTTGAATTTTAATTTTAAATCTGGGAGTTTGATAGCCATTCATTTCAACATTTGCAATCAAGTTCAAGAAGGTTTTGTATTTTAAGAATTTTTTTTTCTTTTGAATCTGAGTTTCTCCATGAAACTTAGAAGTCTGTGTTGTTGGATTGCAAATTTAATAATTCATGTGGGATTAAATACTCTTAGTAAGATTTTATATCTTACTAAGATAATCTTTGTAGCATGATTCATAAAGTAAGGTTTGATTCAATAACAAACTTGATAATAAAGTAAGAGAGTTTTTTTAATTAAATTGCAATAGGTAGGCCTACCCAGTAAATCTCTCTGTACCTCAATCCAGCAAAATTTATGTATCAATAATTTTTTTAATGGATAAAAAAGGCCTTTTGAGTTTTGACTGAGTAGTGGAAGACTACAGTCCAAATGATTGGGCGAAACAGATATACAGATTCGTATTATGAATTTATGAGCCATAGACTGTGGCTTGTTTACGGCTCAGAAGAGCCGATAAAGACTTCGTCATTTATTTGACTTTTGACCATTGAAACCTGGACACGTGTCCAAAAGTTGGAACTGGTCTCGATCGTATGAGGAGTACAGCCGGGTTACACACGGCTAGTGTGACTCTTGCATGAGAAGACAACCCCATCTTTCCTCATTTTCTCCCAAAGACTCCAACTACTACCAAATTCCCTATTTTAGTGATCTTTCCTTCACCTTAAGAATGGACGTGTGCTCTATTTTGGGGATATTTTATAATCAACCCTTATAAAATTAGTGATATTAGGTTTACCCCCCTGCAAATTGTAAGATTAGGTTTATACTCTTGACTGTATGTGAACTTTGTTTTTTCTTGGTGATATAATAGTGAAATTTTGATATTTTTAAAATCTTAATTTAGTATTCAAGTATTTAAAGAGCATTAATCAAAATTTCACTGTTAAATTATCAAGAAAATTCAACGTTAATCTTGCATTTGGCAAGGGGGTAAATCTAATATCACTAATTTTATAGTGGGGTGTTTTTAAAATACCCTTTTTTTATAGAAAGATTTTTTTTAAATGAATTTAAAAATCTAATTTTTTTATTTAAAAATCAATTTTATTATATATTTTTTTGAGAATTTCTATTTGCACCCTAACTTTTACTTATGACACTCAAATTATTTTATTTTCTTAAATCAATTTTATTGTAGTGTACTTCACCAATCAGAGGAAACTGAAAAACTCTAGTAACCAACGATCTAAGATTGAGTTATTTATCCCAAGAAAACAATCATAAAATTTGGGAAATAACTTGATAATTCAATTAGTATATTTTTTCTTTTCCATAATGTCCACTCACTCACTCATTTGCAATCGTTGAGATTAACGATTCAAATTATGAAGATCGACCTTTTCTCGAATCAACAATTACAAATTGTGGATATCACACTTGAATAAAAGTTGTAGAGATCGACAATTTAAATTGTCAAGATCATCGAGTTTATTGATCAATCTCAATGATTTGAATAGTTGATCTCGACAATTTGCATTTGACGTTCTATAGTGGTACTATAACTAGTTGTCCATTAAGTAATTGTTCCTTTCTAATATCCACCAACACTTATAAGGAGGGGTTTATCTATCTAGTTTTACAAAATAAATTGGTTGTTTCTAATTAACCTAATTTCGCAGGGTAGTATTAAAATGCTTTTTCTCCTTCACCATCTCGAAAAATAGTACCTAGTAGTGCCATTGTTGACCATGTAATCAACACTTACGTTTTCTATTTCGAAGTTGTAATATGCAGACCAAAAAGACAATCTTTTATCTTTTATTTTTTTTTGAAAAAAAAAAAAAAAAAGAAGAAGAAAAGGACTCCAATGGTGGTGCATGTGAAAGGTCCCCTCTATGTATTGGCATCATCATAAAGACGGAGAATCCAACAAAATTTATTATACTAAATAACGTATGTGTGGGCCCCTCTATGTCTTGTTATTGTAGTTGTAGTTGGTATGAAATTGCTGAAATGAGATCCTTTGCCTTAAGTCGTTTGTGACGGTTGTCATGTTGAAAGTTGAAACTCATATACATCAGTCAATATTCCAAGTTACTTGGGTTGGCAGGTTGCTCTAGTCTTATTTGTAATCTTATATGGTGAAGTAACTCTTGTTCTTTGAAACACTAATGTGTTTGGATTGAGAGAAATGGAGAGAAGAGAAGAGAAGAGAAGAGACGAGAAGGTAAGAGAAAATAAATGAGTTTCTCTCCATTTCTCTTATTTTGATTGTTAAGTGGGGAGAGAAGAGGATAGGAGAGAAAAAATGTGAATTTTATTTCTCTTCAAAAATTGAGAGAAGAGTAAAGAGATTGAGGGAAATCCTTTTAAAATATTTTATAATTCCAACTCTGCCTTTAGATCTCTTTTTAAGGTATTTAAAAATTTCAAAGTTGTCCCAAACTCTCTCTTGCCAATCCAAACATGGTAGAGGTGAAGAGAATTTATCTTCTCTTATCTTGTCTTCTCTTCTCTTCTCTCCACTTCTCTCAATCCAAACATGGGGGATGCCCATTTTTCTTTCTTTAATTATGTGTTCAAAACTTGATCATGGCTTACCCTATTGCAAGTTGGGAAATTTTTGTGGGATAATGTGTCACTGCGAGGACAAGTCCCATCTCAAAAGAATGTGACGAAATCCCGTGATATCAAAAAGGAAAAAAATAATAATAATCTTGTTCTCCAATTTCATCCCAAGAAGGTTATATATATGCCCAATGTTTGATAAACAAAATTGTACGTAGACAACGTTTTAGACAAAGTTTTGTCTTATATGACTAAAAAGTTTCGAAATGAGCTGATTTTTTGTGAGGATGATCTCTTCACCATTACGAAACTTATAACCCCAAGAAAAATGATTATAAAGCAATGGTAAAAAATTGACGGTTCACGATTCTTCAACTTAAAAATTAGTGTAAACACTTAAATTTTAACGGGCCATCCATGAAAAGTGTTCAAAAATACCAAAAAATTAGAATGATCCTCAGAACCCAAACCCTCAAAAAGCTTCTCTATTTTTCGAATAAATGGCCTAAGGCCCCTTATGCTTGGCCCATGGGCCAAGAATCTTCCTCATTTTCTCACCATCATGACCTTACCTCTCAACCTAACCCTATCCAAATTCAACCCAATACAATTCTATACATACCCTAATCCAATCAATCTCAACCCAACACCTAAGCCCATTAGATTCAAAGCCCAACCCAAAATCATTATCCTAAACCCAAATCTCAACTCAAGCCCAATAATCACCACCAATCATCACAATGATCCAATGATTATTACAATAGGACACATGTCATCACCACAACCCACCTTCCTAATTTATCTACCAACCCCATCACCTTTTTCTCTAAAAAACTAACTTACCCACATCTCAACCTATACCTATATTATAACTTACCCCCATCATTCTCTCCAAATCTCTCATCATAAGTCACTCTCACACCCCTTATTCTTAATCAACTCACCTAACACACACACTCACACCCACACTTTTTTGACACATGTCACCATCTCCTCCACCCTCCAAAAAGAATCAACAATCATCCCCTTATATTACCATTCTTCTAACCAACACTCACTCTCCTTAACTCTACCTAATACTTAACTCAAATGGATTGAGAGATCCAACCCATTTGAATCAAAAATTATCCACTTACATCTCCTTCCACAAATACCTTTTTTTCAATCTTAAATTACATACATCATATTCATAAAACTCACACTATTTTACCCATTTTCACCACTTCACTCTATTTTACTCTAAAAGTCCCCTTCAAATTCCTGTAACCCCCCCTCCCTTTCATTCTCATCACAGCTGGCCCAAAAAAAAGACTTGAATCATCTATCAAGCCTCAACTATCTCTCAAATCTCTCTCAACTCTCTATCTCTCTCTCATAACCTCTATACTCACATCCTTTAACCACCAAGAATTCTACACATCTCACACATCAAAACTAAAATCAAAAGAAGTTCATGCCTTAAAGAAAAAGAAGAGGAAGAACAAGGTAAGGTGTGGAAAATAAAAAAATAAAAAAAACCCATTTTTCTTCCTTCCTACTTCCCCTCTCTCATTTCTTTTATTTTTTTTTATCTTTTAGATTAACCTAAAGATGTGATGCAAATCCTCTTCTACCTCTGGTAGATTAGGCTTAAGCTCGATCAAAAGAGTAAAGATTGAAAAAATCTTTTCAAAATACTTTCTCAAAAATCACTATACTAATGTACACACCACAAAAAGTTTGAGACTAAGATCTTAAGTCTTTTCTTTATGAAAATGGGCTCTTGACTAAAAGGTTTATATTTTTCAAAATTGCCCAAGGTGTGGACCATAAAAGGGCCCTTTTCTCGATAAGGAAGCCATCAATGGTTTAAACCGAAATCGAAATCCCCCGCACTCGAAGGTACAAATTGGTTTTCTAATCTTTTTTATTCATTTTCTAAAATCGATCAAATCTGAGGTTACCACCAATGGTGGAAGGAGTAGGGTGCCTAACACCTTTCCTACACCCTAGTATAGACTCCTTTACCTAAATCTAGGGTGGACCAATAGTTTTGATTTGAATGAGAATCACTACTAAAAAGATTTTTATAAAATCACTTTCTGGGTGTCCATTTACAACATTTTCTAAAAAAGAATGGTGGCGACTCCAAACCCAAGTACTAAAGATCTTCGGACTCGAAAATCTCATGTCTCCAATTAGGGATAAAAATTTTAGAATGGGCTGATTTTTTTTAGAATGGTTTCCTTACATAGAGGTCATCCTCACAAAAAATCAAGTCTTTCTGAAACTTTTAGCCTATATAGGACAAAACACTTTGTCTATGAACCCATATATGTGTGTGTGTGTGTGTGTGTGTGTGTGTGTGTGTGTGACAATAGGTCCAAAAGATGGTTTAAAGAACAAAACAAACATAATTTCATGACCATAAATCAAAATGACTATTATTATATTAATTCGACAAGCTTGTAACAAGCAAGGGGCAGAGACACGAAGGGTTTAGGGGATGTTGCACCCCCTCCCTCAATTTTCTTGGGAGATTTAAAAACCTTTACATTTTGAGGGTTATTAAGATACTTGATCTCAAGCTGATGACTTGTCCCCATTGACCTTGTTGCTCCCCACCCACACATATTTTTGGGTCATTTAGAGTTTAGACATCCCTCTACCAAATTGGTGATCATTGTTGAGATACCTTTGTATTATCAAACTGTTGACATCCCTCATTTGACCTTGTTCTTCCTTTTTAGACTAATTAAAATAACGTAACTTTTTTTTATCAATGAAAAATAAATAAATAACCTAACTAAATACCCTTTTTTCAACTTGTTACCAAAAACATTTAATTTTTCTTCTTAAAATCTGTCATCTTCGTGCTCTTCAACTACTTGAACATCCCTTAATTCCTGGTAGAAAACTTTAGAATTTTCTTTTATAAACTTCATCTTCTACTTCAAAAATCCTATCTTGTATTTTACATTTTAAAGTTAAAATAAATTAACTTAAGATTGAAAATTGGGGGGTTAAAAATTTTATCCAATGACAAGTTTTGGAAAGAGATATCAAAGGGTTTCTGATTTTAGCCATCAGGTTAAAGACAAGGGTGATAATGTCATTTTTCATTACTATGTTTGTGTAGACACCCCATTTTTGCACTCGCCTGATTAATCAACTCGTCAATCCGATCACAACGGTTCCCAATAATGGATGTTTATTCCAATGCTTTATTTTGTTACCAGATATGTTTCAGAAATTTGGATGAGGTATCTCGAATTGACAAAACCTTAGAAATCACGCTACGCTAGGAAAATATGACCCCAAAAACATAGAAATCATCATCTTGTAGACCAAAAAGAAGCTTTACGATAAAAATCACTAAAAAATGATCAAATTACCAAAATACTCCTAACATCAAAACAACCCTAGAGCCTACGTTATGCTTAGAAAAACTCATTCAAACACATAAAATAATAAATCGAAATCAAATAAATCATTTCGTCAATTTTCATAAAATTTGACAAAATTATGAAAATACCCCTCATAAAGTTCACGACCATTCCGCACAAAAAATTTCATAAATGACACAAACAAATATTTCCAATGAATTTCGTACGAAAAATCGATTCTAAAACACCTTAGAACATCAAAAACCGACTTGAAACACAAAAAGTCCTCTCCGAGGGCAAAACGATAATTTTACAATTTTCATAATTAAAAATTTTGAAATTAATAAATAAAACATTAAATAATAAAATTAATTTAAAATTTTGAATCAAAAAAATCGATCAATTAGGCTCTCAGGGGAAATTGTTGATAGTTGCCAAGATATTTATTCAAGGACCCCTCCATTTGGAGGTCCAAAGAATTAAAGATATAATAGAGGGGGATTCTCCAAAAAATTAAAGTCAATCAAGTAAGATTAAAGTCAAGATTTTAAAGTCAATCAAGTAAGACTAGAGTCAAAATTAAAGTCAATCAAGCAAGACTAAAGTCAAGATATTAAAGTCAATCAAGTAAGACTAAAGTCAAAATCTTAAAGTCAATCAAACAAGACCAAAAGTCAAAACCCTAATAGAGTTCTAATTAAATAATAATTCTATTTAACAATCCTAATTAAATAATAATTTTATTTAATAGAATTCTAATTAAAATATAACTCTACCTAAAACAATTCTAACTAAAATATAAATCTACCTAAAATAATTCTAATTAAAATGTAACTCTAACTAAAAGAATTATAATTAAACACTAATTCTATCTAAACAAACACTTAAAAAAATCTATAAATAAGGGTCCTCATGCCCTATTTTCGTATCAAATAATAAACCCTAAGAGAAGTAGGTCAAAAAGCTTCTATAACCTCCCATAAACCCTAATTTTGAAGCCAATTCCTTACCTAACACCCCTACTTCGATTTTAACTCAAAAAACACCTAGAATCCTTTCAAAAATACCTCGAAATCCACAAATAAATCCGAAGAATCTAGATCTAAGAAAGAGATACCTCATCTCGGAGATCAGAAATCAGATCTGGAGACAGAACGAAGCGAGGAATACTGTACAAGGAGTTACTCTATCAGATCTGAGGAAACGAGAACGTTGTCTTCGGAAAGGTATAAATTTCGTAATTTTTTCTATTATTTAGGTCTTTTAGCGATGTAGTTTATTTGGGAATTAGTAGAGACCGGCGTTTACCAGGCGGGGTTGGTGCCTAACACCTTCCAACCCCATAACTTGATCCCTGGACTCAGTATTTATTTAGTAGATTAGTCATTTTAATCTATTTCGAGTCTATATTCGATTCCTAGACCGTAATAACTAGGTGGCGACTCCCAAACCTCAAAGGTCAAAAGCGGATCCGCGCACCCCGCGGATCGAGGGCGCTTTCAGTTTGAGAAGACCAAGGTCAGGGGGCATGTAGGCGGTGTTTTGTGAATATTCGAGACACCCTATGCTTTTATGCTCCGTTTGGAAAAGCCTTCACACGGCTAAATTTATGTTGAACACATTCCGATTTTGGAACTTTAGTGTTTGGGACGGATAAGAATTATTTTTAATTATCGATTCGTTCAGCAAAAATCAGCCAATTCTCTCGACCATTAATACTTAAACGAGCCTCCGCAAAATCATAAGGTTCCGCAAAAACAGAGTGAAAAAAATTAGCGCCATCTCTCTCTCTCTGATCTTACAATCAAAAACATCTATTTCCATCCTCTGCAACTCTATCAGGTAAGCAAATGTTCCTCTTTTTTTTTCAATGTTAATCATCGAAAAATTTAGGAGATAAAATGGAAAAAAAAAGAGTACCTCTATTCACCCATCGATTTCAATCCTCATTTACCCACAAATCTTCAGTCTCAACACCATTGTCATC
The DNA here is from genome assembly GCF_017979445.1 of Akebia trifoliata. Taxonomy (NCBI): domain Eukaryota; kingdom Viridiplantae; phylum Streptophyta; class Magnoliopsida; order Ranunculales; family Lardizabalaceae; genus Akebia; species Akebia trifoliata. Next base: position 6,288,672 of record NC_141386.1, on the reverse strand, counting down.
TTCTCCAATAGCTCAATCGAACCCAAACTCACCCTCATTCTCTTCGTCCCAACACCTCCAAGAGCATCGTATTCATCTCCCTCACTCACTCATATTCACCATTAATGCACCAACATCCTTGTCTTCGTGATACTCATAAACCTTCATCGTCAAGTCTCCTTTAACACAATAGTATCTCAGTTGCACAGCAGCCCTCCATTAATGGCTAACTCTCTCAACACCCTCTCTCACTCACAACTCACCCCAAAACATGAGAGAAAGGTGTGAATCAGTTCTGATCTCTTCTATTGGTTCACGTTCTTCTCCGAATCGAGCTCGAGACGAAAAAAGAAACAACAATGGAGAGTTTCATTCTATGCCACAGCCACAGAATGTTTCTGTGGTCAGAAATAGAGTAAAAATAGAGATAATATTGCCACACCAAATTTTGTTAATGCCACACCAACTGTAGCAACTCTTTAGAAAAAAAATCATTAACTATTCTTATTATTCATGCCACCTTAACAATGAGAATGATCATCACCATCTGCGTATTTTGTTTTCTAATTATTTTTATTTTTATTATTTGAAATAATCATTAACTATTCTTATTATTCATGCTACTTTCAACCAAGATTTTGATGGAAAAAAAAAACATTATACACTACTTTGAGTATATTTTTATCTTTCAATTGGGGATGGCATGAAGGTGGTATCACAATCGTTGGATTGAGAATGATCTTATATGACAGTTCGAATATTTATTGGATTGGATTGGATATCGAAAAAATATTCAATTCATTGGCAGGCCCGGGATCTCTATTAAAGGGTGGTTGAGATAAATGAAGAGGTTAAAATTTTTCAAAGATGAATTCTTATTTTTTAGGAATTATTTTAGATTTACAATTTTCTAAAACTCCTTGGGACTATTCACCCATCTCAACCATTTGTTTAATGGATATTATTAAAGCACCTTTAAGACTAATATTAATGTTATTTTTAAAGAGACTCTATTGTTTGAATGATTACTATAATATTTTATTTTGTTGACATTATAATTAGAGGCAAACCTTAGATTGTACGAGATGAGATTGTTCAACAAATTTATAATGCCATATATACATGATGTAAAATTTTATTTAATTATTTATTTGATAGACATTAAATATGTTAGTATAGAAAAAATGAAATTGAATTTTTATTTTTATTTTTTAATATTAAATCATATGTTTATACTTATTGTTAACATATTATTACTTATATCAGATAAATAATCTTTTTTTTATATTATTTTTAATTTCATCCAGCAATTTTTAGACAACAGGTTACCAAACAGTTCAACATCTTAATATCACAATTCGACAGCATGTTACCAAACAATATACTCAATTCAGCAAGTTGCTTCAGCAACAGTAATAGCAACTTTCTCTCAACTTCAGCAACTTAATTCAGCATCAGCAACTTTACATACAATTTTTCCAAATGGAGCATTAAACGGATGACATTGTCCTCAAGATCTTCTCTCATAGACTAATGAGAAATGACCTAAATATCTTTTTCTAAAACTCCTAACAAAAAAATCCTATTTTCTCCATAGAATTAGCTATCTTCAACCTCTTCAACCTTGCCATGAACTATAGTTTGCTCCTGTACAAGAAAGTTTTGGCTCCATCTCTAGTGACGAGCGTTGCAATACGCACTCCCCTTGATAATTGGGCACATCTTACAATCATTAAAAATAAAATAAGAGAGAGCTTCAAGGTGAAAAAAAACTTTTTTTTTTGTTAGAGTTGTATTTTTAACAATTTAGTTTTAGCATATTTTGGAGAAGGTTGAAATTCAAATTTGCTTGTAAGGTCATTATTAAGTATTTTAATGTTAATAAATTTTTTTAAGAAGAATTATAAATTTTATTATTTTTAAAAGGTTGTACTAATTCGAGAAAATTATACTCTTTTGGGTAAATTTGGTTGTAGTAGAAGTGGAGTCAAATTTGAAGTCTAAGAGTGTACTTAAACAGTGGTAGGGATGTATTTTGGATTATTCAAACTATCAATAAACTCCAGTTCCCTTTAGAGAATTATTTCTCTTATTTTCTTGTACAGCATTCAAGATTCCTTATCATGTGGAGAAAGATAGTAATCTTCTCCCTTGTTTCACCACACTTCACCTGTGACATACATCTTGTACCTCATCATCTCTCTATAACAAAAGTCAGCTCTCCAATATAATTATCAAATTGTGTACATATGGCTAAGATGATGCACATATATTTGTGTGTACATGTCAATGTCACTACAAAATCGTGGATGTTTAGCGACAAATTTTTAGCGGCAGTCAAAATTCGCGTCACTAAAACTCAGGTTTTTCACTTAACCAACGCTGCTCGTTACGTACCACGTCACTTCTCCGTAGAAAAATTCCCAAATTCTTTCTCCCGTGAAAATTATCGATTCGTGTCGAAATCGAACATCTCTCTCTGTTCTCTCTGCATCTTCTCCTCTAATGGCGAAAATTTGTTGAAGACAAACGTCTCTCTCTGCTCTCTCTACATCTTCTCCTCTAATGGCGAAAATTTGTTGAAGACGATGGTCTCTCTCTGCTCTCTCTGCATCTTCTTCTCTAATGGCGAAATTAATGGGGAAAATTTGTTGAAGAGGTATCTTCTTTCTCTCGGTATTAATGGCGGAAATCGATCTACTCTTACTGACAGGTATCGTCTTCTTCGTCTCTCTCTCTCTCTGTATCTTCTCATTTGATTTAATCAAATGGAGATTTAATCAGATTGATTTGAGATCAAATCGATCTCAGTTGTTCCAGTTTATAGATTGGCGATTTCCACTTAGTTTATAGATTGAGATCAAAATGCTCAAATCAATGATGAACTAACTAGTAAACATTAGATATGAATTAATATACTAGATTGCTATTTCGAGGAAAATTTCATAGACACCTTGATCTGTGCTTTTAAATGTGAATAATATACTTAGATTGCTAATCAGGTTTTGTTGATTTCACACAGATATAAAACATGGATACAGTGTCCAGCTAGCTAAAGACGAAGCTTGATTTTACATGAAGAAGGTCAGTTCTATTTTCTGCTTTCAGCCTTCAAATGTAAACATATATTTCAACACTACTGAAACCATGATCATGTCAATCTGGATTGTTCATTGCTTTCTCTTCTAGAAATTAGCACTAAAAAGGTTCAATTCATGTCTTTGTAGAGTAAATTTTCACTACAAAATTGTGAGTTTTTAGCGACAATATTATAGTGGCGACAATTTGGTTTAATTGCCATTCATTTGAATGGATTTATTAAGCAAAAGGTTTATCAGCAGATGTCTACATAAAAGTCTATTTACTAGACAACTTGGATCAACTAATTGGTTACAAAGTCTATTTACTAGACAACTTGAACACATTTCATAAAACTAGATTAATTTGATTAAAAAGTTTCTTGTATTAACAGAATTAGAATAAATATCCTATCCACAAGAAGATCATCTCCAAGAAACTGAGTTGCAATCTTGTTTAAGGCTGGCCTTTACGTCATTATTCTTTTGTTTCTATTGGGAATCTATTTCTTTGATTACATTTTAATCAAATGGCATTTACATTTTTAATAATTTGTTGTCCTTTTGTTTTAACATTTTTAATGATCAGAAAATTGGGAAGTTAGTAATCCCAGGATCACTGACCTGTTTGAATGAACATATAGAACAATTATTGGAGTGCAATGTAACTTACCTTATGGAAATTAGGAACGCAAGTGAACAAGATTTTTATAGAAGCATCCATGATTTACACCAATGTGCAGTTGTGTATCCTGATGAAAGGATAAAAGTTATATTGGCTATTCCCATTTCTTTGATTTCTTTTTAGTTGTGTATCAGACACTTCAGCCTGATGATTGATGACAAGTGCATAGAGATTATTTGCCATGTCATCATCGACCCAATTACTTTCTACCATATGGCAATCAGAGATTGGTGCCAAGTTGAAGGATTTCATGTCATAGCTATTGCTATCCAGATTTAAACTTTTTATTGTCTCTCTTGTGCTTAAAGACCCATGTGGTGGTGGTGGTGGTGATAATTCCTGTGGGACTTGGCTGAGTGTAAGAGTAGATTGTGAACTTTGTGGATTCATGGTTGAATAAGAAGATTGATCAATTGATTTTTTTCATCTTTTGAAGCAATCTTGGCATCCAAATAGAGCCTCACACTTATTGGTGATTGAGATTTGTTTGATTTGATGAACTTGATACCAAAAGGAGCTCGATTCAATCACCACATAAGTTGCTACTATTGCAGCCAAATGGGACCAAAGCACTAAAACAGAGATATATAGCTTTGTTCTTTCAAGAGCTGAACTGGAGAGAAGAGACTAGAGATAGAGAGGTGTATTATTTCTTAAGTTTGTGGGTGGGTCACAAACTTATATTTGTGTCAATTTACTTTTATATTCTGTTTCTCATAAGAATATACACTTGCTTCAATTTTTCATCATTACATAGACGTTATATGCACCTACACGACTACTTAAAAGCATACTGTTTTATAGTTATCTAACACATAAGTGTAGATATGTGGTTTTCGTCATTATGACCGCCACATCTACGATGATTTAGAGTCGTCACCATTCAAATTGTAAATGGGTGTGAATGGTCACCCGGTGCACATTTTTTTTGGAAAATTGTCATTTTTGGCGTTAGTGACTCGCAACGGATAGGGAACTAATCAAAATTTGATATTCGGGTAAGCGGTTCGGTTGGAGAAAAGGGAAGGTGTTAAGCACCCTTTTCTCCCCGTCAAGTGACGGTAACCTCTACGCAACTCGGTCATATTGATTTAAAATAAAACAAGATGAAAATAAAAGTGCCATGTGTGTGCATTTTGTACCCTAGATAGGGATTCACTTTTGGCTTGATCATAGGGTCATTTCGTTGATGGAAATGACCCTTATGGATCTTTAGCCTTGGGGTCCACTCATTTAAAAATAAAAAATGAAAAAAAAGAAGGGGGTATTTAGAAGAGGGAGAAGGAGAGGATAGAAAGAGAAGGGGGTTATTTTGAACCCACCTTGAAGCTTCGAGTTCACCCTTCTTTCTTCATTTCTTCTTCTTCTTCTATGCTTCTTAAATCCTTAGTGAAGTATGAGAGTGAAGTTACTTTTTTTTTTTAAGGTGGTATGAGAGAGTGGTAGAGTAGAAGAGAGGTGAGTAGATTTTTTTTAAGGGAGACTTGGTAACTTTGGTAATACTTGGTAGCAATTGGTAATCATTTTTGGGATGAGAAGGGAGGTACTTATAGATGTTTGGAGGAGGTTTGGGAGTATAATGGGGTGAAGAGTTGAGAGAATAGGGAATGGCATGGGTATTTGAAGTGAAAGGTGTGAAATTTAAAGTGAAATAGAAGGTAAATGTGTAATAAGTGAAAATGGGTTGGATCCTACCCAAATCCATTTGGGTAGAGTGTTTGGTGGGATGAGATGAGTGATGGTTGATGGGTGTAAGAGGGTTGTTTAGGGAAGAAGTGTTAGGTTGGTTGATGAGGTGAGGTGTGTAGATTTAGGAGAATGGGTTGTGTAAGAGGTTGTTAAATTGATTTTTGGGAGAATGAAGGAGATGATGCCATGTGGCAATCATGATGAGAGGGTGAGGGGATGAGATTGATTGATTGGTTGATGGGGGTTGTTTGATTAGAGAGAGGAGTGTGGGTTAGTTGATTGATGATAAAGGAAATATAGGTTGAGGTGATTTTGTTGAAATGTTTTAAGGGAAAGTGATGGGTTGATTTGTAAGGGATATGGGTGGTGATGTGGGTGGTTGATGATGTTAGAGAATGGTGATGGGTTAGGGTATGGGTTGAGGTGTGGGTGGTTGATGATGTTAGAGAATGGGGATAGGGTAGAGGTGATTTTGGAGAGAGGTGATGTGGGTTAGATGGAGTGTTTAAAGGATGGTGATGGGAGTGGGTGATTAGATGAGGGAGGTGAAGGGTGGTGATGACATGTGTCATCTTTTGATATTGAGGAGTTGATTGGTTGATGTGGGTAATGGGTAATGGGTTAGGTAATGAGTTGGATATGGGTAATAGTTAGTGGGCTTTTAAGTGTATTGGGTTTGGGTTTAGGAGGGTTGTGGGTTGTTTTGGATTGGGTAAGGCTTATCTTGGATTGGATTTTGAGAAGGGAGGTTGTTTTCAGGACTTAGAAAGTATGAGATTAATTTTGGGTTAAAGCTAAGGTAGGAAATGAATTTAGGAAAGAGTTGAGGCCTTGTGGGCCTTAGGTGGGTTTAGGGTACTTGCGAATTTCGAGGCGGCGTGGTAGGTGATAGAGGAAGGGTAGGTCTCCCAAGTCTCACCTTTTTAATTTTTTATTTATTTATTTTTTTTTTTTGTATTTTTCTTGAAGTTATTGATTTAATCAAAAATACCACATGTTGACAAATCGGGCTTTTTAGGCCCGTTGAAGGATTTTATCGATTCTTGATGTAAACGAGGAGCGGTGATGTTGAACAAGTGTAGGACGGGTCCCAACCCTTTTCGTAGGTCCCTTAGACTATTGGGTGGTCTTAGGAGCCTTGATTTAATCAAATTGCCATTTTTTAATGTTTTGGGCCTTAGAGGCCCGTTGGCCTACTTTGTTGGAAAATTGGTATTTTGAATGGAACGAGGTAGATGGGAGCATGCCCGATCTTTTGGTGGACCTAATAACCTGTTGAAAGGTTTTATAGGCTTTGATTTTGGCAAAAATGCCACATTTCGATGATTCGGGCCTTAGAGGCCTGTGGGCCAAATTTATTGAAAATTTGTTATTTTTGGGCCCTTTCGAGTGAGGACCCGTTCAAATTGGGGTGTCTACAATAAGGATACAAAACATGAATATTTACTTTGGCAGTTGGCCTTAGTGTATTGTTGGCATAGGATTTGACTAATTAGTTATACTACAATTAAAGAAGACAACAAAGCTAAAACCTTCACCAAGCTAGATAGTTTGATAAAACTTAAAGCACATGTCTAGGCCTGCTTTAGTCCCTAAATTTCAATTTTTTTCAATATGTTTCATAGTTCATACACATGTTTGCCAGTCTATTTGGTAATTTTCACGCTTACAACTAATTGGACCAACTCTAAGCTGGTTAATGAACACTACAAACATGGTTTGTAGATCCGAAATTCAAAGAGCTGCCTAAGGTCCTCTCCAATAAATATGAGCTTTGAAGTCATCAACACCCAAAGCTTATAAAACTAGTGGGGACCTCTTTAGAAGTATAAGCACTCATACATTTCTATACTGCAAATGTTTATTTGGATAATTAGTTAAATTTCTTATTGTTTCTCCAACATTTTACTTTATATGTTCAACAGTTTTTACTTGATGTATTTTAGAGCAGAGGACATTAGCCAACATTTGTTTAACCTGTTGTAGAACTGTACTTGTTATCATGCATGTGTTACCAAATTCGGCAGTAGATTTGATATCACATATTTTTGTGTACAACTATACTCATGGACTCCCAATCACTATGAATGTGCTATCACTGTATAAAATTCAAAAAATTTAGCTTCTTTTGATGAAAGTGTAAAAAAGGATCCAACAACAAGAGTGTCTCAATACTTTATTGCTTCTATCTTTCCAATCAGGGTTTCCTACAATATTACATTAAGATGCACACTTTCTGTGCTTAAACTTCCAAGAACCACTATGAGATTTTATTGGTAACCATGCAACTGGACTTACTTTGGTACAATAACCCTTGCCATTACCTTTTCTCTTCATAACTGGTGGTTACTCAAGCACAAATATCTTAAACACATGGTTACTATCTTTATGCAATTTAGGATGTTAAGGAATATATTCTAATTGAATTGATGAACCATGTTGTGATGATGGAGATCTTTTTTGAGGATTTTATGGATTGATGGGACTGGGTGAGTAGAATTGCTCCTGTGTAATTCTTGGGGGTTTTCTTCGTTGTTCCTCGGTTTTGCATCTCGAACACTTTTAATTAAATTTGCATTTATCCATATAAAAAAAATTGTTAGGTAGAAAAGATTTCCAATTAGGTGAGGTCTAAGCTGCTTCCGGTGGCAAATATTTCAGGGCTAGCAAGTTGAAACCCTAACCTGCTGTAATGATGTTGCTATTGCAACTACAGATTACATCATGTTGAGAACTTCGCCATTGATTGGTTCTAGAATTCAAGATGTGTGTTCATGTGCATATGCCATTTTGCACGTTGTGTTGTATTGCTCATATGATAGCACATAATAATATTTTCTTTCAAAAATGTGTGTTCTATGTCATATTCTTTTGATCAATAATCACTTCAAATGCATGATGCCGTGTGTGTATTTTGTATATGGATGGTGTTTTTATGCTTTCCTCTTAGAGGTTTTAGTGATATTCTTCTAATCCTTTCAAATTACAAAATGATTGAATTTGCTTCTTTCGTTTATGACAGGGAACTTTATAGTAATAACATAAGTGGAACGATTTGTAGTGACCTTGGAAACTTGATAAGCTTAGTGAGCTTCGATCTTTACTTAAACAATTTCACTGGTCCCATTCCAAAAACCTTGGGCAAGTTGACAAAGCTGTGTTTCCTGTATGACCACTTATCATTCTCCTCATTTACTTGGATCTTTGAATTTTTATTTGTCTTTGCTTTCTGGTTTTTTTTTTTTTTTCCTGTTTTCTGTGTTTGTTTTCATTCGAAGTCTCGTCATCTTACAGTAGGTAAATTTTACCTGGTGATGTATTTTTTATTTTAGCAAATGTGATTAGAGCAACATTGTTTTTGCTCTAAAGCATTTTTTAATTTCTGTATTCCAGATAATTAGTAATTAGTTCTGCCCCCTTTGAGATAGGGGTTTCGATTCTTGTTTATTCATCAAGAAAAACCTTCATTATTGTCCTGTTTGATTAAAATCTGAAATGAGAAGATTGGTTTGTGAGCATCATCATTATTGAAAACCCCCACCATGTCCAAATAAAGCTGGGAATACACATTTACTTGAAACAGTTCCCAAATAACTGTTTTATGTATTTGAGAGTGCGTGGATCCTTTGATTAGATCTCGACAAAAATCCGATTGTTTTACATAATGTATCAAAAACATCTCTTCCATTTTATCATGATTACTGTTATAAGTTCTACTCTCATTTTAACTCATTTCTAAGTTCTAATTTACTTTTTTTTTTTTTAACAATATACTACATATTCTTTCCTTCTACTCAAATCATCTACATCACGCTTAAGAAGCAAAAGTTAAGAATCAAGGAGCAAGATTTCAGGATTTTCGCAGCATTCAAGGAGCAAGGGTTTTCTATACAAACCTCTTTCATTGGAGTATGAATTATGTGATTGTATGATGTTGATAAAGAATTTTATTCCCTTTTTGAATGGAGATTTTTCTCTACATCCATCTTGTGTGTTTGTTTGTGTTTTTTGTTTTTTGATCGTTGATAATGGCACTTCACTTTAAACTTATTTCCCGCAGATCCTTCCCTTTTATTCCCTTTACAACCACACATTTTTATTTTTATTTTACCTTTGCAATATTTGTTGTTGTATATGATATGCTACTCCCTCGATTTATAAATATTAATTTATTCGTAAAAATATGAAATAAATGAAGTTCTAATAGTTTACAAGTTAAATATAAGAATTTATGAACCACGGGCATTTACAATGTCATCATCAATAATCAATTATTAACAGCCATTTTTAAAACCTTCATATAATCAACCCTTTAGGAACACCTTTTTATTTTTCATGAATACTTTTGAGTAGATCACTTTGTTTCTCCATTTTAGTATACATTTATGAATAAAAAAGGATTCAGATTATGGTTTACAGATGGTAAAAAACAGAGGGTTGTATATCAGAATTCAGAATAACTTATTTCTCCATCTTGTAAATTCTAATTCAAATATTTGGGGATAGATGAAGATGTCGAAGCCTTGGAGAGGGCTACAATCTATTTGAAGAAGCTGATAGAGGTATGAGCTACTTCTTGTTAATTTTTTATTTGCTAATGTTCGCTACAAGGATCATCCATCAATTACATGCCAACATATGTTGTCTTCTTTCTGTGTCATGAGGCATGCTAGCTAATGTACCAACTAGTTGTTGTAATCATGTATCCTCAAGAGTGGGATTGAAATAAATTTCTCTATATTGACCAATCACTCTTGCTCATTTAATACATGAGGTTTCATGACTAGTAGCAAAACTTAAATTGACTAGATCTGATTTTGATTGATGATCTCATTTTGCAAAGATGGTTGTATGTAGTCTTATCCTCTTATATGTAAGGCAATGTACATTCAGATAACTTTCAAATATAGGATTGCTTTATTATTAACAAATTGAGTTATCATTCATTACCCATATGCTTATTATGACAGATCACCACCACATTTAGAATGTCTTTGAGATTTGAATTTCTGATTGAGATTTGAATGCTTTCAGAATTCCGACATAGGTAGGCATGCTTTGAGGATATTTGACTTGGTGTGAACTTGGCTAACTAACAATTATTACGTAAAGAATTAAAAATCTGTTGTTTCAATTTTAAAACGACATTTTTATTTTAAACAGACTTTCTTATAAATGCACGTTCTTTTTTATCTTTTTTCCAGTTTAAATATTATTGTGTTTGTTATTTATTTTGCTCAATAGTGATCCTTGAGCTATTTAGTTTAGATATATAGCTTGAGTCTCCCATGTGTCAAAGTATATTAAAGTAATGCATTTGAAACCTCTTTCCCTTAGGTATTTGTCCATAGCTACCTCATGGATAGGAATTGGATCACTAAGTCAAGGCTTAGTCAGGAATACATTGAAGGAATGAAAGGCTTCATTGAGTTTGCAATTACTCACGGAGCAACTATCAACGGGATGTTGAAATGCCCATGTCCCAACTGCAATAACGTGTTGTATAAGGATCAAGAAACAGCATATGATCATATGATATGTGATGGTTTTGATAAAAATTATACTACATGGTGGTTTCATGGAGAAAACATAGCACAATCCTCATCCGATACGCATGTGGTGGATATTGAACCTAATGTGAGAGGTGAAGAAATGGGACATTTATTGCACGATTTGTTTGGTATGCACAACGCAACTAGTGATATTAACGTTTCAACATAGACAACAAGAAGTGGTAAGAATGCAGATGCTGAGAAATTCTTCAAGCTAGTAAAGGATGCTGAACAGGAATTGTACCCAAGGTGTAGGAAACACACCAAATTGTCATTCATCATAAGATTATTTCACATAAAATGTCTTGCTGGATGGAGTAATAAGTCATTTACCATGTTGCTTGATTTGTTGAGAGAGGTACTCCCGGAGGGTTCTACATTTTTCGATAATTTCACCCAAACTAAAAAAATTATTACAGATTTAAGGCTCAACTACAACAAAATTCATGCATGCCCCAACGATTGTATGTTGTATTGGAAGGATGCTAATAATAAAGATGTTTGTGACATTTATGGAGTTTCAAGATGGAAAGAAGATGACTCACTAGGTGATAAAAAGAAAACCCCTGCCAAGATTTTACGTCATTTTCCGTTGAAAACAAGATTACAAAGCTTGTTTATGTCATCAAAAACTGCTTCAGTCATGAGATGGCATGATGATGGTCGCATTAAGGATGGGATGTTGAGGCATCCTGCAGACTCTAAAGCATGGAAACATTTTGATAACATTAACCCTTCATTTGTTTTAGAACCTCACAATATTAGACTTGGATTGGCGAGTAATGGGTTCAATCCATTCCGGACAATGAGTATTGCTCACAGCACATGGCCTGTGGTTCTAATTCCGTACAACTTGCCACCTTGGATGTGTATGAAACAGTCTTCTATGATGCTATAATTGCTTATTCCAAGTCCCCTTGGGCCTGGAAATGACATTGATGTGTACTTAAGACCACTAATAGAAGAACTAAAAGATTTATGGGAAACTGGATTAGATACTTATGATGTCTCAAGGAATGAGACATTTTTTATGCGTACGGCATTGATTTGGACCATTAGTGATTTCCCAGGTTATGCCATCTTGTCTGGTTGGAGTACGAAAGGGAAGCTTGCATGTCCTAACTGTCACAAGAACACATGTAGTCGTTACTTGTACAAGAGTCGAAAACACTGTTACATGGGGCATCGTCGATTCTTATCAACTGATCACAGATTTCGACGTGATAAAAAATCCTTTGATGGCAATGAAGAGTCCAGATCTGCTCCAATTCCAATGTCTGGGTTTGATGTGTTGAATCAACTCGATGAAATTACCTTTAAGTTAGGTAAACATATTGGTAGTAAGAGATCAAGATAAACGAGTGAGAATAACATGCCATATAATTGGAAAAAGTTGAGTATATTCTTTGAGTTACTTTATTGGAAGCATAATTTATTGAGACACAATCTAGATGTGATGCATATTGAGAAGAATGTATGTGATAATGTACTTGGTACATTGTTGAATATTGAAGGAAAGTCGAAGGATAACTTAAAATCTCGTCTCGACTTGGTAGATATGGGCATGAGACACTCCCTTCACCCACGAATGCTACCTAGCACAAATAAAGCTTATCTTCCTACTGCTTGCTTCTCTATGGATAAGACTGAGAAGGAATTATTTTGTAAAGTGTTGAAGAATGTGAAGGTTCCAGATGGTTACTCTTCAAATATCGCAAGACATGTCAATATCAGAGAACACAAAATATCAGGACTAAAGAGCCACGACTTACATGTTATAATGCAGTAATTTCTACCATTGGCTGTGAGGAAGTCGTTACCCAAGAATGTGAGTTCAGTATTGATTGAATTAAGTAATTTCTTTAGAAAATTATGTTCCAAAGTCTATCAAGAACAAGATATGATACAATTGGAAGAACGCATTGTGCTTACACTTTGTCATTTGGAGAGGATTTTTCCACCATCATTTTTTGATATTATGATGCATTTGCCCATCCATTTGGCTATGGAAACGAGGCTTGGTGGACATGTTCAATATTGTTGGATGTATCCCGTTGAAAGGTCTTTCATACCTTCTAAGTTATCAAAGATCTACCTTATACTTTATAAGTTATCAAACATCTACGTGACTTATCGTACTTCCATATTTTCACCTATTTTACATTTGTGTGCATATAGGTACTTATACAAACTAAAGTGTTATGTACGTAATAAAACACAACCAGAGGGGTCCATTGCTGAAGGTTACTTGGCAGAAGAATGCCTTACATTCTGCTCAAGATACCTACATAATGTTGAAACAAAACTCAATGTAGCATAGATCACTACTATCAATCAAAGTATGTGCAGTTGGAGGTACCTTGAGGAAAGTAGAGTCAACACCTTTTGTCAGCAAAAGAGTTAATTCACTAGGATCTGGCCTCCAAAGTTCTTGAATAGCCTTGTGAACCAATCCCTCCAACTTTCTGTCTTGAGCTGCAGATGCCTCATAAAACTGAACCGTAAGTTTCTGGTGGTTAAATGGGTAATCTCCTCTGCTTTCATTAACCACAACCCACCTGAAATGACCATCACTGCCTATTGGAGGAAAATTTTGATGTTGTTTAGTGGTATCAAAAGTTTGATAGAATGCAATAGTTTTACTTTAAAAATGCAATGTGAGGATTGTAAATATTTTTTCTTTAATTGATGTGACAATATGACTGATTGTCTTGCAACTCTTTCAATCGTTAACATATTTTTGGAGTGGACAATTACTCTGAAGGACATGTTCGATTTTTCTTAAATTTGGGCTCACCATAATTATATGATGTGAAAGTACGTGTAGGTAGGCCTATCGCTTTCTCTGATTCTTTTTCGAACTTGTATTCCCTTGTGATGGGAGATGATTCAATAGTCTTTCCGTCATTTCTCAGTATATGGTTGAGTCAAAAGTTTCGTAAGAATTCATTTGAAACCTCAGGATCAGGTTTTTTGATAATCAACACCCCACTTTGATTGAATGAAGGAGATCTCGTTTGTACTGCATTTTGATACAATAGATAGTTATATGATGATGATGAGTAAATGGTGGTGTGATGATGATGTGGTTTGTTACACCCACCCGATAACTCAGATGTTGGTGTGTACACAAGTGGGAGGTAATGGGTTTAGTCCTTGACCTGCAGGTTTCATCAACGGATTGAAATTTCTCAATGCCAAATGGGTTAGGCATGGTGTTTATTTCCCCATAGTGAGCCTTGGTCTGGATCAGTATCTCCTAGCAGTTTGAGCCCCGTCAAATCTAATCGAATTTCTATATCATTATAATGGATTTAGTTGTTTCAAAAATAGCTTTTTTGAGACAATAGTGAATTCAGGAGTGATTGGGTCAAAGTTTCTGAGTGTTTTAAGTCTAGAAGATATAAGACGAGCTGGTGAACATTTAAAGCTCTAAGATGGTTGCAAAGATTGTGATATTTGTGTTCATTAATTAACATTGTGACAATCTGATTTGCTGCTTTATGTAAAGTATGCTAACTTCTGATATTTAAAAAAAAGATTTAAGTCATTTAGTTAATGGTGTTTTCTTGGATTGGTTGTGATTGTGTTTCTTTTGAGAATACTTCTCTGATTCTCTGAGTTTTAAGACTCATTTGGATAAAATCTGTTTAGCTGATCTTTTTTCTGGAAATAAATTTTTTCAAAGGACCTGTTTAGGCTAAAAAAGTTTTCTTATAAAAATACTACACTGTTATCCATTTGATTCTCAGATTCTCGGATTCTCGCATTGCATTTTTATAGTGCTATGTAGCATAATTATGCTTACTCTGGCAGCACACATCCTTCCTGTTATTCTTTCTATTTCATTCAATAGATAATATCTTAAACACTACTATACTGGTTTTGTTCATTTTGGACATGCAATACCTTCATAGCAGATGCTTCTCAATTTGTTCATCATACTTCATTTTCTGGAAATGAATATGTAAATGAGATTTTAAAGCATGCAAATATGCAGGAAATTAGGAGCTACAATCCAATGGGTTGAAATCTTCATAGAGCTGGATCAATGGACATTGGCAGAATAGCAAAACACTTCAATTTGTGAAATCTGCCTGTCATGCAAAAGTTGTAGTAGTAGATAAGAGGATTGCCAAAGACACTTTTCTACAAGACAGGTAAATCACTTGTGCACTTAACAAGCATTCTGGGATTTTAAAAAAAATGAAAGGTCTGAGTTTTCTAGAGTGTATGAATGGCTTGTAAAGGAAAGATACATACACTTGGTGCTGTGCACATCAGGAGGTACTACAGCTAAGTCATTTGTGTTAAACTCCATATTCCATTTCAAAACTGCTACACCTCTTTAAAATACAAGTTTATATAAGATATTAGATGGTCAGAAACATTCAAGGAAATATACCATAATATTGCAAGAAATTTCAATGGACAAAAAATTATTAGGCATTTTTCCATGACACCATCAAGAACCACAGCACAGCACTCTCATGATTCTAGCATTCATGATAATTTTTTAAGAAATCTTTCATATCATGAATGCTTTTGTTTTCTCATTTATGACTCATGTGAGAATGCTGAACCTTATATTGACTCAACTTAACAACTTGACAAAATTTTCTCTTTAATGCTAGTCCTTGTATGAGGTGTTAGTGAATCTAAATTGTTTTAGTAGTAAATAAAGCATAACTTGTTGTATATGCTTTTCCACAATTAGTACATAAAACATAATTATCTGAATAAATAATTCATTTTTCTGTTGCACTTTACATTTGCAAATGGAACCTGGACAAAGTTCATCTGGTGAGAGGACAAAGTCGAAAAGAAAAAGAGGTCGCATTCGATGCCTCTCATTACAGAATCTAAAGTCAGGAGAAAGGTTTGAAATAATGCGAGATAGCCATGGACAACCTGTGGGGAAGCATGTGGCTAAGCTCCAAAGATACTTGGGTATATTGGCCCGCGATGGCCATATGTTTCCCTTTGACATCCTTGATTGGCATGCAATGCCAGAATCAATGAAGGAAAATGCATGGCAGACAACATTGGTATAAATTAATTATAATATAATATTAGATAATTTATGAGTTTAACATTGAAAATTTTTGACTCCATAATTTTAAATTGATTTTTAATACAAGCCAAATTTGATATCCCGCCCACGCTTAAACAAGTTGTGTTACAATCTATCGGCAAGAAGTGGAGGGATCATTAATGTAAGTTGAAAATCAAATTCTATTATAAATACAAAGATGATGCAATCCGATGTGCCAATCGTCCATCCTATATTTTGGAGGCTCAATGGTATTCTCTCGTAGCCTTTTGGAATTCGGAGGAGGGGCAGGTATATTTTATATTTGAAATTTATACATATTGAGTTTTAAAAAGTTGCAAACAAATTATAAGGTACTCTATATCTCATATATTTAACTTCTCATAAATTATTTAATGTACAGTCTCGAAGTTATAGAAATAAGACAAATCGTGCTCAACAGACAATGACCCATACGATTGGGACGAAGAGTATAGCTTGTATTAGATATAATGAGGTATATATATATTTTTATTATGTTGTCTATCAATTCCGTGCCCAATTATTTATATTATAAACTGATCTTGTTGTCATTGTCTTAATGTGATGCACATAGAAATTAAATAGTTCAACAAATACTGAGCCAAGTTGAGCAATCTTATTTCTCATGACACACAAGCCCAATGATTTGGCCATGGCTGAGAAGATTGTAAGTTTAATTTTAGATAATTTTCATCAAGCATTAATCAAATATGTTAATATCTGAATTTGAAGATACTAAGAATTTTTAAAATATTTTGCAGGACAAGATAAAAGAACTTTTGAGTTTATTACCAGAAGACTCTTAAGATATTACAGGTTGAAATGATGTATTATCGCAAGTCTTGGGTCCTGATAGACATGGTCGTGTTCGTGGTGTTGGCCTGGGATCGACTCCTATTATTTGCATCATATTCTGAAAATTCCTCTAGCGATTCTGGTGAGGTACATAGGTTGAAGAAGAAATTAGAGTCTTTGGAGCAACAACAGATTGTGAGAGATGCTGAGGTGGAGAGACTCAAGGAATTGATCATTACTCTAATGAGAAAGGTAAATTCTCACCGATAATAGAATATGTTGTGTTTTAAAATATTTTATTACTAAATAAATATTTATTTATATGACTAATTTGATTAATGTATATGAATTGTAGGTTGATGAGCAGCACAATCAACCCGACAATGATCAGTGTCCACAACAACAACCATGATAGATAGCTTTTGTTTTTTGAGTGATAAACATGGATTTATAAGCATCAAACATGGATTTATAAGCATTGACACTTAATTCAATCGACTTATTATTTTGTTGTACTTGTCTCTTAACTAATTTGATTTACTAAGTAATTGTGTTTAATTGACAGGTTGTACAAAAATATGTATTTAATTTACAAATAATTTTAAAATAAAAGAAATTAAAAAATAAATAAATAAATAAATCTTATTAGCGGTGGCCACTACCGTCAGCATTCAAAATTGTATTTATAACTATGGTAAAAAACTAATTAGCGGCGGTTTTTAACCATCACCATAGATCTCACTCATATTTATAGCGACAGTAATACACTATTAGCGGCGCACTTATATCTATAGCGACGGTAATATAATATATTAGCGGCGGTTTTTGACCGTCACTATAGGACTCACTCATATCTATTGCGACGGTAATACTAGCAGCGGTTTTTGACCGCCACTATGGGCTCCATATGGCCCTTAGCTACACTGCCTATAATGGCATTACACGCGGCCATCACTATTAATAATAGTTGCGGTTTTTTGGTATTTGCAGGGTTTTTGAGCCCCGCTAAAAACTTAAAATTTTGTAGTGTGTACATATCAATGGCCATTTGATTTCAATTGCATCAATAAACACGAAGAGATAGGAGGGAAGGAAGAAGATTACAAAAAGAAGCTTGAAGAGGATACTTAATAATGACTCTAAGAAAATAGATATAGTTGTCAATTGTCTCTATGATGCGTCTTCTTAACAACCTTGGGGTCCTATTTGTATAAATGTAGAATACTAAAGAACTATAATATCCTTAAATTTCTATTGATAGCCCCGTTACCATTGACATATATTAGGAATTGGACATACCATGAATATAGCTGTTTAGTCCATGGTTTCAAAACTCGTCTGAGACCAAAATTTAGTATCATGCATGCATGGACAAGATGGACGGACAAGTTAATTTTTTGGATGAGATTATTTTTTTTCATTTTTGAATAAGACATCTTAAATGTATCGGAAAACTTGTTCGAGACGACTCGGTATCTGGAATGGATAAAACGAGATGCGAAACCATGGTTTAATCACCCAAATATGATGTATCTTCCATGAGCGACCCTAAGCATGAATCACTAAACGGGCCTAGTAACACTACATAAACCTTTTATACGAAAGGGTGGACCGGCTCACAACTCCATCTTCTCCCATCCATATCTCAAATGGAACCAGCATTTCTCCCTAAGATAATAAAAGGTCCCCCACTTTGTAGTTTAATATTTCTAAATTCTAAAAAAGGTTTACTTTAGTTGTGTATTATCTGATTAATGGGACCTGCATAATACTTACTAGTACAAAGTTTTTGCCTTTCGGGATCAAAACTAATTATGTGTTATATTGTAATGCCCGGCCCATTTATTATTTAAGAAACATTATTGTTATTCAAACACAATCTATATTATATATATGTAAATAGTGTCACCAATAACTAATTCACAATCGTGACTCTTATAGAAGTTATATAAGAAAAGTGATTTTATAGAAGCACTTAGGATGATGGAAGTGTTGCTTCAAATGAGCCCTTCTTTGATTCCTTAATGAATGATAAAACTCTTAATTTACTTTTGGATGTTATAATATGAGCATAATCATTTTTCTACTATTTTTTTCGGTTTTCTTCCCTATAATTTGCCCCACTTCTCGATCACTATATCTTACTTCGTTTTTCCAGAAATATTTTGGGAGATTTAGACATGACCCTCTATGTTTCGATCAACATTTGAGATACCCATTTGTTTTCAAACTCATTAGAAACCCTTGACCTAGGTTTTGCCTGAGAGACTAACCAAAAAATAATAATTTCTAAATACCCTTATCAAGCTACCTCTTGCTAAAAGCACCTTTATTTTTCTCTTCATCTTCTATGTTAAACTCTAAGGTAAACAATTGAAGGTTGAAAAAGATAGAATCTTAAAGTTGAAGAGGAGGGTAAGAAACTTCACCCTTCGATTGAAGAAGACTGATTTCGGGAAGAAAATCAAGGTTTTCCAGTTAGATTGTTAGAGATTGAAGATGAGAGCATTTAAGTCATTTATGTTAAGTCTCTCAGAGAAAACGTAGGTCAAGGGAGGACATCATTAGTTTGAAAATACATGGAGGGGTTTGCCTGATGTTGGCCAACACATGGTTCATTGGCTCAATGGTGTATACAGTGGACTACTCTATTTAGGAATATACATGGGCTTGGGCTAACAAGATTGACACTCGAGCCCCTTAAGCTTTTGGAATGGGCTAAGAAATTATCAACAGGCCCATGGACTTAGATTGGGATTGTAGAAGCTTCATGGAAAGTAAGAATTGGGCTAAACTTTAACCGAATTGGGCTAAACTTTAACCCCCATGAGCTCTAACTTACATTGCAATATGGTAACCATGGGCCCAATCCCTGTCATAGCCATGCCAGCTCTAATTGGTCTTTTGGCTACTAGGCCATACGGGACATGTTTGATGTGGTATAAATGAAGTAGCAAACATTTGTTAAAAAGAAATATCTAGCCTCAAGATGGGCTTAGGGCATGGGCCAAGATAATCTAAACTTAACTCTGAGAAGGCCCATTTTTTGTCTTTCAAACTCCACCATTTGATTGCTATGATTGCCAGAAAATGGGCCCAATCAATAAATCATAGATTACAAAGAACTCAACTCTAAATTGAAGAATCGTTCCAAATATTAAATAGAAAATCCTTTACCTCCTTAAAAAGCAAAAGGAACTTTTTTTCCATATTTTTTTAAAATAAAAAAGTCAACTAAAAAATATTTTTTTAATAAAAAAATTAATTAAAAAATAACTCCCACGCCTGCACGTCTCTAAATTTACAATTTTTAAGGGTAATTTAGATATGTAACCCGTATTTTGATCAATATTAGAGATACCCATATGTTTTCAAACTAGGTATTTAATATTTTTTTAATAGAGAAATTAATTAAAAATAATTTTAAACTAAAAATTAATTAAAAAATAACTTCCATGCCTCCACCTTTTTGTCTGTATTTTATTAACAACATACACTTTTTTACGATAATTTAGATATGCACCCCCACGTTTTGATCAAATTTTTTAAAATAAAAAATATCTTTAAATCAAAAAATTCATTAAAAAATAGCTTTTATACCTCTACGTCTCAACATTTACAATTTTTTTAAGGGTAATTTAGATATGCAACCCAAATTTTGATAGCCACATGTTTTCAAACTCCGCATTTAATATTTTTTTAATAAAAAAATTAATTAAAAAGTAACTTTTATATCTCCGCGTTTATCAACAAAATTACATTTTTTTAGGGTAAGAGAATGAAGGGTGTAAAAGGGTGGTTGATTGGGTTTTGTGAGGATAAGGAAGATGATGACATGTGTCGAAAGGTATGGGAATGAGTGTTTTGGTATGTTGATTTGAGAGAATAAGTGTTTGATTGGAAATGAAGGGTGTGGGTTTGGTTTGTAAGGATGAGTTTGTAAGGAATGATGAGGGTAGGTTAGAGGGGGGGTATGGGTTGAGATGTGAGTAAATGATGTTTTTAAAGAACGGATGATAGGGGTTGGTAATTGAATAAGGGATGTGAGTTGGCGTGGTGACATGTGTCCCACCTTGATGATAGTTGGGTTGAGAGTTGGGCTTAGGTAGGATAGTTGGGTAGTAGATTGGATAGGTATAATGTTAGGTTGAGGAACGGCTTGGGTAGGATAGTAATAGATGATGGGTTTAGTCCAATGGGCTTAGGTGGTAGGTTGGACTTAGATAGGATAATTGGGTAGTAGGTTGGGGTAGGTTGAGAAGTGTAGAATGATGAGGTGGGTTTGGGTCCATGGGCTACGTGGTAGGTTGGGCTTAGATCATTTATTGAAAGAAAATTATAAGAGGCACTGAATTTTTGAAGGTTTGAGCCTTGGGGCCCATTCCCATTTTTGGGGCATTTTGCATCGAGAGCCTGGTCAAATTTGGGTGTCTATACTTATAAAATCAAATTATGTTCTGGTTAGCTCGTGCAATCAACGATAAAATCCTTTACTCTTAGCTTAGTAAGCTAAACAAGCCTGGCTCTTTAGACGATATGGTAGGAGGTGGATCAATTATGACAAGAATGGACATCTTCTTAATGTAATGTAATAAAAGAGTCTCAGTCCAACTCCCTAAGCTTTCTCCCTTTTCAATAAGACGAACGAGATATGATTTTATTCAGACTAGTAAGGGCTTGGCTTGATTGCATCTTTTATCTTGGTCAGGTCAAAAACAAAGATTGGCAAAGTTTATCATTTTGTAGAGGAAATAAAAAAGAAAATATAGCCCAACAAGTGGTAGATTTCGATGAAGTCTCACTCATAGAGGAAGATTACACACGCTACGACTTACACATTTTATTGGATCTAATAACGCTAAACTTCATTCATTCCTATCAAACTCAACGTCTCTTATATTACATTAACCATCTTCTAGTGCTCTTGGAGGTGTTGCTAGTGACTTAAGCCAATGATCTACTAAATCAACATACAACATGATTGTATCATGAGTTCAAATCTCATTTCATCTATCACGAAAGTGAAACGAGCGAGCAAAATTACGTAAGAGAAAAAATATCTTATTAGAGTCCCTTAGAGGATAGAATAGTGCTAGGCAGTGTTTGTTTGTGTTATTTTTCAGCGCTTATTATTGAAAAAAATTAAATTCAACACTTTTTGTCAAAATAACGCGTTTGTTTATTCTATATTTTCAACACTTATTGTTGAAAATAAGTGAAAAAAATTCAGCACTATTTTGATACTGAAGCGGTAAGTACTTCGCTTTTTTCGATATGGTCAAGTATGCCCTTCGTCTTTTTGAGCATGGACAAGTATGCCCTTAATTATTCTTAAAAGGATATTACCTCTTATATCCCATGGATAAGTATATAAGCACCCCACAAATTAATAAACCCACACCATGGCTAAATTATTTTGTCTTATATGGATTAAAAATTTTGGAATGAGTTGATTTTTGGTGAGGATGATCTCCTCATTAGTATATAAGCACCCCACAAATTAATAAACCCACACCATGGCTAAATTATTTTGTCTTATATGGGTTAAAATTTTTGGAATGAGTTGATTTTTGGTGAGGATGATCTCCTCATTAGTATATAAGCACCCCACAAATTAATAAACTCACACCATGGCTAAATTATTTTGTCTTATATGGGTCAAAAGTTTTGGATTGATTTTTGATGAGGATGATCTCTACAATGAGAAGATCATCCTCACCAAAAATCAGCACATCCTGAAACTTCTAACCCTATCAAAACAAGTTCAAGAATCGTAAATCATCCCTTTTTTTTTTTTTTTTGAAAATTATTTTTGACGAGTTAGAAGTTTCAAAATGGACTGATTTTTGGTGAAGTTGATCTCTAGACCATATAGACCATCCTCACTAAAAATTTGCTATCCAAAAACTTTAACCCATATAAAACAAAACAAAATATTGGCTATAGTGTGAGTTGCCCTTATTAATTCATAGAGTGCTTTTATAATTACACACCTTTCATTTCCATCGAAAATTATTCATCCAAATTAAGTTCTTTTAATGTTGATTTCAAATTTTGGTGACTTGTGTGACATTATTATTTTTAATTTCAAATTTGTGGGTTTTTATAAATAGAAATTATTATTTATAAATTGAAGATTTGAGTATTATTTATTATTTAAAAATGAATTGTATTTTAATTTTATAAGAAATAATATATTTTATGGTATTTGATAAGAAATAGGCATTTGAAACATGCAAACAATGTATAATATGATTGTAAGGGTAACAAAGACAATTTACCAGCTTCAGCAATGTGTAACAAACATGATTCAACATCTAAACAAATAACTTTTTCAGCACTTAAATTTAGAGCTTATAAGTTTCATCGCTTAATGCTATTCAGCACTTATTTTTTTTAATTTAACAAACAGCACCTTAGTTAATAACTAGGGAAGGAGGACCTATTTCTTTTTCTTAATGGCGTCTATAACAAATAACACCTAACTAAGCGAGGGCTAGCTATAGATTGGACGACTCTCGATTCTTGAGCTTCACTCCTTCACTGAGTTAAAAAAAAAAACTAATAGGTAACATTGATGAAAGCATCTCCATCTGATCTTTATATCTTCAAATTTAGTGGGACTTTCGCAAAATCAAACTCTAATAGGTTTTCAAATTTTAAAGTGTTGTGCAAAAGCGTGTTACAAATAAAACGAACTACGAGCAAGAGATTAAAAACAAAATGAAATAGAGACAATAGAAATAGGAGACACAATTCCTGTGGTTTGGCAAGAAACCTATATCCACGGGCAACGATGATCAATCCACTATCCGCAACGAGATTTCTACGAAGTTTGTAAGAAAACCCTAGTCCCCTGTTACACTCATTCTCATCTCTCTCTAGTGACTCTCTTTCTTACGTACAAAAAGTAAACTCTAAGAATACTCTTTATATACTTAGGGTTACAAAGAGGATAAAATGGGTCGAATCAAAACCTAAATCAAATGAGTCCAAAATTTCGGCCAAAAGGTCATTAACAGATCATCAAGAATTCGGGTTGAATCCAAGACAATTCTCCAACATAAAGGCCCACTCTATATCTCTATTTTTTTTACAATAAATATAGAGGGTCTAGGGTAGGGCTCATTTGACCCATTATCTGATCCATTCCGATCCAAAAAAATAGTGTTCGGATCTAAGTTTTTCTATTTTCAAATCAGATTTGGGTTGGAAAGTATAGATCCAACAAATTTTCAAATCGAGTTTGTATCAACCACAACTAATAAAAATCCAATCATATTTTTCTCTTCTTAATCTATTATATACAACAATAACAACAACAAAAAACCTTCTTAGTCTCTCTATTTTTTTTAAAAGAAATTACAAAATCTTTCTCAAAACCCTCTATAGCCATCTCTCTCTCCCTTAACTCAAACATTTTTCTCTCTCTATCTCTCTCACACCCTACTCAAATCCTTGTTCTTCCTCTTTTTAAGAAAGAAAAACTTAAGGAAAGAGTCAAAAATGTCTAAGATGAGAAATTGTTCAATGATGCGAAGAAGTTACCGTGGGGTATATTCATGCTATAATATCACAATCAAAATTTGTCAATGGTTTATTTGGTTAGGGCCATTTTTAGCTTGCTAGCGATTTGCATATGCTTTAAATCATATAAATCAAACACGCATGTTCATAGTTAACGATACAAATGCAAGCAATCGATAAATTAACTTATTAATTATTTTTAATAATAAAAATTAACATCCCATTTAATAAGATTAAGAGTCTAAATTAAATGTCTCTCCAACTACTATAAAATAAATAATTTTAAATAATAAGTAATGAGAACTTAAGAAAATATTAATATACTTACAAGTTCAAGTAACTTCAAACCAAATCAAATTTTTTAATCATAGGTAAAAAAGTTAATATAATTTTTAATAATCATTTAATAGTTCACATGCAATGCGTGGGCATTTAGCTAGTAGTTAAAAGAATGAATATTAATTGAGTGTTGATAATATGACACGGTTTTGACACACGCCTTGAAAACTAATTGAAGTGTTTGCTCACAGCCCAACAAACGTTTGACATGTGGTGCGAATGAAATCAATAATAGAGAGAGCTTCTCTCTCTTTCATGTTGCTCATGTATTTATTTTTTTAGATTTCAAATCTTAAAAAGGCTGTTAGGCTCACATTAATTATAAAATTTACAATCCCACAATACAACCTTCTAAATTTCATGAAAATAGTCATATTAAAAAAAATATTGTTTTTCAAGCTTGATCCAAGGTGTTGAAAATGAATGGTCAGCGAGCACCCAAATTTAAAAATAAAATTCAACAGTAAAAAATAAATATTTTTTTTTATTTTTTTTAAAGTTTATATAATTTTGTTCTCTACAACTCCATTGCATCAAATCATGTTTTTGAATCTCACAAGATGATCAAATAAGAAAGTTCTCCTTTTCAATATGGGCAAGAAGAGAAAAGGGCGTCAGGGCATTAACCAAAAATTGCGTCATATTATAAAAATTCATATTAATTTAAGAAGGTGATTGGAGCTCAATTGGAGTTGGAAACTTCCCCTTAAAAATTGCAAAAGATGCTTATTTTTAAAGAGCTGTTATTAGCACCCAAAAATTTACTTATTAGATCCCAATTTCTTAAATTATTTATCATAAGCCAATTAAAAATTAAAAGACACTCTTCAAACATTATAAAGATTTGACTCAAATTATAATTTCAACCACACACAACATTTTAACACTCGTTCAAAGAACTTCAGTAAATGTTTATAATTATGATTAGACTCATCATAAGCCAATTAAAGATTAAAAGACACTCTTCAAACATTATAAAGATTTGACTCAAATTCTAATTTCAATTGCACACAATATTTTAATACTCGGGCAAATAATTTCAATAAATATTTACAATTATGATTAGATTCAGATAAAATTTTATAGGCAAAAAAATAAATTTCTATAAGCACCCCAATTTTTACTTATCCTCAATCATTTACTTATTTTATTTATTTTTAATTGGGATAGATCTCCAAAGAAATTCTTTGTAAGAATGCCAATATGGACAGGTGTATGTAAGGTGGTAGGGGGTGATCTCTCCAATTAACTCATCATAAATAAAGTCTGATTTTGCTGCAACGATAAGAATCCATCATGAAAATGGTAAACCTCGGTTCTCTGCACCTGCAGCCTACGTAAATGGAAAAAAAGGATTCCGTACAACCACACATATATAGTGATGCAGCGTTCTACGATTACGTTGGTTCGTGTGGTCCCACGAATGTTTACGGCACTGCTGGTGTTGCATCATTTCGAGACAAAGAGAGATTACAAAAGTCTCTTTTACATTTCTGAAAATGACATATGATATCCTCATCGAGAGACTCTCTCTCTCTCTCTTATAGGTTTGTTCTCTCTACGAGGCTTCCCTTGATCAGTTGTCGCTCTCTTTGTTCTCACTGCATCATAAAGGCTATAATCGTCATTTCATTGAAATAGACGCATTGTTTAGTGCATCTCACTTGAAATGTAAATTTAGAAGAGAACGGTATCTTTTGTCCTTGAACCCGTGGTCACAGAATTCTCTGATTTTTTTTTTTTTTTTTCAAAAAATTGTAAAACTCCCCAGATAAAGAAAGGACTAACCGTTTTAATCAATTTATTGCAAAATGTAGTAACATGTTTTACCTTTCAACCTTATAATTTCATTTTCTTCATAGTTAAAATTTCAAGAACAAGAGGGGTTCTCTAGGGTTTGAAAATGATGAGAAACTCAAAAATATCATTATTATATTTTCCTAAAAAAAATTAATGTTTTTTTTTTAATTATCCAAATTAAGGGAATTGAGACCCGTGGAATGATTACTTCAATACTATGAATACAAATTTGCTGATAAGGAATTTCTATGCTAAGTTGATAAAACAATGGCAGGAGAGTTGGAAAAGCAAACATGATTGATTGGTTGAGAGAAAATTTAGGAGTAGTTAGGAGTTCGGATTGGTTCATCAACTTAGCACATAAATTTTAAAAGAGTCAGAATCCAATATGGTATCTCGTTCCTATACATAGAAACGGTTCTACGTGACACACTTTGATTGGAGAATAAACACATAGGGTTGCGTGCATGACTTAGTTAGGAGCCTGAAGTGTCTTAAACTCCAACTAAATCATGCCAGGTAAAAATCGTTTCTATTTTATAACACATATTGGATCATGAGTCATCTCAAAATAGCAAATCTGTGTTGGCACCTCAGAGTTAGGTAGTTACCTTATTCCCTACCCTTTCTTAAGCCATGTGGGTGTGGCCCATCGTATATGTCCATTGAGCCATAATAAAACCAAATATCAGAAATAAAACTCATCCTAGACAACAAAAAAATTGAGATTAGCTTATAGAGAAAAATCCGAAAATGTATGAAATGATAAATAACCATTACAAAGAAAATTATAAAATGTACCTTTTAAAAGGCTAAAATGAGGTAGGAAGAAGATTTGATTTGT
The DNA here is from genome assembly GCF_017979445.1 of Akebia trifoliata. Taxonomy (NCBI): domain Eukaryota; kingdom Viridiplantae; phylum Streptophyta; class Magnoliopsida; order Ranunculales; family Lardizabalaceae; genus Akebia; species Akebia trifoliata. The sequence continues at coordinate 6,261,311 of NC_141386.1, read as the reverse complement.
AGAAACATTAAAGATTTCTGAATTTGAAGCAGATCAAAACTCCATCGATGAAGTGAAAAGAGCTAGGTGTTCTTCGATTTGAGCTAGCTCTGGTTTGATCGATCGAGGTTCTCGAATGCCTCTCTAATATCTGGTTTGATCGGTGTTCGATGTTCTCTAATGCCTCTCGAATGCTCAAACCATTGTGAGTGTAGATCGAAGAGGGAGATTTAGAAGAAATTCAGAGTCGAAAGGGATTTGTGAAGAGAAGAGGGAGATTGAAGAGGAAGGCTGAGAAGAAATTCGTTATTTTCAGAAAATTGAAACAGTTTTAATTTTAAGTTATTTATTGGTATAAAAAAAAAACCGGTGGTTCATTGGACTGGGGCTGTCGATTTATTTTGTTGGGCTTAATTATGATTTTTGGGCCTGCGAATATAAGCATGAGATTTGGGCCATCGAAATTAATGTTAAATAAGCACAGAGTTTGGGCTTTTTTAACGTAGTGGCCGTGCGTATCACATGAGCAAAAATGATTGGTTAGTGGGGAGAAAATTTCGAAAGACACCGTTCCATTGGTTCACATAGAGCACCATGTCATTATTTCATCTCCTTAGCACATTAATTTCTAAATACCATTGGTTCATCAACTTAGCACATAAATTTTAAAAGAGTCGTAATCCAATATGGTATCCTGTTCCTATATATAGAAACGATTCTATGTGGCACACTTTGATTGGAGAATAAACACATAGGACTGCGTGCATGACTTAGTTAGGAGCCTGAAGTGTCTTAACCTCCAACTAAATAATGCCCGGGAAAAACCGTTTCTATTTTATAACACCATATTGGATCATGAGTCATCTCAAAATAGCAAATCAGTGTTGGCACCTCGGAGTTAGGTAGTTACCTTATTCCCTACCCTTTCTTAAGCCATGCGGGTGTGGCCCGATAGTATATGTCCATTGAGCCATAATAAAATCAAATATCAGAAATAAAACTCATCCTAGACACAAAAAAAAATTTGAGATTAGTTTATAGAGAAAAATCCGAAAATGTATGAAATGATAAATAACCATTTTCGAAAGTAAAATATTTTCCTTAAGGTGTGAATTTTTTTTATTTTTTTCTAAAACAATAATAATTTTTCCTACTATAGTTCGAGTAACATTTTTAAAAAATTGATTTATAAAATGGTAAATCTTTTTCCCACTTTAAGTAAAATGTTTTAAAATTAGAAATTAGAATTTACCATTTTTTAATTTAAAATGAATAGAGTACTGAAATGGGAATATCAATATTTATAGAACATGTTTTTGTTAAGAAATGGAGATTTTGAGTTGGAAATATGTATCTAAAACCTTTTACCACCATTTTTGTCTGAAATAATAGTTTTTAAGCTTAATTTTAAAAGATTATTTCAAGATTTTAATGGAAATAAGTTAATAACGAAATTAATGAAAGACATGGATATTATTTAAAGAAAATCCTAAATAATGATTTGATTCAATAAAGAATCTTAATTGATGACAAATCCAAAGGGTGAGCCCAACAAAATCTTATCTGAAATCATTTCAAATCTATTGGTGTTTTAACCATTTTAGTATTATAAAAGTATTTCATACATTTTCTCATAAATTAGTTCAAGCCTTCTCTTGTCCACCCATGGATCTGTGGGGTATTGCGTGAATCCCGGGGATTTGGGTAAGATATGCCACTTCTAGTCGGGCACTTGAGCCCACAGTCCAACATACAAACAAACAAAAGACAAATAAAAAAAATGTTTTGCATAAATGTTTAAGAGTAGGAAGCCAGTCAGGTGTCGCCCCATTTTATGCCACACGGCATTTTAGGGGACGGTGGGAAGCGAATCCTATGTAGCACACATGAAATGGTTGGAAGAATGCCACATCAACGATAAAATTATATCTCACACTTAAAGTTTGGGGAGTTTAGTAACCGTTCATTTTTAAAGACATGGATCTATCAAAAATCATGTTTTTTCAGTAGTGATAATCTGACTACCTCACGTGACACACTCAATTAACTATTTTGACGTGACTAGTTCGAAAGCCGTAGATCTATATGTCTCGAGATACATATTTTTATGAGAAAGTGTAATTTTGTATCTCGAGAACTACAGATCCACAGTTCCCAAATTTGTCACGTCGTGAGAGTCAATTGAGTGTGCGACGTGGGATAATCATATTATCATGATTCTATTTATTTTTATTTTTTTTAATTAGATCTAAGTCATGATCACAAGAGGTTGAAACGTTAATTTTTTTTTTAAATATCTCTTTCTCCTCCTTTGAAAGTGTGCTACAGAGGATTTGCTTCCCCCACTGACCGTATGGATATGTGGTCCATCCCTTGGTGAACCTACAAACCAAAAAGCAATGTATTTGACAACTTGAATCAACTAAACCGAATCTCTTGAAAAGGAATTTAAATCCAACGATTATAGATTATTTTTAAGACAATGCTATAATCAATGGATACACATTACCAATCAAACTGATCTTTTGTGTATAGATTCACCAAGAGATGGACCACGTATCAATATGATTAGAAACAGGACACCTCACCGGATCCCTACTCAATTTTTAAATCCACCTTTGTCTTTTCTCTGGTAACAAAAACTAACTTAACTTTTGATCAAGTGTCGGACTAACCTTACTAAGTTAGTAACGTTTTCACCCTTACTATGGTGGGTGCTTGGGCTCACTTTGTGGCATCTACAAATATGATCCGATGCTTCTGGGTTGTAAATGATGAAATTCTATGAACTTTGAAAAAAATTTATTTTTCAATATTTAATTTTAATTTTAAAATTTGAGAATTAGGTGGAAGTTCAATAATCGATCATTTTCAAAATCATGGATCAAACCTTAAAAAAATTGTTTTATGAAAAAAAAAAAAATTAGATAAAATTTAAAGGCTATAGTGTCAGATTGTTGATGTGAAAATACATTTAAGCAAAATGCCCCTTACTAAAACTTAAAATCTTACCATGTTAGTAAGAAAATTCTCAAGCAATCAAATTTTAGTAAAACCTTAAAAAGCTTTTTATTACATTCGAAAAACCGAGACGGTTCTCTGCCCTTCTAGTCTGCGGATACTGAGAAGTCTACAGATACGACTAAAATGTGAGATTACAGAAGTCTTCTATAGTTTTCTGAAAATGACACATGATATCCTCTCCATCATCGAAAGGAACACAACACATTCTCTCTCTCTCTCTCTCTCTCTCTCTCTCTCTCTCAAAACCAAAGACAATAAAGGCTCTCCTACAAATAGGACTGTTAGGTTTGTTCTCTCTGTATATCTCTCTCCAGCTCCCGATACTCTCACCTCTTCAATTGTCTCTCTTCCGTTCTCTCTGCATGATAAAGGTTATAATCGTCATTTCACTGAAACAGACCTATCATCTCGTAAGATAAAGCTTCTATTATTTTGTCCTCTTTTAATGGTAAAAAAGGATAAAATTACTTTTATTAATTTAATGGACTAGACAAATGAAGTTCAAACAATGGAAATTTTTTTACCTTATTGATCCTAACGATGAAACTCAAATGAAGCGAATTGATTCAATAAAAGTCAAAGTTTTATATATAATAGAAATACCTAATACTTGGGATCCCCTTATTAGAGTTGAAGCATTGTAATAAGGTGTAATATATGACACACCAAATCATTTTTATAGAGATTAAGAAATTTTTCATATTATATTAGAATCCTTATAATAAGGAATCTAGTTAGATCTATTAGATTTGTTGTTAGATTTGTTCCTCTATATAAATTCTATTAGGGTTGATTGTAATTCATTGAAAATCTAAAAGCGAACCAATCAAATTTTGTTCTTCTTTACTTCTCTGGGGTTAATGGGTAGAAGAGAAAAGACGATAAAATTGGAAGGGTATTAATAAAAAAAGAGAAAAAATAATAGGGAAAATTATCAAAATAAGGTTGATTTTCTAATTATTTATTAAAAAGATAGTATTTAAAAAAAAAATTACGAAGGTCTATTTTTCAAACGTTGGATTGTCCTCACCACAAGCCAAATATCTCATGTTTTCATATATTTTGAAATGCCAAAAATGCCCATACATAACTGAACCGATGCATCCAATGTGTATTAGGATAGAAATTAGCCATACTCACTTAGAAAGATTTAAAATCTCACAAAGGGTCGTTGAGCTCACCTTGTGGCATAAAAAATATGAACTGATCCCACAGAAATGGAATTCTATGAACTTAAAACAAATTATTTTTCACCATTAAATTTTAATTTTAAATGGGGGAGTTCGATAACCATCTATTTTCAAAACCTTCGATTAAGCCTAAAAAAAAATTATTTTTTTGAGTTTTCTATATTTGAATTTGAGTTTTTCCATGAAATCTAGAGGTTTGTGGTGTTGGATTGCTAATAATTAGGCAATCCATTTGAGCTTAATGACCTTTAGTAAGATTTGAAAGTTTACAAAGATAGGAAGGAAAGCGTCTCTTAATAAAATAATATTTTAGATAAATATGGGAATATGAAAGCATAAAATGCCGAACTATTTAGTAATTTTCCAAAAACGTTGGATAGTACAATGTTCAATCATTTATTGTAATTTTCTAAAAATTATTATCTTTTTGTAATTAATTAAAATATAAATCCTTTTTTTTCATAATTTTTCAAAAATAAAATATTAAACTGAAAGGGAATTTGTGGAAGGGGATAGAAAAGAAAAGAGAATAAAGTTGGAGGGGCATTGTTGTGATTTAGTATATGGATATATTTTATTTTGATAACTTCCTTGGCGACCATTTGTCTTGTATGGGTTAGAAGTTTTGAAATGAACTAATTTTTTTTAAAGATGATGATCTCTAAGGCGAAGAGATCATCCTCACAAAAACAAAGGAAAAAAATCGGCCTATTTTAAAATTTACAACACATACATGAAAAAAATTATCAAAGGAAATTATCAAAATAAGGTTGTCTCCTAATTCTAACCATATATATATATATATGGGTCCCGTTCGGCACCCAACCATTTACCCAACAATTTGTCCAACATGTTTTGTCCTACCTGGGTTAGAAGTTTTGGAATAGGTTGATTTTTGATGAGGATGATCTCTATGGTGAGGGGATCATCCTCACCAAAAATTAGCCCATTGCAAAACTTCTAGTCCGATCACAAATGGTTTACAAGAAATAGACGATCCATGATTTTTCAAATTGTAAACATGGGGTTAGAAGTTTTGGAATGGACTGATTTTTGGTGAAGATGATCTTCTAACCGTAGAGATCATCATCACCAATCAGCCTATTCCAAAACTTCTAACCCATGTAAGACAAAACATACTGGACAAATTGTTGGGTAAATGATTGGGTGTTGAACATATATATATATAAGAGATGACCCCATCTATCAAATCATTGTAATCTATTAGGGGTAAGGGGTATTTGTTTATGAGGTTTGTCTCTAGCTCATTAAAATTGAGGCGAGACCATTGAAGGTGATTTTTGTACAAACTTGCATTTCGAAAATGCAGATTATATGTTTTTGTAGATGGTAATATTGGCATTGCCAACTAGAACTAGATAATTTAGCAAAGATGATGTAGGCATTGCCAATTATTTCTAGGAGAACTTATAATGGGTACAAGTCATGCACGACCTCTCTTGATGAGGTATGATTAGAAAGTAGTGTACCTAGGATGGATACCTAAGGATGAAGAAGTTAGACTAATTGACACAACTGGCTCAAGTATAGTATTTGACTTGCCATGAACAAGTGTTGACACTAAACAACATCAAATGAACTACTGGTGAGCCTAATAATTCAAGGGGGGCCTTTAGAAAACTCTCACCTACCACAACAAACAACAAGGGAAGGGTATAAGACAATTACTTAAGTTACCTCTTGTCCCCTATAAATAGAGGCCCATGCCATTTAGGTGTGAGAAAATTAGGTATAGGTGTATTCTTAGGTAGTCAAACTTTAGAAACTCTAATAAGATTTATATATAAAATAAATCCTATAGAAAAATAACTTCTATCCATAATAAATCTAATGGAATCCTATCTTTCACAAGTAATAATTAAATATAGTCCAATAAGATACAGTGTAGCATAATACACCTCATTGATTCATAACCTAATACTTTAACACCCTACCTCAAACTCACAAGTAATAATTAAATATAATCCGATAAGATACAGTGTAGCATAATACACCTCATTGCTTCATAACCTAATACTTTAACACCCTACCTCAAACTCATGGTGATTGGGATTAAATTAGATTTATTAGGGATAGAACTTCTTTTGGATAGGATTTTTTTTTATAAATCTTATTAGGGTTCTTTTAATTGGCCATCTAAGAATAAGTTGTATGTGATATAGTGTAGCACAATATACCTTATTATAATTAATGTTTCAAAACCTAATACTCTAATACACTTCCTCAAACTCATGGTGATTAAAGATCAATAAGAGTCTCCACACATGCCAATTTCAATTTATATGTTGCTGAATCTTTGAAGGCCTCCATCTTGTAGGTGAGAGTTGTGAGTAGAAAAAGCAAGTAATTCAACTCAAATGGGCCTCAGTGGGACATGATCAATTTAGGTTAGTCCTAAAATTAATGGATTCTAATAAAAATGAGATTGGACCTCTATGGGAAAAGATGAGTTTGATAAAAAAGGATTCAAAGGTTCAAAAATAAATAAAGAGCTTGATCACTAGGACTAGAGGCTCATTGGGCATCATTATAGATTTAGAGGCTCCTTGGCCAAGGTATGATTGGACATTCAACAATTAGGTTTGGACCAAGTAGGACTTCTTTTGTGCCTAAAGTTAGATTTCAGAGCCAAAAACATAGTCAAAGAGTTTTGTCCTATATTGTTAAAAGTTACATAATGGTCGGATTTTTTGTAAAAATGATCTCTATGGTGAGGAGAACATCCTCACAAAAAATCACACAATTCTTAAACTTCTAACCGTAGTTTATAAGTTAAAGAATTGTGGAGCACCATTTTCTAAACCATATTTAAATTAAAGTTTTCGAAATACATTTGATTTTTTGTAATGATGATTTCTATGGTGATGAGAAAATCAACCCATTCTGAAACTTCTAACTCCATCAAAAGTGGTTTAGAATAGTGGAATATTGTCAAAATTTCACGTTAGGATTATGTGTTTTTTTTAATAAATCATTCTTAGGAGTCAACTGATCTCAACCCATATATATATATGGAAAACAATAAAATGGGTAAAATGAGTAAAAGAAGAAATATAGTAAAGTTAGAAAGGATGAAGAGGAAAGGCAAAAAAGTAGATCCCTCAAAAGTTGTAGTTAGATATATGATTCATTCTTAAGTGATCAATTACATGAACCTAATAAGATTTTAAAAATAGTTCCTACTTCCTACCAGAGATAAATTATGTTTGTAATAAATTTAAGGGTAAATTACACTTTGACCCCCTATGGTTTGACAAAATTCCATTATGATCCCCTGATATTTTATCAATTGCAATGACCTCCCCTTTGACAATTGGTGTTAAAATTTTGATGTTATTTTACTATTTTACCCTCTCATTTTATCTTTTATATACAAAAAAAAAAAAAAAAAAATTTAAAACTATATAAATGTGCATTCACAAGTAAACCTATTTTTTCACCGAAATACTATTTTTATAAAAAGAATACATTTTGAAAAACTAAAATGATCTTTATAAATAATTTTTTTTATCATATTTTAACTGTTTAGTTGACATGAAATAAACGAAAGGGGTAAATGAACCCTTCAGATAACTATAAGGGAGGTAAATGTAGTTATTTAAACTACACTTGTGCTTTTGCAATCCACGTGCTTGTCGAAGTGCTTGAATCCAAGTCGTACAAATCTTTTAGTTCTAGACTTAACTTCTTATTCCTATCTTTATGAAATGGCTAGGGTTCTAGTGATTGATGGATATCACTATTTTAGAATTCTCTTCTTTATGTGCGTTTTCTACTCTCTATTATGAGAGTTGTTGATCATCTTTTATAGATAAAGATTGAGAACCTAGTATTCTTTTTTTAGTAAGATTCTTATTCATCAAGATTTCCTACTAACCTTAAAAGAATACTTTCTAATTCCAACGATATTGGGTTTCTTTTCAATATTGATATTTATTATCATTATACAATTCTTGTGCAATTAAAACATCAAACTGTGAGGTCAATGAGCCATACGATTTATTTAATTTTAACGTTCTCCCACTTGGCCCATTTGACCAATTGTGCAAAAGTGAATTTTTAAAACTATTTGAAAAGACTCAATTTAGGATTTTATAAACAAAACATTTTTATACGCAATCACGAATTAAAAGAACTTGTCAGTATGCCAAATATTAAATTACATTATATAATGTCATATTTCAATTAGATATTAATGTGAGTCATGGTGGTTGTATGTCATCTATGTCACACTTCTTTCCATATACCACGTTATCAATACATTTTCTTATATAATTTTTAATTGTATCACTGTCATTTGTCTTGTCAAGACATTTCTTGTATTATTTAAATCCAAATAAAATATACATAATATAAATGAAAACAGGAAATAAGTAAAAACAAACTTTATTTATTACTAATGTTAATGTCAATTACATAAGTACTTTAGAATAATTTATTCCAAATACATAAAAGAATTTCTCAAAATACCCATCCTAATAACATATTCTTTGTAAGTCTTTGGTGATAATCTATTTGTTAATGAATCGGTTATCATTTGAGTGGTACTAATGTTCTCTACTAACACTAACTGTTTCTGAACTCTTTCTCTAATCATCAAATACTTGACCTCCATGTGTTTTGCATTATTCGAGTACTTTCCATTCTTATAAAAGAATACAACTGCAGTATTATCACAATATATCTTCAGTGGCCTGACTATAGAATGGACAACTCCAAGTCCTAAGATAAAATTTTGCAACCATAGAGCATGACTTGTGGCCTCAAAGCAGGTCACGAATTTAGCCTCCATTGTAGATGAAGCAATAATGTTCTAAATCACGTTCCTCCACAAGATGGTTTCTCTTATTAATAGAAATACAAAATCTGATGTAGACTTTTTACTATTAGAACATCCAGTAAAATCTAAATCCGAGTACTTGATCACTTCTAGATGATCTAATCTCTTATAAGTGAGCATACAGTCATTTGTCCCTTGTATATACCTCATAACCTTTTTTGAAACTTTTCAATGATCTATTATTAGGTTATTTTGATATCTGTCTAGCATTCCAACTACAAAATTAATATTCAGTTTGGTACATGTTTGAGCGTACATCAAACTCCCACTAGCTGAAGCGTATGGAATATTTTTTATTGGTTCCCTTTCTAAATCATTCTGCAGACATTGGATCAAGCTGAACTCGTCTCCTTTCTTGATAGGCATGTCACTAATAGAATAAGATTACATATTATATCTCTCTAAAATTCTATTAATATAACATTTCTAAGATAACCCTAATAATACTTGAGATCGATTCCTAAGGATTTCTGTGCCAATGACATATGTTGCCTTACCAGTATCAACCATCTTAAAGTTCTTAGCGAGATAATTCTTAGTTTCGTACAACACGCCAAAATCACTACTAGCTAATAGAATATCATCTACATACACGAACAACATAATAAATTTGCTCTCATTGATCTTCAGATATATACACTGGTCAACAGTGTTTTCCTTAAATCCAAAGGGGATAATGGTATCATTAAACTTTAGATATTATTGTCTTGAAACTTGTTTGACCCTATAAATAGATTTCTTAAGTTTGTAGGTTAAATTTTTCTTTTTCTTTTCTGTGAATTTCTTTGATTGCTTCATGTAGATTTTTTCATCCAAACTTTCATTCAAGAAAATTATTTTCACATCCATCTGATATAACACCAAATCATAACGAGACATCAATGCCATAATGATTTTAAGTGAGTTTTTCTTTGAAACTAGAGATAAGTCTCAGTGTAATCGATACCTTTCTTTTGAATAAAACCTTTGGTTACAAGTTTGGTTTTAAATTATTTGACATTGTCTTTTGTGTCATGTTTGATGTTGAAGATCCATTTACAGCTGACTTTCTTACTTTTAAGAGGTAATTCGACAAAATCCCAAATACGGTTCAAGTCCATAGATTTTAACTCTTCTTTCATAACATTTATCCACTTGGTAAAAGCATTACTTCTCATTGATTTTGAAAACGTAATCGAATATTTATTTATCCCAATTTCAATATCAAATTCTTATAGATACACTACATAATAATCTGAAATGATAGGTCTTTTAATTTTAATATATCTTTCCAAAATTACCAGTGGTGAATTTTCAAATATCTTCTTTTTATCGGTCGCGTTGGTCCTTTTATTTAACCGATAAAAAAAAACTTGCTCTAACTGTTGTTCGTTCTCCTCAAGTTATTGAACATCTTGAGAATAATAATCTATTGAAGATTAAAATGTGGTAGGATATCCACTCTTATTTCTTTGAAAGTTATTTTGCGTGATTCTACATTCCCACTAATCTCATCATTTTCTAGGAATCTAGCGTTTTCAATTTCAACTATTCTCGTACTATGGTTAGGGCAATAGAATTTATATCCTTTAGACTTTTCTAAATAACCAATGAAATATCCCGAAATGGTCTTAGAATCTAATATCATTTCCTATGGGTTGTAAATCATTACTTTCGTTGGACAGTCCTAAATATGTGAGTGTCTTAAACTAGGTTTTCTACCTATCCACAACTTGAATAGAGTCTTAGGTACAGCCTTACTAAGAATCTTGTTTAAAATGTATATTGTGGTCTTTAATGCTTCTCTTCACAAGAATTCTAGAATTATTGAGTGACTCAACATACTCTTAACCATATTCATAAGTGTACGATTACACCTTGCAGTTACACCATTCTTTTGAGGAGTTCTAGGCATTGTATATTGTACATAAATACATAATTTTTCTAAGAGTTTGGTAAAAGGGCTAGGATTCTGACCCAATTCATTAAATCTACTATAGTATTCACCTCATTTATCTGACCTAACTATTTTAACCATCCTATCTGTCTTTCTTTCTATCTCAATTATGAATATCTGGAAAATATCTACAGATTGAGATTTTTTATAAATCAGATAGGCATATTCAAACTAAAGAGATCGTTTATAAAGGTGATGAAGTATTTTTCTCCATTTAAATATGCAGTGAAAAAAGGTCAATAAATGTCAATGCATATGATCTCAAGAAGTTATTTTCTTTTTATAACTCCTATGCACTGTCAGTCGGAGGTAGGGATGTCTTGATGTTGTTAACGGTCGTCATCCTTATAAACATCAAATTAAGCATATTTGATATTTTCCTAACGAAAAGCAAGTTTTCTTGCTTTACCGTATAACTTTTAGTGAGGTCCGCAAGTTTTGTAGAAATGAGCGCTAGGTCAAGATCCTAAAAACCTAGAGTGAATTAGATGTGCGCATATCATTTCAAAAAATTGAATTCAATAAGGATTGTAACGATAAATACATAAGAGAGCAATGAATCAAGATTTGAAATAAAATAAGGATAATGCTCTAATAAGTGTTTTGAGTTTTATTTGAAAACGATAAACTCATTAATATCACCTAAATTTATCATTTGGGTTTAACTAGATTTATTTATTATTCGTTCATTTTAGGATAATGATTAATTTATTTATCCTATAAGGCTAACATAATTTATATAATTTATTTAGTCAGTTTTGTTATTTTTAAGTATTTAATCGAAATTCTCTTAAATTCATGTAAATTATATTATCTTACCCAGATTTCAATTAGTTAAGTGAAATTCTCCTTTAAACGAATCACATTTACCTAATTAAGTATGTAATTGTAAATATTATTGCTCTTTAATATTACCTCGATAACCAAATTTAATAAAATTAGATATTCCATAAATTTTACTAATTCAGATTACTTTGGTGACGACAAAATTAATAGAATTTATGTACATCTAAATTGTTCAATAATATTTACTAGATCTTTGAATTATTTTTAAAAGTTTGAATAAAATAACATTGCACAAAACTTTTATCATGGAAACTTATTTAAAAGAACATAAACGTAACATATTATCTATTATGCATGATTTCAAAATAAAATTTAAATCTAATAGTATAAATTATAAACCATAAAATCTTTAATCAATATTATGGATCCAAAAACCTAAAATTTTAGATAAATGTTAAAATCGAAAATCGAAAATCAATATTATGAATTCAAGATCGAAAATTGAGATCAATACATAAATTGAAAATCTGATATCACTACATGAATGCAAAATGAAAATCTGATCAATGTATAAACCAAAAATTTAAGATTAATACATGAACTCAAATCGAAAGTCTGAGATCAATACATAAACCAAAAATTTGAGATCAATACATGAACTCAAAACGAAAATCTGGTATCAATACATAAACTGAAAATCTGATATCAATATATAAACCAAAAATCTAAAATCAATTACATGAACTCAAAACGAAAATTTAACCAATGTTCAAATTGAAAATCTGAGATTAATACATAAACTCAAAACGAAAATCTGATCAATGTATAAACCAAAACTTTGAAATTAATATATAAATAAAAATTTTGAGATCACTTACATGAATTCAAAAACAAAAATCCGATCAATGTATAAATCGAAAATTTGAGATTAATACATAAACTCAAAACAAAAATTTGATCAATGTTCAAATCGAAAATTTGAAATTAATACATAAATCGAAAATCTGAGATCAATTACATGAAGCCAAAACAAAAATCTGATGAATGTTCAAATAAAAAATCTAAGATTAATACATAAACTCAAAATGAAAATATGATCAATGTATAAAACGAAAATTTAATCAATGTTCAAATAAAAAATCTAAGATTAATATATAAACTCAAAATGAAAATCTTTAATACATGAACTGAAAGACTGAGATCAATATTGGAACCGAAATACGAAAATTTTTAATCAATATTGAAATCGAAATTCAATTAAAAACAATCATGGTTATATATATTAGATAATCAAAGAGAAAAATTGGAAAAAGAATTTTAAGTCATGGAAATCATCATGCATGAATAATCTAAAACCAAGATATGGAGATTCAAGAAATCTAAGGCTTTGATACCACAGGTAAGATTTCACATATATAAATATTTAACTTAACTTTTAAACTATGATTCCCAATAAGATCGAAATCAATCACATATTTCAAGAATGTTATTCATGTAAATTATATTAAGTTAGGGCACATACCTTGTGCCATAATAAAATTGTTGATTCAAGAATCGTTGGAGGTGTGCCTTTGCAATCCACATGTTTTTCAAAGTGCTCGAACCTCAATCGTACAAATCTTTTAATTCTAAACTCACATTTTCCCTCCTCTCTATATGAAATGGCTAGGGTTCTAGTAATTAATGGATATCACTATTTCAAAACTTTCTTCCTTGTGTGCGCTTTCCACTCTCTATTATGAGGTTGCCGATCATCTTTTATAGATGGGGATTGAGGGCCTAGAGTTCTTCTTTAGTAAGATTTTTATCCATCAAGATTTCTTACTAACTTTAAAAAAATACTTTCTAATTCCAACGATATTGAATTTTCTTTCAATATTAATATCATTATCATTATAAAATCTTTATGCAATTAAATCATCAAACCGTGAGGTCCATAGGTCACACAATTTATTTAATTATAATAATAGAATAATTTAGGTGAGGTTCAAAATCTCTCTAAGTGAATCACTAAGACACATGAGCAAAGTCATTATCCATCCCATCCACCTCAATTAAACATAAGAACAGTTATTTCATTTAATAAGTATTTTCTTTTCTTTATAAAAAAAAAAAAAAAAAAAACCTTTGAACCTTTTATCCCAAAATTAGAATGAATGATGTTCCTCAAATCAATTCTATTGCATGAAATGTATCATCGAGATTTACTTTAGGGAGTGGAGAAATTTTACAATAATTGCCAACGAAAGTAACTCTCCTCCTTTATCCGAGTTTGGGAACCTATAGGATAAAAGAAATACCACGTAGGCAAGTCTAAAATGGAAATATATATATATATATATATATATATACATATTTAAAGGACTTTAACATAGGGATTTATTTCTTAATAGTCTCTAAGTTTTAAGTGGTAACTTGATAGGACATTTAGTAAACATTTTTATTTCTTAATGGTCCCTCAATATTGGCAAACTCACCGTTTTTTTATTTACTGTCGAATTCACCACTTTTTATTTATTGTCAAACTCGACGCTTTTTAATTTAGTGTCGAGTTCACAATTTTTACTGTTGAACTCACCACTATTTATTGTCTATTTAGATGTTAAAAATCAAAAAAATTTGGAGGAAAATGATGAGTTCGAAAATATTAGGACATTCAATCATGAGAAATGTGGGGGATGAGGTCCATGAACTGTTAAGAAAATAAAAGTTTATTAAATTGACTATTAAGAGACCGCCCAAAACTTAAGGATTATTTTAAAAAAAATCCCTCCGCCAAGGCCCTTTAAGTAATTTTAAAAACAAATTAACTTAAGACAGTATCACATTTGTAAGAGGGTTGTATTGGACCAGCAATATAAAACTATTTGCCAAACAGTGTTTGAATAAACCCCGTTTGTTTTTAAGTCACATTGGATGTTTGTACCAGATAATTAGTTTATTAGAGTGAATAATTGAAGACAAAAAAGAGAGATCACCTAACACAAATAAAATTATAGAAATATTAAATAATTCTTAACACAAAAATTTAAAAACAAATTCTTTTACCTTATCTTCATGACAATGAGACAAAGAGAATTAACAACTATTTGGCCTACTACTTCTAGTTGTGATTTTAATCACCAAAATCATCCTAATTAATTATTTCAAGCCGTTTGATCCAAAAATTGGAGTCTACCCACGCCCATATTTATAAAGCTCGTGATAGAATTGCTCAAATCGAACGGCTTGAAATCATCAATCAAGCTGATTGTTGGTGTTTTAATTTATGGGTGTAGATGGGAAATAGAGAAAATTTCAAAAACATGCCCAACTTTAGTTAAAATTTCCGTTTGCTGATAAAAATATAGTGAAATTGTTGATATTTATTTGAAAAGTGACAATCTTGCTAAAAAACATATTTTAAAATTAAAATGACCAATGGACTGGAATTGGAATTTTCTCATATTTAGTGCACGAAATGGTAATTTAGCCAATCAAATAACCCATTTACCCAAATAGAACCAATCCAAAACCGACCCATTGACAATATCCAATGGGTGCAGTGGGGGCCCTAATTGTCATCGTTTAGTGGGTCCAAAGATTGTACCATGTGTATAAAAAAGAAGACAGGGAATCAAATTGGAACCCACTCCCTGGATTACAGGATCTCTACTCTTGGGTTCAATTTAAGTGAGAAGAATTCAAAAGTCTAACCAAACAAGGAATCAAAGTTGGACAAATTTTGTCATTTTTCTCTGAATCAAATTGTCGCTTATATCCTCTTCTTTCGATCCATCCATCAAAACCCATCTCAAAACAAAGATCCAACAACTTTTGTCCTTCTTTCCTCAACTATCTTTCTCAAAACTGAGACAAAATCTCATTTGCAGAAGAAGAGCAGAAACAAAGTAAGAGAACTCCTTCTCCTCCTACATCTATTGATAAATAAAGAGAGCTGTTATTGGCACCCCAATTTCTTAAATTATTTATCACATCTTAATTAAAGATTAAAACACACCATTCAAACATTATAAAATGTTGGTTCAAATAATCAATTAAACATTACAAAGCATTATAACACATTCTAACAACTTCAGATTTTAAATATAAATTGGAGTGCCAATAGCACAGTTTCTATTGGCACCCCAACTCTTACTTATTCTTAGTCACTCACTTTTTTTTTACTTTAATTGGGGTTGGGGTGCCAATAGCAGCTTCCTGAATAAATCCCTCTGCAGGAGAAAAAAAAAGAAAGAAACAAACAAGAATCCCACTTCAGATTCCAAACATAAATCAAGTTAAGATCAGTAGAAAAGGCAACAAAATCTGATACACAGAAGCAAAAGAACTTAGAAAGTTAAAACTTAAAACAACTTTTCTTGAAGGAAGAAAACAGTTTTTTTTTCTTCAAGAAAAGTTACAGAACAAAGCTTCCCAAATCTCTGAGAAGACTTCAACAATTACTCTGTGATGATGAGAAGAGTTCAACGACAGAAAACATTGTAAAAGCTCCTCAAGATCCTTAGCTGCAAATATTTGCTTCTCTATGATCATCTCCACCATTGATGTTCTAAAATCGCTTCTAGGATCACTTGAACACTTAACTACTGCGAAACTCTCTTCGATCTTCCCTTTTGTAACAAATGAACAAAAACCCATATTAGAATTCTTCCTTGTAAATCTTCTTCTTCGAGAAATCCTCTTCTTTCTTCGTTGAGATTCAGAAGAATCAGAAGAAAAGCTCTTAGAAGAGAAAAAAGTCTCTGTTTCTTCCTCTCTTTCGTCTTCGCTGCTAAACCAACCATTATAAGTCTCTCCAGATGAAGAACTCAATCGAAAACTCTGTTTCTTCTTGTTCTTCTTATGGGTTTTCTTCGATTTTTTCTTTCTGGTCTCCTTCGTTTGGAAATCCCATTTCAGAGGTGAAATGGGTGACGCAGGAGGACATGTTCTTCCTTCTGTATCACCCGATACGAAACACACACCTCTGTCCGTTATTTTTCTCCTATGTAACACCTCCTTTGGTGCCTTAAAATCGATTGAGCAGATTTCAAGTGATTCTGGAAATCTGGGTCTTCTAATAGATGGGAAAGTTCGAACCTTTGGGAACAAAGGTTCGATTAAGTGGAAGTCTTGATGGTTTTGAGAGATGAAAACTGGTTTGGATACAACATCCGATACGTTTCGGGTCCGACACGACCCAAATGAAGCACGAAACATGCGAGCGATTCGCTGCTTCAACCGAGACTCCATTAGAGAGAGACAGAGAGAGAGAGAGAGACAGCGAGAGAGATGGCTGTGCGTAAGATATAAATATAAGAAAATTTCGTTTGATAGAGGGCGCCAAACGAAGTTTGAGAATTATATTTTTTTTTCTTGAGATTTTAAAATGGCTCTGATGCTTTTTTGCTCTTTTCGTCTACTTCTGCGTCTCGAAAAGAGAAAGAGATTAAAGAGATGGACTTTTTAAGGTAATTTAGCTTTAATTTTTGTCCTTTATTGCAATTTTAAAAATGTTTTGTTTGACAATTGGGCCCTTTAACATTTTTTTATAAATACAGACGAATCAAATGTAAAGGTCAAACAGAGGATATATTTGGTAATTTAGTTTCCTTGTTTGGTTATTCTGTAATTATACCCCCACCATAATACTGTAAATCTGTAATTCATATATGTGAGTTGGGGACCAATTTATTTAAATGACCTATTGTCGACCGTTCAAAATTCAAAAAAATTGTATTTCAAGTAAGTGAGGAATGTTGTAGATTAGTAATTTTTAAGTCAAAAAAGTGTCCCATTCCCATCAATGGATTGGGTTCGGATCGATTCAATCGACTTGAGATTAGATCTATTATTTTAAGTTCAAACCCAATCTAAATGTAATGTGTATTGTTCTAGATCCAATCAATCATTTTGGGATATCCAACACATTTTATTAAGAATAATGATGAATGCACGTGATCTTGATACGTGGCTGACATGGCAATGAAGACATAACCACACATATTTTCCTATGTATCCCGATGAAAACGATCTATGATTCTATGCCCTTGTTACAATTGTTGTCCCATGAACCGCCCCTAGAAATATATATAAAATATAATGTACATCATATATCTAAATATAAATATAAGTGAGAATTGGGTTAGTGGGATGGTTGATCCGAAACCTATTTGATAAGTTATCAAATCTGATTCTTATCGTATTGGATTCTTATAAAAAACCCAAATCCTTGATCCGACTTATAATTATTAGATTTCGAATTTGAATTGATCCGTTGACTACCCTATTTGTTGGTTGTGAGGCAGGTGATCTTGTCTGATAGGTTGGGCCGAGAAAAGCAAAGATCATCCATCGATAAATGAGCACATGATTTCAAGATTGTAAGAAGGTAGGCCTTTTTAATTCCCCTTAGAGATCTAGTGAAGAAGGAATATCGACTATCCAACAAACCCAAGGTCATGAAATATCTAGACTTTGAGATGAGGAAGGGTATGATAGGGAAGAAAATTTAGATTTGAAGTATATAATAACAAGGAATACAATTACTGCTGAGTTAACAAAATATATGAATTTAAATAGAAGAGTCGTGATTTTCCGCGCCTCCTCTGACACACACCCCCCATACACCTCCTGATGTGGCATGGTCTAGAACCATAGATTTTTTCCCCTATGGATACACAACTATACATCCCCATAAATATGTGTAATTGTGTATCCCGAGGAATAGAATCTATGCTTCTAGCACATGCCACATTAGGGGACATCAAAAAATCATTTTCTAAATAGAATTGATGGCTCATAGCCTATTCCAAAAAATTTATATCATAGATTTTTTCAACAAGGCCACAAGGATCAATCACTTATAGCCTAAGGCATATATATAGGGTAGCGTTCAATGGCAAACATTTTGGCAAAACATTTTTCAAAACATGAGTTAGAAGTTTTGGAATGGGCTGATTTTTGGTGAGGATGATCTCTACAGTGAGGAGATCATCATCACCAAAAATCAGCCTATTCCAAAACTTCTAACCCATGTTTACAAGTTGAAAAATCATGGACCGTCCATTTTTTGTAAACTATTTTTGATGGGATTAGAAGTTTTGGAATGAGCTGATTTTTGGTGATGATGATCTCCTCATTGTAGAGATCATCCTCACCAAAAATCAGCCCATTCCAAAATTTCTAACTCATGTTTTGAAAAATGTTTTGCCAAAAAGTTTGCCATTGAACGTGACCCATCTATATATATATATATATATATATATATATATATATATATTGATAATCAGATATCCATGTTGACAACGGACTAGGCTTGTATTTGGGTTTTGCCCAGTTCATAGACCATGGTCTTATCCCGAGGCATACAAATATATTTCATGAGCTTCGACGATAAAATCCAATTGCTTCAATTTAAATTATCAGAAGTATGCATGAAACATGACTTGCTCCACCCCTATTAAAATTTTAGGAAAAGGCTTTGATGATGAGATAAGATTGAGCACTTAATATGCCAATGCAATAGCTTGTGAGGTGTTCTAAGCAATTGACATCGAATAAATAAAAAAAATTGATACAATAAGAGTCCTTATCGATAACTCGATAATATCTTCCGGATTGGATCACCAATTTATATATGTATTTATCCCAAATGGGTTATTTATTTATTTCAAAAGGGATGATTCCTCCAAAAGAAATTCACAATTTCCTTATTCTTTAATGGACTACCTAATGCTGCCTATTATATTCTTCTCCAATACTCACTCAATTAAGAGAAAAAGCATCTTAAATTAATATTAATTTTTTAAATCTTTTCCTCTGACAGGGACATAGACCTTCCCTTGCAGTGGGCTTTCCTTCCTCTGCACTCGTAACAATCTCTTCAGTTTGAGAGAGAGAGAGAGAGAGAGAGAGAGAGAGAGTGAGTAGGGGTAGGTGTTGGGCAAGTCAGACATTTCCAGTACTTTCTTTTGATTATCTCATAATGATGATGCATTGGCTAGTCATTTTCTCTCTAAGAGAAAACAAATATAGGACATCTTATAAAGAATTTGGTTCCCTCCAATTTCTTAAAGAGAAATTCTATTGCCACACCATTTTTACTAACAGCCTTTCAACTCATATTTATCTTTAGGTGCTGTTAGTAAAAGCTGGTGTGACAATAGAAACTCTCTTTTTTAAACGAATATAAAAACCCTTCAAATGACGAAGTCTTCTTAAGGTGGGGGATGAAGGATGATAATATGATTGGAGGGAAAAATACAAAACAGGGACATCCAAGAAGTCAAAAGTATCATGACATGAGACATGTGTTTTTAAATTATTTAGCAGAAAGGAGATATCTATGTTTCATAAAGAAATTTTCAAACCTAAAATCCTAAACTCTAATTCCTTTTCACAAGGGCAACTCACTAAGATATTATGTTTGGTAAAAAATTTGATTACTCAATAAGAGATATCCTCTATATATTAATTATTTTAAAATTGGGTATATATATATATATGTGAGACGGTTCATGGGACATAAATAAAAATATATGTAAAAATAATAAATTTTCAAAATATCGGTTAGAAGTTTCAAATTAAGTTGATTTTTTGTAAAGATGATCTCTATGATGAGAATATCATCCTCGCAAAAAATTATCCAAATTTGAACCTTCTAATCGCATCAAAAGTGATTTAAAATATGGAGAATCGATTTTTTACCAATAATTAATAATTACTTTTGATGAATTTTGAAGTTTTAGATTAGGTTGACTTTTTTGTGAGGATGATCTTCTCATCATAGAGATCATCCTCACAAAAAATCAGCTTAATTCAAAACTTCTAACCCATATTTTAGAAAATAATTATTTTTACATATGATTTTAACTTATGTCCCATGAACCGTTCATATATATATATATATATATATATATGGGAAATGTTCTGCAACAAACATTTTAGCAAAACATTTTTCAAAACATGGGTTAGAAGTTTTGGAATAAGCTGATTTTTGGTGAGGATGATCTCTACGGTGAGGAGATCATCATCACCAAAAATCAGCTCATTCCAAAACTTCTAACCCCATCAAAAATGATTTACAAAAAATGGACGGTCCATGATTTTTTAACTTGTAAACTGGGGTTAAAAGTTTTGGAATGGGCTGATTTTTTGTGAGAATGATCTCCTCACTGTGGAGATCATCCTCACCAAAAATCAGCCTATTCCAAAACCTCTAACCCATGTTTTGAAAAATGTTTTGCCAAAATGTTTGTTGCTGAACAGGACCATATATATATATATATAGGGAAATGTTCAGCAACAAACATTTTGACAAACATTTTGGCAAAACATTTTTTAAAATATGGGTTAGAGGTTTTGGAATGGGCTGTTTTTTGGTGAGGATGATCTCTACGGTGAGGAGATCATCATCACCAAAAATCAGCCCATTCCAAAACTTCTAACCCATCAAAAATGGTTTACAAAAAATGGACGGTCCACGATTTTTCAACTTGTAAACATGGGGTTAGAAGTTTTGGAATGGGCTGATTTTTTGTTAGGATGATCTCCTCACCGTAGAGATCATCCTCACCAAAAATCAACCCATTCCAAAACCTCTAACCCATGTTTTGAAAAATGTTTTGCCAAAATGTTTGTTGCTGAATATATATATATATATGGGAAATGTTCAGCACCCTAAGTTTTACCACACACTTTAACAAATGTTTTTTGTCCTACATGGGTTAGAAGTTTTGGAATGGGCTGATTTTTGGTGAGGATGATCTCTATGATTAGAAGATCATCCTCCCCAAAAATCAGCCCATTCCGAAATGTTTAGCCCCATGTTTATACGTTGAAAAATCGTGGATCGTCTATTTTTTGTAAATCATTTTTTATGGGGTTAGAAGTTTTGGAATGAGCTGATTTTTGGTGAGGATGATCTCCTCATCATAGAGATCATCCTCACCAAAAATCAGCCTATTCCAAAACTTCTAACCCATGTAAGACAAAACACGTTTGTTAAAGTGTGTGGTAAAGCTTAGGGTGTTGAACATTTCCCATATATATTTATATATAGGGTCCTGTTCAATGGCCAACAGTTTGGCAAACACTTTTTCAAAACATGGGTTAGAGGTCTTGGAATGGGCTGATTTTTGGTGATGATGATCTCTACGGTGAGGAGATCATCCTCACCAAAAATCAACTCATTCCAAAACTTCTAGCCCCAGTTTACAAGTTGAAAAATTGTGAACCGTCCATTTTTTGTAAACCATTTTTGATGGGGGTAGAAGTTTTGGAATGGGCTGATTTTTGGTGATGATGGTCTCCTCACCGTAGAGATCATCCTCACCAAAAATCAGCCCATTCCAAGACCTCTAACCCATGTTTTGAAAAATGTGTTTGCCAAACTGTTGGCCATTGAACGCTACCGATAGATAGATAGATATATATATATATATATATATGGGAAATGTTCAGCACCCTAAGTTTTACCACACACTTTAACAAACGTTTTTTGTCCTACATGGGTTAGAAGTTTTGGAATGAGCTGATTTTTGGTGAGGATGATCTCTATGATTAGAAGATCATCCTCCCCAAAAATCAGCCCATTCCGAAATGTTTAGCCCATGTTTACACGTTGAAAAATCATGGACCGTCCATTTTTTGTAAATCAATTTTGATGGGGTTAGAAGTTTCGGAATGAGCTGATTTTTGGTGAGGACATAGAGATCATCCTCACCAAAAATCAGCTCATTCCGAAACTTCTAACCCATGTAAGACAAAACGCGTTTGTTAAAGTGTGTGGTAAAACTAAGGGTGGCGAACAGGACCCTATATATATATATATATATATATATATAGGGGGGCGTTCAATGGCCAACTTTTTGGCAAAACATTTTTCAAAACATGAGTTAGAGGTTTTGGAATGGGCTGATTTTTGGTGAGGATGATCTCTACGGTGAGGAGATTATCCTCACCAAAAATCAGCTCATTCCAAAACTTCCAACCCATGTTTACAAGCTGAAAAATCGTGGACCGTCCATTTTTTGTAAACTGTTTTTTATGGGGTTAGAAGTTCTGGAATGGGCTGATTTTTGGTGAGAATGATCTCCTCACCGTAGAGATCATCCTCACCAAAAATCAGCCCATTCCAAAACCACTAACCTATGTTTTGAAAAATGTTTTGCCAAAAAGTTTGCTAAAAAGTTTACCCTTGAACGCTACCCATATATATATGCCATGTAATTTTGGCTTATTTGATAGTGTACTTAGAGAGAGAGGGAGAGAGTAATTGGCTCCATTGAGTTTTGGGGGTCAAATCACTATGAAATCTAATTCATTCGAATTGACTCAAATTAGTTTTGAGTCAAATGAGGTTTAAAACTTTTCTAGAAATCACCAATCAAACTAATTTTTAGTGTGTGGCATGAAGTGGTCAATCTAAGTGCACGGATGGTGTGATGGGTTATTAGATATTCTTCTCTTTTCTTGTTAAGGTGGTGTTTGTGTTTGTGTTTGTTTAGCATATAGTTTTAAAACTCTAACTTGACTCAAATATTCTTTGAGTTGGTGTGTGTGTGTGTGTGTGTGTGTCCAAGAGAGGATTTTGAAATACGGGAAGAAGGACAAAGGCAATATTGTCACCTTTCCCACGTTTTGTAGTGGCACGGGTTTCCCAGCCAAACGTGTCACCATACCATTGTCTTGTTCGAAGAGAGAGAACGCTAAAAATCAATTAAAAGACAAGAGAGTAAGACTAAAAAGGTTTTGGTTAACGAGGGATTGATTCTTTGATACTACTTCATCCCAAACAAAAACACAGAAAAAACACTCTCCAAGTCCCTTGAGAACGTAAGAAGAGAGCATCTCAAACCCAAATAAAGCTTCCAACAACACACAAACACATTAGATGAGTGCATCTCATTTCCTTTACTTAACACAACCAAAAGCTAAGAGACACTTTGTGTTAGTTGGATTCAACTTTTCAAACTAAAGTGAACTCCATGACAATTGACAACCACCACTCATCAAGGAAGATAAATCTCCTTACCCACTTTTACATTTTGATTTGATGAGATGGTTGTGATCAAGCTGTCTCTAAACCAAATCCACATTAGTTTATTGTTAGGGTTTTGGGGTCTCCAAGTTCCACCCCTAGTGGGATCTGACTTCTGATATTGGTTTTTTGTCCATTATATTGGTTGGACACTGATGTCATGACCCATGGATGAGACCTCAATAATTGGGGTGTCAATGGTCGGCCCGGGCTTGGCTTTTAAATTTTTTTGAATAGGTCTGGCCTGGCTTTAATTGGATTGGTCGATCACCATTGGAGCATTATCTCATAAAAAACTTTAGGTTGGTTGAATGAATCATTTTTCTCCATTCAATTTTGTCGAGATCATGTTTTACGATACTAAGAGTATCTATGTCCCCTTCCATAAAATTCTGGCTTGCAGTTCCCACGGTGATACCCCCTCAATGATCCCATCACAACACATTAATTGGTGGGACTATACAAAGGAAGCTTGATCATTGATTTCCATCCTGTTGGATTTTGAACATTGGATGGGCTACAAGTTCATGGGAAGCGGATCCTTTGTAGAATTTTTTTCCATGATCGAGAGAGCCACGTGATCAAGATATAAGCAAAATCACTTCATCACAATTTTAGAATTCATTGGCCATCCATTTTCAAAGTCTTCAATCAGACCATTTTTCTTTTTAGTTTGATCTAGATCATGAACAATAGAATGTCGAGGTGTTATATATTTTTCAACATGACACTATCTCAACTACCAAAAAAGTGATATAAGGTGCTAAAAAATGAAATAACAAACAAAAGTACAAAGGATCTCGCCCAATTCATGATATAATAAATTCTCAAATCCAACCGCTAATACTTAACAATCAAGCTATATGCCTTCAAGAGTAGTAAAGAGAACAATTCTTTACGGTGGAAGTTTAGGATTACCATTAATCGTTGTTGCTCGAATATTTTTTTTAGCTAACCGAGTGTCTGGGCCAGCTTGGTTGCTCGAATATATTGTTATGTTGATGGCAACCAAAAAGAATAATATTGCAAGACCACAGGTCCAACAGAATTAAAACGTGCTTGTTATTTTTTATTTTTGAGGAATGGGTCTCTAATGTGAGAGCAAGTTCAACCCATAACCCATCCCACTACCCATCTCCTTTCAAATGCATTTTGGGTTGCGGAGTCCAAAATAGGGTAACGCACTACCTATCTCACACCATTTTTTGGTTCATGGGATTTTGACTGCCCAAAATAAGTTATTCCACACAGCTTCCCCATTTTCTTTTTGGGAAAAATTTAAACAATTAGTTGAAAATATTAAATTTTTTTTTTTTTTTTTTTTTTTGATAATGCTGAAGTAACATTAAAATGTAAATCCATTGTACATTCTGATGTGATGCACACATAACCATAGATGCTTTTCATCGAGATACAATTGAAAAGCATCTATGATTATGCGTGCACCACAACATCAGAATGTCATAATCGATGTACATTTCTATGTTATTCTAGTACGACTCTTAAAAATAATAATATTTTAGACTAACAATTCTTGTATAGTATTTTTGGAGTGCATACCCCATGGATATCCAAAGTAACTATCCATAGGTTCTTGGTGACCCATAAATGGGTATGGGCATAGGTATCTCCCTCATAGTTGTTCTAAGCAAGTCTCTGTGCTTGTGGACCCTTTCTTGTTTTCTAACTATGATAATCTCCTCCTCATCGAGACAATATAGTTTAAGAGAATTTGGAGATCTTTGGATGGAATCTTGATCTCCCATACTGCTAGAATCCTTATTACATGACTTGTGATTTAGGGACCAATGACTCAGTAATTTAAAACTTTTAAAATATATGTATAACAATATGGGCCACATTAATATCTTTAGGAGAAAAGTCCAAACAAAGTATTGCATGTGCCATTTTAATTTGAATAATGCTAAAGTGACCTCCTACAACACTGTTAGTGGAAAGCATCTATGATTCTAAGCACACCTCTACATCAGCTCAATGTGCAACCCAATATCTTAGTCACTCTATCATTATTCTTTTAATTTTTCAGATTTGCAAAGTACTAATTAACCATGCCTTCGGACCCATAGGTCATGGATTCGAGTCCGTTAGCCGATAATGGACGGGTTCAGACAAGCAAGCATTTTCAGGTAAGACTAAACTAGGCTCATATATTAAGAGTCGGCCTTGGGCTTGGGGGTAACCCAACCTGTTCTTTCGTCATCTCTGTCTCATTCAAATAATAAACAGCCCAAATTTATTCGAATTCAATAGGGTTTTGCTTGCATTGTAGTTTTTCTTATAGGCTTGGCTCAGCTAATCGATGAATCGATTTTTAGGTCCAATTAAAAGTGGCCCATATAAAGCCCAATTCATTGACAACCCTAATACCTTTATCCCTGAAAAATCCAGCCCAACAACAATGAAACAGGGGTTTAGTTGTTTCAAACTTGGGTTGGGTCTGGTTTTGGTCCCCAGGTTTCACCTGGTTCAACAACGCCTTCAAGTAAGAATTTTTCGGTTCTGGGGTATGCTTTATTAGGTGTATTTTAGTTATTAGCCCAATAGTTTGACCCGACTCCATTTTATGTCAAACCCGAAACCGTACCCTTATCCTCAGTCCATTGGCCCAATTTTTTAACCTGACTCCATTTGATCATTTATCAATTTAACTAGGCTTTAGAAAGTTTTTTTTTTCTTTTTTATGATGCAGGTGTCCAAAGTTATAGGCCCGACTAGCAGGGGTGAGGTAACTGGCCACTTAGAGCACCATATCTCTCCCAAATCCCATGGGTACATGCAACACCCAACAAATCACACATACCAAATAAGTTAGGATAAATCCATGTGAGTAGTCAACGACGGGGTTTGAACTCAAGACATCTCCATTTTTAGAGACTAACCTTGACCACTATGCACAACACCCATTGGTTTGCTTTCGAAAGTCAAAGATAAAATTGCCACATTCATGATTGATAAATGGAAAATGCTGAACCAACATTGAAATTGACATTGTTTCACACATTGCTGACATGGATGTGTGTACATAACATAATTGCTTTCATTGAGATATGAGTGAGATGCATCTATGGTTTTGTGCACACCAATGTGTGAAACTATAAGCTTACTCCAACATGACTCTTAATAGATCTAGTGAGACTCATATATCTAAATATAAAGCTGGAATAGGATTTTAGTAGATTGGATGATATCCAAAAATCCAATCCGTCAAGTTGGGATCTGGATCAATGATTTGGGCTTCGATAAAACTTAATCTGATAAGGATCCGATTTGATAACTTATAGGTTCAATTGTGGACCAACCATTTTAATCTAATGGGATTTAGTTCGAGTATAGGGTAGCATTTGGTGTACAATGTTGGGAAACAAAATTTGTCCTATATGACTTAAAAGTTTCGAATTGAGCTGATTTTTGTAAGGATGATCTCTATGGTGAGGAGATCATCTTCACAAAAAAAAAAGTCAGCCCAATCTGAAACTTATAACCCCATCAAAAGTGATTTACATATTAACGATAAAATATCGATGGTCCACAATTCTAAACTACTTTTAATGGGGTTAAAAGTTTCAAATTGGGCTGAATTTTTGTGACATTGATCTTCTCACCACAGAGATCATCCTAACAAAAAATCATCACAATTCAAAACTTTTAAGTTATATAGAACAAATTTTGTCTTCCTAACGGAACCCATGTATATAGGGGAATGCTAACATCCAATACTCTAAGGGGACGTTAACATCATCCAACACTTTTTTTTTTCAATAATATTTCTCCTTGCTTTGTCTTTTAGTGAAAAAGATAAATAATATATTGATCTTTTATACATAAATGTTTGTTTACATAATAAATCATATAAGCATTTAAGTATTTTAAATTAAATATATTTTTTTGTAATAAATTCTTTGGCAATTAATGCCACCATAATAAATGCATTTATTAATGACCCTCATCTCAACAAGACTCAAGATTGCTAATTGCGAGCCTATTATTACCAAGATAACTAGTAGGATCAAATCTTGGAGAGATGCAGACGGTTATTTCAGAATTGCTACCTACCTTTAGATCTACTGGAAAACAGGATAATCCACGATGTCCACCTCAGAGCTCATAGCTTGAAGGGTTGTACTGTAGACTCACCTTCCACTAAAGCCTTTATGGACTCCTGGGAGCTCAACCCGAAATTTACTCTGAGTAGCCCAATGAAATGCTTGTGGGCTAAGCCTTCAGAAGGAAGTTATGTTCTAAATATGGATGGCTCTTTCAGAGGCAATGATGGGGGAGAAGGAACAATCATCAGAAACAACAATGGAGACACGGTGGGGGCCCTTGCCGTAAACACCAGAGGGAAATCGATTATTAACCATGAGTTACAAGCTATTCAAAAAGGCCTGAATATGGCTTTGAGCCTTAACATAAGACACATCATGGTTAGAGCAGACTCAAAAGTGGCAGTTAACATCATCAATGGGAACAATATAGTGTCGTGGACAGAAGAAAGAACTCTCAAGGCTATCAAATCAACAGTGCAACTATTCGACACCATAAATTTCTATTTCTGCCATAGGGAAAGCAACCAAGCTGTAGATTTTTTGGCCTTCTACCTCACCTCTCCTAGCAACTTGATGTTAGATCCATTAGACCTTCCTAGGGACCTCAAAGAAATTATATGGAAGGATGCCAATGGGCACGTGTATGTAAGAATGTGGCTTGTTTCCTTCTGGTTAGGGGTTTGCCTAACCCCCTCTTAACTTCCAAAAAAAACAAATCTTGGAAATCCAACTTTCTCTATTTTGCAAGAAGGATGGAACTCATCAAATCAGTTATATGCAGTATGCAAATCTATTGGTCTAGTATATTAATGCTCCCCAAAAAGGTACTGAAAGAAATTGAAAGAATATGTGCTAGTTTCCTATGGGCAGGGCCGAAAATGGGGAATAAGATACATAGTGTGAGCTGTAAAAGAATGGCTAGGGGAAGAGAAGAAGGTGGGTTGGGATTTCATGACCTCGGTACTCAAAATAAAGTGGGTATTGCTAGACAAGTGTGGGATATTTCCTCGAACAGGAAAAACATTTGGGTGGAATGGATCCAAAAGAATCTAATCAGAGAAGACCAGTTCTGGACTATGAGTATCCTTGGTAATGCGTCGTGGATGTAGAGAAAGCTGTTGCAGATGAGAGGAGAAACCAAAGACATGATCACTCATAGAATCGGGGATGGTAGCAACACTTATATATGGCATGACCCATGGACTGCTTAGGGAATGATGCAACAAGGGAACTCTTATGACATCAGACTTCACAACGAGGCCAAGGTTAGCAATCTGATTAGATGACGCAAGTGGCACCGTCTTGCCCACCTAGCTACCTCGTTAAAAAGGATATGAGATTAAATCAAAATCATGGACCTCAGTTGCTCAGAGTTAGACAGAGTCATATGGACAGTTAATCCTAAAGTGACGTATTCCATGAAGTCGACTATTAAAGCCCTTAAAGAGACCAGACCTCAAGTTAGATGGCACAGCTTCGTTTAGTTTCCTACCAACACCAAATGGCATAGTGCAACTACATGGCTTTGCCCTAGCAAAGGACTAAAAACTCAAGACATGCTCAAGGCTAAGGTGGTCATTCAGAACTCATGTTGTTGCTTTTGTAGAAACCATCCTGAATTAGAGGATCATTTATTTTTGGGATATAATTTCTCCTACGACTTGTGGAAAAGAATACTAAGAAGATCCAACCTACCACAGTCAAATAGAGAATGGAAAGGAGAGATCGAGTGGGCATGCAACAACTTCAAAGGAAAAACTCTTTAGGCAATCACTTAAAAATTAGCATTCAATGCCTTCATTCACCATGTGTGGACTGGAGGATGTAGGAGGATCTTCCACAATAGCTACAACCCCTCTAAGCTTGTAGAGATAATGATAGTTAGAGATGTTCGAATGAGACTCCAAAGCATTAAAGCCTCTATGAAAGACAACCCATCTTCTAGAGCCTTTATGAACTCGTAGAACCTGGCCCCTAAGTACATGGTCAGAGTGTCATTGAAATGCAGCTAGACCAAGCCCTCGAAACATTGTTTTGTGCTTAATATCGATGGGTCTCTAAGAGGTGACAAGGGAGGAGTATGGGCTATTATTAGAGATAATGGTAAAAAGACGGTGAAAGCTCTAGCAAAGCAAATCCAAGGAAAGACAGTTTTATACCATGAGTTTCAAGCAATTCTCAATGGAATGATAATGGCGAAAAATGAAAACATCCAAGTGCTAAAGGTCAAAGCTGACTCTAAAATGACTATCAAATGCATTAGGGGGGAAGGATCAGTCCCATGAAGAGAGGAAATGCTGGTAAAAGCCATTAAGACGAAAGGGAGCTACTTTCAAATAATCGAGTTTACTTTCTCCTGTAAATAATGCTACAAAGCTGATAACTTTCTTGCTTCGCTCCTTCCTTCTTTAGGTAGAGTTATGTTTGAGCATAGGGACCTACCTCAGTAGCTGGTAGACATTATATGTAAGGATGCTTCTAGGCATGCCTATGATAGGGTGTAATCATGTTTTTTTTTCTGATCGGGGGTCTGCCTAATCCCCCATTAATTGACAAAAAAAATGTATTTATCATGTAAAAGATTAACATGATCTATCTTTTTCAGTAAAAGACAAAACGAAGAGGGATATTAATGAAAAAAAATGAGGTGTTGGAGAATGCTAACGTCTAATACCTAGCATTCCCCCATGGGTCGGGTTTGTGTGATAGTCTCAAACACATAACCAGACAAATGCTTTAGACCATTAGATGGGTTGTGATCCATTGGCACAAATAAAACTCTCAAACACGTGATCTATTATTCACTTAAATGTTTACAAAATTACAAGGACCTCCTTGCATTGAAAATACCCCCCAAAAAATTTGTCTTCTTTACTTTGAACAAATCAAAACCTTAACCCAAAGATCACTCCTCTTCTCCACTTTCAAGAGCTTAGAAACCTAACCATTCTTCACGATTTCAATGTTAAAATAAATGTCAATAAATATTGATTAATATTTATTTAGAATTGATTCAAATAAAATTAATTTAGTTTGTTTTAAAATGATATTTGAAATTTACTTTATGATTGGTATATTTTTTTGTTAAAGTAAAAGTAAGTATTTTTTATTTTGAACATTTCTATTAGTTGATATCTTTTCAAATGGATTGAAGATTGTAAAAGTACTTTTTGGATCTTTTTTCAAATAATTTGTAAATCCCACATTGTTTTCTAAATTTTTTGAAGGGATTTTTAAACCTATAAATAAAAACATATTCTCTACTCTTTCTTCATTCCAAATACTTTCCTTATGAGTTTCTAATGGCTTTTAGTTATATGGAAATTTTAATAATTCTTTTTTATTATATATATATTATATATATATATATATATATATAAAATAAAGAAAGAAAGAGAGAGAAATTAAAATAAAGGAGAGCAATCCAAATTTAGATAGGCACCAAGACCAACCCAAAAGGTGTCGAAGGGGCCCACAGGGTGCTTAACAGACTCTTGATCCAAATAAGTGTCTGGTGGTTCCAATGGGTTTCATACCTATTGAATTTCTTAATCCATTTACGAATGGATGTGACTTTTGAAATTGTTCTCTATTTATAGAGATCAATTCGATTAAAAAATTAATTCTAACTTTCTACAAAAAAGAGGCATTCGTGTATCCGAGATTCTGCGTAAAATTTTTTATCAAAATAATACAAATTTTGAGAAAATATATAGTTCTGATAAAATTGGGCTTTGTTGTATCTTGAAGAAAAGTTCGTCAGCAACCTATTTGCATATTTGTATTCAATAGGAGTGGGGACGTCTGTTGTCAATAAGACAACTTAGATTACTACGTGCCTCAAAGCAATTTTCTTCTTTATTTTCAAGTTTTATTTTTCTAAGAATTTATAGACAACATAATATTGCTCTAATGGCACAGAGCATCAAGTTTTATGAATCAAGACCTTGTGAAATTTGATCGTTTTGATAAGTCAAATTTCAAACGATGGCAACAAAAGGTATTTTTTATACTCTGTCAATTTAAGGTCATGTATATTCTTACAACAGCATATCCAACTATTTCAACAGATGAAACTTCTGAACAAGTCAACACTGACCAAAAATGGCAAGATGATGATCTAAATTGTTGAGACCATGTACTCGATGCAATGACTGATCTATTGTTCAACTCATTTTGCAAGTACACAACTGCCAACGAATTATAGGACTCACTAGAGAATAAGTATTTAACCGAAGATACGGGCACAAAAACCTTTTAATTTCTAAATACTTCAATTTTAAAATTATAGAAAATAAATATATTCTTGAATAAGTTCAAGAGTTACAATTTATTGTTACTGAGATGGAGGAAGAAAATATAAAACTTGCCGAAAGTTTTCAAGTAGGTGAAATTATCTCCAAATTACTACCTAGTTGGAAAGACTATAGAAAAACCTTGTCTCACAATAAGAATTTATAAACTCTAAATGAGATTTTCAAAGGTTTAAAAATAGAAGAAAAAAATAAAATTAGAGATAGAAAGAAAAAATACAATAAGCATTTTACTAATAGAAAACCATTTAAGAAATTTATTTTAAAAAATGGCCATGGTCAATTCAATATGAATGAAAACAACTGTTATTTGTGTGGGAAAAAAAGACATTTTGCAAGAGATTGCAGAAAACGTCTAAGTAAGAAATCGAAAGTTGAATTTAACATGGTAGATGTAATGATTGCCGTTGTGTCTAAAGTAAATATGATTGAAACAAAAAAACATTGGTGGATTGACTTAAGTACAACAGGACATGTGTCATTTGATAAATATATTTTTAAAATGCCTTAAAGTCCATAAAAATCAGAATGGGCTCTAAAGCCCAAACCTTCCAAAATTCTTCTTTTTCTTTCAATAAATGGCTCAAGTCCTACTCACGTGGCCCATGGACCAAAAGAATTCACACTACTCCTCTCTCAACCCATCCCAACCCTAATCCAAATCCATTACTATTCAACTCACTACTATACCCAAGCCCAGCCCACTCACGTGGCTTACGGACCCAAACTCCTCACCACTCTTCTATACTCTTCTACCCAACCCAACATTAGTCCAACCCATTACCATACCTACTCAACGCACCTCCCTAAGCCTAATTCTCAACCCAAGCCCAATATCACAACTAATCACCCAAGATTATCAAGGTGGGACATATGTCACCACCTCAACTCATCTCTCTCATCTAATTACCAATCCCCATCATCTTTTCTCTAAAAACATCATTTATCCACACACCAATCCATTACCCTACTATATAACCTACCATCAACATTCCTTACAAACTTATTCTCACATTCCAAACCCATACCCCTCCTTTCAAATCAAATTTTCCTTTTCTCTAATAAACTCATATAACACTCCAAACCCACACCCCTTTTGACACATGTCACCACCTCCTCCACCCTCGCAAAAATCAAATCAATTACCCTCTTAATCAACCCATTCTTTTAATTAAAACCCACTCCTCTCAACTCATCAAATACTCAATCAATCAACCACCATTTTACACCCACATTCTCTCAACCAAACACCATTCATTTCATTCCACCTAACATTCAACCCAAATGGGTTGAAAAACCCAACTCATTTGATTTTACAAATAACCCATTTAACGTCATTTACACAAATATCCTTCCATCACCCTCAATTTACACATCTCTCACAAACTACCTAACCATTTTATTCATTTTTATCAATTCATCCCATTTTATCCCTAAAATAACCTCCAAAACTTTATAAAATCCTCTCATCCTCAACATAATTCTCACCTAATGAAAATTTAAGAAAACTACCCTCTTAAACCACAATTCTCTCAACTCACCTATCTACTCTCTCTCTCAAGTAAGTCAAGATCAAATCAAAGACTCATCATTTAAAGGTCAAAGAAAGTCAACCTAAAAATAAGGTAGGACATGGACTAAAACAAATGAGAAAAACTCTTCCTATCCCCTCCAACTTCTGTAACACCCCGAATTTTCAACTCATATCTCGAAGAAATTAAATAGTGAGATTTGGAAGAAAATATCGAAGGAGAGACTTAGAGTAAAATACTCGGATCTTGTTATGATTAATTTCGAGAAAAATCAACTTCGCCATTAGATTCAAAAGGATCGAAATATATACATTAGCCTGTAAGCAAGTCCGAATTCGAATTCGGATAGAGAAGTTATAGAATCCTTGAATTTCATGTTAAGTGGGATCCAAAACAGTGGAATTTCGTTAGAGCGAGAATCGAAAAGATTTGATGACACCATTAGATCCAAATCGAAAAATTATTCGAAATGGTATATTCGTTTGTCGTTTTCCGAGTCCGAATAGTTAAGTTACGATCAAAACTAGAAATAAGGGGAAAATTACAAGTATGCCCCTCAGCTTTATTATAAAAAGGGATCTGATTTCTTTTATTTCATTTTTCTCTCATTCTCTAAGAAACCCAAACGACAGTCACTTTCAATCCAAGGGTTTCGACCCATTGTCATCAAGTTTGTGCGCAAACGAAGCCGAGTTGAACATCGACGAAGAAGACAAAGTTGTCGGCCACGTCGAGAGCTACAACTTCACCATCTTTACTTACCCATTCTTGTTCGTTTTCCCCATCCTTCATCAAAAAATAGCCGGGTAGCTCGAGTAAACCCCAACACATTCCATCCGAGGGCTTCATCGAGTTAGGAGCTAGGTCTATACTTCATTTTAGAGGAGAAGGAAAACGTCATTGTCGGATACCTTGCAAACCCTCGCTCGTTTCGCATCCAAGTCAACCCAACCTCGACTCTTGAGCCATCCAACCTTGAGTTGTAGTGCTAGCTTGTACCCTTGGCGTTCACAACCAAGTAAAGGACTTCCAATTCTTATTGGTAGCTTTAGATTTCTGAAATGTGCATTTAGGGTTTTGAAACAAAACTTATTGTTTGCATTTAAATCGTAGAAATTGGTGTTTGATTTTAAATTCATGGTAGAAGTAGGTGTTTTGTTTATGCTTTATTGAATTTTGATAACAAAATCGTGGGTGGGTCGAATGGTTCGAAAAATGGAAGAAGAAATCGAAAAAGGGATCGAAAAACTCAAAAAAATCGCGAGTGAGGTTCAGGCTGTAGGTAGGAAGGGTCGGTGCCACCGTCACCTACCGAAGGCATTCTGTCGGTCCCACCGACAGAATGTTGCTTCTGCCACCGACGAAATCAAGAAGCCGCCGAAAACTTTGTTCTGTCGGCAGGACCGTCGGTCCCACCGACACCTGCCGATATGTATTTTGTCGGTTCCACCGACAGCATATTGATTCAGCCACCGACAGACACAGTTTTGACCAGAACAGTGTTCTGACTCTTGGCTTGACCTCCTCACACCTTATACACTATTTCTCACCCTTTATTTCATAAAGAACATTTAAGTAAATGTCCTCTTTAATTTTTACTTTCCATTTACTTTAAGTTCTTTAATGAAATTAAGGTTTTACCCCCCATTTCGGAACAATGGGAATGGTTTTAAGATCCAAATCTCAAAGGATCAAAATCCAAATTTTGGTTTTAAGAACAAAACGTAAATTTCGACGTTTTCGACAAGTTTTCAAAATATAATAATTTTCACATTACTTTGAATTAGATTACAAAAACTATATGGTGTCGAATCTCGTAAGTGAGACTTTCATTTCGAAAAACCCATTTTCAATTTCGAGAACTTTGAAAAATTGAGTTTCCAACATTTAGCCAAATTTTCACCAGTTTTTATTATTTTTAACAGCTTTTGCTCCGTGCGTCATCGGGACCTTGTTTGTGAATAAACTTTGAAGGTTTTCAAAGGAAAGACCGAAATAATGGCCTTGAAAGATTGAAAATAGATGGTTGATTTGAAAAGACGAAAAATGAGAATGTTGAAAGAATGGGAAAGGGATGAAACGATAAATTGTCAGAATCACACTCGAGGGGTGATGTCTGCCTTTTACATTGTATGTTGTGTGTAGGTTGGTGAAAGGATATCCAGGTTATTAATGAAAGGGTTGCATGTTTATTTCTGATTATGTTAGCGCGTGCGCTGAGTACTGTTATTTATTTTAGGCCGGGTGGCCACGGTTGCATGGTAGGAACTGGATATCCGTTCTCAACCCTGTTCTGTTAATTTTTCTTTTATTTAAATGAAAAATCATATATGTACGTAGCTATTTTGTGAGCTGTTAAAGGGTTTGTGAATGCCTGAAGGGATAGTGTGTCACATCATCCAGAGGGGTACACTATCCTGGGATGTACGGTAGGGACCACCAAACTCATCCGTGGTATGGGACGCGTATGAGAGTAGAGTCATAACTGGAATCCGGGTCCATTCCTTTCTTATCTTTACCAGTGAACGTGTATTGTAAAGGTGATCGTATACGAGTGGAGTGTCATTTGGGAATCACATGCACGCCTGATAGGCATAGACGAAGATGATTAGTCAGTGATCACTACCAATCTAGTAGTAGTCGAACGTTCTGACACATCGAAAAGAGACTCATTGCTTACTGTCACGTCAAACGGCCAGCCTGAGCCAGATAAATGGTTCCGCAAGCGTGGTAGACACGACCAGCCGCAAAATCAGGAACTACGATGTTATTGAGGAATATCATGTCCTGACTGGGAGCGATCCAGTCGTGAATCCCAACTCTTTAATTCCAATACTCCACCATTTGTATTATGTACCTGTTGTTATATTTCGAATTATAAATGAGAAGCATGTCTATTATTTCAATGTTGTCAACATTATTTGCATAAAATGGAAAATGTATAATGAGTATGGATGATTGATGCTATGTGTTACTTTTAAACTGTTTAGTTGCTCATCCCTGGCTATATGTGCCAGTTGATCGTATTTTATCTTGTAAAAATCTTGCATGTATTAAAATGTTCAGTATGCTTTATTCGATCATGTTTAGGAAGGGTTATTAGTAGGAATTGGCTGTGGACTTACTGGGTAACCATTGTTACTCACCCTTTCCTTCCTATTTTTTTAGTTTCAGCACTTGCAGTTATCGAGACAGGTGCAAAGTCAATAATTGAGGAGCATCTGGTCGGTCAGATCGACGACCAGAGTCTTTTGCCTGGTGAGCACGAGGGCTACATCCCTTAGTGTTGTCAGTTTCCGCCAGGATGTATGTAGTTTTTGGATTGAGAGTTTAAGCCTATGTTAGAGTGAGAGTGTTTTGGTAAGCCTGTATATTGATAAATCTTCTGCACTCTGATCTATTTATATATTAGATGTAATTAGTCTTTCGCTGTTATTTTCCTGTATCTGCATCTTTATATACAGGTTTTGTTATAGATTGGTTTATCAGGTTTGTGTTCCGTGAAACGCTGATATAAACAAAGGAGATCATGCTGAAATTTCGATGTGCCACCTAGTACCTTGAGGTCTGGCATTGGGATTTGTGTTAGCGTTTGGCGGGGCGCCACAACTTCCCTTCTCCCTACACTTATACACACACCATGAAGGATTTGAGCCATAGAAGGGTCTGTTTTTCAAGAAAGATGCCCTCAACAGTTTAATCCAACATCAAAGTCCCTTATACTTGAAAGTACATATCGAATTTTTTCGATTATTTTTATTTTATTTTTGTGGTGCCCCGCCAAAACGCTAACACAAATCCCCATGTCAGATCTCGAGGTACTAGGTGGCACTTCGAAATTTCGGCATCGTCTCCTCTGTTTATGTTAGCATTTCAAGGCGTTCAACCTGCACCTGATAAACAGCATACATTCCTGCATATATACATTCAAAATATAATACTAGCGAAAGCCTATATACATCTAATAACGTACAAAAATCAGAGTACGGAATAAGAAGTTTATATACATGATTATACAGGAATTCCTCACTCTAACAAAATTTCTATCACTCAAAACAAAATCTATATTACTCTCAGACAAATCGACACCACTAGGGGTAATAACCCCAATACTCATCAGGTAATGGACTCTGGTTGTCTATCTAACCTTCCAAATGGTCCTCACTCGTTGGTTCTATGCCCGCCTCGTCAACTGCAGACTCTGAAGCTAAAAAAAATAGGAAGGAACGAGTGAGTAACAATGGTTACCCAGTAAGAAAACAAAAAATTTCTGTCAATAATCCCTCCTAGCATGAACGAATAAGCATACTAAATCATTTTAACAATTTAAAATTTACATAATAAACTACAATTAACTGGTACATATAGCCAGGGATGAGCAACTAAACATTTTAAAACTGACATTACATCAATCAACAGTACTCACTATAACATTTTCTTTATGTACAAATCTAATTAATCAAATGGAAATATTAAACATGTATTTCATTTTATATGTCAAAGTAAGGCAACAGATACATAATACACTATGGTTGAGTATTGGAATTAGAGAGTTGGGATTCACGACTGGATCATTACCAGTTGGGACATAATGTTACAATTCTTCTATGACTTTTAGTTCCTGATTTTGTGATCGGTCGCTGCACTTACCACACTTGGTTGACTATTTATCCTTCTTAAGCTGGCCATTTGACGTGACCGTAAGCACTAGGTCTCTTTTCGATATGTCAAAACGTTCGATTACTATAGATTGTTAGTGATCACTGACTAATCATCTTCGTCCATGCTTATCAGGTGTGCATGTGATTCCCAAATTTATAAACCATTCGTATACGACCACCTTTACATTACAAGTTTACTGGTAAATATAGAGAGGAATAACCCAGATTTCAGTTGTGACTCCATTCTCATACACATCTCATACCACGTATGAGCTTGGTGGTCCCTACCGTACATCCCAGGATAGTACACCACTCTGGATGATATAACGCACTATCCCTTCAAGCATTCACAGACTCTTTAACAACTCACAAAATAACTACATATATATATATATATATATTATTTTCATTTGAAAATAAAAGAGAAATTAACAATACAAGGTTGAGAATGGATATCTAGTTTCCTGCCATGCAAGTGTGGCCAATCGACCTAAAATAAATAACATAACGGAAAGGTAAACAGCGCCTCGCATTAATAGAAATTTAAATAAACATGCAACCAGCAATATTATTCATAGATATCTGTTCACCAACCTACACACAACACAACAACGTAAAATGCAGACATCACCTCTCGGGTGTGACTGACATTTTATCGTTTCATACCTTTTTTTCATTTTTTTGATTTTTACAGTTTTCAATCTCTTCAATAAAATATCAATTTTCTGATATTCATCAACTTAATATGAGTTCATTGAATATTAAATCACATTTTCTAACTATTGAATTTATTTTTATCAATAATATTGAAAAAAAAATATGAATTTTATATCAAAATGGGGTCCGAGCAGTGCACAAGACTCAATTTATGGAAATAACCCGTTAAAATACCCTACCCACGTATAATTTGTTAAAAAATACAATTAAACATATCAAACATTCAATTTCTGGCGTGAATTTTAAAATAACAAAAGAATTCTATATTTTGGAAATATATCCAAATTTTTTTCGATAAAATCCTAAATGCAATTTTCACAATCTACGATTACTAATAGAAATTGAGAGTTACTTACAATTTCTAGGCAAAATGATCGAAACGTGTGCACGTAAATCGAAGCAATCAGCATGAAAATGGAGACATGCAAAATTTCAAAGTGGTTGATTTTCAAAACCGGCCCAGTGGTTTCGAAGATCTCAATGTAGTCGTCATTTCTCCCTTCTAAGGCGGAGGACGATTTGACCCTAAAACGGATGAAATCCGAAGTCGAAGTTATGAAATCTTCGTATAAAATACGACTAATTTTTGATGATATGGGGTGAAAGAGAAAATGAAATGAAGGGATCTTGGGTGGATTTTATAGACGTCGAAGATGCAGATATTTTTCCCTTCTACGACGGTCGTCGATGGTGAGTCGTTTGTCGTAGATCTACAGTGGAAATTTAAAAAAAAAAAACATTGACTGTGTTTGGGTGGGTTGGACAAGACGAAGTTATAAAAAAAATTAAAAATTTTATTTATATAAAATTTGGGACGAATTTAATATTTTGTCAATTGTTTTGATCGACGATAACTTGACCATCCGGACTTCAAAACTGACAAATGAATACCTTATTTCACTTAATTTTTCATTCTGAATCTAATGGTATAGTCAATTTTTACAAATTTTGTTTCTAAAAAAAATTTACATTTTTAGCTTGAGGTGACCTCTAAAATTGATGTCGTTTTCATTTTTAACGATAATTCGACTTCCTAGTCTCAAAAAATGACAAATAAATAGTCCATGTTCAATAATTTTTCGTTACGAACCCAATGGTATGATCGAATATTAATAATTCTTTCTCTAGATAAAAAATCACTATTTTAGCCTGGTTCGACTTGGTAATCGAGGATTTTACAACTTTTCTATTTTGACTCACACTTGAGCGTGCTTACAGGCTAAATTATATTTTTCAATAATTTTGAATCCAATGGTGAGGTCAGATTCCATTAAAAATGATCAAAAATATCCTTAAGTTTTACCCCTAAGTCCCACTTTCAAAATTTTCTTAAAATTTCAATATTTATTTTCCTCGAGATACGAATTGAAAATTTGAGATTTTACAATTTTACTTTCAAAAAAGGATCGAATCCGAGGTTACCACCAACGGTAGAGGAAGTAAGGTGCCTAACACCTTCCCTACTCCCGAACATGGACCTCCTTACCTAGAATCAAAAGTTTAACTAATAAACCTTATCCATACGAGAGTCACTAAATGCCAACATAACACATTTTTAAAAAATGTAACTCGAGTAACTATTCACACCCTTTTACCAAAAAAAAATGGTGGCGACTCCAAAATCTCTCAAAATGGTTGAGATATTCAAAAATCAAAAATATCATGTCCATAAATCCATATTATAATATTAGTCCAGATTTTTATACCTATATTTTAGAAACAGATCATAATACTTATAAAAAAGCTACAACATCTTTAGATAGTATATTTGAATGATAAAATAGAATCTAATAGAACTTGAAATTTAGTATCTTTACCTCCAAGTTGTAAAGCTATAAGACACAAATAAGTTTTCAAAAAGAAATGAAAATCGTATGATAATATAGAAAAATTTAAGACAAGATTAGTAGACAAAGGATTTAGGCAAAAAAAGGGAATAGTCTATTTTGATACATTTTCTTCCATTGCTCGATTAACCTCTATTAGAGTTCTTTTAGCATTAGCATCTATTCATAACTTATATATACATCAAATGGATGTAAAAAACTACATTTTTAAATAGTGATTTAGACGAAGAAATGTACTTAGAACAATTAGAAGATTATACAAAATCAAGTAAAAGTAATTTGGTTTGTAAACTGAATAAATCTTTATATGATCTTAAACAATCACCAAAACAGTGACATTATAAATTTTATAAGAAAATAAAAGAATTTGATTTTAAATCAAATGAGTATGATAGATGTATTTATAATATTGTTATAAATCAAAATAATGTGATTGTGTCATTATGTGTAGATGATATGTTAATTTTTGGTACAGGTATTGATATAATTGTAGAAACTAAAAATTATCTTCAATCATCTTTTGATATGAAAGACATTGAAAATATAGACTTTATTCTTAAAATAAAAATAATCATTATGTTGTTGTATAGAATTTAAGATACGAAGAAATAGTGTATGACATCTTTAAAAATACCTTTGAACAATATTATCTATGTACATAAGATTATCAATGAATTAATCTTTAATTAGTTGTTCATTGCTTGAGATTATATCTCTTGTTAGTAATTCGGAATACAACAAAAAATTGATTCATGAAAAATTTAAGTTCTATTCGATTTTGGATTGCAAAAATCTTATTTAAAAGTCGGTCAAAAATTCGATAAATGGAAAATATGCGGCATATGCTTCATACGTGTATTATCCATTTCATTTCAAAAATTCAAAAACTAAAATTTTGGCCATATGATAGTGATGGTAATAATGATGGTGGTGATAATGAAGACATTGAGGTTATTGTTCCATTAATTTTTAAAAGAAGACCAAAATCAAGTGACAAATCATCAATTTTAAAAATTAAAGTGTAATATCAAATAAATGTAAAGGGCCATGTAATTGTTTTTTTAAAAGATAAAAGAGACATTTGTCACGTAAAAAGGTAGATTCCTCCAAAATTTTGAAGTAAGGCCTCTTCAAAGTCGACTTGTGTTATATGCCACAACCTACAAGTTTACACTTTGCAACATGCAAAAAGTTATAGTAGCATTTTTGTTTTCCACTAAGTTTCATAAAAATTCATAAAAAAAATGTGTTTTATTCTTTTCAAACTTAAAATCCATAAATTATCCAAAATAATTCAATAATCCAGAAAACAATACTTTCATTGAAAAAAATGAAAAATTGATGAATTTTTCAAGAATAAACGAGAGATTACTAATAAGGATTCTATCACGAAAAATTTGTTGTCAATCTTTTGAAGAATCAACGTGCCTTTGTCAGTTGTGTTGTTAAATGTTTTCGTATAATTTTAATGTAAGAAGTTGCACCACATTCATTCTTTGATCTTCATCGGATAAATATTCATCAAAGTCTCCTCTCAAAATGTCTTTATTTAAATTACTCATTATAATGTTTGATACGATTATTCATAATAATAATAATAATAAAATGTTAAATTTATAAAAATTACAAGGAATGGTGGTTGGTGGGATAATTGGTTGTACATAAAAAAAATTATTGTGATTGGTATGATGAATGGTTGTGATTGATAGGTGGTAGGCAAGATAAATGGTGGTGATTAAAATGAGATAAATAATAAAAATAAGATAAATGAGAATATGACACTTGAATTTGAGACGATGCATTAGAGCACATCGTTTCAAATTTAGCATTTTTTTTTCACTTTTTGGTCTCAAAAATTAGAATTGCTAAAGGTAATTTTAGCATTATCATTAGAGATGCTCAAAGGGTGTCAATGGGTACTCGATGTACCCACAACCGCGTAATCACTTTTGAGTCTTGCAGCATGGACTCAGTCATTTTTTAGCAT
The DNA here is from genome assembly GCF_017979445.1 of Akebia trifoliata. Classification (NCBI taxonomy): domain Eukaryota; kingdom Viridiplantae; phylum Streptophyta; class Magnoliopsida; order Ranunculales; family Lardizabalaceae; genus Akebia; species Akebia trifoliata. The sequence goes on along the minus strand of NC_141386.1, from coordinate 6,218,386 downwards.
AGTTCAAGGCTAAGACACCCCCAAAAAAATATTTGACTAATAACTTCATTTTATTTACACCTTCCAAAAACAAATATTTATAATAAAATTAATAATCTAATTAAATATCAACCGATATATATCTTAGAGTAAATATATTGTAACTAAAATTAAAATATAAAGAGAATGTAAAGTGTCTAATTTTTACCTTCTCTCTAAGTAAATTTTCATTTATAGTCCACATTCATTTTCAATTTAAATTATAAATAAATACTCTATACCACAATTTTTTAGCTTCTTTCCCCCCAAAGTTTGATTTTCTTAAAAAATTCATTATTGGTATCAACTCTTGATCGAAGAATACAAGTTAGATTTATCGTAAAAAAAATAATTGTCTATTCAATTAAATACTCACCTTTTCTTTTCATTAAAAGAATTTTATATTAATAATATATGATAGGTATCCAATGAGTATTTTTATGGGTTGGCTATGATTTCAAGGGTCAAATACTCAAACATCAAAAATTGATAACTATAGACACCCTAATTTAAACTGGCCCCATTCGAAAAAGACCCTAAAAATCATATTTTTAATAAAAAAAAAACCATTAACAAGCCTAAGGGCCAAAATCTTCAAATTCAATATTTTTGTTAAAATCAAAGAATCCTAAGATTTCTAAAGGTCTCGTGGACCCACAATAAGGCTTTCTAAGCCTACCACCATTTCGACCCCGTACCACTCAAATCCGGACTCTACTATCAAATCTTGAGCCCATTTTTAAGTTCACCTAGAGCCCATCAATCCTCAATTATCCTAAGGTGGTGTTTGTTTGCGCTATTTTTCAGTGTTTAATTTTGAAAAAAATTATTTTAAGCACTTTCTTAAAATTAGCACGTTTGTTTATAGAAAAAATTCAGCACAAAGTGCTTAAAATTTCAGTTCAAAAAAGACGTTGAATGCTTATTGCTTTTTGCGCTCAACATCGTTTATATTTTTCATGGACATTCAATACCTTTCACAAATATATGAATTATCGCGTCTGTCCTGTCTTCTATTTCAACCCAAACGACAGAAATCTTGTCTCTCTCTTTCTCAATTGAAACAAATCCCAACTGTGAAACTCTCGCATCTCTCTCATCTCTCTCTCGACTGAGCATCGACTGAAATCGCATCTCTCTCTCGACTGAGCACCATTTGAAATTGCAACTTTCACGTCTCTCTCTCGCGTCAGATCTTTAATCTTTGTCATCTCTCTCTAACAAAATCTCTGTCGTCTCTCTCTCTAGATCTTGCTCTCTCTTACCTGATCTCGTTCTCTATCACCAGATCTCTGCAGATCATCAGGTATGTCTTTCTGATTCCAACTTGGGTAGATCATTTATCCACAAATTCAATTGAATGTGTATACTAAGCATGGCTTCATTATCATCCATTTATTTTGATTTTTGGAAGAGAACTATAACATATTGTAGTGTAATTATGTCATATTTCCCAAAGAAATTTAAAGAAATAGAATAAAGCTATGAAAATTTTGTTATTGATACACTAAAATAAAATTATGCAAATTGTATGATATTAGTATAAATAATTCACAAGACACAAAATACTTTAAGCATAATAAAAAACCTAGGCAATATAGATCTCTTAGGCAAGCTATACCCTTGTGCCGTATCGCGGGGGTGTTACCTCCGCACCCCCAACCTATCAATTTGTCCCCAACAATCCCAAAAACAGATGCCATCGTTTCGTTTCGTTTCATTCCATTCAGTAAGTATTGCGTTCTGAGCACTTCCTTCTTTCCACTCCGGCATCTGTCTATTTTTTCTATATACATGTTCCACCCAATATGAGCCACGTACTACAATAATTATTGACAAAGGTCACTAACTCCAGAGTTTTTTTACCATTTGCTCTTCTAGTGTCTTTACCTTCTCTTGGAGTTGTTTCAAGTACTTAGATCATCAAGAATGGAACCTAAGTTATGCTGAAAATTATCACAACAGGTTTAGGTTAAATCAGAAGGCCCCTTTTTACTATAAATTTTGTTAAATGTCGTCATGCAGGACACTGAACTAAAACATCTTCAACTATTCAGTTATATAAGCCAATTCAATTAAATTGCAGACAATTAACAAAAAATAAATTGAACAGGGTAAAAGCAACGATGTAAAATTCTAACTTTTTTTTTAACCATCTATGACTTTTTTTTTTCTCTAAAATCATAATCTCTTAAAAATCATTTTGAAAAAATGGTGGACTGGACCTACTTCAACCCATCTTTAATGATGAAGCGGGGATGTCAATAAGCTAACAAGTGAATTATTACCTTATGTTTTATAGTCTGATTAGAGTTGGTTCTTAAAGTAACATAACTGATAGGAAGTGAAATCGAGTATACTCAAAACTAATTAGTTTTTCTATATTATAAATAGTTGAAGGCTTCCCTACGTTTTAAAATTAATAAATATTCCGTAAAATTATCAAACTCCATTTAATCTATGTATTTTAGTTTAAAACATTTATCTAGAAGTTTAAATTAATTGTAAAGAAGATTAATTTTAGTTGTTTCAAAACTTGAAATAAAGTTGTCTCATATCTTACAATAATAAAATGTAAATATAGTATTTGAATCTCTAACATCTCAACATTCATGTTAACGTGGGTTGATGCTAGCATTTTTTGAGAATATATATATATATATATATATATATATATATAATAAAATGTAAACCAGTCCAACCAAATTGAACCATAGTTAGGCCAATTTGACAATTTTTTATTTACTTATCTATTGAGTTTTGAAGTATTGAATAAAATTTAAATTGCTCAGTGTTCTTAAGTTTTGGTTAATCGTTAAAAAAGAGAAGTCAATTCATTTGGAAGATTAGATGATCTTCTTTGCTTTGATATTTATGCTAGATTTCAGACACTTTATACTCAGTGATGAAATCTTGAATGCATTCAATTGTATCTATAAACCATATTTTCTATTATAAATATATGGAATGGGGTGGAATTTTCATATTACTTACATAAATTTTTATGCTTATAAAAGATTAAAATTATCTTTACAACCAATTTAAGAGTTTTTTTTTTCAAATAATTATCCTAATTTTACAACAATGTTGTCATTTAATATAACTTGATGGTATTTTGAATCAATAATGTTCATACCTCACATTATAATTTGATGGTATTTTGCTTTTATCCTGTTTAATTTATTTTTAGTTAGTTATCTGTAATTTAATTGAATTGGCTTATGTAACTAAATAGTTGAAGATGTTTTAATTCAGTATCCTGCATAACGACATTTAACAGAACTTATATTCTGATGTAACCCAAACCTGTTGTGAAAATTTACTTTTGCACCCCATTAAAAGAAATATATATATTAAAGATAACCCTTCGTATTTTGATCAATATCAGAGTAGTGTAACAGAGACATGGATTGATAGACATTAAAATGGTATAAATATTATGTAACTAGTAAGCGAATTTCCCCTATTTCCCTATCATTTACTTTAGTCTTACAAATTGCTTATTAGTTATTACTAATTACACTTGATGTGCTTATATTTTTCCAATTGTTCCATGAATGATAGTTTGCACTATTTTCCATGTTTAAACATAATTGACATCAATATAGATAATTTTTATAGTTATTTATTTTTATTTTTTTTACTACATCTAGATATAGATTCTAATGAAAGCAATCGAGCGTGTTGGCTTGATGAGATGATTAGAAATTTTTTTATTGATCTATGTATTGAAGAAGTTAATCGTGAAGAAAGATCGGGGGAGACTCTAAAATCCCAATCATGGAATATAATTATAATTGAAATGAACAAGAAATTTTTGACTACTTTTAAGCAAAGACAACTAAAAAATCAATGGGATTATCAAAAGAAGCAATATGAACTTTTGGATATAGCTTACAACTTACACGGGTCAAGGATACAATACAGAAACAAATACCATTCATTGGACTGATAAACGATGGGATGACTATTTGAAGGCATGTCTAAACCTATATTTTTACTATATATTTATAAATCTTGAGAATATTAAAATTAGACTCACTTTTAATATGATTCTAATGTGTCTCAGAAATACCTGAAAATAAAAAACTTTTGTCATAAACCATTGATGTTTATAAGTAAGTTATGTACATTATTTAAATGTACAATAACCACGAGAGATACTGGATGGGGTCCACATAAAGAAATGTTGCCCGTGGATGTGTCATCTTAAGTTGGAGAGGATCCACAAAATTTTGATGAGTTTGAATCATAACATTTGGATGATGAATCTTTAGGACAGAGTGTTCCCAATATACCAACTCCTTAAAAAAATATGGATATTTCATCATCAAGAAAATATCGTAAAAAGAATGATCAAGATGATCTTCAAAATAATATTCAAATACTTATCGATGTTCTTATGAAAGATACAGACAATGGACGCTCGATACAAGACTGTATAAAATCTTTGAATGAAATGACGATGGTGAAGAAAAGAGGGCACCTCTATAATATTACACTTAATTTATTTGCTAAAGGAAATGAGTATAGAACAATTTGGATGGAATTGGTAGATCCAACACTATGGTTGTCTTGGCTTAATGATATTAACTTATCATAGGCTTTCAGATGTGATATCTTAATGGTAATTTTGTGAATTTTTTGTCTTTTATGAAACATTTTGTTTGTTTTGTATTTATGACATGTTAGAATGTTTATTTTGAACTGGTTTCTTTAAATTTCAATGTTGGAATACTTTTATTTTGAATAAGTTTATTTAGATTTGAATGTTAGAACATTCTTATTTTGAATGGATATTTGATTATGAAATATTTGATGATCATATTACTTTTTATATGTATACAAATTATTTATGTAACAGTAAATATGACACTACAACAACGGAGGCTTCTAATAATTTAATATTAAAGTTCATATTGAAACGTATTAGACGACAATCTATCACTTGAGATGCAGTCAATATATCAACACTTACGAGTGCACAATTTGTAAATGAACTCTTAACGGGTCCTTCATCAAATTTTTTATGAGTTGTTAAGAATGAAAAATGAATCATTTGTTAATCTTTGTCGTTTATTTCAAGAGTGAGGATGGCTTGTAGATAGTAGACATGTGAAAATATCGGAGATAATTGCAATGTTTCTTATGACAGTGTGTCATAATTGTCGGTATCGACTAATAAAAAATCGATTTCAACATTCATTATAAATAATCTATAAGTATATCCATAAGGTTCTAGTAGCTATGTTGTATTTTTCCAAAGAAATGATCATATCACCATCTTTCGATCAACCAATCAAAAAAATTCGAACTCATCGACATCTTAGACAAATATTTAAGGTACCTAACTTTCTACCTATAATAATTTATATTTTTTACTAGTAGTAATGTATTTTTTTAATTAATTAACAAGGGTATTCTTGATGAAACACTTATCCATACTTGCATTCCATTGGATAGACAAATTTCTTATAGAAGAAGAGAAAGGTATGAATGCTTTCAAAATGTAATGGCTATTTGTAACTTTGATATGATATTTACATATGTGCAAGCTGTCACGTCCCGAAATCCCAACATGAATCCCTATGATTCATCGGTTAGAATCTCAAGGTGTGAGGTAATCAATCACACAATCTGACAGAACATTCATAAATAATAATACTTATGAAAAGAAAATATACGCAGCGGAATAAACATTTAACTAACATCTATACGAGAGTCTAGAGTAAGCAGAAGAAATCGACAAACACTGATATAAGTCAAGATCCTAAATCTCATAATTCATCAGGTTACAAAAATTTCTAAACTAACATATTTCTTATCTACAAACAAAAATCACTAGGATTCCCTACTAATCCTCAAAGACACGGTGGTGGCAAGACATCAATTTGTTCTTCCTCGAGGACCTCCTCAAAAGACTCCTCAAAGAACGGCTCTTCAATAGTTGAATAATCTGAAAGGGGAAGGATAGGGTGAGTAACAGTGGAATGTTACTCAGCAGGATGAACGTTGTTCTAACAGCGAGTCATACATGCACGAGTAATCATCAGAACAATTAAATAATGCAAGTTTTCATAATGTAACATACGATAAATATTTAAGCATACCCAGTAAACAGTTATATTAACTTTCAATCTATCATTTTCAATCATTTAAAGTAACATATGCATCTTTTAAATGAAAACATCTATCAATTATTAAAAAATAAGAAAAAGATACATAATAAGAACACGGCGAAGAAAACAGAGGAACACGCCGATATAACCGCCTCGACTATGACAATACGATATTCCAAACTTAACCTCCGATGTGGAATCCCATCGTTATAGATCTGATTTTGTGGCCGGTCTAGCATACCACGGTTGGATGACCATTTATCCGGCTCAGACTGGTCATTGACCAAGAACCCAATACTGAGTTCAACTAACAGTGAGGTCGACTGTTTGACGACTACAGACTAAAAGTGATCACTAACTAGCCTAGGAAACCCCTCGCGTCGAAGCCTATCAAGAGGCAATGCATGTGAACCCCGCCTAGCTCTACACTATACAGAGACCACCTTTACACACAACGTTCCCCAGAAAATAAGTAGGAAAAATTCCCGGATTTCATAAGCTGTAATATACTCTAAGGAATCTCATACTACCGAAGAGCATATGACATCTAGTGTTATCCTAGATTGACTCGCCGCTTCCGGATACACAGCAACGCGTCACTCTTTATGGATTTTCTACAAACCTTTACTGGTAAACAAAATAATTTATTTTGTATATAATATATCATTTCTTTTAATCGAAAATACAAACAAAATCTGGTAGTACCCTCCAGTGACAGTTATCTGTCATTTTCATCTATCAACCATCTCATCCCTCTATCTATCACGTTTTACGTGGCATGGCCACTACGTAGAACTGGAGGCACTGTCCCATCAATTAGTTGAGAACATATGTTCTCTCTATCCATCCATTAATTAAATCGATCAATCTATCATCTAATTTCCTACATATCTATTAAAGTAATTTTACTTTTAAAGTAATTCGAAATCCATAAAGCATCAACCAATTCCATTCGATGGTTTTGATTGAGTCGAGAGACTCGAAAATAAAGACAAAACCATAAGACTTAAAAGCTGAAAATCTATGAAAATTTAACTAAGTATTGAAAAATAATTTTTCAAAGTCGAAAATGAAAACGAACTATTTATTTATTTATTAAAGAACTTAAAGTAATACTTAATTATTTTTAATGAAATAAATGTAGGAAATAGGTATACATACTATATGGAAGTAACACAAAACAAATTAGATCCAAACTCAACATTCGGATACTTTTTCGAATTGTTGATTTTTCGTCGAAACTCACCTAAAATCAATCCAAATATTATACCAACTATAAAATGCTTATATTACATCAAATGAACTAAAATCAATCATAAATAATCATGTAAATATGATTCAAATCATTCAAATATGTATAAACTTAATGAAACGATCGATTTATCAACAATCATATGGATTTTCTATGAAATTATCGCATAACTAGAAGGTAGAAGGGAAGGCAACCTACTTCAAGCTATTTTCAACGGTTGAACGGAGTTTAAAATCGCCTCCGGCCAATCTCCAAATTTTTCTTCCGGTGAAAATCGGATTTCTTTGCATCCACGCGTAACCCTCGGCGAGAGGAACAACTTTCCTTCTTGTGCTAAAGCTCGGATCGTTCTTGTTTAGTATAGATCTGAGTTTCAAATATTGAAGGAAAATGATTGAGATTTGTTTGGAGAGAAGAATAAGAAAAATCTATTTTTTTCTAATAGAATTTAGATATTTATATTACTTAAGTTGGGACATACTTGTCATTTTACATACTTGTCATTTTGGGAATTATTTTTTCCGAATGTCGAATTGGACAAACTTATACTCTATTTCGGGTGATTTTTCGACACGAATCTAATGGTATGATCGGTTTTCCCAAATTACGTCTCTAAGGTGTCGTTTACCTATTGAAAAAATATCTAATGCGAAACTCGAGGATTTGATAATTTTTTCAATCGACTTCAGATTTCGGCGTGCTTATAGGCTAAAGTGTGTTTCTCGATCTTTCTAAATCTATTGGTGAAGTTAATTTTTTTCAAATATTAAAAATTAAGAATCTATACTTTTAAATCAATGCACGGATCTAAAATTCTTTCCTTGAGATACATTTTAGGATTTCAAGTCATTACACAAGTTGGATGAGAAGGAGTGACACATGATTTAATGGTCTTAATGGAGACTATTCGTGATCCTGCTAATAGATTTTCAATACCTTCATATGGTATTATTAGTATTTTATATTGTTTTATTAGTAATAAACATATTATCTAAATATATTTCTAATTTAACGATGTATTTATTTTGATGTAGATAAATATTATTTGGTTGATGCTTCTTACACGCACACACGAGGTTTTATGGCACCATATCGCAATATGCGTTGGTTATCTGATTTTTATCGTGGACGTCCTAAATGCAAAGATGAAATATTTAATCATACACATGCTAGACTGAGAAATGTAATTGAAAGGACTTTCAGAATTTTAAAGGTGTGGTTCCCAATTTTAAAAATGATAGCACCATACTTTTTTCCTATTCAGAGAAATATAGTGATTGTATGCATGGCAATTCACAATTTTCTTCGTAAAATTTCAATAAATGGTGAGCTTTTTCATCAGTACGACGATGAAGATATTCTTCTCAAAGTAACTAATGGTAGATATACTCATCTTGGTCTGAAAGAGTTATTTGGACAATCTGAACAAGCATTTATGATTACCTTACGAGATCATATTGCAAATAATCTTAGTAGTGCAAATATATGAAATGATGTTATTTTGTTGAGTATGACAATGTTGTACTTCAATTTTAATGGATTATATGACAATGTTGATCCCAAAATTTTAATGGATGTGTTGATTTTAAATTTTGGTGACTTGCATAACATTCTTGTTTTTAATTTGAAAATTTTGAGATTTTATAAATACAAATTATTATTTAGAAATTGAAATTTTTAGTATTATTATTTTTATTTAAAAATGATTTGCATTTTAATTTTATAAGAAATAATATATTACATTATATTTGATAAGAAATGGGCATTTGAAACATGCAAACAATGTATACTATAATTGTAAGGGTAAAATAGATAATTTACCAGTTTTCAGTAATATGTAACAAACATGATTATGCAAATTCAGCGCTTAATTTTAATGAATTCAACACTATTTTGACATCTAAATAAACAACTTTTTAAGCACTTAAATTCAACGCTTATAAGTTTCAGCACTTATTTTTTTCAGTTTAACAAACAACACCTAAGTCTCGTTTAAGCTCCCATCTTTAAGACAAACCTAACTCTAACCCCAACCCTAGACTTAAACTAATTCCGATAAAGTTTCTAACCTAAGTCACAACCCAATCCTAAGCCCAACACACAAATGTCTATTTTAATTAAAATCCTATTCTAACCCAAACCCATGTTCATGCCCATGTCCATGATCATAATCAATCAAGATCCACACAACCCTTGATCATCAAGGTGGACCCTTGTCACTACCACAACCCACCTCTCAAAATCATTCTACTCAACCTCATCATCATACCTAAAAGCTATACAACTCATACCACAACCCACACTATCATCATTACAAGTTATCCATATATCTATTCTCTTTAATCGATTCACCTAACCTACTCACCCCATTAGACACATGTTACCACCAAACTCACCATCTCAAAATCTAATTACCTAATCTGTTACACAAGTCATTTTTTTAACCAAATACCTACACTTCTCAACTTAACCAATACTCAACCTCAGTATAGGTTGCCTAACCAACCCAATTGGATTTTAACCATGGGTTTAAGTCAAAAGCAACTCATCAAACCCTTTTACCTCACTTACCCCTCCCCGATCCAAAATGCCAAAATTTTTAACTTAAGATTCATGTATTTTTTTCCATTACCTTTTACCTATGATCATTTTACCCTTGAAAGTAACCACCAACCCCTATAAAAACCTATCTCATCATTTGAAAAACTCATGCTTGAATCCCCTCTCTTAAGCCTCTCAACTCCCAATCTATCTCACACCTCTCAATCCCTCTAAAGAACCTCTCAACTCACAACTTCAATATCTACAACTATCAATCATAAAGTTTATTCCTATCAAATCCTCACCTTACAAATATCTCAATCCACATCAATCCCTACATTAAAATAACTTCTATTTTCATCCTTAAAATCTCAAAACTTCAAGATCAATATCAAAAGGATACCTTCAAGGATTAAGAAGAAAGTAAAAGCTTCAAGATGGGTTATAGTGTAGGATTTTCATTTTAACTTCCCCTCTTCTATCTCTCCCCCTCATTTCCTTAATTTTGGTTTTAGAATGTCATAAGATGTAATGAATACCCTCGCCTACCTCTGGTAGATCGAGTTCTGACTCGGTCGAAAGCGTAGTGGTTGTAACCATTTTCAAAAGAAAGTCGTTTTAAACCCTCACATACTTCATGCACCTCCACAAAACTCATTTTGAGGTTAAAGGAAGTTGGGCCCTTCTCATTCCATGAAAGTGGGCTAATAACCGCAAAGCCGACGTTTTTCCAAAACTTTTTCTCTAAAGACAAACATGGTATGGTCTTCTCTCTCAATGAGATGACTCTTCTATTTTAAGTCGACATCAAAAGCTCATCGCATTTGAGGGCACAAAATCATAGTTTAATTGAATTTTTTTTACTTTCTTTTATTTTTCTAAAATGACCACAATTTTTAAGATTGCCATCTTTTGGTAGAAAGAGGGGAGTTGCCCAACACCTTCCCCTCTTTTTAATCGAATCCTTATCTAGATCTTAGGTAGATCAATGTCCAAATCCGTACAAGAGTCACTACAATGTCAAAACGTCAATTTTTTGAAAAATATCTTTTGGATGACCATTCACGCCCTTTTTATATATAAAAAAAATTTGCAATGACTCCAAATCCACATAGTGCTGATCTTCGAACTCGAAAATCACGTATTTATAGATAACAACACTTTTAGATTCGGTTGTGGGTATTATTTGTAATTGACCCGTTGATTATGTTTGTGAATGGATCATGTCTAAATTGGAATGGGGTCAATATGGTAGCAATCCAATAAGGATTGGATCAGGGACAAATCTGACAAGTATGAAATTGGACCCTTATCGAATCAGGTTTTATCATGTCTAAATATTAAGATCCAAACCCGATCCATTAACAATCGAATCGTTTCCTGATCGGTCAACCTAATTTTATTTTATATACAAAATCTAAATGAACTTCATATATTTCAAGAAATATATAATATAATTTATATACTTTCTAACATTTTATCAGATCGAGACATGATTGATCCAAATCTGATTGGATCCTTATCAGAATCCAAAGCATTGATCCAAACCTGAAGTGATCAAATCGAAACAGGTCAAATTTCGAGTTTGATCTGATCCATTGACAATCATACCCTTGACAACTCTAACACTAACCTCAACTCCCAAGCCCTAACCCTGGAAAGTGAATTAGCCAGATATGCGAGGGCAGGATACTTGCACCCGTCATTTGTCCTCGTTACACCTCCTAAGGCACATTTTGGGGTGGGAACCGGGAAGTATTTAAGAATGTGGGTGCACGGAGCATAAAGGTGGGTGCAAATAGAACGGACCATGCTAAAATACGCAGGACTGCACAACAACACGTCGTAACCCTAATCCCTAAAGTCCCATATAAATAGCATCTTTGTCGCGGTAAGGAGCTCTGGACTTAGGGGTTCTGCACCTGCGAAGATGGTAACTCTCTCTCTCTCTCTCGCTCTATATTTTTCTTTCTTCAAAGATCTGTAAAACAAATTGGGGTTTTGATCTTAATAGGGAAAAGGTACAGGAAGCTTCGGTAAGCGGAGGAACAAGACTCACACTCTCTGTGTGAGGTGCGGTCGCCGCAGCTTTCATCTACAGAAAAGTAGATGCGCCGCTTGTGGTTATCCATCGAGCCGAATCAGAAAATGTGAGTCAAGCTTTCGTGTATCTTGATTTTATGGGTTATTGGATCCAATCTTTCTGTTTGATTCATCTGTGTTTTATGTTTTTTTGAAAAAAAAAAATGATTTTTAGATAACTGGAGTGTGAAGGCGATTCGTAGGAAGACCACTGGAACTGGTCGGATGAGGTATCTCCGCCATGTCCCTCGCAGATTCAAGAGCAACTTCAGAGAAGGTAACCTCTTCAAACCCTAATTTTTTTTTTTTTAAATTTTTATAACAATAGTTTGGTTACCAGACCCACCTTCTATATATATTTTTTATTAAAAAATATTTTTGATTTAGGCACGGAAGCAGCTCCAAGGAAGAAAGGTGCAGCAGCCTCTTAATTGTTTGTGGGAAGGGAATTTTGGTATCTTGTTATGGTTTCAATCATCATGAATTCTAGAAATGAGTTTTTGGATGATTTATTTAGTGAGTGTTGCTTTAGATGTTGTGTTATTTTTTGTTGGAGGTGAATCATGAATGCATGAATATTTTAATTTCTTAAGTTTTGGATTTTCATTATTATTATATTGTTGATTATAACTATACTTTAGAGTTTTCGTATTTATAGATTGATTTGTGGAATCAATTTAGGTGGAGAAAAATGAAGTATCATTGAAAAGATTTGATAGCTTTTTTTATACTGTTTGTCTAAGGTCTATCATTGAGTATGTAGGTATTAGTGGAATGTGCAATTTTGTTATTTTATTGGTCAGTGTTTGGCTAGTGTAATTTGTGGTGGTTCCTACTGCATTTATTTGGTTTTGGAGTTGGGGACAAGATCTTGAAGTTTTGCCCATAGATGGGTAAGACTTGGCCAACTGAGTTACATCAGTTTGCTTATAGATGTGCATGTGACCATTTTATGGGTGTACCATGTGCATGTTGAACTTATGTGTCATTATGATTAGCCTCCCAGGACTTTCTAGTTAATGATTAGGGGCTTGGGATGACTCTGCCTTCTCTGATCCATTCTACACTTGCAATTTCTTATATCGATATGCCCTGCAGTTTGTTTCATGAATTCCTTGGGTTTCCATTTGTTAAGTAATTTCAATATCTTTTTGAAACAAAACTGTGTTCATCAAGTAAAATCTAAAAGAAATAAGATTTGGGTTCCACTATCTCATTGAAATACATCCAAGTAAGATAGGCTAGCATGTAAGGATTGATCAGTGTTGTTGATGTAAGGGGTGAATTGTTGTTTGTTGTGCTTGAGAAATGGTGAATCTTTGGATCACCTTCTTCTTCATTGCAGCTTTATGTCTGAGATTTGGGTGCACTTTTTTAGTTTGTTCGGAGTGACAATTTGTGTGCCTAAAACGCTCTATAGGACCTTTTTGCTTCTTGGACTTCTATTGGCTACTCTTTCTTTGGTGCAAAGAGGTTATTATGGAGCAGCACCTTGTTTGCTATTTGTTGGGGGGAAAGAGAGAAATAGCCACACCCAAAAAAGGAAGGATTGTAAAGAAACAACTTTGTCTATCTTGGGTTTCCTTTTGGTCTAAGTTTTTCAAAGAATTTAGGGTATTCTTTTTCTTTGAAGATTTTACAGGAAATTGGGAAACGGTCGGTCTTCCTTCTTTATTAATGAATATCTTCTTATAATTTTTTTTGTAGTGGTGGTCGTTAAGTGGATTGGGGGCCCGGATCCATGAACGTGCCACCTCAGTGAGGGGGTAAGGTCTGATTGGTAACACCATAGATCTAGGATCATGTTCATGCCTTGATACTTCAAACCTATAAAAAAGAGAATTTGGATCCCTTTTTTTACTTATTTTGGATATGCAAGTGGGTTTGTAATTATAGGGTGATGGGTTTTGAACCTAACTCTTAGTATCAATACTTTTTTTGTATTTTTTTTAACGTTGGAAAGGTACAAAAAGGTATGTATGATACTAGCATGCAATCCAACTTGGTATTGGTGAACCATCTCACTTGTGACTGGTTGTTAGGCTATTTGCATACGAAAGTTATTGTTGAGGAGACTTTAGGGGAGGATGTTAGAGAGGGGTAGTGAATGTGGACATCAATTGATTTTTCAGATGGAAATAATGGGCCAATAGTGTCTCATCTCCAATTCGTAGATGATACTCTAGTCTTTCAAGATAAGCCATTGGAGCAAACTAGGAGACTTGGAGGTTTGATTTGTTGCTTTAAAGCAGTTTTGGGAATTCTAATAAACATGAGTATGAGTAAGGTGTTTGTGATTGGAAGGGTTCCAAATGTAGCTTTATTGGCAACTTATTTGGGTTGGAAGGTTGATAACCTACCCACTTTGTATTTGGGCCTTCCATGGGGTGCTCCTTATAGATGCATGTTGATGTGAGATCCGGTGTTGGAAAGGTGAATAGAAAACTATCATCGTGGTAGGCTAATTGTCTTTCAAAGGGCGAGTGACTTTGATTAAGAGTGTTCTTTCCAGCATACCAATGTACTTCCTATCTATTTTCTAGATGCCTAGAAAGGTTGAGTTGAAATTGGATAAGATAATTTGTGATTTTCTTTAGCATGATAGAGGAGAAACACAAACACCATCTCGTGAGTTGGAGGTGTGTGATTAAGGCAAAGAACAAAGGAGGGTTGGGATCAAAAGACTTGGGTTGGTTAACCCGGCTTTATTGGGCAAATGGATTTGGAGATTCTGGGTGGAGGTGAGTAGTTTGTGGCCAGTTTATGGTGGCTCATGGTTGTGGTGTCTAGAAAGGTATCTTGAAGGTTTTACCAATATGGTAATAGACCCCTTATGAATGAGTTGCCCACGTTGTTTTCGATCTCCACGAAGAGAGGATTACTAATCACTAGTTTTAGGCAATGTGTAGAAGGGTTGTGGTCTTGGGATTTTGGAGGGCCTATAACGATTGGGAACTAGAGGTGGGTAGATTGATAAATTGTACTAGTCCCTACCATTTCGACTTAGTAAGTGAAGATGCACGGATTTCGAAAGAGAGTAAAACTAGTATGCTTTCGGTTAATTCTTTCTATCGGTCTTTACTAAGTAATGGTTCAGTCTCGTTCCCAGAAGTAGTGGTGTGGGGACCTAGAGTACCTTCTAATGTGAGGTTCTTCGCTTGGACTCTTGTTTTGGGTAAAATTCAAACCTTAGATTTTTTTATTCGGAGGGGTTTCTGTGCAGCCAACTGTTGTGTGTTGTGCTTAAGAAATGCAGAATTGGCGGACAACATTTTATCACATTGTAAGATGGTTCATGAGGTTTGGAATCACTTTTTTGGCTTGTTCGGAATTTTGGGGTGCTTACCTTGCTCCATGCGGGATCTTTTTGAGTCTTGGTTACATTTGGGGAGCTCTTTTGCAGCGATAAAGAGGGTGCTTTGGAGCTTCACTCATTTAGCAATTTGGTGGCTCTTATGGAAGGAGTGCAATGGTAGGATCTTTGAAGAGAACTTTGTCTCCTCCGGACCCCTCTCTAAATCTTAGGGCTCTTGTTTTTGTGGTCCTAAATTTAGAAGGAGCTTGGATGGGGTTTATTTTGAGGATTTTGTAGGGAGGTGGGATTGGATTTGTAGCTAAATCCTAGGGGCTCTTGTTTTTGTGGTCCTAAATTTGGAAGGAGCTTAGAGGGTGTGTTTTATTTTGAAGATTTTGTAGAGAGGTGGGATTGGATGTGTAGCTAAATCCTAGGGCTCTTGTTGTGAATTTGTAAGGGGTTTATTTTTAGGATTTTGTAAGGAGGTAGGATTGGGTTTGTAGTATGACACGAGTAGTTTTTTGTATTGTTCTTGCCTGCTTGGCCAACTCGGCTGGCCGCCTTCTTTTATTAATGAATTCATTTTTGATTATATAAAAGAAAAATTGCATACTAAAAGTGAATCCTTCAACTCTTAAGGGAAAGTGTGTTGATTGTGAAGATGATGTCAAGAAGAAGTACTTTTGTTATTTGTTATTTGCTTTTTAGTTTGGTGTGTTTCTCAAGAAAAAATGTTTGTTATGTGATATTCATATTTCTTGTCTTTTGGGGAACAACAAAATTTGTTGCGATGGTAATTCATGAAAATGTTACTGAAAAAGATTGACATCGATCCATTTCCACCCCTGAGTTGGCAAAACAGTCTCGTTGGTATGTGGTGTAATTTCTTCAAATTTAAAATATGTTTCTTATGCACAAAGGGGTGTGATGTGAAATCAGAAATGGGGATTTAAATATGATTTAATCATTTAATGGGATGCCTTGTAACCTTGTGAGTTTCTTATATACCACCCAGAAAATTAGAGGGCATTAAAATGTTGTCAAAGTCAAACTTTCCCCATCTCATGTTATCCCATATGCCTATTCCTACAAATTAAAAAATTTCGTGTGATTTTATGAACCTTTATATAACAACTAGTTTTTTTATATATATATTTCTAAATGTTTTTGTTAATATATTATTATTATTATTATCATTATCTTTATCTTGACTTAGAGGTCTGTCATCTTAAATGCTACACTTGAAGGTACATCATGGCTATAATCCCATAGTTTCTATATAACTCTTTTTTGAAGAAATAACTAATTTCTTATTGGGAACCGAACCCTTGTATTATATATATAGAACTTTTATTATGGATACATTTGATGATTCCTAATTGAAGTGGAGGTGGATTGATTAATTTCTCAGGTCGATTTTCAACCATACCTAAAAGCTACCATTGGTTCACGAGAGAGTTGATCCTCTTAAGTTAAAATTCACTTATTACAACAACCAAAAAAAACTTATTTTTTGTTAAATTATGAATAATTATTATCTTGGGACATGGATCAAATAAATGATGATCTCGGTAGATTTGGGCTTCAACAAGTTAACTAGTTGGTTTTGCAATTATCATGATCCAGAACTTGAGGCTAAAATCCAACAGATCATGTTGGCTCGGTGTGACAAACTCAAGAGTCTTGGTTGTGAGTTCTAATAGACCTGATCCGACTACCATTAGATATGGTTTGGGAACCTATTGGGATCCAGTCAAGACCAAACCTGATGGTGCCCAATCCAATTTCTTATCCAATCCAGATCCAAAACGGCAATTATTGGATTATGTTTGGACCATGGTTTTAAAATTCGGTTTCATGTCTTGTCTAGTTCAAGCCTGATACCGAGTTGTCTCAAAGAGTTTTCCAATATGTTTGAGACATTTTGTTCAAAAAATTGATGTGAGTCCTAAATCTCAGTCAAAAAAGTGATTTTGTGAGTTGATTTCGTTCAACTCCAATACCGAGTTAACTCAGGTGATATGTCCCGGTCTCGAACAAGTTTTAAAACCATGGTTTGGACAGAGATTTTGGGTTCCAAAAAGATCCAATCTGATATCATATATGGGAGCTCATCAAAATTCAATCTCATCAGTATTGGATTGGATCTGGATTCACAACAATCCAATACAATCCAGATCCATTGACAACCCTAAAATTTTCATAAAAACAAAATAGTCAACCAAGGGAAGAGTGAAAATTGATTGAAAGTAAATATTAGCATTTAATGGCAATCTAGAACAACATACAATTCTAAAGGAAATTTTAATGAAAATTCAACCAATAACAGTGATCATTTTTAATAACAGACACGAGAAAAACTAAAACGACAATAAGATCAAAACTCTGGGTTTATTTTTTAACCTGTCCTGTATTTCTTCTAGAGAATCTCTTAATTGTTCCAAAGCAACTACAAAGAGATTCTTTCACCTGAAAAAAATCTTTTCAGATGTAAGACACCTTAAACACTCGACCTATATTGTAATGGAGAAGACAAGATTGAAGAGCAAACTGCAATTAAGTAAAGAGATGGATGAAGGTGTTGGTTCTGTATTTCCCTAATGCTTGAGCCAATAGTTCCGGAGTTGAGCCATGTGAAGTAGTATCTCATCACGCCCTTGGTTGGTGACACTGCTGGTCATGATCCATGGTGGCACTGATTGGAAGAACTCACGTATCAACTTCTGGAAATCTTCCACATTTTCTTCGGGTCTCTTCCCGCCATTCTTTTTCCTTTTTCGTTTGTCGCATTTTGTGAAGATTAATGTCATTGGAATCTGAAAGATAGAAAATTAGCCTTCCTATATTTGTTAAGAAATGAACGCATTTGAGAAAATGTAGGTGTAGCTCTAATAGACAATAAATTAAGAGAAAGTCGACAGATGGTTTGGGGATGTTCAAGAAAGTCATATTATAACCCAATTAGAATAAAAATTCAAATTGGAGGTTAAAAAATGGGAGAAAGACCCAAAAGAATGTGGATGGAGATAACAAAAGGTGAAATGAACACAATTCTAATAACAGAAGTCGTGGCTTTAAATAGAGTGGAATGGAGGAACAAGATTCATTTTGCTGGCCCAAATTTTTGGGATGTGGCTTCGATGATGATGACATTTTCCCCTCAACCCATTTTAGCTGAACCCATATTTCTCTTCCTTCTACCATAAAAATAAAAATAAAAATAAAAATTTACCTGATTCTGACCAAGCCAACTAGCATATTCAAGATCAATTTCTTTTGCAGGAATGCTAGCGTCTATAAGGAGGAATACAGAGACTAGTGTCGACCGATTGAGAAAATAGTCTTTAGTGAACTTGTTCCAATCTGTTCGAAGTTGTTGTGGTGCAGATGCATACCTGTTCAGTTTAAATGGAAATTTAATTATGGATACAGACAGTAATTGAGCAACATATCAAGGACACATTCATGTTCAGAGTGACATACTACTTGAGCAATTGCAAAAGATCAACCTGAGATCTTTAGGCATTAAATAGAAAGATAAAAATAAAATCTGATGTCATTACATGAAGATTTAGTGATAAGATTTAGAATTTGAGTTACACATATCAGAAGCGCTCTCACTCACTTGGTAGGAGGCTTAAAAATTATCCCTGGGCTCAGTTTTTCTTATGAGCCATGAACTCTTTGTTCTCCTCTTGATAAATCCAATAAATTTAATTGAATTAGGATCATGTACAAAGGGCACTGAAGGTGCCAGCTTGCTAAGTTGGTTAAAGTTGGAGTGTTGATACCACAACCTTGGTTCAAAACCCGCCTTCACCAACTAATTACAGACCACAAATTTCACATGCCTAGCAAAAAAAATAGAATATTGAGGTGTCCAACTCCCAAATTAATCATAAGGCACCCATTCACCTAGGGCTCAAAGTAATATATTATGCCCTACAAGGGACGCCTACCCATATTTGACCCATTTTTTAATTTGGATCTACTCCAAAGGTCCAAACCTGCTAAATTCCGATTTTGGATCGCTCGGATTTCTGATAAAATCTGACCCATTTTATGCCCTACATTCACCAGAAGGTTTGATATATATGAACTTCCATAAATACGTCCATTGTTCTAAGCCATTAAACAAATTTTGTTTTACCATATCAATGTGGACATGGTTGAATTTCTCAAAGGAATAGAAAGTAAATACACTTCCTCAGTTGTGAATCACAAACTAAAAACCACAACTATGTCTTTCAGTCATCTTCAAAGTTCAAATAGTGATGTACCATGTCAAGCAAAAAAATGACAATAATCGAAGAGCATAGAAAGACAAGACAGATTATAAGTATTAATGAATTTTAAGATCTCACCCATATCCAGGCAAATCCACTAGATACCAGTTGTCATTTATCCGAAAATGATTGATGCACTGCGTCTTTCCTGTGGGGAAAGATAAAGATCTTCCGTAGTTAATTTACAACTAAAAATCCAAGAAGTGCACGATGCAGAGATGGGAGTCAAAAGGATCCCTAATTGTATTCAAAAGAAGAACAAGGAAACATCTTCTATGACTAAACCTGTAAAGAGTGCAGTGTGTGCGAGGTAAGCTAAGTGTGGCACACATTTTCTCAAGATTTTCAATTCAAACATGTTATGTGTCAAGCCACAAAATATTGTACGGGTTTACAGTGAGAAGTTGCTTGGCAATGTTATGGCCCCTAGCACTTCATATACCACCCAATGGGATAGAGGATATTCTTCATGTGTGATGCAGAACATCTTGTAGTGGAATTCCTTGAAAAAGAAAGATAGAAAGAAGAAGAACATTCATTCATCCAGAACTGAGTCAATTCGGCCATCTAGGACTGAGTCAACTCATTCTAACCATAGCATGGGCCAACTTCCAGCTCAGTCACACCTCTTTTATGGGCCTAATATGAAGCCCAACTGATTGGGTTTTATCAATTAAGAATTCTAATAAGTTTCTAATTCTATTTTCGTGTCCAAAGAGCCTTTCTTTGTTATTTTTAGATTTAAGATTACGATTTCTTTTATTTATTGAAGAAGGAGGATTTCCTATAAATAGAGGCCTCGTGGAGCATTGTAATAAATAATTCAATTATCAATAAAAATAAATAAATACCTTGCTCTAGAATTTTATTGTATTCTCCTCCTCTTGTCAAATCAAGAGCTTGTTTTCTTCTTCCTCATGGAATCAAGGATTTTATTTGCTCCCACCTGGTGAATGCGTCCAAGGTTTGGCGCACATTAGATGTATGTCATTCCGTCTCTTTGGGTTGTTTTGTGAATCATGAAAAATTAAAGTATTAAACTATTCACTACATTTAAATCTTCGCTTAAGTGTTGCCTAGGCAAACATGTCACCTAGAAGAGGCACCTAAAACAGGACCTAGGTAGGAGCTAGTTAAAAAGCAGTCGCTTAGGCGCTAGGCATTTTGAGAGATCTGCTCGGAGATATCTATAAAATCAATGTTAAATGTGCTTCCCAAATAAGAAAAAACAATATGTATACATACAAAGTTTTCTTATCCTTCCTGAGTGCCTTTCTCGATTTGTAATTTATTTTTAGTTTGGAAGTATACCTCCAAATCTATTTTCTAAACTTAGGCTCCAATGCCTACAACTTTGCAAAATATTAACAAAATCTAGTTCGCTTTGGTTGTTCAAATAAATGTTTAAAGTTGATATGCACCTTCCTAAAGGGTGCATCGTACAATGTTTGTTACCCGCCCTTATATGCACTATTAGGCACTAGAGTTTTTGTCTTTGGTTGAAGTTTCACCAACATTGAGAACCTGACCTTGAAGTATGTTGACCGTCTCTTCTCATCGGTCTGTTTTTTCTTCTACTTTGCCTCTTTCTCCATTCAAACCTTTTCTTGTCAATCCATCAAATCTTATCCCAAAGATTTGGGGCCAACTAAATAAATCATGTTCCTCCATTCAATTTTGTCCAGAGCAACATCTTCTATATTTCAAAGTGTGTTCGCATCTGCTTTAGCTATCTCAATGCATGCTCTTCTGGGCCTTCCTCTCGTTCATTTATAACCTTCAACTTATATATTCCTTCTAACCAGGGCTGTAAGCGTTCTTCATTGAATGTGCCCAAACCATCTCAATTGACTCTCAGTTTGTTGCCTATTGGAGTTAATCCTATATTTTCTCAAATGCGTTCATTTCTAATTATAGCTTACATCTAATTTTATTATATTTCAAACACCAAAGTTAAGGCCAATATCCTAGAACCCTATTTACTGCCCCAATTTTTCTTTAAATTCTTCTAATTAAAGTTGCCTCCTAAGCTCAATTGACCTTCGTTGAACATGCCCAAACCATCTCAGCCGACTTTCTCTTATTTTATCACCTATCAGAGCTTCTCGTATTTGTTCCCAAATGAGTTCATTTCTAATTTTATCTTTCATTTAGTTTCATTATTTCTCTTACACCCAATTAAAGCTTGTATCCTATAACCCTATCTAGTATCTATTACCACTCTTTTCCCTTACATTCTTCTTATTAAAACGCCTAAACTAAGCTCAACAGATTGGCATCAAAATAGTATAATTGATCTAAGAAAAGATATAAGAAGAACCCAAACAAAACAAGGAAGAAATGGAGAGCTACTGACCAGGTTTCTTCGACGTGAGAGCCAACCGTTTCCGTCGGACAAGAGAATTGAGAAGCGATGATTTCCCAACATTTGATCTCCCAACAAGGGCAAATTCTGGCAACCCATCTGAGGGACAATCCTCCGTCCTTGTACTGCTCTTCACAAACTCTGCCTCAGATATCTGGGCGTCTCTCGCATACTTGCTAAGAACAATGTTGGAACCCTTCAAAACCCTAGTGTTCAAGAACTCAGTCTCAGAGGAAATTTCAGTTTCTGGAGGAACAAAAAGCTTTTCGAGTGGAATTTCAATCTGGGTTTCTTCTGGAATTGCCAAATTATGGGGAATTTCGATCTGGGTATCTTCAGAAATGGAAGAAATTGAAGAAAAGTGAGGGATTGATATGGATTGAGTTGTGGAGAGAGTATATTTGGGTTTATAGAAGAGTGTAGAAGTAATGGGTAGTAGTGTTGGTTTGGAGAGAAGTAAGAGATGAGTAAAGGGAGAATAAAAGCGAGTGAGGTTTGTGAGAAGCATCATAACATCAGTGCTGTTATTGTTGTTTGTGGGAATTTTGAAATTTGGGTGTGAGAAGTGAGGAGAAGCTCATGAACACTGGAATTGGGTGGACCTTCGCTTTGTTTGAGGAGAGATGATATTCTTTTGGGTAATTTAGACACACCTCCATTTTTTTGTGTGAATATTAGAGATACCTCAGTGTTTTCAAATTGATGACTTAGCCAGTGGACCTTCTTTGCTATAAAAAGATTAACGGAATGACCAAAGTACCCTCGTCAATGGACGGTCATTGAACTCTTAGATTTAAATTTTGAAGGAAAAATTACTTAAAGGACCCTCATGGAAGGGATCTTTCTAAATAGTCCTTAAATTTTGTGTGTTAGCTTGACAGGACATTTAGTAAATTTTTTTGATCTTGATGGTCCCCCGTATTGTTGAGTTCATAGTTTTTACTATCTAACTCGATGCTTTATTATTTAGTATCAAGTTCACATTTTTTACTATCGAATTCACCACTTTTTATTTATTCTCAAGTTCGATGCTTTTTAAATTATCGTCGAATTCATTGTTTTTTAACCCATTTTTAATTTTCGACTTTTTTCGACTAAAATATATGGAAAGATCGACAAAAAACTTGAGATAACGACTTGTTTAAATGATTTCAACCCAAAAGATTCATTATTGATTGATTTTCATCCAAAAACTAAGAAAGAAAATATTTTTTGAAAAAAAACCTCTTGAAAATGATTTTTTTTTTTTCTTAAATCCTTTTTGATGAAATGGAGTCTCCAAAACTTGATTAATGTCTCAAAAATTCAATATTTTTATTAAAACGATGAGTTCAAATTGTTAGAGGATTCAATCGTGAAAAATGTGGTAAATGAGGTCCAACGACCATTTAGAAAGAAAAGGTATACTAAATATCTTGCCAAGCAACCTCCAAAAATTTAGGGACTATTGAGAAAGAAATCCCTCCATGAAGGTCCTTTAAGTAATTTTTTTAATTTTAATGAAAAAATCTTTTTTTCCAATTCTGTTTTTTTTTTTTTTTTTTTGTTTTGGGTGGAGTTAGTAAGTTAGTACACTGAGACAAAAAAGTGGGTCTTGTTAGAATGCTCCTATAGTAAACAAGTTTTGATTGGGCAATCATTTGGTGAGGGGTCAATTTGGTTAATCCAGGAAAAAAATATTTGAAGACATTTCAGCCACGTATAAGCCGGAAAAAATTTTTGAATGGAAGGAATTGCCCGTTTCTTTTTTGAAATATTTTTCAAATTAAGTTGTTGATTTATTTGACCAAGTCAATTTATTTGGACGAGATGAAATATCGATGAATTTTGTAAATAGGCTTCCTAAAACCAGTTTACAACCTCTTCTTTTCTTTTTTTCTTGGTTCTCTCTCTCTCTCTCTCTCTCTCTCTCTCTCTCTCTCTCTCTCTCTCTTCTTCAATGGTAAGACTTTCTCTCCTTCAACATTCAAATGTTAAAAACAAAATATAATTTTTGTGAAGTAGAACATAATGGATTTTTGGTTAGAAGAATCCAAAGGCATGTCTGATCATACATGAAAATTAGATGGGAAATTCATTTTCTATGAGAAATAGTATTTTTCATTATTTGATTGATATTGAACAAATCCTCCCGGATCATCCAAACATTCTACTTTAAAATTTTAGTTTCAAACTTGACTTCAAGTTTCAGAACTTTGAATGTGACACATCTTTTATCCAATAAGAAATATATAGGGAAAAGGTTGCATGGACTAAAGGACCCTGAAGAGGGCTAAAGTGACACATTTGAACCCATAGTTTGGTCAATATGAGAAATAATCCTTATTTTAGAAATCCCAAGATTTGATCAATATTAAAGATACCCCCTTTGTTTTTAAATTAATGATATAACTCCTTGACCCGAGTCTTTTTTTATGACATATAAATGATTTAAATATCCGCCACAAACTACCACTATGAACCAAGTTCGTTCAAGAGTGGCAAACCACAAACCGCAAACCCATATTCGAACCAATAAACCAGGTTACATAGGTTTGGCCAGTATGATTCTAACAGTAGATGTGGTGCCAATGCAGGTCAGGCTTTGATTACAGAAGCTAGGAAGTTCAAGATTACCCCACCCATGCATCCTTTACAAACAACTGAATTTTTTTTTTCTGAAGCAGACTGAGAAATCCCATTAGATCAATCTGATGCTGAAAAGAGATCCCAAAACCAGATATCCGAGGTAGTCACTGAAAAGAAGACGAGCAATGCCAGAGTGGACGATCAAAAGAACCCATTGCATCCAGACCATCAATTTTATAACCTCTAGGGTGCCACATTGCCCAGTGGGACTATCATTGAGAAAACAAATACAAGAGTGTGAATACCCGTACTGAGTTGGGTTAACCCAACAACGGACACTTAGGTTACAAAAAATGGTGTCGGAGAGAAATGAAGTCGACCTCGCCAAAATATATATATATGACAACAACATTACACCATGGCTCCCTCATATATATATATATGACAACAACATGACACCATGGCTCCCTCAGGCAAAGCCCAAAACTCTCCCTCGTGATCTTATCCTGTTTTTATCAAAATAATAGAGCAGCAACCAGTGTTTCACATTCAAGTATGATTGTAGAATATAATTCGTATCAAATTTATATTTTTTTTCCTCAGATCACCCTATCAAAGGGGAATTACAAAACAAAATCAGATTTGGAGATTTCACCAGGTTAGTTTGATATCACAGATCAAACCAAGGAGAATAAATGATAAACTAGTTACAGAAAAGCTTGAATGATAAACTAGTTACAGAAAGCTTACAATCAATGACAAATGGAAACCTTGTACCAAAGCAAACTATGTACCTGGGAAAAATGTTGGCAAAGAAGTAACGAACTGCGTGATGTGTGCTGAAGATTGTCTTTTCCTTTCATATACTCCATATATCCATTTGCGGCAACCAAGACAATGGATCTAAAGCTCAACTTGCAAATCAAACACAAACATTGAAAACTCCATCGACTTCAACTTGTCCAAATCCATCTGCTGCGACCAAGATCTCACTGGGTCTAAAAACTTTAACTTGCAAACCAAACATTGAAAATTCCATTGACTTCAACTTGTCGAAATCCATCTTCTGCGACCAAACACAAACATTGAAAATTCCATCTACTTCACTTCAAGTTGTCCAAACATTTGCTTCTCTTCATGCAACTCTTTGACAACATCATCAAGCTCTGGAAACGCAGATATGAGCAGCAGCTCAAGAAGGGTGAAAGCCAGCTGCTTCAAACAAACTGAGGACTGCACAATAGAAGAAGTTTAAAAAAAAAAAAAATCTCAGAATCCAGATAAGATATGATCAATTGACCAGACTGAAAATGATAGAACATGCCCATGTATAAGTAGGACAAGTGGTTCTATGTTTTATTTCCTTATTATTTATTTTTATTTTTTTGGTAAATTTATTGCTTTGACTTCAGTCATTATTAACATAAACTTCAAATGATACAAGGAACACTACTGGGTTGAGTTGTGATTTGTGAACAGAGAATGAGTATTACAATGCCATATGAATCATTCAAAAAAATATCTTACAAGGCCACCAACAGAAGGATCGCAATTCCATAGGGAACCACTCTTGTCAGGGCAGTAGATGCATACTAAGAGCAAAGGTTCAAAGGAGCCTGGTTCAGAGGAAGGCCAAATTTATGGCTTCAGAGGAGATTGGAACTGACATTGCACTTCGGAGGAAGAGATCCAAGGTCAGTGACATTGAGCTAAAAGTGGCATAATGAAGTCATGACAGAAAGTTGGGGGCAATAGCAGATTCTCAAAGTGGGCGAGAGATTTTTAAGCTATAGTGGTACCTATAGTAGCAGATTACCGCTAACAAGGAGTCAAGTATTCTTTAAAAAAAAAAAAACCTTGATTCCTAATGCTGAAGATTAAATGTTTTTGCTTTACAACATAGGAAAATTTACCTGAAGAAAGAAATAGAGATCCTTGGCACTTCTTTCATACTCTTTACGACCAAAAAGACCTACGAGAGCAGCTGGGGCATTATCTGCAGGAAAGCGAAATTGGAAGAACCGGGTAATAAAAGGACAGGTATGAGTTCTCCGACCACAAACAATTGTAAACAAGGCTCAGCAACTCCAAATAAAAAAGTATCAAATAACACAAAAATATACATATTTTATGGGCCATGCATGCCATGACATGAAGTTATCCTACTACATATTGCTGCTTAACAATGCTTGGAACCTCACTGATTGAGTCAACACAGCATGGCCTTGCTCTAGAGAAGCAAGTCCAAACTCTAATTTTCCTCTTGAAATAGATCAAATCCAATGCTGATTCCAGCAATTTTGACCATTAAACCAATGAGTATAATCTGAGACTAACAGAAATTTCAATCCCGAGTTTGATTCTCTAAACCTTTTCTTTCAAGCAAGTCTGAGTTTGACAGTAAAACAGTTCAAAGACAATATAAAACACAGGAAATGCACACATGCACAAATATAGGATAAGTACACGTCCATGTACAATCTATATGACATGAAGGAAATGGAAGTACACCAATAGCAATAAAGATGCACATAAATAGCAGGAAAATGTGAATCACTGAAATTACCAATCATAAGCTCATAAACAAGCTTTGCACGGCGAGCAGCCTCTTCTTGTTGCTGCTTATCTGTCAACAAGTTGTTCTCTTTCCCATGCAACTTCTCGACATCCTCTTTCTTGGGAGATGATATCTGTGTAGGCTGACCACCATGGTGTGAACTCAGAGACTGACTTGTAGATTGAGGTGGTTGTTGACGCTTTGGATGCTTTGTTATGAAGATTCCATCGGGCCATAGGATCTGTTCCATTGAAAGAGAAACCAGATCAGGACATGCAGCACAGCAAACATAAAATACAAGCTATTTATTGAAAGAAAAAAATAAAAATAAAAATAATAATAATAAAGAAAGAGCTACTTCAAAAGTTGATTTGACAAATGAAGAGACCATGCAAACAAAAAGATCAATACAAAGATGTCAAATGACCTTCTTGGGAAATGAGAGGAGACTCATACCTATCCTTCCAACCATCTGATCTAGACAGTTATGTAGAAAACACGAAATGGAAATTTATTAAGTGAAAAAACAAAATAAGACTCATTGCACGAGATTATGAGGTTCTTCCGTTCTTCCTAGAAGTAAAAGTCACTAAAGCAGATGAAAATGATGGATATGAGAACCAAAAACTTGGGGTTTGGTCACATAGAAAACGTTATTCGAGAACTAATATGCATTCTCTAGTCATCACATTGAAGGAGAAAAACAATAAGAAAACCTTGAACTCGAACGAGATAGCATTTGATGTAAGTAAAATATAAGAACTAGTAAGAGTTATATTTATGCTCTGCCTAATGTCTTGTTCTTCTTAAAGGTTATTAGAAAAAGCTAGTGCCAGAGATAATTCTAGTCCTCCATGCTTACTGTAGGCATCAAAATTTTGAGGAGGCCTTTACAAATTTTATAAACAAAAATGAAGTCCCTAAAGTTATAAATGGGCCTTGCATCCAAATTGAGTCCATTAACTAGAAACGTGCCTCCTCAAAATTTTAGATTTTGGACTTTCGCATATAAAGCCTATGATCTAACAAATTTAAGTGATCCATATTAAAAATTGGGCCTTATACCCAAATAAATGAGTTTGTCCCAATAACAATCCACAGAATCCTTGAAATTGGATTTGAACAAGTTTACCCTTTAAACAAACCAATCAAATCTCTTTAAGTTGAGGGATGATTGGAAAGCTAAATTATCTATAAATACAAGAGTCCCTCATTTAATGGGGATCTGGATCACTTTCTCTTAGAAGACCGAAGCTCTCCCTCTCGAGGAGAAACTCAAGCCCTCCTCCAGAGACAAAGCAAAGTTCTTCAGACAGCCGAACTCCAATTAAAGAGAAGAACAAGCATCAAGCCCTTCTCCAAAAACCAAGAAATTATTCTCAGCCGACAAAGCGTGAAGCTTGGAAAGAAGAAAATCTACAGAAGCCACTAAGAAAATCAAGCACAAATAAAGCCATCGTCAAAGTAACATTTTCAACCGATCAGCGCGAAGCTCGGAGAGAAGAAAAGCTACATACGTTATTATTTTGTACTTGACTGTTAATCAGAAGAAAATACTGAAATGTGTACTCTCATTTTCATCCAAATAAGTAAAATCATTTGCGATTTTATTTCACGAATCTCGAGGTAGATTTGTTGAAATTTGTTGTCAAAAAAAAAAAAAAAACTTACATATTTTATAATGACCGTCAAAGTCCATGCAGCTAGCTTACTTAGAATGAATCTTATTTTTGTACTATAAGAATAAGAATTTGGAGCTCAGAGGCCCAGAAGAAGCATCTAGAGATAATGGCTTCCTTGAATGAACTGTTCTATTAAATCTAACACCACTAATTTCAACAAGCATTGAAGATTTTATAGCCCAATATTTGATGAAACCATAGATAATGCACAAATATGCCACTGTTCTATAAAAATGAGAAATCAAAATTTTCAGTCATCACCTGCTCGACCCGCTTGATTGCAGAAGCAATTATTGTTCCTCTACGCAGAAGCTGAATTTTCTCAATTAGCCAGTCATCAAAGGCATCACCCATTCCCAACTGCAAGACCTGTTTGACTACCCAAAATGCCTGCCGCCTATGAATCCAATAAAAAATAATGTCAGGAGGTGTAAACTTGATAAAATCATGATTACAAAGTTTGTAAAAGCTGAAAATCAACATGTTCTGCTGAAAGCATAGTAACCAAATTCAGATTCAACAATTATTCTTGGGGAGTCACCTCTGTTAAATTTGGTTAAATCCAGGAAAGTTTCTACCCCTCAACCTCCCTAAAAACCCTATCTTGTTCTTCAGATTCAAGGGCTAAGAATCTTGAGGTACAAGGGTAAAAGTTTTAGCCTAGAGATTGTAGTCTATGAGTTTGTGGGGGAAAAATCAAGGTTCTTATATTGGAAATGAAAATCATAAAAGAATGTTTAATAAGATTTTGGAAGAAGAAGAAGAACGAAGGTTGAAGATGATGAGTTTTTAGGGAAAAATCAAGGTTGCAAAAAAGATCAATAAAACTTGAAATGAAAAAGAAGAAGAAGACATAAAAGATGGGTTGATGGAGAGAAGCAAAGTTCAGAGGGTTTCAGGAAAAAAGAAAGAAAAAGAGTTTTAGCCCTTATATTTAGGGGTGGGGAGGGGGGATTAATCAGTATATCACTGATTCATTTATCGATTCACTGATTAGTCGGCTGATCCTTATTCGATATTTTTTCAAATTTTTGGAAAACAATCACAAAGTTTAAGCCATATCATATATGAGATACCTGATCCAACCACCATCTTGAAGCTGGAATATAACATCCACCAAATCCAATATAGGGACACTCAAATTTGGAGGCACCCACTGCATTGACAATAGATATGTTATCAAATTTAAATGGTACATGAGCAGGCAACAATTACATGGCATAAAAAACAAACAAACAAATGAAAAACCTACAGAAATAGAAAGCATGAATGCAGACAAAATTGAAGTGAGATAAAGACAACATTTAAACAGTATATACCTCTGTGGGAAGGGATGTGTCAGTAACAGTGTCAAGAAGCAACTCCGATGTCTCTTGTGGACCATCGCCTACTCTTTCTTTTGAGAGTTTTTCAGATTGTCTGGTAGAAAAAGCACTCTTTTTCACCCTACTATCTGGATCATTCCCTAAATCCTCAACGGGATTTTCACATTCTTTACCATGGGTTTTTACTGTGGAATCTGCTGCCTTTCTTGTTACCAATCTTGAATTGTTTGCTACGAGGTTCTGCTTCATTTGTAATGGAGTTCCCTTACTTTTGGTGCCTGAGAGTTCTTCCCTGGGGCAGAAGGGATCTCTTATAGGATCGACTTCTTTCTGAATCTTTGTACTCTTTTCGTATGGTTTATTATCAAGGTCAACTTGAATACACAAAGCAAAAGGGATAGATTAGTCAAAAGTATGCAAAAGAAATTAACTAGAGGACTAAGAAAAGTGCTCAAAACTTTACTTAGAAACCTGACTCACCTGATAATGTTTGGATGATAGAAAGAGAATTTGAAAATGTGTACATCTGCAACAAACAGTATAAGAGGAGTTGAAGTGTTGTCTAGAAGAATAAATAGATTAAATGGACAATAAGAGGAAAAACAGAAGCAAAATCATCAAACCTGTGAATCAACACTAAGGAAATCCCAAACTTCTATTGATCCCGATATCCTTGGAAGATGCATTAGTTTCTGATAAACATGATAGTGAGGAGTTATCAACGGTTTAGGAACATAAGATAACAAGACTATAGTATTGCAACACCCCCCCCCCCCCCAAAAAAAAAAAAAAAAAAAAAACTTTAGACTGCTAACTATGTTCAGACCTCATGCCAAGTGGTTAGGATGTGAGTGTTACAATGACAAGTTCAATGGTCCAATCCCAGTGTGACATGAAAGCACATCTATCTAATCAAGTTGTGAGGCAGATTACACATGTATGATCATAGATATATTTTAAATATGCATGTATTATCATAATGCATTGTGAGTTCCAGTCATCTTAATTAGATTAATACTTCAAAATTTAGAGCATTTCTAAACCATCCAATGAAAATAGTACGAGAACAAAATTTTGTATATCACCTTGAGATATTTGTCAAGCAATTTACACCTTTCTTGAACAACAGTCACGTCTAAACCTGAAGACAAAAAATGCTTTGGCGGCAAACTAAGATTGTACTCAGGAAATTCTTTAAGACGCCGGTGTAGCTCCTCAAAATGACGAAATCTAATAGAAACATTTAGGAACTTTAAGTTGCAGAAGCTAAAACCTATTTAAACTGAGAATATTACTTGTAACAGAAATATGACACATCGAACCAAATTGAAGAACAGAGCCTGACCAGGAAATATGAAGGATCAATTGAAATGGATAAACAAATCAATATAGGGAGAAAGGAGAAAGTTTTGTGCATTATCTTTAGCACCTTCTTTTGATAGACCAGATATTATTATTTGCATCGGTAACAGACATAGAATACACGGCAAATGTTCTAGCGCCACTCTTCACAATATTTGCACCCAATACCTGTAACAGGAAATGAGCTCACGTCCTTCACATATATCAGTAAATCAGAATGTGCAACAATGACATACATTCAGACAAAAAGAAAAGGTTGAGTTTTTAAGTAACTACCTCACATCTCAATTTTAAGAATGAATTAGCCAACATGGAATTTTCAGGCCCATTCACAGTTGTATTAGAAAGTTCAGAAACTGAAATAGAAGGCGTAGACGATGAAGCAGACGCTCCACTATGAACTCTACCCCAGCTTTCCAACTCGGGATCATCACTAGATTCCTCTGTTTTAACATCATGTGATGCATTTAGTATATCCTGCCCCTCTCCTAACAAGAAAGATGTTCTCTCAACCTCTTGCCAAACGTGAGGTCTCTCACTGCTTAACCTAGATCTCTTCCTACCCGAATGGGTTCTAGGTATTTTCCGATAGTGAAAGTTCCCCTTACCACTCTTCTTCACCATATGACCTTCAGAACTTTCAAGGGGATGTCGTATATGTGAAACAGCAGCATTTCTATTATTTTTGCTATCCCAAACTTTAGTCCCGGGAGAATCAAGACCTGTCACATTGCTGCTCTCATCATCTTCAGTTGGATAAGAGCTATCACTCTCTGATTCAACGTCCTCAAAATGCATAATAACATTCTCATTCTTTTCTTGATGGAATAATGTAGCTGAAGGGTGAACTGAACTGCTCCCATCAGTACGGAGATGGTCATCATGTTGAGGAAAATCAATATTGGCTGATCCACATTTTATATGGTTCTTAGATGACACCTTTACACTCCCAGTTGACAAATTCTGTGCATCTTGATTAGCCAATCGATTTGCACCTTCTGTCTTCCGGTAATTTCGCCCTTTTGTCCACATGTTTTCAAAATTTTCTGGAGCAAGAGCTTGAGTCTTTCTGTGGGACATCATATCTAGCACATGACCCCATTCTTCTCCAGATTTGTGTCGTTGAATGCCTTTTCCATTACCAATTTGGGAATCTGACGTCAAAGAGCTCAAAGAACGGGAGAATCGAGGATCAACAGAAAGAAGTGGATCCTTTTGATAAGTTTCTCCATTCACATTTTCTTTCACAGATTCCCCAGAGACAATTCTAGAATTATCATGCTTAAGTTGCACAAGTTCAACACCAGTAACAGAATGATCTGGGCAGGTTGAAAAATGATCAGTTGAAATCCTTGAACGGCCATTTGGCTTGTTTTGGGATGCCTCCTGCGCTGAAGGAGTAACTCCTTTGTTGGCCTTACTCTTAGAAGAAAGAACCAAAGATTCGATCCTTTCATTAATAAACCTGCCATGTAAATTGAAGAAAAAGACTAGATAAAGCACCAGAATACTGATAGCGTAAAGACCCAAAAAAGAAAAGAATAAGTTACCTTGGGCTGGCCAAGTTCAAGACTGGTCGCATCACAGCACAAGCAAGAAGTTCTCTGACAATAAAACGGAAGAAAGAACACTGCAGATCAGAAGGCTTGAAAGTCAAAGAGATGAGTCCATCCATCAAATGCTGCAAAACCTGTGAACATATGAAATAAAAAAAGAATCGTCACGACGATAGAGGAGGCGATCAAAGTAAGATGGACACTCCAAATTCTTCTACAATTTTTTTTATTTTATGGGTAAGTGGACTTGAACCCACGGCCTCAAAGTTGCTTTGCAATGTGTCAAACCAACTGAGCTATAAGTCTAAGGTGTTGTTTGTTAAACTGAAAAAAATAAGTGTTGAATAGCATTAAGCGCTGAAACTTATAAACGCTGAATTTAAGTGCTGAAAAAGTTGTTTGTTTAGATGCAGAATCATGTTTGTTACACATTGCTGAAATTGGTAAATTGTCTTTTAATCCTTACAATCATATTATACATTGTTTGCATGTTTCAAATGCCTATTTCTTATTAAATACAATAAAATATATTATTTCTTATAAAATTAAAATACAATTCATTTTTAAATAATAATAAGTAATACTCAAAATTTCAATTTATAAATAATAATTTTTATTTATAAAAGCCCACAAATTTCAAATTAAAAATAATAATGACATACAAGTCACCAAAATTTGAAATCAACATTGAAAGAACTTAATTTGGGAGAATAATTTTTGATGGAAATGAAGGATGTGTAATTATAAAAGCGCCCCACGAATTAATAAGGGCAACCCACACCATAGCCAATTTTTTTTGTCTTATATGGGTTAAAGTTTTTGGAATGAACCAATTTTTGATGAGGATGATCTATATGGTCTAGAGATCATACTCACCAAAAACCAGCCCATTCCAAAACTTCTAACCACGTCAAAACTAGTTTCCAAAAAAAAAAAAAAATGGACGATTTACGGTTCTTGAACTTGTTTTGATAGGGTTAGAAGTTTCGTGATGGGCTGATTTTTGGTGAGGATGATCTCCTCATTGTAGAGATTATCCTCACCAAAAATCAACTCATTCCAAAACTTTTAACCCATATAAGACAACAATTTGGCCATGGTGTGGGCTTATTAATTTGTGGCATGTTTATATACTAATCCATGGGATATAAGAGGTAATATCCTTTTAAGTATAAGGGCATACTTGTCCATGCCCAAAAAATGAAGGGTATACTTGTCCGTGCCAAAAAAAGCAAAGTGCTTAACACTTCAGCACTTTTTTTCAGCATCGAAATAGTGCTGAATTTTTTTCACTTACTTTCAGCAATAAGCGCTGAAAATAAGGAGTAAACAAACGCGCACTATTTTGACAAAAAGTGCTGAATTTATTATTTTTCAGCAATAAGCGTTGAAAAATAGCGCAAACAAACACCACCTAAGCCCAAGTTCTTCTAAATGTAAATTAACTTGTTGATGATGTTAAATGACTAACCCTATGTTCAGCTTCAGCAGAAAACAAAGCAGGATGCAATTTGTTCTCAGCAGCCAAAACTAACTTTAGTTCTATATCTCGTTGATCAATATCTAGGTTCCTGTCCTGGTGCTTCTCAATCTTGGCTTGACTTGCACGATAAAGCTCTAAGTGAGTGCCGATAAGGCTGATAATATCCCTGCATTATCCATGACTAATTAAACTTCTTGTAAACATATTTCATAGTATAACAGATCAAAAGTCTAGAGAGAACATGCAAAAAGACAGATACAAAAATAAAACCTGGTGAGAAGATCAATAAGATTTATTTCCCTAGCATGACATGAAATTTCTCCAAGAACATTATTCATGATTTCCACAAGTTCCTCAGGACCTTCCTTATCCGGTGATAAACGGGAGTACCAGAGATCGGTCACCCACTCAGAAATTAGGTGTCGGGTGAAATGATCAATTGCAGCCTCAACAATAGGGGAATTCACCTTCCTTCTCCAATTGGACTTTTCACGGGAAACAACCTTGGAACCTTCAAGAGATTTCTTAGAAACATGATTGGTTGTGGATGGTTTATTGTTGTATGCTGCAGCTCTTCTTCGCATTTCAAAGTCTAATGTGATATAGCGGAGGAAAATAATTAAGGAGGCAGCAGCGGGCAAATTGACCCAAACTGAGGAACTAGTCACTGAAAAATAGGATAAGTCATTATTAGAAAACATCCAGAAAGCACAAACCACAGTCTTGAATAGACAAGTACAAATATTTCATTATAAGATAAGAATTATCACCACATTCTCAAATACTGCATGACCTAAGTAACACAATGCTTTTATTTGATGAGGTACAAACTTACGATTAATGCCTCTATTTTAACCAGTGAACATAACCAATGATATAATGGAGGCTGCAAATATAGATTATTTTCTTGATCCACAGCTTCAAAGAAAACAGAAATCTGATAATAAAATGAGACAAACTTGTACCAGCTAAGACAAATGACAATATGGTCCAGAAGTTATCAGGCGAGTGGAACTATCTGATGGGTGGGAATTGAGTCACCTTATCAATTTCGAAGGGATCGCTGGTGAACCAATCTCTTGTTTGAGATCAATCAGGTCATTCATGACCATTGATCTGATTGATCAGATAATTGAGATATGGGAAGATACTTCTGGCCCTAAATTAAACAATCTGGGCCATTAACTTTCATCTCCTCTTAGACTGGAGAACACCTCTTATTAAGAAATACAATAACATATAAAATGCAAAAAAATAATAATAATAATAAGGATTATGGGAATGTAGAGTCCTGTACATATTTGGAAATGTATAAGTGTACCTATTTTGAGAGGAATTGCGATCATACGAAAATTACGAATCTGTAACATACAATTTACATGCTCTTACATTTTAGGGAGGTTCTGGAACATGACCGCTTTTGGTTACATGGCTTCTTGCTTTTTGAGCCCAATGTTTGCATATAGGCTTTACCTATTTTCTAGAGAATAAAAACACAGAAAAAAATGAGGTGATTATCTAACAACTACCTCTCATTTGCAATGCCTCTTGCATGCAGGTATCCTTCCTCTTCAAGATCTCCTCCATGTAGGGTGGAGAGAGAGAGAATGACTTCCATCGAAATGGCATGTTTCTGTGGTTGAAGAGCCAACACTCCTCTCTCCAATCATGAGTTTCATTCATTGGGAATGACTTTCATAATAGAAAGGATGTTTTGTCTCACTAATAAGAGAATGGCATGTTCCTTTGCTTATCAAGGGAGACATTCCTTTTGGGAGAATGACTCATGGACAGAGAGCCAAGCCATCCTCTCTTATGGGAAGATAACACATCTTTCTATCTAATGAGAGGGAATCCTCCTATGATATTAAAATCCCAAATCCTCTAGATTCATTGGAATTTCAAGGATTTGCCACATAGTAATTCACAATTGAGGAGTTGTGGGGTGGAGATGTAGGGTGGTCGTGGCAAACGACCTTAGGCTCTACGGGGGCCATTATAGTAATGTGGAACAAGGCAGCAATAGAAGTGTTGGATTCCCTGGTTGGTGTTTTTTCAGTTTCTATTTTGTGTAAGGTCAGGGCGAAGATTTCTAGTGGATCTTTTCAGGAATCTATGAGCTGAATAAAAGTGTAGATCAAGATCAATTTTGGAATGAGTTGGATGCAATCGCTGGTTTTTGGGACAGACCTTGGTGTTTGGGTGGGGATTTCAATGTAGTTAGATATATGCCGGAAAAGAAGGGAGGAAAGAGAATTACGAAAGGAATGAGAGAGCTCAACGATTTTTTTGAGAGGCATTGTTTGATGGATAACCCCTTAGTTGGTAGACTTTTTACATGGTCGAATAACCAATATAGTCCTAGTTTGTCAAGGTTAGATCACTTTTTGGTGTCAAGTGAGTGGGAGGAGCACCTTAATAACGTGACTCAAGCAAGTGCTCCGAGCACTATGTCTGATCATGCTCGCATGATCTTGGAAGTGGGTCATAGAAATAGTAGACCAGTTCCTTTTCGTTTTGAGAACATGTGGCTCCTTCATCCAGATTTCTTAGACAAAGTGAGAGAGTGGTGGGGTGCTTCTTCCTTCTTAGGAAGTCTGGGTTTCATTTTTAATAACAAGCTCAAAGCCCTTAAAGAAAATTTAAAAGCTTGGAACAAAAAAGAGTTTGGGAGAATTGAGTTGAAAAAGGTTTCATTCTTCAAGAAATTGATTATTTTGATATTTTAAAAAACGAGGAAAGTGACTATTTCCTTGGAAAATAATCTAAAGAGGACAAACTTGATGTTGGAGTTTCAAAGCATTTCGTTGATGGAGGAGTTTAGTTGGAGACAAAAATCGAGGATTAAATGATTAAAAGAAGGCGATAACAACACAAATTCCTTCATAAAGTTGCCAATTTCAATAGGAGATCGAATCAATTTCCTAAGCTTCTGATTAGAGGAGTAGAGGTTGAAGGAGAACAAGAGTTAAGGGATGGTGTCGCTAATTTCTACAAGGATTAGTATACGAAAAAGAGAGACTAGGAGACAGAGACCGAACAACTTAGAGTTTAATGTTTTAGCCTAAGACAAACGGGATTGATTGGAAAGATTAATAGGAGAAGAGGAGGGTTTGGCAGCAATTGGTTCTTTGAGTGGGGATAAAGCGTTAGGTCCAGACGGGTTCACTATGGCTTTTTATAAGAAATGTTAGGATGTTGCGTCGAAAAATTTAATGGAAGTGATTAGGGATCTTTAGGGGAGAAATCATTTGAACTAAGGGTTAAACAGTACTTTTGTGGCCCTCATCCCGAAAAAAGTTGGGGCAGAAGATATTGAAGATTTCAGACCTATAAGTTTGGTGGGATCTGTTTACAAGATCATTGCAAAGGTTTTAGCCTCATGGCTAAAGGAGACTTTACAAGATTTGATAGGGTATGAGCAAGGGGTTTTCATTAAGGGCAGAAAAACTTTGGATGAAGTGTTTGTAGCAAACGAGTGCATTGCCTCAAGGATTAAGGCTAAGAACCCAAGTATGGTGGGGAAGATTGATATTCAGAAAGCTTATCTCATGTGAGTTGGGATTCCTTGGAGTGCATGTGGGGTAGAATGGGCTTTGAGGCGAGATAGATAGGTTGGATTATGAAGTGCATCTCCACTACTTCTTTCTCAGTGTTAGTTAATGGGAGTTTGACGGGTTTTTTTTAGGGGTTCAAGGGGTTTGAGACAAGGTGATCCTCTCCCCCTTTTTTTGTTTGTCATTGTTACAGAGGCGTTGGGTAGGATTTTCTCTAGAACGGTCAATTTAGGTGTGGGTTATACAATTAAGGAGGATAGTCCTTTAGTTTCTCATCTTTAGTTCGTCAATGACACGATTGTCTTCCTTGAGGATTATAGAGATCAGGTGCGGTATCTAAGGGCTTTGCTTTGTTGCTTTGAGGCTATTTCGGGTTTGCACATCAATCTTCTCAAAAGCAAACTTTATGAGGTTGGAGAGACTAATGAGATTTCTACCTTGACAGCTATTTTGGGTTGTCGAGCGGATTCTTTACCTTCCTCTTATTTGGGTCTCCCTCTTTCTTATAGTAGCACAAAAATTTGGGTCATGTGTTGGAAAGGGTAGGGAAGAAATTAAGTTTGTGGAAAGCAAGATATTTGTCGAAGGGGGGAAAGTTGACTCTAAGAAAACCACTCTTTCAAGTATTCCGATTTACTTTCTCTTTTTATTCTCGTTGCCAAAATCGGTGGAGGTGAAGTTGGAAAAGTTAATGAGGGGCTTTCAGTGAAACAATACAGAGGGGAATAAAGAATATCATATGGTGAAGTGGAGAGTCGTTTGTTCTCCAAAAAAGAACAAAGGTTTGGGGTTAAAGGATCTAAAATTGACGAATAAGACTCTTTTGGGGAAGGTTTGGAGAGGAGAGAACAAGTTTATGGAGAAAGGTGATTAAAGCTAAGTATGGGGAGAGTACTACAGGATGGGGGAGTGGAGCGACAAGATCTTTTTACGGTTGTAGTGTGTGGAAAGGGGTTTTAAAGATTACTCATGACTTCAACAAGGGCATTAAATTCAAGGTAGGGAAAGAAGATACAATGAGATTTTGGGAGGACTAGTGGTGTAGCACTATAAACTTCAGTACCCTTCTCTTTACGCTACTTCTTTGAAAAATAATGCTTTGATTCGAGTTTGTCGGATTTGCAATGGGCTGGAATGTTCTTAAAATTTGGGTTTTAGATAGAATATCAATGACCGGGAGATCAACGAGGTGGCATCTCTCCTAGAGCTTATCTCTTCTTATCAGTTGGGTGAAGATGATGAGGACCATAAAGAATGGACCAAGAGTAAGGACAATTTATTCTCTATGCACTCTTTTCATAACT
Organism: Akebia trifoliata; assembly: GCF_017979445.1. Taxonomy (NCBI): domain Eukaryota; kingdom Viridiplantae; phylum Streptophyta; class Magnoliopsida; order Ranunculales; family Lardizabalaceae; genus Akebia; species Akebia trifoliata. The sequence goes on along the minus strand of NC_141386.1, from coordinate 6,179,034 downwards.
CTCTTTTGACTCCGTTTGCTTTGTCTTTCTCGGCTTCTACTTTTTGGTCTCCTTTCATCTAAAGTTTCTTTCTTTGTGTGGTTAGCTTCTAAGGAGAGGAATTTAACTCTCGATAATCTAATCAAACGCGGTTTCTCGACCCCATTTTTTGCTTTCTTAGTAAAAAGAATGGAGAAATCGGAAATCATATTTTGGTGCATTATCCTTTCTCTTTTTTGGTTTGGGCTCACTTCTTATCCCTCTTTCATGTGGACTGGATTTTTTCCTTTTGGTAGTTTTGACCTCTTTCGTGCTTGGACTTGTAATGTGTTTTTCAAAATAAAAAGATATCTCTGGGCTATTATTCTTTTGTCATTTGTTGGGGGCTTTGGAAAGAGAAAAATATAGGGTTTTCCAGGACGAAGAAAAGACAATTCATGCAGTTATTTTGGAGATCAAGGGGTTTCTTTTCTTTTGGTTCCAGCTTTGTAAAGATTTCAAGGGATCTTCTTTGAAGACCTTTTCTTCAAGTGGGAGATGATTTGCAACGACTAGGTTGTTGGGTTGTCTTCTTTGTTTCTTTCTTGTTTTCATTTTTCTTTTGTTGCTGACCAACTTGGCCGCTCTTTCGCTTTTTCAATAGAATTTTATACTTATAAAAAAACAGAGGTATGTTAGACCTATCCTTTCAAAGGTGTAATAAAGAGTCATTGGAGAAGGATCATTGCTGAGAAATCCAATTGCAATGCCTTTGGGTTGGAAAATGGAGAGGCTAGGTCTTCAAATAGATGTGTTATGTGAAAAGGTATCATGAAAATGAGGAGTTTTCCAAAGGTATTGGATTCAAGGTTGGGAAATTAGATTTTGGGAGGATAGTGGGTGTAGTAACACCCTGTTAAGGTTTCAACTCCTTAAATTATTTTTTGCAATCAAGCAAGAAAATCATTCCACTGAAAGTATGATTGCTGAATAAGGAAATGGTCCTTCTTGGAACTTAGATCTCATGAGAATGATTGGTAAGTGGATTCGGTCACTTTATTAAAGGGTCACATTTCCTTTTTCTGTCTCTTTTATAGGATAGAAGAAATAAGGGTAATGGTAGAATAGTAGAGATGAAATTTTTCAATCAAACCTTTTTATTCTCTTCTTATGCCTCAATCCGAGCATCGTTTCCTTGGGTTTTTCATCTTGGGTTCTTAAATTCCTTCCAAGGTAGCTTTTTTTGCTTCGTCCACAGCCTTAGATAAAAATCTTAATACTTGACGGTCTTATTGCTCATAGAATGATCATATTGACTTTTGTGTCATGTTTAAGGAGAGTGGAGAACCTATTAATCATCTTATCCTTCATTGTCCATTAGCCTTAGACACTTGGTTTCATTTTTTCAATCTTTCAATATTGTGTGGGTTCTTCCAAGATACACAAAGGTTTGATGTGATTGTTGTTCCTCATATGCTTTTAATACTAAAGGTAGAAAATTCTAAAATTTAAAATGTTTGTAGTTTTTTGAGGAAATTAAATGGAGAGGAATCTAGGTCATTTGAGGGGAAGGAAAAGAATGTCCATGACATTATCATTGAAATCAAAGCTAATGTTTCTTTGGTGAAAAGTCTTCAAGGAGTTCAAGGGGAGTTTTTTTTCCTTATGTGGTTTTCAGATGAAGTCTTTAATTTTGTAATGAGATGAGTTGCCTCATAGGTCTTTGTGGGTTTGTGTTTTTGTAATCTTTCGTTTTGTTGGTGGAGAGCCTTCGGTAGTTGTCTCAACCTCCTATGAGCTATTTGTCATTGTTTGTTGTTATCTCTTTCTAATAAAAACATTTTTTTTTTAGTTCTAATAAAAACATTTTACCTATAAATAATAATAATAATATGCTCTCTATAAGAAACCACTTGCATCTTGTTTATATCCATAAAATATGTTCATTGTAAGAAACCATCTGCATTTTGTTTATATCCATGTAGAGAAACCAGTCAATGCCACTGCCCATTTTTCCTATTATACACCAAGTAACCTGAATACAGATGTGGCAAAGACGTACCAACAAAGTCTATAACATGGGATGAAAAGCTGAGATCTTGTGCAAAATTCCACCAAAAATGAAGATGCCTATTTATCATCCACAAAAGAGGATATACACCAAGAAAGAGTTACCACCAGCAACCAATCCATTTACCAATCTCTCAAGAAGTTCACACGGTAGCTAGTAACCAAACCACAATTAATAAGACCACCTTGAGCATCCAAACTGACAGTAAAAGAGACTTTGATTGATGTGAAACTATTGACCTAGACATGAATGTGTATCTGTAACTAGCTCTTGATTCTGGACCTGATATAAGTTATTTTTCATGAAACCACAAATGTATCCTCCAACCAATTCAGTTTGTATTCCCCAATATTTGACCTTGCCAGAACCTTACCATAAACTAAGCCAAATGAGTTAAGAACTTTGTTATACTTTGCACCTTTCAAGCCACAAGACATTCTATACAACTAAGGTGAGCATTGGTGTAGAAAAATTGAATTTATTGAGAATTCTTGGATGATCATTACAAATGCCCCAATAGTGGTATTTATAGACCAACTATCCTATTACAAGAATAATCTAGAACTTCAAGAATATTCTAGAATAATAAACCAACTATCCTATTGTAGAACATTACAAGAATATTCTAGAAAGTTAAGAGTAATCAAGAATAATCAAGAAGAATATCCTATTTTCTTGATTCTATGAGATCAGATTTTCGGATTCTTCTACACTCCCCCTCAAGTTGGTGCATAGATGTCAATCATGCCCAACTTGCTTATCAGATGTTCAAAGTTAGGTCTAGCAAGCCCCTTAGTCAAGATGTCGGCTGTTTGCTGACTAGAAGGCACAAACGGCAAGCAAACAGTTCCAGCTTCAATTTTTTCCTTAATGAAATGTCGATCAATCTCAATGTGCTTCGTCTTATCATGCTGGACAGGATTGTGAGCAATACTTATTGCAGCCTTATTGTCGCAGTACAGCTTCAGAGGAAGTTCCACAGTCATCTTGAGTTCTTCGAGGATTCTGTATATCCACAATACCTCACAGATCCCTTGAGCCATTGCTCTAAACTCAGCCTCTGCGCTACTTCTGGCAACAACATTTTGCTTCTTGCTTCGCCAGGTAACCAAGTTTTCCCACAAAAAGGTGCAATACCCTGAAGTAGATCTCCTGTCATTCACTGAACCTGCCCAATCTGCATCAGTAAATACCTCAACACTCCTTTGATTTGTCTTTTTGAAAAACAGACCTTTTCCAGGAGTAGACTTTAAATATCTCATAATTCGGTAGACCGCCTCGAGGTGTTCTTCATAAGGTGCGTGCATAAATTGACTAACAACACTGACAGAGAAGGCAATATCCGGTCGAGTATGAGATAAATAGATTAGTTTTCCAACCAATCTCTGGTATCTACCAGTATCAACAGGAACACTTCCCTCTTCCCAAAGCTTTACATTGGGATCCATGGGAGTCTCAGCCGGTCTGCAACCACTTAACCCGATTTCCTTCAAAAGATCAAGAATATACTTTCGTTGAGAGACAACGATTCCTTTCCTTGAACGAGCAACTTCCATGCCAAGGAAATATCTTAGTGCTCCCAAATCCTTGATTTCGAATTCTAAAGCAAGGCTCTTCTTCAATCTCTCTATTTCGATCACATCATCACCTGTGAGAATAATATCATCAACATAAACTATTAGCACAGCAACCTTTCCTTCATGAGAAAACTTGAAAAACAAGGTATGATCAGCTTGTCCTTGAGAATATCCTTGTTTTTTGACAGACTGTGTGAACTTCCCAAACCAAGCCCTTGGAGACTGTTTGAGACCATACAGGGACTTTTTTAGTTTGCATATTTTTGAGCCAAACTTCTCCTCAAAGCCCGGTGGACTATCCATGTACACTTCTTCCTCCAAGTCACCATTGAGGAAGGCATTCTTCACATCTAGTTGTTGCAAGGGCCAGTCCAGATTAGCAGCAATAGATAAAAATACTCTCACCGTGTTTAATTTTGCAACAGGAGCAAAAGTCTCAGAATAATCAATGCCATATGTCTGGGTGAATCCCTTTGCCACCAACCTAGCCTTGTATCTTTCCACTGAACCATCAGAGTTGTACTTCACAGTGAAGACCCATTTACAACCCACAGTGGTCTTCCCAGCTGGCAATGCCTCAACACTCCAAGTATTGTTCTTCTCAAAAGCTTTCATCTCTTCAAGTACTGCTTCCTTCCACTTTGGAACCTTTAGAGCCTCCTGTACACTATTAGGAATTTCTACACTGGACAATTGAGAGGTAAAAGCAGCAAGAGATGATGACAATTTCGAGTATGATATAAATTTAGACAGTGGATGACTAGTATAAGATCTAACCCCTTTACGAAGAGCTATAGGAATGTCTAAATCAGAAGGCTTAGACTGACTGTTGGAAAGAGAAAGAGAATTACCTGTAACAGACTCAGACTGTTGATTCGTCCTTGGTTCAGAATCATGGCTGTGCTGTAGAGTCAATTCGTCTTTCCTTTTCTTATGATTCTTCTTCAAGTAAACAATCCCTTTCCAAGTTCGGTCACCATCCTTGAATCTATTATCATGTTGTGACATTATAGTAGGTTGTTCCTTATTTTCGGTTTCCAAAATTTGTTGTTCAGAATTCTGATTTTTAAATTGTTTTTCAAATGTAGGTCTAGACTCAGGGAAAACATCACTCATAATAGTAGGATTTTCAAGGAATGAATCTTGGCCATTTACTGTAGGTGCAGAGATACTAGACTCAGATTCTTGCAAGAGAAACACATCATCTGAGAGAAAAACATTGCCCGAGTTAAATGAATCTTCCTTAAAAATCTCCCCCTGAAGATGAATATCCTTAAAATATGGTTGTTTTTCAAAAAATGTAACATCCATTGTGACAAAACATTTTTTCGATATCGGGTCAAAACATTTATAGCCTTTCTGAGTTGGGGAGTAACCAATGAAGACACATTTTATAGCTCTGGGCTCAAGTTTTCCAATTTTTCGATGTTCATGAACAAAAACCGTACAACCAAATATTTTTAGAGGTAGATCAGCAGAAAGTCTAGTAGTTGGAAAACAATTTGTGAAAACTTGGAAAGGAGTTCGAAATTGTAAAACTTTGGAGGGCATTCTGTTTATTAAGTACGCAGCAGTTAAAACAGCCTCTCCCCATAGATACTTAGGAACTTTAATTGTAAAAAGTAATGCACGAGCCACCTCCAACAGATGTTTATTTTTTCTTTCTGCAACACCATTCTGTTGGGGTGTATCGATGCAAGAACTGTGATGAATTATTCCTTTTTCAAGAAAAAAATTTCCCAAGGTCGTGTTAAAATACTCTTTCCCATTATCACTCCTGAAAACTTGTATGTTAGTTTGAAATTGAGTCTGCACCATATTGTAAAAAATTTTAAAAACGCGTTCGGCCTCTGATTTTTCTTTCAATAAATACACCCAGCAGAGTCGAGTATGATCATCTGTAAATGTGATGAACCATCTCTTGCTAGAAGGTGTACTTATCTTATTAGGACCCCAAACATCACTGTGAATAATAATGAAAGGCTTTGATGGTTTATATGGTTGTGAAGGAAAAGATGTACGGTGGTGTTTTGCAAATTCACATATTTCACAATGAAACATAGATGGATCTTTATTGCCAAACAACTTAGGAAATAAATGTTTTAAATATTTGAAACTTGGATGACCTAATCTTAAATGCCATAACATAATATTATTATTGGAAACAGAAATAGATTCAAAGCAGGAACTTATTTGTTGAGATTGTCGCCTCGATTCAGATCCATCATCAAGGAAGTAGAGTCCTCCACTCTGTTTAGCACTGCCAATCATCCTCCCCGAGGTCAAATCCTGGAACACACAATGAGTTGGGAAAAAATTAGTTTGACAATTTTGATCACGGGCTAGCTTGCTGACAGACAAAAGATTACAGGAAAGTTGGGGAACGTGAAGAACATCGTGAAGAGTGAGTGATGGAGATACTATAATAGAACCTTTTCCTGCAATGGCTGAAAGAGAGCCATCTGCAATCTTAATTTTCTGATTACCTGCACAAGGATTATACGAAGAAAAAAGATTTGACAACCCTGTCATATGATCGGTTGCACCTGAATCGATGATCTAGGTGCGATCAGGGTTGACACCAATGAGAGTTGTTTTCAGGTAATTACCTTTTTGAGCCAAAGAACAAGTAGGATTTTTCTGAGACTCGAGAATCTTGTACAGTTGGTCTATCTGCTCCTTGGTGAAAGGAAACGAATTTGAAGAAGACTGCTGCTCTTGATCCGAGACACTGGCCTGAAGTGCACACCCCGCTCCACCAGACTTCTTCTTCCAGTTTTGAGGCTTGCCATGAATTTTCCAACAGGTTTCCCGTGTGTGCCACGGACGTTTGCAGTGATCGCACCACGGCCGTTCAGAACGCTTACCATCTTTCTTCACCTCCTCCTGAAAATCTCGAGTTACAAGGGCAGAACTTTCTACTTCCGAGTTAGTAGTACTAGGAACCGATTTGTTGTTAAGCATCACACTCTGCCGTGCTTCTTCTCTCCGAACATCTGAGAAGGCCTCACGAATTGTTGGCAGAGGAGTTTTTCCTAAAATTCGGCCCCGCACCTCATCTAATTCTTTGTTAAGTCCTGCTAAGAACATAAATACACGATCATTCTCCTGTCGTTTCATGAACCGGACACTATCATTCGCACACTCCCAGACATCATCATAACAGAGGTCTAACTCCTGCCACAATGTCATCAACTCGTTGTAGTAGGAGGTTACATCTCGGTCACCCTGTTTCGCGTGCCAAAGTTTCGATTTTAAACCAAAAATCTGCGAAGAATTTTCTAGATCGGAATACGTATCCCTGACTGCTTCCCAAACATCTTTGGCCGTCGGAGGAACATGAAGGGCTTGCCAATTGCGGGTTCCATTGAGTTCACTAACCACGCAATAATCAAAGAATTTTCTGATTTCCAGGTCTTGAGAGTCGAATCTACATCGGCAGGTTTTGTCACTTCTCCTGTCAGATATCCAAGCTTCCCCTTGCCTTCCAAAATCAAACGAACGATTTGCGACCATTCCGTGTAGTTTTTTCCATTTAGACGGTGGATATTTAATTGGAACGAATTCGTGGACCCTTCTGAACCACTAAATGAGATGGAGGAGTTCAGGTTCGGACTTGTGGTGCTTTCCCCTGACACCACTGAGTCCTTACTAGTCGCACCGGTTAAAGCCGTCTTCCACGGATTTTGACCCGCCATAGGTAATACCTAGATCAGAACCTAGTGCTCTGATACCATGTAGAAAAATTGAATTTATTGAGAATTCTTGGATGATCATTACAAATGCCCCAATAGTGGTATTTATAGACCAACTATCCTATTACAAGAATAATCTAGAACTTCAAGAATATTCTAGAATAATAAACCAACTATCCTATTGTAGAACATTACAAGAATATTCTAGAAAGTTAAGAGTAATCAAGAATAATCAAGAAGAATATCCTATTTTCTTGATTCTATGAGATCAGATTTTCGGATTCTTCTACAATTGGGATATGCTAAAAAGCTTTAAGAATTTTTTTTTTTTTTTTTTTTGTAAACTACAAGACTGCCATGATGCCGACTGTTGAGAGCAGTGTTCACTATTATGCAAGTATAATGTGTGGAAAACATTTTAAATAAAAAAAAAAAAAGTGAAACCAAAACACTCATTAAAGGGTTCTAATTTAAGGATCTAAACTACTTTTTCTGACTATGAATTAAGTTTACAGCAAGTAGTATGCATTCACAAATAGCATTCCAGCTAAAAGAAATCAAAGAAATAAGTCTGAATAGTGTTATTTAGGCGTCATTCATCCCAGCCATTAGATGGGATTCTAATTTAAGGATCTAAACTACTTTTTCTGACTATGAATTAAGTTTACAGCATGTACTATGCATTACTGAATAGCATGATTTCCAGCTAAAAGAAATCAAAGAAATAAGTCTGCATAGTGTTATTTATGCGTCATTCATCCCAGCTGTTAGATGAGATTTTAATCTAACAGTAAAGATAAGTTTCTCTTTTGTATCCCTAGCAATGTTGGGACATTGTTCTATAGTATGGAGTATTTTTTCTAGGGTTTAAAGTGTGTGAAAGAACGGCTGCATATAAGGGTTTTGGGAGTGAGATTTTTGGTTTCAAAATTAGTTCTTTCTTGTATATTTCTTCAGTTATTTCTCATACTAGAAATTCCCTGGTCCGCCTGCAGACATAGGACTGGATTTTCCACATTTCCACACGACAATACTAAGAATGAAAAAAAACAAATCAAGAAACTTGCAATCTACACACAGATATTCACAAACTGGCCAATAACAATGAAACTTCAACATAAACTAACTCTGTTTATAAATAAAAGTAAAATTTTAAAAGAAGAAAAATCTACAAAAAGTACTAAAACCTAAAACCAATTTCTCATTTTCCCCATGATCCAAATCAAGCAAGCGGAATTCAACTCAGAGACTTGAAGATTAAAACTATATTTAAAAAAATTGACAATTGAAACAAATAACAATTACTAAAAGACCTAAAAGTAAACTTACAGGACATGAGATAAGATAATCCCAAGGCACATATGACCAACAAGACAATCCTTTTCTTCGCTTCCTCAGCGAGGTCAGGAACTGCCTGCCTCCCCGTACTCATCTCTGCAACTCAAGCAAACTCCATGACATTCAACCCGAAATCCTCTAAAAACACAATCAAATCCAGCAACTCCTACCAAATTCTCGATCCAAACAACATTTTCTCCTCTTTTTTATATTTCGTTTTAAACAAATTAAACCGATCACCTGTTAAACTAATCTGACCGCGTCTCCATCTTCATCTCCATGATTCAACTCGATCGATCAACAACATGACTCGTCTGTAAAACCTATCAGGGCCGATTTAGGATCGATCCGAGAGAATAATACGCACAATTAAAAAAAAATCAAATCCGATCTTCTCTTCAAAATCAAGAATCGAATGAGAGAAATTAGAAACAAATCTTAGGGCAAAATGTGGTGAAATTCGAATAGATTCTAGAGAGAAATCGAGATGGTCTCGTAGACTGTTAGGTTCTCTCTCCACTTCGTTGAAATTCAACTGCCGACTAGTCTTTGGCAGTTTTACTTCCCCTTTCTTCTGTGCTTTTAATTATATTTTAATGTTAAACGAACGACAAGAGAGAAAGAGAAATGTACGGAATTTTACAATTAACCTGTCTGAGTGTGAGCGTCTCTCAAAATATTTATTCGCAATTGATGCTCTCGAACTCTTCCATTTGTTGCTATGTGAGACCCGAATGAAGTCGCATTATTCACATTCCTATGTCAATAGGGTCGGACTGACCCGAATCCAACACTGATCCAATGAACCGCCATTTAATCTAGGGTTGTCGATGAAATAAGGATCCGATCAGAACTTATTAAATCAGGTTTTATAGGATCTCAGTATTAAGATCCAGATCTAATCGATCGGGTCTTGATCTGGCCAAACCTGATTCTATATACAAAATCTAAATAATTTTCACGTATCTTAACAAATATATAATATAATTTATATACTTACTAACATATTATCAAAAATGTCATTTTTAGATCAGGACATGGTTGATCCAAATCCGATCCAATAAGATATCAAATCAAATATTTATTACGATCTGGAAAACATCAATCCATAACCTCTGTTATGGGATCAGAACAAATCGGATTCCGAGTATAATCTGATCCATTGGTAACCCTAATTTAATCCAAAGCCTATATCCTAACGAGCAACGCAAGGTGCATAGTCCTATTATTAATAGTGCCCTATCGTCAATCAAATGTTGCATCTAAGCACCACCCGATTTAAACAAGACTTATAGAGGAAGTATTTACTTATTTTGATCGTTTTTTTTTGTTAGTCGTTTTTTATAGAAGATCATGGTCTAAAGGTTTGACATAAAGTATGTCTAAAATATTTGAAAGGAGATGTGTTGAATACTCACGAAACTTCTCTACTATATGTTTGATGTTGTGCATCAAATCAAATTTTTTAAGTTGAAATAATGTTTGAGGCTCTAGATCAAACATCCGACTAGTTGAGATGAAAACACAAATATCCTATAAATGAATATTAATTTCTTATCGATCAAAATTGGTTTTTTCAAAATTTATTTTTCTTGAAAATCCCCAAGAATGTCCTTCCATATCAATTGTTTGATTGATGAAGAGTCGCAAATGTCGTCTGAGAAGTATTTTTCTTTTTGACACTCTCCCATAAACATGCAATTGAAACAAGAGGGCAGACATATTTTCCTAAATATCACTAAAGATTATTTGAGGATCTGCTTTTAATTGATACCTTTAATTATATTCTTATGTCCTAGTTGTTCATTTGATGGAAGACTTTTACTAAAATATTAGAAATTTAAAGCATGATTTTATACTTTAAGTCCACCAAAGCCCCACCTAGAACATTTAATAATCTTGAATGCAGACATATAGACATGTTGGTCCAACCCAATTATTTGCCCCTTTCTCTCTCATTTACATAGTTATCAACCATGCCCGATTAAATCCAATTGTTAAAAATTACTTATAAGAAGATCTCAAATCCATGATCAAGCTGATTTATGAGAGAGGGCCCAAATATTTGTAGGTCAAATAATTTGCATTTTACATTCACTCTTGGTCCTCTATTTGTTCTTGGGCATTTGATAATCATTTGTACTTGAGTAGGGGCTATAAATTGTTTTAAGAGATTGGAGGTATGTTCACTTGTTGAATAGTTTTGAAATGTATAAATAAATAAATAATTTGGCAAAGAAAAAGCCATATGCAAGAAGCTTTCACCACTTATTCTTCTTTTCAAGATTGTATGGATGATATTTATTCATGCCAACCACTAATAATTCTCAATGTGGAGACCATTTTTGCCACGCTTTATGATGAAGGCACATGTCATCAAAGATTGAGTAGGGCCTAAGGTAAAATGCTAAATTAGAACTACTAATACCAAATAATCACCACAAGCAAAAAGAGTATTTGTCGAGGTTAGATTTAATACCTAAATGAGGTTCAGAACAATAGTAAGGAGTGTGATCCCACCCTAATTCACCCAATTAGTCAACAAGATGGTATTAACCAAACATAATGGTGAACCCAAGAAATAGAGTGAAGATTCCCATTGTGGGTTGGTTCAAATGACAAATGTAAATCAAACTTAGGACTGTAGGCCACATCAGTTCGGTATGATCTCGAAAATTGGTTGACTTGTGAGTTTGGTCAAATATCCTAACTATAATAAGAGGATTTAACACAATATGAGCTCTCTCATATGCCAAATCTCCTCATTATGTGATATCTATAAATACTAATCAATGTAGGGATGAATATGACATGACTTAACTCATCCATCCTGAAATAGTGAAATATGACTAGTGAGCATTTAATGCACGAAGACGCTGCAAATCCAACTCAAGTGCTTGTTTACAAGTAATAGGTACATCTTCCAAAGCACTCAAATGCATCTCAGTTACCCAACTCACCATACACCTTGACCAACTATGCGGTGACACTTATCTTTGGATTTTAGCTATAAAATCCCTATATTCAGTCTGAGAGAGGGATAGACAATTTTTTCCTGAAGTCTTTACATACCATAACTCTCAGCAATTTCATTACTCATCGTCTTGCTCATCCAAATCTTCTTCATTTGTTTATCACCACCACTTTACTACCTAAATTTTTGGAGGATCTCTGGTTGGCACCACGTCGGGGCCTCTACCTTCATCCTTCTTTTCTTCTTGCCTTCTATCAACCAATAAGTGGCGAAAGAGAAAAGATCAACCATTGTCAACAAAAGGAAAAAAGATCGTTAAATTAAGATCAAGCCAACCATCAAAAAAGGTCAACCAAGTCAGCACCAGCAAACTATAAAAAGAGAGTCAAACCACTATCGTAAAGAGGAAGATGTCATTAAATCAAGACCAAGCTTGACTTCAAGAGATAGTTCGCATTTTGAGGAATAGAATTTGTAAAAAGCCTTTACATTTTGGGTGTCGTATGTGGGAATTACTTTTGAAGATTCTTACCCCACAACCACGTGGTTAGCCCCCGTAAAATTCTTCTTAAGAAACTATAGGAAAAAGAGGAAATAATATCATTGAGTAAGAGAGAGAGAGAGAAACGTTTAATGTAAGAGTAAGAGGGGTGGTTCCCGAATAGTTGGTGTAGACACCTCAATTTGAACGGGCCATTTCTCGAAAGGGCCCAAAAATATCGATTTTCTAAATAAATGGGCCAACGGGCCTTAAAGGCCCAAGTCATTGAAAAGTGACATTTTTACCAACCCGAGGCCCCTAAGACCTCTCAATGGTTTAGGAGACCTACCAAAAGGACTCGGCCTACCTTACGTCTTCCCAATATTCACCGCTCCGCTTCCAAAATAAAAAATGCCAAATTTTCGATAAATTTCACCAACGGGCCTAAAAAGCCCGATTCGCCAACATGTGGCATTTTTGATCAAACTAATGATTGCAAAAATCTAAAAAAATTAAAAAATTAAAAATGTGAGACTTGGGATGCCTACCCCTCCTCTACTACCACCGCTCCGCCTCCGAATCCGCAAAAAACCATAGGCCCACCTAAGGCCCATGAGCCCTCAACACTTTCCTAAATCGATTTCTCATCTTACCCCTAACCTAAAATCAATCCACATCAACCAAAATCTAAAACCAACCTATACCCTCAAAATCCATTCCAAAATAACCCCCAACCAATTCCTAAAATCCAAAACCATTTCATAACCCAAGTCCAAAACACTCCAAAGCCTCTAAGCCCAAATCCATATCCAATTCATATCCAACCCACAACCCTAACCCATCAACCACTACCCACATCAACCAATCACTATCTTGATAATCAAAGATGACACATGTCATCACCCCATCTCACCTCCCTCACCCAACTACCTACCCCATTAATTTGCTTTAAATCTCATCTACCCACACATCAACCCATCACATTTTCTCTCAAATCAAACACATCTACCCACACCCCTAACCTATACCTCCCCTAATCTACCCTCATCATTCCCTACAAAACCTACATCTACAACCTAAACCTACACCATCCTCTCAAGTCAAACACTCAACCTCTCCCATCAACTTATCTCAACCCTTTATTTCCAACCACTTTGACACATGGCATCATCTCCCTCACCCTCCCAAAATATCATCAACCACCTCTTTAAATCCTCCATTCTCTTAAACCAAATACCATTTAATCTCAACCACCATCTTAAACTCACCTCACCAAACACTCCACCCAAATGGGTTGGGTATGATCCAAACCATTTGGGTCAAAACTCACCTATTTAACCCCCCTTCCTTAAATACCCTCCAATCTCCTTTAAATTACACCCATTTCTCTCTCAAACTCATAACCATTCTACCCTTTTTCTTCACTTCACCCCATTATATCCCTAAAATAACTCCTCAACATCTATAAATACCCTCCTCCTCTTCCCAAAAATGGTCCCCAACTTTCATTACAAAACTTCTCCCCAACACTCTCTCTACTAACAACCATCACCAATTCTCACCAAGATTACCACTTCTCTCTCACTAATCATCCTCAAGTCTCACACACAAAAAAACACCTACTACACTCATCTCTCTCATCATCTCTTCTCTATTCCTTCAATCATACAAAAGTTATATTTGCTTAAAATACTAAGGACTCAAGAAGACTCAAAGAAGAAGAAGAAAGAAGATACAAGGTGGGTTCAAAGCAATCCCCCCTTTTCTCTTCTACACCCTCTCCTCCTCCCTCTTCTATCACCCCTCTCCCCTTCATTTTATTTTTTAGGATGAATGGACCCCAAGGCTAAAGGTCTATAAGGGTCATTTCCATCAATGGAATGACCCTATGATCAAGCCGAAAATGAACCCCTATCTAGGGTACAAATGCACCCACGTGGCACATTATCTTTCACACTTTTGTTTTAAATAAAAAATGACCGAGTTGAAAGCGCCCTCGATCCGCGGGGTGCGCGGATCCGCTTTTGACCCTTGAGGTTTGGGAGTCGCCACCTAGTTTAGGTCTAGGAACCATAAATGACTCTACAATGGATAAAAAAGAACTAATCTACATAGAAATCTGAATCCGGGGATCATGTTACGGGGTTGGAAGGTGTTAGGCACCAACCTCGCCCGGCCAATACCGGTCTCTACTTATCCCAAATAGATCTACATCGCTAATGATAAACTAGATTAAAAAAAATAATAAAAATTTACCTTTGATCTGCAAAGGTGCTATTCCCTCAGATCTGAAAAAAAAATAGTTCCTTGTACCGTACTCCTTGCTTCGTTTTGTCTCCGGATCTGATTTCTGATCTCCGAGGCAAGGTGTCTCTTTCTTGGATCTGGATGCTTCGAATTTGTGGTGGATTTTTGGGGTGTTTTTGAAAGGTTTTTGGGTGTTTTTTAGGCTAAAATCGGAATAGGGTGTTAGGGAAGGAGTTGAGGCTCCAAAATTAGGGTTTTGGGGAGGTTATGGAGGCTTCTTCACCTACTTTTTCTAGGGTTTTTTCTTTGATACGAAAATAGGGTGTGGAGGCTCCTATTTATAAAGTTTTTAGAAGCATTAGGGTTTGATTAGGGTTTCTTTTAGGGTTTCAATTAGGGTTTTGACTTAGTCTTTAGGGTTTTAGGGTTTTGACTTTAGTCTTATGAGATTGACTTGATTAGTTTTAGATTAGGGTTTGGATTTAGGGTTTTGACCTTAGTCTTATGAGATTGACTTGATTAGTTTAGATTAGGGTTTTGATTTAGGGTTTTGACCTTAGTCTTATGAGATTGACTCGATTAGTACCTTGATTTCAGTCTTGCTTGATTGACTTTAAATATCTTGACTTTAGTCTTGCTTAATTGACTTTAATTTTGACTTCAGTCTTACTTGATTGACTTTAATACCTTGACTTCAGTCTTGCTTGATTTACTTTTAATTTTTGGAGAACCCCCCTCTAAAATATCTTTAATTCTTTGGACCCCCAAATGGAGGGGTCCTTAAAGAAATATCCCACGAACCCTCAACAATTTTGCCTGAGAGTCCAATTAATCGACTTTTGAGGTTCAAAATTTTGAATTAATTTCATTAATATTTCACTTTAAATATTTAATGTTTTATTTATTAATTTCGAATTTTTTAATTATAAAAATTGTGAAATTACTGTTTTGCCCCCGGAGAGGACTTTTCACGTTTCAAGTCGGTTTTCAATGTTCCAGGATGTTTTGGAATCAGTTTTTTGTAAGGAATTCAATGGGAATGTTGGTTTTTGTCATTTATGAAGTTTTTATATGAAATGATCGTGAACTTTATGAGGGGTATTTTCATAATTTTGTCAAATTTTGTGAAAATTGGCGAAGTGGTTTACTTGGTTTCGATTTGTTGTTTTATGTGTTTGAACGGATTTTCCTAAGCGTAATGTAGGCTCTAAGGTTGTTTTGAGGTTAGGGGTATTTTGGTAATTTAATCATTTTTAGTGATTTTTATCGTGAAGCTTCTTTTTGGTTTGCAAGATGATGATTTCTATGTTTCTGGGGTCGTATTTTCCTAGCGTAGCGTGATTTCTAAGTTTTGTCAGTTCGAGATACCTCATCCGGATTTCAGAAACATATCTGATAACAAAATAAAGCATTGGAATAGACATCCATCATTGGGAACCTTTGCGGTCGGGTTGACGACTTGATTAATCAGGCGGATGCAAAAATGGGGTGTCTACACGAGTTAGTTGAGGTTACCACTCTTTAGTGGGGAGAAAATGGTGCCTAACACCTTCCCTTTTCTCCAACCGAGCCGCTTACCCCGAATCTAAATGTTCGATTAGTTCCTATCCATCGAGAGTCGCTAAAACGTCAAAAATGTCACTTTTTCAAAAAATGCACATCGGGTGACCATTCACACCCATTTATAATATGAATGGTGGCGAATCCAAACCATTGTAGATGTGGTCGTCGTAATGACGAAATCACGTGTCTACAGTTGGATTGGTTATTAGTAAGGAGTGCTCTCGACCCTTGGATTTCTATAGTGGAGTCAATTCAAAATTTTAGAAGCTGTGGAGAGGGTAGGGTGGTTAAAAGGAATTTGGATCTCAACCCTTGGATTTTAACAACTTAATCTCACACCACTTAATAAACATGTTTATGTGGGGGATAAAGATGTATTTTATATATAAATAAGAATCTTTGATATTTTGTCTGAAAAAAAACATTTTCTTCAAACTCTTAATACAAGGAAATTTTCTAAAGTTATTGATCTTGTATTTGTTTTTTCTCCAAAATCTTTTTTTCTTCTCGAAATTCTATCACCTTCGCTAAAATTCCTATCATATTTCTTGATGTCTCGTGATGGTTGCAGATGATAATATTTCATTGGTTTAAAAATATAAGGAGGTGTCTTAAATATTCACCAAAGTCTTAAGGGACATTTTTAATCGCCTTAGTATTTTTGTTATTTCTATAAACATTTATTCTCATTGACAATCATAAGGGTGTTGATGGTACCTGTAGAGGCAAAATCTCGGATAACCATCGATTCCTCGAGATTTACCCCTAACAATCGATCTTCATGATTCTTGATGTACTGAAAAATGTTCAAAAATCATACAGAAAATAACTAAAAAGAAGGGAAAGAAAGAGAGAAGACAAGAAGCAGGATTTGTTTATGGGATTCATCCCAAAATTGGACTACGTCATCAGGTTCTAAAGAGTCATTCCATTATTCTTCAAGCCATTACAAGATTTATAAGCCCTAGCCTCCTCTCATCTTCTTTTCTCCTAAGATCCCCCATCATCTTCTTTTACATAGTCGTTCTCTTTATATAAATAGAAAGACAAACCCTAAAAGAAAAGTTAAATCAAATAAGGATTCTTTACAAAATCTATCCTTATCTAGAAATAGATATTCTCTAGTAAATTAGAAGACTTTCTATTTCTGGATAAGATTACAACCTTAAACAAAAATATAATCAAGGATATATCCATGCCTCGAGATATGTATTAATTATCATGTGATCGCCCATCAATATTTGTCTTATTTATGCTACGTGTCCAATAACGATTTTTTTAGTTAGCCCCCTTCTTGTCAATGGAGGTTGGTAAGGTCAAAATCCATTTACGAGAACATTACACTCTCGTGTTTTCACTTTGCTTTATGAAAATATTATTCCCTCCTCTTCTTTTGAGGAAACGATAGTCCCTTAGAGCCTTGTCATTACTCATGATATCTTGGTTATTCAGTCATCATCCTCTCATTATAGAACTGTTACTCAAGACATTAGTCATTCGAGACCCTTAAGCCACTCATGGTTGTTTTTTCATACAAGATATTTTTGTCTACCCTGCTCTATTCTGCTTACACAGTCCTACTCTGCTCTACTTGCACAATCATGCTCTGTTTTACCTGCACAACCTTACTCTACTACTACTTACACAATCCTGCTCTACTCTACCTGCATAGTCTTGCTTTGCACTATTTGTACAACTCTACTTTGCTCTACCTGCACAATACTGCTCTGCTTGCATAGTATTATTTTACTATACTCGTATAATCCTGCTCTACTTTACCTGTATAGTCATGCTCTGCTCTGCTTGTACAGTTTTGTTCTGCTCTACCTGTATAATCTGCTCTGCTACTCGGGATAGAGCAAGGTCGCATCCAACTCTATGCTTTGCCAATCAGGTCTGAGTAGAGTTGTGAAGACCTTGCAACCCCAAAGAAGCCAAACAGTTGCGCCCAACTATGTACTTTGCCAATCATGTCAAAGTAGAGTCGTGAAGACCCTACAACCCCAAAGGAGCCAAACGGTTACGCCCAACTTTGTGCTCTACCATTAGGTCAACGTAGAGTTGCGAAGACCTTACAACCTATTACTTATAAGCAACACCAAAAAACAATAACACATACGGAATATAACATAATTATTAACCCCCAATCTAGTCACATGATTTGATGTAGTCTCTTGATTTAATCAAATTCTTGAAGATAAACTCAACTTAGCATAATTTTGTGACTCGACCAAGTTCATAACTTAAATAAAAACGTGCCTTATTTTATACTTTCATGTTGTGCACAAACCAATCATTATGAGCAAAAATCGAGTAGAGTTAGGTAAATCGAGTCAACTCTTGTGAGTTGGCACTTATCAGGAGTCTATCTCAATGTCAACCACTCCCACATAAGTCTAGTCATATTCAAAGTGGTCTGGTGATAACAACCCTACAAATTTTTACACCTTCCTGTGAGCATCCTTATGTGCAATGCATGAATGACACATATATTTGGCCATGTTAATAATATCCTTGACTATATCACCACCCTTAGATGCATTGTGTGTGTGTGTGTGTGTTTTTTTTTTTTTTGCCTTCCTATACATCATACCTTTCACATAGTTATGTTAAAATACCTTAGTAGTATCAATAACATTATCTTTACCTTTTTACTTTATGTATTTATTTTTTCCTCTTGATGTTGACACAACACCATATTTAGAGTTTCATAATCTGCACGTTTTTTTTTCTTGTACATTTTTCAATGACTGTTACCCTAGAACAACACTAACTTATCACCTTGTACAATCGATCGTCGCTATCGTAGCGACTCAATTAAATCACTACCTACGATTTCCTGATATGCCACTACTTTTGATCCGATTAAACCCATGCCGATCAAAGGGTTTAGCAACAAAATCAGAACCTAATGGGGTGCCCAAAATTCTCCCACCGTTCATTGATCCACCTTACCTTGTAGTTTTCATGAGTGTTCTTGATTCGTTCCCACAGACGACGTTAATTTGTATAGTTAAAATCTCAGATAGCTGTTGATTCCTCGAGATTTACTCCTAACAATTGATCTTCATGATTCTTAATGCATTAAAAATGTTAAAAAATCATACAAAAAAAAAAAAAAAAAAGACAAGAATCATGATTTGTTTATGGGATTTGTCCCAAAATCGGACTACGTCCTTGGACTCCGATGAGTCATTTAACTATTCTTTAAGTCATTACAAGATTTACAAGTCCTAGCTTCTTTTCATATTCTTTTTTCCTAAGATCTCCCCTCCTCCTCCCATCTTCTTCTACCTATTCATTTTTCTTATATAGATAGAGAAACAAACCTTAAAAGAAAAGTTAAATCAAATCAGAATTCTCTATAAAATCTATCCTTATTTAGAAATAGATATTCTCTAGTCAATTAAGAGACTTTTTATTTCTGAATAAGATTACAATCTGAACTAATAATTTCATAAAAAATATATCCATACCTCGAGATATGCATTGATTATCAATATTAAGGAGTTAAAATGGAATTATGCCAAAATATAGGAGGTCAGAATGTAATTTATCCTAGTTTAAAAACGCATGACATATCTCAATTATTCACAAAAACATCCGTTTAGTTTACGGAAGTCAAGATAAAAAATCTAAAATACGCCCGGTGCGTAGGAGCGCACGGTAGTTAGGTTACCACGCACAGCCGCGCAAATTAGAAATCCACTCATGGCATTTCTTTGCACGTGTTGATTTTTTTTTTCTTTTTCGGAAATCTCAAAATTTGCAGAGAAACAACGAAAAAATGTCGATAAGCTCAGAATTTTTCGATTGCGATGTTGATTTCATGTAAAACCCTTTTATAAGTTGCAGGCGAAACCCTAGTTTTGCTCGAGCTCGATCGATCGGTCTATCATGGCTCCTCCAGCACAAACGCAGAGATCTCAGTCTCCTTCTCAGCCTTCAGGGTAAGTTAATTTTCTCAAAATTCAAGCTTTTTCGATTCTCAATTCTCGATTTATTCTCCTTACAGATCGAACTCGTTCTGAAACCCTAATTCCACTTCTTATTAGTAAAGGAGAAGTCTCAGATCTGAAACTGCAACTTCGCCAACTCGCTGGAAGCCGAGCCCCTGGAACGGACGATTCGAAGCGAGAGCTCTTCAAAAAGGTGATCTCTTACATGACAGTTGGAATCGATGTTTCGTCACTCTTCAGCGAGATGGTGATGTGTTCGGCTACATCTGATATTGTTTTAAAGAAGATGTGTTATTTATATGTTGGGAATTATGCGAAAGGGAATCCAGATCTGGCATTGCTTACGATCAATTTCCTTCAGAAGGATTGTCGAGATGAGGATCCGATGATCCGAGGGCTTGCATTGAGGAGTTTGTGTTCTTTGAGAGTGGCGAATTTGGTGGAGTATTTGGTTGGCCCTTTGGGGTCGGGATTGAAGGATAAAAATAGCTATGTTAGGATGGTTTCGGCAATTGGGGTTCTAAAGCTGTATCATATCTCCGCCACAACATGTATCGATGCAGATTTTCCCTCGATGCTTAAAAGTCTCTTGCTTAATGATCCTGATGCTCAGGTAGGATTTTTGCATGCAAATTTTAGTTCAAAATCGTTTTTTTTAATGTTATTTTTGATGTTTAGATTCATTTGGTGATCTTACATTGGTATTGTAACTAAGAGAACTTAGGAAACCCTAGAGTAGAGATCGAGAGAGAAAATGCAAGATGGTTGTTTGGGTTCCTATAGCCATCATTTTCTACAATGAAATCTAGGCTAGGGATATTGACAATTGTCAAATTGAGAGCATTTTCATTATTTCTACAACATGCAACCTGTCTTGATGCATATTTTCCATTAATGCATACCAATTTTAGAGTATGTTTGCTAACACTTCTGAAGTCAGGAGTCTGAAATCTGGAATCTGAAATCTTATTCTGGAAAAGTTGTTTGTTTATCATTTTTAAAAGCTTCTGGTTACAAATAAAATTTTAAAACATAATGGCCATTTTGACAATAATTCCTTTTTGTAATTCTAATAAATTATTAACCGAAAAACATAACATGTTATGCATAATAAAACCATCCACACATTTAATTTCGATTTCTAACACATCAAACATCCCAAAAGTATTATTTTCAATTTGAATTCATACTTGAGAAATTATATTCTAACAAGGTAATAGTCAAACAATAAATAATCATTCATTTTCTAGTTGAAAAATATAGGGTTTTAGAGTTCATATAAAAATATAGGATTTTCGAACACGTGACGAGAGAAAGGGGAGAGACGTTGGCAACACAATTGTAGAGGAAGAAAAGTAGAAAAGAAATGAGAAGTAGAAAAGTTAAAAATAAGGGTTTTAAGGTTTGTATAAAGAAATGATAAGTGATAGAAATCAGGGTTTTGAGGAGGATATTTTAGGAATAATAAAAAAATCAGATTTCAGAAGTTTCGTCCAGCATCCTTCCATCGCTAGTTCAAAACTTCTGAATTTTAGTTATGAAGTCTGAAATTTGAACCAAAACAAACGGAAATAAAATTTTTAAAGTTTGAATTTTAAAGGTGGACCACCTCCATTCAGACTTCAAAAGTGTTTCCAAACACACACTTAGTTCAAAATCCCTTTTTTTCTTAAAGTTCTTTATCTCCCCATGTTTGGCTTTATTTGGTGATCTTATGTTGGTAGTAATTGTAACTAAGAGAATAGAGAAAACCCCAATATATAGTACAGAGAGAGGGGCCGAATGCAAAATGGTTGCTTGGGTTATTGTATTCGTCATTTCTACAATGAAAACTGAGTTAGGGATGCTGATAATTGTCAGATTGATTGGAGAGAACTTTGAATGATATTCTGGTGCTCTTCCTTCTTTTAGTTTTGTTTTTATTATTTAGGTAATGGATTTCATTCATTTGGTCTCTTGCAAAATCCATGACGAAGAACATGATTGTCAAAATTCAAAAGCAAAACTAACTTGAAGAGACAAGAAGAGATATTGCACATTAAAGCCTTGTGTATAAGCCTTTGTATTTATATGGGTAGTGTTCGGCATAACATTAGAGAGCCAACAAGCACGCAACGATGCTTAGTTGTTAGATCGCGATAGATCCAAAGTCTATGATCTTTTTCTTAGTTGAGACATTGAAACTTTCGCGTTTTTACAACACCCTCCCACCCCAGTTAACTAACTTTATGTTTATTTACAACGAACCCACTCCCACATTTAAGGACAAATCGTGTTCCTCTCTCAACCCTAACTCACCTCTCTTTCACCCTCGGCCTATCTCACTCTGGATGTACAACGCCTTCTTCCAAACAGTGTTTGATTATTACACGATCCATCAATCTTTTTCAATAGCTCTATGATTCCATCTCAGTGTTCTTGTTAAAATCTGTTAATAGATATTTAATTGGATTCTTCTCATATAAAAATCAGATAAACTTAATAAGACTCCAAGATTTATAATCTTTTCCAGATGTGAAATTTGAATCACAAAAATCATATTGATGAAGATCACAGGTTTTCTTGATCGTGAATGACATGAAGAAAGAGAAAGGTCAAGCATCAGAATCAAACAAAATCAGATCTCTCCAAATTAATTTCCTTAAAAAAAAACAATTTCAAAACTTGAGCCAAAATTCATGGAGAATGGCTTAAAAAGGTTCAACTTCTTCAAACTGCAAATCCTTAGTTGACTGAGTTCAACTGACTCGAACGAGTTACATCCTTACAAACAAGCTCTGATTTTTCCCCCCAAAAAAGAAACTTGAGATGGATTGAGAGGGAGATTGAAGAGAGGGTAGTAATTTCCTCATAAATCATCTTCCTCGAGTAAGGCAATTTGTTTGAAAAGGTCACTTTGTCATTTTTTTCTTTTTTAGAATCGATTCAACACAATTTTCTATCGAAAATGAGTCATTCAAACACCTCTAGATTGAGAGAGCGTGAGAGATCGGAGAGAGAGAAAGAGAGAGAAGAGGGGTGAGTTAGGGTTTTGGCTCTCTCGATTTCTTGTAATGTGTGGGGAGGGAGGTATTTGTAAATACATGAAGATATTTAAGTGGTGAGGGAGGTCATTGTAAAATCGAGAAAATATATAATTTTGCAATTGAGAATTAGATCTCAGTCGTTGGATCTATTGCGATCTAACGGCTTAGCTTCGTTGGGCACTTGTTGGCTCTCTAACGTTGTCCATTGAACGCTACCATATATATATATATATATATATATATATGGATAAAAGCCAATAATGTAGCCAATAACATGGCCAACGTGTTTTGTCCTATATGGACTTGGAGTTTTGGAATGGGTGGATTTTTTTGTGAGGATGATCTATATGGTGAGGAGATCATCCTCACAAAAAATTAGCCCATTTTGAAACTTCTAGCCCCGTAAAAAGTTGTTTACAAATTAATGGTCTGCAATTCTTCAACTTGTAAACTAGGGTTAAAAGTTTCTAAACGGGCTGATTTTTTGTGATGATGATCTCTATGGTCATCATCACAAAAAATCAGCCCATTTCGAAACTTCTAGCCCATGTAAGACAACACTTGGATATGTTATTGGCTCTTGAACCTGACCCATTGCTTACAACACTATAGCGTGTTATTGCCCTTTCACCAGTATACTGCACCTTTGAGAAGTCACCTTCATCAGGGTTCTCTTTGTGCTTCAACTAGCCGTTGCAATCATTTTTGTTCGACCATTAACCTACTTTCAAGAACAAAGCAATTTGAGGTTAGGATTCCCAACCCCAAACTTGGTTTCTATCAAGATTTTGAAGATAACCTCTTGGGTTGGATTAATACCTAAAAAAATGGTAAACTTTTTGTTTATTTAGCTTGGAGTTATTTTACAAACCCAACCGTTAACCCATTCTTTTTTTTATTTTTAAAAACATTAGATCAACCCAAACGAGCTTAGTCATACCCAACTCACATACCTTATTCATTAGGCCTATATAAAGTTCAATGCCTTACTGATCCAACTGCTAATTGTAGCCCAGATCCAACAGGTTCCCAAATGTTCAAATGTTCCTAAAACTGCTCATCCTTAAACCAAAACCTAGTCAAACCTCAACTATCGGCCTAATGAATTAACACACTAGATCTAGTCAAGATGATTAACCAGTGACTTCGCTTATTCACTGGATATCTTGACATAAGAAATCCAATAGCATCAATATTTGAGACATCCATAAATATATCTACATTGAGATTGGCTAGAACAAGGTGAAAAGAAAAAGGGTAGTCAAAAAGTGAAGATCAAATTGCTGGTTCATTCACTGATCATCAACTTGGTAAAAAAGGTGAAAATGAGCATTTTTTTCTGGGTACAGGTATCTTTCATTTTGTCCCAATATATATATGCTTGCAGTCTCAAGAAATTGGATATGTGGTAATTCTATTGGTAGATAAGAGAATTTATATTTTTTTATGCTTTAATTTTTAAGATAATTCTTAAAGATGCATAATTTCATTTCAATTTATTGGTAGTTTCATCATAATTTTTTGCCAGGTAGTTGCAAATTGTTTATCTGCTTTACAAGAGATTTGGAGCTTGGAAGCAAGTAGCTCTGAGGAAGCTTACAGAGAAAGAGAAACTTTGCTTAGCAAGCCAGTAATATATTACCTTTTGAACCGGTGTGTTCTTTATTTTAAATTGTAGATTCTAATTAATAATTAATTTTTGGCTGGCAATCCATGCGGTTACAGATTAATTTAACTAGTACATGTAACTTAACATGATTTCTGTTCACATATGGATTTTTTTTCTGTTGATGGAAATTCCAAGTTGTCTCACGAATAAATGACTATACACCTGAAAACGATTTAGATGTGTGTATTATGGGGCGGTGCTTATATTATATACTCCAGTTAAGCATATTGTGGCAGTTATATTCTCGCACACATGTTTTAACTATTATTTATGTTTGTATTTGTTCCTTGACATTGAAAAATTTAAATAGCACAAATAAACCAAAAAACAAACCTATCTACTGGGACACAAATGGAAACTGAAAAGATGGAGACTTTAGTTCCATGTTTAATGTTGCATCCTGAATTGTAACTTTCTGCGACACTGCTAAAGACTCATAAATAGATAGGTTGATAGGCACATTCTGTTGGGTTTATATGGGCACCATTGCTAATCTCCATCTAATTAACAATCTTGCTAATAAATTTTATATTGATATTTGAGAGCCTTAGTATTGTATCACTGAATAAAAGAATCACTCATCTGATTGAAAGAGACATACAGGATGTGCAATTAACACCGGCCAGTAGCAGTGTTTTTTCTCTCCTTCGGCTGTCCCTGGGTGATGATCTCCAAGTTTGCTAGATACGTAAATGTTGTCCTGCGGAATCAGGAGAAACTTGCATCAATTTGATTCAATAACAGATCTATTATTGCTTTGGTATTTCGGGATTTAATTCTTAAACTGGTTTAGCTAGTCTTTGGGTGGAGTACTTATGGCAAACTTGGTCTGCCAAGTACTTTTTTTATATTATAAACAAGTGGGTAAGTGGATTAGTAGGTGAAGGTTGAGTTTTGAACTCAGTTTTGTGGTATCAACAGTCACAAACTTTATGAACAAAGCAAGCTGGTACCAAACTTGATCTGCCAAGTCCATTTTACTATAGTAAGTTTATTTGGGTTTTACTGCCAATTCGATTGAGATGATTTAGACTCGTTCGACAAAGGTTAATTGCAGTCCCAGTTAAAAAGGAATGTGCTAGTTGAAGGTTTTAAAAGAGTGAGAGGAAGACCCAAAGGAATGTCGATTTAGATGGTGAAGGGGATAGGAACACACTTCCAAGTTTCAATAACATAAGATGTGGTTCTAGACAAAATTGAATTGGGGAACAAGATTTGTTCAGCCAACCCCAATTCTTTGAGAAAAGGCTTCATGGTGATGATGCTGAGTTTTTCTACCAGGCTGCTTTTATTTCTCTTTTCCCTGCAGTATTTGCATATTTTATGATTAATATTGTCCATGTAGATTATTCATTATAGTTAATACATTTAACTACTGTAGATGAAGCATTCTTTAAAATTTATTTGTCAGTTCCCATCTCAGATTACCTACCAAAAAGGATAATATGTTATTTATGATAACAATAGTAAATCAAATTTCATTTATAGTAATGTCCGTGAAAAATATACTAACTCCAGAATCCAGATTTTATATCAATAGTAAAATATTGAAGTCATTTTTCATTTACAGCAGCTTCATAAAAGTTTTTTTTATTCCAGCTTTTATACCCCCATTGCTTTTGCAGGATCAAGGAGTTCAGTGAATGGGCACAATGTCTTGTACTTGACTTGGTATCCAAGTATGTGCCTTCTGATAGCAATGAGATATTTGATGTTATGAATCTCCTTGAGGATAGACTTCAACATGCAAATGGTGCTGTTGTCTTAGCAACAATCAAGGTGTTCCTACATGTGACCTTGTCCATGACTGATGTTCATCAACAGGTACCTATTAAAATTAGCCCTTTTTTTTCCAAATGTTGGCTCATGTGATAGCCGAAAGAGTAGATATTGTAATTTTTAAAATATGAGATCCATAACATTAATTAACCTAGAAAGTGCTGTGATGTAGCAATGCAGATTTGGATTATGCATTGGATTTATTTTGTGCGTTCTACCTATTTGATGAAGTTTTCTCAAATTTCAATAAGAAATTATTTTATATTGATATGCAACGATCAGTTTTTAGGTGGAGGCAGATTAGCTCATGTTTGTCCCCTGTTTAAAAATTAAAATCAATTAAGTAAGAGTAATTACGAAAAAATTGTCAAAAGTGCTAGGTCTTCCCCTTGAATGGCCAAAAAACGTTGTTTCACTTTTGTTTAATGTTGTAATAAAAAGTCATTGAAAATGAAAATAGGGAGAAAAAAAGAGCAAAAAATAATGATAAATATGCTTCCATCAAACGAACGATTGAGATATGAAGATACCCGTAGAAATAAAAATAAAAATAGATCCTTAGAAAATCTATACTGATCTGAGGAAACATGTCTTTCCTCTTATCTCAGCTGTATGTTTAATGGAGAGCTTCAAAAGGAAAATGGATTCTTAGAAAACTTTTACTGATCCCTGAGAAATCAATATTGATCTCCATAAAACTTGTGTTTTCCTCTCATCTTTACTTCATATTTGATGGAGAGCTTCACAAGTTGTTTGAGGCTAGAAAATTTGATTCCTAACATTAAACATACGATTGAGATGGGAGAAAAAGGCTTTGAAAAGAAAAAGAGAGTGGGAGAGGGGGGAGGCCATAATAATGATTTTTTTTTTTTTTTTGAGGATCAGTTGAGAGAGGTTAGGGCTTAATGCCCTTACCTAATGTGTTGGCGAATATTTGACATTTTCCCCTCTCAAAAATTTTAGACATATCCTTCCAATTTCGGTGAAAATTTGACATACCCCTACCAATACCTAATCCTTTTTTTTACCTGGCTCAGTTGAAAGAGGTCAGGACTTAATGCTCTTACCTAATGTGTCGGCGAATATTTGACATATCCTCTCTCAAATATTTTAGCCATACCCTGCCACTTTTGGTGAAAATTTGACATACTCCTTTGTGTCTAAAAACTGATGACATTCTCCAAGACCGTGGTCTTCTATGAGAGACTAAAAAGTGATCAATATACCTATTTTAAAATTCTGCTTAAAGTGGGTGGTGCCTAGATGCTGCCTTTGGCAATAGAGCAGAATCATCGAAATAAAGATATAGTTTAATATAAACCTAGGGAAACAAATGTAAATGATTGAACCATTATAAAGTAAAATGTTAGAAGTCGTACAATTTTTTTTTTTTTTGATTGATAAGATAAAGAAGGAAACAAGGAATCAAGGGGAATGTCGAGATGACCCTCTCAAATGAAAAGAAAAACATAAAGAGAACGAAAAGAACAACAAACCACTAAGGCCTTTCAATCCTACAAACGAAATCCCACCAGGACAAAAAGTCCTCGAAAACCCCTTTGTAAACTCCTTAAAGATTTTGCACCAAAAGAATAAGAGACCGAGTATTGATCTAGTCAACTCTTGTTCCGACTTCGTCTGTCCTTGAAAAGTTCTATCATTTCTTTCTAGCCAAATGCCCCAAATGATCGCAAACGGTGTTAAGCTCCAAATTAAATTCTTAGCATGATGAAAGCTCAATCTCAACTGAAGCCATTTCCCAATGATACCTCTAATATAGCCCGGAACACAACATTCCACCCCAAACAAGGAGAATACATGAGTTGTACAAAATAACCCAATGAGACATTTTTTGACCCCCTCAAAAAAAGGTGTTCTGACACACCTATGCCTACATGGTTGATATTTCATACAATTGATGCTTTTAGTTTTTGCATCTTTTCATTAAAAATCATCCACATCAGGACCGTGCCTTGAGTATCCAAATGTTCAAGTGTTCCCAAATGTTCACGTGCTCCTTACAATTTGAGGCATGTACCTCATGGGATTAGGCCCTCTAGGACCGTGCCTTGAGTATCACGCCTCCTACACTTTGTCAACCCTGGGAAAGGCTTTTGTCCAATGACATCCATATGCATCATTATATCAGTAACCATTTTTTTAATGAAGTTTTATTCTCGTGTCATTTACTTGCTAAGACCAGTTGCTATTATTGTTAAGAATGTGCCAAAACATCTCATTTGGCCCTGTCATTGGTTCCTAGCATTGCTTTGGCCTCTTCAACATGTCATATCTTTGGGTGACTGGACTCAACACTCTTGTCCTTTGCGTAGCTACTAACTTGTTTAATCAATCAGATTTTATTGACTTCAACGACATAATTTTCATTGTAGGTGTATGAACGCATCAAAGCCCCTCTTCTCACCCTAGTGAGTTCTGGAAGTCCAGAACAATCTTATGCAGTACTGAGTCACTTGCATCTATTGGTGATGCGTGCACCAATTTTGTTCTCCTCAGACTACAAACACTTCTATTGCCAGTACAATGAGCCATCTTACGTTAAGAAACTGAAGCTTGATATGTTAACTGCAGTGGCAAATGAGAGCAACACATATGAAATTGGTAAGTAATTCCACTTCTTCATTTTTTTTTTCCCTCACAGGTGACACCTGATGCTAGGGTAACTGCATTTCTTTTCCATCTATTTGGTGACTCTTCCATTCATAGGCAATGTTCTTCCTTGATTTGATTTTCATGTATGACTGGTATGTACTTATTGAGTCCGTTTTCAGTGACGGAATTATGTGAATATGTTGCAAATGTTGACGTGCCTGTCGCAAGGGAGTCAGTCCGGGCCGTTGGGAAAATAGCACTACAGCAGTATGATGTGAATGCTATCGTTGATAGGCTTCTTCAGTTTCTTGAGATGGAAAAGGACTACGTTACTGCTGAGACTTTGGTAAATAGTTTACTTTGTGAATGCTAAATAAATATTCTTGTCGATGGGTTGGATCTATTGGATTGGAAAAACTGAATGATTTAGCTGTCTTGTAGTTATCCAAATTGATTTGAGTCTCTTTGACTTGCCTATAATAATTTTTTTTATGTGCAGGTACTTGTGAAAGATCTTCTGAGAAAATATCCTCAATGGAGTCAGGATT
The DNA here is from genome assembly GCF_017979445.1 of Akebia trifoliata. NCBI lineage: Eukaryota > Viridiplantae > Streptophyta > Magnoliopsida > Ranunculales > Lardizabalaceae > Akebia > Akebia trifoliata. The sequence goes on along the minus strand of NC_141386.1, from coordinate 6,149,536 downwards.
GTATTGCAGTTGTTGGAAATATTAGCAGTAAAAATGTTCAAGAACCGAAGGCCAAGGCGGCTCTTATATGGATGCTGGGGGAGTATTCTCAGGACATGCTTGATGCTCCTTATATTCTGGAAAGTCTTATTGACAACTGGGATGATGAGCATTCTGCAGAGGTAATTGTCAATCTCCTTAAATTTCCTTCTAGAGTATGCACTACTTTTTTTCCACTTCTATGCTTTAGATTTTTTTTTGTAGTATTTTGCAGACTGGGTGCCATATTCCTTCCAGCTATCATTATCTGCTGAAGTTCATACGAATACGCTTTAACTTAATAGAAACCCTCTGTTTAGCTCTGATAAATTGAGTGTAGAGGACCACTGAAAGAATGATGAGCTTGTATTATTCACGTTGTTAAAATATATATATTTTTCTCTTTCATGTGCTTTTACAGTGGAATGCAGGTTTCACCAGTCTAGTCTCTTTATATGAAATTGCTTTGTATGTGAAGATGCATTATGTTATGTTTCATTAGCTTTCTTGTTTAGGGATTGCCGATACTTTTCATTTAGGACTTTGATGGAACATGTGAACTGTTGTTTATTGATGCTATTGCATATATAATTATTTTTTTTGCACCTCATGGCTTAGCTAAATTGTAGGAGATATTGGATTCAGAAAGATGAGAAGAATCTGGTTGAAATCCGCTATTCATTAGATAGTCATGTTTGGGACATGTGTATTTGTAACGACTTTTTTTTGGATAGATGTAAGGTTCAGTGACCAAATGAGAAAAGGGCAGCAGGAGATCAAGGATATACCCACCAAAAGTACAGTGGAAGCACATAAAGAAAAAAAAGGAAAAACCCAAAGAAGTACAGCTTCACCAAAAAATAAAATACTTGGAAAAGAGGCCCGCAAAATCATCAAAAAGTTTGCATTAAAAGAAAATGAGGTCTGAAATGCTAATGACGGCCTCATGGACTGAAAGCTTCTTTCCCATCGAAAACACATTGGTTTCTTTCCTTCTAGATACCCCAGTAAACTGCAAAAGGGATAAAATTCCATAAGATTCTATTTCCCCCATTCAAAACTGTAAAACTGTTACCTGCCAACTTGTAAAAGAGTTAAATCTATCGTGGGAAGATCAAGTACATACCAAATGAGACTAATGAAATGAGACCAAATAGCACTAGTGCATGATGCTATTATAATAAGAGGTTGCTTTAATTAATTCTAGAAGGCTAACTTTAGCAATATATCTATATGGAAGTGTTTTAAAAATCTTATGAGTTCTAGAGTATTTTTGGTCTTTCCATATACTAGGGCAATGTGGGTGTCTTAAAATCCTTTGCAGGGGAAATAAGTATGTTTGGTCTTGGATGCGGGCTTAAAAGAGGTGATGTAGATAGGCTTGCGGCTTAGTGACACTTATCTCAATGCTTATAATTGAGTTAAGATGCGTAGAAGAAATCAACATTGGCCCGAGTCAAATCAGTCAAACTTGAGCCAACTCAGCTTGACCAACCGAGTCAACTTGGTCTAATCTTTGACCGGTCGACAACACCCGGTCTAACTTCTCTTAGGACTCTTTATTTGATTGAGCTTCTATTTTTAAGTTGCTTAAGTAGTTCTAGTTAGTTGCCATTTCAACTTTAGAAAGTTTCTATTTTATCTAGTTTTTAATTCGTTTTATGTTTCTATTCTTTTCTAAATTTGTTTTTATTCTTTAGGTTATAATTAGAAGTGCGTTTAAGTGTTCAAATTGAGTTTTAATTAGGACTGCAACCTGGGCAGGTTGGAGGTCAACCCAAGTTGCAGAACCCTCAACCCGAGCTGAACTCAACCCAATCATCGGGTTAGAGCTCATTAACCCAAACTCAACCCGAGATTGAGCTTTTAAAATTGGGTTGAGCTCGGGTTAGCCCAAGTTAGGTAATTTTGGGTAGGTTGGGCTCATTGAGCAAGTCTAATTTCATTTTGATCAACACATAAATTTTATTTTATATCTTAAAAAATAAATGCAATATTAAAAAGACAAAATCACTAGTAAATAAATTTGCATACAACCTTCAAATCCATTAATTTTTATATTATTAATTTTTTTCCCTTAATTTTACAAATATATTTAGGAAGAGAAAACTAATATATATTTTTTTACAATAAATAAAAATATTTATATGTAAATATATAGCATTGGGTTTGGGTTGCTCGGAGCCTCTATTCGAGCTCAACCTGGATTCAATTCGGGTTGAGATTTCCTAGCCAGGCTTAACTCATTTTCCATATAACCCAACTCAGGCTCGCCCATCAATTGGGTTGAACCTGGGTTAGCCTACCCAAGTTGCAGTCCTAGTTCTAATAGGATTAGAAGGTTAGTAATATGTTATAGATAGATTAAAAAATTATTTTTTAGTATTTTAGAATGTTTCTAAGTTGTTATGAGGGAATTATCTATATATGGAGCTCCAATAAATAAATTTATTAGTTAGGATTTTTGGAGATTGATTAATAAAAGAAAAAAATGAGAGACTTTTTCTCCCCTTTCTTTGTTTTTTCAGAGCATAAAAATCCGATATTGGTTCTTAATTTTAGTGTTTGTGATTAATTTCCATCAATTTTAGTACTAGATTGAAGTTTCTAGTCTGTTTTGCTCGACATAGAGATTCTTCATTACTCCTAGTTCTTTAGATTTCACCTTAGAACCTGATCTTTAACATAAACTCTAGGTTTGGTGTTCTACCCTACATCAAGAGGAAAATGAGATTGAATACAAATCTCTAGTTTCAAACTTTCCCACATCAGTCACCCATTCTCTTTGCATGTGGTATGGATATATTTTATTCTTCACTTATCAAGATGCCATAAAAGAAGAAAGAATCTGATGTGTAACAAAGATCTAAAGTTATTAGCCTTTGTCATTTAGCATCTAAAGCCCTAGTTTTGGTTGGCATTATTCAAGAAGATTCTTCCAGATAAAGCAAACAATTTGAGTGAATTTCACTGCTTTTCATTTGTAGTGTGTGCATGCTTTTAGTTAAATAAAATTAGGGATGTAGAAGCATCTGTTCCTAATTAGTAAAATTTCTACGGGTAGCTCTTATTCTTGCAGTTATGTTACTGGTTCCCTATTTTTGTATCTTTCACTAAGCACTTTAGTTGGTTTGGGAGGCACATAGATCATAATGTTTTCTCCTTAGATCAATGTCTTAATCACATACCCTTAGTTCATTGAGTGCATGATTTATCTCTTCAGATTGAACTCTTTGACCTTTTAATGCCTTATGTATTGTTTCCATTCTTCAAAAAAAATATCAATTTTAAGTCATCATTTACTTCATCTTGTATCTCAGGTTCGTTTGCACCTTCTCACTGCAGTACTGAAATGTTTCTTTAGAAGGCCACCTGAGACTCAGAAAGCCCTTGGAGCTGCATTGGCTGCTGGCCTTGCGGATTCTCATCAGGTTTTGGTTGATCTCTTTTTTATTTTCAACAGTTGAGAAACATTTCCAAAAGTTATTCCTCTGTACGTCGTATGCATGGATATTCTATTAAATGATCACTTTACTGCAGGATGTTCATGACAGAGCCTTATTTTACTACAGGCTTTTACAATATGATGTATCTGTAGCAGAACATGTGGTGAACCCTCCAAAGCAAGCGGTTTCAGTGTTTGCTGATACTCAGAACAGTGAAATCAAAGATCGCATATTTGATGAATTTAATAGCTTGTCGGTCATATACCAAAAGGTGTGTGGAGTTCTCTTTCTTATAAATTCTGGACCAATTTTTCGATTTTTGTTTTCTAGTAAGTATTGTTGTGAACAGGCAGCATAAAAAAGGAGAAAATCCTCTATGACTAGGAGTTTCCTGAATATGGTTCTGATTAAGCCTTAATTGCTTATTAAAAAAAAATTGAAAAAAAGAATGAAGAAAAAAGAAAAAGTATGACAATATAATCTTCCTTTCTGGAATGAAAAAGAAAAGTTGAGTTACCTCTTTTCTTTAAAGTTGATTTCATACATAATGTCCATACTGTGGCAAAGATTAAAAAATTGTTGTGTTCCTTTAGGCAATGGTCATTCAGTTGTCTTGAGGCATTGTATTAACTTATAGGCTGTTGGAGTACCCTGATTTTCTCTTCATTGTTGTATGTGCTTATCCCAGCAATTTCTGGAATTCTGATGGCACTTAATATTGAGCATTGATTTTCCTTCTTTCGTTCTTTCAGTTTTTGTTTTCAAATGATCTATCTTGCATTTTTAGCTACCTTGTAATGTTTTTTCCCCCCATTTTAGGTAACTGGGTGTATATATTTAAAAGGAAGTAATCTGGGATAAGTTTCGTAGTTACTGTGTCAACAGTTTTGTTTCCCTTGTGTGATGTATTTAATTGGATGTTTAGATTGGGCTCATTTATGAGCAGTGATAATAAATGCTTATCCTCAATTAAATTATGGGCTAGGTTATAAATTTCAGTTTAATTTTGCAAATGTTGTGGATTATTTTAGTTCTGAGCAATTTCAAAATCTCAACGATTCATCAAACACACCATGGAAGAGATGGTGGCAAATCTTATCTGCAATGGATGAGAGTGTGATATAGGGCTTTGGAATTGAATACTCAGCGGAGGGGTTACAAGGGTTCTCAGTGGTGGTAGGGATTTAAATTACTGTGTCATCAGTGACCAAAAAATGACATTTGCAAAGTCTCAAAACTTGTGAAAGATGGTGAGAAGGCAAACATAGGAATTGTCTTAACAAGGTTTAGTTGGTCAACGTATGGTTGGGAGAATGTTCAGTTTGCGCAGGTGCATTTCTGTATGCTGCATATGTGGATGAAGCCAAGGAGATTTCTTAACAAGAATACAGCATACTTTGGTTCCCTCTCTGTCTTCCTTTCTTTTGCCTAATTGCTTATATTTGTTGCCTTTGTGCTCATTTGGATGGGCGAGTGCCACACCCTTCTAACCTTTTGTTGCTTATGGAAAATGAGGCATGTCTTGACATAGTAAATCACATCGTTGCACATGCTCGGCCAGTAATATCCCCTTTCAAGCAAGGCCAACGTGCGATGCCAACCAGGATGGCCAGCCCATGTTATGGCACTCTCATACGAGTTCCTTTTTCAGCCCATCATTCTTTGGTACATACAATTGGCTCCTTGTAGTATAGAAGAGTCCCTCATCAAGCCAAAAGCGTTGTGTTCCTCTTCTTTACCAAATTGATCTACTCTTTAATAGAGTCGTGAGTGGAGCAGCTCTGGGAGAGAATTCCATAATAAACATTCAATTTTCGAAATAGAAATCTGCTTTTCTTAGAAACCAATTAGCAGACGACCTTTTCCTGAAAAGTTCCAATGTATGTTGCAGTCAAAAGTAACCACCTCGACCCTGGTATCTGTTCTACGAGTGCCGAAAGTTCTGTTCTACCACTGTTCAAGTGCATCGATGAGTTTCATTTCACAAGCCTGTCACATTAGCAATGCCGACGAATTGTCTTGGGAAGGCATATTTGGTTTTCCTCTTAGAACTTCAGAATTGGGACACATTTTTCTTGGGAAACAGATTGTTTTCTTTATCTGGAAGTTTTAAGTGATGGTTAGGAAATGAATACTTGCATGCTTCTTGTTTTCTTTGGATACTGGACTTCATTAGAAATGATGGACATAACTATCTATCCGAAGTTCTCATTAACTAAACTTTGTAAAGGTTGTCAGACCTTAACAAGCTCATGTTTGATATTATCTTGGTTATGTATCGGATACTATCTGTCACATTTCTCATTTTCTTTTGTCTATATTTGGCTATCCAAAGTATTTAAAAGTGGAATACTTGATATATATCTAATTGAGCATTTAAAAAATCTTGCAGCCTTCTTACATGTTCACCGATAAGGAACACCGAGGCCCGTTTGAATTTTCCGAAGAAACTGGAAGTCTGTCTGTAGGAGTAGAATCAACAGATAATGTAATACCGGTGCAGAGACTTGAAGCAAGCGATAATGATCTTCTATTAAGTACTTCAGAGAAAGAAGAAAGTGGAGGTCCTAGCATCAATGGATCTGCATACAGTGCCCCTGCATATGATGCGGCGTCTGTATCTCTGGCTGCCTCACAGTCACAATCAGAACTACTGGTTCTGAACTCTTCTTTGCCATCATATTCTCCACAACCTAGCTTGGCCATTGACGATCTACTTGGTTTAGGTCTACCTGCTACACCCACACCTGCACCCGCACCTGCACCTTCACCTCCTCCTTTGAAACTTAATGCAAAAGCAGTCATAGATCCAAGCACTTTTCAGCGTAAATGGGGCCAACTACCAGTATCTTTGTCAAAGGTTTACTTTGCACTTAATTTTGTTGATTTGATTTTAATCTTTTGTTTCTGTTTCCATGCATGGTTGCTTGATTTCAGATTCTGTTCCAGCATCGATATCTTGCAACCGCTTGATGGTAGAGCCATGAAATAACTCTTTCTTATCGACTAGAACCTGATCGCCTTCAAGTTTCTGATCTTTCCATTTAAAAAAGAATTAATGCATGCACCAAGAGTATTCAACTGTTTCTGATTATAAACATTGATATATGTGGCTGTGTTGTTGCTTGTAGGAGTGCAACTCGGTTCAGTTTGGGGCCAAATTGTAACCGAACTGACATAAGTCAGTTCCCCTAAATAAGAACCAGAACTGAATAGAAATGCCGATAGAACCAAACCTACCTAAACCTAACTAGGGTCGGCTTGGTTCTCTATGGATTGCCAATTTCTATAAACCTGCTTGAAGTAACATATTTTTAATTGAAAAAAAATATAATAAACATAAAATTATATATAATAAATCATTAACCTATCCATTGAAAAAATAGTCATTAATTTATCCATAAAAAAATATTAATCTATGTCCTTACACCTATAGGAATTCACAATAAATTTATATGTATATATATATAAAATTACATGAGAGTTCGATTCGGTTCTAAACAAGCTGTGAACTGAGAAACGAACCAAAGTCATCGATTCTCCATTTTCTTAACCCAGAACTGCACACTTGTTTCAAACCGAACAAAACCAGCTCCGAAGCTATCAGTTTGGTTCGGTTCTCTGTTTGAACCGGCCAAGTTGCTTAATGCACTTCTCTTCATAATGTATAGAGTACATTTTTTTTGCCTTTGTTAGATTCGCTCTCTTTAACCTAAGACTAGCTTTTTGCTGCCTTTACAAATCAAATTTGTAATCTGTGCAGGATTGCTCCATAAGCCCTCAAGGAACTGCAGCTTTGACGACACCGCAAGTACTCCTCCGGCACATGCAAGGCCATTCCATCCACTGCATTGCTTCAGGTGGTCAAGCACCAAAATTCAAGTTTTTCTTCTTTGCTCAAAAAGCTGAGGATTCCACAATCTTCTTTCTTGTGGAATGTCTCATCAATACATCATCATCCCAGGCAAAGATAAAAGTCAAAGCTGATGATCAAAGTATGTCTGATGCATTCTCAGATTTGTTCCAATCAGCTTTATCCAAATTTGGTGTCTCCTGATTGTTGGTATGGACTTTGTGGAGAATATGTTATCGTTTGGTCTTATTCCAGGTTTCTGTTTTATTACTTGTGTAATTGCCTTTCATGGATTGCGAGTCTCTCCCTCTCGTCTCCTTTTTGTTTTTTCCTTTTTGTGTTTTTGTTTTAGTTGGGGTTGGGGCCATGTGGAAATAACAGGTGGGCTTCCTTCTAGTTGATAAAAGAATATTACAGATTTGAGGGGTCCATATAGTAGGCATGAATTTTTTTTGTTTATTACAGGTAACTTGAGTCCCTCCATATGTATCTCTCTCTCGAACTTGTAACAATAAGTCTTTAGCTCAATGTGATTCAATTGTGTGTTCTGGGTTGTTCAAGCTTGAAATTTATTATGAATATGGGTTGGATTGGGGCTGGGCTAACTCATTGGTGGTTAGTCTTCTCTCTCCCTCTCTTCTAATCACTATTCTGCTTGCTTATAAATATTTTTTCATATATCTCAACAACAATCAACTACAGAGTGATTCAGACTTGCCCCTTCACGTTTCAATGAACATTTGAGATGATAATCCTCTTCTCGATGAGTCCCCCTTTCTCCTTGGTCCATAGAGAGAAAATGTAGAATTGATGCCTCATGGAACCGAGTTGGGATTACTATCTACTACTAATTTAATAGAAAATAACTGTTTTTTCTGTATACTTTTCCCAATTCTATTGCTTCCATGGACCTTACGCAATTGATCAGATCATATAGATATCTCACAACATAGGCCGGTAATTAAAAAAGACCCCAATCCCTTCAGTTTTAGCCTTATAGTAAAAAATCCTTGATTTTTCTTTTTAAAACTAGTTTTGAGCTATGGTATGGTACTTTAATATTTTTAACCTCATTTTCTATCCATTGTTTCCAACCTAACATTAACTCTTTGTAGAAAGTCTTAAATATTTTTACTCAAAATTTTCATCTTCGTCTTACCCAAAAATCATATACTACCTTAGGATATGAAGGTTGAAGTAGATTAATTTTAAGGTTGAAGATGAAGGTTAATTTTTTATTATTTTAGGGTAATAAAATGACTGTTTTGACAGTGTGATCAGAGAAGCTGTGATGGGGAAATCGGTACAGAACTTTTATGCAGCCTTGGAGCCCATGCTTCAGAAAGTGGTATATATATGGTCCCGTTCAGCATCAAACATTTTAGCCAACCATTTTTGTACTACATGGGCTAGAAGTTTTGGAATGGGATGATTTTTGGTGAGGATAATCTCCCCGGGCTAGAAGTTTTGGAATGGGATGATTTTTGGTGAGGATAATCTCCCCGTGGGAGATTATCCTCACCAAAAATCATCCCATTCCAAAACTTCTAGCCCTATGTTTACAAGTTGAAAAATCATGGACCATCCACTTTTTGTAAACCATTTTTAAAGGGGTTAGAAGTTTTGGAATGAGCTGATTTTTGGTGATGATGATCTCCTCACCGTAGAGATCATCCTCACCAAAAATCAGCCCATTCCAAAACTTCTAACCCATGTTTTGAAAAATGTTTGCCAAAATGTTTGGTGCTGAACATTTCCCATATATATATGGGGGGCGTTCAATGGCCAACTTTTTGGCAAAACATTTTTCAAAAAATAAGTTAGAGGTTTTGGAATGGGCTGATTTTTGGTGAGGATGATCTCTACGGCGAGGAGATCATCCTCACCAAAAATCAGCCCATTCCAAAACTTCTAACCCATATTTACAAGCTAAAAAATCGTGGACCGTCCGTTTTTTGTAAACTGTTTTTGATGGGGTTAGAAGTTTTGGAATGGGCTGATTTTTGGTGAGGATGATCTCCTCACTGTAGAGATCATCCTCACCAAAAATCAGCCCATTCCAAAACCTCTAACCTATGTTTTGAAAAATGTTTTGCCAAAAAGTTTGCTAAAAAGTTTGCCCTTGATCGCTACCCTATATATATATATGATCTTCCGCTTATAATATATATTGGGAAAATACTCAAGTAACATTTAAATGTACATCATTTAAGTCATTTTCCATTATTCTATCATAGGAGGCTAAGGTCAAGGGTGCATTTGCCATTTTGAAAACATAAAGGATATCTAACGTATTCAACCAAAACGTGAATGAGATCACCTCTCCCATTTAGGTGTGGCAATGGGTCGGGTCGTGTTGGTTTGGTGCTGAGGTAAGGTTATTCTTAAAAGAGTAAATTATACTTTAACCCTTGTAATTTGGCATAATTTCATTTTAACCTCCTAATGTTTAGATAATTGCACTAACCTCCCCTTTCACTAAGGGGTAAAATTGAGATGTTATTTTACTATTTTACCTTCTTGTTTTATATTATTTTTATTAAATTTTTTTTTTGTTAAATACTAATTAAAATGCTCCTGTCTAAGCATTCATGGAACCCATTTTTCACAGGCATATTTTTGTTTATAAAAAAACATAACATTTTTAAAATGGTACAATGGCCTTTTAAAAAGGATTTTAACCGTTGGGTTGACAACAATTTGATGGAAGGGGGTAAGTAAAACCCTTATATAACTATAAAGGAGGTAAGTGCAATTATCAAAATATTAAAGAGTCAAAATAGAATTATGTCAAACTATAAGGGGTCCAACTGTAATTAACCCTTCTTAAAATTTAACCAACCCAAACCTGACCTGTTAAATAATTGTGTCAAAAGCTTAGATCCCAACTTGACACATTTATTAAATGAATCGTGATAATCTGACTACCCCATGTGGAACACTCAATCGGTTCTCCTGACGTGACAAATTCAAAAATCGTAAATCTATATGTCTCGAGATACAAAACTGCACTTCCCCATAAAAATGTGTATCTCAAGAGAACCGTGTATCCCGATGCATAAAGATCTATAATTCTCAAACTCGTCACATCAGGAGAGATGATTGAGTGTGCCACATAGGATAGTCAAATTATCACCACTCTTGTTAAATAGGTAACTTAATCGACTTGTGTAACCCATTTAACAAAATTCTAATCTTAAGCAAAAAAAATAGTTTCCATTTCCACCACCAAAAATAAAATACTTTTACTAAAAATAAAACCACAGAACCATAAGCCAATATCAACCGACATAAATTAATTTTCACCACAAAAATGCGTATCACAACCAATTAAAGGGATGGGAAAGAAGAATAAGAAATCGGCCATAACCTATTACAAAAAACCATGTATACCGATAACAAAAAATAATAATAAAAGCATTGTTTGATAATGTATCTCCAATCTTATCACTGTCATAATTAGAGTAAAAACAAATAAAGATGTAAAAAAATTAAAATCATTTTAGGTGAATCTTAATACTTCTAATAAGGTATAATGCATTAAGACAAATAGTATTAGAGCATTGGGTTGATTGAGATTCATTCATGTTGATATTAAGCTTGCAAATATCCTCAGTGAGATCTTCCAATTTAGTTACCAAACTATCCACATTATAATATATCAAAAAATGCAAAAAAAAAAAAAAAAAAAAAAATAGAGAATTTATAAATGTTTATATTTTGATAAGTAAGCCATACAAGTTAGATAAAATTTAACTTTGTTAATTACCAGAAGACCAAATCATGAGTGCAAATCAAAGCCTCAAAATTTTCAGCTTTAGTGCACTACGACATTGGTCAAGAACCCTACCACCAATGGCACATAACTAAATGGGTGAAAATGTGTTAAGTGTGTTGATGTCCTTAACCTAGAGTCCTAGACACAACCCGTCTAATAATTTGGTTTGACAGGTCGACACGATTATTACTCCAACACAATTAGGCTTAACCCAAATCCACTAGCTTAGTGTTGTTTGCCGATAGTATTGAGATTGCCACCCCTTACCACAAATCAAGGAAAACTCTTTAATATGATTCCTTTCTCTTCTCCTCTTTTCCAAGACCACCCCTCTAACTTCATCGACTTTCCTCTTTTCGCCCTTTTAAAATAGAGTCGTGATAATCTGATGCTATTTTTTGTATGCTCCTTTCATAGAACCGTAGATCCTTTACTTCAGGATACACAAGGGCAAAGATTTATGGTTCTATGAACTCTCAGGTCAAAGAGCATACAAAAAAGAGCATCAGTTTATCACGATTCTTTTAAATAATACCCGTCCAACTTAATTGTCTTTCCTCTTCTACTCCTTAACTCGCAAATAAGATGCCCATGCCGGTAGGTGCAAACAAACTCTAGTAATTTCTAAATACAAATCATATCCAACATAAATTATATGGAAATCACCATTCATGTACAAAAAACTGTATGGTAGAGAGAGAATAAAATATTACATTGATGAAGCTGTAAAAAATGGATATTAATCTTGAAATTTTTTCCAGAGCCAAGATGAGCAATAGAAAAATTGAAATGAAAGCAAACAATATGCTCGAATGATTTCCAGGTAAATGGTTTCCTGCGCGATTTTCTCTTCAATCAAACATGCCCTTACATTCATCATATTTTTATTCAAGGGAAAATCTATATATATCTCAAAAGGAAAAAAAAAAAACATAAAAAAAAAATAATGAAACAGAATTGAGAAATACAGAATCAACTTAGCGATGTGAATCCTATTAGATTTATTCATCAACTTCTCACTTTTTCCTTCAGTCTATGAACATCCATGGAGAAATAAAAAACATTGTCAAGTGTTTTGAGTAAAATGATGAAATTCAAGAATCCAAAACCAAAGCCAGAGACCAAGAATCCATACCTGAGAGAGAATGATGGGGTAACCATTCGAGTGCACAAGGGAATTGTCCATTGCAACACCAGAGATTGCTAAAAACAAGACTTGTGAAGGAAATGAGAGAGATGTTAAGTGTGAGGTGGAGTAAGTATTGTTAAACCAATACCACAAGTCAAGCCATAATTCTCTCCCCAAATTATGGCTGGACTTATTCCTTCTTTATTGTGTAATATTCTATAATTACTCTGCAGATATCCTTCTTTATTTTGTAATATTTTGTAAATATTTAGTTAACTTATTTAGATTAGGTTCCTGATTTGTATCTACAGCAAACCTGTATAAATGTGACCACTCTTAATGAAGTCAAATAACATTTTTACATTCAATACTTGTGTAAGATCTTTATGGTAAGATTTTTACATTTTTGAGCTCGAGAATCTCCTGTGGGCTTTGAAGAACTGCTGGAAGAATTGCTTGATTATGAGACTAGTCTCAAGCATAATGGCTTCACGAAAGAATCATCTGCTGTCACTGCTCAGTATACTCAAAAGAACAAAAAAGGGAAAGATGGAAAACATTACAACTCACAAGGACGACAAGGCAACGTTAGCAACTACAGTGGAAGTCAAAATCAGATCGGAAATCAAAATCAAGGCTTTGGACATCAACACTATCAATCCATTCAAGGAAATCTGCCCACTTCCAATACATATAATCAAAATTTCTCGCCAAAACAAACATGAAAATCCAATACTAACAGTGGATAACCGCGGATTGTATGTCAGTTATGTGACAAAATTGGTCATGTTGCTAAGTTCTGCAGGTCTCGTCCTTTGCCCTATGCTCTTTCTTGGCCACAAGTAAATTTCACAACACATGACAATCTAGGAAATCAGTCAGGTTGGATTGTTGATTCTGGTGCATCACACTACATCACCTCAGACCTTCAGAATTTATCTATCCATTCAGATTATGGTGGTAATGATGATGTTGTTGTCGGAGATGGTCAAAACATTCCTATCACTCATATTGGATTTACTACTCTTAGTTCTAATGACTATTTTTCAGCTTAATAATGTTTTATGTGCTCCAAAAATTAAGCAAAATTTACTTTTTGTTTCTCAATTTTGCTCACAAAATAACACTTCCATTGAATTCTTCCCTGATTTTTTTCTTGTGAAGGATCTAACTACGGGGGCATCCTTGGTGCGAGGCCGGAATAAAGGGCATGTGTATGAGTGGCCAGATTCAAAGAACCAGCCTGGTGATTCACGAAATCAAGCACTCACGGCCACCTCCAACATGTCATTCTCTACAACTATCTCTTCTTGGCATTGTCGTCTTGGTCATCCGTCATCTAAAACTCTCCACAACATTATTGCTTCTCATAAATTACCTCTGTCTAAGTCTCTATCTAAGTCAAGTACAATTTCTTCTCATTGCAATTCTTGTTTATGTCATAAAAGCCATAAGCTTCCTTTTGGCATTTCATCTTTAAGTTGTTCAAAACCTTTGGAGATTATCTTTATGGATGTTTGGGGACCAGCCCCTATTATTTCTTTCAATAATTTCTGTTATTATGTTATTTTTGTGGATTACTTTAGCAAATATACATGGCTTTATCCTCTCAAATACAAATCTGATGTAGTACTAGTTTTTAAACAATTTAAAACTTTAGTTGAACGTTACTTCACCACTACCATTCAAACTGTCTACACAGATGGAAGTGGTGAAGCAACAAGTCTTGGTCATTTTCTATCACAAAATGGCATTCAACATCTCAACTCATCTCCTTATACACCTGAACATGTAGGTACAGCCGAGCGTAAACATCGACATATTGTTGAAACAACGCTCACACTTCTTCACCATGCCTCAATGCTTCTCAAATACTGGTCTTTAGCCTTTCAAACAACAGTTTACCTTATCAATCGAATGCCATCACCCGTAACTCACAACCAATCACCTTTCTTTTATCTATTTCATGTGTCACCCAATTATTCCACTTTAAAAATCTTTGGTTGTCTGTGCTACCCCTGGCTTCGACCCTACACCTCTCATAAATTGGAACCCAGGTCTCGTCCATGCACTTTTGTTGGGTACTCAGTTACTCACCATGCTTATATTTGTCTTGACCCAAATACTAACAAGCTTTTCTTATCTCGTCATGTCCGCTTTGTGGAAAATATATTTCCCTCCCATTCACACAATTCTTCCAATACATCCGCAGTCTTTCCAATTAGCAAATATTGGATTTCTGATTCAACCATATCTCTTGTTATGAATCCTGATTTTGAAAGTCCATCTCCCTCAATTGAGAAGGCAATAAAATTGTTACCATCTCCTCCAAAATCTTTCCCACTTCAGTCCACATCTTCCACACCAAATCTTTTCCAAAATGACACTTTAACATTACCTCTTTGTCACACAACCTCGTCAACCAGGTCAACTACTCAACATTCGGCTCCCTCAACTGCCACTTGCTCAGAGTCTCACTCTAAGGGCACCTCCTCTCCTTTACAAGCAAGTCACCAATCCTCTGACTCAAGATTTTCATCTTCATCATCTGAACCCCATCCTTATAATACTAGGTTATGAAACAATATCATCAAGCTCAAATAGATTCTTGATCTCAACACCACAACATCTCCTTTACTTATTGAACCTTCCACCTACAAATAAGCCCACAAACATTCAGCTTGGCGTCATGCCATGGGTGATGAATTTAATGCTCTTTTAGCCAATAAAACTTGGATCTTAGTTCCTCGCACCCCTTCACAAAACATTATAGGTTGTAAGTGGGTCTATAGAATTAAGAAAAATCCAGATGGGACTCTTGCTCGATATAAGGCTCGCTTAGTAGCTAAAGGTTTTCATCAGCGATCCGCGATCGATTTTTTTGAAATATACAGTCCTGTGGTTAAACTTGCTACTGTTCGTTTATTACTTGCACTTGCTATAACTAATAGTTGGCCTATCCATCAACTCGATGTAAATAATGCTTTTTTACAGGGTTCCCTGTCTAATGAGGTATTCATGGATCAACCTCCCGGGTTTGAAGATGCCACCTATCCCAACCATGTTTGCAAACTGCAAAAAACAATCTATGGTCTTTGACAAGCCCCACGAGCATGGTACTATCAACTTCAAAGCTTCCTTCTCTCTGCAGGCTTCACCAACTCTCACTCTGATGCTTTTCTTTTCATGCTTCATAGTGCAGACACGGTTCTTTATCTTCTTGTGTACGTTGATGATATTATCATCACGGGGTCCTCTACTTCAGTTGTCAACAACTTTATTTCAGTACTTGTTCGATGCTTTTCACTCAAAGACCTTGGTACTCTCTCCTACTTCCTTGGAATTGAAGCTCACTTTACTCCAATTGGTTTATTTCTCTCTCAGCAAAAGTATATCAGTGACCTTTTACATCGGGTGAACATGTCGAATGTTAAACCTGTTTCCACTCCCTTAGCTGTAACTGAAAGTCTTAAACTCTTGGATGACAGCCCTCCCATTGATGCTACTATTTACCGACAAGTTCTTGGATCATTACAATATCTTTCCTTGACTCGTCCTGATGTGTCCTTTGCAGTCAACAAACTATCCCAATTTATGCACTTGCCCTCTACACTTCATTGGTCTGCTGTAAAGCGACTCCTACGATATCTTGCAGGCACTTTTGACCTTGGTTTGATGCTTCGTAAGGGGTCTCCTTTAAATCTTCATGCTTTTGCAGATGCCGATTGGGCAGGTGATCCCAATGATCGCACGTCTACTACTGCATATGTTGTGTTCCTTGGTTCCATTCCTATCTCATGGAGTTCCAAAAAGCAAAAAACTGTTGCTCACTCTTCTATCGAGGTTGAATATCGTGCCATTGCTTCTACTGTTGTTGAAATTAATTGGTTGACCAACTTACTCGGTGAATTACGCATTGCTTTGCCTTCCTCTCCGATCATCTATTGTGACAATGTTGGTGCTACCTATGTTTGTGCCAATCCAGTCTTTCATTCACGTATGAAACACATTGCCATCGATTTTCACTTTGTTCAGGATCAAGTTGTTACAGGTCGTTTGCGAGTTTCTCATGTTCATACCTCCGATCAACTTGCTGATTCTCTCACCAAGCCCTTGCCACGTCTTCATTTTCAGACTCATTGGTTCAAGATTGGAGTCCTCAACGGACAGTCAATCTTGCGGGGGCATGTTAAACCAATACCACAAGTCAAGCCATAATTCTCTCCCCAAATTATGGCTGGACTTATTCCTTCTTTATTGTGTACTATTCTATAATTACTCTGTAGATATCCTTTTTTATTTTGTAATATTCTGTAAATATTTAGTTAACTTATTTAGATTAGGTTCCTGATTTGTATCTACAGCAAACCTGTATAAATGTGACCACTCTTAATGAAGTCAAATAACATTTTTACATTCGATACTTGTGTAAGATCTTTAAGTATCTGTCGTTTCTCTCTCTATAAGCTTTGCAATGGCATCCACACTACAAGATGGGTGCAACTTGAACACATACAAAGAGCTTTCCTCGGCTTGATCGTTTATCTTGAGATGGGCAATTTGGGCTAGTTCTTCAGAGTTGAAGCTGCCAAAGATGAAAAACTTAGTCAACCTTCTACGAAATCCCTTGTGTTTCGAATATTCAAGTTGGGTTGTCGATTCAATACAAATCTTAATTACTTTAAATCCTTTGTAAATAATATAATAAAAATTGTAAAAATGATTATGTAGGCAAATCAATCATTTACTAAAATTTCATTTCATTTCCACTGCAACGATGGCCAATATAAAGTATCCACACTAATCAATCATAGGAAAGAGATTGGTTCTAAGACATAAGTTGCCATAAAATTTTATTATCATTTTCTATAGGCTATAATTATTTTAAATCCCAAAACATTGTAAAACCCAACGATAACTGACCATTTTTTTATGCATTTTGACAAATATAAAGTTTGAAATACAAATGATTCCCATGGGATTCAAGTAATATTGCATGGACCGAATCAAATTTTTGATGGATAAAATTTTCTCTTACTATAGGAATTGTTCAAGAGTCATATGGATGCAAAAAAATGGGCACAATTGCGTGACAGTTTATTCCGACACTGATTGGGATGGATGCCCAATTGATAGAAGATCTTCAACATGTTACTGTGTTTTGTGGGTGATTATTTAGTGACACAGAAAAGTAAGAAACAGAATGTCGTTGCGCGTTCAAGTGTTGAATCAGAATATAAAGTGATGGCTTCCATTACTAGTGTAATTATTTGGCTCCATGCTTTGTTGCAAGAATTGGGATTTGATTCATCTCAACCAACAAAAATGTTTTGTGATAATCAAGTTGCAATTCATATTGCCTCGAACCCAGTATTTCATGAATGAACTAAACATATTGAGGTAAACTGTAACTTTGTGCGAGAAAATGTACAAATCAATGTTATTTGCATACTTTATGTTCGGAGTGGTCAACAATTAACATATATCTTCACTAAAGGTCTACCAACCACCAAGTTTCAAGAGATTTTATCCAAGTTAGGCTCCATTGATATTTTCATATCAACTTGAGGGGGAGTGTTGGCGAGAAGAGGGGAGATGGATTTCTAATTTCATGGGTGCTACAGTTATAAGAGTTTTCCTTTTTTGGGGCACTATTGTTAGTGAGTGTTACTAATTTTAGTTTCCTTATATCTATACATCTCTATATATTTTGCTGTCGTACTCTCCATTGAGATACGATGAATAAAATCTCTCTCCCCTCTCTTCTCCGGTGCATGTAGGCCTTGAGCCAAAGCACGTAAACTTGTGTTTTTAATTCTTTTAGATTAATCGGTGAACAAAGTTTCAAATTTTTGTAAAACTCAGAATCTTATCCTATAGATTGGACATTTCATACCTCTAAGGTAACAAGTTAGAGAGAGTAAGAAATTAGGTTAAACTATTCTCTCTTTCAACCCCTACTAACCTCTTTCAAACCTTAGAATTTCATTCTCCATCCATGAGTGTTTGAGAGATCAGATAAGACAATCACAAATCAAAGATTTGTTCGAGTTTGCTTGTGGAAATGAGTGTTGTTGATCTGTGGATATTGGATTGTTTGTGGTTAGCTTGTGGAAACAAGTATTGCTATTTATTCATGGATATTGGATTGTTCATGGTTTGCTCGTGGAATCGAGTGGTTCTCAACACGGTTTGTGGATTTAGATCGTGGAGTTACAAAAGGTCTGTGGAATCAAGGCATTTATAGATAATGGATTTAAGTCTAATCAACCGGTCTTGAGCATGGTAACTTCTGTAAACTCATATTTGACTATAGTAGGTTTTTTTTTAACAATATAATTTTTCCTAGAAGGGTTTTCCATGTAAAATTCTTGTGTATCGTGGTTACTTGCTTTTGCATGATTTATAATGCTTATTTGATTAATTTACCAACTAGATTAACTTAAATAACTAATTTGGATTCCAAACTCATCAAGGAAGTTAGAAAATCTCAAACTTGTATGGATATATTATGAGTATTGGTAGGTATTTGACATTGTCCTCGAGTAGAGAGGGAGATTTTAGGAGGGAGGGGGAGGGGGAGGGGGGGGGGTATCTTTCAAAATAATTTTACATGAAAACTATTTTCAATATCCAAAATAATTAATTGAAAATTATTAGAATATATTTTTATATAAATTAAAAATATTAGACACAGACACCCCTACAAAAAATGATAAATGAATGATGATACCATTAGTTGGTAATGAAGTGAAGTTTGAACTATTTGTGTGCGCGATGTGCCAATGCATGTTTGTGACCAATTAAAGCAATACAAAGTACTTGAAACAAAAAAGTTGTACTCTTTGACACTTAACCATTATGTGTGGTTCTGATAATAAAGATATGTAATGGCATCGGCTCCATAATAAATAATATTTTAAAAATAAATAAAAAATTATATTCAAAATATTATTTTAAATTTAAAAGTTAAAAAGGGAACTTTGATATAAAAAATAATAGCTATTTTATTTTAAAAGGGAGATCATACTTAACTTTGAAAAGTTATTTTTTTCAAAAATGAAAATACTTAAAGAGAAGTGTTCAGACGCCCTAAAGAGAGTTAAACATTTTTCAATACATGGGTTAGAAGTTTCGGAATGGGCTGATTTTTTGCGAGAGGATGACCTCTATGGTGAAGAAATCTTCCTCACAAAAAATCAACAAATTCTGGAACTTCTAACCCCATCAAAAGTGATTTACAACTAATTGATGGTTCACGATTCTTAAACTTGTAAACTAGGGACTACTCTTATCTCAAAGGATGTGGGAATATCCAACGTGCAGCTTTTGTTGGGTCCGGGCGTGATACTGGGACTAGCTAGTCCCATCCCAAAGGATGTGGGGACGACCCTACGACATAACATCCCATATGCCCAATCATCTTTTAAATAAAATTTCTATTACTTTTATCTAAAGAATTGGGTTTTGGTGACTAGTAAAAAAAAATGAACCCTAATCGTTAAAACATAAAATTTAAAATGTGGATCTCAAGGATGCATATTGTATTTTTAAGATAAATCCTAATTGTTGGATTTCATATTTTAATGATTGGAACTTGAAAGTTCATATATTGTTCATGAATCAACAAGACCAAACCTTATCTAATGTGAAAGGATAATGATGCACTCTGCTTATTTTATGAGCCATTAAAGTTGATCTATATCAAGATTTGGTAATATCTACTAAGATGTCATCTTGATAGTCCAAAGCCTTCACGTAAACCATTTCGCATGAGTGATCTCACTTGAAAATGTTTGTCCATACTCCACCATTTGTCTTGTCCTATGCATGGATTGTTTAAATATGATTCCAAAATGGTGGAAGAAGGACTATTAGCAATGCTATATAAATATACTTCCTTGTAAGTTGTCAATTTGAATTTCTTTTCAATCAGGAATAACTTATCCAAAATCAATTCAATTTAATTCAACTTTCTGAGGGATCGAAATAGATTTCTTAAAGATTTATTTTCAAAGAAATAATAAGAGTATTTTCAAATTGATGACATGTTTATTGGTTTTTCTCTGATCGACAAATCATAAAAGAACATAAATAACCTTGTCTTTGACCTTTAACCAAAAATTCTTGATTTTTCTTCCTAAAACCAATCATTTTCAAGATATCTCCACAGTAAATTATTTTAATCTATTCAACCACATCTTCAATGTTATTTAACCTCGATTTTTTTGACTGAAAATTCTCCGATCACTTAAAAGTCCTTATCTAATCAAAATCCCTTGATATTTTTTTACCCAATCTTCCATTGTCTTCTACTTCTCCAAAAATCATTTATGTTATGACGGCATGATAGTTGAAGTATATAAAATATTATGATTGAAGATGCAGATAAAAAGTTTTATCCAAGAGGTTGAAGAGATCAAAGATGATTGGTTTTGGGCAGAAAATCAAGAATTTTTGGTTAAATATTGAAGATGAGGGTATTTATGAAAATTTTCATTAATCAATAAAAGAAGACCGAAGTCAAGGGAGGTATGTCATCAGTTTGAAAATTTAAGGATGTATATCAAATATTCCTGAAAACGTGGGGATCTACATCTAAATCACCGTTGTTTTTCCAAGTTGAAATCCAGACGACAGACACTGAGATCTTTGTCCTGACGTTGGGGAAGAAATAGAAATATCCTTTTAGATCTTTTCGATATTTTCAAGGTTAATGGCTTGCGAGGAGTGTGAGGTGAACAGTCAGCCAATGGACATTCGACACGTGT
The DNA here is from genome assembly GCF_017979445.1 of Akebia trifoliata. Taxonomy (NCBI): domain Eukaryota; kingdom Viridiplantae; phylum Streptophyta; class Magnoliopsida; order Ranunculales; family Lardizabalaceae; genus Akebia; species Akebia trifoliata. The sequence continues at coordinate 6,128,541 of NC_141386.1, read as the reverse complement.
ACTCAGAAAAGTTATCTCTCTTCTTTTCCAATGCAGCTCACTGCTTGGCATGTTTGGAAATCAATTTTAAGGTGCCCTACCAAAATAGAACCCGACTATGATGGATATTTGCACTCGTTAAAATCATGGCTGATTTGAAGGAGTTTCACATTGTTCTTGTATTGATTATTACCAGGCAATACAGACCTTGTTTCCAAACAACCCTGATGGATCAAGTAGTGCATTATACAACATCAGAATAAGTCCAATAGTGCATCATAACAAGATCGTTATAGAGTTTTTGGAAATCAGAATAGAGTTATCCTAGAAATGATGATCCACTCAATGTGTCCGACAATCTTGATTTAATCATATAAAGCAAGTACTAAAAACACATCAACCTTGGGTGAAAAGGCAAAATTTAAATCAAAATTAGATTCACTCATTCTAGTCTCCGACGATTAGCCTATCTTGCACCACTTGAAGCCTTCGTAAACTTATTGTCGGGTTCGTATTGTAGTGGAGGTTGCTGTTAGAAGATCCTTCTACCAGTGAAGATTGTTTCGAGTGATCGGAAAATCAATAATACAAAAATCATTGCCTTATTTCCAACATTTCGGATAGGCGCAAGGATCTATGTCCATTCACTCCTTTCAATCCACATCTTAGACATTGAAACCTGCCTTAGATGTCTTAGTACAGGTGCCAACCAAATGAAAATAAAAGATACAAAGATACAAAGACTTGGATTCAAATCCGCCCAACAACAAATTATTGAACTCATTAAAAATAATGCTTTAGATTCAAATCCTGCCAACACTGAATTACTGAATTCATTAAAAATGGGTCAACACTAAAAATAATGTTTTAATAATCGAGTATCCTTGTAAATAATGGATTAGACTTGTATTTAGGCTTTGTCCAGTTCATACACTATGATTTTGTCCAATAACTAGTCTTAGGGCACATGCAACGTCAGAACCTCTCACACACCCCCCCGATAAGTGAAGGCATGTTGGTGGCCCTTGAGGAATTAATGCTCATATTAGGTATCGAACTCATGAATTTTTAGGGGAGAGAAGGGTGTGCTGATCTAAAAATTGGTTAAATAAACTAAATCTTCTTATTTTGGTATAAGGTTAGGATGGTTTTTCTTTGTTCTTGATTGTGACTTGAATATCGAGGTATGATTGTTGACTATTGAGTGAGAATTATTGTAAATTTTTGCATCTCACGCTACTTCACATAGCAGACAAAGTTAGGTTTGCTTGCAAGAGGAAGAGGGGCAGTTTCGTAACCTAGACGACAGTAAAGCCACTCATCTGACAAAGACAAATGCTCCACGTGGCAAACGGTGAGGGTGGAGATGAGGTTCCGTGAACGTGTGGTCATCACGCTTCTTTCTCCTTTAGATATTTTATTTTATTTTCGTGAGCGAATCATCTTCAGAAATTTGATTGGGGATAGAGATATAAGATCCCATACACCTGTTGTTGGATAGAAATACATCCAATACTCTGAGCATTGTGATCTGCCACGTATAAGAATAAAATTGATCGGTCACGTGGCACGTTAAGAGACTCAATATTGTAATCCTTACGCAAAATCAGGCGTACATGATCTCGATTCTTCCCGGAAATTTGCAAAGTTAAGGAAAATATCTCACTCTTGTCATATATAATTGCAGAAGGATCTCCAGTACAACAAACCTTCTAGATCGAGGCCGCCATGGCCACTGTAACCAAGCTCCACCTCTCTGTTCAGAACTTCAGTTATTTGAGCATCAAAGATCCTTTAAAAACTGATCAAAAACGTAAATTTCGACCGATTTTTCATCGAAATTCAGAGACATTCGAAGCAATTTCGGTTTTAGGGCAACCGAATGGTCGTTTTGGATTTCGTTTACAACCTTGTAGATCATTTAAATCTGAACAGAGAGGAAAATTGGAACAGAACCGGAAGAAAGATGGAGAACTTGTGAAGGATAAGAAATCGAAGAAGGGAAAGGGAGCTTTGTACAGTTTGAAATCTGTTCTTCTTAAGGTTTTTGGTGCTCCTTCACGTGCAGAAGAGTATCAGAACGCAGTGGCGAAGGCAGAGGAGATTTTCTTCTCGGTGAGGTTAAAAATGTGATTTTGATGGATTCTCGGAGAGTTAAAATGGTTTTTAGTAAATCTTAATTTATTGAATTCTATATTTTAATGCAAACAATTAGTTTAAGTAAGTGTTTTTTTTTTTTTTTTTTTTAATTTTTTTAGTTTAATTATCTCTTAACGTAGTTTGTAGCCTTTAGTCTGATGCAAAAAATTTGACCTTCAGGACGATATTGGTGACGTTGTAGTTTGAAATTTATTTGAATTTATCTGATTTGGAGTTTTAAGAGTTTTCGTTTTGATGGTTCTCGAAGAGTTAAAATTCTGACTTTTTTTAGAAATGGTTTTTTTAGTAAGTGGTAATGGATTAAGTTCTCTATTTCATGCAAATAATTAGTCTAATTAAAGTGATTTTTTAGCTTAATTTTCTCTCTTCTGTGATGCAAAAGTTTTACCCTTCAGATGATATTAGTGACGTTGTAAATAGATTTGAAATTAAGTTGAACTTTTGGCTTTAACCTGGTTTGGAAAATTTGAGAATTTAGGGGAAAATCGGTGGTTTTATGGATATTTAGCTTTGATTTGGAGTTTTTAAGAGTCTTTGTTTAGTGATTTATACGTGAATATAGAATTTGAAACATTAATTAATTGAATTCTTTTAATTTATCAGTGCGCCACTCAAATTGGAAGATACCTTTTGACGATGATGAGCACTGGAGTGATTCTTGCAATTGGGTTTCAGATGTCAGGTTTGATATCACATATTTCTTCTTTTTATAGAAATCTCTCTAGGCATGAATTTATTTCTGCACTGGGGGATGCTTTGGGTTTTCAATTTGAATTTTACTTGATGAAGGTGGGGATAGTCAGCTGGATACTTTGATTTGGTATAGTTGGCTTGGGGGCATTATCATCGGAACTATGATAGGTGCTAACATGGTTTTAGAGGAACACTATAGAGCCGGTCCCAGGAATGTTGTCATAACTGGAAGGTACCCACTCTTCTTCGCTTGTTCGTAGTTGTCATTCTAAATTTTGTATTTTTGTAGTTGATTATGTGTTCGCATGGTTTTAAAACTTATCTGATGGTCTCCGAGGCCGTAGGGTGGGATTATCAATTTGAATGGTCTCCACATTGGTTTGTCCAAGATCCAGGTTGAATCCTGCGATATTTTGTAAATATCAGCCAAGTTTATGAAAAGTCAGCTTAGTCCATTGAATTTGTGTTTTGATATAAATGTTCTCTCATCTATTGATCACTTTATAATAAGAAAAAAATTATAGTAATTTAATTCAAACTTAACACTATCATTTTTTCTTCTCTTTATTGGTTCCCTTCCTCTAAGGTTAGCCATGTAAAGCCCAAAAACAAAAACCAAACACTTGTACAATCCCTTTTGAAAATCAACATATCCTAAATGCCTTGTTTTAAAATGGATTATTTTTAAAGAATTCATCCAAACCATTCTAATCCCCCTATTGTTTTTTGATACAATCTACATTGCTATACCCTATTAAGGGTATCTTGGTCATTTTCTTCTCTTTTTTATCACCTTCTGTAAAAAAAATACTTAAAAAGTTAAAAAAAGCTTACACTTTATAAGTTTTTTGTCCTCAAAATTTCCACAATTTCAATCTTTACTATTTAACTTAAGAAGTTGAAGTTCAATTTCTTTTTCTAGAAGACTAAAACTCATACAATAGATGAATTCACAGTTATATGGGTATGCCAAAAATGTTTTTTTTTTTCCAGTGCCATAATGTAAAATTATAATAAAATGAAAAGGTATTAGGTATATACGTTTTAAGAAGAAAAAAAGGTGCGCCTAGAAGACGTATTGCCTTGGTTCTCCTAGTGCTTTTCATAACCTTGACAGTAACAAATGAAATTGTTAATGGGTTAGGCCACCATTGAGTGGGTGGCATGGAGAAGTTATGCTTATGCGTTATTCATCGTGTGCTTCTAACTTTCTGATACAGCACACGGGGACTAGGCAAAGCACTTGCTCGGGAATTTCTTCTTTCTGGAGATCGTGTTGTTGTTGCCTCCCGCAGGTGGACTTCAAAACATTGATTTTTTTTCTCATCATGTAACTATGTGTTCATAATTTTTCGATTACTGTAGTGTGTATTTATCATTTGAGTTCTCATTCACACTTTGCCATCCTAACTTGGATTTTGTGTGAAAGCAGCCCTGAGTCTGTCCAAATGATTGTGAGAGAGCTTGAAGAAAACATAAAGGAAGGGATAGTCACTGCAGGTGGCAGATCTGGAGCAAATATGACCCATGCAAAGGTGGTCGGCATAGCATGTGATGTTTGCAAACCTGATGATGTAGAGAAGTTGGCCAACTTTGCTGTCAGTGAACTTGGTTCTATAGATATTTGGGTGAGTGATATATATCTATCGACCCATTTCATGCCATGTTTCTTGTACAAATTTTTTTAAAATAAAATATTTACCTTTATTACCCTGCCCATCTATTTCTTCTGATGCACGCATTGTCACTCTTGTACAGATAAACAATGCTGGCACAAATAAAGGTTTCAGACCGTTACTGCAGTTTTCAGATGAAGATATTGAGCAGGTGTGTGCCTTGTCTGATAAATATCCAGCTCATATTTGTGGATATAGCATTTTAGAAGTTTTACTTATAGAGGATTTAAGCAAACATGAAATCCTTTCAAAAGCTTATCATTTGCCAAGCATTGGTGCACAATGCTTACAGAAGTTCAAAACCACAATACGCACCACTTCCATTTGAAAAACAAATTCTAGTCATTTTTGAAGCTGTCAAGGGATTTTGTAGCTTTCTGGATTGTTATTGTAATTAGGGGTGCAACTCGGTTCAGTTTGTGGCTAAATCGGAACTGAACCAACATAGGTCGGTCCCACCAAATAAGAACCAGAACCAAACCGAAATGCCAATAGAACTGAACCAACCCAAACCAAACTAAGATCGGTTTGGTTCGGTTCAGTTCCATGGGTTGCCAATATCCTATAAACTTAGTTGGAAACGATGTGTTTTTAATAAAAAAAATAAATAATAAACAAAAATATTATATAATAAATCATTAACTTATTCATAAAAAAATCATTAATTTATCCCTAAAGAAGTCATTAATCTATGTCCTAACATCTAAAGTAATTCATAACAATTGAATAAATTTATTTATTTATATTATATAAGGTTCAGTTCTCAGTTTGGTTTGGTTTCGGTTCAACTTGTTCCAAACTGAACCAAACCTACCCAAAGCTATCGGTTTGGTTCGGTTCTCGGTTTGAACTGGACCACTTGCACCCCTAATTGTTATTGACAATCTTTTCTCATGAGTTTTGGAAGATATTATCTATTGGTCTTGTGAGCTCAGCTCATCATCTAGTATTGCCTGGCCTGAAATATGTTTTGTTTTAAGATACACAGATGAATCAATAACAAAAGTTTCTAAAATCATTAATAAAGGACTGGTTATTTGTTAAAAAAAAGTATGATTAATTTCTGACCACACTCTAAAAAATTCCAGGTGTTAAGCAGCTGGGGTCGTCTTTCTGATTGTTTTTTATTATTTATTTATAGTTTTTGGTGTGGGAACTTGCTCAAGAATAAACCCATCTTACGCATACTCATGTCCACACACAATCTTGCATAATTATGTACGGTAGGCACAAAAATCTATTGTGTAAGATTCATTATGCAGACGCCAGCTAGCTTAGTTGCTAGTCTTTGGGTGATTATACCATGGTCCTGGGTTTGATTCCCGCCAGCACCAAGTTACTGATCTGATAAAAGCAGGCTACCGATAATAATAATAAAAAAGAAAAGTTTCATTACTTGTCCTCCACCATGTCATGTTGATTGATGATTGGTCTAGTGTTACTGGGCATGTTTTGTTTATCTCATAGAAAGTTTATGCCTTAATTCTTTTAACCAACTACTTACTTCCACATGATTCTACCAATAGATTGTCTCAACAAATTTGGTTGGGTCGTTACTCTGCACACGAGAAGCCATGCGTGTGATGAGATCCCAAGAGAGGGCTGGCCACATATTTAACATGGACGGTGCAGGCTCTGGGGGTTCTAGCACCCCTTTGACAGCTGTGTAAGTTCTGTGTTGGTTGTTTTTTTCAGATATATAAGTTCTGTGCTTGTTTATTTGTGTTTCTCATACTTTTTTAAGGGATACAAGAAGTTATACTTAGATTTCTTTGTCCTTACTAAAACATGGGTGTTTGTTTCACTGATATTAGTTATTGTTTCTTACTTGGTCATATATCCTTTGATTTGTAGCTATGGTTCAACAAAATGTGGTCTAAGGCAGCTTCAAGCATCACTTTTGAAAGAGTCTAAGCGGTCCAAAGTAGGAGTACATACAGCATCTCCAGGCATGGTCCTAACAGATTTGCTTCTGAGGTACTAAATATACACTATGATTTTTGGCTATGCTTGTACCTTTCTTTTTAAGTTGGCTTTTTGAAGTTCTTCAATACAAAAAGGATGTGGGCATACAGCTGTGTATTCGCCTGAATTGAACTCTGACTTTAGGGGATGATCTGAGTTCTAATTGATTTAGAAATTCATACAGTAGTGTGAATCATCTTTTCTGTCTTTTTATTTTTTCTTCTGTCTTTGCCAAAATTTAAAATTTTTGTTCTACTTGGTTTTTGGGTAGTGGATTTTGACAAAGTGTCTTGCCAATTTTAAAATAAATGATTGCGTAAATCATCTTTTTCTTTTTTGCCAATATTTGAAAATCTGTTGTCATGACCTAGTTTTTCAGTTTTTGGTTTGTGTATTGAGTTACGGTTTTTGAGATAAGTATTTGATAATAATGATGATGATGATGATATAGAGAATGGCAATTCTAGACAACAATCTACAAGCATTGACCGCGTGTACCTTTGTGCAAGTTAAAATTTGCATTCTGATTTGGTTTCTCAGTAAGCTAATGAAACAAGGCATTTGACTGAGATGGAATGAGAAATTTGGGCAAAACAATTATACGTCTGATACATAAAGATATGGGATATATTGCACGAAACTGTTTTTAATGGTTAAGCCAAAAATGTGTGTTTTTTTAATTTATTTTTATGTATTATAATAGACACGTGCACTATAAAAATTGTTTTAATCTATCTGACAATGATTCAGAGACAACGTATGGCAGTGTCTAACAACTTTCTTGAGAAACCAAAAAATGCAGTGATGGGGATACACTATAATGTAATGGGTTGGGTTCTGTTGAGTGTCAACTCAAGAAATATGAGTTGAGGAATGACATACCATCTTGACCATGTAAACACAAAATCCAACAGCTGAAAATTATCCTTGACGTATGAACGATCAGGATACACATAAAATCCCAACCATTGGATGTTGTGTTTACACGGTTGGGATCTTGAGTCAATGGAACCCGACCCTAATATAATATTTCAGTTTCCTATAAAAAATATAATATTTTAGTTTTAACTTAATGAATATCCATCATCATCAGAGACTTATCCCAAAGATTTGGGGTCAGCTTAAAGAATCCTGTTCCTCCATTCATTCTGTCCAGAGCCACATCTTCTGTTAATGACTATAAGTAAAATAATAACTGCATAGGGAAATCTATTGGACAACTTTAGCTGTCTTTTAAAAACATTATACAGTTCTTTATCGAGGGAGAACTTACCAGCCCTCTTTTCTGAAATCATTTTTTAAAATAAAAATATAAGAATAAATGAATGAAGTTGCCACTTTGCTAAGTTTGTAAAGGCCTGAGGAGAGTTGATCCCATGACCTAGGTTCAAATCCTGTTGAACCCATCTTCACCTCTGTTAACCATGAACCCCTTGCTTGCCTGGCAAAAAAATGAGAATAAATGGAAGACTGCCATACATGTCAGGAAGTGTCTACATATGTGTCGATGTCAATATGTGTCGACACATCAATAAACCCTTGAAGTTTCATGGTCTTGGACGGGATGGTCTGAGATGCAGTATTTCAAAGTTCAAACCATGCTCCTGTGGTTTGGTTTGGTTTTATTTTCAATTGCAATAACTTTTTTTTTGTTTTTTTACCGCCTATGGATCAGTCCTAACATGAATGATGCATTAATGGGGGTCTCTTTGCAGTGGTTCAACTCTTCAAAACAAACAAATGTTTAACATCATCTGTGAACTTCCGGAAACAGTAGCAAGAACTTTAGTTCCTCGGATGCGGGTTGTCAAGGGAACTGGAAAAGCTGTCAATTACTTAACCCCACCTAGGATCTTGCTTGCTTTAGTCACTGCATGGTTGCGTCGAGGTCGATGGTTTGATGACCAGGTAATATCAGTTTTATTTATTTATTTATTTTTTCTAATTTTTTTTTTTTTTGTTGCCTTTCTATTTGTATCTCACTCTCCTTCCTCTTCTTACCGGGTCTGAGTGAAACAATTAAATCTGTAGAGTCTAATCTTATGTGACATCCCCCCACCGTGCAACATACATTAAGCATGTCTGTAAAAATGTTTTCATGATTAGATCAAAATTGGTCAAGTAGTACGACTGGATAGAACTTTGTTTCTCATTGCATTAGATGAATCCTTGGCCAACTCCGTACCCCCCACCAAAAAAACGTTATAACCAGGTGAGATGTGTTGTCGAATCTTCAAAGGGAAAAATGACACTCCTCACAAGGTGTTAGTGTCCATCAAGAAATCTTCTTTGTAGATCTCATGTTCAAGTCGGATCTTGTTTGTCATGGCTGAGTAGGTTGTTTCTTGATTTCCTTTGGTTTTGTTTCTTATAGGCAGTCGTCGTGGTCTCCGTTTCCTTTTCATCAATAAATAACGTTTTACCTATCAAAAAAAAGAAAGAAAAAGTTTTAGAGCATTTGGTAAGACTGTTAAGGTTTTACTGCTATTATGGTCCATGATACTATCTAAATGTTGACACATCTTATCCCAATCTAGTTCTGACCAAATGTTGAATTTTTTTGGACCTTGGAGTAGGAATCAATCTTCTGATTGAGTTGGACTCCGATGAGAAAGTGGAGAAACTCATCAAAAAGTTGACCTTGTAGTAACTTTACAGTCACTTAGGCCAAACCAAATGAATTCAAAGTTACCTATTGATTTTTGAATTTTTTTTTTTCTTTCCACGTTTCTTAATGGACCACAAATCTTTGGGATAAAGCTTCAATGATGTAGTTTAATCGAATATGCTATCTAACAAGACCTGATTTTTCTGTATCTTCTAGGGACGAGCATTATATGCAGCAGAAGCAGACAGAATTCGCAATTGGGCTGAAAGCCGTGCTCGATTCTCCTTCACGGATGCAATGGAGATGTACACAGAGAATACTTGGGTCTCCGTATTTTCACTTTCAGTTGTTTGTGCCTTCATCATTCTTTCCAGCGCTAGTAGCACATTACCCGGCACCTAAGCTTTCATCCACAGAACAGCATTAGATAAATGGCCTATGGTAAGCAATGGAAGCCTAATACACGAGCGGCAGAAAGGTACAACATCAACTATGGATGTATGGTCATCCTTCTTAACTTATCTGCTACCATTTCTAGGAAGCTTGTTGTCTTACATATCATAGACCCTTATGTTTAACCCACCCATGTACTCAAAGTCTTGGATGAGTTCTTTGGGTTCTGTCAACAACAACAATTACAGAATATTTTTTTTAATCGATTGTTCATTCTCCATTGAGATGCTATAGCTTGTAATCCTTTAGTGTAGTTGCAATGAAATTCTGTTTTTAACTGTTCCTTCTATGGGAAATCCTGTGCAAGACTGACTTTAGATATTTACTAGTCTAAGTTAAAGATATCTGTATCATAATTAATCCTCTCTTTTTTTTCACCATTTTTGGTTCGGGACTACCTCATCAATCAGGATCAAATCGTCTTTTTGTTTAATTGTAACAATTTTTTCTTTTGCTTCGAGGTAAGAAGCATGAATTAACTGGCTGTATTGAATTTATTCAATCATGTTTCAAGATAGTTTAGACAGTAATTCTGCTTACAAATCTACAAAAACTTAGTGGTTGCAACTCCCCCTTTTTTGTTGTCGTTTAATAAATATAAAATTTGTAATTTTCCACTTATTTGATAATCCAAAAACTCTCTAATTTGCAGTGGTTTTAGGCATGTCAAATCAGCTTCCTGTCTTTTTTTTTTTTTTTTTAAAGTATAATATATTGATAAAAGGGGAAACAAGAAACAAAGAGACCGAGAGAGCCTCCTAGAGAATAACAAAGAAAAGAAAAAAAAAAATATTAATGATTACATTTCCATCTAAAAACAAAATCAACAAAAGTCATGTCCACGAATTCTATGTTCTGTTTAGACCAAAGGTATAGAAGGCCCAAGATCTCCAAAAACCTGCATGAGAGCTCCTAGACTTGTTGTTGAACACCTTGTTATTTCTCTCGTTCCAAACCCCCTAAGTTATAGTCGCTGGAAGTAAAGTCCACAGGAACCGTTTTCTGGTATGGAAAGCAATACTAGTCCACCCTTCTAACAACGATGAGAACTTACGGGGACCAATTAACTTGGAAATGTTCAAGGAAAGTTGACCAAATATTGTAAGAAAATGAGTAATGAATTAAAATATGATCAACTGATTCCTCTTTCCTCATACAAAGGGGACAACAATTGGGAGTGATTCAACCTCGAACAATCAGATTATCCAACGTAAGAATCCTGCCAAGAGAGGCCAACCAAACGAAGAAGGAGATTTTAGAAGGGACTAACCTGGACCAAATGATAAGTTCCGAAAGAGATCGCTTAGTTAGAGGAATAAGTCACTTATAGAAAGACCTCACAGAGAATCTCTTATCCTTAGCCCTTATTCATTTCCACTTATCCTGTTCAACCTCGTTGAGATGGAATATATGCAGGAGATCAATGAAAGATATCACCTCAATTAGCTCCCAATCATTGAAATTTCTCTTAAAACCCAAATTCCAAGTAAAGTTGGACTCGCTGCGAATCAAACACTACTGTATTGAGCGGTTCTTCTTCATAGAACAGGAGTACAAAGACGGAAAGTGAGTTGCCAGAGACGATGTGCCGTACCAACTATCTTCTCAAAATCTAATTTTGTTTTCCAACTCTGCTTTAAACCTAATTCCTTTCTCAAAGTTCTCCCTCACTTTAAGAATCTCTTTCCAAACGCTACACCCATATGACTCTTTAGTCTCTCCACTATACCAGCTTAGTCTCCTCTCCCCGTACTTAGCCACAATAATCTTCCTCCACAGGCTACCCTTCTCCTCGCCGAACCTCCAAAGCCATTTTCCTAGAAACGCTTTATTAGTTACTCTCAGCCCCTTAATGCCCAACCCCCCGTTCCTCTTAGGCATGCATATCACCTTCCATTTGATCAAATGATATTTCCTCCTACCCCTCTTATCGTTTCACAGAAAATTCCTCATGAACTTCTCCAATCTCAATTCGACGAACCTCGGAAGCGTAAACAGTAAGAGAAGGTAAACCGGGATACTCGATAAAGTGCTCCTTATCAAGGTAACTTTCCCTCCTTTTGACAGATAATTGGCCTTCCACGTGCTCAACCTTTTCTCCAATCTCTCTATCACTCTATTTCATATCTTAGTACTGTTGTAGGGAGTTCCCAACGGCATGCCCAAATAGGATGTAGGCAGAGAATCATACCCACATTCCAAAATTTTGGCCATCAAATGTATGTCATTCACCTCCCTTACCCCGAACAACTTACTCTTCTGTAGATTAATATGCAATCCTGATATAACCTTAAAGCAACTCAATAAGACTCGGAGCACCCTCACCTATCCCGCGAATGCTCTAAAAAAACTAATGTGTCATCCGCAAATTGTAGATGTGAAATTAGAAGCCTATCATTCACTCTAAAATCCGACAGCTTACCTAGTTAGACGGCTTTTGTTAACAAACTACCCAGGGTTTCAGCTAGAATAAGAAATAAAAATGGAGATAGTGGGTTCCCTTGCCTCAACCCTCTCGAACCCCTAAAAAAATCAGCCGGACTCCCATTAACTAGGATCGAGTAAGACACCGTTGTACACATTTCCTAATCCAACTGATCCACGTCTCACCAAACCCCATCCTCCTCATCATGTACTCTAAAAAGTCCCAACTCACATGATCATAAGCCTTTTGTAAGTCAATTTTCCCTATCATCCTCTCTTTCTTGTTCTTAATCCTCGTGTCAAGACACTCATTGACCATTAACACAGCATCTTTCTTGTTCTTAATCCTCGTGTCAAGACACTCATTGACCATTAACACATCATCTAGAATTTGTCTACCCCTAATGAAAGTCCCTTGCTCGTCACCAATAAAGCTAGGAAGAATTTTTTTCAACCGCGACGCTAGCACTTTGGATATGAACTTATAAACCGAGCTAATCAAGCTGATGGGTCTTAATCTCCTAACTTCTCCGCCCTGGCTTTCTTGGGGATTAGTGCCACAAAAGTACTATTGAAACTATAATCCAGGCAAGTCTTCTCTTGTAATTCCCTGATGACCCCCATGAAATCTTTCAAGATGATATCCCAACAATGTTTAAAAAAATTCATATTAAAATCATCCGGCCCTGGCGTCTAATCCCCACTCTTCGGGAAAAGAACTGATCTAACCTCTTCCTCCCCTATTTGTTTTTCCAACCACACCCTCTCCTCCTGACTCAAGCACTTGAAGTCCAAATTATCGGCTTCCTGTTCTCGTTCTTTATTTCGGTTTCTCAGTATCTCTGCATTGGGGTTGGAGGGAAAGTATTAGCTAGCTATTCCAGTCCAAGGGATGAAATGCTAGTATCTCTGTCTTATCATCCTATGTTGGTTGTACAAAATAGGAGACAAATACAAAGTTAAGAGAGCACGACACATAATTTATGTGGTTCAGGATTACAATCCATCAACCTCAATTCCTCTAAAAAATACTGAATATCCCTAGTAGAAACTCTAAAACAAGTTGGATATATGAATTAATAAAGAAGAAATTGCCTCTAGGGAAAAAGGTATGAAATTTAGGATAGAAAAAAGGGGGTATTCGAAAATGTTAGGGTTGGGGTTGCACTGTCCTCCGATCACCCCACCCCCACCTAGCTCAGCATAGAGATGGATGCACGAAATCTCTACTTGGTGTACATTTCCTTATGCCAATACAAAGCTACCTCCAACAGAAGATGTGGTACAAAACATGATATTGCTCATCTCAAGCTGGTTGCTTAATAACTGTCATCATTTATGTGGGCGGTACTGAACGTTCTGTGATCAGTATTAGCTTAGCGAGTGGGTGGTGCCTTGGTGTCTGATCTATGAACTGTTGCCCCAACACATATTAGAAAACAGTGGGATTGGTGGTGTACTATCAAACATCCTCAATATGACTCCTATTAGATGCTTAATTGATTTTTTTTTTCACACTTCTTCCCCTTGTAACTCACTGACCAATAATTGAACTTTGAACAAATTGTTAACCATCTGATTATCACATTATTTTGAGTGGTAGGAGGTATAGCAAATAATCAGAAGAGAGTATTTGAATCAAATGGTTACAATCATCATTTCAAGTCAAACACCAGCGTAGGAGGTTGTCCATGCGAGTACGTTAATGACACAAGTTTTACTCAAGCTGAAGTTAGGATTCAGGACACTAAACTTGGCAACATGGGCAACTTGTATTAGAAGAAGCACTCTTCAAAGATCATTTTCAAAAGATTAGATGAGGTTTTCTGCTGTTCAAAGTATCCATTTGAGTTAAGACTTTCCATTTCTTTAGAGCTATTAAAAGGGAATGAAGAAATTGAGAAAAACACTTGAGGTGAATTAAGAAAAAAAAAGAAGTGAAATGGGAGATATGGCTTTGTTAGAAGCTCAACTCCAACTTGGCATTGGTGATGATATTAAGTTCCTCAAAGATGAGCTTTCCAACGTGAAGGCTTTCTTAAAAGATGCAAACAAGAGAAGTTCATTAAGGAAATGAGCAGTGAAGGAGAATTTTTTAAAGAATTGTGTTTGTCGATCAAGAAGATGAAGCACCTATGTTCCTCGACCATAAGTTCTTCTCAAGATATAGAACTTGAACTGGAAACAATGTCACCTCCTCCGCTCTATCTTGAGGAACTAACATTGGAAGGGAACATGAATGAGTTGCCAATGTGGTTAGGCTCTCTGAACTGTCTTCGCAAGCTTCACTTAGCATGCTTGGCCAGCTACCAAATTTTCTCACATTGTTCCTGCTCAACACCTATGATGGAAAGAAGATAGGTTATAGTGTCACGGGATTGTTTCCTAAATTTTGAAAGATGGTTATTGTCTGTTTCAAGGGTCTCAAAGAGTGGAATGAAATAGAAGGAACAATGCAATGCCTACGGTTCATTATCATTGCGACATGTCCAAAGATAAAGAAGCTTCGACAAAGTTTGGAATGCTCGAAAGCTCTTGAAAGCATGCCTTGGGAATTCGCAGACAGACTACGTTGTAGAGGAGAGGATTGTTTGATGTGCAACACATTCCCAGAATCAAAGCTTGTTCACGTAATTGATGGAGAAATGGTTTGTGAATTTCTCTTTTGATAATCTAGTTTTTTTTTGTTTTGTTTATTATGCAACTATCTTGATAGATAGAACATTTAAATTTTCCAATATATATTATGTGCCTTATATAGCTTTTAATCTTTTTGTAACAAAATCTAAAAGACTACTTATTGGGTTAAGTTTGTCGCATTTCTCATTCGAAGTAGGAATAGAAAGAGATGTCAAGTAGGAAGAATCTGGTAACGAAACCTTGTCAAATCTGGTAACGAAACCTTGTCGCCCTTTCGACAGCCCAACAACTCATTACATAATGGCCAATTAGCTTGAATAACAATGGATTAAAATCTAATGAGACCAATAACTATATTGTTTCTTATATTACATTTAGTTTGGATCAACTTTTCTCTTGGATGGGACTTAGTCTAAAACTCCGATAGATTGGAGGATTGTAACCTTTAGATCATTATAATCAAAATGTTATTCCAAAAAATTAAAAAAAAAAAAAAAAATTGGACGGATTGAATGAATATTCAATTCTATCCCAAATTCTAACCCCCCTGATGGTATTTTTAAATTTCTTAAAGACTTTAGACCAAAAGAAAAGAAATCCCATATCACTTATGATGATTTCATGGATTGAATTCTTTTTTTCTTCGAAAATACCATATTTCTTTGACTCCAAATGACCTAACAAATCACGAAAGGAGTGATGCTGCACAAAATCCACACCAAATAAAAAAGGACCAAAGATGGGAAATGAAACCACATTGTAGAACCAAATATGCAACAAAGTCGTACGTTTGTCAATGTATCGGATCAGACTTGCAATTGAATCCATTTTGATATGATAACTTTGGGAAATCCAATTCTATCAAAGCAGTTTCGGGTCCAATCCGATCATCAGATTGATACCAAATCAATTACGATCCGATCCAATCCAATCCAAACCTGATCCATTGAGAGCCCTACCCAAAGTTCAAAGGTCAAAGTCAAATCAGAATAAGCATAAACTAGCAACCAAACACCCATCAAATCTAGACAAACGTGTGAGGTGGTGTGGCAGTTGGTCTTCTAATATGGTTTGAAAAAGGTATCTTTTTTTTAATTTTTTTTCCATTTTGTGGAACAAAGAATCTGACTCCAATCATTATCCATTAATTTTCCAATAAAACCCCTGAAATTGCGCCTGATAGAAATATATCATCTCAACTTCCCATTTGGCACAACTACATTATGCCACGTGTCAATATTTCATTGCATCTGGAAACCACATGGAGATTTAGATATACAACCTCTATATTTTGGTGAACAATTGAGATACCCTCACATGTCTTCAAATTTAGGACATACACTTTGACCAAAAATTGACTAAAATACCCTTCATCTTAGGTATGGAGTTATTTAGTTATGGGCATAGTAACAAAGTTTAGATTTGTGGGGACTTCAATTTGGATAAAATTGGGAAGATCTTGTTAAAATTTGGAAAATTTTGAGTTCAATACAAATGACTTTTTTTACCACAACGAACCTCCCTAAAAAATCCTATTTTGTTTTTGAGATATGAACGTTGAATTTTTTTTTAGGACGAAGGGTTAAAATTTTACATATTCCATGACTAGTAAAAAAAATTGACTGTTAATTCATCAATTCGTCTGTTAAAACACAAAAAAAAATGTAATTTTTGTTTTCTTTGAAAAATCATATTTTTCTTGTAAAATCTAATTTAAAATATAAAAAAATTGACATTTGTCTCTATTATTTTTAAATAAATTGAAAAACTACAAATCAATATTCATTTTTATAAAAGATTTACTTTTGAAAGATGATTATCTATTTGAACCGATATTTGAAAGATCTTCCAATTTGAACCAATCAAAAAGTTTAATTAATAAACAAAATAAATCTCAAACCTACCATTGTCATTAGTAGAAACCAAAACGTGAACAATCATGATGGGGAAGGATAGAGACAGAAGGGTGGAGAGAGAAAGAGAGAGATGAGTTTGGATTGTTTTTAGATCGTGTGGAAAAGAGGAAGATAAAAATGTAAGGTTTTGTGGAGGTTTTTGCTCCACAAAATTTTACAGTATTTTTGAATGATATTTTGTTTAAATGTCACAGTTATTTATGATGGGGCCCACAAAAATGTTTACATCCAAGCAACCGCATTCGACAAATTATTGTAAAAATTTCTATTTACGACTTTTTGTAGGACAAACAAGTAGGGCCTTTGTCTTTCCAAAATCCGAACTGATGACATATTCCTTGACCTTAATCTACTGTGAAAGATTAATAGGAAACAAATTTAATGCTTTTCATTTTCAATCCCTAATTCAAAAAAATTCGATTTCCTTACAAAAATCTGTCATCTTCAAGCTCTTCAACCTCATTTTGAATCCGTCGTTTTTAATTTCATGTAAGAAGCCCTTAATATTTCATCCCAAGATTTCCATTTGAATAAAAAAGTGACTTGCCCTTTAGTCCCTACGCCATGATTGGCTAAAGGCACGTTGCCCCCATCAACTTCTATTTTTTTCCAAAATAATAACATATATTGTTCTTGAGGTTTGAATGTGAAAAGGAAATAAAACCTTAGTGGATTAAAAAAAATATTTACTCTAATAATGTAAGTACGTGAAATTTAAGTAAAAAAACTCAAGGTTTTTATTTATTTTTATATTTTTTGTAGAAGGTGAAGAAGAAGAAGAGGGTATTTAGGTCATCTGGTATCAACGTTTAAGAGAAGATTGAGATCAAGGGATACATGATCAAGTTGAAAACATAACAGGGAAATATTTACTAAAATATGGAGGTGTATGTCTAAATCGTCCTTGTAAATTATTTACGAGAGTTGCTATTACCACATCAATTTTTGTTAATGGAACACTAATTATTATGTAAATCACTAAAAAATTATATAAAAGTTGGTGTGGCATTAATAAAAGTTGATGTGGCAATAGTAACTCTCTTATAATATTTCTCCAGACAAGATTGAAATGTTGTTTTTTTAAATAAGAAAACTACAAAGAATGTCGTGACACAGAAGAAATATAATTCCCGAGCAAAATTTGAGTGCATGTGCAGCCGACTTCGCTTAGACTAAGCCCCGCATCTTCCACTAAATTTAATATTTAAAGACAACTGTAAAGCCGCGTTTTTATTTTTAAAAAATTATTTTAACGGCTAATATTTACATTTTTTTTATTACTATATGATTTTAAAATTTTGAAATTTTAAAATCAAATTTTATTATAAAATATATATATATATATTTCAAATTTAAAAAATAAAATAACGTTTTGTGGCCCTTCACTCTCAATGTGTAAAGCTGCTGTTCCGAATTATGGTGTTAACGATAGCGACAATTGACTCCTATTTGGCCACATGTAAGGGTAGGGTGTCTTGTTTGGTCAAAGTTTTTATTTTTTTTATTTTTATTTTCTTAGAACTCCTTAGTGTTGCAAACCAATTTTCCTTAATTTAAAGCAATTAGAGTTTAATCCCTTGACCTTTGACTAATGTTTATTGTTATTATTATTATGTTTTATATTAGAAACCCATGTTTTTAAATCAAACCAATCTAATAGCTTTGATTTTTGGCTAATAAAACAATTATTTTACTAGGTGTCATCCTTTTATGAGTATAAATAAAAATAATTTATGGTGAATTTACAAGAGTCAATTAGTTTAATTGGTAAAGTCTTTAGATGATGATATCAAAGATCTAGATTTAAGTCCTGTCAGCATTAAATTATTAAATTTATTAAAATCAAATTTAGACAAATAAAAAAAATAAATAAATTTATGCTTAATTTTAAATTTTTTAATAAACATAAACCAATCCAACCAAATTGAATTAGGGTTGGACCATGGTCCAAACCAATTCGACAAATTTTTATTTTTGTTTTTAACACATTGTTCAACACCCATTAACCCTTTAAATTTGATGAATTAGGTTAAGTCTTAGATCAAGTTAGTTCAGTAATCAATCGGATTAGATCAAATAAATTGGCTAAACGAATCTTGTTTCTCGATCCACACTCTCGATAATCACACATTTTATTATTGAAAGTATGTCCCGCTCTCATTATTGTAATATTAGAAATACCTCCTTATATTCTTTTGAATATTCTCATCATTATTTTAGAGTCTTGGTCTTAAATATTTTGTTCAATCAATTAGGTCCTAAGAGGAAGTGATAATCCAGTATTTGTTAAGATATAAGGAGGTATTTCTAATATTACAAGAATGAGAGGGGGAAACCATAAAATCGAAAAAGATGCCAAAGTGGTCTTAACCTGCCTTTATTAGTGCGCATCTTTTGCAACAAATGCAGGCCACCTGAAACATACATTTATGATTACTTCATTACTGGGACCACTATGAGGTGTCAATGGATAAGGTCCATGTGGTTTTATGATTTCTCATTGGAAATAAATAGGAAAATATTTTTTCTAGAAAGTACAATTCTCTTGGAAATGATTTCCACCTTCAAACGACATTTTCTCGGATTACTCTCACCCGAAAATCAACTCTCTTTTATAGTGTTTTTTTAGGTACAATCAAATTGGACTTCAATTTTTTTTTTTTTTTTCCAAAAATTTTATATTCTTTTGAAAATAAATTTCTCGAAGTTATTGAAGAAAAAACGATGGAATTATGGGCATTTTTATCAAATAAAATATTAAAAAATATATCTTTTAATATTTAAATGGGTAAACTACAAGTAAGGGTGTCAATGGGTCGGTCCTATGAAAATTAGAACCATAATCACTATATCTTTTCAATTTTGATTTTGATTTTAAAATAAGTGAAATCAAAATCGGAATCGTAAAAAATTACGAGTACCCATTAGTTCTGGTACTCAAGAATCAAATCGAAGAAATCATTATATAAAAAAAAATGTCTAAAAAAAAACATATTATTTGCAAAGTATCAATTAATAATAATTTGTTCTGATAAAAAAATGATTTAATGACTTTTATTTTCAAAGATTAAAATTCATCTCCTTCATAAGTACTAAATTTAAGAAAAAATGACTCATTTTTAACTTTATATATTATAAATTAATTTTAAAATATAGGAAAATTTTCAATCATGTATAATGTAAAAATAAATTGATTCTGAGTACCCATCGGATAGAATATTCTGATTCCTATCGATTCGATTTCATATTAGACCCAATTCTAATTGATTCTGATAAAAAGGAAATCTGGGCACACAGAGACACCTAGGCCCTAACAGGCTGCCATCTTACATACACAATGGAATGTTCCAAGTTCCAACAGATCCTCAACTTCTAGAAGATTTGCTGTGTTTTTGCTCTCTAGTTGCTGGTGGACCCCATTTCACCATCAATGAGGTCCTGATCTCTAATAGTGGACCCACTTAGAATAATTTATCTCCTTTAACCCACCCATTTACAAATTTCATCTTTTTCTAATATGTATATTTTAAAATAATAATAATAATAAAGTAAGAGAAAATATTTCACACAACTAGTTTTTATTTTTTTATTTTTTACTTTTCTAAATTTATTTATTTTATTCTCAAGTTGCTGCATCTCTATCTACTTAGCTGTTATGTCCAGCTGGTTTGGCTTTTACTTTCAGTAACAACAATACTGAGAAATGCCTCAAAATAAAGAAAAAGTCAAAGAATGGGTTCACCCAACTTTCTCTTAATAACAAATTTTATTACTTATCAAAATAATAATAAAAACTTAATTTTTTTTTTAGATTAAATTTTTTGAAGTATTTTAATGAATATTCGTTTCACACCCATACTTTTAAAACTTGGCCAAGTCACCTCAGAAATGCATTGAGTCTGGTCGGCTATATAAAAAATATTAAAATATCTATAAATTTTATATATTGTGTATTTTACATTTTGACTCATCCAAGTTGACTCTTGAATTTTCAACTCGATGGATATTCTAGTTGAGTTTTTGAATTTAAAATTTGAGTCGTGATCCAGAACAGTGTCTTGTTCGTATAACAACGCTAGATATCTACAAAGCACATTTTTATTTGAGTTCGAACAAGTTGGTTGCATGCACGACTTGATTAAATTTTATAAATGTGCCATGTACACATCTTACCTTTATTATAAGAAGGAGACACCATTCTCGGTCCTAACTCTTAAAAATTATGGTTTCATCTCATCAGTTTTCACAATATAATGGGTTATTATATTTTGACTAATTTAATGATTGTTTGTTTTTAATCCTTTCTTTTTTGTTTCCACATTTCCAATTTTCAGCATCTTTTTTTTTTTTTTTATATAAAAAATCTAAAATTGAAACCAAAGAAAACTATAATTTTTTAATATATATTAATTTTAAGTTGTCTTAAATACATATAAGTGATGTAATTTTTCTCAAAAAGGATGTAGTTGGGAAAATATCATTATATAAATTTGTTTTTTGGCTTATCATGCTATCCCTAACCTTCGGGTGAGGCTAATTCTACGGTCACATGCACCGCTTGCTCGAAAAATCCTACGTGCAACAGGTTGAGTTGAGGGTCAACCAAACCCTAGAGGGTGGCCCCAAGAAATTCATAGTTTCGTGGGATTTCGAATACTTGATTTACCCTTCTTGAGGAGTTTATCAAGGCTCGGCTTGCCACTAGGCCAACCCCTTAGGGTTAAGAAAAATATCATTAACATTATGCTAATGATTTTCTAACTCAAGAATTTTCAGTTGGTCTATATACAACTAACGTGGTAAGGACACAAAATAATTGATTGTTTTCCTTTCGCATTGCAAAGAAAATGATCTATGGTTCTGTGCTCTTGCAACGTCAGTCGTGTATAGATCGAGTGAAAATTTTCAATTTAGAAAATCACGACTCTTAATGTTATTCTGAAGTATTTTACGAAAACAACTGGTTATTTTTGCAAAAGTTATTGAATTTTGGCAAAGATGGTCATATTCCCTAATTATTTCTCTCTTTTTTCTTTTTTAACCAAAATAGTTATATGCATATATTGTGAGGTCACATCTTCAAGTTACTTATTTACCCTACCTGTGAACCAGCATTCAACTTGAAAGAAGGTACTATCAAGTACATCAGTAGTAAAATAAAATAATTATGAAGTCAAATATATGACCATTTTTATAATTATTATAAAAATATAATTGATTCAATAACATTTGCACACACAAAAATAACAAAGTTGAATTGTTATATGTCAACCCACCGATAAATATATATATAGAACAAGTCCAAATGGGATGCTTGATTCGAAATTATAACTAATTGGGCTACTTAAGCCAAAAAAAATTGGAAACATTTTATTGACTATTGTTAAGGATGTTCAATTTGGTTGATTTCTTCCAAATAGAAGAGCCATTTAAATGGACCCAACAAAAATTGCCACCTTAAGGTTTGTATTATAATTGAAGAATACATTTTGATGATGGTATTAGAATCAAAGAGGAAAAGTTATCAATAAAGTCTTGTCCAAAAAAAATTGTTGTTAGTTGAACCAGCCTTATTATTACATTTAATTCTATCTAAAGAGTGACTTAGACAAGAGAATTGCTATTGCCACAACCAAATTTTACTAAGAACACCCTAATTCCTATGTAAATCATCAAGGAATTGCACATAACTGATGTGGCAATAGTAACTCTCTTTAGATAAGAGTCGCTATCCAGAGCGATGTCTCGTTTCTAAAGCAAAATAGGTGTCTATGCGGCATGTGTTTATTGGAAAATAGACACATTGGGTTATGTGCCATACAGAAAAACGACTTGGTGAGGAGCCCAATGTGTCGCAAACTCCTATAAGAATACGTCATGTAGACATTGTTCCTATGTTATAAGAACGAGACACTGATCTAGATCATGACTCTTTAGACAAATCCTTTACATTTTGGTGAATATTTGAAATAATGCCACCCTTTTTCAAATTGATGACACATCTTACTTGAGCTTGGTTTTCTCTTATTATAGATTGATGGAAAATGACCTATATACCCTTATCTTGAACCAATAACTAAAAATATTTGATCTTTCTTTTCCAAACCTATCATCTACAAACTCTTCAACCTTTACATTAAATTATTTTTATTCTATTCAATCTCATTTCTAACAATCATTTTCAAACTTGCCTTAATTCCTTGCAGAAAACTCTTTATTTTTCTATCCAAAATTCTATCATCTTTTATTTCAAATATCATGTTTTGTTCTTGAGGGTTGAAGGCTTGAAGTAGATAGATCTTAAGGTTAAAAAGAAAGGTAAAAAAATTAATAAATATTAAAATCGATAGAATCTTAAGGTTGAAGAGTAGGGATATTTTTTTTTATCCAAAAGGTTGAGATGATAGAAAACTCAAGGTTTTTGGGTTAATTACTTGTTGAAAACGAGGGTATTTAAGTTATTTTCATTAGTTTATAGAGAAGATTGAGGTCAGGGGAGGCATATATCTTAGTCAGCCAAAATAAATATATAACATATCAAAAATAAAATATAATTGATTTATTTTATATGAACTAATATTTAATGGAGGTTAGTTGTATGATCCATATAAAAAACTTGGCCCCCCTCAAATAAAAAATAAAAAATAATAATTAATAGATGATTTGCATTTACATCATATAGTTCTCATGATGCACAAAGTTACAAATTACCTCTTACCTCACCAAAATTTATTTTGCTCTGTCCTTGATTTGCGTCATCAATGTCTCAATCCTGAATCTCTGGAATTGGAAATTGGCGTCGAGAAATACTATTTTCATTAAAGAATGAATTCAAATCCATGTAAAGAGATTTGACCCAATTTTTATGCCCATTAAGTAATCTAATTAAGCCCTCTTGTTTAGGAGAGCAATCCAAGTCTAAAGCTCACATAGACTAAGATTGAAGAAGTGTTTATCGTCCCTCTCGAAAAATGCCATATGGACTGACTTCCTCCTCGACCATTAACTGACCCATACATTAAAAATCACCGTGATTGGTGATCAACATTTACTATGATATGAGAGATGATCAAATCCAATGGTTACGAATCACCAATCAAGTTACTTTTTTCTCTTTTTTCTATTTTTGAATATAGTTTCAATCTCAGCTCCTTTATAGACTTAAACACTACGCATCACACCTTGACCCACTATTTGTTAAAGTGTCATATAATGAAAAAGCTAGAAAGGGAAATGGATGAACCCCCACTCATTATTAGTTTTGTGGGGGAGACCACAATATCTAAGTAAATCAAGGGTCTATTAAAAATCGAACCATTTACCTATTGGTTTATTAACAAATTGGACTATTCATATTTCTTTAACGTTGACTCGAGATATTTTGGGATAAGGATTTGATGATGATGATGATGAACTGTTTGTCTTTATCTCTGAATTAGGGTTTAGGGTTGGGACTTTGAATTCTAAGATTTTTAGTGTCTAAGATGCGACATAGTTTTAAAACTCGTTTAATTAATTTGATTGGATTTCAAGGTGACTTGGCTCTATACTCGACGGATTCAACTCATCAAGTTAACCTAAAAATGCACCGAGTTGGGTAAACAAAATGTATAGACATTTGACCATATATAATATTTTTGTAGAGAACAAACATAAATATTTCTATTTATTTTAAAATATAAAAATATCTTATAAATATTTATGAACTCAATGAATTTTCATTTGACTTATTTGAGTCGACTTGCAAGTTTTCAACTTGACTCAACTTGGTGGACACTCGAGTCGAGTTTTCAAACTATGGAGTATAGGGGCATATTAAGTATTAATCACCCGAATGCCTACAATGCTTTAGGGTTTAAGGATTTTAGGGAGAATATAAAGTATGTCATTATTATGCTTGGTGGGAGTCAATGCTTTTAAAATTTAAACTAATACTCGTTACTTGTCATCTTTTTTATTTTGTTTGGCTATTATTCCTCCTAACAATAAAGGAAAAAAAAAACGAGAAAACATAGAAATTATACCATATTAGGTACTATATACCATGCATGGTTTTAAAACTCAGTTTTGCATCTCTTTTCATCCAATCCTAATATCGAGTTGTCTCGAACGAGTTTTCCGATACGTTTGAGATGTCTCGTTCGAAAAATCAAAAAATTAAATATGAGATATTAAATCTCGGTCAAAAATTGACTTGTGTGTTTGTATCGTTCAGCCCTAATACCAAGTTAACTTGGATGATACGTCTTACTCTCGGACGAGTTTTGAAACCATGATACACTCTTTCTATTTAAACAAATAATGGTGACTTTAGATATGAGAAGAAAGTTGAACGTGACTTTGAAATGTGTTTATTCTAGTTATAGATGGAGCAATTGTTCATCTTCAAGAACATATTAATTGAGACGAGAGAATTGACGCAAATCTGAAATTTTTTGAAAGCTATTTTTGAGTCCAATGACCTTAAAATAAGCAGAATCAATATAGAATAGTGACAATTCAGATTCTAATTACACATATAGAGAAAGGTTATTAAAAAGTAAAGGTCATGACATACTGTGAATTCACTCTTATTGCTATCTCGATATCCATATGAATAGAGAATTTGACAATTGTCTCGTACATGGAATTTGAAGTGCTATGTGATTAATACATCCCAATAAAAATTAAAAAATAAATAAATTATACATGGAAGACCGACTACACCTATTTTTAAAGTTGAGTGTTGGACAGTAGATACATACAATTATTTTTTTATGAATAGAAAAAAATTAATAAAAATTCCTACTTAAAAATAACATGCAAGTTGAAGATTCGAAATAAATAAAAAAAAATTTCTTAAAGAATTTATACTGGTGGCTATGAGGCACTTGCCCTTACAAGAATTTTCAAAGTCTATAAATTATTGAGCTATTACGATATATTTCAGTGTCGAAAAAAAAAATGTCACTAGTGCTCTCACAAATATTTTTTCACTCTTACTTACCCCCACTAAAATTTCTCCAGTCTTGCTTGCCCTCATATGGGCAAAATCCTGGCTCCGCCTGTGAATATGAACATCGTGAAGGATTTTCTAACCATTTGACACCTCAAGATAAACAAAACTGCTTCCCCCCATAAGTCATTTGTTGTACTAAGGCATCAACATAGTATCTATCAAAGAAATTTCAATATTTAAGTTAGATTCACAATAAAATTTTTTTAGTTAAAATCTTATTAAAAGAAAAAATGGTAAAGTAATGCCTCCACTTATGTAGGCTTACCCTCCCATTTTTCATAAAATTTTCTTATCCCATCATAATCACCTTCATTTTCATTATTTTTCAATCATCGTGATTATTGTTTTTCATGAATCTTGTCTTCAATTATCATTTTTCAATGAACTTAGATGCTTAATCTAAAATTAAAGATCTTAGGGTCTGTTTGTTACAGATTTCAATTTTTTTTACTTTCAGATTCTGTGTCTAGGCTACTCCACTACTACAAATAATCCCTAAAGAGTAAACGGAGTAAGAAAAATTAGTAACCAAACATAAGCTATGATCCAAATAAAGTAAAAAAATTAACATCTAATTTGAGGAGTGAAACGCGGACGAGTCGTGTGGGTCCTACTCAGTCCCAGTTGGCTGCATACTGTGTGGGCCCACACCAATTCTTTCTTTTTCTTTTTCTACTGTCCCCCATGTGAAAAAGGATTTTAGGTTTCAGAGCGTAATGAGACTCTTTATAGTTTATTCTCTCTTTTAAGTCTTTTAAAGTTTTTTTCAAGTTTTTTATTTTTTTTAGAGAGAGAAAGAGAGAGAAGCCGGAGAAGAAGAATTCCGGCGAAAATTTCTGACACATTTTTCAGGTGTCTGACACACTCAATTGACCCAAAGCACTGGGATCTATTTTTGTTGGAAAAGAATTTCTCTGATTTGACCGGAATCAGGCAATGTCGTCACCACCTCCGGGGGCAACTCCGGCTCCAACAGCACCACCATCACCACCAACATCAGCACCGCCGCCTACGAACTCTGCAAGCCCTCCGCCACCGGCAGCAATACCTCCAGCAGCCTCACCACCACCTCCGGCAACTCCAGCTCCAACCGTCTCTCCACCGCCACCAACAGCTCCAACCGTCTCTCCACCGCCTCCGACAACTCCGGTACCTCCAGCAGCATCTCCGCCGCGGCCGGGAACACCGGCAAACTCTCCGCCTCCTTCGACAACCCCTAACGCTTCACCTCCACCACCATCGTCGACTTCTCCGCCCCCTCCGTCTCCTGGGAATCGAAGGAGTCCGCCGGAATCTCCTACTCCTCCGGCGAGCGGAAGATCACCTCCGAATCCATCGTCTCAGCCACCTTCACCGGATTCATCAACGAGTATATCGACAGGGTTGGTTGTGGGAATTGCGATTGGAGGAGTAGCTGTTCTTGTTGTTTTAACTCTGCTGTTTATTTGTTGTAAGAAGAAGAGGAGAAGAGATCATGGTCCGATGGAATATTATGGTCCCCCTCCACCGGGTCCGAAAGGTTAGATATTTTTTTTTTTTATAAATATAATATTTCAAAGATAATATATGTTTTAATTGTTTTGGATTTGAAAATGAAGGTGAAATTGTAGAAAAAAAAGGTTTTTTAAAAAAAAAAAAAATTTGTTTGTTAACAATTTAACTTCAGTTTCTTCTTTGAAGCTGTGTTTTGGATTTTAATTTTTTATGGTAATTTGTATTTCAATTGTTCTGGATTTGAAAATGAAGGTGATCTTGTAGGAAAAAAAAAGGTTTTTTTTTTTTTTTGAATCTAACAATTTGTTCAGTTTGGTTTTTGAAGATATGGGTTTTGGATTTTAATCCTCTGTGGAGGTTTGCAAAATGCTGGTTTGATGGATAAAATCTTTGGTGTTTTTCCTTTACTTGATGTGTAAACTCTATAAACTTTAATTTCTTCTTGTGTTTTGAGCTCATCTCACCGTGATTAATTGCTTGGATTTCTTAAGGAAATGCTAATTTTTTATATATTTTTTTAGGATATTGGATGCCATCATCATCATTATCATCATTATCATCAATATCATCATCATGATTTCTCAGGAAAATGCTAAAATGTCACTTTTAGGATATTAGATACCACCACCACCATCATGATCATGATCATCACCATCACCATCATTGTCTTCAACATCAATATCATCATAATGATTTCCTAGGGAAATGCTAAAATTTTGGATGTTAGATGCCGCCACCACCACCACCACCACCATCATCATCATCATCATAACCATAATTTGGGGTCAGCTGCATGATCTTATTCTTTATTCGATACTATCGAAGTATATAATCCTATGAGAAGACATAAAAATGTTTGATTTTATAATTGAAGAAATGCGGATGTATGGGGTAGGCAGTGCATATTCTGTTATTCTGTTCAATTTTGTCTAAAGGATGCAATATGCCGTAAAAAAAGGTTTGATTTTTTAATTGGAAGAAAATGAATTTAAAATTTGCTTTGTTCTTTTACTAAATGCTTTGTTTGAAAACCTATGACCAATTCCTGTATGTGCTTCTCTGGAATGGATCAGAGATCTTGGAACATTTGGGCGAAGATTGGAGCTGAATTAGGGTTTAGAAAATGTCACATATCAAAAACTTCCAGTCTCTTGTATCATAAAGGGTATTTTACATATGGAAATAAGAAATCCGGTGAAATAAGCATTTTCCCTTATATGTATAGAATAGTTGGCTAATTCTCTACTATTTGTAAAATGATCAACTTAGGTGCAAAGTCAGAGTTTGATACTCAGGTACAAAGTTGGGGGAATATTGGGATAGTTACAGATGGATGCATGGCAGCCTTTACAAACTGAGTCAAATAACACTCATGATTCATGTTATAGGTGGTGATGTCTGCCGACTTGATGTAACCCACATTTATTCAGGCTTGGGGGATTGGCGATGTTGTAAAGAAATCCTACACAGGCATTCTTCTATGATAAAAAGTCTGCTTCTCTTTGCTCCTACTTACAGGTTTCTTCATTGTTACCAATGGAGTGGAATAAATAGTGATCCTTGATCTGAGATAACCCACTGAAAAGGATAGGTCCATTAGTCTTTTCCAATATGATGGAGTTACATAGTGCCTATAAAAGAAGTTACTTTGGTGCTTAGAATTTTAGAATACCAACTTACTGTCTCAAGCTTCTTTAACTACCGTAGAGCTATGAACACAAAAACACTTCCTAGAGAAAAAAACAACACAACCAAAATACTTACGCCATCATAGTCATGCGCATTGTCATATTTTGTCCATAATCAACTAAAATCATGTCAGAATTGCATAATCTTGGTCTGTTACGAAAATTAATTGAGCGAGACTTCTATTGTTTCCAAAATTTAAGGCATCTGAGTTTTCTTTTTGACACAGGATGATAAGGTCTTAAATAAAATGACAAGATTGGATTGCATCAATAAATCGGATTATTTTATTCTTTTATCAATTGTCACTCATTGTAGTTGATAACCCTGGATTCTCCTAATTCATCTTTCACTCCGTGAATGGTATCTCCAGATGGCCATTATGGTGTGCAGCCCCAACAATGGCAG
The DNA here is from genome assembly GCF_017979445.1 of Akebia trifoliata. Lineage (NCBI taxonomy): Eukaryota > Viridiplantae > Streptophyta > Magnoliopsida > Ranunculales > Lardizabalaceae > Akebia > Akebia trifoliata. Next base: position 6,099,441 of record NC_141386.1, on the reverse strand, counting down.
CACAACACTCCTCCTCCTCCCCCACCAGCAGCCCATGTTATCTCAATGCCACCCAAACCCTCTCCCCCACCAGGTTTTGCATCACGACCACCACTGTCACCAGGCCACAATCCAATGCCCACCCCACCTCCTCCACCACCATTCATGAGCAGCAGCGGAGGTTCTGGGTCCAATTATTCGGATTCTGCAACCCCACTCCCACCACCATCCCCTGGACTTTCTTTGGGTTTTTCAAAGAGCACATTTAGTTATGAAGAATTAGCGATGGCAACAGACGGCTTCTCAGATGCCAACCTTCTTGGACAAGGTGGTTTTGGATATGTTCATAGAGGACTCCTTCCAAATGGAAAAGAAATTGCGGTTAAGCAGCTGAAAACTGGTAGTGGGCAAGGGGAGCGTGAATTTCAGGCTGAGGTTGAGATTATTAGCCGAGTACATCATAAGCATCTTGTTTCATTGGTCGGATACTGCAGTACTGGAGCCCAGAGAATGCTTGTTTATGAGTTTGTTCCAAACAACACCATGGAATTCCACTTACATGGTATGTACTTTACATTTAACAATCGTTTTTTCTTATTTGTACTTTTAGCCAATATTTGTGTTGTAACATGCTGAAATGAACTAAGTTGTACGAATGTGTCTCCTTTCCTCCTATTGCACACTTGTGGTATCACCAGGTCCGGATACTGGAATTGGTATCTCCACTATGAAGAATACCATCTATTTCTTAGTTGCAATGTTTTATGTTCTGGTGTTCTAATTGGGGTGACACTCACATTTGGGTTCTTGTGATTCCTAGATTCTTCAAGTCGCATAACACTTTATTGTCTTCTTTGGTTACTGCTCCTGCTTTCTTAACTAAGATTGATTAGAGGAAAACTACTTTTGTAGGAAAAGGTCGACCAACTATGGATTGGACCACCAGAATGAAAATTGCTCTGGGCGCTGCAAAAGGACTTGCATACCTGCACGAGGATTGTGAGTTTTATTCTTATATTCTTTTGTTATAAGCAGATTTTCTGATTTAAGTTTTTGGTCTTGGTAGTTGTTGTTCTTATTGAAATAATCTATATTTTCAGGCCATCCTAAAATTATTCATCGTGATATCAAGGCGTCTAATATTCTTCTGGATTTTAAATTTGAGGCAAAGGTAGGATCCATTCCCTGGTTTGCTTGCATCTGATAAAAGTGTAACATTCTCCACAAAATCAATTTATGGGCATTTCTAGTCTTTCTGTACTGTATATTTACCAGTTGAGATTTCTTTATGTATGTAACTTTAGAGAAGGATTGTTTTGATCTCATATAAATACTTTTCTTCAGTTACCACTTGGTTCTTTACTGCCAAATTATTTTGTCTTCAAGTATTTCAAAAATTAGGTGGCATCGTGTTCCTAACTTATTATGATGTTCATTACTTCATATAGATTTCTTCGATTTACTTAATTTTTAATATTTGTTAATCATAGTGAATTCAATTTCTTGTTCAGGTCGCGGACTTTGGACTTGCAAAGTTTTCTTCTGATACAAACACTCACGTCTCCACCCGTGTAATGGGAACTTTTGGGTATGATCCTTCCCGTGTTATCAGCTAAGTGTTTAGTTCTGTCATTTGGTTTGGACCAATTCCAAATTAGATATCCAATTATATTTTACAACAGTTTGCTTGAACCCAGCTGATGTGATGGTTTGTGGTTAAACCAGATAGGCCCAGATTTTTTTAAGCTCTATTGTTTCCTTGAACATATTGGCTTTATTATGTATTATTATTTAGTCTGGTTCCACGTGAAATTGAGAAATTTAATAGCAATGGTGTATATTAGTTTTGCTTGAACATGTGAGGCCCAGTTGGCATGGTGTGCTGGTAGATTGCCATTGCCACCAGTGATCGTATCTAATTTTTTTATTTTTCTACTCTCTGAACATTCTCACCATTCACAGGTATCTAGCTCCTGAATACGCATCAAGTGGGAAACTTACGGATAAATCAGATGTCTTTTCTTTTGGGGTCATGCTTCTAGAATTGATTACTGGACGCCGACCCGTCAATTCAGCTCAAGAATACATGGATGACAGCTTAGTAGACTGGGTCAGTATTCTCTTGCATCCACACCATACTTTTGTGTGTAGAAGCCTACTTTTTGCAGATACCTCCAAATGGGTGCTTCCTCCAAATCAGACACAATTTTATTTTAAAATCATATAAACATCAATTCATGTCCCTGCCATGAAGGGAACATGGCTTGTGGTCTTATATAAACATTAGTTAAAATTGTATGCTCTATAAAAATCATTTTATTTAGGTAGAAATACATAAAAGTTATGTTGATATTACAAATGACAATGTTCCCATCCCATCCCAGAAAAGAAAAAGTTAAAAATAAATAAGTGAATATGTATGAATGTCACGGAAAATTAACTGAATTTAACTGTTTTTGGCTTTATAGGCAAGGCCGATGCTCACTCGGGCTTTGGAAGATGGCAACTATGATTCTCTTGTTGATCAACGGCTGCAAAAGGAATACAACCCCAACGAGATGGCATGCATGATTGCATGTGCCGCTTCTTGTGTTCGCCATTCTGCTCGTCGTCGACCACGAATGAGCCAGGTAACTCGTTCAAGTACTCAATTTTGTTTTGAACTTTTTTAATACTCAGTTTGGTGGTCGAGTTGCTCCCTTGGCTCTACCGAATGTTGAGAAGACTCAAGTTTAAATCCTCTGTTTTCACTCTCAAAACCAAGCAGATAGTCCGAGCCTTGGAAGGAGACGTGTCTCTATCTGATCTAAATGAAGGCATCAGACCTGGACACAGCGCGGTTCACGGTTCCTATGGAAGCTCTGACTATGATACCAGCCAGTACAACGAAGACATGAAGAAATTCAGGAAGATTGCATTGGCCAGTCGGGACTATGGAAGCAGCGAGTACAGTGGACCAACTAGTGAATATGGGTTGTATCCATCAGGTTCAAGCAGTGAAGGGCAGCAAACCCGTGAGATGGAGATGAGGAAGTTGAAAGACAGGCAAGGTTTCAGCGGAAGCTAATGAAAACAAATACCCATTTGGATGTAAAAACATAGCCACTTTTCCAATTCCGCCAATTGTGTGTTGCCTTAACTTGAGAACGGCAAGCGAGTTGCAGTGCTTGAGATAACGTATAAATTTTTTTTTTCTTTTGAAATTTTTTATGGTTTTTCTATTGTATTTATTAATTACTGCCTATACAAGAAAATAATTGACAGTGAATTGGGTCAGTTCTTTTGGTGGTTGGGTTGTTGAGATCCGTTCTGACTTTCCCCATTTTGTTTGTATTTGTATTTGGGGTGTCTTGCTTGGCTTGAATCTTAGATTGGATTCTGTTTGGGCATTAGGTTGACATGTATCACAAGTTTGGGATGATGGGGGTATTTGGTATTGAATTTTGCTTACACTGAATTATTCGGGCTGAATTTTTGGGACGTTTTGGTTTGACTTGATTATGTTTAGAAAGTTACGCAAGGTTGATCTTTAGACTGGAATGAGAACCTGGTTACCAAACATCATTTTAATGTATGGGACTGGTGGGAAAAGACTTAGCAGTATACTTTGACATAATTTAGATACAGAATATGATTCATGTTGCCTACAAGCCTGAAATTAGATCAACAAGGTTGTTACAGGTTAAGTAATCTTGATTATGAAAAACTGCCATTGAAGAGAAATTTGATCTTGTTTAGGATCTGGTTTTGGTTATGTTTTATGAAGATGTGATGCAGCTTTATGCCAAGACTAGAGTTCGCCCCATGCTGTTGGCATCGACATCCTCTTTGGGGTTAAAAGGGTAAAAGTGAAAAAAATTTCATTAAAAAATTTCAGGTTAAAGAGTTGGGCTGGCAGTGGGTCAGGTGCGGGTTGGAAGAAACTATTTCCATATCCTTATCCGACTCTATATCCTGTTATCCATATCCTATTTTTACCCACTTATACAAACGACATACATATTTGACTAGTTATCCACTTGTTTAAAGGATATCTGTTTCCGACTAATACCCAAATTTCTAGTGTATATCCAAGTCCGATATATATATATATCTCATTGTGAAGATGATGGAAAAATCTTAATTATGGGTTATACATATTTCTTATTATGAATTTACCATATTAAACTCGGATAAATGAATATTCTAATTGGATAAGACACCTATCCATATCCGTCCCTAAAAATATTTGAATAAAAATAATTGCAAATAAATTTACCCGAATTTTTAAAAGGATAAATTTTTTTGTACCCATATCTGAATTACTTAGGAAGGATGAGTTGGGTAAACAAATATTATCCGATCCATTGCTAATCCTATTAAAGTGGTAAAAGATGGGAAAAAAAAATGGGTTAAAAGGGTAAAAAAGAAAAGGGTGAAGAAGAAAGATAATAAAAAAAAAGGGGTTTTTAGTGATTTGGACTTCTAACTTTCGTAATTTAGGAGTTCAGGCCCGATCTGTTTAGAATTGGTAGTTTACCCTTCAATGTCACCGATCTGTTTAGACGGTCTAATCTTTTATAAAAGTTGTTCATTAATATATGATTCCAAATAGCATGGTCTTTAACAAATTTATCCCATCCATGCTCAAATATATAGTTGTTCATCTACACTCTCCATGTGACACCTCTACCTGAATTCTATCGGACAAGTTTAAAAAAAACTTGATTATCACCCCATACTAAACACTGGTAGGTAATTCAATAGCTAATGTGACTAATTCATAGCTTAACATTCAATTGCTTATGTGACCAATTTATTAATATTATTGTTTATAAATAGATTCGTCCGATTGTATTTGAATCAAATATTAGTAATATTACTATTTATTCCCCAAAGAACTCGTATAGTACTATTTACTATCAAAGACTGTATTTTGTATTACACAAAACTTCTCAATGAAACTTATTTCTTCATTTTTACATGCATTTTCTTCTCTTTGCCTTTTTTTATACCGTTAAGTTCAAAACGAAGCTCTATTAACGAAGTTCTATTATTAAGTATCGAAGCTCCATTTTTAAGTAACGAAACTTCTGGTATTGGATTCTTTTTTCAGGAATTTGCCTAATGAAGTTGTTGGTATTGATTCCTACTTAATGAAGCTGTTAGTAATTGTATACTTACAATTTTAACGAATCAAAGTTTTTGGTATTGGTTCCTATGTCCATTATTTACATAAATAAGCTTTTGATATTGGTTCTTACGTCCATTTCTACATAAGGAAACTCTTGATATTGATCCTTACTCCACAATTAAGTTGGCATTATCTCCAACCTTTTTTTTTTTACACTATTTTCTGGTATTAGCTCCAACCTCTATATTTTACATCTTTTGTCTTATTTTTCTCACCGTAAGATTTGGAAAAAAAAATTAAAAGAGGTTAATAATTTTATTACATAAACCAACAACACGATTTTAACATTGTTTGACACTTTCGTGAAATCTAAAGCTTTGGTAAGAAAATTTATATTTATATTGCCTACAGTTGTAATAAAAAAATATACAACTAAGTAACACCTTTCCACGTAAGCGCTTAGTCGCAATATCAATGCTTACACTACTTTACGTAATAATCATGAATATTTCACTTAATGTTTACGATTTTGTTACAATAACTCCACTATTATTTCATTGTAAAAAAATAACTTTCCATTATTGCTTTTTAGAGAGTCTAATCTTTTACAAAAGTTGTTCATTAATATATGATTTCCTTTTTTTCCTCACATGATTCCAAATAGTTTATCCCATCCATGCTCCAATATATGGTTGTTCATCCTTCACTCTCCACGTGACACCTCTACCTGAATTCAATCGGGCAAGTTAAAAAAAAAAAAAACTTGACTATCACCACATACTAAACATTGGTAAGTAATTCAATAGCTAATGTGACTAATTCATAGCTTAACATTCAATTGCTTATGTGATTAATTTATTAATATTATTGTTTATAAATAGATTCGTCCCATTGTATTTGAATCAAATATTAGTAATTTAACTACAGAACATACTAAAACATATATTTTATATATAGAAGCACTGCACTTCTTTAAAAAGTAAGAAAATATTGTTCTGTGGTTGAATGAACCATCAAATGTGAAATATTGTCACTGGCCTCTTCTAAGTGAAGTCACCATAAAATGAGAAAAAAAAAAAAGTATTGTTATTACTGGCCCTTGTAATATAAAATGAGATCAACTTAGAGTTCTTCCCTAAATCGCTCCATGTCTTTAGTTGTAAATTCCATAGAACCTCCTAGTGGGCATACTCTTAAGTACTTTATGATGAACATCCCATTCTACTGAATTGGTGCATCTAAGTCATGTACTTGTGACACGTCTCCCATTTTTGTCAGCTTTTGATATATGTAAAGATCACAAATTGGTGTAATAAGACATGCAGCCATTAATGTGTTTCATACGAAATTAATTTTTGGAATTGATTTGATTTCATTTAGCAACTGATATAAGTTTATGTTTGGAAAAATTATTTCAATGGAAATCCAACCTAATTAATTGGAGATCCCAAAAAATAGGTTCAATGGGAAAATCAGTTGAATGTAATTTAAAAAGAAAACACTAATGGAACAGAGTGTTCCAAGTCCATTCCTATGAAGTGTTTAGTGTTGCCTGTAAAACAGAAAGGTTGAATTATAATTCTTAATGTTGCCTATACTTGTAAAAGTGGAGTATATCAGGGTACTTCTCATAGGCACACCTAAATGAGTATAGAATTGGGCCGGTTCTATGAGAGTTAAGGCTAAGCTCTCTAAAGCACTCATGATACCAGGATATGTTCAGGGCCAAAATGAACACCATCGATAGAACTTGATAGTTGATTGAGTAACATGTGTGTATAGTCTATTGTTTAAGTTTACACTAAAAGTTGACAATTCAAGGCTTAAAGTCCACTGATCGACTTGTAAATCCGATAGACTTATACTAGGTAAGGTTCAAGTCCGAAAGACACCTATACTGAAACATGGTTGTTCAAAGTGCTCTTTCTTTATATATATTTTTATTTTGAGTTTTCTGCATTCATGTGGAGGATTGTTGGAATTTAGAGGGTTGAATTGGAAAACCCTTTAATATTCAATTAATTTTAACCATATGGTAAATCAGTTATTAACCATAGGGTATTTCAATCCCATGTTTGCTTTATACTTTTTACTTTATTGCTTTAAGTTTAGTTGATAGTTTTATTTTTGCCTTGAGTAATTTTTAGTCCCACATCGACTAGGAGAAGAATTGATTTGCAATTCTTAAATAGTTGTGCTTCTAATAGCTTTAAAGTGGATAGAAGTAGTGGGTGGGCTCACGCGCGCACACGGGGGCCAAGAGGAAAACCCAAGGTTTCAATTGGAATTTGGATCCACCGGTCCAAAAACTTTAATGCGTGTACGCACGTACGACGTGCGCGCAGGGGGGGTGCAAAATCTGAGATTTACACCTCACGTGGGTGCGCGCAAATGCCCGTTTTTACTTTAATTTTCAAGGTCCACTTTTTTTTAAAAAATTCTAGACGTTTTTAAATTTTAAATTCTGTTTTGAACCAATGTGTGTGTGTGTGTGTCTGTTTGGAATAGGTTTGTGACTGTTTTAAACAGTCACTTTATCTTTTATTTATATCAAATTGTTTAGTCGATTTTAACCACTTAATTTTCTCTGGTACTTTATATTTTCAATATCAATAATTTATTATTCGTTGTGAGAGCACACAACATCATCGAGTTCAAAGTTACGTTCCAATTTAAAGTACCCTTTTGGATACGTGGGCTGTTGAATCCTGTAGAACGAACGCCTACAGACTGTGGTACCTTATCAGGGGCGAATTTCATTTTAGGACAGTGCTTTGTGCACGCCTCAACCATTTCTTTTTAGGTAATATTTTTCTATTACATTCAATTTCAAAATCAAGATTTGTTCTAACTTCTCATCTCTCTGCCATAAGAAATCAGTATTCAGGAACAACAATCTAAAACGAAATTATTTTATTACTGATTTCTATGGAGACAGTCTCTAATTCTGTGCACAGTGAAAACCCGATAAATTCGATGGAAAGAATTTTAAATTCTGGCAACATAAAATGTTGTTATATTTAACAACATTACATTTGGCTCATATCATCACTCAAGAACCAGTTTCTTTAGATGATGATGAGGAGGACCAAATCAAAAGAACCGAATATCGAAAATGGGAACATTCCAATTTCATGTGCCGGAATTATATCCTAAATGGATTAAGTACTGTTCTTTATAAGGTGTATTCCTCTATTGAGTCTGCCAAGACATTGTGGGAAATTCTTGAAAAGAAATATACTTTAGAAGATGTCAGCACAAAGAAATTTGTTGTTGGGCGTTTTCTAGATTTTAAGATGGTAGACTCTAAGTCAGTTGTATCACAATCCGAAGAGCTCCAAATCCTTATTCATAAGATTCATGCTGAAAGCATGAGTATAAGTGGAGGATTCCAAGTTGGATCGATAATTGAAAAATTACCACCATCTTGGAAAGACTTTAAAAATAATTTGAAGCATAAAAGAAAGGAAATGGGACTCGATGATCTAGTGATAAGACTTAGAATTGAAGAGGATAACTGAAAGAATGAGAAGAAGAGTAAAACAAATTCTATGATTTCTAAAGCGAATGTAGTGAAAGAAGAACCTTCCAAATTCACTAGAAAGTTCAAACCCGGATTCCAGAAAAAATATGTAAAGAAAAACTTGCATGGTCCAAAAGGCAATATCCAGAAGATCAAGGAAAATTGCTATTTTTGCAATAAACCTGGACACCAGGCTAAGGACTGTCGTAAAAGGAAAAATCAGCAACACCATCAGAAACATGAACAAACCAATGTGACTGAAACTCAGAACCTATCAACGGTTGTTTCAGAAGTGAATCTAGTAGGAAATACCAATGATTGATGGTTGGATACGGGAGCCACCAATCACATATGCTTTGAGAGAGGCATGTTTTCCTCTTACAACAACGTTGTAGATGAAAAGTTATTCATGGGAAATTCTTCCACATCCGCTGTGATCGGAAAAGAAAAAATGAATGTGAATTTTACATTTGGCAAAGTTCTGACTCTAAATGACGTGCTTCATGTTCCAGACATTTCGAAGAAATTTGGTTTCAGGTTCTCTTTTAAGTAAGAGAGGCTTCAAAATAGTGTTTGAGTCTGATAAATGTATAATTACAAAGAATGAAATGTTTGTGGGCAAGGACTATCTATGTGATGGATTATTTAAACTCAATGTAATTTCTGATTTTATTAATAATATTAATTCTTTTGCTTTTGTTTCTGAGTATTTTAATATTTGGCATGCTAAATTAGGCCATGTTAATAATAAATCAGTTATCAAATTAATGAATAGTGGTATGATTCCTAAAATGCATATTGGTACGGATCCGCAATCATGGAGTTTGTTCCGATGTGCTCTATAGATAAATGTCCACTCTGAACTCTTTTCTTGACAACTAGGAACTTGATGTCTATGTGTTTTGACTTCATGGAGCTCCTGTTGTTGTTAGAATACAAGACTGCTGATTTATTGTCACAAAATAACTTAAGTGGTCTTTCAATTTCATCCACAATTCACAGTCCAGTGACAAAATTTCACAGCCATATTCCATTATTGGATGCCTCATAATACGCTATAAACTCTGCTGCCATGGTAGAAGAGGCTATAAGAGACTATTTAGCACTCTTCCAAGAGATAGCACCTCCTACTAGTAGATAGATATAACCCGACGTAGATTTCATACTATTTCGGCATCCGACAAAGTCGGAGTCTGAATACCCGATGATCTCTATCTTATCCGACCTCTTATATGTGAGCATGTAAGATTTTGTTCTCTGTAGATACCGCATGACTCGTTTGGTTGCTTTCCAATGATCCATTCCCAGATTGTTCAAATATCTGCCCAACATCCCAACAATGTACGCAATGTCCGGGCGCGTACAAACTTGAACATACATTAGACTTCCTATTGTTGAAGAATAAGGAATCTTCTGCATTTCATTTTTCTCAAAAACATTCTTGGGGCACTGATTGAGACTAAACTTGTCTCCTTTAGCTACAGGGGTATCACCTGATTTGCAATCCTGCATGCCATATCTCTTGAGAACTTTTTCGATATAGGTTTTTTGTGATAATCCAAGGATACCTCGAGAGCGATCTCGATGTATTTGAATTCCTAATACAAAAGTTGCATCACCAAGATTTTTCATCTCGAAATTTCTTGCTAGAAATCTCTTAGTTTCATGCAACAAGCCTGTATCGTTACTGGCAAGCAGTATGTCATCGATATATAAAACCAGAAAAATATGCTTACTCCCACTGAACTTATGGTATACACAATAATCAACCAGATTCATCTCAAAATCGAATGAGACAATAACTTGGTGAAATTTGCGATACCATTGACGAGATGCCTACTTGAGTCCATAGATGGATTTCTTTAATTTGCAAACCATTTGTTTTGTACTGTTTGATACAAAATTTTCTGGTTGTACCATATAAATCGTCTCATCAATGTCACCATTGAGAAACGCAGTCTTAACATCCATTTGATGTAACTCAAGATCAAAATGCGCCACCAAAGCTATTACAATCCTAAAAGAGTCTTTCGATGAAATCGGAGAAAAAAATCTCTTTATAATCGATGCCTTCTTTCTGTGTGAAGCCCTTAGCAACAAGACGTGCCTTGTACCTCTCCACATCGCCCTTTGAATTTCTTTTGGTTTTAAATATCCATTTGCAACCAATAGGCTTCGCACCTTCAGGCAATAGGACAAGATCCCATACGTCATTGTCCTTCATGAACTTAATCTTTTCATTCATGGCATTAATCCACTTTTGAGAGTTGGAACTTTCCATGGCTTGACGAAAGTTGATTGGATCATCTTCCATCATTCCAATGTCAACCTCATGTTCTTGGAGAAACACAATATAATCGTCCGAAATTGCATTTTTCCTTTCTCTAGTAGATCTCCTTAATGGCATTGGTTCTTGAGGTTGTAGAGTTTGTTCTTCTGGAACAACTTCTTGAACTTGAATGGGAGTCTCAATGACATTGTCTTGATCCGGAGTTGCTTCTTGAACAATGTCAGGTATAAGAGACTGTTCCTGATCAGTGTCAATAGTAATTGGAGGAATATCGATATATTCCTCTTCAAAGACAAAGTCCTTAACTCTTTCTCCCCCGGCAAACTCAACATCCTCAAAGAACCGTGCATTACCCATCTCAAAAATAGACTTAGTCGTGGGATCATAAAATTTGTAACCCTTAGACCTTTCAGAGTATCCAATAAAATAACAACTGATGGTCCTTGAGTCTAGTTTCTTTTCATTTGGCTTATAAGGCCTTGGCTCAGCTGGACATCCTCAAATATGTAAATGCTTTAAACTAGGCTTCTTGCCTGTCCAAAGTTCATTAGGGGTCTTTCCAATTGCCTTAGTTAGAACTCTGTTGAGTATATATGTTGCGATTTTTAATGCCTCTCCCCAGAGTGATTCCGACAAGGTAGAATGACTAATCATACTCCTTACCATATCCTCAAGTGTTCTGTTTCGTCTTTCAGCAACACTATTCATAGTTGGCGAACCTGACATAGTGTATTGTGGAACGATACCGTAGTCCTCTAGGTATTTTGCAAATGGTCATGGACGTTGTTCGCCTGATCCGTCATATCTGCCGTAGTACTCACCATCACGGTCAGATCTAACGCTTTTGATTCTTTTGTTGAGTTGATTCTCAACTTCAACCTTATAGCTTTTGAACATATCAAGTGCTTGCGATTTGTTATGAATGAGATAAAGGTAGCCATATCGTGAAAAATTGTATATGAACAAAATGAAATATTGTTGACCATTCCAAGAAACTGTTGGGAATGATCCACAAATATCTGTGTGTATTAGTTCTAAGACGTCTAATTTCCCGTTGGCACCAAATCTCCTAACATTTGTTTGTTTCCCCTTAATACAATTCACACATACATCAAAATCTAAAAAATCAAGGGGATCGAGAATACTATCAGACACAAGTCTCTCAATTCTCATTTTTGAGATGTGACCTAATCTCTTGTGCCATAAGGAGGCATAATTCTCGTCGGTCAATTTACGTTTTACACCTCATGTACTTACATGCAAGGATTCATTAAAAGAGGCAACTGTATCAAGCAAATATAGATTATCATAACCTGATAAATAACCGGTACCAACCAATTTTGAATCATGAAAAAGACTAAATGTTCTATTTCCAAATGAACAACAATATCCAAATTTGTCCAAAGCAGAAACAGAAATCAAATTCCATCTAAATGACGGTACAACGAAAGTCTCATTCAAATCCAAATAAAAATCAGTTCTTAACAATAATCTAAAAATTCATATTGCCTTGACTTCCACTGACTTGCCGTCACCAACGTAGATATATCTTTCATCATCATTAGGCTTTCGACAATTCAGGCAACCCTGCATAGACACACTGATATGAGTTGTTGCACCAGAATCTATCCACCATGTGTGTCTAGGTACCGAAGTCAAATTAACCTCAGAACAAACAAAATTAAGAAGCATACCTTTCTTTGTACGCCAAGCGTGATAGTTGGTACACTTCTTCTTATGACCTGCAGCTCCACATAAGAAACAACCATTCTTATTTGGTTCTTTATGTTGTTTCTTTTGCGGTGCCGTATCCGCAGCTTCCTTATTTTTCTTTCTCTTGAAGCTCTTCTTCTTGTCCTTTAAAGTGGTGGCTAAGTGAGCACTTGATGTACTTTCTTGCTTCAATCTCCTCTTCCTGAACACAATGTGAGATGAGCTCATTAAGAGATCATGAGTCCCTTTGGCAGTTATAGCTCACCTTGAACTGACTGAACTGTGCTGGAAGGGATATGAGAACTAAATGCACTAACAAGTCTTCAGACAAATCCAACTTGAGTGCTTTCAATTTTGAAGTTAGATGAGACATTTTCATAATGTACTCCCTTATGTTTCATTTGCCTGTGTACCTCATGGAGATAAGTTTTGCTAAGATTGTACTTGTTTCAGCCTTTTCATTCTTAGCAAACCTTTTCTCAAGATTTTCAATGAAACCCTTAGCCGTATCTACTTGATCAGACATAGTGCCCCTAAAAGTTTCTGGAATGGTATGCTTAATGACCATAAGACTTATGCGATTAGACTTTTCCCACTTTTCCATTTCCCTCTTGTCATCTGAGGTACTCTTATCAGTGAGATCAGCGGGTTTGGGAACCCTCAACGCAAGGTCTAAGTCCATGACTCCGAGAGTGATTTGGATACTCTTTTGCCATGCCTTAAAGTTTGTGCCATTCAATATGGGAATGGAGTTTATGCTTGCAGTAATATTAGCAGCTGAATTAGAAACTGAATCCATAATAAAACAAACAAAACAAACTCATATAAGTACCAAAACATGCAATAATAATTTCAAAAAAAGGTAAGCTCCATCACAAGACATCGAGCACAACATTAATATCTAGTCTTTAGACAGAAATATTAACTTGTAAGTGATATCTTGGTGTAGTAATTAACACTGCTAATAAAATAATATGTCAAATAATGAATCTTCCTTTGGGCCGATTAATTGCTCACATGTAAAACCAAATAATTATCACGCATTTATTACCACAAGTGTACATATAATTTTGTCAAATATAAATCTTCCTTTGGGCCGATTAATATTTACATAAGTTACATGCACATAACCATTTATATTTCAAAACAAATTAATTTCCACAAAAGAGGTCACTTTGGCGTCATATTGCTTCATTTAATTTGTCTCAAAATATATAAAAGAAAATACCAATATTTAAATTAAAATAGCAACAACAACCAAAAAAAATTTGTTTTTTTTTAAAGTCAAAGTCAACGGTCAAAGTCAACTATGACAGACTGACCGGGTCAGGTTAGCAACTGGGTAACCCGCCCTCCTGCTCCTATGTGCCCAATAAACCTTGTGGGCTGAAGCCCATCAAAAATAAAATAAAAGGATTATTAAGCCCAGTCCAATAAACATGGACTAAACAGTGCCCATGAATCAACGTGGGTCCAAATGTCCACATAGTAACTGTTTCCTTCTTTCTTCAAAAATGGCCAAACAAGATCCAACACATAGAGAGCATAAAGAAAACTGAATCTAAACCCAATATTACTTATCCAACTTTAAAAATGAATTCAATAAATTGAATCCATACATAAGTTTATCCATAATAGAAAAACAAAATGGATATAATTCCATAAGAAAACAAGCATATGACCTATGAATATGCACATAACAAAAATTGGATTAAAAAAAAAATCACTAAAATTCTTTTCTTAATGATTCAATACGAAGATGGCTCTGATACTACTTGATGGAGAAAATCCATCATGTGAAAAACATCACATAAAACCAATATCTATCATGTTAAATCATTAAGAAGATAAACTAAATACGGAAGCGTACTTGAATCCATGAATACCGTCTAAAATCCTTTAGTCTAGCGGTGCTTGATCTTCCAAATTAGTATGTATATTGTTCTTGAGAGAGAGGTTCTCAATTTTCTGATGATGGGATTTCAAGAAAAATATTATACATATAATTTGGGGACCATAACTACTTTTGTAACTGCACATATTTTCCTTATTTCTAATTTGGCCCATCAGAAAATTAGAAATTACAAATAGAGTATCTACACATATAAGCCCATACTTTATGAAACAAATTAGGCCCATTTAAAATTAAACATAGTTAGATGACTTTTAATTTAGGTCAAAACTTTTATAATAGCAAATCACATACAATTATTAATAATATGTATACGTAAACGTCCATAAATCTAACAAGAAGTACATATAAGTTTTGTTGATATTACAAATGACAATGCTCCCCATCCCAAAAAGAAAAATAAAATAAAGTGAAAATATATGAATCCCATGGAAAATTAACAGAATTTTTAAGTGTTTTTGCTTTTATAGGCAAGGTCCTTGCTCACTAAGCACTGGTGGAGCTTGTAAGGAGCTGGTGGGGGCAATTGTTCCCACAGAACTTTGAGACACCCCTATATTTTCAAGTAATTACATGCCTCATTTATCCCCACTCCCTCACTTCTCTCCCCATTTGCCCCCACACCCTCACCTCCCTCCAATTCTACCTCCCCCCCCCCCCTTCCACAATCAATTTTTTGTTGATGGCATTGCCTTTTGATTGAGCTTTCTCATATACTAGTTGGAAATGACCTAAATATTTTTTTCTTCAACTTCTAACCAAAACCTCTTAATTTCTCCCGAAAACCATTCATCTTCAAGTTCTTCAACTATAAAACTAACCATAGTTTGCCCCCACTACAAGAAAATCCTAGCTCCGCCCCTGTCACTAATTGGAAAGATGATCGCTTCTATGATTCTCTTGTTGATCAATGGCTAAAAAATGATTAAAACAGCAAAGAGATGAAATGCATGGTTTCCCAAGCCGCTTCTTGTGTGGACCAATTTGAAGATCGTTGGCCAAGAATAGTCTAAGTAATTAACAACTCATTCAAGTATTCAATTACGTTCTTCAAGCTTTGTAATGATCAATTTAATAGTTGAGTTGAAAGTTGAGATGACTCTTTAAGTTAAAAATGCTTTGTTTTTACACACCAAGAAGATAGTCTGAGCCTCGGAAGGTGTTTTGTCTCTCTTTTCTGATATAAATATAAATGAAGGCAACAGACCTGGACACAGCATGGTCGATGATTCCTCCTATGGAAAGAAAAAGCTCTGACCATGATACTAGACACTACAACGAGGTCATGAAGGAATTAAGGAAGATTGCATTGGCCAGGAGTATTGAGTATAGGGGACCAACTAATGAATATGGCAGCTCAAGTAGAAAAGATATGCACCGTAACCGTTAGATGAAGATGAAGAAAGTCGATTAAGGTTTCAACGGACGCTCCTCATGTGACTTAGTGTGAAACAATAAAGGAATAAGAAAATCTAGAATTCACCAAAAAATAATTATCAAAGAGAAATTTTATTGAATTGAATATGTTCTTTGCATTTCATTACCATCCTTTTATAAAAGAAAAGTTATAATCCTAGTAAAACAAGAAAAATAGCAAATAGCAGAAAGATTACTAAAAGTAGTAAAAACATTCTAAGCATGGAAATAGACACTACTTAACCCTATAAGTAAGGGAGAATCGGCAGTCCGTGACTAAAATTATTAACAAAACAAAAATGATCAAAAATAGCAAAATTGCCTAAAAATCGCGATAAACGAATGAATTGGGTCTAAAAACGAAAAACTCAATTGAATAGCAATTGATCTTAACGATCTCGACGTTTTCATTCAAGAATGGGTCTTCTCGGATGATTTTGACTCCATCACCCCTCTAGGTCTGCTTGGACTTTTGGCAATCCAAATGTTTCTTGAATTCTTGTGCAACTTGTCCCATCATCAGGAGAATTGATGATACCAATTGTAAGCAAAAAATTAATTAATTCCACCAATTGTGATAGCTTTGAGATAACATACATTTTTTTTTTCCTTCTTTCTTTTGAAATATTTATTAAGTACTGCGTATAGAACAAAATATTTTGGTTTGGTTGTTGAAATCTATTATGGTTTTTGCTCAATCTATATGTATTTTTATTTTGTGGTGCTCTTTGTGGACACCCTAGTTTGATTGAACTAGTCGAGAGATAATTAGAATCCAGTGTCGATGAGAATTTCAATCAATCAGTGGGACCCACTTGAACCAATCAAGGATGGTCAATATGGTAATAAAAAAACATGATTTTTTGCTTGGCCATATGGATCAAACAACCAAGCATAGCTTTGTCTGGCCGTATGGTGCATATGGCCAAGCCAGTTTTTGCATTGACTTGTCTTATTGATATGTGCAAGTTTAAATTGCACTGGTTTTTCCTCAAGGAAGGTCAACCATAATTCCTTCTGGACGTCCAATTTAGTTAGGTAGTTGAGAAGCTTGTGTGTAAGAGATTCTTCACAGGAAATGACCTCATTTAAGTTGGATTTTCCCTCTTTTAATCCCTTTTTAATTGCCCTATTACCCATGCTCTAAACCTTTAAATTCTCCCTCGCCTAGGTTATTTTGATAATCTACTCATTCTCCTAATCTTGACCCAAGGTCCTTTTTGCTTAGGGAGAATTACCTCTTTTAATCCCAATTTGTTGAGACTTATTAGAAAGGATTCCCCTTCTACCCTTCCAACCTTCTTCAAAATTCAAAAAGGTTCTATGACATTTAATGTAAATTGACCATCTTCCAAAACATATAACCACTTTATCCACTCTAAAGAATTCTCTAGAACTTGAGCTCAATAACCCTTTAATCCTTAGTTTGTTGGAGACTCTCTCAAGGAAAGTAACCAAAAAGGCCAAATTAACCACATATTTACATATCATTTGACTTGATTCTCTCATAATTGACTCAAAACATATTGTTAAGGACCATTTTACCCTCCTCAAAGAGTTCTTTAGAAATTATTGGATTTTTATTAATTTATCCTTTAATCATCTTGATTGGTGAGACTCATAGGTGAGTGGAAGACCATGAAGGCCAAGGAACGGTAATTGGGGTCTTTCGTTGAAGTTTTAGTGAAATTATTGAGAACTTGAAGATTTAGGATCAAATATCCTCATGGATCTCCCAAAATCCTATAAATAGAAGACTCATTCAAGGCAAATGGAAGAAAAGAATTAGAGCTCTAGAAAGTCTGTCAAAATTCCTTCTCAAAACTCCTAAGCCTTCCCAAAATTTTGTTCAAATAGCCATTCACCCCCCTAGAAGCCAAGCTCAAGAAGAAAAAAGAAGAAGAAGAAGATAGGAGAAGTTCTAACACAACCCTCATTCTAATCCCCTTATTCTCACCTCCCCATTCTTTACTTCTTTTTCTTTTTTTTTGGTACCTCAAAACCTAACTCCATATCGATCTTCATTTTTTAAGTTTACCCCCTTCATATCACTATTCACTCCTTCAAATGTAGAGCAAGAGAGAAATTTTGACTAGTATTTCTAAATCACTGTTTATCTTTTTGAATACCTATTTTACCCCCTCCCCCCTCCTCCTTTTTTCGTACGTACCGTTTTTGACATTTTTTTTTTCATGGAACATGTTTTAAATATCATTTTTATCCCCAACCGATTTCGTTCTTATAAGAGAATGAATGGTGATTAAACTCAAAGTGATTTGGAGGTGACCTCCATCTTCAAATTTGAAGAAGATGCCAATTTGATGGAAAATTTTCAAAATGCGAGTTGGAGATATTCTAAATAAAAGAGTGTTCAAGTTCTAAAAATAAAAATGCTTAAGTGTGCTTGAGTATGCATAAAACTATACACTTTTTCTTGAGATAGGAGTGTTATACACTTGAGAAAAATTGATTGTTCTTTGTGCGCTCACCATGCTGCTTCGAGTCACTGTAGCAAGGCTTTTTAGAAAAGTGTTTAACCATCCATGTAAAACAAAGATTTGTACTGGAGTGACCTCAAGATTGACCTCATTTCACACTTTTCTGACTTGGAGGTGCACACAAAACTATAGATCCTTTTCACTTGTATCTCAATGAAAAGCATTTATGGTACCTACACACCTCCAAGTCAGAATAGTGTGAAATGAGGTCAATCTTAAGGTTACTTCAACATTATTCTAAAAGAGACTATAAACAAGAGTATGTACCCATCACTATAAATAATTAAGGGATGCGCTATTGACACCCTTTTTTTTGCTCGCCACACCTACTGAAACGTTAAATTTCAATAATGTGTTATTATGTAAATACCCTTTTTGATTTTATCATGTTTTATTGCATACACCCACCTAACACTAAGCAAACAAACACATTTTTCCCTCCTACCAATTCGAAGCATATTAAACCTTATCAAAACATTCCTATGAAAAAATCCTATCAAAGTTCAATCACATTCACATAACCGAACGATTTTTCTTTAGAGATTCATCAGAAAATCACGTTTTGATCATTTGATGGACATTATTCAATAAAATCTGATTTTTACCATTATTTGGTATATTTAAGCATTTTGATAGATGGTGGTGAGTTTTTTATCATTTACTTTCATAATTTTTTCTTTTTTTAATTTTTTTTTAATCGTTTTGCAAATGAACCATGTTAAAAATCAATTTTATATTTGTCGTTTGCATTAAAAAAAAAAAATCAAAATTCCTAGTATATTCAGTAAGTCAGGACCGAACTCATCAGCACATCAGCACTATTTCGTTAGTACATATCAAACACATTTTTCACATGGGATCCCCATGTAAAATACTGTTATCATTTGATAGTGTATTTTTTTGATAAATTTCTACTGAATTTATCATTCTTAGATCGATAATCACATATCGAACAGTTCCTTGCATGGGATCCTATGTGGAAAATGTACGGTATGTTATTACCGAACCTTTTTGGAAATGTTCGATATGTAAGTGGGCGTCGCAATCCCACCCTATAATTTTTTGGATAAAAGAGGGGAATATTCTCTTAGGACACATTTATACTATGGACTATCCCATAATAATTATTTATGGTGAAGGCCGAAGGATATATACCTTCTTTTTTTTTTCAAAAATATTCACCGTAGTATACGGTCATGATTTAACGGATAATACCTAATCAGATCTTCGGAATGATTCGACCCATTTGACGACCCAAAATTTTAATGATTCAAAACCGATCCGATTGGATAAAGGCAAAAATTAGTTCTCTTCTTTTCATTTTGCCGAAAGGAATTTCTCTCTTGATCATAGAATCGTGGATTCTCTCGAAATTCCGAATTTCTGGGGTTAGGTTTTGATTTTCTCTCTAAAACCGAATTATTTTTCAGAGAATTTGAATTCGAATCCATGGCATCGCGAAGGCGGATGCTTTTAAAGGTCATAATCCTTGGAGACAGCGGGTGAGGATAATTTGATTATTTGAGGGATTTTCTTTTTTCTTTTTTCGGATGCACGAATTTCTTTTTAATTTATTTGCTAATATATATTAGAATTTTTTTTTTTTTTTTATCTTATTTTAATTTGCACCTGTTTTGATCTTTTGATAGGGTCGGAAAGACATCTTTGATGAACCAGTATCCTTATTGAAACCCCAAAATTTATCTTCTTTTTATTTTTATTTTTTATTTATATCTCAATTATACTATCTTCATGTTTGCATTTTAAATTTTTTTAAAATTTGATCTGGGGTTGCTTAGTTTCAATGTAATTTGCCTTAAAAAATTACTTTTTTAGATTTGTGAATCGTAAATTTAGTAATCAGTACAAGGCAACCATTGGAGCTGATTTCTTGACAAAAGAAGTCCAATTTGAAGATAGGCTCTTCACATTGCAGGTGAATCGTTTTTATTTTTGTAATTTTTTTTATTTAAATTCCATTTTTTTTTTTTTTTTTGATAGATTGCATTTATAGGGTATTTGTCCTTAGCATGATTTTTTAAGAAAATAATTATTTTTTAACAGTGGTATGCACTGCCACAAAATTCTCCTAATTTTCTAAAATTTGGAAAAATTCTCCGAATAAGTATTACTTGATTCAATTGGTGAATCGAAGAATTGATCGGTGATTTGCTAATTAATTGCTGAATTGGATAAAATTTGTATAGTTGTACCCTTCGACCTCGACATTTTATCTTCTTCAACCTTCAAATCTCAAGAACAAGACAGGTTTTTAGGGAGGTTGAAGTTGACAGGTTTTTTCATTTCTGGGAAGAAAAACATCACTATATAATCCCCAAAACTTTCCCGAATTCTTTTCGAAACTCTACTGTATTTATCCAAATTATCCAAACTGTCCTCCCAACGAATAATTGTTGAATCTCAACTTAGTTACCATGGTTGTATATACATGGGATTGGATGACTATCCCATGTAAATTTTGTTCCTTATAGATAATTTTGTGATATGGGTTCAGTTCTCTTAATGTTGTGATAGATTCCTTGGTTCATCATCATCTGCACCTTATCCCAATTACTGAGGGGCCATCTTGGAGATTCCTTGATTGTTTATGTTAATAAAACTGAAAAAGATTTTCCCTTGGAACTATAATCTGGGATTGATTAGATTAAAAAAGAGCAATAACACATTCACAAATTTACTGCCTTCGCCTCACATAATCGGAAAAGGTTCTATTTCTGCTGCTTGTCCATTCTTATGGGACTCACCTGATTGGAATTCACCATTTGACTGCCCAAATGATTGAACTTATCTATTTGGTCTGGGTTTTAGAATGTTGGAATGAATTCTCAATTAAGTTTTTAGTAAGGTTTAGAGGATAGATTGTAATGGTATAAGCATTAATTTTGGCTTTGGTGATAACAGGTATGGGTATAAATCCAATAGCCTTTCTTTTACCAATGTGTCCAATATAGCCTTTTGAGAGAAGAGTTATCAGGGTAAATATTACAGATAATGTTTTTCTCCAAGATTATAGGTATCTTGGGACAATTTCTCCTAAAACAAATTGAGTAGCTTAGGAAAGAATGAAGAAACAAAGTATTTTATGAATCAATACATTTACAGCCTAGAAAAGATGTGAGAGGAACTTCAATGTTATAACTTTTGTTTTGTTTTGTTGAAGGCTGACATGTTGTGGCCGTAATGTTCAGATATGGGATACAGCCGGGCAAGAAAGGTTCCAAAGCCTTGGTGTTGCATTTTACCGTGGTGCAGACTGCTGTGTTCTTGTGTACGATGTGAATGTCATGAAATCCTTCGATAATCTCAACAATTGGCGGGACGAGTTTCTGATTCAGGTAATCACCATCACCTGTTTACAGTCACAGCAACTCGAGTTTTGGAGGATCAAAGTTTGAAAATTTTCTTCTGTGCTTTAATATCCAGGCCAGTCCATCTGACCCTGAAAACTTCCCATTTGTGGTGCTTGGAAACAAGATAGACATTGACGGTGGCAATAGCCGGGTGGTATGATGATTTCTTCTCTCTCTTTTGTGCTTAATTTCTTCTCAATTTGGAAAATATGGCAGCCTTAATAAAATGAATTCATCAGAAATAACTCTAGATCCGTTTTATTACTAGTCTTACAGGCTTTTTTCCTTAGTGCTCCTCTCAAATTAATGAATTAACAAGGCAGAGAAAAAGAAGAAAGGGGGGGGGGGGGGGGGGGACTGCTATTGGCACCCCAACTTTTACTTATTACACCCAAAAAAAAAATTAAGGAAAATTAGTAAATGGTTGAGAAATAAGTAAAAGTTGAGGTGCCAATAGAAGCTCTCCATCTTTTTTTTTTCTAATGCTAGATTTCTTTTCTTTTCTTTTTTCTTGGATTTAAAATTTTATATGAGCCTAATCATAATGGCAAACAACTACTGAAATTTTTTGAACGAGTATTACAATGTTTTTTAATGCTGAGATTATAATTTGTGCCAAACCTTTGTGACGTTTGAATGGTGTGTTTTAATCTTTAATTGGAGTGCTATAAATAATTTAAGAAATTAGTTGCGTAGTAAGTAAAAGTTGGAGTGCCAATAGAAGCTCTTGAAAAAAGAAATAGCAATACACATTGTGCTTACTCGGGATTAGAAAGGTGCACCACTACATTCCTCAGCTAAGGGGAGTCTTACATAGCTGTAGGAAGGGAAGCAAGTATCCAATTAGGAATTAGTAGGCTAATATATACATGTGCATGAACCTCAATGCTTTTAAAAAGCATCTTTTATTTTTCTCCCTTCCCATCGAATAAAGTCAGTATACAAAGAAACAATTGGCGTAGTAACATTTTTCGATAAACTACTTTAATACTTGGTATGATTCACGCATAAGTGTACTTTATTTGTCACATAGATTCACTCTCTGAAAGCTGCCCAATAGTACTATTTTTATCATCAAATGGAAATGAATGCTAATGCTTTTTTTTTTTTTGAGTGGTTATTGGATCTTGTATTCTTGACTTTCAGGTGTCTGAGAAGAAGGCAAAGGCATGGTGTGCCTCCAAGGGAAATATCCCTTACTTTGAGACTTCTGCAAAAGAAGGTTTCAATGTGGAAGCAGCTTTTGAGTGCATAGCAAAGAATGCTCTCAAAAACGAACCTGAAGAAGACATGTGAGTAACCCTAGTACGCCATCATATTTTTGTTTGTATTTTGGAAAATATTTTATCAACAGTTTTAGTTGATGTATCTTTCTGATAAACGGAATGAGTTTAAGACATTGTTTAAAAACTGAGGTGTACTGAGTGAGTATACAGATGTACAATTTATTTACTTAACTTTAATTAAAACATAAGAATTTTAGCCAACATTTTATGAAGTAGAAACTTGAGGGTTACTTGAACATTGCAAGCTTTATGATTTTGTAGTTGTAATCTCTTATGAGAGGCTAATTGTTTGTTTGTTGATGTTGAAGATATCTTCCTGACACCATTGATATGGCGGGCAGAGGAGGACGACAACAAAGATCCTCGGGCTGTGAATGTTAAAAAATGTTTGGTTGGACAGTATTAATTTGTTTTGGGATGGAAAGGCGACTGCATTTTCTCCCCTTCCATTCATTATTACCCTGATAAATTCAGCGAACTTTGTTAACGTTCTATGTGTACTTTGTTAAGTTACTTTGTTTCCATCTATTATCATTTTTTGCCTCGCTGTTGTATTAAGATCATGCCTCTATTGCTTATTTATCGTACATGTCTTTAGTATTGTACTCTAATTCAAAGCCTCTTCTTCTTCCATGTGGTACCCTTTAGTCTATGATCAAATATTTTCTGGAATTTATTTTTAAGGAAAATTCGCCCTGAATCATTTTACTGCAAGTGAAACAGCTACTTATTTGAATTGAAGAAAATGCTAGCCTCACCAATGGGTTGATTTGCTCTGTAACAGCATGACTGTTGGGATGGCAGGTATTAATCCTTGGAAGATTGGAATTAATCTCGATGAAATATGTGTTTTTCCGTAATGGTTATGTTGGTGGAGAGCCTCAACCACCTAGGCCTTCTTTGTGGTGGGATTTTATATTATTTAAAGCCGCAACAAAGGAGAGTCAATTATGGTCTTATGCTTTGTTGACTGTTGGAATCCCCCCAAGTAAGCAAATCATTTTTCTTTCTCACAACCAAAAATAAACTGCTAAAAAGATTTGTATTTATGAGTACAAAACTTTTTCTTTCCTGAGAGCTAGTAATACAGGTGGTGGGGTGGAAACTCCGAAAACTTCCAGCCAGCACAGTAAAATCTACCCAAGAGATGCCTTGGGACTATAGATTTGCGAAACGACCTGAGCTTGAACCTCTCCGTCGCCATCGTCGTTTCTTTCGAATTCGCCAAAAGCTCAAAAACAGCAGAAGACCTGAAAAGTAATAGATGAAACAATGTCACAACACAATCTTCTATAAAATATTCAGACAATTTTCAATAGTAAACGGTTCAGATCCACTTGCCAGAAACAATTACGATAGTGGGTACGAGCCATTGGCTTGCAAGGACAACCTGTGTATCAAGCTACAAGCAAGACCAGAGAAAAAACAAGGGAAAAAAAAAAGAGTTAAACCTCTCAAGCAACTATAGCAATTGTGAATGAAAAATTGGGAAGAACAATTAAGAATACCAAATTTCTAGTTCCTTACCTCATCTCTGTTGAGTAGTCCCAACAAGTCAGTACTTCTGGAATTCCTTCCATTCTTCTTGGGTAAATTGGCCCGTCTCAGACCGAAACTATCCATGGTCGAGTTCAAACCTCTCCCAAAATCTACAGACGGATATCCTGGCAATCTTCGATTCGTCCGCTGTAGACTATAACCTTTTGTTCCCCATACCTCAAACCTGGAATCACTCCGACAAACCAACTCCTTGCCTACAACTGCAGAATAGGTAGAGAAGTTGACATCGGTTCTGCGTGATGGTAATTGCCTATCATCCTCGTACAAGGGTTCATCTTGTCGAAGTGAATTTGAGAAGAGTACTGGATCTTTGATGTTATCACTTGTGAAATCCAGTATTTTTCTCAGAAGCCAATAGCAGTTGGTAACCATATGACTGCTGTCTAGACAGTTGGAGTCTCCATACACTGCAATACGTCCCATACCCACCTCCACAAGACCAAGTATAGAAGAGTCCGCCTGCATTTACTACATCATGGATGTGTGCCGAACGTAAAAAAAAAAATGCACTACACATGCAATACATAGATGTTTCCAAGTTAAATAGCAGATATAAATTTGTTCTTTTTTCCCATTCTCTAAGACATGATTTACAAAAGAAAACAAACAGAATAAAGTCCAACTTCTCTTTTTTGCTGTGATTAAATGTGTTTGATCAATTTTCTTCATATCCTACAACTGCAACTCCGCAAGTAAGGAAGCATACGCTCACAACCCCGACTCAATTTTTTTTTTTTTTAATGATTTTAGATACCCTTGCATTTATGCTTTAATTTGAGATACCCCTGTATTTTCAACTAATGACAAGCCTCATTTGCTTCCACTCCCTCACCTCCCTCCAATTTTTTCCCTTCAATCTTCTGAAGATGATTTTGCCCCTGGTTCCGCCTCTGACACTCCGCATAGGACATAATCTTAGAATGTGAATAATTTTCCAACTTTTTTAACTGCATTTTTTCTATCTTATAACTCTATAAGTTTGCTTTAGATTTCTATTTAAGTTTTTCAGGGGTATGTCGCACACTCACTCTCTACGCAGGCTTCAGGAAATCCCTGATGGCATCAAGATTTTATGCATATTTAAACCAATTGGAAGGTTAACTTAAGGAGCTTGTTTTCTGACCTTAATCATACCAGAAGTCTGCAAGACATTCTGGGTGGCGCCGCTCTCCGAGCTGTCAAGGAAAGGGAAGCTATGCACATACCCACCTCCTGGAAACTTCACTATATCCGTTCCAGAAGCATAACGACTCTGTTCGCCATCAATAGTGAAATCACCATTCAGAATCTTATCCCCAAAAGCAATTCCAAATGGAGCCAAAAGATCATTCAGTGCAGGAATGTTTGCACCCCCAGTAACTGGAGTCCACCAACTCCTCGTGTTATCATCATAAAATCTCATCTTCACCATCGTGTCCACATTGTACCACTCAGCAAACACCGCCAAGCCCAGTCCAGTACTAATTATGTCATCTCTCAGTTTTTCAATCTCTTCTGTGTAGTACTCATCCTCAAGATCCACCATTAGGAGTGTCCCATACTGCCATGCATCAAAGCACGTGAGAGGTGAACCAAGTGTCTCGATGTAGTATCCAGCATCTCTCAACATGTTGAACATAATGTGGAAATTTGTATGCAGGTGATCCCCATGCCAATCTAGAATGTCGTTACGAACATCCAAGGAATCTCTTGGAATATACCCTGGCGGATATTTGATACTATGATACTGATCCCACAGAATCCGTTTCGATCTTGGAGGAGTTGGAACCACCTTAAGCTTCAACTGAAGCTCACATGTACTACTTCTTCGCGGGTCTTTCTCTCCCCGAGGTGATGGGCTATATATTCTAACTGTCACATTGCCTTCAATCAGTCCTGAAAACTGGGCACCTTCTTCTTTGATTTGCATATGTAGTGCGAGATAACCAGTCCAAGGCCAGATGATTTCAGAGTAAGTGAAGTGAATGCTGAGCAGATTGCCTACCTCATCTGCAGGGTGCCACGTAGGCGGACCTTCAACATAGCCAATGACACCCATACCATTGAGAATGGTGGCATTGAAGATGACCGGCATTGCACCAGCATAGAGAGGCTGGCGAGAGAAGGGCCAGGAATAAGGGTGGTCTGTATAATCGAGAACACTAGGGAAAATGCTCGCCCGTGGTTGGTAGTTTTTTAGTATCTCATATGACTCTAAGCTGACAGGAATGGAGAAGAACACCAAAAAAGAAAAGAAAAAATGATTTATTTACATAAAAAAAACATACAAAAAAGAAATCCATGTCCATGCGAATTAGAGCACTTACAGGTCAAGTCGGCCTGCACCCTGTTCATACATATTGGGACCAGAAAGTTTTGCAGCCCCCTCAACCACTGCTTGCTTCATACTTGCTGGATTTAGAATGCCCTTTCGTTTGCTTTCCGGGATGACACTCACAAGCAGGCACACCACACCTGCAACTACTGGACTGGCCACACTGGTTCCTGAAAGGCTTTTGCATCCTGTGCTGATCTTAGATCCCATAATTTCTCGCCCATATGCAACAATATCTGGTTTTACACGACCATAACTGCGTAGAATGTCAGTGCAGTTAGCCCTATATGCTGCCAAAAGAATCACAAAGCAAATCATGTCGAAAGAAATAAGGGGAAGTTTGGAACTATCATAAGCTTGAAAACCTCAGTAATATGTATTTACTGATGAGGGTCAAAACAAAAATTGCAGTGGACATAACGAAGCAAAGCACCAAGTTATTTTTTGATTTACTCTATCTAAAATATTTTTGGTGACTAAGCAGGGACTGCACCCACTATTAATAAAAATAAATGGATGAATAACACTACCAAGAAATCATTATGATTGGGATATGATAAACTTCAATTGGTCGTGTTTGCATGTGTAGGGTAAGTGGGTAGGTTGAAGTGCTGCAAAAGTAGTTCCAATATTCTCTGTTTGGATCACATGAGAATGGAAATAGTCTTGAATGTCGCAAAAGCCCAAAATTCTGAAGCACTTCCTGATTCAGAAGATCTTTAACTAAATCCCTATCAATAAGATCTCAAAAATAATCAAGCAACCTTGTGCACTAGGAAAAATTATGCCACCATAGTATTGATTACATTTTACGTTGATTAACCAAATTAGAGAATGAGGACCAATAATTTTCCTGGATATGGAACGTACAACTCTCTCAGATTAAAGACTAACAGAAATGATGGTTTTTACAGAATGAGTGAAACACATATTATATGGCACAAGTTGCACTCAAGCATACATATCAAACAAATATATATATATATTTGGTATATTGTTATTGTAATATATATATATAGGGAAAGGGACATGAAAAAACATATGTAAAAACAATGTAACATTAAAAAAATTTCAAAATATGGGTTAGAAGTTTCGGATTGAGCTGATTTTTTGTGAGGATGATCTCTATGATGGGAAGATCATCCGAAAAAAAAATCAGTCCAATCTGAAACTTCTAACCCCATTAAAAGTGATTTAGAGTGTGGACCGTCAATTTTTGCCAATAATTTGTAAATCACTTTTGATGGATTTAGAAATTTCAGATTGAGCTGATTTTTGTGAGGATGATCTTCTCATCATAGTGACCATCCTCACAAAAAATCAGCTCAATCCAAAACCTCTAACCCATATTTTGAAAATCCAATGTTTTTACATATGTCCCATGAATATATATATATATATAGGGAAATGTTCAGCACCCTAAGTTTTACCACACACTTTAACAAACGTTTTTTGTCCTACATGGGTTAGAAGTTTTGGAATGAGCTGATTTTTGGTGAGGATGATCTCTATGATTAGAAGATCATCCTCCCCAAAAATCAGCCCATTCCGAAATGTTTAGCCCCATGTTTACACGTTGAAAAATCGTGGACCGTCCATTTTTTGTAAATCAATTTTGATGGGGTTAGAAGTTTTGGAATGAGCTGATTTTTGGTGAGGATGATCTCCTCACCATAGAGATCATCCTCACCAAAAATCAACTCATTCCGAAACTTCTAACCCATGTAAGACAAAACGCGTTTGTTAAAGTGTGTGGTAAAACTTAGGGTGCCGAACGGGACCCATATATATATATATATATATATATATATATATATGTTGTCTCATAAGAAGGGGGGAAAAACAGTAATAAATTGGTCCGATGTATTTGGATTTGCCTACCAATTACAATCCATGAGTCAAGATGTAATGATAAAAAAGTACCAAATCTGGCCAGAGTATAAATCAAAAGGGAAAAAAGTACTGATCAGGTAAAAACAAATGATGGTACTTTACCCATGAGGAATCTCCCAAGTACTCATGCCGCGAGAGGAGAATGAAGCTATATGATCACTGTAATCAATGCCACCAACACCGATAACATCACTTTGATCCGCTGGATTGTTCAGGGTACCATACAGTGGTCCATCATTTCCGATAGCCGAAACCATAATAATATTATTAGCTGTCACCTCCCAAACCTGGAAGATAATTTAAGCCGCTTCATGTTGTACATTCAAATGAATGTTAACTTTTGGGGTCAATTAAAAATATATATATTCAAAGGGAAATATGCAAATGATGAAAAACACATACAAGAAGAAGAGTAACAAAAGATTTCCGGTAAAAGAGCTAGGCAAAAAATTGAGAATCCATTTCTTTCCACAAGCTGGAATAATCAATCAGTTCTGAAACCGGCTTCAATTAAGAGGGCAGCACACTGTAAACTTGTGTTTAATGATAGTTAAAATTCTCTCCTGGAATGTAAGACATTTGAATCATAAGGATAAGAGGGCTGTGGTCAAGGGAGTCAGTGCTCTCAACAAACCGCACATTGTTACCTTGCAAGAATCGAAGTTGAGAGTTGTTGAGAGTAGGGTGATTGCTGAGTTGTGGGGTGTCAGGAATAAGGAGTGGTGCTTTGTTCCGGCGATTGGTACAGCGGGAGGCATCATAGTTATGTGGGACACTAATTTTATTAAGGTGGATGAGGTTTTAATTGGGACTTTTTCAGCATCTGTCTTTTGTAAGTGTGTGGGAAATGATTTCTCTTGGGTTTTCTCCGGTATCAATGGTCTGACGACAAATGGGGAAAGGACTCTTTTTTGGGAGGGGCTGGATAATGTTGGGTATCATTGGAGTCATCCGTGGTGCCTTGGAGGTGACTTTAATGTCATCCGGTTTTGCTTTGAGAAATTAGGGGGGGTAAGATGGAGTGCAAAGATGAGGAAGTTTGGTAAATTCGTTAGCAGGAATGAGTTGGACATCCCGCTGTGTGGGAAGTTGTTCACTTGGTTGAACAATCAAGTGGATCCCTCACGTACAAGATTAGATAGATTTCTTGTGTCTTGTGATTGGGAGAAGCATTTTGGGGGTTTAGTACAAGAAACAACTCCAAATCCCGCTTCTGATCATTGCCAGATAACTTTGGTTGCGGGAGAATCTAGACGAAAACTAATTCCTTTTTGTTTCGAGAATATGTGGTTGTTGCAAGATGGCTTTGTAGATTTGATTGAGGGTTGGTGCAGTGAGGTGGTTTGTGAGGGGAGACCAGGGTTTGTGTTTAGAAAAAAATTAAAATTCATCGAAGAGAAATTGAAACAATGGAACATTGATGCAGGACGATAAGGAAAGACAAGAAAAACAAATTTGATTTAGGTAAAATAGGAGACTTTGGGAAATCTGGTTAGGGATTGGATTAAGGATTTGGTTTAGGATCGGATAAGGATAGGTAAACCCAAAAGTAAAATATTATTTTTTTTGCAATTACGACAATTTCAATAGGATAGATGAAAAGGGTAAAAAAATGGTTAAAGGTTAAGAGAAAGGATAAAGGATTCAAGAACCAAGAATCAAGAAAATCAAGAACAAGGAACTAAAAGAAAATCAAGAAAAATAAAAGAATAAAACAAAGAAAAATAATGTTACATTGGGCTCACTCCAAAATGGCCTCTCACACCACACCATTAAGGGAAATATCAAAGCTTCAATCTCAATTTTTATTCATTATTGAAGAAAATTACAGCAAAAAGCAAGTATTTATTATGTTCTCTAAACCTTAAATCTAATCTCAACCATCCAACTAAGATAAGGAGATCCAATGGTTGTAAATAAAACTTAAAACAACTTAAATAAAACAAAAGCAAAAATACCATCTATGTCACAATCCCGTAACTTTATTTCCCTTGAATTTTCAGCCTATGAAAACTCATTAAAAAAATCAATATAAAGTTACCAAATTGCCTCGTAACACCTATACTAACATCATAGGCTAATAAAACATCAAAATAAGCTCAAAAAACATCAAATTAAAGTCCTAAAATAGAAAATTAAATAAAAGTTAAAATCTACTCTTCAATATTTGATGTCTCCATTAATTTTCCTCGACTGGGAATATTTCACCATTGGCGAAATAAAATTGTAGTAATTCTTATCATCAGTTGCGTTTCACATTAAACATCAAAAAGTCCGACCGTGTGGAAGAGAGGAAGAGAGGAAAAGGGTAAGGCTAGCTCAGATTGAAGATCTTGACAGGAAAGGGGAATTAGGAGGTTTGACAGGGAGGAGAGGGGGCTAGATTAAATATCAAAGCTTGGTTTCAAGAATTGGTAAGAATGGAGGAAGTTTGTTGGAAGCAAAAATTTTGTATGAGCTGGTTTAAAGGAGACAAAAACTCGAAAAAATTTCATAGAATAACTAACTACCATAATAGAAGAAATTTCATTTCCAAGCTTAAGATTAATGGGATTTGAAAGTGTGAAGAAGGCATCAGGCAAGGGATTGAGGACTTCTAAACTAATCTTTACTCAGAAGATCATTTGTCGTGATTGCTCTTAGATCAGTTGGATTTTAATAGTATCTCGTCGGATCAAGTTGGGTGGCTCGAGCGCCCTGTTGAGGAAGAGGAGGTTTGGTCAATGGTGTCGAGTGTGTGTAATGATAAGGCGCCTGGGCCAGATGGATTTTCAATGGGTTTCTTTAAGGCTTGTTGGGAGGTAATCAAAGTGGATTTACTGGCGGTGATTGATTACTTCTTTAGGGATGAATTCTTGGATTTTGGATCGAATGAGACCTTTATCACCTTCATTCCTAAGGAGGGAGTGGAAGACATAACTGATTTGAGGCCTATTAGTCTTGTAGGTGTTACATACAAGATAATTTTGAAGTTGATGGCGAATAGATTGAAGTTGGTTCTAGAAGGTATTATTGGATCTCATCAAGGAGCCTTTGTTAAAGGTGGACAAATTCTAGATGGAGCTATGATTGCAAATGAATGTATTGATTCGATATTGACATGGAGACTCCGGGAATTATTTGCAAAGTAGATCTTGAAAAGACTTATGACCATGTGACTTGGAATAACTTGAGGTATTTGATGAGTATGGGGTTCGATTAGAGATGAATTAATTGGGTCAGGAAGTACGTCTTCACAACTTCATTCTCGATTTTAGTTAGTGGGGAGCAGCCCAGTTGGTTTAAGAGTTCTAGAAGGCTATTACAAGGTGACCTTTTGTCTCTATTTCTTTTTATTATTGTGGCTGAGGCTCTTGGGAGGATGGTGGGAAGGGCAGTTGTTAACGGGGATTTCTCTGGTTTTGGGGTGGATTCTCATGGCATGGTTGTCTCACTTGCAATTCACGGATGACACTTTGATGTTTTTGGATGAGCAGCAGATTTGGTTTCTAAATGATGTTCTTATTTTCTTTGAAGCTTTCTCCAAAATTCTTTTGAATCTAAGTAAAAAAGCATGGTAATTCCAATGGGTAGAGTGGTTAATATAGAGGTGCTTGCAGCGACTATGGGATTGCAAGTCGGACATTTACCTATGACCTTCCTCGGGCTACCTCTGGGAGCAGCTTACTCTAGTATTGCAATCTGGGATGCAGTTTTGGAGAGAGTGGTAGAAGATCGATCTCATGAAAAGCAAGGTATTTATCAAAAGGGGAAAGCTAACCTTGTTAAAAAAAACACTCTATCTAGTATACCGGTTTGCTTCTTTCTCTTTTTACAATGCCAAGTTTAGCGGAGAAAAAATTAAGTTATCTCGATATTTTCTTTGGCATGAAGATGGGGGCAAAAAGTTTCACCTTGTTAATTGAAAGAGTGTGTCTTTTGAGGAAGGTAGGGGGACTTGGGGTCCGAAATTTGAAGAAGATGAATCAAGCGTTCTTAGACAAGTGGTTATGGAGGTTTAGCACCGATTGTCTTTGAAGATAAGTTATAGCATTGAAGTATGGTGAAGGGAGTTTCGGTTGGGTTAGTGATTCTCCCTGGGTGGCATTCAGTTGCAGTGTTTGGAAAGGTATTTAAAAATCCTCCCTTTGTTCCATGACAAGATTAGTTTTAAAATTGGTAACGGACTTTTTGGTTAGGTTTTGGGAAGATCGATGGTGTGGCTCTAATCCCTTAAATGTCCAATTCCCGAATCTATTTGTCTTGTCATTGAAAAAAGGGGAGAACATAACATTCTTTTTAAGTCATTCAATCTTGGGTATTACTTAGGATTTTGGCTTCAAAAGAGTCTTCAATGATTGGAAAGTGGATCGTGTGAGTAGGCACGTTGCGGGTGTAGAGTCGGTGGTTTTAACTTTGTCGGATATGGATTTACGTATTTGGGATCCAAGTAAGAATGGCTTATTTACAGTCAAATCTTTCTATTGAGACTTGGTGGGGAGGCTAGCCCGTTCTTTTCCAGTTGTGAAGGTGTGGGGCCCTAAGGTTCCTTCGAAAGTTGCATTCTTTGTTTGGGTAGCCTCCTTGGGAAAAATCTTGACTGTGGATAACGTTATGAAAAGAGAGGTTATTTCGGTTAACTTTTACAGCTTATGCAAGGAGGATGGGGAGTCTGTAAACCATTTACTTATTCATTGCAAGGTAGCCACCGAGATTTGGTCATATTTTCTAGACAATTTGGGGTTATGTGATGTGCTCCTAGGTCCTTTCAAAATTTAGTGAAAGGTTGGCTAGCCATAGGGCGGGGTTTTTCGGAGTTTAAGAGTAAGCTTTGGAGCATCACTCCATTTGCAATTTGTTGAAAAATTTGGAAGGAAAGAAATCTTAGGACCTTTGAGGAGAAAGAATCCTCGGTTCAAGCTTTTATTTTGGGGACTATCTTCTTCTGGAGCAAGCTTTTTAATGAGTTAAAGGGGGATTGGGTGTGTAGCATTGTTGTTTAGTCAGTTTTGTTTTTGGTTTGTCTTGGTCTCTTTGTTCTTTGCTTGTTTTATTTTCTTTCCTTGTTTGTACTTTGCGTCATGGTCCTCTCAACCATGCTATCAATAAAGATCTTTGATTTATCAAAAAAGAAATAAGGATTTTCATTTTATGCTAGCACATCCATTTGTTGAAGTCTAAAAGAGCGATGAGAAGACCAAAAATAGAAGCACATTGAGGTAGTGAAGAGTAGGCATGGTTCTAGACAGAAGTGAATAGGGGAACATGATTCATTACAGGAGAAAACCCCAAATTTTTGGGATTGGGCTATTTTGATGATACTGATAATGCCTGCACATTCTTGGATTAACCTTAAGAAACAACCATAAGACAAGTACATAGTCGAGAAGAAGATCCAGTGAATAAGATGCAAGCATGTGAATTCATAGAATATAGTGGACTGTGCTTAACAGCTGATGTGAACTAAATGGCATGTATACTTGAAGGCATATAAAGAAAAGAAAACTCTGAATACCAAACTCTTATGATTCAAGGAAGCCACATGAGGTCAAGTACAAACAAATCAACTTTATCCAAATCTCCATCAAACAAAAGAAACTCTTAAGATTTTGGGAATTAATTTAAGTTAGCAGTTGGGATCAGATCAAGGCATTAAGCCATAGCAGCAGAACACAGATGGTTTACCTTTTCCACAAATGGAAGATCCAGGTAATCAGGTCCCCCAATACTCAAATTCAGCACATCCATATCAGTTGCAATAGCATAGTTGAAAGCATCAAGGAACCATGACGT
Organism: Akebia trifoliata; assembly: GCF_017979445.1. Classification (NCBI taxonomy): domain Eukaryota; kingdom Viridiplantae; phylum Streptophyta; class Magnoliopsida; order Ranunculales; family Lardizabalaceae; genus Akebia; species Akebia trifoliata. Next base: position 6,064,801 of record NC_141386.1, on the reverse strand, counting down.
GTAAGATACCTGCAATAGGCTGAATATAATCTTCTCATAATCTTGCCAACAAAGATAATATCAGAACTCTATAATAATAAAAAATGAAACCATATATTTTTTTTTGGGTGGGTGGGTGGGGGAGGCGGGGGGGTGTTTAGGTGAATAAAATTATATTATTGACATCTAAAAAGTAAGAGCCATTTAGGTTTGTGCAGTTGCAAAAAATAGTAAGTGATATCTTAGTGGAAAAAAAAAAGTTACATCCACCATAACAACCACAAGGTATTAAATTCTGGTTGTCAACCTGGAAATGGAATGATTTTGATCAGTGTTAAAATTAATAAAATATAAATGGAAAAGATGATAAGGTTCTTGAAATGATAAAAATATTGAGAAATTTTCATTGAAAATGTCTGAAATGATAACATAAGCATGAGAATGTGCTCATGTCATTGCAATAACAATCATATAAAGTGTGGAGATGAATATTGATGGTGTATGATTAACATTGGTGCATGTATGGGAGAATCTGACAGCAAAATGTAACTAGATTATATATTATACATCAAAAAAAAGTAATGCCACGTTAGTTACTTATTGATGCAGGACAACCTAGATTTGTTTGATTCTAAGGTTGTTCTACTTTGGGAAAGGTGGTGTAAAGACTAATTAGGTGGTGAAGGTTGTTCTCCAATAGGAAACCCAAACAAAAATAGTGCCATCTCTTTATATTTAAAGCAAGGATGGTACTACGTGCTGTGACATGGAAGAACGAACTCATCATTTGCTCAATTTGGAAGGATAGGCATATTTCAAGGTATGGCGGATTGATCAATGGCGGTGAAGATGGTTCAATCTTGATAGTAATTTTCTTCTGATATCCAATTGGAGCTAAAGCTGAGATGGGTCAAGTTTGGCTCTTCACTATCAATCAAATTGGCTTGGCCTAAACTTTTGCCAGTGTATCATGTTTACTACAGAAGCAATTTTTGTTCGCCTTTTGATAGGGTTGTAATGCTTTCTCTCGGGCGGTCTTCTCGACCTCCGTTTTTTTGGAATAGAATTATCTTTATCTATAAAAAAAAAGTACACAAAATTCTTAGAAAAGTACAAACCACAGACCAAGCCTAATGGAACCCACAAATCCTGGATAATGGTCGAATAAAAAATCATAGCTATTCTCATGGCCAAACAATCGCAACTGTAAGAATGAAAATGCACAAAAAGAAAAGAAACAAGGATATTCTAGCTTAAGACTAAAAATTGTGTGAGACAAGGTCTTCTTGTCCTTTTCTTTCTAAACAGATTATTTTGCATAATATGGTTTGGAATAGAATAAATGGACGTACAGAATTCATTCAGCAAACCTAGATAATTGGGACTATTGGAAATAATATAGTTGTTATTTCAGTCCTAGTTGTTTTCTAGTAATAACTTTTATTTATTTCTTATATGTAAGGGCAGTGTTGTCTTTTGACTCTTTCATTGTTATAAATTCTTGCCAAACTCTCAGATTGAGTCTGGTCAATTACTTATAATAATTCTTCTTGGTATCAGAGCGCTAGGTTCGTATAGGTCACAGGTTCGAGTCTCCTCGAGAGAATTTTTCATTGTCATGGATGAAGGGGAGTTGAGTGTTGTATTATCCACTTCCGCTCCCAGGTATCACGTGCTCACGTATCGTGTCCCAGTTTGACCAAGACTAATGATTATGATTTTATTTTCAAGAAGGTAAAATTTACATCATATCTATATAATGAAACACAACGGAGGACCTCACTACTATTATTTTATGGGGGTATAAAGATTGAGTCAAAGGATTGGGATCCACACAACTTCACTTTATTGTTTTTCCTCTTCTCTACCTTTCCAAGAAAACCCTTCAACTTTATCTCCTCTTTCAATCATATATACCTCTTTAACTTTATTGTCTTTCCTATCCTCCCCATTTTTCAATGAGAGCTTCTATTGCCACACCAACCTTTACTAAGAGCACCCCAAGACGTGTACTAATTCGTTGGGGATTTGCATAAGAATTGGGTTGCTCTTAGCAAAAGTTGGTGTGGCAATAGAATCTATCTTTCCAATAATATCCACCTAAATTTTCCATCTTTCATTTTTTACCCCTTTAACCCCAAAGAGGATGCCTGGGCAAACTCTTATAATATGATGAAGGGAAAAAATCATGGTGTGTCAAACGCATTAGAAAGTTGTTTTACAAGAGACCATACTCTATTAAGGAAATGGTGTTGCTTTAACTATTTTTATTTTCAAAAAGAAATTTATCAAATTAGATACAAAAAATGCAAAAGAGGTAATTGCAAGCATATGTCAAAAAGAAAGTGTAAAAGGTGTACATGAGTTGCCACGTAAGTCACGATAAACATTACCTGGGCATCAGTAAACACGCGGAAAGCATAAATCTCTGTGTCCGGTGCAAAACCAAGGCACTCTGAATCTTCCCCAGCAATAACTCCCGCCACAAACGTCCCATGCCCAAGATTGTCATTGAGTGTATCCTCATTGGTCCAATTTGTCCGTTCCTGTAAAATGTTTATGAAACCCATACTTCAGCTGCAACCCCATATAAAATATAATTAGACAAACAAATATGAGATCGATGAATAAAAATAGTACTTATTAGGCAAAACATGCCTTTATATTACGGAAGTGAGGGTGATTTGCTCGGATTCCTGTATCAAATATTGCCATTTTGACTTTTGCACCTGTGTATCCTTTGGACCAGAGTTTCTCAGCTCCAAATAGAGATGTAACTTGTGATCTCTGTAACGAAACAACGGTAATTTCGGAATCTCAGAATATTATACAAGCAAAGCTAAACCGCCATTAAAATTTTAAAATTTTAAAAATTCTGAAAAACAATCAAACATGTATGAACCGAGATTTTAAAAAACAGCTCAGAAATTAGAAAATTAGAGATCCAGCAATTGTACCTGCATCATTAGATGGCGTTGCCAACTTATTGAAGAATTAATAAGCGTTGAATGATACTCTCCATCACTAAATGACATAGAGGTGAAGATCTTCCCTGGTCGCTTCTTCCCATCCACAAAAGATCCATTCTTGGGGCTATCTGCCATGAATAAATTCCTTGAATAGCTCATATCGACCGAAACATCCTTCACGAGCCCTAATTTCCCAAATTCCTTGATCACAGTCATTGGGACTGCCTCTTCGATCGATACAAGACCGAAATCGGTCGGAAACGAAGAAGCCGGGTTCCTCCTCGCGATCCATTTCCATCCACTCAAAGATCGAAGATTCTCTTCGAGGTAAATTCGGTGATCGTCCGCGTTCTTGTATTCGAAAAACCTCACGATGTAATTCCTCTTCGGAGTTTCTTCGATTCGGAAATTCGTTTCAGTTAGGGTTTCGTTTTGGGTATTAGAAGTCTCGATCCGATTGAAGGACAATCGAAAATGGAGCACTGATAACGAAATCAAGGCACCCAAGAGGGCGAATCGAGTGATCATTTTGTCCGTACGATTGTTAGGGTTCGCGGAAATTTGGCGGGAAAATTGAGCTCCAACATTGATGGAAGATTTTCCCTGAAACAGATGTTTATTCTCTCTCTCTCTCTCTCTCTCTCTCTCTTGTTAGGCGGAGCGAAAATCAATTTGGGCGTTTTTATGGTTGCGTAGGGTGCGTTAAATGCACCACCATCAAAGATTCAAGAACATTGGTTTTAATTTTTAAAACATGGTATTCCGTCTCGTCTCGGTCCGACACGAATACCGAGCTGACTCTTCCGAATCAACTCGTGTTGTACAAGATAAAGGCATACACATTTATTAATAGTCCCGTTCACCACCCTACGTTTTACCAAACGTGTTTTGTCCTACACAGGTTAGAAGTTTTGGAATAGGCTGATTTTTGGTGAGGATAATCTCTTCGACTTAAAAAAATTGGATGGTCCACGATTTTTCAACTTGTAAACATGGGGTTAGAGATCATCCTCACAAAAAATCAGCCCATTCCAAAACTTCTAACCCATGTAGGACAAAACACATTTGGTAAAGCGTAGGGTAAAGTGTAGGGTGTTGAACATTTCCCTTCTAAATAACTATAACTTTTGAAAATAGTTATTGGCACCCCAACTTTTACTTATTACATACCAATTAATAATAAAGAAAATAGGTGAATGATTGATAATAAGTAAAAGTTAGGGTGCCCATAGCAGATCTCTCGATTTTATATTAGACTTCTAGTTTTGGGATTTAGAATTTTATGAGCCAAATCATAATTGTGAACAACTATCGAAATTGTATGAATGAGTGTTAATGTGTTATAATGCTTGTTTTGTAATGTTGAGATTATAATTTGAGTAAAATCTTTGTAATGTTTATACAATGTGTTTTTATCTTTAATTAGGGCAATATAAATCATTTAAGAAATTGGGTTGTAATGAGAAAAAGTTGGAGTGCTAATTGTAGCTCTCTAATTTTTTTTTTTAAATAAAATAAGATGGATTAGAAGGTGCTCAATTATAATAATATTTTTATTTAAATCACTAAAAATTATTCTTATCCGAAAAGTATGCAAACTCAATTAATTCAATCGAGTTTTATTAACTCAATAGATATTTTCAAAATATCATACATGTAATGACCTAAAATGTTTAACTCTCATCTCGAGGAGAATTCATTTGTCAATCAAATAAGAAAAAAAATTTAGAAATTGATTTTGATGGATTTGACTACACCATTAGATCCGCATCGAAAAATTATCCAAAATAGACTATAAGTTCATTTAAATTTGAGTTCGGGACATAGACTTACTAAATAAAAGAAAACAAAACCTTTAATGATCTTTATGTCCCTCGGACTCTATAAGTACCAAACTTAAGAAAAAAATTCGTAATTTTTCAACTCTTACGTGCTCTTCTTTTCTGAAATAAACACTAGAGAAAAACCCTAACCTCCTTCTATCTTCCAACCATATTTTCGTCCATCTAGAGGTTTTGTTGGATTTTGGCGTAAAAGAGAAAATCGATCAATTCATCACAAGCTTCGAGAAGAACAAAAAAATTAGAGCTTTTGATCACATTTAAGAGGAAAGTTTTGAGTCAACTCAATTTTTTGCGTTCTTCGATGATTTTTCAGCATGGATCCAAGGTAGGGAACTTCTAGATCTTCTTAATAGTCATAATTTTCAATTCAAAATCTTATATGTTTTATTATAAATTAAGAAATTTTTTTTTTTTTTTACAAATTCAAGTTTAGAATTATTTATTTGGTGTATTTTCTTGTTAGATCATGATTTAAAATTTATTTTTGGAGAAATGGGTAGATTTGAGGTAAATCATCGAAGGAGATAATGAAATCCCTTCCGCTCGGTCAACCCATCTCAGTCGATCGACCAATTGCCCCATGAGAAAATGTTAAGTGCATAACTCTTGGGTTTGGTTGACCCACATTCTACCTTGATCGACCAACCATCCGCCCTACAAAGAACTTGAGAGTAAGCAACTCTCAAGTTCGATTAACCCAACTTCAAGCTCGGGCAACCCATTCAGAGTCCCATGTAGAAAAATTCAACATTTTTCATTTTTCAAATTTAGTCATTCAAATTTGCATCAGTTGCGTCCTTATTGGAATTGCCTTATAAACCCATTTTTAATCATTTTTCTCACATATTTTTAGAAAAATAAATTTTTAATATTTACAATTGATTATAAGCTTCATTTTTAAAGGTGTTCAATATTGGTTGTATTTGAAGAAAAAAAGTGATTAAAGTATTGAAGTTCTAATGTATAACATTTCAAGCAAGATGTCTTATGTTTTATAAATGAAAGTATAAATTCTCTTTGGATGTGTGTGTTGGCAAGTAGATATCTAGGGTAATATTTACTTAATGTTGTCGCGAGGCGATGTTATTTGTTTATTTACCTTTTTGTTTGAGTAATGAGGATGTGATTGTTATTTTTATTATCGTGTTAGGCGGTTGCATGGTAGGAGACTAAATATCCATTTCACACATGTGCAATATTAATTTTTACTTTATTTTTAAAAAGAAAAATATATATGTGTAACTATTTTGGAATTTATTAAATAGACTGTAAATACTTGAAAGGATAGTCTATCTTATCACTTTTGGAGTGATGTATTATCTTAGGATGTATGGTTAGGATGATAAACTCGTGTGTAGTATAGGATGCATAGGGGAGTAACTTCACAACTGAGATCTAAGAGATTTTGTTTTATCTTTGTCGATGAAGTATGTGATATAACTATAGTTTGTAAAAGTGTAGAGATGTTTTTTAAGAGTTATATGTTCACTTAATAAGCATAGATGAAGATGACTAGTCAATGATCATTAACAATTTAGAATAGTAATATGTATTGACACTTCGTGGAAAGACTTGTACATTATGATAACAGCCCATGGCTATTCTGAATAGGATAAATGGTTACCCAGTTTGGTAAGTTCAACGTCTGACCACAAAATTAGAAACTAACGGTAGGATTCCATACTGGTGAAATCTAGAATAAATTCGGATCCTGATTAAGAGATATCCAATCATGGTTCTCAACACTCTTAGCAACTACACTACTATTGTTTGTACTTAAACCTATTAAATATGATTTATTTTGTTAAATTAGAATTTATCTTGCAAATTATCTAAATAATGTTTTTATCTATATTTTTCAACATGACTGTCCTACTTTATACTTATTTACACTGAAAACTTACATATATTCCAAATGTTTAGAATTATTTAAAAATTTATGGTTAAAAAACGGATACAACTTAAATATTGTATATTCAAAATCCCAAGCTCAGGGTATGTAGCAAAGTAATAAAATATTTGAGAGTTTAAAGTCGATCCACAAGGATTGAAGTGTAACAAAAAGTATGGATTATAAATTTAAAGAGAAATTAAAAATCCTAAATTTATAACTTAAAGTTCTCAAAATTGAAAACTAAATTGAATAAAATAAAAAAGAAAAGGTAAAAATAAATTTGGGAAAACTATTAAGAATTAAAGATCTACCACAAATTATAAAAGATATGTTTTATTGAATTCTATAACTCAATTAAATTTGAATAAAAGTTTAATTTAATCGAAAAATCTAAAATTGAGGTTCACACCGATTAAATTTTTCATAAAAATAAAAAATTTATTAATTATTGTTGTTAACCAGTTTTACATCTTAATTTATTACAAGGACTTTCAAGCATTTAATGTAATTGGAATACACTTTGGATCAAAGAATTTTGTAAGTAAATTAGTTAGGTCTAAAATTCAATCAAATGATAAAATAATAAATTCAAGTAGATTAAAATATTAATTTATCAATAAAAAGATCTAAATATAATCAATAACTCCCCTTCTCGCCTTAACAAAGTTTTTAGTCAATCATCTTAAAATTTAATATTCGATTTATCGACTAAAACAAATAAGAAATTAAAGAGAAAGTTGGGAGAATGTGAGTAAAACCCAATTTCTTTTTCACTTTGAGTTCATCTTCAATCCTTTACTTTTCCGTTTTTGATTATTGATTTCTTTGATAGATTTGGAAAAAAAAAATTTGTAACGACAGTACGTGAGCACGTGATACTCAACATTATGGACATTTTTCACGTACAGAAACTTTTGTTAAACAATTTTGTCGAGGTTCGACAATAGGTAACGTTAAGTCTCAACGATACATTCTGGCATCAAGGTTTGACTCTAGGTAAATTTTATAAACAAAATCATAAAAAATTTGTGAAATCAATTTTTTTCCTACCTAATTATCAAGATTATAAGAATATATAAATAATTTTTAAAAAATGAATGAAAGAGATGGGCGATTGATAACCTTTGGTTGAAACCTTCAACTGATCGTAGATCTAACACTATAGTGGATAGCTGCAAAGTTCACTATTGTTCCTCCAAGCTAGAGCCTTTTTGGTGAACTCCAATGGATTTTTTTGTAAGTTTTGATAAAGCGAATGGATCTTTTTCAATTTTGATGATATAAAATGTTGGGAGGGAAAAAGTTACAATTTAAATGATTATTTTTTAAAGGTTTATTAAAGAAATTGTAAATGAGGGCATTTTTATTCAAAAACATGAGTTACTATAGCAAATATTCATGTTTTGAGTATTTAAAAAAAAATGGGCATTTTTTGCTATTGCCATAAACTTATGGATTTTTTATGCTAAATGTCCTTTTATTTACCCAAACTCTATAAGTAGTTTGAATATGCACTACAACATTTTTGATGTATAGTGGCCGATTTTTCTGCTACTAGAGGATAGATTTCTGTCGCTAAAAACTATTTGCAGCGATGAGCAGCGGAAAAAATATCCGTAGGTATTGCCTCGATCGCTAAATGTAGTAGCGGATGTAATGTTCCGCTGTTATAGGTAATACCTATAGTAGTGTATATATTAATATCCGTTGCAATAGATTATTATTTTTTAAATAAAATATATATCACATATAGCAGCGGATATTAGTATCCGCTGCAATAGTTTATTTTTAAAAATAAAAAATATAACACATATAGCGATGGATATTAATATCCGCTGCAATAGATCTTTTTAAATATATATATAGTGGTTGATATTAAAATCTACTGCAATAGATCATTTAAAAAAAAAATACAACATGTATAGCGGCGGATATTAATATCCGCTGCAATAGATCTTTTAAATATATATATATATATATATATAAAACATATATAGTGGCAGATATTAAAATTTGCTACAATAGATCATTTAAAAAAAATAAAATACAACATGTATAGTGACGGATATTATTATCCGCTGCAATAGATCATTTAAAAAAAATAAAATATAACATGCATAGCAACGAATATTTATTACATTTACCCTATGTTCTCCGACCTGCATACATTGAAAATAAATATACAATAAACAACACCATATGGAACGTGAAAATGAATATTAGCAACGTTCTATTTCTTATGAGTAGAAGTGAAAATGAAAAATATTAACATTCTGCATGAAAAAATTATAAAGTATTACATTCTAGCTGTATCTTTTATTTTTTATTTTTAATGTATAAATAAGTTAATAATATATCCAACTAATTAAAACATAGAGGATTGTGAACATGATTATACAGAAGTACTAATTATTCTCTTTCTGAATTACTAAGTGTAAGGCAAGTTTGCAACTATGATCTCACAAGCATTAGAAAAATATAAATTTCATAAATAAAAAGAGAAGGTAGTTGTCGATCCATATCGAGTTTATAGCAGCCAATAATGTGACATGGTTGACAATCATGGCTCGATCCCTTATAACTGAGCCAGCAATACATGTAAGTACCTCTGCAAAGAAAGCTAGCACACTAAGTACAAGCATGAGAAAAAATGAACAGAAGTTTGGCAACACAAAATTCTGCAAAAAAGATAATTCACTAAGAGCAGATACATATAACACATAATGTGGAAAGTAGTAGAGAAAAATTTTATTAGTAAAATATGGATTTGAATAGTCTTAGTTTGTATACTGGTTAATCATTAAACAAACTAAAATGCCCACGTGGAGTTACTGAGAGGAGAAAATGGTGTAGAAGTTAAAGATATAGTTTGTCTTTTAGGTCTTATTATCATGTTAGGATGAAGAACTACTCTACATTAACAGAACAACTCAATCCATGACTGTCTGACTTTATTTCACGATTCAATCTTTTGATAAACATAACAACTTAAGATTGTTAAAGCTTAGGTAATAGCAAAAGCAATTTAATGTGATGGACATCTAAAATTTTGAACACTACTTAGTTGATCAATGTGTTTGCTGCAATAGGGCAAGCCAGTACACTAAATGAAAACACTATGACCCTACAAAAGGAGATAAAATTATACTAAATTAACCACTTCTACATTTTCATTATGATTTTAATAGCATTTCAAGTCATAACTAGCATATATTTACAGTATAGTTCATTACCAGGAAAGAATTTAATAGTCTTAATTTTTCACAGTAGAAAATAATGAATTTTACTCATTATCGTCTAAAACTCAGGTTCTCACATCCATCTATATGCAATTATTCAACTTCTTTTAGACAGAAATGACATTACTTACCAAAGGATATTGAGACAGTTAAAAAACATGAAAAATTAATGTATCAAGAAGATTTTATTTCAGTGACAAAGAATGCATAAGAAAACACAAATTTTAGCTATTGGCCAACAAAGACAAGCTACAAATGCCTCATAGAAACAAATAACTCAAAAGAACATAGGAACCAGTGAGATTCATGGACAAAGAAATGCATAATGTGAGGTAACGATAATTGGTTTCTAACAAATGATGTTTGAGCTTTTCCATCCATCAGACATACTGCTTAGATGAGAGAAATGTACAGATTTCCTAGATATTACTACCGGTCTTCAGATTCTTTGCCTAAATAGTAGCATTGATGAGTAGGTCAGCCACATGGAATGTTAGGGGAATCAGAAATCATAGGTATTGATAAATCTCATGTTTGTTTATGCAAAATGTTACTGTATCACATACAGAGATGAAATCACATGGAAATAAAGTAATCTGATATAACACTCAGATGCAAGACATGAGCAGATTAGTTACTCAAAAGAGTAGTGAACAACAAGCTTCTTAATGGATTAGGCACAAAACAATCAACCAATAGCTTTCAGTAGGTTTAGATATGCATACATAGACGCACAAAACATGATAATCAAATGACCAACCCAAATAGCCTTATCCAAACTATTTGGGGTTGTCTATCTAACTCTGTTGTTCTAGTTTAGCAAGAAAAAACATGGTATTTGACCTTTCATAATATAAAGGAAATTCGGATGCACTGTTGAAATATCCCGAGTTAATTACCTAAAAATCAACACAAAACAAAAGACGATTAAATATCAGCACAAAACAAGTAAAGATTGAAAGCAACAAAAGCACTCAGTTTCTTTTCACCGACAAAAGCACTTAGGTATTTGTGTTATTGATATACAACATTCTGAAATCCAGGTTTAGGAGACATAAACAAGTATTTCGTATCCTTTTAACCATAGTACCAAGGGGTTATGGTTAACTAAAAAAGAAGGAATTCTAAAAATTAAAAGCAAATGCTGACCTCATGGTATATGTGCGTATGTGGAGAGCTTAGGTAAAGGGGCACGTAATCAATTTCAAAACATAAGGGGCATCTCTAATAGTTACCAAATTGTGGAGAGGTGTGTTAAAAATCACCAAAATTTTTAATCGGTCCTTTACAAATCTGTTCGGATCACTGGTCAAACCAGTTGAACCAATTAAATTGGGCAGGTTAATTGGTTTTTATAAAATTGGATTTTTTCAATTGACTTGAACCATAATAGCTAGCGGGTCTAGTCCAACCCAGTCCGACCAGTTGGTTCGAATCTTAAAAGACTGCTTAAAGATTTATAATGTTAGTTTCGTTAATGCAGATGGTGGGGAATTCTAAAACTCTCACAAGAACATATTAGAATCAATCTGCTCAAGGTTTTGAGAGAATTTGCCTAAAAAAATGAATGCAAAAGGAATGAATACGAAGATCATAATCAGTGGTTAAACATGAACACTGGAGAGAGGTATCGAATATTTTTAATAACACTAAGAGTATTCATGGAGGTTTAAAATACATACACATGGATTGTGTTCAAGCTAGATAGTGGTGAGTTTATCCTTAGAACCAAGAAGAACCAGATCAAAACTTTCCAATGATGCTATTTGATTGTCATTAAGCCAAAGATCCTCCAATCTGTATAATAGCAATAGTCCAATAACAATGAGAGTGGAATACCCAACTATTTAAGACCCAAGAGAAACAATCCACATACCGTGTCAGGTTTTCGATGTCATTTACAATTGTCAGTTTATTTATTAAGGCGGATAAGCCTTCCATCTTTGAAATACCATTATGGCTCTAATAAAGTTCTTCTATAGCAACACAATCCTGAAAGCATGTTATCTTTACTACTAAGACAACACAATTTGTTTGGCATAGACTTCATTTTCCAAGCTTTGTAACAAACAACACAGTTCAAAAGACTGCATACCTGAAATCCCATCATAGATGTCAGATGGTTGCTTTGTAAGCTAATTTTCTTGATGCATTTCAGCCCATACAGGTTTATATTTCATATACGATTCCTTCCCAGCCATAGCTCTTGTAAATTTGTTAGTGTTTAAAGATTCTCCAGAACCTGAAATTAAAAAACAATATTTGAACAAGGCGCTAAATGGTAATTTAACTTAACAACAAACACAAGCAACCCCTCCCCCCAACAGTAAAAAGAAACTACAGTCTTACATGCATGACAATTATGGTGCAACCTGATGCACATATTACTATAATATATTAAACTCAAAAACTCTTATATCATTCAAACCAATTTAATATTTGAATTTTTAATTAACAAATCAAGAAAAGTAACTCTGATATGTCTCCCTACACCCATACCTCAAATCTTGAAGGAGCAAACTTCTGTGAAAGATATGATGCTTGACATCCTCAAAGTCTCCAATATAACTCGAAATGGGAAACTATTGAACCTCAAAAGCTAGTTGTTTTAGATCCATAATTAAGTAAATTTTGGCTTTCTTTCAATGTCAGATCTCAGTGACAACCCTACAAATGAAATATGAGTCATTTGGCTAACTTCCATATACTGAAGAGTAGATGTATATGATCAGTATAATATAAGCATCCTACATAAACTTTTAACATTCTACATAAACTTTTATAAGCTTTCATTTCAAGTAGACATACTAACTTGGTAACACAAACCATTCATAAGCCGAGGTCTCCATGAATGCAGGAAATTATCAAGCTTAAACTTTCAACGAAGGAAAAAAGATACGAATATAGGAAACATAAATATAATTAGATCAACACTGACCTGTATTGGAAGCTTACACGTGATTTTACTTGACAGAGTTGAACTTCAAAAATTAACACTCATGTCAAATTTTAGAAATTATACTTGACAGAGTTGAACTTCAAAAATCCAAAATCTTCAGAATTACAGCTTTGTTAACCAAACTGCGAACAAAAACATCTTCAAACCCCCAGCGATCAACTTAGCATTGTGAATGAGCAATCTTAGATGGAGGGATTCACTATGGAAAAAAAAATATATTTTGTTTGGAGATGTTTGGACAAAAGCCTTATGCCAACTTTTAAGTGGCAGAGCTTGCAATTGCATAAGTAAAGATGGATGTAACGGAAATACAAATAAGCAATTAACAATTATTCATTGGACTGACAAGGGATACCCGAGGAGCCTTTGTTATGTTCACTTTAGGCCCAAGCCAAGTCTTGCACTATGATAGGGAATGATACAGTACCTGCCAAAAATATTTCTAAGCTTAATTAAGATAGAACACCACATGAAGGAGATGTTAGATACAAGGGGAAAAACTGAAAGAGAAAAATTCAATAACTTTTTAACATTTGAACACAATGACACACGTATTATTTTTCAAGCATACCATCTCATCTCCACTTGAAACTCCTGGATTCTCATGAACCAAATTCCCAGACCTGATCAGAATAAATCAAAACTAATGACATCTCAAACACTGAAGCATATGTCAAACATCTGACAAGATTACAATTAAGATTATGTAAAAAACTTGAAACAATTAATATATGTGCTGCAACCATTGTTGCATTAGAGCCAATGCTTACTAATAATGCAGGCAGGCTACTTTATGTTTTTATATATACTTTTGATTGTCATTGAGTCACCCACTCAAGTGAATAAAAAGAGATGCAGAAAGTCTACAAATGATTACATGAAAGAAAGCATCCAAATATTCTCTCAATAAATTAACATTTTTCTCCAAATGATTATTCATTCAATGACTTTGGAATGCACTAGAAAGCTTATGTGAAAACGCCACCCCAATGCAGGACCCCCACTATTTCCTACAAATATGTGAAAAATATTTATAAATAAATAAATTTAAAGGTTATGGTGCAATACCATTAGATTATTTAAAAAATGTAAAAAATAATGTTGAAAACATCCACTAACCAAGATTTATTGCTGCATCAATCTGAATGCCCAGCAAGTCTGATGCACCATGAGCATATGATGTAACTTGATATAAAGAAAATAGAACTCCCAAAAGCGCACCTCCACTTAAGCCAACCAACACCAAAAATAGATGGAGAGATGCAATTATATCACATGTAATGTATTTTAACCGTTGTAGAACAAAAAAAGAAAAAAGAAAAAGAAATCATATGAGATATTCCAATTCCAATCCAATGGTGTCAACATTTTCTATACTAGAAGCAATTAAATATGGGTACTCCATCTAATTAATTAAGTTAGATGGAGTAGATGGAGTACCCTCACTGACCAGGACTCTATAAGGGATTATTCGGAAATGATCTTTTCCAAGCCTCACTCTAAATGATATGCAATCCCTCCTAATCTACAGTAGAATCAAATAAGGCAAACAAAAGAATAGACAAGACCAGGAACATAAATCAACTTGCAACTTTTACCAAACTCATGTCATCAATCCTTGAGCTCTTCTCTGTTACCTTATTTTTCTAGTGTTTCTGAATAACAGATAGATCATTGCTAGCATCATAATTTCTCTTCTAAAATGGAACATAGACAATCAGATATACTTACAATATATAGTTCTTGAGAGAAGTTTTAATTATATTTTAAAAGGAGAAACAATGTGTTGAGTCCCTGTTTTCATTGTACCAATCCATAGTCTCTACCATTCATATACAATTACATATGCTCGTTGATCCAAATACAACATCACTGACCATCCATTCACAAGATTTTGAATGGTCCACATTAGAATGGGAAAATGGTCCAAAAAGAGTTAGGGTCAGTGAGTTGATATTGATATATTTTTTAGCCAAGTCACCATGTCAGAGTTGGTTTTTGTACCATATGTATGTTAGGTAAAGAAATCCGCTATCATATAGTGAACCTAGGACAATCACATTGTTTATCTTCTTGGTTAGTAGAGAGCTATAGAAAATATTTCTTTTGTTTAATAATAATATCTATCTTTCTTACCCAAAGTCAAAACAAAAATAAAATAAAAATTCCAAACATGAACCCACACTAGCATACACATAGAAAAACTAGATTTTCTCTTACATGGGCTAAAGGACAGCTTGGCCAAACGTCAAAATGCTTCATACCAGACATAAAAAACATGATAGAAACTTCAAAAATCTATCATAGAAGGCGAAGCATAGAAAAGATCCCGACTTGTGTTCTGAGTGAACTCCATCGATTATTATTATTGTTAAGCTGTCAACAAAATATTAACAAGGGAAAAAAATAGTTCAACTAACAAAGAAATTGGAGAACAAGATCAAACCAGCTGAAAAAATAGATTACTAATTACAAGAACAGAATAGAGGGTTATGGAGCGAGATGTGAATACATCTCGTATGTAAAACAAGCACAAGTACACCCAAATTCATAACCATAACAGAATTTAGAGAATAAAAAGTGAACCTCTGCTGACTAATAGAAATGTAAACAAAACAATAAAAGTAAACTCACAGTGATGAATCCATGGCATACCTTCTCCCTTTTCCTTTATCTAGACTTGGGACAGACAATGTAAAACGTTAATTTTACATTGGCGGAGTTAAAAAGGTTTTACCTAATACATGTAGAGTTAAAAAATGTTTTACCTAATAAGTGTTAGATATCAATCCACATATATAAGACACGATACACACATTGAAGACCAAATTTTTGTCTAATTTTCACTTACATGGAACTGAACAATTGTAACATTTTCAACTTTACTAATGGAAGTTGCAATACAAAAAGTTGATAATTCTTACATGATAAACAAATGTTTGTGGATCCAACTATTACTATTAACAGAATTTAGAAAATAAAATATTGATCATAGATTTCTATTTAACAAAAGGTATTGTGGATCAAATTGTTACTAGTAATGAAACTTGCAAAATAAAAAATTGATCACCGATCATTATCAAAAAAGCTTGCAAATCAAACTATTATTGCTCAACAGAGGTTTGTGGATCGCTGTCATTGGAAGCCTACAAATAATATTATTTTAACTATTAGTATAAGAAAATGCAATTAAAATTTTTTTGTTTAAGAAGGCGGAATAACAAGTTATTACCTGTGTAACCCGAAGTATTTCAACCATATTTACAGTACAGCCAAGTTGTTGACTCATAAATGACATCAGTGCTTCGAATTGCATCGACATGTTTGTTTGAAATTCAATCATCTCTCGGCGTATTGCAGCAGCTTCTCGACATGCCTCATCAGCACGACGATTTGCCTCAACGGCCTGTGAGATACATTATTGACGGGTGGGTTGAGGTCCGAAAAATGCTGAAGGTCTCACTCTCATCCCCATCTGCCTGATACGACCATGACCATCTTCTCCCATGACTTGGGAGAAGATGTCATTCTTACCTGTGTTGCTTTAGGAACCATCTGACAGTTGGGACTCATTCTTTTTTTGTCTCATTTCATCCTAAAATAAATTAAATACAATTAATACTTACATGATTTAGAAGAAAAAAAGACAAAAAAAATGATTGTAACTTAAAAACATTTTTATACGATAGAAAATTTGGATACATAAGTTTTTCTAATATAATAGGTTGGAAATAAATACTTACAACACCTTTCATTATCTTTGCATCTATAAAGGTCTGGTCCTTTCTTGTGTGGGTTACTATGAACATTTGCATTTGGGATGGTTCCACCCCATTATTCTTTTCTGTCTATTAACAAGTAAAACATAATAAGTCAATAAATATTATTGCAATCATGTATTAAATAGGCTCGATGATTATTTGATTTTACCTCTTCTTTGAATTTTCTTGCGAAGCTCTTTGTGCCAGATGTGTGGTGCATTTTTTTTTTTTTATGATTAACTTTATTTTTCATTTCACGTATTTACAAAGTAAACCATAAAAAATTAGATAATATTCAAATCTTACTATGGTTGTTACTCATACCTTACCAACTTTGCCTTCCCAAAATTGAACAAGCCAATCCTACTCCACTTGATCTGTAAAAGGTGGAAGGTTCTTTTTAGTCTCATCTAGAGCGCCCACAAAGTCTAAATAGTATTTTTTTTCAAGAGGCATTTGCGGTATTTCCATTTCTAATTGAAGGATTCAAGAACCCAACCCTTCAAGTTGGCATCGATATAAAAAACCCCCTACATCAAATTTAAAAAAGCATAAGTGTAAAGTTTCTGAATAAATATAAATAGTTGGTGTAGTTTAATTAATTTATTTTTTAGATTACCCGAATAGTTTGCCAAATGTTTTCTTTAGCTTCAATCGGCACTCGTCTCCAATCTGAATACATGAAAGATATGAATCGTGGCTTCCATATCACGGTACCTAAGAACTGCCCAAGTAACTTAGCCCCATTGCCAATAGGCTACTTGTAGTTGTTTTTTCGAACAAGGATTTTTAAATCCTATGGGTCAATGTTTCAAAGTGATTCAAGACGTTTATTGCCTCACACACGTTTTTTATGCGTCTTGGTAGACCTTGTAGAAAATTATGTACAAAAAATTGATTATCATTCAATTATCTTACATATACATATATGAGTGCAAAATCTTAAAAATAATTACTCCATCTTACTAGATGTTGAATTAGATGCCTGATCGGAAAAGACAGTCATGTCTATCTGTGTGGGCCCCAAATATACCGTCGCATCCCCATGTTGGGGAAGTTGTGAATCATGACTATGCATCTTGTACTAAAGATCAAGAAAATGATTAGTTATTTTGAAACTTATAAGAAATGTTATTAAGTTAATGATAATAGAAGTTAATTCAAAGATTTACAAATGAGTTTTTTTAATTATTAATTACCAAATCTATGTAAAATGATACATTGAACTTGGAATTGCATTATTGTACATGAATAATTTCAAACAGCATCACTAGACTCCAATTCATTCTCATCAATACTATTGAAATCTAACTCATCAATATCATCCTCCCTAATTTCATCTGTGGCAGTTAAAGGTGTCGTGATAATTAGATGTGCATTGATCGTTATTCTTGGCATATCTGACCTATCCCATGTTACGTTATCATCAGAGGCGATCAAAGTATCCATCATACTTTGATCATTGCAAGGCAAGCTTTGCAAGTAATCATCGATATCCTCTAATATACCATTTTCTCCCATTTCAAACAAATCTCTTGGTTTTGACTGTATAGTAGTATACCAGTTTGAATCCATGGAGTCCTTGATGTAAAATACTTATGTGACTTAAGATATTAGTACAAATGGTTCATCGTAAACATTTGTTCCAGTATTGGATGGCCATCCAATAGGCCATCCAACAGGCCATTGGGTTAATTTTGATAGCATAACCTATCCAATCCATAATTAATGAAACATAGTTGATGAAGAAAAAAATACATTTATTTTCTCTCTGCATCAAATCATAGGAAATTATCTCATAAAAGGAAGGGGGTCTAGATATTCATTATTAGTACAACAATGATTTCGATGGGTGACCTAGGATCGAACCTACAACCTAATTATTGTAATTCCACCTAATTAAGCTTTGGGAGATTCGGAATTATTTAGTACTATTTGAAAATTCAAATTATTCACCTAAAATATTAATTTTTTTTTTCTATTTAGGTCCATATGGGAATCTGGGAGTAAACCCAATCTTAGACTTCATGGTGTTGGAGCTCAAGACTCACTGGCTAAGATTACATAGAATCATCCGAGGGATTCGAAAACCTGTTATTTCTGTCAATTTTATTCATAAATTCATAAAAGAAAATGAAAATTCATGATATAGTAACTAAAATTGAATCCAATTACAAATCAAAATCTCTAAAACAAAAAGAAAATTTAAAACTTGAGGATTTTTTGGTAAGGTGGGATGTGTCAAAGCTACCACTGATACAGATGATTCCCAATTCCATACATTAGATACCCTCAAAAAACAAAAACAAAACAAAAAAATCCATATCTAAAGCTATAGTAGCAAACTATTATAATAGGGTTCATTTCTAATTACTTCTAATACTTTATCCCATCTAATTTAGTGTAGTAAAGTGAGATCAGAAAGATGACCAGAACTCAAACTACAGCTTTGGTATGTAGATAAGTAATCAGCATCAGCAACTAAAATAATAAGAATGAGAAAACTCACCTATTATAGTGCTCTTTCACTGAGAAAACAAGATTGAGCATGACAGACTCTCCTATTAGAACATAAATGATTCTATATTTGCATTTCAAATTGGATGTTAAAAAGCTAAACCTCAAGAATAGGTTGTTCACATGCCACAAGTCTGACTACTTCAATACAATATCTATTTTTTAACCAAATATATCTTGTCAATTTGATTTCTATGCAGATGCACCAAGGATAAAGGACATTTCCTAAGTATTTCAAGAATAGTAGAATACTATATTGTTGTATTTGTTTAGTAGCAAACCAAAGTGAGAGGATAAAAGAAATTGAAACTATGAACCTACAGTAGTTAAAACTCAATTACAAGCAAACAACTGAGTGAAATATCATAGTAGACTACTATGATGAAACATTGAATAGTTATGACTACTTGATCAAATGTCTAACATCATGTTGAAAGTTGTAGAGCAAAATGAATACCTCAAAAGGCTTCAACCAAATACAATGATTCTTCGGTAGAGATTTTATAGCCACCTTCCCCACTGACTGTCCTATGGAAATCAACTGTGTTAAACCATTAGAGAAAAAATAAGATGAGGTTTTCATAGTTCAAAAATTTGGGCAAAAATTTCAATCACCTACACAAACTTACAAGGAAAGTAGCATCTACGAGATTAAAGTTTACTGTCACCACCCTATCAGCATAAAGAGGCTATGCACTCCAAACTTATTTTTTTAAGAGAATCAAATTATTGGTTCTCAATGCAAGTTATTAGTGCAGCAATTGAGAAATCAGCATTATTTGTTAAAAGAATACATAATAATGTTTTCATCTACCACAATATTGTAATTTGAAAAGCGCAATAAGGCCCCATTCAGAATTTAGTTCGACCCTATCGAAGAAGTAATTTCAATACACTTAAAATGGAAGTAGAAATCACATAAATCCAAAAACATATATAGATCAGATTGCTACATTTTATTCAAATACATGAAGAAAGCACATAAATCCAATTAAAAGAAGATCATCTTCTATTTATTTTTATTTATTTATTGAGGAAAAAAAATTTCTGAAATCTAAAATCCTAAAATTTTCAACAAGTACATTAAAAAAAAACATGAATAACAAAAAATAAATTGAAGTAGAAACTATTAATGAAAGATGAAATTATTCCTAAACATAAAGAAAACCTCTCCCCCCACCCCAAGGAACGATGTAAAACTGTTTTATGAAACGGAGAAAAATATATTCTCCAATTGATAACTGCATAACATTTACAAAAATCCCAAGTTACCATTCTCTATAATAGTCGGACACTTCTAGCGGTAGTTATATGCTTATCAACATAATACAATATTGATCTTGGTACCAAATACTTCTTCGAACTCCGTTATTTGTTCTCTCATTTTTCATTGTATTATGTTCTTAACTCTAGGGTATTTTCTTAATTGTTGGATTGGGACCCTTAGGTCCCATACTCCCATATATATTAGTGTCATATATTTCAAGAATTACAAGGCATAGCCTCACTCCTTGTCTCCATGTTTGTACTTTGGCAACATATATATGGGATCTTCCAAAATAAACATTTGCTAACTCTCCTTCCCAAGGAAATCCCTCTGAAATAATTCCTTTTCAACCCAAATGCAGGTTGCTTCCATAAAAAAGTTAACTATTATGATTAAACAATCTACCCTAAGACCTCAGCCTAGTTCTATTGACCATTAACAATGTCATCAACAATACAACCAGATACCATAAGGCCCTTCATTCCACAATAGTTTAAAGTAACCCAAGAGTTTGAAATTAGAGCAGAGTCTTACATAAAAGTAGATGATAGACAACATATGTGGGTTGCATAAAGAAAAAAGTAGTTGCTATTATTGGTGAACTCACCCTCTTCTATAAGAATCCACTGAATATACTGCCAAATATGCAATTCCCATACACGCATAGAGATTTAAACCTCATTAGATTGTCCAATTTAACTAGAAAGAACAACAAAACACGGAAGTAGTAAAAAAGTCTCTAAAGTCAAAAAAGAACCAACTGAATTTTCTATGAATTCAGTTTGATAGAAATATATATAATACCAACTAAAGATCATAGGCACAAAAAGTCATATAAGTAAGTACTAATTTCAATATTGCTTGAAAGAATTGGAGTAGCAGGAAAGAACCCCAATTTCAAGCAAACCAATAAACTCATTTTAAACAGATTTTACTTTCCTTCCAGATACCCCAAAACATAGTGTAGACACGGGATTTCGCCATTACGATGACCACATCTACAATGGTTTGGAGTCGCCACCATTTATTTTTGTAAGTGGGTGTGAATGGTCACCCGATGTGCATTTTTTTTAGAAAATGTGACATTTTTGGTATTTGGTGACTCTCGACGGATAAAGATGAATCAACCCTTGAAATTCGGGTAAACGGCTCGGTTGGAGAAAAGGGAAGGTGTTAGGCACCTTTTTCTCCCCACTAGATAGTGGTAACCTCAACTCCATCATTTTTTATTTAAAAAAAATATAAAAAACGATGTGCCACGTGTTGTGCATTTGTACCCTAGATAGGGATTCATTTTCGGCTTGATCATAGGGTCATTCCATTGATGGAAATGACCCTTATAAACCTTTAGCATTGGGGTCCATTCATCCTAAAAAATAAAATGAAGGGGAGAGGGTGATAGAAGAGGGAGGAGGAGAGGGTGTAGAAGAGAGAGGGGGGGATTGCCTTGAACCCACCTTGTATCTTCTTTCTTCTTTTCTTCCTCTTGAGTCCTTAGTATTTTATGAAAATACAATTCTTGTATGGTTGAAGGAGTAGAGAAGAGATGATGAGAGAGATGAGTGGAGTATAATATATTTTTTTTTATATGAGACTTGAGGAGGATTGGTGATGGTTGTTAGTAGTGAGAGTTGGAGAGAATTTTGTAGTGAAAGTTGGGGGCCATTTTTGGGAAGAGGAGGAGGGTATTTATAGATGTTGAGGAGTTATTTTAGGGATATAATGGGGTGAAGTGAAGAAAAATGGTAGAATGGTTATGAGTTTGAGAGAGAAGTGGGTGTAATTTAGAGGAAATTGGAAGGTATTTAAGGAAGGGGGGTTAAATGGGTGAGTTTTGACCCAAATGGTTTGGATCCTACCCAACCCATTTGGGTGGAGTGTTTGGTGATGTGAGTTTAAGATGGTGGTTGAGATTAAATGATATTTGGTTTAAGAGAATGGAGGATTTAAAAAGGTGGTTGATGATATTTTGGGAGGATGAGGGAGATGATGCCATGTGTCAAAGTGGTTGGAAATGAAGGGTTGAGATAGGTTGATGGGAGAGGTTGAGTGTTTGACTTGAGAGGATGGTATAGGTTTAGGTTGTAGATGTGGGTTTTGTAGGGAATGATGAGGGTAGATTAGCGGAGGTATAGGTTAGGGGTGTGGGTATATGTGTTTGATTTGAGAGAAAAGGTGATGGGTTGATGTGTGGGTAGATGGGATTTAAAGCAAATTAATGGGGTAGGTAGTTGGGTGAGGGAGGTGAGATGGGGTGATGACATGTGTCATCTTTGATTATCAAGATGGTGATTGGTTGATGTGGGTAGTGGTTTATGGGTTAGGGTTGTGAGTTGGATAATGAATTGGATATGATTAATGATTTGTGGGCTTTGTAGTGTTGGGCTTGGATTTTAGAAATGGTTTTGGATTTTAGGATTTGGTTGAGGGTTATTTTGGAATGGATTTTGAGGGTATAGGTTGGTTTTAGATTTTAGGTGATGTGGGATTGATTTTAGGCTAAGGGTAAGATGAAAAATCGATTTAGGAAAGTGTTGAGGGCTCATGAGCCTTAGGTGAGCCTATGGTTTTTTGCGGATTCGGAGGCGGAGCGGTGGTAGTAGAGGAGGGGTAGGAATCCCAAGTCTCACATTTTTAATTTTTTAATTTTTTTTAGATTTTTGCAATCATTAGTTTGATAAAAAATGTCACGTGTTGGCGAATCGAGCTTTTTAGGCCCGTTGGTGAAATTTATCGAAAATTTGGCATTTTTAATTTTTGGAAGCGGAGCGGTAAATATTGGGAAAGCGTAAGGTTGGCCGAGTCCTTTTGGTGGGCCTCCTAAACCATTGAGAGGTCTTAGGGGTCTCGGTTTGGTCAAAATGTCACTTTTCAATGACTTGGGCCCTTAAGGCCCGTTGGCCAATTTATTTGGAAAATCTGTATTTTTGGGCCTTTTCGAGTAGTGGCCCGTTCAAATTGGGGTGTCTACACATAGCTAAAAGGTGCAAATTCAATAAAATCCTTCTATGGCATAAAGGGTAAAGGTGCCATCTTCAAAATTAGAGATGATATCTAACTGGGACAGCACCATAACATGTGGAATAGGGAACTGAAATGAGCCCCCACTTCATGAGTTAAATTGCAAGGGTGAACCAAATGATTAACAAATTCGTTATTAGTTTCAGAAAGTGCATAAATTTTCAGAAGTAATACCCAGAACAATGATGTTTTCCATAGTTAGGATTCTATCTAAAACAACCAACCAAATGAGCTACCTTGGAACCCAGATATCCAAAGATATCTAGGTTTAACAAATCACAATAGACAAATTCAAATAATTAACAACAACAAAAAAGAGACCTAGGTTTAACAAATCACAATTAGCACAAGAAACTTAAATAAGAAATCGATGGAACTCTAGGGTTTGAGATTTAAGTCGTATTGGGTGGTTGAATCCATGGATGTTCAAGAATCAGATAGAAATGGATGGGTTGTAGAGTATCAATTGCAAAATAAATAAAAGATCGAACCATGAGAGAAAGAGAGAGAGAGAGAGAGAGAGAGAGATCTTACTGGATGTTGCAATCTAGCTTGTCGAAGTGATCTCACAAGCACCAACAGACGACAATGAAAACGAGAAAGAGAGAGAGAGAGAGTGAGTGACAGAGACGAAGTAATGAGGGAGAGAATGGGAGAGAAGAGGGAAAAGGAATTTCGCGCCCTCTTTTTCCTTCTCGAATTAATTTCTTTTTCCACGCGTCAAGTTGTAGAAATTTTATAGACGGATTGATTTTTCCGCTGCATATGAATGGGACCTTTTAGCAGCGGATTAAACTATCCGTTACATCAAACGCATCATACTACAGCCGAAGTACCCATTTGCTGCTATAACTGACGGTATATATCAAAAGTGTAATAGTTGCGGAAAATATAATCCGCTGTTATATTCAATTTTAAAAAAAAATTGATAGAAAAACTCACAAAACCAAATTTTTTATATATAAAAAATTGTACTTTATCACTGCGGCAAATATAATCCGTTGTTATTTTTAATTTTTTTAAAAAAAATTTGACAGAGAGAACTCACTAAATCGAATTTTTTATATTAAAAAAAAATGTACTCTATAGCTGCGAAAATATAATCCGCTACTATATTCATCTAAAAAAAATTGATAGAGAGCACTCATTATACCGAATTTTTTATTTAAAACAAATTGTGTTCTACAACTGCGACAAATATAATCCACTGCTATATTCAAATTAAAATTTTATTTTTTTTAGTGGAAGATATATTAGTTCGCTGTTATATTCAATTTAAAAACAATTTGATAAAGAGAATTCATTAAACAAAACTTTTTATATTAAAAAAATAATAATTTTTCACTGGCGGATATATTAATCCACTGCTATTTTAATTTTAAAATTTTTTTTAATAAAGACAAGAACTTACTAAACATAATTTTTATATTAATAAAAATTGATTTTGTAGTGGCGGATATACTAATCAGCTGCTATATTCAATTAAAAAAAATTGATTTGTAGTGACGGATATTTTAATCCGCTAACGATTTTTTATTTTATTTTATATTTTCATCTTCTTCTCATATAATTATTTGTAAGTGATACGTTAAGAAACAAAAAAATTATTCTTTTTAATGTTGTTTATGATGAAGAGATAATTCCAAGAAAAAAATCACACAAAAAAAAAAAATTTTAAATATATTTATGTGTGGTGTGCTGTTTGTAGAAAATGTTTTTTATTTTATTTTATTTTCATCCTCTTCTCATATAATTATTTGTAAGTGATACGTTTAGAAACAAAAAAAAAACATGTTTTAATGTTTTTCATGATGAGGAGAGAATTCCAAGAAAAAAATCATAAAAATTAAAAAAATTAAAAAAAAAAATTTATTTTTATGAGTTCTCTTTATCAAAAAAATTTTAAATTAAAAAATTAATTTTTATTTATTTATTTTTTTTTTTTTTTGCGATTTTGTTCTTGGAATTCTCTCCTTATCATGAACAACATTAAAAAATATAATTTTTTTGTTTCTAAACGTATCACTTACAAATAATTATATGAGAAGAAGATAAAAAAAAAAAATCATTTTCTTCTAACAGCACACCATGCATAAAAATACTTTTTTTTTCAATTTTTTCTTAGAATTCTCTTCTCATCATGAACAACATTAAAAAAATAATTTTTTTTTTATTTCTTAACGTATCACTTACAAATAATTATATGAGAAGAAGATGAGAATATAAAAAAATTGTTTTCTACTAACTCCACACCACGCATAAAAATGCTTTTTTTTTAAAAAAAATTTTACGATTTTTTTCTTGTAATTCTCTCATCATCGTGAACAATATTAAAAAAAACAATTTTTTTTTTCTAAACGTATCACTTACAAATAATTATATGAGAAAAAGATGAAAATAAAAAAAATCGTTTTCTGTAACGGCACACCACGCATAAAAATATATATATATATATATTTTTACGATTTTTTTCTTGGAATTCTCTTCTCATCACGAATAACATTAAAAAGATAATTTTTTTGTTTCTTAGCCTATCATTTACAAATAATTATATGAGAAGAAGATGAGAGAAAGAAAGAGGAGAGAGAAAAAATCGGACATTGAATGGTCGATTTTTTTTTTAATTTAATTTTTTTATTTAAAAAATAAAAGAGAGAGAGAGGGAGAGAGAGAGAGAGAGAGAGAAATAAAAGAGAGAAAAAATCAGACATTGAATGGCCATTTCATTTTTAAAAAAATTCAATTTTTTATTTAAAAAATCAAAAAGAGAAAGAGAAAGAGGAGAGAGAAAAAAATTGACCATTGAATGGCCAATTTGTTATTGTTTTTGTAATTTTTAATAAATTAGATTCTTTTTGTTAAATAATTATTGTATTAAGTTTTTTTGATAATTTTCCCTAAAAAGAACCACTAAACCCAAATAATAATAATAATAATAATAATAATAATAATTTTTATAGTAGCGGATAGATTAATCTGCTGTTATGTTCAATTTAAAAAAAAAAAAAATTTGATTATTTTAGTGTCGGATAGTCTAATCCACTGCTATATTCAAAATTTTTTTTTTAAATTAATAAAAAACAATTCACTAAACCAATCTTTTTATATAAAAACAATGTTTTTTTAGTAGTGGATATATGTTTCCGCTGCTATATGGATTGAATAAGAAGAACGAGGGTAAAGGGGGAGCCCTATAGCGACGGATACAATTATCCCCTGCAAAAAAATTTATTTATAGAGTCAGATAAAAGTATCCGCTGCAATAAATATATACATAGAGGCGGATAAAATTATTCGTTGTTATAAACAGTCGCTGTAGATCAAAAATGTTGTTGTGATGAAAAATGTAGGATTGGAGATTAATGCGTCTGGAAAAAAATCAACATTTTTTCTTATACAAGTTGAAGATGAGGGCATTTATTTTAAGTCACTAAAGCTTACAAGGAAACAATCACATTGTCCGAGAATCATTCAAGTAAACCTACCTACCTACCTCTCTCTCATTTTGAACTAAAAACCCATGATTTCTCTTTCAAAATGTCATTTTTCAAATTCTTTAAATCCATTATTTTTAACCATGTAATAACCCCTTTGTATAAAACTATTAATATCATGGTTTTAAAACTCGGTTTCGTGTCTCGTCCATACCAGATATCGAGTCGTCTCGAACAAGTTTTTCGATACATTTGAAGCATCTCGTTCAAAAATGAGAAAAATGAATGTGGGATTTAAATCTCGTCTGAAAAGTTGACTTGTCCATACATCTTGTCCGTGCCTAATATCGAGCCAACCATTGCCTCGGTCTCAGACGAGTTTTGAAACCATGATTGATATTTCTACTCAAACCTCCATCATTGCCCTAAGATTTGAAGGTTTATGATGGCTGGTGAAAACTGACAGATTGAAGATGAATGAATTTAAGATAAGTTGTGCATTTTTTTTTATTTTTTTATTTTCAATTATTTCTCCAACTTAGGATTTGTGAAGATTATCGTCTATGGAAATCTTTCATCATCATCATCTTCAACCTTAGTCAAAAACCTATGATGTTCTCTCAAAATATGTCATCTTCAAGTTCTTTAAATCCAACATTTTCACTTGATAACCCCATCATAGAAAACCATTGATTTTACTAATCCAAAACTTCATTGTTTTCTAATTTTCCAAATGCCTAACTTGCCTTGAGTTTTGACAGTTTGAATAGATAGAATCATAAGGTTTAAGATGATTGATTTTGAAAATAAAAAATTATCACTACAAGAAGATTGGATTTGAGAAAAAAAATATATAGAAACTAAAATGAGGGCTTTCACATCATTCAAATATTATTCAGCTCCTATTTGCTTATTCAAAGAATAAGGATATCGCCATATATTCAATAAATGTTGAACAAATTCAAAGTTGAATATGCCTATATCTGATTCTTTCAATTGATAGATTAAAAGCAAATACACAATACCTCAATGAACAAATTGGAAAATAATTAATCTAAATACAAAATACTTAATGAACAAACAAAAATAAAATAAATTGATGGCTCTTGTTAACATGTGCCCTAAGGGCCCTTGTTAGTAATTCGGAATACGATAAAAATTCAATGCACAAAAAAATCAAGTTTTTTTGGATTTTGAATTACAAAAATCTGATCTAAAATTCATTCAAAATTCGATAAATGAAAAATATATGACATATACATTGATTTATAAAAGAAGAACAAAGTGAAAGGACAAATCATTAATTTAAAAAATTAAGGCGTAATATCTAATAAATCTAAAAAACCATGTCATTATTGTTTTAAAGATAAAATGGGCATTTGTCATCTAAAAGATAGATTCCTCCAAAATTTTGAAACATGACCATTTAAAAATTGACTTACAAGTTACGGTACGATTTTTATTTTTGACAGAACTTTATAAAAATTCTTAAAAGTCGTAAAATTCGTAAAAATTGGATTTTTTTTTTAAACTTAAAATACTTGAATTATTCAGAATGTTCAATTAATTGGAGAACAATACTTTCATTGAAAAAAAAAAACAAAATATTTGTAAAATTTTCAAGAATTAAACAGGAGATTGATATTGGAAATTGGAATGGGAGGGTATTCTGATAAAAAATAATTTTTTTCAAAGGGCATTTTCGGTACAAAATCCAATTTCCAAAGTATATTTAGGGCACACGTTAACAAAATCCTAAATTGATTGGCCTCATAGAGAAGATTAGTTTGTTCAACACAAATAATTTCAGACATGCTTGTTTTATAATCACTAACCCAAAAATCTTGAAAAACATGAGAGTAAAAGTAAAAGAGAAAAAGAAATGCGGAGAGATTGCTTGAGAGTGGAGACTCGGAATATGTATGGATGGTCGGCAAGGCGTATTCCGCCCATTACGACGAACGAGACCTTAATAATATCGTCATCGTCTCACTCCTGCCTTACTTTCTACTCTTTCATAAATTTAAAAAACCAAATAAAACTGAGAGAGACCCTTTGAATCACTCCTACCTTTGTACTCTTTCATAAATTTAAAAACCAAACAAAACTGAGAGACTCTTTGAACAGTGAAGTAACAATAGAAAGACTGAAACCCTAGACTGATAACTATACTTCGTGTGTGGCTTCTCCTATCGCTGTTATTTATAGAGAGGCTTCTAAGATTAGGGCTAAGAAAATGACTTCTATGCCCTCATTTCCAGCCCACCTTGAAGTTGGGTAAGGTCCAGGTCCAGGTACAGCCCAAGTCCATTTCATAGATATTGGGAATACAAATGACACAAACTAATAAAACCATTCAAATAAACAACAAAAATTACCCTTATGGCATTCAGTAGCAGCAAAGCAAAAAACATAAAAACCAAACAATATATGCAAATAAATACACACTTATACAGCTATTTGGATTTTGGATAAACCCTTCAGTCTACTCCACCCCAGATATATGGGATTACGCCTTTAACGATGATGAGCTTCAAGAAACCCAATTTGTCAACACTACCCAGCCTGGGCTGAATCTACGATTTCAAGATCAATGTTGCAGCTTGATCCCACAGTGTAGGGAATTCAATCGTATTTACATGAATTATCTTTGAACTTGATGGGTTTGGTGTTGGCAGAGTCCACTACCACGGGGCAAGTGATGTGTCTTCGGTGTTTAGTCTTCACTAGCTTCCCCACCACATTTCCTCGTGATCGGATCCCGAATTCTAACCTCAACGGAACTCCACTACTGTTATCCGAGACTGCTAAGCTCGCCCCAGCTCCATACAAAGGAACCTTATTCCCTTCTAGAATCACTGATACAGTTCGGCGGCTTTTTCTAGGTTGATAATATTTCTTCAACTGCAACCATAAGCACGAAAATGAAGACATGGTCAATTACAAAAAGGAAGGAGATGTGATCAAATCCTATAATTAACTCGTGAGTAATTATGTTCATGATGCTGTGACCATTGTCTTCAAGCCCATAATTTTCTTGAGTTCCTGAGTGGGATCAGAAATTTCCAATATTGGATGTAGCATATTTAAAGCATTTTTTGTGAACTGAAAAATGGGAAAGAAATTTCTCACCTGGCCAGTTGCGACTGTAACCTCAGAATAGATGAGATTGACAGGTGTGGAGCTGACATGGATGCCAAAAAACGTTGCAGGGTTGTATATACTCATCTTCAAAGAACAGTTCACCGTCAGCATCTTGGTTGGGACCCCTGTGAAGTCAGACCCCTCCCCGAAATAGAAATTATTTACAGACATGCTCTGCAATGACAACATTTTCCTTCAAATGAATCAGTACTAGATAAAAATTTAAAATAAAAAGTGCATTCAGAGAAAAAAATAAAAGGAAGATAATTCTGAAATGGAAAGGAAGGAGAAACCAATAAAATACTTGATTTCTGCAGGATCTTTTATCCTAATGCAGGCGGTAAAGAAAGAATATAGTGGCATCCAATACTTGCAATGTAAATCTAGTTCATTTGATTTTCAACACAAACAAGAAACATAAGCTCCTTGATATTTGTGACATAGTAGAAATAAGCGCAGAACAAGATAGGCAAAGCAACACAGCTAAGTAGCAGAAAACAACCTAAGAATCACTAGAGTTGACTTGGTTTAGCTGGTCTCAGAGTATGAAGTCCAAATTTTGATTGAAATGGACTGTCGTGTTTTAAAGAATTATGAAATTGGCTGAGTGGAATTTGAAAAACTAAAAGACCAGTTCTGAGTTGAATCCTAGCAAGGGACAACATATCATCTTATCATAAAATAAAATAAAAGGGAAAACATATCATGGGTTTACAGAAAAATGGTGTTATGGAGTATTGCAGTTCGAGGAGACAAACCAAGGTCAAGCACCAATAACCAGAAGGGCCAGAGGACTCTTACCAATGCATCTAAAAAAGGATAGGATTAAATTTTAAAGAGAAAAAAATGAATAAAAACCATATAAACTAACCGAAGAAAGCATAAAAAATTATTTTGTGCTTGCCACTTTATGACCCAATATTTATACACCACTAACGACAAGAGTAGAAGTAAAATGCAGATCATAGTGCATTCGGGGTCTAAAGCATCTAAAATGTAACCAAATTATATGATATTTCTCATTTCACGTTCCTTCCAGTGCTTAACTCCCTTACTCATTCCTTTAGACTTCCACCAAGCCAAAACGAACACTGATGACTTGCCTTCATATGTCCCCAATTCTCTTCTTTCAAAGCAAAATACAGAAGAAACAATTCATAACACATGTGTTTAAACTTTATGAAAAAGTTGATCTGTAACTCAAATTCTCTCCCACTAGTTTACCGATAATGATGGAATTATCCATAATATAAAAGATGAAATTGCTAGAGACACAATTCAGTTAATTGTGGCTTCTCTGTGGAAAATTTGAGATTTTGATTGCATCAATAAAGATTATTTTCCCTCAGCGATGCTTCTGTGATCTCCATGATATTTCCCAATATCAATAGATAATTGCATACTAGTGTGTGGCATCTTCATTTTAGCCATATCCCAAAAATGAATCTTAATTAAGACCCAAAAGGTCCACAATTAAATACTAATGAACAAAAACACTAATTTTGCATAGATTATACATATATTTGATCTTCATTATTGAAGCCTTATACCAAAGATCCGGGGTTGGCTGAACCAATCCTGGTCCTCCATTCATTTCTATCTGAAGGCTTGAAACTAAAATTCTAGCCTTCATTTCTCCTTTCTACGTTGAATCTTACTAAATGTCCCCAAAGTCAAACACATTTCATGGAGAGAAACTTATAAAATTGCTGAATTAAAAGTAGCCTTTCCATTGTGATTTCTGTGACTTGTGGACTATTTTACTTTCATGGGCTTAGACCCATAGCTCAGTTGGTTTGACACATTGCAAAGCAACTTTGGGATTGTCGGTTCAAGTCCAGCTAACCCATCAAAAGAAAAAATAAAAAAATCTTAATCAAACACATTTCATTGATAGAAACTTATAAAATTGCTTACAATTCAGCCAAAAGTAGACTTTCCATAGCAATTTATGTGATTTCTGGACCATTATACCTCTATGATTGAATTTTTCTCAATAAAACACATTTTCATGGAAATAAACTTATACAATTGCCTATAATTCAGCCAAATGTGGAATAAAGAAAAGCATAAACAATAGCTAGTAAAATCTGTACCTTCACAGCAATCTCTGCTTTGTAAGGCCTGCTGGCACCCCAGATTATAAGAGAAAAGACGGTGAAGAGCAGAACAAAGACCAATAGAGCAACAACGGCTTGGCAACGCCGTGAAAGTCCGCTTGAACCGTCAAAATCATCGTATGACCCTTCTTCTGCGATCACATTGCACTCGGGCCAACCCTTATCGTTTCTCTTGCGATTCCCTTTCTGGCCTGAAGAAAACCTAAATGTCCCCGAAAACCTACTCGCAGACGAAGTCCTAGAATGGCGTCCATAAGAAGGATGTGAAGGTGACTCCATTGGACTATTGTATACTGGAGTCGCCTGCATCGAAGAAGACTTATCGCCATCGTGAGAGTCCCGTGAAGGGCTCTGTACATAGTAAACTGGCCTTTTCGGAGACCTCGAAGGCGATGATGGGGCTAAACTGGTAACATCAGATTCAGACTTAGCGTGCATCATTTTTAACGCTTAGAACACTGAATTGGTGAATTACTATCAAGCATTCAAAGATTTCTACTAAAATTCTTATAAATTCGAAAGGGATCAAAGTCTTGAAGCTTCTCAATCCCTTGAATTTACAAGAAAAATAAGAGAATTATCGAAAGATGAAGTTTTGAACAATTTCTTACGCTAGAAAATACAATTAAAGCTTCTAATCAATGTAATTTCTCAAGAAATCGCACGAATCCTTCAATTCTTCTATTAAACGAAAAACTTTCCTCCAAAAATACAATTAAAGCTTCTAATTCTTTTCGAGCTCCAAATCGAAACCTAAAATTTCAAAAAATTCAAAGTGTAAAACGTTTCCGCAACTTCCACAAAGAAAAAAAAGAGTAAGACTTTGATCAAAGATCTGAAATATCTCAAAGAAACACTCAGAATTCGAAGAATCCAACTAAACTAGTTGCAGAAAGTTTCGAAGAAACAAAGATTTCAAATTTTACAGAAGATTGTAACAACTTGCTCGATCGAATCGATTCTCAAAACCTTCACCAGATGACACAATTCCAATGTTCCATGGATTTCGAGAACTCTCTCTCTCTCTCTCTCTCTCTCTCTCTCTCTCTCTCGAGTAGAAGCTTTGGTTTCGAGCGCCTCTGAAGCCGAACTGAACCAACCAACAGTCAATTTACTGAGCACATGAGCAGAGAGCGACAAGCCGACAAGCACTTGTTAACAGTTAGGTCTCAGGCTCGTATCATCCGAACCTACTTACAAGCCTTTCTCCGAACCACACAGCTGTAGTTTCTCAAGCTAGTGTCGGCAGTTGCCCCCCTTCAGAGATAATTTGATTATTGGAGAATAATTCTCTACCACGCACACCAAAAATTTTGGACATAAAATAAAGAGTAATGCTGTGCTCACACTATGATTTACTGCGATTCTCACATTTTGGAAGTGGAAGTGCACATATAACCGTAGATTCTTTTTACTCATATCTCGAGGGAAAATATCCATGACTATCACATCAACACAGTAAAAAAAAACATAGTCCCCTAAGATTTTCTTAAAATAAAATATTGCTGACGTGATGTATAATTAACTATAAATCCTTTTCATCGAGATACGATTAAAATGCATTTGTGATTGTCTACACGCAACTCTAAAATAAAATAGCGGTTTAATTTAAAATTTTAGAATTTTAATTATTAAAATAATTTTTTAAAATAAGAATATAATAATGTTGGTGAGATTACCAGACCATAGTATATAATATAGATTCATTTTATTGTAAAATTACATATTAATTAAATGAGTGTTACAATGACAAAATCAAATTTATAATAAAATCACTTATAGTTTCCATTCAAATTATAATAATGTAGTAATGTCACATCGCTATGATTATTGATTGAAATTCTGCCGCCCTAATCTAAAAGGATGGAAAATTAATTTGAGGGATCCTAATTTAGAATTTTCTTTCAGATACCCCTAATTTTAGGAGGGTAATTTGATGATCTAATTAGTAAATTTTTAAAAAAAGTATTTAAAGGACTTTGGTGGAGGGATTTTTTCTAATTAGTCTTTGAATTTTAGAACTTCTCTTTATAGTCCATTTAGAAAAACTTTTATTTCCAATCAGTCCTTGAAACGGTGAATCCCACTCCACACATCTTTTACGATTGAAATATTGAAACTACCCTTATCATTCGAACTCACCATTTTTATCCCAAAAAAATTAGATTTTCGACATCCTAGTCAAGTTTGGAGACTCGATTTTGATGGAAAGGATTTGATAATGAATAAGAAGCTATTTTCATGGGATTTTCAAGCATTTTGAAGATGTATGTAAAAAAGTGCCCGTGTGGATAAAAGAGCAAGAAGTACTCCTAGAAGTACTTTTTGAAATACTGTTTGAAGTAGTTGGATACGTGTTGTATGTTTGAATGCAACTTCTGAGAAATACTTCTGACAGAATTTTGTGTTTGAGAGCTATTCTGGATTCTGTTAATATGATGAAAATGCATTTATATATAACAATTACTGTTTTTAACATTATAACTTAACAACTTATGCTTCAAAAAAGTAATAGTTACTGTTTTTATTCAATAAAAATATTATAATATCATTTTAAAACTCAAAATGTACTTCTCTTTAAAAAAAAAAAAAAAAATTTAACAAAATCTCCCCAAAATATTGGACATATGAAAAATAAAACTTATATAAAAACATGACAGCTATCATATAAGAAATATGTATATCCCCGTAGTTCCTTTCTAATCATGAGATGACAAATATTGTAGGATTACATGAAAAAAAATTCCCAACTAATTTGATTTTAATGACATTAATTGGTTTAGCCATTGATTAATTGTATGCTGCCACCACACACAATAAATGTAACACAACCAATAATGGCTTGTCTTCTTCCTAAACACCTAAACCAATAGCAAATGGTCTGTCATCATTGTTTAATTGTATTCTGCCATCATACACAATAAAGGCAATACCACCAACAATGGTTTGTCTTCTTCTCAAACACCTAAACCGATAGCAAATCTCCAAACAAGAGTTTGTCTTATCTTTTACCAAGCAACAACAATAAATAAAAAAAAATACCTCAATAATAATCAAATCTACCCAAACAGAGGTTAATGCTTACGTTACAATAAAGGGTTTGATCTAGCCAAATCATGGCTAGTAGATGCAGCAGAGGTCCAACTTACACCATGCAAATCATAGCTAGTAGATGCATCAAAGTTTCAACACAGAAGTGAAGAGGTTGCACTTGCAACTCTCGCCCAAAAAAGGTTCTTCCACGACAAAAAGAATGACCAAATTTGAGGATGATTCACACAATCAAAGGTCCTTCAATTTGTGTGTGTATGTGTGTGAGAGATTAGTTTTAGAAAGAAAAATCATTCCAGAAATTACAATAAATTTTTTTTAGAGAGAGAGACTGTGAATGCTATTTACAGAGAATCCAATTTCACTGCCCTAGCTAGAACCCATTCGATTTCATGAAGGAAGAGGAAGAGATAATCGGTGGAGGTGTAGATAGCTCATCCAGGATTTCTTCCTCTTTCGTTCCATCCGTCTCTACAACCAAGGACAGGCAGAGATTTACTGTGGAGCTTAGACATGGAGAGACCAGCTTTTGTTTCGTGGAGAAAATTGATCAAGAACATAGTTAAGAAATTGAATCAACCATTTTTTTCCCTAAATCTGGTCCACCTTGCCAACAGAGAAGAAGATATCATCATCCTTACGTTGTCCATCTGTTTCAAGGGTTGGGTTTTCTGGGAAGAGCTTGAAGATAAGGGATTTGAGAAAAAAAAATCAAGGGTTTCTAGGAAGAGCTTGTGAAATCTGAAGATGAAGCAGAAATTGCAGTAGCAGAAGCTACTCCAAATGTATGCTGCAGAACAGATCAAACATGTTGTTGTGTGTTAAGTAAGAGAAAGAAGAAGAGAGATTTGATCGGGGACATTGGATGTAATTTCTTAAATTTTCAAGGGGCATATTTGTCCCAAAGCCGTTGTTTTTTTGGAGTTGAAGTGCTCCCCACAATTTTGTTTTTGAGAAGTACCTATTTTGGTGCTCCGCCCAAAAACCTATTTTCGACTCCTAGGTAGAGTAGTTTTGTAAAGTAATTAACCATCCAAATACACATAAATTACTTCTGACTCCCTGTAAGAGTCAAAAGTACTTGAAAAAGTCAATCCAAACAGGCTGGTAGGAATTTTTTTTCAATTTTGTACTTCGTTTGTAGATAAAAGTTGATCAAGGATAGTTCTTTTGATTTGAAATCATCCACAAAAGTTGTTATGTCAAGTTTTTAGTTGATCTTTCCATGTATTTTAGTCGAAAAAATTTAAAAACTAAAAATCGATGGATCTTATCAATGTCGAGCTCACCACTTTTTATTTTTGGGGTCCAACATTTTTATTGTTGAGTTCAACAATAAAAATCGGTAAGCTCGAAATTAAAATTGGTGAGCTCAACAATAAAAATGTTGAACTCGATAATAAATAAAAAGTGGTGAGCTTGACATTATAAAAAAAAGTTCTAAATCTCAATAAATCATCGAATAGATTAAAAAATGCATTTAAATGTTCAAAATTAGAAGTATATCATTTTCATTTGTCATTCACGATAAAAAAAAAATCATCAAAATTGATTGGAATCGCGGTTGGAAAACCTAAGAAGAAGATGAAAAAATGTAATTTAGGTGTTTAAAAAAATATTATAACCTAAGATGAGGTTGAGGGACTATTTGAAAGCGCCCTCGATCCGCGGGGTGCGCGGATCCGCTTTTGACCCTTGAGGTTTGGGAGTCGCCACCTAGTTATTACGGTCTAGGAACCGATCAATGACTCTAAATGGATAAAAACTAATCTAAAACCAAAAAAACTGAATTCGGGGATCATGTTACGGGATTGGAAGGTGTTAGGCACCAACCCCGCCCGGCCAAAGCCGGTCTCTACTAAATTCCCGAAGATATCACATTGCTAAAAACCTATATTAAAATAAAAATAAAATTTTCATACCTTTCCGATAGCAAGGATTTTGCTCCCTCAGATCTGACAAAAAGAGCTCCTTGTACTGTACTCCCTTACTTCGTTCTGTCTCCGGATTTGACTTCAAATCTCCTTAATCAAGGTATTTCTTTATTTCTGAATCTGAACTCTTCAAGTTTTTTGCGGATTTAAGGGTGTTTTTAGAGGGAATTTAGATGTTTTCTAGACTAAAATTGAAGGGGGGATGTTAGGTAAGGAGTTGGGGCTCCAAAACTATGATTTATGGGGGGCTAGGGGAGTTTCTAGACCTACTTCTCCTAGAGTTTATCATTTGATACGAAAATAGGGTGTGAGCACCTCTATTTATAGATGTTTTTTTAGGGTTGATTTGGATAGAGTTAGTGTTCAATTAGATATCTTTTAATTAGAGTTGTGTTTTAGTTAAAATTGTTTTAGGTAGAATTGTGTTTTAATTAGAATTATTTTAGGTAGAATTGTATTTTAATTAGAATTATTTTAGGTAGAATTATTTTTAAGTTAGAACTCTATTAGATAGAGTTATTATTTAATTAGAATTCTATTATGACTTTTAATGTTTTGACTTCAGACTTAATTGATTGATTTTTAATATCTTGACTCCAGTCTTGCTTAATTGACTTTAATTTTGACTTCAGTCTCACTTGATTGACTTTAATACCTTGATTTTAGTCTTGCTTGATTTACTTTTAATTTTTGGAGAACCCCCCTCCATTATTTCTTTAATTCTTTGGACCCCCAAATGGAGGGGTCCTTAAAGAAATATCCCACGAACCCTCAACAATTTTGCCTGAGAGTCCGATTAATCGATTTTTTAGGTTCAAAATTTTAAATTAATTTCATTAATGTTTCACTTTAATTATTTAATGTTTTATTTATTAATTTTGAATTTTTTAATTATGAAAATTGTGAAATTACTGTTTTGCCCCCGGAGAGGACTTTTCACGTTTTAAGTCGGTTTTTAATGTTTTAGGATGTTTTAGAATCGATTTTTCGTAAGAAATTCAATGGAAATATTAGTTTGTGTCATTTATGAAATTTTTGTGTGAAATGGTTGTGAACTTTATGAGGGGCATTTTCGTAATTTTGTCGAATTCTGTGAAAATTGGCTAAACGATTTATTTGATTTCGATTTATTATTTTATGTGTTTGAATGGGTTTTCCTAAGCGTAATGTAGGCTCTAGGGTTGTTTTGATGTTAGGGGTATTTTGGTAATTTGATAGTTTTTTAGTGATTTTTATCGTGAAGCTTCTTTTTGTCTGAAAAATGATGATTTCTATGTTTCTGGAGTCGTATTTTCCTAGCGTAGCGTGGTTTCTAAGGTTTTGTTAGTTTGAGATACCTCATCCGGATTTCTGAAACACATCTGGTAACAAAATAAAGCAATGGAATACACATCCATCATTGGGAATCATTGCGATCGGGTTGACGAGTTGATTAATCAGGCGGATGCAAAAATGGGGTGTCTACACTATTAAGAAAAGAAATTTTACTAAATAGACTATTAAGCAACCGCGCAAAACTCAAGGACTAATTAGAAACAAATCCCTCCACCATGGTCCTTTAAGTAATTTTTCCAAACTTTTATCTTTCTAAATACCCCCTCCTCTTAAAAAAAATTGAAGTAATTAAAATACCATTTTTCACCTCTTTTAACTTACTTTGAGTATTTCAATAACAATTGCTATTTATTCTAATAATTTGTGATGAAGAATGGACATTAACATATAATTTTGAAAATTTAGATACAACTTTTTATCTAATTTAACACTATGCGACGACAAATGATGAACCGAAAACGATAAACTCATAATTTAAAGATTTAGACATAAGTTATTTTTATTGATAAGCATAGTTTTAATGAGTTTTGTAACTCAGAGGTGGTGGGATTTGAACTTAAGTCTTTGCTATCATCACCTAAAGAATATACCAACTAAGCTACCCGGCACCTACTTTAGACATAACATTTGACCTGAGTATCCATTTCATCTTTACTATGTATTTTGAGCATTACATGAAGATCTACATAGTTTCAAGCTCGTCACTTTAAACTTAGAAACACGATGATCAGATCACTTTGTTGATGTTTAAAGAAAAGAACTCACCACTTTAAAGATCTTTACGAAATATCAAATGCACACATAATATTAGTAAATTGCGTATATAATATTGGCTAAATAGACACTTTGAATAAAAAGTTACACTCTGATTCAACTCCAATCTTAACCAAAGCATAACCTTTTATCCGAGTGTCCATTTCACCTTCATTATATATGCATTTAAGGTATTTCATGAAGACTTGTGCAATAGTGAGTTTGTCGCTTTGCATATTAGCATTGCTACAAGCTAGTCACTTTTACTCGTCACTTTGTTGATTTTTTTAAAATAGATGAGCTCACCACCATATTGATCTTCATGAAATGTCTGAAAAGAATATAATAAAAGCAAAACAAATACTCAAATCAAAAGTTATACTTTGGTTAAGATTGGAGTTGGATCAAAGGGTAACTTTTGATTAGAGTGTTTGTTTCACCATTATTATATATGCTTTTTAAATATTTCAAGAAGATCTATATCATTGGTAAGTTTGTTGCTTTAAAATTCAACAAAATGACAAATTTGTTTACGTAAAGTGGCGAGCCCATCACTTTGCTGATTTCAGGTCTAAACAAAATATCCAAAATACATATAAAATAACAACAAAACGAACACTTGAATCAAAAGTAATATTTAAATCGTCAAAATTATAAGTTTTGTTATTCTCTGTTAATAATTCGTTATCACAAAACATTGGAATAGAGTGAAAGTTGTATCTAAAATTTTGAAATTATATGTTATTCTCTATTTGTCATTCATTGTCACAAATCATTGGAATAGATAGCAATCGTCGTAGAGAAACTCCAATAAATTTAAAAGAGGTGAGAAAGGGTATTTTCGGTAGTTCAAAAGGAAAATCCAAAATTAGAGTCATTTAAGTACTTTGCCCTTTTACCAATGAGTGGCGCATTCATAGATTTAAAGTTGGAAAACACTACCCTTTAATAATGTTTAAGGCTCTTAATCAAACAACCCATACAGATGGGAGAATATGTTAATGGATTCCAAGGAAAAATGAATCACTGGTCAATCTACACTAATCCCTAGAAAATAAATCAATTCTTTAATATCTATGTTTTTTCCTCATATCTCAACCGTCTATTTAATATAATGTTGGCGGTAGCAATATCATCTCATGGTCCACATTCTTAATATCCCTCGAGATTTGTGTGATGAGATGCATCATTGGTCTAGATCATAGATGACTTTATTACATTATCATCCAAGAAATGACGCTAACCCACATCCATGCAGGGCGAAGCTAGTAAGGAGCTGGTGGGGGCAATTGTCCCCACAAAACTTTGAGACACCCCTATATTTTCAACTAATTACATGCCCCATTTGTCCTCTCATTCCCTCACCTCTCCCCTCGTATGCCCCCAAATCCTGGTTCCGCCCTTACATCCATGTATGTTTTGTTTTTGATGTTCAACGATTTGTTTAATAGGGTGAATTACCGTTTTATGATTTAAATTTGACGAATTTACAATTTCAACTCCTTGTTCATTTTAATTACCAAAATGTGAACGATAACGAATTTAAAGGTTTTACAGTGACAATCTCAATGAAAATAGTGAAGCCTGTGAGATAATCACTTTTAACCTG
Organism: Akebia trifoliata; assembly: GCF_017979445.1. NCBI lineage: Eukaryota > Viridiplantae > Streptophyta > Magnoliopsida > Ranunculales > Lardizabalaceae > Akebia > Akebia trifoliata. Next base: position 6,023,971 of record NC_141386.1, on the reverse strand, counting down.
CGAATTTGTTACCTTTCACGTTTTGATGATTAAAATGAATAGTGAATCAGAATCTAAAATTTATCAAAAGTTAATCACATTTTCGTAAACATTTCTTGTTTAATTATCTATTTTCAAGATAATGGACACAAGTGAAAGATTGAAAACATCTTTATCTTTGTGGAAGCAAATTACAATGACGTTATTATATAAATATATATAGACTCTGGCCCTAATTACTCTCCAGTTGATGGTACTACACAAGATATCAGTATTTGTAAATGAATGGTTGCGATTGTTCTGGTGGAGGAAATATAAAATTTTAGGGTTTTGGAGACAATAAATTATAAAATAAACATCGAATTGGAAATTTTTTAAAAGTTGAAGATGATAATACTTTAGAATAACTGATTATTTTGATTTAAATTAATCGAATCATTAATTCATTATTGTAAGAAGACAAATTATATATTTTTGTAACCCAACACCTCTTTTTTTCTCATGTAGAATATGTCAATGTTGACAAGAAAGCGAAAAATAAATAGTTTTGGTGAGAATAATAAATTTAAAAAATGAGGAAAATATCGAGTGGGTCCCATCTAAGGAGATTCTGTAGGTCAAATGTCAACATCACAATCTAAGGGATCCGGTTGCTGTAAGTAGAAGCAAGGCTGTCAATAAAACCAGGTTTTGGTAGTTTACTAGGCCCATTTAGCTATTTTAGCCTACTATAACAAGACTTGGGCTTGAGATTAGGCCCATAAGACAAGTTGATTAAATAACTTATCGTAATTTTATCTATAATTTATACAAGGACATTTAGCAAAACCTTGAAAAATAACTTCACCTATAATTTCTCTAATAAAACCTTGAAAAATAATCTTTTAAAATGTAACTTCCTCTCTCACAAAAATATATATATATATATATAGAGAGAGAGAGAGAGAGAGTCACTAACAAATAGGCTCTAGATTTGATTAACCACAGTGAATCTCATAGATATATGCACTCTTGTGTTTGATTACTGATCTATCAAAAGATTTTCACCTAAGGCTATCAATTTCTCTTCTATTTCTATAAAAAAAAAAATTTAATCATTTATATATTCTTATAATTTTGATACATTTCTCCTCTATAGTTATATAAATAAAAAATGATAGTAATTTTTTTTCACGAAATTTTTTAAGTTTTCTTAATAAAATTTACCGAGTGTCGAACCTCGACTCTGGAATGTATTATAGAGTCGAGCCTCAATGATACTTATTTTCGAGGTTTGATGTTGTGGGCATTTTTCACTTACAAAAATTTTTGTCGGACAATTTCATCGAGGTTCAACCGCTGGTACCGTTGAGCCTTGACACTATAATACATTCCAGCACCGAAGTTCAACTCTAAGTAAATTTTATGAACAAAATCATAAAAATTTTGTGAAATAAATTTTTTCTTGCTACCATTTTTCATTTTTATAACTATAAACGAGAAATACATTAAGATTATAAGAATATATAAATGATTTAAAAAAAAAAAAAAAAAAACTAGAGGAGAGCTACAAGATTCACTATTGTTCCTCAAAGAAATCCAATGACTTTTTGGTAGGTTTTGATAAAGAGAATAAATCTCTCTATTTTGATAATATAAAATGTTGAGAGGGAGGAAGTTACAATTTATAATATTACTTTTAAAGATTTATTAGAAAAATTGTAGGTAAGGGTACTTTTGTCTAAAAACATGAGTTAATGTAGCAAATAGGCCAATTTTGAGTATTAAAAAAAAATTGACCCTTTTTTTTCATTGCCATGAATCTATGGAATTTTTACGCTAACGTCCTCTACAACAACTATATTTAGATAATATATAAAATAAAATACACAAGAAAGTGAGCAATTGGACCCATAATTAATTCGTTGATTTTGTTGATGATAAACCCTAAATCAAAGTACCATTAAGAATTTTCCCCAAAAGTTGAGCTAATTTGATAAAAAAAAATCCTACTTTTTTAAGATGGTTAAACAGTCTCCCTTGATTAACTTAATCGAGCTAAGTTAATTCTTGTTGGGATTTTATTTTATAAAATCTGTTTTTAGATTAAATAAATTTTTCAAGAAAAACAAATGATTGGTAATTCATGGAGAGTCGTGTCCTTTAGGTTTTTCATGAATGGATATGTCTTTTGATTATTCATAAAAGGACATACCTTTTTTTCGTGAAATTAACCATTCCATTTCTTTTAGAAAGAAATTCTGTTCAAGTAAGCAAATATGGCATGGTTACAGGAGTCTATCCATCGCATATAGGCTTTGATTTGAAGGGCATCATGACATAACCGTCGAGGTGAAGTAGGGACCTAAAAGATCGAATGGAACGATACATAGATACATAGACAAGTAAATCCCTTATGGGTTCCAAGGTATTCCTTTAAGGTAAGGGGATTCCTCATTCGAAGGGAAGTAGACTACTCAAGAATTTCCCATTTCATTGAATTTCTGTCGTAATTAAATAAAATAAGGAATTCAGAAAATCTAAAGTAAAAGGAAGAATGAATCAATGAAATGTTGGTTGGTCCTTATTGGGAACTTGAGTAAGGAGTAGATCTTTTTGGGGTTTTCTAAAAAGTGTCCATATGGAAAGACATTTAAGAGCCCTTTTAACATTTATAAATAGGAATGGAATTTTGGCCAAATAATTCAAGTATTTTTGGAATTTAACTGTGTTTTCTAGAATTCAACTAGAATTTTTCAACAAATTATGGAGTATTTTAAATTTCTCAATACATATTGTTTCATAGGAGAATTCATACAGATAATTATCAAGATTGTAATTTGCAAATTCTCAGTGACTGTTATTTCCTGAAAGTTATTTGGTTGATAACCCGTCAACAAACTCGTCTATGAGTAAGGACAAATAAAATCTTAAAAGAAAGCCATCTTTTCACGTCTCAAAGTCCCAAAATTATAATTTCTTTTATTTTCTAAGACTATTTTCCCAACAATTTTTATGAAATATTTATTGAACCCCATAATGCATTTTGGGAAAATGCACCGAGCAAAAGCCATGATTATCAGACCAGTGGGGCCACTTGAAATTAGAGCAGCCCAATCAATAATTAGATCTCACATGTTTGATACCTAAATCAAAACGAATCTGAGTATCCGCAATTGAAGCTTCGAAAATAACAAAGCTTTGTTCATAGAAAACATCATTTATAGCCAATCAACCCATCTTTCAAATCTGCTGCATTTTTACATCCTATATGGCATCCTAAAGACCCAAGTAAAAGGAAACGTTACGCACACCATCAGAATCCAAATATTTTAACTGACAGGAAAAACAACACTAAAGATTCCGCTTACCTGAAAAAACTGATACAAACAGATGGTGGTGGTTCTGATAGCTCACCCTCAAACAAAGAAGATTACAAGTCCAAGACTTGTCTGTATCTAAAACTACGTTCTTAGCTTCTACCAGGTCTACTTCTGTCAATTTGGATTGTCTGTGTGTCTAGTGTCGACAGGATCTGTGGCATCGACATGCCTCCTGAGACAACAATCTCTGCATTCACAGCACATATGACATGTCAGATCCCTCTAAAGTGACAACGAGATAAACATCAATGGACAATCAGTCTTTTTGTCGAAAAAATTACCCAAAATATTTTATGTATCCCATTTTGATGGAAACTAACCCTGGGTTTTCAAACTGATGACTTACTCCTTTTTTTTTTTTTAATCTTTTTTGATAAATGATGGATGGCATACCCCTTTGACTTCAATCTTCCATGAGAAACAAACAAAAAAATGATGGAAATGCCCTTGTTAAAACCACTTCCCCAAACCCATTGTCATCAACCTCTAGGATAAAAAAATAAAAAATCAGCCTACATTGGGAGTTCGGATTGGGCTGATAAACTTCTAACGCCATCAAAAGTGGTTTACAAATTAATGGTAAAAAATCAATGATCCACAATTCTAAACCACTTTTGATGAGGTTAGTAGTTTCAAATTGGGCTGATTTTTTGAGAGGATGATCTCCTCAGCATAGATATCATCCTCACAAAAAATCAGCCCATTCCGAAACTTCTAACCCATATAGGATAAAGGTGTTGGCTGCCGAACAGGACCCTATATATATATATATATATATATATATATATAACACATGTCTTCAACCTCAACATTCCCTCTTTCAACCTTCAAACATCAATAACATCGTAGCATGGGGGTGGTGGTGAAGATAACATATTTTTGAAAAGAGAAATCAAAGGTTTTTTAAGAGGTTGAAGATATTGAAGACAATGGGCTCTTTTGTTTATTTAGTGGGGGGGATCATGGTTTTTAGGCAATAGGTTGAAGACGAGGGCATTTCCGTAATTTTTTAGTCTCTAATGGGAGACTGTTGTCTGGGGGGGATAGAGGGCTTATGTCATCAGTTTGAAAACTAGAGAGGTACCTCAAAATTACAGGAAGAAAAAAAAGTGGGTGGGGTGGGGAGGCAGGATCAAAGTATAGCAATTTATTCAGAAATAGAAGAGGTCATCAGGTCCTATGAAAAGGATGTAGGATTGTTCCCTTGGCTTGTTTTTGTTGGGTTAGGTGGTATCGTCGCCGAGCCCAGACAATGGTGGATCCAACACCCCTGGATGTGAGCTACATTATGTATATATGGAAGATTTGCTCCTCCAATCGCAAAATTTCTCAAATGAATAACAAATATAAAATAATAGCACGTACCAATTCCTTCGCGGACCGATAAGTTCGGTCTAATGACATCCTTGGAGTTGATTAGAAATATATCCCCAATGTAAAGATGGTTGGTGGGAACATAAACACAGCACAATTCCTCGTCTCCGGAATAACTCTGGATTAACACATCGCGAGTTATAACATTTGAAAGTGGATGTTTTCATTAACTTATGGTCTTCGAATTATTATTATCATTTTTTATTTTTTTGATAGGCAGTTTTTGAATTAAGTAATTCCACAGGTTCCGATGTTTTCAGATCCCATAACTCAATGTTTGAAGCATGTGAATGTAAGTGATGGAGATTGTATGCTTGTTGAAAACAATACACACCGACAAGTGTCCAGTGTCTGATCCACTACACTAAGTGTCAGACACAATAACCCCAACAGACCCAATATGCAAACAAGTCATGTTCAATCAGTACGTTGAAATATATTCTTTTTAAAATATTTTAGTCCGTTCTAAATATATAGACAGATGTATTGAAATAAGCTGACACTTCAAAATCACATAAAGAATATGTCAGCTGAAGGAATTCATTGATGATGGGTTCCTACGTTTGATTGTGCCTAAGACGATGTATTTTGATAATTATAGTGTGTTCGTATCTTGTCTCACTTCTATTGCAAAACCTTCGACTTGCACATCCTTTTTAGCTGATCTCCTAATCAACATTGGTTGCACATGACCAAACCATTTCAATCGAATTTTCCCACAATGACCTATTGAGGATACACCTACATTTTCACGAATGCATTCATATCTAATTTGATCTTTATTGTTTTTTCCACTCATCCATTTCAGCATCCTCATCCATGTACACTAAATCCATGCACACAATGTTTCATGATTGCCAACATTCAGCTCCATAAAACATATGTGGTCTTACCACCATCTTATAAAATTTTCCTTTTAATATGATTGGGCAGCGTAATTTATGTAGCAATCCAAAAGCATACCTCCAATTTAACCATACAGCTCTAATTCTATGGCCAACATCCTTCTCATTCCCTCCCTCCTTATGGATAATAGAACTAAGGTAACAAAAATGGTCACTTAAGTGTATTTCCTAGAACAATCAATTTTTATTAGCTATTCCTCTCTATGGATGTCATCACTGAAGTGGCAGTCCATATACTCTCTTGGTTCCACTTATTCTTAGGCCCTTGGACTCCAAAGTAGCTCTATAGAGTTCTAGTTTTGCACCAATTCCCTCTCCAGTCTCATCAATTATCCCTAAATCATTTGCAAATAACAAACACCAAGGGTCCTTCTTTTGAATATTAGCACTTATAATTTATAACTACGACAAACAGATATCGACTCAAACCTGATCCCTGATGTAAATCAATGTAAGTAGGAACCCAATTGTCTCCTCCCCATTCGTTTTCAAATACTCATAACTTTGTCATACATATCCTAATTTATGTCAATATATCCACTAAAAACCCCTTTCCCTCCCCAATTCCCACCAAATTAACTCTCCAAGGTATTTAATCGTATGTGTTCCCTAGGTCATTCATTAGAAACAAAGTGGAAATTGCTCCTCTTTTACCTAAATATGGATAAATATTTCAAATATTAAGGATGGGTATGATGCAAGAGTCCAAAACTGATATCTGCGGTGCTTCACAATGAAAGAAATGAAGCATGGGATTCATTCAGACCTGAAGGATGACGGTTGAAGTGATGAACCCAAACGCATATTCTCCAATTCGTGGATGCCTTATTATGGCCACCTCCTTGAAGGCCTGTGTATTCTGATCTGTAATAATAGTCAAGTTAGACATTAGCTACCGACAACCTGAAGTTATTCCATAAGAACATGAGAGAATCCAGAGAAAGTATACCAGGTGATATGGCGGCACTAATTTGCTTGGATGCATTGTATATATGGCGGACAAATGGCATCCGTTTGATAAACCACTCACCAAGGCCCAGAACAGAGGCCCCCAGCCATGATGACATGAACACCCCAACCAAGAATATGAATGTTATGGACGTTACGAAACCAAGACCTAATTGAGATTAAAAGATGGGCAAAAACATTAAAGAGATGACAGGATAGTACAATTGTTAATCAAGGTACTTTCAAACCAAGAAAAATAAAAAAATCAACAAATGAGTGTTGATACCACACCATGGGTTCAAAACCCGCCTTCACCGTCTAAATTACTAACCACCAACTTCACTTGCTTAGCAAAAAACATAATGCTTTTGTCAGCCATCAATGTTATATGTAAGTGTCCAACACCTTAACAATTTTGTTGTTGTTGGCAGGAATCTTGTTAGTAATTCAGAATACAACAAAAATTCGATTCGTGAAAAATTCAAGTTCTATTTGAGTTTAGATTGCAAAAATCCGATCTAAAATTTGGCCAAAAATTCGATAAATGGACAATATCCGGCATATGCTTCATGTGTGCATTATCCGTTTCATTTCAAAAATTCGGCCATATGATGGTGATGGGGACATCAAATCATAAAGAGTAGATTTTAATTTTTATCTAAATGTCTGTCTTATTTTGATGTTTTTGGGATTTATTTTGATGTTTTATTGGCCCATGGTCTTAGTATAATATTTAAGGGCAGTTTAGTACCTTTACTTTGTCTTTTATTTAAGTTTTTCAGGGTTTGAAAATTAGGAGAGAGAAAGTTACGAAAATTAGATTTATTTATTTGATATTTTAGATTGACTAAGATTCTTAAATTTATTTTCTTCATATAGATTGTATTAGGGTTTTTTTAATTAATGAATGAAAAAGAGTGATGAATGAGTCCAATATAATATTCTTTTATTATAATCTTTATTTTTATTTTCTACTCTTTTGTTTTTCTTGATTTTCTTTTAGTTCATTGTTCTTGATTTTCTTGATTTTTGAAACCCCATTCTTGATTCTTGATTCTTGATTCTTGAAACCTACAAATCTCCACCCTTAATCATTACCCTATAAACATTAACCTTCAATCCCTTCCTTACCCTATAAACCTTAACCTTTAACTATTTTCATCTATCCCGTCGTAATTGCGGAAAAAATATATATTTTACCTTTGGGTTTACCCTATCCTAGCCCAAAATCTTTAATCCAATCCTAAGCCAAATTTCCTAAACCCCCCATATTTTCTTATCTCCCCTCATCATCTTGTATCAGATAGTGATGTTAGTAGTGATGGTGATGATGAAATTGGTGATCTTAATGGTGATGGTAATAATGATGGTGGTGATAATGAGGACATTGAGATTATTGTTCCATTGATTTTTAAAAGAAAACCAAAGTCAAGGGACAAATCATCAATTGAAAAATTAAGGTGTAATCTCAAATAAATGTAGAGGGTCATGTCATTAAGATAAAAGGGACATTTGTCACGTAAAATGTGGATTCCTCCAAAATTTTGAAGTATGGCCGCTTCAAAGTCGATTTGTGTTACATGCCACAACTTACAAGTTTACACTTTGCAACATACAACGAGTTATAGCATTTTTTTTTCCACCAAGTCTTATAAAAATTCGTAAAAGTCGTAAAAATCACGTTTTATTCTTTTCAAACTTAAAATCTGTGAATTATTCAGAATAGTTCAATAATCCGAAGAATACTACTTTCATTGAAAAAAAACGAAAAAATTCATGAATTTTTCAAGAATTACACGGGAGATTGCTAATGAGGGCGGTTAGATAGTGAAAATTGAGATTATTAATTGAGGTACTCACAAACCAAGAAAAAAAGAAGATATTAATAGGACATATCCACAAGGAGAAAACATATTGCTATGTCAGCCATCCATGTTAGGTATAAGTGTCAAACACCTGAATAAGTTTATTGTTGCTATATATGTATTTCCAGTTTTGAGGATATGCAGCTCTACTCCGCTTATGTATCTTATATGGGAAGCTCTTGGCCTTTAGGTAAAGAACAGTTAATATATCATCACTCCTTCAGAAATGATTGCAGAGGATAGGTGAAGGTAAATGGAGCTTGTGGCAACAAGTTCAAGCAAAGTAAGGTTTACGGATGGAAGGCTGTTCCATCAGATTAAGTAGGTGTTTACCTACAAAGTTCCAGACCGTTGCCAACTTTATGTGATATCAGATCTGGGGATCAAAATTCCTGTATGGTAAGATTCTAGGAGAACTTCTAAGCTGAGGCTAGCCTTCTTTTTTTGAGATTTTAAGGGATCTTCCGTATCTTAGTTGGGAGTTATGGGATGCTGAGGTTGTCAATCTAGGCAAAGCTAGCGACATCAAGACAATTTTCTCCGAATATGTCGTTTAGAATAGGAAGAACAAATGAGTTTGACCCGTCAACTCATACAATGAATAGGTGAAGAACAAACCAATCTCACAGGTGCATCACAAGCAAATCAAGGATCCTGATATATAAAGCAGGATTGTTGATTGCAGATGCCATCAATGCTTAAACAGATGATGGCTGACACTAAAAACAAATAATATACCATAAAAGCAAGTTAAGGCTGCACATTTTTCTCCAATCCTAAAACATGCAAACTAACTTGGGTCAATTGGACATGAATCCTAAGATTTATGAGCCATGCAACATCAATTGGAATTTGTAATATAGGGAAAAAAAGGACCTATTACGCAAATAGTGCACCACTTATATTTTCTCATTACAACATATGAAAATAGTACAGAGATTCTTCTTCAAAGAAGCAGCTTAGAATACTTGTTATATTTTTTAAAGGGGGCACTGTATATTATTAAATGTAAAAATGTTGAAAGAGAATACATGTAGCTGTCAGCTGGAGCACCCACTCAAGGTGGTCATCTCATCGGAATCATAGGATTACTGTTTTTTAGGTGCAAAGCCTTTTAAGAAATTGTGTTCCTTTTTAGAGGATTCTATATGCAAGTAGTAGATGGTTTGTAAGGATGGAGTCTAGGGTGGTGGGTCTTTCTTCTTAAGATTTTTTTTGTTCCTATTTTCTTGTCTTCACTTGGTATTAGGGAGCTCTCTTCAAGCTCCTTCTATCCTTTTATAAAAGAGAGCTTCTATTGCCACACCAACTTTTGCTAATGCCACACCAAGATAGGTGCTAATTCTTTGGTGATTACATATTAACTAGGGTGGCATTAGCAAAAGTTGGTGTGGCAATAGTATCTATCTAATAGAATTTGCCATCATAAAAAAATAAAAAATAAAATAATAAAATAAAAAATCATAATGCACACATGTTATGCAAGGATGACTTTCGAGTATTTAACAGTACAGGAATGGTTTACACAGTCAATGCCCCACATTTAGCACAAAATATGGGGGGGGGGGGGGGGAGACGACGAGATGTTACAGGAAAAGATATGCATACCGAAGATGTTGATTCCAAGTTGAGCATAGATCGGAGAGAAAAAACCATCCACGAAATGAATAAACCACCATGTAATATAGAAAGTGATTGCTAAAGGAAATAGGATGACACTGCAAAAAGCAATCCGATTAGCGACAGTAGTGGGCACATAATAAACACTAACTCATCAGCATAGTTTCACGTTAGCTTTTTCTTATCAAACAAAATTAACAATAATAAGGGGAAAGCACATTTTTGCCCCAAGAGTTTCCCACTATCTTAGTTTCATCCCAACAATAACTTAATACTTCCCATAATTACACTCATTGAATACGTCAGATGATCTTAAGTCATAGCCTTTCTTTCTTTTCTTTGTTTTTTTTTTTTTTACATTTACTTCACCAAATGTCTTGATCATACAATCAAGCTAAATTTGACAGTTATCGGTCCCTTACATGTGACTAGTGAACTGCAACCATGTGCCCTTATTACTTAATGATTACTAAAGTATAAAATGTCAAGAAGATAGTATAAGAATAATAAATGAGAACGCATTGCATAGATTTCAAAAAATTATAACAATAATACAATTGAATGGAATGTATTCGACAAAAATAATCATCTAATGGAGTTAAGGATTGATATGGAAGCAGAATTAATGTGTCATTTAAGGTGGGGCCAAAGGTGAGGAAAAAAGTGAACAATGAGAAAAGTGGGAAACCAAGAGGGTATAAGTGAACAAAAAAGAAACATTGGGAGTGAAAAAAAATGAAGCTTCCCCAATGTGTCAACATAATTCAGTTATATGTACAGTTCTCAGATATATGAAAACACAACTTCTTATAAGTTGCCAAATTTATCATAAAGTTCATTCATTGATGCTTACATGTACCAAAAAGAAAATAGCTATATGATTTTTTATCTAACAATTTTTTTTAATCATTTAAGGAAAGTTTACAAAATGAGCACAGGGGAGGAATAGAAGTGAAGCTTATTAGAAAATAATTAAAATAAATAATAAATGAAGAAAGGGGGAAGGAAGCAAAAAAGAACAAAACCATAAAGCAGACACAAAGAGCCATCAAATTCTTTCCGAAAAATATGGAATATATCAATATGAAAAATGAAAGTAAATAGGAGAAATGCTAGGAAAATAAAAATAAAAAATTTAAATGTTTCTTCCTGTAAAGTAGATACATCTTTAGTTATGCATTATAGACATGACATGAAAAAGATACGTAAATAAAAAACATTAAATTTATACAAATACATCCACACGGGGTTGATTTCTATTGGAGTAGGATCTACACGAAATTTAGAGAAACTTTTTTGAAGACTTCTTGTTTAAGTGGGATTCTTTATGTCAATCGTGACCCTATAGTTGTATTTTGTTGTTTGGGATATTTTTTGTATTTGGCTTTTTCACATTTTTCAGTATGCTTAGTAAGTGGCCTCCTTGGCCAGTCTCTTTTCTTTTTCTTTTTTCTCTGAATAAAATTTGCTTTTACCTGTCCAAAAAAAACATTGATCGATATCCGAGAAGGAATAAAACTAGCATACATGCATCCTAAATCATCTCTAGCCCAGGATGATATGTGACTATATTTGGGAAGAAAAAGTTATACGAAAATAGAAAAAGGGGGGAAATTGTGAGAGGTACACAAAGGAGCAAAGCCTATACCTATTTCTATACACCGTCCTAGGCCTCAACAGCGAAAAGCACAGGTTTTCTCGCAGTGAGCCCTAAGGTTTAAATTTCAGCTGTGGTAAGTAACTTAGTCAGAACAGTACTGAGTCACATGGGCAAGAACATTCAGATTTGTTATTGTGTGGTGCCTATCAACTTTTGCAAATTGACAAAATTTGGTGGGCAGAAGGTATGTACCTAACCATTTGAAACACCAGCAGCCACCACTTTTTTTTTTAACTATTTCATGATAAAGAGCAAATATAAATCTGATGGCAGATAATTTCAACCTAAGGCTTCAATCACATCAGACGTGAAGTTGTAAATCCTATCTAAAGGATAGGTAACAGTGGAATGGATTTAGTCATTAAATTGATCTGTTTGAAGAACTGACTAGGAATCAAATAACAGAATATAAGCACAAAAAAAGAGTTTAGGTTAGGAAACATGCATATCTTTAATATCTAATTTACAATAGGTATGAAATCGAATGAATCTTGCAGAATCAACTCATTCATAATAGTAGGTCATTCTTTATCAAATAGTTACATTTGCCACTAATTCATACTATTAAGTTCGTTGATGATTGATTTTTTTTTTTTTTCTGATAGACAAAGATAATTTTATTAGAAAAAGAGGAGAAGATAGGGAGGTAGAGAAGACCATCCCAGAAAGCTTCTTCCGTAAAGGCAAAACCCCATGACAGTAATCCGGACTATTCAGTTGACCCTTGATAGCATACCTCTTGGATGAGCTACAGCCCAAAGATCTCACTGATTGGTTCAGTCTATTAGTCCAGCTAATTGGCTATATTTCATTCTAGCTTAACTTCAATAACTGAATCAGAGCAAATTAATTAAATTGTTAGGTATTAGGATCATTAAACCACTTGGGTTGTGGGGTGTAGTCCATCCAAGATGTTACCCTTAAACATTGTGGATCAAAAGCATCGTCATCATATGTGATTTATGACCGTTAGGTCATCAATGCATTGCATACAAAAGTATGAGATCACAAATTTGCCCCAAGAAAAAAAAATACATTCTCTACTTCTATTCTTGTTTAAGCTCACTTTTACTCTCATTTGGCTCCATTCTCTACTTCTTATACTCCCTCATCATCTACATCAAGCTCAAAAAGCAAGAATCAAGATTCAAAATTTTTAATTAATTAATTAATTTTTATTTTTATTATTATTTTTATTATTATTATTATTATTATTATTTTTTTTTTTTTTGTTTTTTTTTTTTTTTTTTTTGGGGGGGGGGGGGGGGGGGGGAGAGTGGGGTGGTGGGGATGAGAATAAATCATATTGTATATGTGAAAAAAAAAAATAATGGTCGAGATGACCATACCTACAAAGCAATACAAAATTTAGTCATGCAGCTTACATGTAAAGTCTTATCTAAAAAATAAGTGTTCAAGAAGACTCCCCAGATAACTTGCAACAAAAAATATAATGCCAAAAATACTAATAATGAGTTCATGGGCTCCTTGCTCCTTCCCCTCGAATACTAGGGTATTTATCCCCTTACAAAGGCTCCAACATACTACAAAATGTAATAAATGCCCAAGATACCTTAAAGGCCAAACATTGCCAACTCAAATAGCAAGAGAATGGAGGGAGGGAGACACCTATAACAATTGAATAATGAACATAAGACAGACCACACTGTACATGCCATATCACAATGGATTAGGACGTGGTTTACCAAATCCCCGGAAGATTTGCATATGGAACAAAAATGGATTGAAATCATAAGATTATTAGTAGTTGGGATTTTGTTCATAGCTGCCGATCAAATGAAGAACGCAAGATTTAAAGAATTATGCAACATTCAAGAATCAAAAGAAAGTGGAAATATGCATTCTTACATACTAGTTAAACTTACAAATATAATAAATTATAATGAAATTGGAAACAAAAGATCACAAAAATATTTTCTAGAGCTATTGTAATAATTGCAAAAAAAATTCTATCTTTTTTCCTTTTATTTTCTATTTAAAAAAAAATGTTATTTTTTGGCGCTATGCAACTGCATATGCTATTGTGCAAGTGCAACATACGCTGATCGGCACAGCATGACATATGCTATTTGAAAACATTGGTCAGAAGTAGTAGTGATTAAACAAACTACTACCCAACCATATGAATAGCTGTTTTTATAGGACTCATCAACTCTTATGCAGAAACAATAACTGGTCAGAAGAAAAGACAGAGATATGCAGGACTTTGGAAAAGAAATGCCCACCATCCAGTCATAAACTTTTTTGAAGCCCAGCTTCGAACAACTTTACAGAAAGCCTGCACAATGACAACATAATGGAGCTCAATTAAATGTTGAACTTTCTTAATGGGACTGAAAAAAAAAAAAAAGAAGCATATGCAGAGAAATTTATGAAATCAAAATCAGCACGTTTCTTTTAATATGTACAACGATGAATTGTGTAATTCGATAGCATGGCAAAGCCAAAATTTTAAAGAGAATGCTGGATATTCGACAAAAGTGTGAAGGGCAGATGACTTATTAGAATCACACATTCACTGAATTTTAAAAACTCAGGGCAACTTTGAACCGTTGACTATGGACTGTTAATTATTGAAAGGTTCTTGGATGATAAATTGTGTTTCCCCAATGACATAAGAAAATGAAATTAAGACACAACTAATCAGTATCAATTTGTTTCAATAATTGTCCTGTTTTATTTCAATTATAATAACAAATATTTGCATATGAAAACCCCAGAACAGAAATTGCACACATTTATACCTAATAAGGTACTTATCTATTGGAAATTAAGGGAATTTTGAAACAAGTTATACCAAGTCAGAAGGTGTGGAGGAAATTTTGAAACAAGTTATAATCGAAAAAGAGATGTAAGTATACCATCGAAAGCATAGCAGAAAAAGGATACCATTGAGGAAAGGAAGTTACATTATATTTATTTTTCTATCGATTTACCTAAAGAGACTGCCATATCAGATTTTTCTCAAATTTAGATATATTAAGATTTTCAGAAAATAATGGAGATATTGTGACATATCTTGCCAAAGAGGCAACAGCGAAAACTACAAAGCCAAGGATATGTATATGCTACTATTTCTAGCGAATTAGGCACATAAATCGTTCTTGTAGCTATGAAAATTAATTGAAATCCCGACATTTGTATCCAATAGAAATGTGAAACAAAGAGGTCATATCATAGCATAGTTCCTGCTGGCAATACCCCACTCCCACTTTGGAAGCTCCACAGAGTGAGATACACCATTCAACCCTTTTAACTTGATTGATTTTGAACCATTTAAAATAGTCTTCATTTTTTAATCAAACTCACAATACAATAGCCTTCTGTCTTTAATAAATATGAATATGTGGCCTCAGATATAAAATTCTATCCCCACACTTCAGGTGAGACTAATCCCACGGTCACACGCACCGCCCCCTTGGAAAGTCCTACATGCAACTAGTTGCCAGACCCTGGAGGATGGCCCCAAGGAATTCATTGCTTTGTGGGGTTTCATACACTTGACCTACCCTTCCTGAGGAGCTTATCAAAGCTCGGCTTGGGGTTGGCCAAAAAAATTTTGCTTAGCGAAAAAAATGAAGTGGCCTCGAATTTTGAATTTAATTTTCAACGCATCGAATGGCTACTTGCTCACACCCAAATATGGATACACTATCTACTTCATGCAATAAATTCTAGAGGAAGCTAGAATTCATATCAATCAGCAATATGTCATTCTTTAAGTTTTTTTCTTGGACTGACACAGAATTAAATTCACCCAACTCATGGATTCTTTATTATAAACATCGACATTTCCTCTTACAGCAAGTCCAATTGGTAAAAAAATTACATTTGACCAAGGAACAAAAGAGGAAAAAAATTTGCTTTTAAAACACACGGAAACAACTAAAACAACAGTACCTAGATTTCACATACACTGCACACATCATGCAAATATCACATAGAATTATATGAAATTAGGAAAAATCAAAACCCTAATATCCACACCAGTTTGGCATTGACAAGGTGAACATGCACAATCCTTAAATTGCTGTCATCATCGCATTAACAACACCACCACCACCACCAGATCTAGAGGCGGCAAGAGGATTGGGATGCTTTGTATAACAACTAGATAAAATTGTGCCCACACACCCCGAGATATCGAGCAATGGAGTAAGTGGTCCAGTCTTTTTCACTTCTTTACACATTGAACACACGTTGCGGTTAAAGAATCCCACACCAATCAGGTGATTAAGGATGAGGATCTTATCTACCATAGCACCCACACAAAGAATTTAAGGGAGGATATGGGGGGGGGGGGGGGGGGGGGGGGGCAATTCTCACTGGAAAGGAAGGGAGAACGGTCCCATCAAATTTTTGTAAAGAGATTAGTTTGGAAATTTGCAATTGGTATACCACTTCCACAATTTGACAACCTGGTCTGAATTCTGCAAAGACACTCCCCACTCTTCAAGAAGCACATCCATGTTGTCTATTTCCAAGCCATTGAAATTTCATCATAACCCCAAGTTCTATCAGGTATTATAGTGGTCCTTGACTAAACATCAAATAATGAAGGCCCTTTGCAAGAGGAGACAGACTATGTGGAAGGGAAATCTCAAACAAAGTGGATCCCACGACACCATAAATCCTCCCAAAATCTGATTGTGTTGCCTACAGTAGACCCTAAGTAAATGCCTCCACAAAAATACTAAGAACCTTGGCTATACCTTTCCATAAACCAGTTCCACAAGAAGATCTAGGGGGTGGAATTCTAACCATTGGCATGCTCCCATTTTTTTTGTTATCTACCACCCTAATCCACAATCACTACCCCAAAAGAGTCGTATTCATATCTTTTTAGCGTCTTAACTCCCAATCTACCGTAGTTTTTCAGCAAATGCACCCTTTGATACTCAACTAAATGGAATTTTTTGAGTGATCCTCACTCCCCACAAAAATTCCGTAATCCACTTCTCAAGTTGCTTTGCCACATTTATCAGAATTGTGAATGATGGAAGGAAGTAGATAGGCAAATTGGACAAAGTACTTTTGATGAAAGGCACTTCTCTGTATTTGGGTAGATAAATCTTCTTCTATGATGCTCCTCTCAATGACTGGGTCCCAATTGGATTTTTTCTTATAAGGGGCCCACAAAGGAAAACCCATTTAAGTAGGTGATTTCCTTATTACATAAATCAAACATTTCTCAAGGTTCTCCATGTTACCCACTTCCTTGACCCCAAAGACTAGGATTTTGTCCAAGATGCTCGAAACAATGGATACTGCTTTGAAACAACTAGGAGACCACCTAAAAAATTTAAGAAAACATCTCATATGGCCAACCAGCTTAGTTCGTAATGTATGGGTGATGATACAATAGACCTTGGTTCAATTCCTACCATCACCAAGTTACTGATCTCATTAAAAACAGGTTTAACTGTCAAATAAAAAAAATAAAGTCTCAAGTGGGCCAATTGATCCAAGGAGCATGTAGAACAATAATAGTATCATCAAAGAATTGAAAAGAGATGTTTTCAAATCATCTACATTAATTTTGAACCCTTTCATTACATCATCATGCACCCTTCTATTCACCATTCTGATAAATGCGGTGGGGCTTCGGCGACAAAAAAAATTACTCTCTTTTTTTTACATTTATTAAGAATTATGCAAAAAATGAGAAATAGGAAAAAAATAATGATAAATATGCAATTGCCAAGGTAACATCAACTAATTAGCAAATTTGCAAGTCAATAATCAATTAAAACCCATAATCCATCAAAGTAACACTTAAAAAAAATGAGTAAATAGAGCATGTTCAATTTAGTTTTCATAGATATCAACTAACTTAACAAAAATACTCTAATCTGAAGTCAATATTGTCCTCATCCCTTCAATTGACCAGGGCATGGTCACCACCACCACCATCGTCATCGTCATCTCCCTCCTCCACTTGAAAGTGAGCCCTAGCTTTCAACTTTGAGAAATCTTAGGAGTATAAATACTAAAAAGATTTTTTTTATAAAGCCCTCAAAGTTTTGGTGAATATTTTAGACATCTTATGTTTTTAAAAAATCTGATAAGACATCCTAGACCATGGTCTTTTTGAAAAGCTAAAGAAAAAAGAGTTTTTTTTTTTTTTTTTAAATCCTGCTTAGCACTGGGCGCCTAGGCACTGCTTTTGACAACCATGGAGAGGAGAACCCCTTGCCTAAGAGCAACTCCAACACAATACCCATCCCTCCTCCCAACTGCTATTTTGGGTAGTGGAGTCAAAAATAGTGGCTCCAACCCAAGACCCATCCCTCATCATTTTTTGGGTCTAGACAATTTCGATACCACAAAAAGCTACTCCCACTTGGTTACATATCCTTTTTGAGGGAAAAAAATTCGGGCAGTTATGTTGAAAATAAGTCAATTTCAGAAAATTTTAAATCTGAATTGAATTAAAAAATTATTAAACAATTTATGGGTAGCACGGTTGGAGTGCATATCACATGGATACCCATAATTGCAACCCACTATAACCAAAAAGCTCATTTATGGGTATGGGTAGAGGGTGCTGCGTTGAAGATGCTCTAAGGCCCTAGAGCTTTTTAAGAAACAATTGGGAACTCCATTTACCATAAATGAGAAAAAGAATGTAGAAATGAAAACCTTTTATCCATCTTCTCCATCTAAGGCTACAACACAATCTTCCCAATGTGTAAACTGAAAATTTTCAACTCACATGGTTAGAGGCCTTCTCATACCAATTCAACATAGGATGCACAACACACCACTACGAATTAGAGAGTCGATGCACTCATTGGCAATTAGCACTTGATCAAGGATTTGTTTACTCATAAGAAAAACACCTAGAGACAAGCGACTTGGAGATGAACTTATGGACACTCACCACTAAACCGATAGACTTGAAATCCTATAGAGAGATGGCATTGTCATCTTAGGAATGAGAGTGATGAAAGTATTGTAATTCTTCCAATCAAAGAACTCATCTTAAAAAAACTCCTACACTACTTATATAATATCATTGCCAATTATAATCCCGCATCCCTAGAGAATAAGTATGGCAAAGCCGTCAAGACCTAGAACCAGCTGCCAAAAGATAGCAATCTTGTTGATTGGCAATTAATGCCCTTCGACTATGACTTGCTATGAATCCTATCATCTTGAAACCATAATGACATCGGATGAGGCGAGTTCATCAACTAGTTTTCTTGGGCCCAAGAGAAAACGACGACAAATTCTTATGTCCTTCCTTCTCAACAAAAGACATTCAATAGTACATTTGTATTTTACTGTTTTCATAAACCCTTCATAGAAAATAGTAAGTCTGTGGCAGGTGCCAACTAGCTTAGTTGGTAAAGTCTTTGGATGATGATACCAGAGACCTAGTTTCAAATCCTGCCAGCACTGAGTTACTGAACTCATTAAAAACAGGCTTACCAAACAAATAATAAAAATAATAAGCCTGTTGAACGAGACAAGTGAGCAAAATTTGAAACAGTTCTATTTGTATAAAAATTAGTTAGTTTGGTTTTCTCCTTTTTTTCTCTTCTCTTTGTATCTCGGAAGTCTCCTCGGCCTCCTTTTTTATACATAAATTGTCCTTTTATCTCTAAAAAAAATCGTAAATGGTGGTTTTCATATTAACTGTGTTGACAAACTCAGCCTATGGGGTGTTCCCTTTACACTATAATGTTGGTCCCAAGCCGGATAAAGGTGAAGAGTTGCACCAAGTTTGCAGTCGGGGTAAACATCCACTACCGCCTAAAATATCTTGGTCAGACATTTCATTATATTCATACTAGGGTGTTCCCAGAAAGCGACACATTGCGATGGGGCCCAATTGTAGTGGGAAGTAGGTAAGGGTTCCCTAGGGCTTCCTCTCGAAATGACACGCTACTACAACACACTTGGCTTCAGAAATCGCGGAATAGAAGTATAGCAACTCTATAGCCAACCCCAAATCTTTAGGATAAGAGTAAGATTTTGTTGGTGGTTGTTGGAATATAGCCTCACGGATTGAACAAATGGAGTTAAAATCTAAAGCTACATGTGTTAAACTGGAAGAGGAAAGGAAGAGTTAGTTATTATAGTTAGTCTGTTATGAGTTAGTTAGTCTGTTATGAGTTAGTTAGTCTGTCATTTCTCATTTTTTCTTGTATAAATATAGTTCAAGTACTCTGTAATTCATTATCCAATTTCATTTCATGAAAGTATTTTTCAATTCATCTCTTCTACTTTCATCTCCATGATCTTTTCTCACAAACTAAAACCTCAATTCATCTGAAACTTGACATGGTATCCGATTGAAAATCATTTTTTGCTTCCGCGACCTTACAAAGATTTTGCTCTGAAATCTTTGTAATTTTCCTTATACATACTTTCTTGCATTTCTTGAACAAATTCCATAAATGACTTCTAACGACGAAAATTCTATCGCACGATCAATCTTTCGGACGATTCATCAAGTCCATACTATTTGCATCCAAGCGACAATCTTGGTGCATTACTTGTTTCAGAAATCTTTACTGGTGATAACTACATCCCATGGAGTTGATCAATCACCATTGCTCTAACAATCAAGAATAAACCAGTGTTGATGGTACGATTCTTGCTCCTCCTGTTAATCAATGTGTTCTTCATACTACTTAACTACGTGCCAATAATTTGGTTCTCTTGTGGTTAATGAATTTTATTTCCAAGGAAATAAAGAACAGTCTTCTTTATGTTGCATCTGCTGTTGATCTTTGGAAAGAGTTGAAAACAAGATACTTCAGAAGCGATGGTCCAAGAGTTTTTCATCTTGAAAAATCTCTAAGTTCTACTACTCAGGGTTCTTCATTGATCACTGAGTATTTTAGTTCTTTCAAGACCTTATGGGATGAGTATGTTAATTACAAACCATTCCCAACTTGTAACTGTGGAAAGTTGGCAACATGTACTTGCAACCTGTTTGATTTTTTGCTAATTAAACAGCAATCTGATTATGTGTTAAAATTCTTGGTTGGCTTAACTGACTCCTACGCTTCAATTCGAAGCCAATTGTTTGTGGTTTTACCATTGCCAAGTAAGGCAAAAGTATTCTCTTTACTACTTTAAGAGGAAAGCCAGAGACAACTCAATAATTCTGTCAGCAATGAAACTCATGCTTTGCTTGCCAAACAGAATAATCAGTCATCTGTTCCATTGAAGTTTTTCAAAGACAAACAGAAGAAATCTTCTCTATATTGCACTCATTGTAGATACAATGGACATACAGTAGATAAATGTTTCGAACTTCATGGTTACCCTCCTGGCTGGATTGGACCAAAAGGGAAACAAAATCCACCCACTGCTCATGTTGCTATGTCAACTTCTAAGGTCTATATTCAAAACAGTAACGAGAATCAACCGTTTCCTTTAACTTCTGAGGAATTCAATAAATTGCTAGCACTTGCAAATTCTAACTCATCTCCAATACCTACCCACACAACTTCACCAGCTGTAAACATTGTTACTTCTCACTTTTTTGGTAAACCTTCAAACCTTTGTTATTTTGTTTCTTCATCTTTATAATATGTATCCTCATGGATTCTGGATACAGGTGCAATAGATCATATGATCTGTTCACCACTATTATATTCATCTACACCTAAATCAATCAATACTTCTATTAATTTTCCAAATGGGAACTTTGTTCCAGCTTCACATATTGGTAATATTTATCTCTCAAACACATTATATTTGCATGATGCGTTATGTGTTCCCAGTTTTTCATTCAATTTACTATTTGTTTCTAAACAAACAAAGCAGGCTAATATTTGTGTCTCTTTGACTCCTACTACCTTTTACAAGACCATTCAACAAAGAAGATGATTGGGATTGCCTTTGAGAAACATGGACTGTACCACCTATCTCAAGCTACTTCAAAAGCTGCTTACTGCAATCAACCCAAGTTTAATTCTTCATCTTTTGTCTCAAAAATTACTCACAAATCAATTAGATACTTGGCATTATAGATTAGGCCATGTTTCTAACTCTAGATTACCTTTTTTTAGACAGCTAGAGTCATCTATACCTTTCAATTCTACAAATGTCTGTGATGTATATCATTTAGCAAAGCAAAGAAAGATTTCATTTCTTGTATCTCAAACCAGTTCAAATAAAATGTTTGACTTGATCCATTGTGATATATGGGGTCCCTTCAATGTTGTTTCCTACTCTAGTTTCAAATACTTCCTTACTATAGTTGATGACTATACACATTGTACTTGGGTATACATGCTCAAGATGAAATCTGAAGTTCCTTCTATCCTCAAAATTTTCTGCAAAATGATAGAAACACGGTTTAGTACTTCTACCAAAATAGTAAGGTCAGACAATGGACCTGAATTCCTTTTGACTCAATTCTATAATAACAATGGCATTATACATCAAAGAAGTTGTGAGGAAACTCCACAACAAAATGGAATTGTGGAGAGGAAACATCAACATTTATTAAACACCACCAGGGCCTTAATGTTTCAAGCAAACATGCCTTTAATCTTTTGGAGTGACTGTGTGTTAACTGCAACACACATTATAAATAGAATTCCTACTCCTCTTCTCAAAAACAAAACACCATTCGAAATGTTATTTGATAAACCAGCTAATCTTTCTCACCTCAGAGTGTTTGGCTGTCTTTGCTTCGCATCAACACTCACAAATCATAGATATAAATTTGACACGAGAACTACAAAATGTCTATTCTTAGGTTATCCTTCTGACATAAAAGGCAACAAATTAATGGACCTTAACACAAATAAGATATTCATCTCAAGAAATGTAGTTGTTTATGAAAATGTCTTTCCTTTCAAGGCTTTTCCATCTAATCTTGAAACACATACCTTCTTATTTCCTCCAACAAATTCCGCTTCAGATTTCTACTTTCAATCTTCTGATATTCATTGTTATGATATTCATTCTGATCAAAATCTACCTTCACATCAGAACCTTTATTCAGATCAGAATATTACATCAAATCAACACCTCATCTCAGATCAGAATCTTACAAACCATCAACTACCTTTGAACAATGAATCTGTTCCTCAAATAGCCACACAACCTCTTCAAAAATCTTTAAGAATTAAACAAATGCCAACTTCTTGCAGGATTACTATTGCGATACTGCTTCACAAGTTCCAAATGCAACTCACTCATCTGCTATTGTTGATTGCTCTCTTAACAAAGGTATTCTATATCCCATATCTGACTTTCTTTCTACAAATCGACTGTCCACTTCTCATAAAGCCTTTCTAGTATCCCTTTCAGCCTCCCAAGAACCCAAAAATTATAATTTGGCTACTAAAATTCTTGAATGGCAAGCTGTAATGCAAAATGAAATAAATGCCTTAGAGTTAAATAAGACTTGGGAACTTGTTACTCTTCCTAAAAATAAACAGACCATAGGTTGTAAGTGGGTATTTCGAATCAAGTATAAGGCAAATGGAACTATAGAAAGACACAAAACTAGATTGGCAACTAAAGGCTACACTCAACAAGAAGGATTAGACTTCTTTGACGCTTTTTCTCCAGTGGCAAAGATTACTTCCATTCGGCTACTGCTTGCTATAGTTGCTATTAAAAATTGGCATATTCACAAATTAGATGTTAATAATGCATTTTTACATGGTGAATTGCATGAAGAAATTTTTATGGAGTTGCCCCCTGGTTTGGTTGTCAAAGGAGAAAATAAAGTTTCTAAACTTTTGAAGAGTCTCTATGTTTGAAACAAGCATCTAGGCAATGGTTTGCTAAATTGTCCATAGCATTGCTTGAATATGATTTTACTCAAGGTAGCTCAGATTATTCTTTGTTTATCAAGAAATCTGAATCATCCTTCATAGCTTTACTAGTCTATGTAGATGATATTCTTTTGGCCAGTGACAGCTTGCTTGAAATACAACTGCTCAAAACTTTTCTACATTATAAGTTTACAATTGAAGATTTGGAGGAACTCAAATATTTTCTCGGATTGGAGGTAGCAAGATCTAAAACTGGCATATCAATTTTTCAAAGAAAGTATGTTCTAGACATACTTGACCAAGTTGGAATTCTTAGTGCAAAACCTGCAGCTTTTCCAATGGAATCGAATTTAAAGCTCACTGCTGCAGATTTTGATTTGTATGAAGATCCTTCAGCCTATAGAAGATTAGTTGGGAGGTTATTATACTTAACACTAACTCGACCTGACCTTGCCTATTTAGTCCAAGTTCTCAGTCAATTTTTAGCCAAACCAGCTGTTAGTCATTACCAAGCAGCCATTCGAGTTCTCAGGTATCTAAAGGCAACCCCTGGACAAGGATTATTCTTCCCAGCTTCATCAGAATTACATCTAAAGGCTTTCTCAGACAGTGATTGGGCAAGGTGTATTGACACTCGAAGGAGTGTAACAGGCTTTGCCATTTTCTTGGGTGATTCATTAATTTCATGGAAGAGTAAAAAGCAAGCTACTATAAGCAGATCTTCTGCAGAAGCTGAATATAGGGCCCTTGGTTCAACAGCTTGTGAGATTCAATGGCTCCTTTATGCACTGTAGGACCTAAGTATCAACCACCAGCAACCAACTTTGGTTTATACAGACAATAAATAAGCATTATCTATTGCAACTAATCCAATCCAACATGAAACAACAAAGCACATACAGATAGACTGTCATCTTATTAGAGAGAAGCTGCAACAAAATATCATCAAGCTCTTCCATGTCCCTTCAAGATTGCAACTGCTAGATATTTTAACAACGCCTCTAGGCTTTCTTCATTTCATCATACTCTCCGCAAGATGAACATCCTAAATATACATGTTCATCTTAAGGGGGGGTGTTGGAATATAGCCTCACGGATTGAACAAATGGAGTTAAAATCTAAAGCTACACGTGTTAAACTAGAAGAGGAGAGGAAGAGTTAGTTATTATAGTTAGTCTGTTATGAGTTAGTTAGTCTGTTATTTCTCACTGTTATGAGTTAGTTGGTCTGTTATTTCTCATTTTTTCTTGTATAAATATAGTTCAAGTACTCTGTAATTCATTATCCAATTTCATTTCATGACAGTATTTTTCAGTTCATCTCTTCTACTTTCATCTCCATGATCTTTTCTCACTAACCAAAACGTCAATTCAATTGAAACTTGACAGTAGTTGTAGCGGTGTTGCACGTAAAGTGTGTTGATAAAGAATATGATTTAGGTACAGAGCAAAGCCCTTGAAACAAACTCAAACCGTTAAAAGCAATTTGATCCCATTGAGAAAAAAAAACCAAACATGAGCACTTAATACAGGAGGGTGGGTCGAATAATGTTCTGATTCTGAATGAACCCCATAAAGCAGTAAAATTGATAATAAGAAAGAGCCGTTCTAGAGAGACTTGCTACAAAACTGCGCTGACATGGCAGTGTGCATATAACCATAGATTTCTCCCCTTGTATCTCAAGGAAAAAATCTATGGTTATCTGCATACTGCCACATCAGCGCAATGTCTTGGCAAGTCAATTAGGATTTTGCTATAAGAAAGGGTCTTGAAGATACCCATTACATCAATCATGACAAATTAGGTTTGCAAAGCACCATTGGAGCCAAGAATAATGTAAAATCAACAAATTATCGAATATGGAGTGTAATACAATCCCCCAATCGAACTAACTTACGTCCACAACAAAACCCAGACCCCTCAAACACAAAAGGGTTTCTAACAAACCGATCAAATCAAGTAAAGCGATTCTCCAAAAACATCACTAAAACAAGTAAATTACGTAAAAATTAAACATGGATTCTATCGAAATCAATCAACAGCACAGAAAGAAATAATATTTAATACGAGCAAAAAAAAAAAAAGAAACTAACCTCTCTACCCGAGTGATTAGGAGATGCTAAGGATGAAGAAGAAGGTTTAGATGAGGCGTCATCATGTATGGAGTCAGAGACTGGTATGAGAAGTTCACGATCTCTTTCTCTGTTAGCCATTACAGACGAAGGTTTCTCATCGCCCATTAGAAGAACAGCAACTTCAAACCCCTCTCTCAGAGACAGATTTCAAAAGCAAGTATAAGGATGTTGTCTCTTTTGTTTTTCTTCATTTCTTTGTTGAAAGTTTTATATAGTTTATAAGGTTGTGTAATGTACAGTAAATTATACAGATCATATAAATTTGTCTTTATCTGCCATTTAACGGATTATTCAACCATGTGTATCCACCTGTAAAGTTATGGGTGGGGACACAATTTTGAAACACTGTCACACAATCTTGCTGGGGTGACATAGAATTTACTGCGATTCTCACAATTCTGATGTGGACATGCATACATAATTGTAGATGATTTTTACTCGTATCACGAGAAAATATATTTATGATTATGTGCACATCCTACGTCAGATTTGTAAGAATCACAGTAAATTATTTTTCAAAAAATAATAAATATTTTAAGTAATAAAATGAATCATTATTTCACTAAACCCACTTGACCCAGGATTTTTGATAGTAAGGGCATTTATTGATAATTTTTCGTGCGGACAAATATATCCTCAACCTTAAGTTATATAATTAAAGTCATGCTGGGGTGACACAAAGCATTTACTATGATTCTCACAATTCTAACATGGACATGCATACATAATTATTGATGATTTTTACTCGTATCGCGAGGAAACACATATATAGTTATGTGCACATCCCACGTCAGATTTGTGAAAATCGTAGTAAATACTTTGTGTCGTTTCAACATTTTCCCTGTAATTAATAAGAAGCACTAGCAAACATGAATTACCTTTCAATTCAAGTTAGACACTAAGAGTAATAGGATACACCTTTGATTTTGTGTAACCAACCTTAAATGGCATAGCCACAACAAGAATTGAACAAAATTGAGGGTGTAATAAATAAAAAGGTAGGAAATGAATAATGAACACTTCATGAACATCTATTAACTACGAGAGTGAGAGGAGAGAATATACTTCATAAGCCCTCAATGCCTCATCCTATTTTCCTTCTTTGTCGGTATTAAATTCAATAAAATATATGTAGTGGTCACCTTTCCTATATTTATATAACCAAAAATCCAAGATAGAAACTCAACATTTTTTTTTCTTTCTAAATGAGGATATATATATGTAGGTCAGGTTCGGGAGCCAACAACTTTGTCCTATGTGACTTAAAAGTTTTGGATTGAGTTAATTTTTTATGAGATTGGTCTCTATGGTGAGGAGATCATCCTCACCTAAAATTAGTCAAATCTGAAATTTCTAAAGCCATCAAAAGTGGTTTACAAATTTTCATTAAATAATCAATAATTTACAATTCTAAACCACTTTTAATGGACTTAGAAATTTCAGATTCGACTGATTTTTGGTGAGGATGATATTTTCCTCACAAAAAATTAGTTCAATCCGAAACTT
The DNA here is from genome assembly GCF_017979445.1 of Akebia trifoliata. Taxonomy (NCBI): domain Eukaryota; kingdom Viridiplantae; phylum Streptophyta; class Magnoliopsida; order Ranunculales; family Lardizabalaceae; genus Akebia; species Akebia trifoliata. Next base: position 5,996,840 of record NC_141386.1, on the reverse strand, counting down.
TTAAGCCACATAGGATAAACGTGTTGTCTCCCTAATGTTGGCTCCTGAAACTATGTATATATTAAAAAGAAAAAGAAAAAGAAAAGAGTTTATAGATCTATTTAATGGAGCATCGGACTAGTTATGTAATATTTTTGTAAAACAATCCTTGTTATATTAAAAATAACTCTGCAATATAAAATGTTGATACTATGTCATGGAAGATCGTCGATAAAACATATACTAATGACACAGATTATAGTAGAAAATGGTCAAGATGTCATTGTAAATTTTAGAAAGTTCATCTTCTATCTTTCCACGGTGTGTGCCATGAGATTAGAGGGCACAAATAACATTTTCATTGCCCACAAAGAACAGGCTCCTTTCATCAAAAGAGGGATCATTATCAAGTTTTGTAATTTTCTATGCATTCTACTTCACCATATTTCCTTCATATTCTTGACTACTAAGAATATATTAATTTGAAGGTTTCTTGATGATCTACTAACAAAAAAAAAATTAGATTTTTAATTTACTCTATTATCTCAAATAGCATCATTTTCATATGAAAACTTATTTTTACCATGAAACAAAGAGTAGAATCTTTATGTATTGAATATGACCATTATATAACTTCTACAAATGAAACTTATCTTACAAAATGTATGGTAAATCAACTACAAATGAGACTCTCATGAAAATTTTATAGTAACTAAAACAATCATAAGCTTAGTATGAATAGATCACATTATTTATATATGAATGGAGATAAAAATTAGCAATGGGAAGATAATTATTGTTGTATTGTTTATAACTATTTTATAAAGGGCCAGTTCAACCATAAGGCAATTTAGGTCGTTGATTAAGGCTCTGGTTGAGAGAAAATCTTTATTTTTAAGAGAATTGCAACTCCCTTTCTAAAGACATGATGTCAAGGCTTTATGAAGCCATGAGTTACAGTAAATTAATAAATAAAAATGTAAGAAAAAGATATTACATGATACACACTTCACACAACTACCAATACGAAACCGTTGAATCGTTACTAGCTTGATATTCACTCGCCAAATGAAGAACCATTTTTGCATTACCTCTTGTAGAAAATCCAAATCGTATACCTCTTTAAAAACTAGATTGATTTTTCATTTATCGCATATTTAATAATTAATTAAATTCAAATTTATTTTTATTTGGATAGTGTTAAAGGCACTCCAATTATTACCATGGGCATTCCACACCATAAGCAGTTGTTTTTGTCTTATATGGGTTAAAAGTTTTGAAATGAGCTAATGTTTTGTGAGGATGATCTCTATAAAGAGGAATGTTGTGTTTGTGAACACCTTTGTGAAGCTCACTTAGTAATTTGATCAAATACCTATTGGGTATTTCACAAAACACTTTGTATGCCACACATTCCAAGACCTTATTTGATAATGACAATGAAGAATGAACTTAACTAATAATAGAAAATACAAAGAAGATAACACAACCACACAAATAAAGAATAAGAACACAATACTCACAACACGAGATTTTACTTAATTCACCCAAAGTTTACGGCCATTGAGGTATGAGCATTGAAGCACAATTTCACTATGAAGAAAATGAGGTAAATCAATACAAAGAGTTACCTTTATCACTTAGCTTCATCTTCTTTTAGATCTTAAAATTCTCAAACCTTTCAACATTTTCATCTCTAGGTTTTCTTTATTTCTCTACTCTCTTTTCTAGAAAAGACTTACACTTAGAATTACAATAAAAGAAAATAAAAAAATTAAAAAAAAATCTTTTAGAAGCACCACATAAGTGGTTCACTTACATAAGTTACATGTCAAACCTAAATTACCTTAGACCGACCCAAAAAACACATATAATTAGATCAGACCTAATTGATTTTGAGCCATAACTTCAATAATCTTCACCTTGGCGAAAAAACTCTTCAACCCATGAAAATGCTGGAACTTCGATGCATTTATAACATCTCTACATTGATGACAAATCTCTCATCTTCAAACAGCTCAAGTTGGGAGGTGCCCTCCAATCACAACAAACAATGCGATTAAACAAGTTAAATCAATGCTCAAACGTGTCCCTTGTAATCGGCTTAGTTAGAAAATCCGAAGCATTTTCATCCGTGTGAACTTTTTCAACATGGATTCCCCTCGAGTTGACCAAATCTCAAATCCAATGAAATTTAACATTAATATGTTTCGTTTTAGCCTGAAACACTTGGTTATTGGCAAGGCAAATAACACTTTGGCTATCACATTTGAGTTTTACTGAGTCTTACTTCAATTCCAACTTGTTTACTAACCCACTCAACCATATAGTCTCCTTAAATGCTTCTGCTATAGTCATATACTCCACTTCGATAGTATACAATGCACTTGTAGTTTATAGCATTAATCTCCAAGAAATCAGACCACTTCTCAATGTGAAGACATAGCCCGTAATGGATATCCTCTTGTCAAAATCTCCAACATAATCGACATCTTCTTTCTATCTATATCCTTTAACAACTAAACATGCTTTAAACTTTTCAATTGAAGAATTATTTTTTCTTAATTTTTTTTAAATATCCATCTACAACCTATACTCTTAGATCTTTTTAGTATATTTACAAAATTCTAAGTGTTATTTACCATAATAGATCACATTTCATCATCAATGACTTCCTTCCAAAAAATATTATCTCAAGATCTCATTGCATCATCATAGGTTATAAGATCATCTTCAATATTCAAATATACATAATATTTCATAGTTTCATTCATTCTATCTCCTTCTAAAAGATAATTATAATAATCTTTACTAAGATTAGTTTTATTAACGCTTACTCCTCTTAGCTTCTATATTAATTTCATTATCATTAAATGATATATCAATTTTTTTAAATTTAAAAAATATATTTTATCTTTACTAGGTTCATTATCATTTTTATTAGTCAAGTAATTAGGTAATATATTAAAAGAAGTTTCATATAATATAGCATCTCTTGATTCAATAATCACATCTTTATCATTATGTTCCATTACTAAAAACCTATACATTTTATTATTTTTAATATAGCCAATAAATGCACATTCAACGACTTTTAATCCTAGTCTAAGTCTTTTACGATCAATTAATTTAATTAATACTTTACACCACCGCACTTTTAAATAATTTAAATTAGATTTTCTACCTTTCTAATATTCATATAAAGTAATATTTGAATTCTTATATAGTTTTTTATTTAATACGTGTAGTTAAAAAAATTTATCTCCAAACTTAATATTTTAATTTGAATTTACTAACATATCATTTATCATATCTTTAAATATCTTTCACTACTCCGTTTTGTTGTGGACTATAAGGAATCATTTCTTCATGTTTAATTTCATGAATTTCATAAAATTTTGATAATTCATTTGAGTGATATTATCCACCTCTATCAGATCTTGAAGTTTAATATTTTTATTTAATTGATTTTCAACTAGTATCTTATACATTTTATTTTATTTTAAAATTTCATCTTTTATTTTTAATAAATATACTTGAATATACTTAGAATGATCACCTATAAAAGTTACAAAATAATTTTTTCTTCATCTACTTAGCATATTACTAAAATCATAAATATCATTATGAATTAAATCTAATAAACAATAATTTCTTATTGTACTAGGAAAATAAACAACACATTTATTGTCATTTAAAAATCTATGATCAGGAATTAGTCCTAAATTAGTCATGAACTTCATAGATTTATAATTAACATGTCTAAATCTATTATTCCACAAATTAATTACACAAATCGAGTAAGAAGAAGAAGAATTTTCATTCATTACATTCAATTTAAACATTCTTTTGAACAACATAATATTTTTCAATAAATACATAATTCTTGGATAAAATAAATTTATCCGATTTAAACACTAGTTTAAAATCATGCTTAACAAGTAAGCCAACTAATACAAGCTTTTTCCAAATTTTCAATACATGAAGAACATCAACTAATGTGACAGTTTTTTTGAAAGTCAATTGTAAATTGATCTTCCCTTGCCCTGTGGTTTTTGTTGTTGATGAATTATCTATGTAGAGATTTGGATCATTATTGATTTTTTCATAAAATGAAAAATATGTCTAGTGGCTCCGATATCAACCCACCACTCTTTGTCATCTTCGATCATGTTGATTTTTGAAATTACCGTTACAAGCTTTTGTTCTATTATGTTTACTTATTTTTTAAATTTTTTGAAATGGTAACAATCCTATTCGAAACAATTAGGTTTCCCATAGTGATAGCATGCACATTTCTTATTATTTTTTTGTGTTCTTTTTGTGCTCATTGGATTGGAGATTTATGAACTTTCGCTTCTTTGTTTGTTATATCTTGACCTTTGATTCAATTAGATTAACTTTGGATGACATTTCGATTTGATTTACTTGTTTATCTCTTAATAGAGACTCTTCTTCAATTCTAAGATGTTGAAAAAGTTATTCCATGATTTCCTTCTTTTTACTATGTTTGAGAGACTTACAGTAATCATTTACAAATGTAGCCAACTTGGCGATTACTGAATTACAAGAAAATCTTCATCAAAATGAGATGCTTCGGCAATCATATAATGTATGATTACTGAAACCCATAAACTTGTCCAATAATAGGTGTATTATCAATCATTTTGAAATTAAAAAAATTGACTTGCTATGTAAGAGTGATATCTGGGATCCTTGGTTTTGTATTTCTTTTCAAGTGCATCACAAAATTCTTTAGTCGATTTGATTGATTGATAGATATTAAATAATAAATCTGATAAAGCATTTAGAATGTATCATCTACATGTGCATTTACTTCTTATTTTTATTTTCACCGAACTTCATCAATGATAATTTTTTTTAACAAGCTATTTTTAATTTTTTAGTATAAGAAGGGGTTTGATGGGTATAAATCTGAGACCTTGAGAACATCTTCCCAAAGTCTTACCACTTAGCTAAGTGGTCATTCTTTCCATCAATGATAGTGAAATCGCCTCGACCCACTTTCCACTAAATAATGGATAAGGTTCGATTGATAAATTAGGGATTTTTAGAGAATAGGAAGTCATTACCTAATTTAGGACTACGAAACATAGATAATTCCAAAATAGATCGGGTTAGTCCATGAGTGAAAGAAATAGGTAAGGGTCAGATTACGGGTTGCGGAAGGTGTTAGGCACCCAACCCATCCGATTGATATGATCGGTATCTACTACGACCTAAACTATCCTATGGTCAACAAGTGAAAAAACTAAGGTCAAACTAGGGTCCCATCATCATCAATTTATATCAAAGGTGTTAACACAAATCTCATACTTAAAATTTTTCCAAATATTACATGATTTTAAAAAAGTCACCAAATCAATGAAAAATTCGAATTTATATGAATCTTCAAATTCATGTAAACTATGATTTTTTCAAACTTATCTTTATCACGTGACTTCTTCGAATTTCATATAGTGAAATCATACAGTTGATAAGCTTACATGGCATCAAAAATTAGTGGATCAATTCAGTCACATTTTGAAAAATATGAAATCAATTTTTAATGTCATATGCACAAAAATCAGTGAATCAACTCAACGATTTTAATAAATGAAATTTGATTTTTTAAAATCACCATATGTGTCATTTTCATCTTAAAAAATATGAAATCAATTTTTAATGTCACGTACATTAAAATCAGTGAGCTAATTCAACAATTTTAATCAATGAAATTTGATTTTTTAAATCACCATGTGCATCAAAATCAGTGAGTTAATCCCACACGTTTTTAATCAAAGAAGTTTGATTTTTTTGAATAGTCACGTGCATCCAAATCCAGTGAGTTAATCCCACATATTTCCAATCAAAGAGAATTGATCCGATAATATTAACAATCAATCAAATGATCCGATAACATCATAAAATCAACGAGTATAAATTATCAATCAATGAGTTGATTCATTAACATCACAAAATCAATGAGTCGATCCAATTAAACTATCAATCAATGAGTTGGCTCTCTAATTTTGTATAAAAATTAACTCGATCGATCTATTAACATTAAAAATCAATGAATCGATCCACTAATTTCAAAAACTCAAAGATTGCTATTAGTGCCACGTACACCAAACAATCGGTGAATCAAATCAGATACATAAAAAAAATACAAAACCAAGAATCAATAAAAATAAAAAAAGATTACCTTCACTGAATAATTTTAAATACTTGGATTCATTCAAAAAAGAATTTGAAATAGCTTATGATTAGTGTCGTGCGGGTCATTGTGATTGCGAATTATACGAGGAAAGAAAAAAAAATGCGATGTGACTGTGGTTATTACTGTTGTTATGACTGTTGGTACTTGGTGAAAAGTGAAGAGAACGAAGAGAGTGAGAGAGAAGACCAAGAGTAGAGAGAGTGAGAGAGACGTTGGAAAAGAAATAGTATCACTGCTGGTTTTAATGGTGATGGGTCCAACAGTATCGTGGTTGGAGATGACTATAAAAATGTGATAAATACGATTATAAAATTGCGATAAATATGACTATAAATTCATGACGAATGTGACTGTAAAATTTAATGGTAGATGTGATATTTAATACTGTAAAAAAAACGTGATCCATGAGACTGTTTGGTAGCCATGGAGATGAAGAAAAGTTGCAACCTATGAAGGAAATGAGGTGCTGGTTTTTTTTCTTTGAGAAGAAGAAGGGAGATGGTATAGTTGTTGTCCAACGTGAGAGAGAGGAGTGCAGACCCAAAGAAAAAGTCTTTTGAAACGTTTTTTAGCAGGGAGTTAGGGAGATGAAAGTGTAGCCAAGATATGATTGCAATAGAGACAATGTTTCTTCTCTTCTCCCTAACCTTCCTCCTCTCTTTTTTTTTTTTTTTTCTTGAACGAAGGATAGCCATGAGTTTATAGAGAGAGTGAAAATGTGGGGAGAAGGGAGGGAGTTCTGGAGAGAGGGTTAAGGACGTGGAGAAGGTGGAGAATGTGAGGTGTTAAGAAGTGGCTACTGTGAATAAGACAAATAAATGTTTTTTTTTTTCTCATTTCTTTCTTTTTTTTTCTTTCTTCTTGTTGATGATTTAGAGAAGGAGCATGAATGGAGAACGTGAGAAAGAGTGAAGGAGAGGGAACTGAGGATGTGGGGAAGAAAGATAGTCATTCTCGTTGGAGAAAAAGAAGTGGGAGGGATGTGGGTCTGCCCACGTTTTTTTTTTTTTTTGGAGAATGGAGGGGGGGTGGTGATCCCACGCTACTATCCTTAATGGTCTCTCATGAATAAATCAATTTTAATCTTGAATTCGATTGGTCAATTTTAATCTTGAAATTTGATTGATTAATTTTAATTTTGAATTTGTTTGATTAATTTTAATTTTAAATTCGATTAGTCGATTTTAATTTTGAGTTTGGTTGATCGATTTTAATCTTGAAATTTGATTGATCGATTTTTTAATTTTGAATTTGATTGATCGATTTTATTCTTAAATTCGATTGATCAATTTTTCATTGGATATGGTTGATCGATTTTAATTTTAAATTCGATTGGTCGATTTAATTTTGAATTTGGTCGAGCGATTTTAATCTTAAATTCGATTGTTAATTTTAATTTTGAATTTGGTTAATCGATTTTAATCTTGAAATTTGATTGATTGATTTTAATTTTGAATTTGATTGATCGATTTTAATCTTAAATTCGATTGGTCGATTTTTTATTGGATTTGATTGATTTTAAAATTTTAATTCGATTTGGCATTTTAATTGGTTGAGTTATTAAATTTGATTTGGATTAAATTCAATTGTTTGGTTCGATTTTCAATTTGATCGGTTAATTTTTAATTTTAATTGTTTTTAACTTTAGTTTGATTAATTTTACTTGTTTAATTTTAATTTCATTTCGAATTTGATTTGTTTAGTTTTCAATTTGAATTTTGAATGGGTTGATTTTAATTTGGAATTGATTTTAAATTTTAATTGGTCGGTTCATTTTTAATTTTGAATATTAATTGCATTTTGAATTTTTATTAGATTTTCAATTTGATTTTGATTTTTTATTTTTTATCATGGTTTCCTAAGAATTTAGTTTCCAGGTCAAAGTTGGACATTGAGGGGCATTTTTTGTCATTTTTGTTGAATTTTTCTATTTTCGTCGATTTAGGTCCTGTTAGACTTAAAATTTTATTTTGAATGCAATGGAGGTGTTTTCGAGTTTTTTTGGAGGTCTAAAATTTATAAAGGGTATTTTCGTCATTTTGATGATTTTTGCATATTTTTACGAATTTTAGCGTGAGATTTTTTCAATCTCTACGTGATTATTTCTAAGTCTCAAAGTCGTATTTTCCTAATGTAGCGAGGTCTCTAAGATATCGAATTATATAGCGAACTTAAGCTTACGTGCTTGATAAATTGGTTTGTAAGGTGTAGCGTTCTTAAGCGTGTGTAAATTTCTATGTCAAGTCGTGACGAGTAGGGGGATAGAAAGAAGGAAAATACTAGAAACGGAAGGAATCAAGAACAGTACTCATAAGCCTTTGAGTTCTTTGCACTATTCATTAGGAATCCACGGCAATCAGGTGACGAATTATCGAATTAGGCAGATGCAAAAATAGGGTGTCTAGAGGTAGATGAATCATTCATAATTGGAATTGATGAAGTGAGAACATACACCACTTTTAATATGGTCAATAGGAAATGAAATTTTAGTTAACATCACTTGAAATTGGGGACATTCAAATTGTTCAATTTGGAGTATTAGTTGGACATTGGTGAAGGTGGAAGATAAGCCATAATATTGATTTAAAATTGTTGGAGAAATTTAAAAATTAAAAAGAAAATAGATGAGAAAATTCGATCTGAGGCACAAGAAATATTGTTATCTTTAAACCAATATTTGCTCCCACAATGTGAAACGTGATCAACAATAGGCTACTGATAAAGTTGATTCCAGGATACAACAGATCCAATCTAAATTCTTGTGATTAACTTATCGAATCTAATCATGTTCCTCCGAACACCAAAATCTTAAAAACACTTTGATAAAATGATAGAACTTCTGAGAAATAGTTTAAAAAATAAATTTATGTTCTACAATTTCATATATTTTATGAATGAAAAATAACAATCTTTAAATAGATTACCAAAGGGTATGTTAGACACCTTTTCTAAGAAAATCAAATGATCAATAGTTGTTAAAGCAACCCTTGGATTTAAAATTAATTTGTTAAAGACCAAGGGTGCAACTTTTAATTAAATAAGTTATATTTTTAAAAATAACTATATGAATTCAATATATATATATATATATATATATATATATATATATATATACTGTAATACCCCAAATTTTTATTCGTATCTCGAGAAAAATAAATAGTGGAATTTTAAGAAAATTTTAAAAATAGAATTTATAGTAAAATTTTAGGATTTTTTCTTATAATTTTTAATGAAATCTAACTTTATCATTGGATTCAAATTGGTTAGAAAACATATTTTAGCATGTAAACATGCTCAAATGTGAGTCCAAACGAAAAAATTATAAATCCTCGATTTTCAGGTTGGATCAAGCTAAAACAATGAATTTTTGCTAAAGTAAGAATTTTTAAAATTTGATCGTACTTTTGGATCAAAAACGAAAAATTATAGAAAATGGAGTATTTACTTATCATTTACAGAGCCTAGAAGGTTGAATTATTATAAAAAAATTAAAATAACTTCGATTTTCAGATCAAACCAGGCTGAAAAGGTGAATTTTTGTTAAAGAAATTTGTAGAATCCGATCGTGTCATTAGATTCACAATAAAAAAAAATATAAAAAATGGAGTATTTATTCGTTAGTTTCAGAATTTAGATAATTGACTTATCGTCAAACGAAAGCACTTCGAAAATACTGATTTCATCCTGCTGGATTATATAAAAATTTTAAATGAAAGTGACTATTCATGTGGCGTCCTGCCAAATACTAACACAAAACTTAATATTAGATTTCGAGGCAGTAGGTTGCACTTCGAAATTTCGACATGGTCTCCTTTGTTTATGTTAGCATTCCAAGACGTTCAACTTGTTCCACCTGATAAACAACATCTAATATCATGTATATACATACAAAATATAATAATAGCGGAAACCTATATACATCTAATAACGTACGATAGATAAGAGTACAAAATGATAAATAAAATATAAGATTATACAAACATTCCTTACTCTAACAAAAGTCATAACGCTCAATATAAGACCTATAATATTATTTGAACGAACTAACATTAATAGGGGGTATAACCCCAATACTCACCAAGTAACAGACTTTGGTCGTCTATCTGACCTACCAGATAGTCCTCACTTGTTTTCTACACCTGCCTGGCTCCGGATCTGAAACTAAAAAATGGAGAAGGAAATGATGAATAACAATGGTTACCTAGTAGGAAAGCAAATAGTTTCTGCTAATAACCTCTCATAACATGAACGAATAAACATACTAAATCATTTTAAAATATACAAAATTTTACAGAAAATGCTATAATTAACTGGTACATATAGTAAGGGATAAGCAACTAAACATTTTAAAATTCACATTACATCAATCAACAGTATCCACTATAACATTTTTTTTATATACAAATCTAATTAACCAAATGGTAACATTAAACATGCATTTCATTTTATATATCAAAATAACGCAACAGATACGTAATACACAATGGTGGAGTAATGGAATTAGAGAGTTGAAATTCATGATTGGATCGCTTCCAATCGGGATATGATGTTTCATAATAAAGTATTATTTCCTAAGTTTGTGGTTGATCGTTGTTTACCACATTTGCGGGACCATTTATCCGGTTCAGACTGGCCATTTGACATGGCCGTAAGCAATGGATCTCTTTTCGATGCGTCAGAACATTCGATTACTATAAATTGTTAGTGATCACTGACTAATCGTTTTCGTCTATGCCTATCAGTCATGCATGTGATTCCCAAATATACAAACAATTCGTATACAATCACATTTACATTACAAATTCACTGATAAAGATAGAGTGGAATAAACCCAGATTTCAGTTATAACTCCACTCTCATATGCGTCTCATACCACGTATAAGTTTGGTTGTCCCTACCGTACATTCCAAGATAGACATTACTCTAGATGATATGACGTACTATCCCTTCAAGCATTAAAAGACTCTTTAATAGATCACAAAATAGTTATATATATTTTAATTTGAAAATAAAAGAGAAATTAACAATACAAGGTTGAGAATAGATATCAAGTTTCCTACCATGCAATTGTGACCACTCGACCTAAAATAAATAACACGCCAACAAAATTTAAATAAACATGCAACCAATCATTATCCATGGATGTCCCTTCACTAACCTACATACAACATTACAATGTAAAATGTAGACATCACCCCTCGAGTGTGATTCTTACATTTTACCGTTTCATCTCATTTTCTCATTTTTTCCAATTTTCATAGTTTTCAATATGTCAAACAAGATATTCACTTTCTAATAATCATCAACTTAATATAAGTTCATTGAATATTAAATCATTTTTTCAACTATGAAATTTATTTTTTTCAATAACATTTAAAAAAATATAAAACTTAGATCAAAATGGGGTCCGAACGGTGCACATGACCCAACTAACGGAAATAATCTGATAAAATATCCTACTCACGTATAATTTGTTATAAAATATAATTAAACATATCAAATATGCAAGTTCTGATGTGAATTTGAAATAACCAGTTAAATTTTATATTTTTCGAAACACATCACAAATTTTAATAAAATCCTAAATGCAATTTTCACAATCTATGATTACTAATAAAAATTAAGAGTTCCTTACAATTTCTGTGCAATAGGATCGAAACTTATGCGAAAATCAAGATGATCTGCGAGAAAATTGAGATAGATCGAACTTCGAGGCGATTGATTTTTGAATTTGACCCGGTGGTTTCGAAGATCTCGACGTTGTCGTCCTTTCTACCTTCTGCGACGGAGGACAATTTGACCCCGAAAAAAATAAAATATGAGGTCGAAATTACGAAACCCCCATATATATACGACTAATTTTTTATGAGACGAGGTAAAATAGAAGAGGAAACGATAAGAAGTTTGGTGGATTTTTATAAAGGATGAGGCTACGAACGTTTTTTTTTTCTACGGTGGAAGTCAACGACGGCTCGTTCGCAACGAATTTGAGTTGGGAGATTTGAAAAAAAAATTAAATTTAAAAAAAAATGCAATTAATTTTTTGACGAATTTAGGAAATGATGAATAGTGTTTTAATTAAAAGAAATTATTTATATAAGTGCGGGACGAAATCAATATTTTTTCTGTTATTTCGTTCAACGATAATTTTACCGTTCGGACTCTAAAAATGAGGAATGAATACTCTATTTTGTTTAATTTTTCATTCTAGATCTAATGGTGTGGTCAAATTGTATAAATTATATCTCTAGCAAAAATTTACTTTTTTAGCCCAATGGGACACTAAAATTTACGTCGTTTTCGTTTTTGACGATAATTCGATTTTCTGGACTCCAAAAATTACAAGTAAATAGTCTATTTTCTATAATTTTTTGTTATAAATTTAATGGTATGGTTGAATTTTAAAAATTCTTACTCTAGTAAAAGTCATTCTTTTGACCTAATCCAACTCGAAAATTGATGATTTTACAACTTTTCTGTTTGGACTTGCATTTTAGAATGTTTATAGGCTAAAGTATGTTTTTCGATCATTTTGAATCCAATGGTGAGATCAAATTTTATTAAAAATAATCAGGAAAAAATCCTACAGTTTTACCCTAAGTCCCACTTTCAGGATTTTTTTAAAATTTCAATTATTTATTTTTTCTCAAGATACGAATTGAAAACTCGTGGTTTTACAATTCATTTTCTCTTAAATCAGTTCAAAACCAGTTGAATGTGATTTTCAAGAAATATTGGTTTTATACCAACTTAAATCTTAGATTTATCACGATCGGGTCTCCGTCAATACTCGACAAAAAAGGAAAAAATGTCCGCAACATCGAACTCTACAAACCCCACCCATTTGCTTTTATTTTTCTCTTTTATTTCTCCGTATTTCATCAAAAATTAACCATATGAGATATGGGGGTTTTAACTCTTCAACCTCAGATTTTATCTACTTCGACCTCAAACCGTTATTTATTGTAAAAAAGAAAAAAGATGGCGTAATTGAGATCTTCGAAATCATCGGACTTGATTAAAAATTAACTTTTTTCACGTCAGATCTGTCTCGATTTCTTACTAATCACCTCGATTTCCACGCATATTCTTCAATTTTATTGTAGAAAGATTGGTAGGGGCTTATGATTCTTACTGGTAACTGTAGATTGTGAAAAATTACATTTAGGATTTTAATAAAAATTTGAGATGTATTTCAAATATATAGAATTCTTTTCGTTATTTCAAATTTACGCAAGACTTTCATATTTGATGTGTTTAATTGTATTTTATGACAAATTATACGTGGGTGAGACATGTCATCGAATTATTTTTGTTAGTTTGATTTTTTAGACTGCTCAGACCTTGTTTTGATCTAATTTTTATAAATTTTCAATTTAAATGATATAAATGAATTTTAAAATTTGAAAAAATGATTTAATATTCAATGAACTCATGTTGAACTGATGAATATCAAAAAAATGATTTTTGGGTTCAAAAAGACAAAAAGTGAAAATATCGAAAAAAATAAAAACATGGATGAAACGACAAAATGTCATAATCATACTCGAGACAACCCCATTTTCACACTCGCCTGATTAATTAGCTCGTCAACCCGATTGTGACGATTCCCAATGATGGATAAAATTTCCAATGTTTTTTTATGTGTTACTAGATATGTTTTAGAAATTCGGATGAGGTATCTCAAGTAAACAAAACTTTAAAAATCATGCTACGGTAGAAAAATTTAACCCAAAAATATAGAAAACATCATTCTTAAGACAAAAAGAAGTTTTACGAGAAAAATCACTAAAAAATGATCAAATTACTAAAATATCCCTAGAGCCTACGTTATGCTTAGGAAAACCCTTGCGAACACATAAAATAACAAATTAAAATCAAATAAACTATTTCATCAATTTTTACCAAATTTCATAAAATTACGAAAATACTCTTCATAGGATCCACGACCAATTCACGCCAAAAACCCATAAATGACACAAGCCGATACTCCCATCGAATTTCTTATGAAAATCGATTTCAGAACACAAAAATCCTCTTTGAGGGCAAAACAATAATTTTTCAACCTTAAAAATTTTAAATTTTGAAATTAAATAATTAAAACATTAATTAACGTAAAGTGAAATCTTAATAAATTAAATTAAATTTTTAAATAAATAAAATCAATCAATCAAGCCAACGGGTCAAAATTTAAGTGTTGGGCCACTTATTTAAGTGGGGGCCCACTTGACATTTATTAAAAGACCCTTCCATCTGGGGGTCCAAATAATTAAATATATAATTAGGGGGGTTCTCCAAAAAATTTAAAAAATATTCTTTCATTGTACGTTAAATTTAAAACTCTAATTCACCTTATCTAAAAGAAATCTAGTCAAACTAAAAAGTTCCCAAAAAACTTTATAAATATGAGCTTCCACAACCCAATCTCGCAGGTCAAGATAAACCCAAAAAAAGAGATGTTAGAAATACTCCATAATCTTCCCAAAACCCTAAATTTGAAGTCCCAATCCTTACTTAACATCTAAATCCTAGTTTTTGCTCAAAAAAATATCCAGAAATCCTCTAAAAAATCTCTAAAAGAATAAAAAAATACTCAGATCTAGGAAGAGGATACCTCATCCTAGAGATCAGAAGTGGATCCAGTGATAAATAAAAAGTAGGAAAACTCATACGAGGACGCTTTCCGTCAGCTTTGAGGGAACCAATTGTCACAATCCACTAGGTAATTTTTTTATTTTTTTTATTTTTTAGGTTTGTTTAGTAATGTAATTTTTTGGGAAAAAAGTAGAGACTAATTTTTTACCTAGCGGGGTTGGTGCCTAACACCTTCCAACCCGGTAACGTGATCCCCAGATCTGTTATTTTTGCAGATTAATAATTTTATCTATTTAGAGTTAATAATCGGTTCCTAAACCATAATAACTAGGTGACAACTCTCAAACCCAAAAAAGTGGATATGCAACCCGTGGATCGACGGCGCTTTCACACACTCGATGAGTGATAGCTACATTTTACATTTTGATGTTATGTGTGGATTGATGAACGGATATCCAAGGTTAATTTACTTTCTATTGTCACGAGACAACTTGCATGTTTATTTATATATTTGTGATTCCTATTAGTTGGATTAGAAATTAGAAAATCTTATAGTCCCACTTGTTTTCCTTCTCTAATTTGGTTTGTGAATGAAGATATATAACCAATGTCACAACTTGAAAAATAAAACTAACAATAAATAATAAAGAAGAGAAGGTTTTGTGAATCTAAACTAAACCATGGATTTTATTGCTGAAGAAGATGATTTTGTCTATTCATAGACACCTGAAGAGTTTCTTACAAAAAAACTCCTCAAACTCATTAATGGAGAATCTGCGGTGATGACGACAAAACTGTTGAAGATGAGATGAATATGAAGAAGAAGAAGATGATGTTGTTGATGATGATGATGAGGATCACGATCACAATGATGATGATGATGATGAGGATCACAATCACAATGATGATGATGACGATATTGATAATGATGATAAGTATGAGGATGAGGAGGAGAATGACAAACTGGATCAAAAGTTTTTATTGTGGATGATTCGACGTCAATATCTATTAATTAAGGATTCTGTTGATATCTACTTCGTCAATTATTTTTTAGATTTTAATATTAATTGATGATCATTTATCAACATTCAACATTGTGTGATTTTCTAAGTAGCAGTAGGAAGTATGAGAGATTTCTATTTTAATAAGTTGTTAGATGCTGAATTATATTTTCTTTTGATATTTTTCTCTTAATTTTTTTTTTTAAGATTTACCTGTCAGACTTACTTGTTTTATTTATTTTAAACCAGTGGGTCATTGTTGCATAGTAAGAAACTGGATATCCATTATTAACTCTGAAATATTAATTTCTTATTTATTTATTTTTTAAATAGTATATGTATACGTAGCTATTTTGTGAACTATTAAAGAGTTTGTGAATACTTGAAGGATTTAACTTCGTTTAGAGGCGAAGTGGTTACTTACTTGACTAAGTTGCGAAGTTAAGAAATTCTATATATTTAAGTAGTTTTTCTTCTATCAAGGTTTGTTTATTTTGTCGATATTGGAAATGGATATCGAATAAAACATTGCTTTTGTGTTTCGATTAAGGCCTGGACAAGCGGGGAAAAGGAAACATGGATAATTAGATAGATTATACAAGTGCAACGAGATAGGAGCTGAAGGCAAACCACGGAGTCTAATAGATGAATTACACTCAACATAGAAATATATTAATTTTGTTAAGCGCCCCGACCTTACACGAAACTCCACTTCGAACTGATTCGTGAGCCAAGCGAGGAACCCGAGCCTAAGTCACACGCATCTTGTGATCAAATTTGTCATATCATCCGGAGTGATATATTGTCCTGAGATGTACGGTAGGGACAACCAAGCTTATATGTGGTATGAGATGCGTATGACAATAGAGTCATAACTACAATCTGGGTTTATTTCTTTTTATTTTTTTTAGTTAACTTGTACTGTAAAGGTGGTTATACACGAATGAAGATGTATAATGGGAATCACATGTACAGTTGATAGGCATAGACGAAAATGATTAATCAGTGATCACTAACAATTTAAAATAGTCGAATGTTCTAACACATAAAAAATAAACCCATTGCTTATAGTCACGTCAAACAACCAGCCTGAGCCAAATAAATAGTCATGTAAGTATGGTAAATAACGACCAGCTACAAAATCAAGAACTAATACTTTATTATATAACATCATGTCCTGACTAAGAGTGATTCAGTCGTAGAATCCCAACTATTTAATTCCACTATTCCACCATTGTGTGTTATGCATCTATTGTCTTATTTTGGATTATAAAATGAAAAGTATATTTAATGTTTCGATCTTATCAATTAGATTCGTGTAAAAAGAAAACGTTGTAGTTAGTGCTGTTGATTGATGCAATGTGAATTTTAAAATATTTAGTTGATCATCCCTGATTATATGTACCAGTTAATCGTAGTTCATTATGTAAAACTTTGTATGTATTGAAATAATTCAGAATGTTTACTCGTTCATGTTAGGATGAAGTCATTGGTAGGAATTGTTTGCTTCATTAATGGGTAACCATTATTACTCACCATTTCCTTTGCAATTTTTTTAGTTTTAGATCCGACGTTTGATAAGGCAGGTGTAGAGCACGAGTGAA
This sequence comes from Akebia trifoliata, assembly GCF_017979445.1. Classification (NCBI taxonomy): domain Eukaryota; kingdom Viridiplantae; phylum Streptophyta; class Magnoliopsida; order Ranunculales; family Lardizabalaceae; genus Akebia; species Akebia trifoliata. The sequence goes on along the minus strand of NC_141386.1, from coordinate 5,979,438 downwards.
GATCATCTGGTGGGTTAGATAAATGACCAGAGTCTTTTTCATGGTGAGTATTGGGGCTATAATCACTAGTAACGTAAGTTTCATTTAGGTTATATTATAAATTTTGGTTGAGCGTTAGAATTTTATTAGAGAGAAGGATTTCTGTATAATCATATATATTATTTACTTCATTCGCACTCTGATCTACCTTACATTGTTAGATGTACATGGGCTTCCATTATTATTTTATTTTATATATATATGCAGGATAGTATGTATTGTTTATCAGGTGAAACAGGTATTTAATGCCTTGAAATGCCAACATAAACAGATGAAACCATGTCGAAATTTCGAGACGCTACTTAGTACCTCGAGATTTAACATCGAACTTTGTATTAGTGTTTCGGGGGTGCCACATATACGAATGCAACAGTTTGACCAAAATTGATTCTAACCGTTTGAATTTTAAATTCTCTAACAAAAAAAAAAAAAACCAAAACAATAATGATATAACTTTATCCAATCCCATATTACAAATATATTGAGCTCCAAATCTAAATAATTTAAAATATATATATATATATATATATATGTAAACACTAAAGTCTTTAAGAGCTAATTCATGTCACCATCTCCAAACATCTAAAAAATAAGAAAAAACAAAATCTACAATTGTAGAAAATAATTTGTGGAGTAATAATCTTTTACAGGGTTGTAAAGAAAATGGGTTTAGTTATAATGTAGAGGATAATAAAGGGAAAAAGTGAGACATATCCATATTGTATTGTTCGTAGGGAGATTCAAAATTTGAAATAAACTTGCTTAACATGAGCATTATTTTAGGCCATTAGAATATCCTAAATTAGATTAGAGGAATTTGATGGAACTATTGAGAACCATCTCTAACAATGGACATAAATTTTAGGAAGAAAACAGATCATTAATGGGTTACAACCAGGATTTTCACGATATGGAAATTACCTTCTAAATTTTAAGGATTCTACAATAAGGCTTTATTTTGAAATATTTGAATTGACATACAAGTGAGATGCTCATTTATGCAAAATGATTTATTTTGAAATATATATTATTGATCTACAAGATACTTATCAAACAAGAATTATGAACCTTCTACTTCATCAAATAGAACATCTAAACTATGGATACAAATAAGTTAGAAAAAATAGTAATAACATGATATAAAGTTATTCTTTAGTTGATAGTGAACCATCTTCCAATTTTTAAATCTGCTTCTCACTTTCATAAGCCAAACCTATGAATAAACTAAAATCATAAGAATCACTACTTCACTCCACTCGTTCACCATCATGCATGATTCATTCTAAGTCCAACAAACATTAATGTTTTATCGAATGATTCTCTTTATATATGCATATTTTATATTATTTTTCTTCTACAAAAAAAATTAAACTTATTTCATGTTCCTCATTCTATTTGACCAAACTAAATTTTTTATTTTTCTCCTATTTTAACGTCGCTTTTTAATTTTGACCCAAATAAAAAATTTGATTTCTAGAAATTAAAAATTCTAAAAAAATACAATAATTACTAAAATAAATTGTGGTAGTCAAATTAGAATTTGTAAAAAAATCAAGGTAAATTTTTTATTCTTATAAGAATTGAAAAAAAAAAACTATTTAAAAAAAATAGAAAGTTAAAAAGATTTGAATTTTTATAGTTGTTCAAAGCTATATAAAATTTTAAACCCTAAAAATTATTATAATCTTATATTATATTTTAGTCAATAGTTGTGGGAAGAACTCGCTAGATGTAGTTATTTCAACTCTTGACTTTAACAAGTCTGTTAGAGTGTGAAAATTGTATTTTTCACTCTTTAAAGTAGTAACTAACAGACTTTGACAGGATTGTTAGAGATGCTCTAAGACTTTAGGTGAATGTTTTTTAAGAGAAAGTTGAATTTAAGCAATTAACAAGAAATCTTGTGAGATGAAAATTACATTTTCTGTTCAATAACATAGAGTCTTCAAAGAGCTAACCGAGGTCATCATCTTGGGATGAAGACCATAAAAGACTTCTTGACTTCGACAATTCTTGATTGACAACCACTCATGTATCTACTTCAATAAAAAAATATACAAAATAAAGATTTGTGTGCTAGTGTAATGATGTCTACTCAATTATTTACAAATAAATTTTAATAAATTAATAAGACATTGACAAGTAATGAAAAGAAATGTTAATTGCAGTTTTTTTAACCAAATGATAAATTGACAGGTAATTGAAAAGAAATGATAATTGTAATTCTTTTTTAAATGAAAAAGGAAAGGTTATCATGTAAATTTTGTACCTTCCCCTACATAATGTCATAATATTTAAATCACGACGAATAAAATAAAGAAATCACGTTTTTTCATATCTGAGTGCATAAAAATTAGAACTTATCATGTTGGATGAAATTGAGAAAGGAACAAAAATCAAACTTGCTATTAAGATCATGAAATTTCACAATATTTCAATCCCATATAACTTCCATTTCATTGAAGGTTTGGATCACCTACAATGAATTAAAGAGGTATAAAATTCATGATCTCGCAACCATTACATTCAATAGAAGAAATAAAAAGAAACTAACAGAATATAAATTGTAGGGAACCCTATGGCTTGTTAAAGATGTTGACCATAAAAACATACCTAAAATACACCAGAAATATAAAATAATAAGATTTTGTTTTGAGGGAGTGCTAACATTAAAGGGAATGTTATCAACCTCCACATAAGATGTTACATGAATATTTCAACTAAGTGCGCAATATCTGCACAACCAATATTTCAACTAAATTTTTTTTTGAGGGGGGAGGATAAGTAAAATTCCATTGAATAAGATGGTTGAGAAGACCGATCTTCAACTAAATTTAAAGATGAGTTAGGAAGTCCAAATTTCTATAGCTCTACAGGTAGTAATCTCGAAAATGCATTGGATGCACTATTACGTAACCATTTTGCTATTAGTGTACACCACCACACGGGAACACTACGTGCGGTGTGAATGACTTAAATTTTTTTTACTAGGTAACAAATAACTTAATTTGTGAAACGAGATGCGCATAAAAAATATTTTTTGCATTAATATTTCAATTAAGAAAATGTATATGTACAGTACTTGTGTGAAGAAACAAAGAGCTCTTCATTTTTGGCACCTTTAAGATTATTTGCTCCCAACTTAACTAAGAAAGAGTAACAATGCAATCGTTCCTCAGCTAGAACTCCATGGAAGCTACAATATAACAAAACTAATGTTACAAATTGAAAAAAATTATGAACTACTCACTCCGAGCTGAATACAACACAACAACTTTTTAATTGTTAGCAAATAACCTTTTTGGGATAAAATTAAATTGTGATAACTTTACAATAATCCTACATTTTTTTATAGGTATAATCCTACACCATTAGAAAGTTGTAATAATCTCTTTGAGAGACTCGAGCAATTTTCCTCAAATCTTTAATTTGTATGAAATCATTATATACTAGAAATAGGTAATTGTGTTACTATGACAATCAGCAAATCATAACATAAAGTGAATGAAACAAGCATGTTTCTCTCGTCAATCTTACTAAAGGTGACTTGTTGATGTTTTGATTATTCATAGATCTCTAATATGTCAATAGTTATGGGTTCAACGCTTCATAACACTTTAACCACTTTGGATTCCCTTTTATGAAGGGAATGATTAGCCTTTTTTTATTATATTTTGATACTTATCCAAAGTTATATTATGATAAATAAAAAAAATAAAAAACAAAAAAGAAAGAAAAAATAGGGTAGCATTTTTTTGACAAAATCCTTGCCAACATTCTAGACAAAGTTTTGTCTTATATTACTAAAAAGTTTGAGACTGGAATGATTTTTTGTGAGGATGATCTCTATAGTCAATAGATCATCCTCACAAAAAATCAGCCACTTCTGAAACTTCTAACCTTGTAAAAAGTGGTTACAAACTAATGGTAAAAATTGATAGTTCACGATTCTTCATCTTATAAACTAGGGTTAGAAATTTCAAAGTTTGCTGATTTTTTGTAAGGATGATTTTCTCATCATAGAGATCATCCTCACAAAAATTAAGCTCATTCAAAAAATTTTAGCCCATATAAGACAAAATGCTCTGTCTAGAATGTTGTCTAGGATTTTGTCAAAAGAACGCCCCCCTATATATATGGGAAATGTTCAGCACCAAACATTTTGGCAAAACATTTTTCAAAACATGAGTTAGAAGTTTTGGAATTGGCTGATTTTTGGTGAGGATGATCTCTACGGTGAGGAGATCATCATCACCAAAAATTAGCCCATTCCAAAACTTCTAACCCCATCAAAAATGGTTTACAAAAAATGGACGGTCCACGATTTTTCAACTTATAAACATGGGGCTAGAAGTTTTGGAATGAGCTGATTTTTGGTGAGGATGATCTCCTCACTGTAGAGATCATCCTCACCAAAAATCAGCCCATTCCAAAACTTCTAATCCATGTATGACAAAAATGGTTGGCTAAAATGTTGGCCAAAATGTTTGGTGCTGAACGGGACCTATATATATATATATATATATATATAATATATATATATATATATATTATATATATATATAATATATATATATATATATATATATAAGAACCCTAAGAGAACAAAGAAAATCATAGCATATCCTCTTGGGCCATTATGCAAGTGTGCATTGACTTATCTCTTTCATGAAGCACACTTAATTATGCTTGATAAGTGATCTTCAACAATTCCACCTACTTTCATTATAAACAATAAAGTGGATATAAAACCAACCCTGTATTAATGCAAAAAACTTGTATAAGTCTTCAAGTATGATTATTTGCCAATCATCCTCCTAACACATTATACAAATTAAAAGGTACACATTAGAAAAAATATAGGAGTAACTCCAATAGGTAATAAACTAGACAAAATTGACTCATACGGTTCAAGTATGTTCAATGAGTTACAACTTGGTAAAAAAGGTGAGAGGAAGACTCAAAAGAACGTTAATGGATACAACGAAAGCAAATATGAATACACTTAATAATACAAGAGTCAACTTTGGAGAGAATGGAATGGAAGACAAGATTCGTTTAACCAACGCCAAATATTTTAGGATAAGGCTTTGATTGTTGTTGTTGCATTTATTCTAGGAACTTCTTCACAAAATCATATTTCATTAAACGTCACATGAAATTCTATCTTGATCATTCAACAAGACTGGTCTAGCAAGATAAATTGGGATTCATTTAGTACTCACACAGAGAATTTTTATCTCCATTGAAAACCAAAAATCAACCCTTATCATCTTTGACAAAATCAATAATAGTAAATATTCTCTTAATTAACAATTCAAACCCCTAAACGAATGAATATGAATCCAACGCAATCTTCTCACTTAATATTGCCAATCCACTTGGAGAACCAATCAATTATTATTAAAATAGAACTAAAATCAAGATTTATCAAACAAATTCACAATCATCCTCAATTTTTTTTACTACAAAATTACTCGATCAGAAAATTCACAAAGATTCCAAAACTTCTACCAAACAAAACATTTTCTACTACAAATAACATATTAAATTAGTAGATAAATCAGACTTTAAAAATGAACAAAAACAAATTGAACCAAATAGTGAATCAATAGAGTGAAATTAAAAAAAGAAACCCTAGAACCATAAATCGATTTGCGGTGAGAGATTAGATCTAGTGAGTAATCAAAGAAAATGAACGGTAGAGATTGGCTTACCGTTCAAACAATATGTTGCATTCAAAGTTGGAGAAGAGCACAACGAGCATCATTTTTTTTTCTTGGTCATTTGCGCGTTTGTATTCTATTTAAATGGATGATTTCCTGGAAATGCTTCAATAAACATGCAAATTATAGTGGCATCAATTTGGATCTACCCACAGGGTGAGGGTATATCGGAAATACAAGCAAATGAGTATAAAAAGTAGTGTGAGACCAATATGATTCGGGCAATATAGTTAACATAAATCTTTAATCTTCTAAAATCCAAGTCGACTCTTCCAATATTTGTATACATTGACTAGTCCATTATCCAAGATGACTATAAAATAAGTAATTTTAATTAGAGAAATGTTAATTTTGAAGATCTCATTTGATGATAGCATGTTCGACAACCTTGATTCTTCATATACATCCTTAAAATATATTTATTCTTTTATCATTTAGAAGATAGTTGTGATAAAATAACACGCTAAAAGTACGCGGTTGACGTGGCAAGAACACAGAACCATATATCTTTTTCTTCGAGATGTAGAAGTAAAACGATCAACAATTTTGTGTCCTTGCCACGTTAGTCGCATACAGACCATGAATATTTTAGTGTGTCGTTTTATCATTAATCTTTAGTAAAAAAAAGTAATTATAATTATCATAGGCAATGGAAATTTATAAATAATTATTAATAATCTCTTTGAGTGACTCGACCAATTTTTTCCTCAAATCTTTAATATGTATGAAACTATTATATACTAGAAATAGTTAACTATATTACTATGACAATTGGCAAACCATAACATGAAGTGAATGAAACAAGCAGGCTTCTATCGTCAACTTTGTTAAAGGTGTCTCAATGATGTTTTGATTATCGTATTTTATAGGTCTCTAATGTGTCGATAGTTATGGGTTCAAAGCATCTGTGTAACAATTTCATAAGACTTGGCCATTCTAGATTCCCTTCTCTGAAGGGAATGTGTAGACACTCCATTTTGCATTTGTCTAATCCGATAATTCGTCACCATGTTATTGTAGATCCTTAATGATGAGTGTATAATATATGCAATGAATCAAAATATTACAAGAGGTCACCTGTCGATTTTCCCAATTTTAGATAAATTCATTTCCAGTCTTATTTCATTTTCTCTCTTTTCTGTATGCTCAACTTAGAAATTACGCATGCTTAGGATCGTCACCATTTTACACTTAATTATCACAAAAGCCAAATTGAAATAATATTTTTTTGATTTTTGTAATGCAATTCAAACAACAAAAATAAATTTCCATGTTGTACGTAAACAATAGAAAATCATTTGCCAACGAATATTATCTTTGCAATCAAACACATCCTTAGTTCCTTTTTTTTTTTTTTTTTGACAAATATATTTTTAATAAGATTAGTAACTCTAGTGTAAGTAAGAGGTAAAATGTATGAAATCTATAATTCTTGAGTGCTTGATAATGTTTCTACAAAATAATAGTCGTGATAATTTGATGCCTCCCTCTAACATACATCCCATCATAGAATGTATCTCGAGGCAAATAATCTACGATTATGTGATGGGGCATATGTTAGAGAAACGTAAAAAAATCATTAGTCATAACATAAACATCTACCCATGTGTAAAGCATATGCACTTTACTACTTTTTAAAAATGACCATCCATTATAAAATGGTATTTTTATATATAAATCACAAGCAATTAAGTGCTTAAACAATTGTCTACATTTAATTATGAGAACTTATATTAGCACCCCACTTTTACTTGTTACACCCCAATTATTTAAATTAGAGATATTCTATTGCGACACCAAGTTTTTCTAACGCCACCTCAATTCATAGGTAAATCATCAAAGAATTATCACACATCTTGGGGTGCCATTAGTAAAAGTTGTAAAGCTCTGCCAATTAAAACCTAACATGTGGCAACTGAAACCAGAACTAACATTTTGACATCGGAATTTTCTCATGATACACTAACGAGAATCATCTACATCGACGGCCTAGTGCTGATGTTGTATTCTTGATTTCTTTCTACCAAAAAAGAAAAAATTCAGATGAAATGTTCTTCTAAAATCTAACATGTGGCAATTGAAACCAAAACTAACATTTCGACATCAGAATTTTCTCATGATACATTAATGATAATCATCTACACCGACGGCCTAGTGCTGATGTTGTATTCTTGATTTCTTTCTAACAAAAAAAAAAAAAAATTCAGATGAAATGTTCTTCTAAAGTGATAATTCTATTATCACCCTATTTATTTAGTTATTTTATTTTATTTATTCAGAGTGTAATAAGTAAAAAATGGGGTGCTAATAAAATTACTCTTAATTATTGATACGAAGAAAAACAAAACCGATCTATTCGATTCAATTTGAAAAGGTCGAGTTATTAATGACGTGGATAGAACAAATTCTCAGAACCTGTTCGACGTTTTATTCTTTTTTGTATTTTTTATTCTTCGATTGATGCTCCGTCAATATCACAAATTTCGTTATTTATTTACGAAATCAATCGCATCAAAGCTATTTGTTTTCTTGAAATCGTTCTTTCTCCCATCTCAAAACCCTAATTTTGTGGTTTTGTGTGGAGTGAAGGAACGATGGTTTACTACTACAAAGCCCGACCAGAGGCCGGAGATTACACCATCTTCATGGGCTTGGATAAGCACGAAAACGAAGATCTCATCAAATACGGATTCCCAGAAGATATTTGGTACAATTTCTCCGATTTCACACGATTTCTGTAAAAAAAAGAAATTTCTCATTATAGATTTATTTTGCGACTTGAATTTGCAGCTTTTGTGATTGAATTTATTTCTTTTGTATGATCTTCTTGTTAGTACCATAGATTCATGATTCTATAACCAAATTTATTATTTCATGATTTATTTAGTTTTGCGTAATTTCACCAGATTTGTATTTTACTATTACAATTTTACGTTTTGTTGATTCACAGTTATTTCTTGGTTGATGTTGTTGGTTATTGGTTGGAAAATTAGTTTTCCTGGGTTCATGAGTTGGTTTTTGTAAAAAATTTCATCCTATTCTTTTTGCCTGGTGTCTGTTGTTCGTGTTCTTTCCATTATCTTGCAGTTGAAACCTTAGTTTTCTGTTTCTTCTCCAAATGGTTAGTTTTATGATTGAAAGCACTAGTTTAATGCTACTAACCATACTTACTCAACTCCATTCTCTGATATTCTAGACTATTTATGCTCTGATTGATGCATTGTAGTTGTCCTAAATGCATTACTTTTTTTTAGAAGTGCAAATGCAACACTACAAAGTTTTGTGATTATAATGTTATGCAAATACCAGGGCGAAAACTTGGGCTGGTTGGAGTTGGAGGGTAAACCCAGGCCCAACCAAGTTGTATAACCCTTTACCGAGCTCAACTCAACTTGACCATCGGGCCTGAGATCTTGAACTCGAGTTAGCCCGAGTTAGATAATTGTGGGAAGGTTTGTCTGGTTGGACAGGGTTGGCTCGTTGATTAACCCTAATTTCATTTTGATCATGAAATAAACTTGTATCTTAAAACAATACAACATAAAAACAAAACTGCAAATAAATAAAATGACATATGACAAAAGCTTTATCGTTCTAGAAGAAATCTTTGCAAATTCTATCTAGCTTCTTTTCCATGCTACGAGGAAGTGAAAACAAAGAAAGGAAGTAATTCAAAATACTTGCCAGAGAGCTCTTAATGAGAGTCAATTTGCTACCCTTAGAAAGAAGCCTAGATTTCCAATTACTTCCCAACTCTTTCGATGATCGGGTCCCATAGACTTTTACTGTTATAATGGGTTCCCAAAGGCAGACCTAAGTACGTGGTGGGTGAGCCAAACTGGAAACCAAAAGAAGTCGCTGAAAGTTCTAGCAAAGGAATTTCACCAACTGAAAATATTTTACTCTTGCGAAAATTGACCAGGATGCTTGAAATAGCTTCGAAACAACACAAAATGCCACTGAGAAACCTCAACTGGGAAGCTGAATCATCAAAGAATACTAAAGTGTCATCCGCAAACTGCAAATGTGAAATCATATGCCTATTCTCCCTTGCCGCAAAAGCTGCCCAATTTCTACCCCTTTAAGAACATACGCCCAGAGATTCCGCCACCACAATAAAAAGAAACGGAGATAACGAATCGTCTTGTCTCAAACTCTTTGAGCCTTTAAAAAAACCTTTTGGAGATCCGTTTCTTAAAATCGAAAAGGAAGGGGAAGAAACACATTTCATTAACCAACGAATCCACTTGTTACCAAAATCCATACGGCCCAAAACATACTCTACAAAGTTCCAACTAACGTGATCGTAAGCTTTCTGAATTAATGTGATCTGTTGGGTTTTATGGAATGAAATAAATGGGCGGATCTTCAATGGGAAGGAGCATTTTACATAGGAGATCATCTTTAGTATTGTGGGTTTATTGTTTTATTGGTGCAAGCAGTTTCACGAGTTTATGGGTTATTATTATGAGGATTTCTTATTTAGATTGGATCTTGTAAGCAAGGTGTGATGTGTCTGTTGTGGGTGGTGCTTTTGTTCTTTTTTTTTTCTTCTGCTTTTTCTTTTTTGTTGTACCTCCCGTGGACTTCTTGTCCTCTTCTAATCTTGGTTATAAAAAAGGAAGAAGCTAGAGATACTTCCTTGTTTCAAAATATGAATCCCTATCCTCGATAAGACTTGAATATACATGACTAATCCTTCCTTTGGGAGTTCTAGAAAATTCCACTTATTCTTGAACTTTGGGAGCTCTTAAAAAACTTTATTGATAATTACGAAGTTTCAATAAACAAACATTATCTATCTTATTGTAGGATTCATACGAATATTCAAAATCGAGGCATAACATGCATAACCTTAGGAATTTGTATATTTTCATAGCAAATTCAAATCCATTGACTGATAAATAAAGGTCTTATTTATTTTTTTATTTTTTTATTTTTTTTTGGGTTTTCACTCTAAGAAAGTATAATTAACAAGTCTAAAAAACTCAGTCCACATGTCCTCGACATAACAACGGTAAATACCTAGGGCTAGAAGATACTAGTAGGGTTAATTTTCTTTTGGTCAGTGTTGTTTACCGAGTTTAAAGGGGTATTTTTTGAGGTTTTTCTTTTTAAGCAGGATATGATTTGTAATTCTTAATCTTATTGCCTATTTTCAGTTGTGTGAAGGCAGGCCTCTCGTCCTACTTCTTGTAATCTTTTTTCTATCAATAAAGTTCTTCATCCATCAAAAAAAGATACTAGTACCCACCTAAAAGGGCAATTCAAATATGGAAGTTACAAACTGGCCTTGGGAATAGAAGATCAAGAGTCCCAGTTTTATGGATCTCATAAATGTCCTCTAGGATGTTGATGAGTTATTTAGTTAGTTATTTTTATAAATAAAATTCATAAATAGAGAAAGGGGAGTTCGAGATGGCCAGTTCTATACAAAGCCGAGGAGACTACATGGTTAATAAGGGAATATTTACCACATAATTCAACCTCAAGAAACCTCAATAGTTTCTTGTCACGTCACTGAATGACATGAAATAATCCCTAATATGGTCTTTTTTAACCTCTTTTTTGTTCCTTTAAAAAAAATTTGATAAGTAATGATACATGGCACTAAGGGTAAAAGCTATGTAAAATAAAACCCCCAAAAGGAAATCACTGATGAGGATTGAAGTAATTCAATTTTTGGTAAGCTGTGTACTTAATGCTACCGGAAGTTCCCTTGTGGGCTACAACTAGATGGTAGGTGATTAACATTAGGAGTTGGACCTACAATGTTGCAGACTAAAAGAGAAACATTTAAACATGGGTACAAGCAAGCTATTGATAGTTTCATCTTCATTTTATAGTTGGTTTTCTGATTTTAATGCAATTGCGTGGTTCTCCTCTCAATATATGCATCTTTTGAACTCTAGAACTTGCTTGACAGGTTGCATCTATTGCAGGTTCCACGTGGATAAAATGTCATCTGCCCATGTTTATCTAAGACTAAACAAGGGTCAGACAATTGCTGATATAAGTGAAGGTTTACTGGAAGATTGTGCTCAGCTTGTCAAAGCAAATTCCATCCAAGGCAAGTTCAATGTGCTGTCTCTATATTTTTATCTTGTATTTCAGTCAGGCACATTTCATAATAATGGGATCATTGGAATTTACAATTGACATATAGAGAACTTCTGCAGAAATTGTGTATCAATGAGCATCGTGATTTTGGATTCTGTTTTATACCTCTATTATAAATATTGTAACAAGGACACATCATTTTCTAAGAATTTTTCTGTTGGTTTTTATATCTTACATTCTAGAACTTAGGTCAAACACATGCTGACATACTTCACCAAAGAAACTGATGGGAACATCTAATAAGATCATGGGCCTTTACATTGATCCATTAGTTAGTTTTTTTTCCATTTAGTTTTTTAGGCTTATTTTTATGTTTTTTTCGTCCATGGTCATAGTATAGATTTTTTGGGGCAATTTGATGACTTTATTATGTCTTTATACTGAATTTTCATAGGCTGAAAATTCAAGGGAGAAAAAGTTATGGGATTGTGGAAACCTCCACAATAGCAATAAAAGTCTTTGAGCCTAAAAAGTTTTCTTGAAATCCTTGACTCTAAAGAAAATCTTCACAGGTATTTAGATTGAGACCCTAAGTTAGTTTAGAAGTCCTATCTTCCTTAGGATCCCTCATCTTAATATTTGGGAGTAGCCCCATAGGATTGTAACGTAGCCTAGGAACTATTTTTAATTACTTATTAGATTTTCTTTAATAATCTCTGGTAGAATTAATTTATTTTACGAATTTTGTTGTTCTTGGTAAATATTCTTGATCTCAAAAGCATCATCTTAGGTTAAGTTTGCATCGTCCTGCATTAGAAACCTTTAGATGAATCAAATACAATTTAGCTATTATTTATGGGAAGCATTCGGAGGCCCAAAGAGAGCCAAACATTTTTCAAAATAGGGGTTAGAAGTTTTGGAATTGGCTGATTTTTTGTGAGGATGATCTCTACGGTGAAGAGATCATTCTCACCAAAAATCAGCTCATTCCGGAACTTCTAACCCTAGTTTGCAAGTTGAAGAATCGTGGACCGTCTAATTTTTGTAAATCACTTTTGATGAGGTTAGAAGTTTCGGAATGGGCTGATTTTTGGTGAGGATGATCTTCTCATCGTAGAGATCACCCTCACAAAAAATCAGCCAATTCCGAAACTTCTAACCCATAGATTTAAAAAATGTTTGGCACAATGTTTGGCTCTCTTTAGGGCCTCCGAACGCCACCCATTATTTATATATTCCCCATATACTTAATTCATCTCTCAACTTATTGAACAAACTGTAGATACTTATTGCCGCATCAAGTCTGTAGGTGTGGGGTCAGCATTCCGACACTGTATCAATGTCAGACACTGACACCTGTGTCTGGGTCTTTCTTACATAGCTTATAACTGTTGAGGAAATATTGCTTTCCTTCCAATTCATTCCCTGATTCTGAATACATGCCTGTAACACCTGTTTCTCTTTTACTGACCTAGCAAGAAAAATTCAAGCAGTTTTCCATTCAACATGATTTTCTTACATGGCAGGCAACAAGGTGAATAACATCGATGTTGTTTATACCCCTTGGTACAATTTGAGAAAGACTGCTTCCATGGATGTTGGGCAAGTTGGTTTCCACAATCCTAAGATGGTTAGTATTCTATATTTTTCATTTTCAAACCGTATACCATGGGGATTATTTTGTGCCTTATAGATGTATGTCTTTTTTGGGATCTCTGTCAATTCTGACTGATATCTGTGCTTGGTTAGGTCCGCTCTGTGAGAGTTGAGAAACGGCTAAATGAGATAGTTAATAGATTGAACAAAACCAAGGTTGAAAGGAATCCAGACTTAAAAGGTAAGTTTATGATTTCAACTTCTCTTTTATCATGTCTAGGTGCGAGTTTCCTTGACTTTGCAGTTGGCGATGCCTTTGTTCCTCAAATGCTGCTAACTTTAGCCCGGGCGTGGATTTCAATCAGTATGATAAGCATTTGATACTTTTGTTATTATATCAGGAAGCTGTAAGCAATTTTTAGTTCCTTTGTAAATTCTTATTTCTTTTTTTTAAAGTAAAATTTGTTTTTAAAAACGAACAAAGGGAAGTTTCTGTTATGTCATTCAGAAATTTTTTTCTCTTTTCGGTCCTATTTTACGTATTGAAATGAATCACATATTATGAAATGATTTTGTTAGGAACTAACCAGTTTCTAAAAATGCAGCTGAGAAAGAGGCAGTTAATGCGGCAGAAAGAGCAGAGAGAAAACTTCATCAGAGAAATAAAGTAAGTCTTGTCTTCACTCTTCATCTTAATTAGAATGGTACCCTATTTTCTTCGAGGAAATTCCAAGCATTCTTGGCCAATCTGGGAAAGTTTGTCTTGGATGCGTATGTTATGGGTCTTAGACAAAAACATAAGAAAAACACTTTCCTTACTATAAAAATCTTACCTAGGGTCGTTGAGCTCAAATGGATTACCAAATTGGCAATCCAACACCACAGCCCTCTAGATTTCATGGAAAAACTCAGAAAAAAAAATACAAAATAAAAAATTTGGTCCAAGGTTTTGAAAATGGAATCTAAAATTAAAATTTAAAAATAACCTTTCTTAAGTTTTTTTTTTGTTGAAATTCATAGAATTTTGTCCTCTACATCTCCGTGGCATCGGATCGTGTTTTTGGATGCCACAAGGTGAGCTCAATAACCCTTGGTAAGATTTTAAATCTTACAAACTTATTAAGGCTAGCCTTACTCAAAGAATAAGGAGTAACATCACAATCTGAGCACAACATGCCAGCATATTTCATGTATATCATCATCATCAAAGCTGAATCACTAAATTTTGGGAGGGCTGTGAGAATCCTGGATTCCACGAGCTACATAAAGAGATGTAAAGCTGATGGATGAGTCTCTCAGCCATTGTAGACGTCTCTTGATGATGTCCATCGTTGCCTGATAATCTGTATTTCATGATTACACGAGCTACATCTGGATTCCACATCTCTATATATTACACTCTAGTTGAAGTGCCAACTTAGTTAAGTGGTAAGAAACATTCTCCTTATGCCATATGAGTGATAGGTGGGAAATCGGCTCAAACTTATGGAATGCTGCATTCGCAGGTATTCTTCTGTTGTTGTGACTGTGCAAAGTACCGCCTCATAGACTAGTTCCTCTCGTAAGTATGGTATTATGGGGAGTTGGGTACTAGTCTCCATATCAATTGCCACATGTGCAACACTGCATTTGCAGAAATTCTTTTGTTCTTTCCACGCAGAATAAAGCCTTGTAGACTAGTTCCTCTTTTAAGTACGTTATCATGGGAGTTAGTTACTAACTAGTTTGTTTCTCCAAAAAAAAAAATATAGTAGGAAAAGAAGGAAAGGATTGAAATAAGGAAAAAAGTTGATTACTTAATTTGTTTCTCTAGTTTTTACATACATTTTTTTGGGGGGTGTGGGGGGACTAGTTTGTTATCATTGTTGTCAAATGGCTACTAACTCAACCCTTTTTCATCAATTTTAACCTATCATCTATTTTCCGAAAACCAGAAATCCCAAAGTCCAATTTCTTGTTACTGATTTTCGTCTTAATAATATTAGGTGGAAACGATTTAAATTTTGGTTGAATGTAAATATCCTTGACAATTTAAAGCCTTCGCACTTGCATCCAACCGGTCCCAGTCTAACTTTTTGAAGACGGGGTGGGAGGCAATTACCACTATAGATTCATGGTGTTTCATATTAGTCAAACCCTAACCAAAACTGAACTCATTGGTTTTGACAACTAGGCTGAAATTTATTTCTAAATTGAAATCTATCAATTTCTTTAAAACACCATGGAAAATTTGTCACGAAAATTTGCAAATATGTCTTCACAGAAACGGCGAGAAGAGATGGAGAGGCTTGAAAAGGAGAGACAGGCAGAGATACGGAGCTACAAGGGTCTGATGGTTGCGGAAAAGATGACTTCTAACAAAGAGGTTGCATCAACAAACAAGTCCCTTCAGGAACTTGAAGAGGATTTCATGTGAGGCCCACACCGATTCAATCCAACATTTAGGTGAACGACCCCTCTTACTAAATTTAACCTGCTTGTTGGAAAATAAAACTTCTTTCGAAAAAGAGATCTATGTGATATATTCTTTGAATTTGATTCCATGTTTTCAGGCTTGGGTTTGTCGCCAATCATGAACAAAAATGTCTTGGCTTGCTTCCTCCAATTAGATGTTTGATTACAAGATGAACTTACTATCTCAATGAGATGGAATTTATGTACTAAATATCAACTGTGCTACTATCTGATGTTTCTTCGTTCCATTGTTGTCTTTGGCTAAAATCAGAATAAAACATTGATCCCAAAATATTTAATATTTTTGAATGTTTCAGTCATGATTGTTTTCATTTTTCTCTTTACCCGAATAATACCTCGATTATGATTTTAAACCTACAGATATTTCCACACACTGTTATAGGTGCCACATAGGTCCAATTCCATTAAATTGTTATAGATCCAATAAGCAATGGTATATTTAGCTATAAATTGTGAAAAATCATGGGCTTTCTTTCTTGTTGCATGGACCATATTAAAAAAATCAGTGATTAAATGATTACAAACATCTGCAAAAGAAAACCCTAATTTGTACGAGTTCAGCTTAAAAAAAAACTATAAATGCTATGACTTAGATCAATAGCATTGAAATTAGATTTAATCAAGTCAGCATCAAGAGGGATTTAAAAGGAATATGATCAATCAACGTAAGACCCAAGTAATTTTGGTGCAAACTTTGGGTCCACACATACATGGCTTTCAACTTTGGGTGCCTGTGTTGCCACAAATTAGTTAGGGTATAATTGAAACTACTCTATATTGCAATCTAATGGGAGTTTCCCTCACCAATTAAAAAGAGTGGTTTGGTGTTATGCATCTCTAAGGGTCTGTTTTTTTTATAGAAGTCAGCTTCAGTTCCAGAAGCTATTTTTGGAAAGAAATAAAAGTCTAGAACCTAAAAAGTTACATCCAGTAGAAGTTTGTTCATTACAGAAACATATAAATTAGAAATTGATATTCGTTTGATAATTTTTTATTACTAGATTCTAGTAAAATGATCAGAATACCTTTAATGTTGATAATGCACCTAGAATGTATTAAAAATGACTAGAATACCTTAATAAATATATAATTACACTAAATATATATACCTTGATATATATAAAATAAATTAATATTAAAAAATTATAAAAATAATTATTTTCAATTTAAATAAATTTATAAATTTTATAATATTAGAAAAGTTATAAAAAGTTTATAACTTATTTTTATAATTAAATAAGATCACATTATTCAAATAATATTAATTAATTTTACAAATTAATATAAAATCAACAATTACTTAAGTTTGAGGGAGTTAATTACAAATTAAAATGGGCATTCTTTCTTTATAAATAAGAAATGGAGGGTATTTTGATAATGAAGTAGTGATGATAAATTGTTTTTGGTCTTAGATGAAGGGTATTTTGGTAATCCCTTTTTATTTTTTTAGGTTAAATTTGATTGGAAATTTGAGTAAAGATGAAGGGTATTTTGATAATTTCATTTTGTTTTTTAAGGTTAAGTTTGATTGAAAATTTGATTAAAGATAAAGGGTATTTTGGTAAAAATGAAAGGTATTTTGATAATTTTTTTTAATTTTGTTTTAAGGTTAAATTTGATTAGAAATTTTATTAAAGATAAAGGGTATTCTGATAACTATACTTGAACTATTTTACATTTTTGTCTTTGTGCAAAAATCATTTGAAGAAGTCTCTCTTGGACGACTTTCGTTAAAAGTTATTTTGGACTTCATTTGAAATCCGCAGTAACAAAAAAAGTTGAAACGAACATTATTTATCTGATTTTTTTTTATATTTAAAAGGAAAAAAAAATAAAAAAAATAAAAAAAAATTGGCTCAAGAAACTCAAACGAACAGGCCCTAAGTTTCCATTATGAAAAAAGAGAATTTAAAAATATGACTAATGATAAAATGACTCAAAAAAGCATATGCGGTCTGTCCTTAGTTGACGTGGCAAGTGCACAGAACAAAACTCCCCCCTCCCCCTCTTCCTCAAAAAAAAAAAAAACAAAATAATAATAATAATAATAATAATAATAACAATAATAATTAAAAAGAAAAGAAAAAAAAAAAAAAAAGAGGGTAATCACATGGTACATTTATTTTCTGTCTGGCGAGCAAGGGGTGAGTGAGCACAACAAGGTTTGAATTAGGTCCTTACCAACTCGGCTAAGTTGGCACTCTTATAAAGTCCATGCCTACTTGTTGGTTAGCAAAATTCTCTCCTTATTGCTCTACTTTATGAAAGGATTGGGGTAGTGTTCTCTCTCTGTCTCTCTCTTTTGTCAAGGCAGAATGGATGTCCAAATTTCGAAAAGTAAGTTAAGAGTATTTCAAGTTAGGAATAAAGATAGGTCAAGATTTTATTTGGGAGTTTCTATTGCCAGGCCAAATTTTACTAAGAGCACCTAAGATGTACACTAATTTCTCGGTGATTTCTTATGAATTTGAGTGCTCTTAGAAAAAGTTGGTGTGACAATAAAATCTCTCTTTTAATTTGAGTAGCGTCACCTGGCGTGGGAGATCCTTCCATGTCGACTCATAATTAATTAAGAGTGTTTCTATTGTCACACCAACTTTTGCTAACGCCACCACAAAGATGTGTGTTAATTCTTTG
The DNA here is from genome assembly GCF_017979445.1 of Akebia trifoliata. Taxonomy (NCBI): domain Eukaryota; kingdom Viridiplantae; phylum Streptophyta; class Magnoliopsida; order Ranunculales; family Lardizabalaceae; genus Akebia; species Akebia trifoliata. The sequence continues at coordinate 5,960,905 of NC_141386.1, read as the reverse complement.
GTGATTTACTTAGGGTGAATCTCCTTTTCATGTGTTGAATATGAAGAAATTTTGAGTTCAGTATATTATTTATTTTAATTTCTAAAACATATTTTTTTGGTAAATTCGTCAATTATATAATCAACAATTTTGATGATAAAATACCAACGATTTTGCCATATTAGCAATCTTGTTGGTAATTTATCATCGAATTTGTTGATTATAAAAGTGACCAATTCACGAGAAAAACATGTTTTGAGAATAAAAATGAATAGTGTATCGGAACCGGAATTTTGACATAAAGCATGCAAGTTTTGGGAAGTATCTCATTTACACATGCATTGCGGTGGCGTTAGCAAAAGTTGGTATGGCAAATAGAATGTAGCGCCCCGCCAAACGCTAACACAAATCCCAATACTGCCTCGAGGCACTAGATGGCGTCTTGAAATTTCGGCATGGTCTCCTCTGTTTATGTTAGCGTTTCACGGAACTCAAACCTGATAAACAATACCAAACAATCCTGTCTAAAGCAACGAATCCACAATGACTAATGAACGAAAGACAATAGATTTTATGAACAACAAAATAAGCAAGATCAGAGTTACGCAAAAAGGTATAAAGTTATACAGGATTACAAAGTCTATCCTCACTCTAACATAGACCTAGCACTCGGTCTCAAAATACTATGTACACTTCCTAGGATGAACAGACTCCTAGTAGAAGTAGTCGTGTTGCTCACCGGGCAACGGACTCTGGTCGTCGATCTGACCGACCAGGTGTTCCTCGGCTAATAGCTCAGCACCCGCTACGCCAACTGAAGGCTCTGCAACTAAAAAAAAAATGGAAGGAAAGGGTGAGTAACAATGGTTACCCAGTAGGTCCACAAACAATTCCTACTAATAACCTCACCTAACGTGATCGAATAATCATACTGCGTTATTTCAAAACATGCAAGTTTTATAATAGAAACTACGATTTAACTGGTACATATAGCCAGGGATGAGCAACTAAACAATTTAAGAGTAACACATAGCATCAATCATCCATACTCATTATACAAATTCCATTTTATGCAAATACAGTTGACAACATTTAAAATGATAAACATGCTTTTCAGTTTATAGTTCGAAGTATAACAGCAGATACATAATACAAGTGGTGGAGTAATGGAATTTGAGCGTTGGGATTCACGACTGGATCGCTCCCAGTCGGGACATGATGTTACAACATAAATCTGGCTTTTAGTTCCTGATTTTGTGGCCGGTCGCTGCACTTACCACACGGGTGACCATTTATCCGGCTCAGGCTGGCCGTTTGACGTGACCGTAAGCAATGGGTCTCTTTTCGATGTGTCAGAACGTTCGACTACTACTAGATTGTTAGTGATCACTGACCAATCATCTTCGTCTATGCCTATCAGGCGTGCATGTGATTCCCAAATGACACTCCACTCGTATACGACCACATTTACAATACACGTTCATTGGTAAAGATAAGTAAGGAATGGACCCGGATTCCAGTTGTGACTCCACTCTCATACGCGTCCCATACCACGTATGAGTTTGATGGTCCTTACCGTACATCCTAGGATAGTGTACCCCTCCGGATGATGTGACACACTATCCCTTCAGGCATTCACAAACCCTTTAACAGTTCACAAAATAGCTACGTACATATATGATTTTTCATTTAAAACAAAAGAGAAATTAACAGAACAGGGTTGAGAATGGATATCCAGTTCCTACCATGCAATCGTGGCCACCCGGCCTAAAATAAACAACAGTACTCAGCGCACGCGCTAACATAATCGGAAATAAACATGCAACCCTTTCATTAATAACCTGGATATCCTTTCACCAACCTACACACAACATACAATGTAAAATGTAGACATCACCCCTCGGGTGTGATTCTGACATTTTACCGTTCATTCCCTTTTCCCATTCTCTCGACATTCTCACTTTTCATCTTTTCACATCGACCATCTATTTTTAATATTTCAAAGTCATTCTTTTGGTCTTTCCATTAAAAACCCTCAAAGTTTATTTAAAACAAAGTCCCAGCGATGCTCGGGACCAAGGATGTTAAAAATAGAGAAAGTTGGTGAAAATTTGGCTAAGTGTCAGAAACTCAAATTTTCAAAGTTCTCGAAATTGAAAACGGGTTTTTCGAAATGAAAGTCTCGATCATGAGATTTGACACCATATAGTTTTTGTAATCTAATTCAAAGAAACGCGAAAGTTATTTCATTTTGAAAACTTGCCGAAAACGTCGAAAATTACGTTTTGTTCTTTAAACCAAAATTCGGATTTTCATCCTTTGAGATTTGGATCTTAAAACCATTCCCATTGTTCTGAAATGGGGGGTAAAACCTTAATTTCATTAAAGAACTTAAAGTAAATGTTACTTAAATGTTTTTAATGAAATGAAGGGTGAGAAATAGTGTATAAGGTGTGAGCAGGTTAAGCCAAGAGTTAGAACACTGTTCTTCTGATCAAAACTGTGTCTGTCGGTGGCAGAACTAGTATGCTGTCGGTGGAACCGACAGAATACACATCGGCAGGTGTCGGTGGGACCGACGGTCCTGCCGATAGAACAAAGTTTTCGGCAATTTCTTGATCTCGTCGGTGGCAGAAGCAACATTCTGTCGGTGGGACCGACAGAATGCCTTCGATAGGTGCCGGTGGCACCGACCTTTCCCACCTACAACCTGAACCTTACTGGAACCTTCGAGTTTTCGATCCATGTTTCGGATTCTTCTTCCGTTATTCGAATCATTCAACCCACCCACGATTTTGTTATCAAAATTCGATAAAACATAAATAAAACACCCACTTCTACCATGAATTTGAAATCAAACACCAATTTCTACGGTTTAAATGCAAACAATAAGTTTTGTTTCAAAACCCTAAATGCACATTGAGAAATCTAAAGTTACCAATAGGAATTGAAAGTCCCCTACTTGTTTGTGGACGCCGAAAGCAATGAACTCGTATAAGGATCAAAGTTGGTGGTGAAGGAGTTGGTGTTGAGTTGAGTTTGATGCAAAGTGAGCTAGGATTTGCAATCCCCTTTGACGACGGCACTCCTTTGCTTCTACAATGAATGGGGGCCTAACTCTTACTCGATGGAACCCTCGATGAGGATGTGTTAGGATTTACTCGAACCACACGGCTGGGTTTTGATGGAGGATGGGGAAAACAAATGAGAATGGGTTAACAAGGAGGGTGAGGTTGTAGCTATCGTTGTAGCCGACAACTTTGTCTTCTTCGTCGAAGTTCAACGGTCATTCATTCTTAACGGATCTTGAGGAGAAGAGAGGAGAACCCTAGGTTTTTGGGAAAATCTGAGCTTTGGATGCTTTGGAGAAGAAAGAAAATGATTTAAAAGAAAATAAATTTTCTTTTATAACAAGGGTGAGGGCATACTTGTAATTTCCTTATTATTTCTAGTTTCGATCGTAACTTGACTATCCGAACTCGAAAAATGACAAACGAGTATTCCATTTTGAATAATTTTTCGCTACGAATCAAATGGAAATGTCGGATTTTCCTGATTCTCCCTCTAACGAACATTTTACTGTATGGGTCCCACTCGACGCGAAATTCGAGGATTTGTTAACTTTTTCACCCGAACTTGATTTCAAACTTGCTTATAGGCTAAAGTATATATTTCGATCGTCTTGAAGCTAATGGCGAAGTCGATCTTCAATAAAAACGAACATAGCATAATCCGGGTACTTGACTCTAAGTTTCCTTTCTAAAATATTCTTCAAATAAATACTATTTGATTTCCTCGAGATACGAGTTAAAAATACGGGGTGTTACATAGAATCTCTCTTAATTAGTTACATACATTTTTTTGTGAATTAACCGTGTGAAATGTGTAATAATTTGCACGTGCGCTTCGAGTAGGTTACTTCCTAGTAGAAGTGTCAATGGGTACCCATTTAATCGAATCGAAAACCCATGTTCCCTTTTTATTGGAACAGATTAGAGCCGAATCTAAAATGAAACTGAACCAATAAGAATCGAAACTGTTAGATTCTATCCATTGGGTATCCGGAACTGATTTGTTTTGTCATTTCTTGTCATACTATAGATGATTTAAGGAATTCTCTTGAATTCTCTTATATCAAAGTTAATACATGTTATGTAAATTCTTCAATTTTTCATATAAATTATCGATTGGAGCTTAAAATGAGTTAAATTTTTTAAAAATTCAGTACTTTTAATTAAGATATATTTTTATTTTTAAAAGCAGTTATTAATTTGTATCTTTAATATAACAAATTATAACTAAGTTAATAATTTTGTAGATGATATGTTAATTTTTTTAAAGGAAAAAAGTTCTATAATAATTTTTTTTTTCTCAATCAATTCTTGTGAATCGGAACCGATGGATACTCGTGTTTATTGGTGATTCCGGTTCCATTTATTTTGAAAACGTACCCAGAATCCACAAGATTCGGAACGGAAATAGATATAGTGATTATAGTTCTAAGTTCCTTAGGAATCAACCCATTGACACCTCAACTTCCCGATCTTCCCTATAGAGGAAAAGAGCGTGTGCACCATGCACTTTGTCCACTTTCAAATATATCAAAGAAAGATTTAGTCAACCGACCTAATTGGCGCATTTTTATTTAAAAAAAAACCTCTTGGACTTCTATAACTCCAAGGGAATCATACTTTATGATGTTTGTTACCCTCCAAACCTTACTTTATCAAGTTTGTTACCGAGCAAACCGTGTAACAGGGATCCACGTCTTAAAATTTAAAAGAGATTTATCTGACAGACCTAACTATTGCATTTTTATTATGATGGAACGTTACTTTATGATGTTTGTTACCCACCAAACCCCATTTTATCAAGTTTGTTACTGAGCAAACCCTAGAGTGGGATCTACTCATAAAATTCAAATTTATGTGGTTAATTTGTTACTGAACTTACCTTGGAGTTGTTCCTAATGACGTCAGTTTGAAGCATTAAAAAACATGATCTGATGTCATAGGATTATAAAGAACAAGATTCTAAGAAATTAAAAAAAAAAACAAAAAAGTTTCACCTATGAATTTTAGTTTTAAATTTGAGAGTTCGGTAGTCATTCATTTTCAACAGCTATGATTAAATTGAAAAATATTTTTTTATTTTTTTTATTTTGAACTTGAATCCGAATTTTTCCCTAAAATCTAGAAGTCAGGATTGCTAATTTGATAATTAATGTGGGACCAAAGTACCTTAGTAAGATTTGAAATCTTACTAAGTTAGTCACGGTAGCCTGATTAATAAAGTAAGGTTTGTCCAAATAGCAAACTTGATAAAGTAAGGGAGTTTCTATAATAAAATTGCAACAGAGAGTCCGGCCGTAAATCTCTCAAATTTTAATTGATAGGCTTAATGGAGTAGATCCTAAGCACATTAATTTGTGGAATCCAAATACATGATCTAATGCCATAGGGTCATATATTATTTTTAAATTTTTACCATAGAATTTTAGTTTTAAATTTGATAGTTCGATAGCCATAAATTTAAACACATTCGATTAAACTCAAATTTTTTTTTTTTTTTTTTTAATGTTTTTCTGTAGGATCTGAGTTTTTCCATGAAATCTAGAATTTTATGATTTGAATACTAATTTCATAATTTATGTATGCCTAAAAATCTTTAGTAATATTTAAAAATATTACTAAGTTAATTCATAAAGTAAGGTTTGTTCAGGTAACAAACTTGATAAAGTAGGCGAGGTTTTGTAATATTGCTCTCTGTATCAAACCTACTGACAGTGACGGGTCTATTCCAATCTCAAACGACGTTTGATGCATCTTTCTACGGTTGAGATGGATGATAAGCCTAGAGGAGCTCATTAATCTTTGAAAGTCATACTGATCTCTGGATTCGTTCGTTTGAGTTTGGAATTAGTACGAAAATCCCGTTTAAATTTGTTTCACAACTAAGAACTTACAATAAGGCGCTAAAACCCTAAACTCTCTCTCTCTCTCTCTCTCTCTTTTTCCGAGCTTCAAAGATCGTATAACAATGTCGTCAGCTATGTTAGATGAAGAAACAGCGATGAAAGTCATTCGGCAGGTTAAAATTTCGATCTTTTCTGATTTATTTTAACATTTTTTGATTCATACTGTGTTTTCTCGCTAATTGGAGTGTTTAATCAGTTAAAAATCGTCTTTTTTTCCCAAGGTTTTCTGATTCGTATTGTTTTTCCTCGCTAATTCGAGTGTTTAATCGGTTAAAAATCTTTTTTTTTTCTTTTTCAGGTTGAGTTTTACTTCAGCGACAGCAATCTCCCTAGAGATGGTTTCCTTAAAAAAACCATTAGCGAGAGCAAAGACGGATGTATCCTTTAGTTCAATCGATGCTTCTAAGTAATAATCTTCTAAACACCCCCCCCGCCACCCGCCCTTTTGGAATTTTTTTATCGAGTTGATCTTGACTGTAATTTTAGTGGTAAGTTTGGCTTTGATTTGTTCGTTCTCTCGGATGAGAAATCATCTTGGATTGGGAGGGAATGTGAAGCCAGATAACGTTTCCGAGGAAACAGTGAAGGCTGTGGCTGAAACCCTCAGGAAATCTACTATTCTCAAAGTTTCTGAAGATGGTGGGTTTCCATATTTTGTGTTTTTGATTACATCTTAGTCTTTTTGTTTTGGTTTGTTTTTTATGTTTTATTTCTATATATTTTAGTTGTGATTTTTTTTTGTTTTTTTGCAGGGAAAAAGATTGGTAGGAGTACTGAGCTTTCAAAACCTGAAGAGGTTATGGAACAAGTGGATAAAAGGACTATTGCTGCATCTCCTCTAGAGCACAATATTACACTTGAAAAAGTGGAATCCTTCTTTGCTCAATATGGCAAGGTATAGTTGGTTTTATCTAAGCTTGAAAAACCAATTTGTTTTGAAAGGTTAAACAAATTCATTGGTTGGGGACTTAATGTCACGCCCCAAAATCCTAACATGCATTCCACAATTTAGTGTTAGAATCTTGAGGGGTGAGATATTTCCCATACACATAAACACATACAATTCAACAATTTTTGACAATGATACCATATATTGCAGTGAAATCATAATTAAATACTATACACAAACAAAAGCAACAATCCTATCTCACAACCCTTTTATTTATGTATAACAAAAGGAAATATTGACACATTCTGCCAAGAATATACTAGCCTGCTCTCTTAACATAAACCAACTACTTTATCCACCAATGCTCACAATATACAAACCTACTAATCTTGAACTGCAACAATCCTAAAGCTAATCATCGATCACTAGAATTTTTTGATACTAAGATGATTAGTAGGGTTAGTAACATGGGAGGTATCTAGCAGGAAACATGTATTTTTAAATTCTAAATCATAGTCCTAATATGCAAATTAATCACACAAATTCATTTATAAACAATGCAGGTTTTTTAAAAATATAAATCCTTCTAAAAGATCTCAATAACTGCGAAATAAAATACTGTCGTAAGCCTGAAATACCAAACATACAACAACTCATAATATAACATACAATAACAAGTACTATAATAGAGAGTTTAGGGTCATGACTGATGTGAACATCTCAGTTAAGATACGATTGATCCAATACTTCACCAGTGTGGAACCCCATCATTAATTTTTGATTCTATGGCTAGCTTTTGCAATACTTTGGTGACTGATTTTTCGATTAAGGTTGGCTGTTGAGCAATGTCTTAAGAAACAAATTAACTAAGTGGGTCATTCTTTCTTTATTACTTTAGATTATTAATGATCATTGATTCGTCATCTTTTTCTATGCCAATCTGGCGTGCATGCGATCTTTAGTAAAATTCTATCATTTATACAACTATGTTTACATCTTGTTCGTCATTAAAGATAGAAAGGAATTTTCTTGATTCCTATTGTGATGTTAAGGTCTTATGTATTCCATACTACATAAGAAATAAGACATCGCAACTGGTATCCTAGAATAACATGTCGCTCCGAAAGTGACACAACATGTTATTCTTTGTAGGTTTTCACAATCTCTTTAATAGATCAGTAAAATAATATATAAGTAAAACTTCTCTTTTTTGAAACATGAAACTTCTCTTTTTATTTCAAAGCATGAAACTTTCTCTTTTTCTGAACAAAAAACTTCTCTTTTTCAAAAACATGAAACGAAAAATAACAGTCAAGTATACACAGTCTCTGATTCAAAATAATAAACCATTTCTCTTTTATTTTTCCTTTTCTTTTAACATCTTATACGACGATGAGTCGAAGCATTTTCTTTCTTTCCCTCTTTTGTGTCTTACACGATCTTCGAATCGAAGCATATCCTTTCATGACTTACACGGTGTACGCCAGAACATCTCACCATTGGGTATTCACTCCGCATATACACTCAACTGAGAATCACGTTCTCAATAACATTACAAGTTATCACATCTCTGGTGTGACTTTAATATAAAAGAACTAGAATCTCTGTTGAAAACCAATTTTTTCCATCATTCCAAAACTTGAAATATCCTTTACAAAATTACTAAAATCATTTTTGAAATCAAAGTGAAAATTTCGAACTTCAAACATCAAATTTTTCATAAAATAATTCTCCTACTCAATTAATTGAAATCATAGAAAAACTTGTTTTAATTTTCAATATTTTTCATTCGAAAATTCTTCCAAAAAATCTCTTCTTCTTTTTTGTTCCACAACAATATTTCTACTTCTAAACTAAATGGTTAATCAAAATAGGTTTCTGATTAAACTATGCTCAAATAGCTCAAAACCATGCTCTATTATTCCAATTAGTTTAATAATAAGAAACATTATTGATTTTTATTCAAAACCAATTTTAAAAGAAACATTTTTACAATTAAAACATTTTATTGGATAGTTTTGGTGTCGTCAACAAAATATCCGATAGCATAAATACAACAACGATATATCAAAATTCTAATCTAACCGGCATGAATTTTTGGCAAAATACATACATTGAACATAAATTTTGAAATGACTCATTTACTTTAAAACAAAACATTTAAAAAAAAAAATATTTTTAAAATAAATCTATGACTACAATTAAGAAATTAGAAGTTCCCAACCTCAATGGATTCAATTCTTAGCTTCTGAACTTGACGTCTTGAATCTTTATTCAACTAGTTTGGCTTTTTATTCAATTTCTAACGAGTTCAACATCTATATCAAATGTCAATGAACAAACAATTTTTAGATTTGACTTCTCTCAATAGATTTAACAGAAATGAATGTGAATTAGCTCTTTACATACATGTATATTTTTCTAAAATATTTTTTTGAGTAAACTACCTTAAATCATGAAATCAAGGTCACGCAAAACTATGTTTCTCAACAGTTTTAAACCTACTAATAATACATGATTGACTAAAAAACTATCCCATCACAACTTTGATTAACAACTAGTAAATTTCATAAAATTTATTCCTAGAGATACGTAATAAAATTCAAGGCATTACATTTGAGATCTTTGGAAAAGAGGATGTAGAAATTTCAAGGACCTAGTGGCTTTATGGTTGTCTGTGATTTGGTTCATAAATGTTGTTTAATGTAGAATTTGTTGGTTTGACTTCTTTTTTAGCATCATTATATGTATAATTATGTATGGAAAAATGATATCATGCATAGATATTCAGTGGTATGTTTTTGTTTTCTTCAAAAATATATTAAAAACTTAGATAAATATCTAATGTGTGTATGCATACATAGACACACACATTTACTTTTCTGGCCTCAACCCACGGTTAAGGCTTTCCATTAATCAACATAACCGTTAGGATTTGATGAAAAATGCAGATTTCCTAGGGATTGGTTTCGATCTTCTAGCCTTCTAGAGATTAGTACAATTCCCTAGGGATACATTTTTCTTGGGAATTGATGGAGAACCTCAGGCTAGCATTTTCCTACACATGTGTACACGCATTTTATCGCCCCCCCCCCCCCCCCCCCTTCTTTTCTCGTGTCATTCTTGTTTTTTCTGAATTTCAAATCCTTTTTCCGACTCGGTGACTATGGGCATGCCACAACATTCATGCACACTCTGTTCTTTTCTTTCTTTTTCCAACTGGTATGGCCATTCTTTTCTTTTGCAGGGCAATAATTTTTTTTTTCTTGTTAATTTACTGGTTGTAGAGTCCAATTGGTTAGTCCCCCATGTTTGACTTCATTAGGTACACTTCCTACTCCATTATATCAACTGGTCGAACGACTATGATTAGTAAGTGTGTCCTGTCATCAGTATCTTGTGACTCGTGTTTTTCAGTACTTCTTAACTTTTGGCCGGCCTTTCTAGTATACGTATGTTGTTTGTAGAATTTGGAAATTATTAATTGTACAGAGTTACCTGTGTCAGACTGCAAATGTCATGTTTTCTGTATAAATGGATATTGTTGCTTTGTATATGATGATTTAAGTGCTTCTTTCAGGTGAATAGCGTCAGGCTACCTCGTCACGTTGCAGATAAAAGGTTATTTTGTGGCACTGCTCTGATTGAGTTCTCAACAGAGGAAGATGCCGGAAATGTATTAAAGCTAAGCTTGAGTTATGCGGGGGCTGAATTAGAACTAAAACCAAAGTAAGCTATTTGTGTGGTTGTGTACAGCTTGGTGAAGATAGTTCATGTGTCTGTTGATTTTATTGACAATAAAATAAGGTTTGGTGTGTGCATCTGCACTTCTGCATGCATGTGTTTTCCTAACGTTCATGTTCATTACATGTGCTAAAAACTCAGGTTTTCAACTTTGAAAACTATAGAACTCTCTTTGCAGCTGTTATTTTTCCATTTGATCCCTATGGATAGTTCCATAAGCGATCTGAGTGAGAAATATTAATATTTTGTTTTGTTTGTATGGTTGGTAATCTTGACTGGCCTTTTTTCTAATTAATGAAATTTTACTTATAAAAAAAAAAAAAAAGAAATATTAATAGTGGATCATTTGCTATAGCTTGACAGATAATAATTGATTGAATCAGTTTGGATGAACTGGTAGCATGGATTTTCCAACAATATATTTGTATCCCTTTGTTCGTAGGCCCGGGCTCAACTGATAAAATGGAAAAGATTGATGGGAGTACTATTGTTTGGTTATCGGGGACCAAAAGGGACATCCTAACAATAGAAAACATCATCTTTTTTTTTTTTTTCTGCTAGGCAAGCAAGGGGTTAGTGGTTAATGAAGGTGTATGTGTATTCAACGGGATTTGAAACTAGGTCATGGGATCAACTCTCCTCAAGCCTTTAACACTTAGATAAGTGGCACCATCTACAAATTGATGCACATCTTTAGGTCACTTCACATACCTTATCGAACCTTATCAGCTTAAGGACCTTTTTCCATGATATGGGTCGGGGATACCAACTCTCAAATTTTCTAAGATTTCTCTCCTAATGTAGTTCACAACTCCCAAGAGGCATAGCACATTCAGAATTGTTATGATTTATGAGTAATACTGACAGCCATGATTATGAACTCAATATCTCGAGTTCTAGACCCATGTAACATGGAATCATGGGTTGTGTTTCCACTGAGCCACCACCACCACTTTTTGTCTTCAGTTATGCCTCTTGACTTTTCTTATCTACATCTGGAACAGAAGGTTATATCCTAGCTGACAACCTCAGGAATACTTCATTTTTTATGATGTTCCATCCTATCCCCTACTTCTAAGTTATGAAGCCTCGTAATGTGACATGGATTGCATCATTTGTTAGTATTCAAATCCAAGGTTGTGTAATGTGACATGACATGGACGCAACGTGACATGCAGTTAAATTTTTCTGTACGTTTCGTACTGCATAACAATGATGTCAATTACTCCACTGACATTCATCCTGAAACAGTTATAACTCGGTGTTTGCTGTGCCTTGACTAAACATGCACAGAATAATGTATTCTTTTGTATGGGAACATGCACTCAAGAATGTACTTAATGCTAATATATTCAGCCTATAATTCACTCTAGGTCTATATTTTTGGATTTGTGCTTGGCCTTTTACTTGATCATATCTTACTAAAGTTTCAATGGATGGATTGATATTTGTAGAATCATTAAATCATGGTGTAGATTCGTGTGCATTTCTTGGATGCCTTAATTGTCATTTTGACATTCAAATCTTGATATATTGGCACAGATCATGCGTGAGTCTGTTAATTTGATGGCTTTTGTGGTACACTTCAGAAGAGATTAAGAGAAAATTTAGTTGTATCAATTATGTGGATATTATTTGCATGGAGATACATGTATAACTGTCTTTATACAAATTAGATAGCTTGGATGTTTTTGGATGATATGTTTTCGGAGTAAATTGGTTTTTGATGGATTGGCTTTTCTGCAATCAAATTCATAGAGTACATTCAATTCTAAGTTTCTAAACCCTTTTTATGTATCTGTATTCCAAATTGGTCATGTTTATCTCTACAATTTCTGATATCAACCTTGTGATTCAGGAAGGAATTTGATTCTGAAAGAGAGAAAACGATGGTGAAATTTGAGAATTATCATTCCACCAATGATTCAACAAATAAAAACAGTTCCAACATGGACACAAAGTAGGTTCTTTCTATATGCTCTGAATCATTGAAATCATCTTTTATTCTTTTTTCCTTTCGCCAATTTCCTAACTTGGTTACCTTCTTTCTTTGGGTTCTTCTGGTGGGATTGGGTCTGTGAAGCCACAGCTATCCCAGAGGTTTAATTGTTGCATTCAAGTTAAAGCATATGTCAGTAGGAGGATCTGTCGAACATAATGGCATTCATGAAACAACTGATCGTGGAGATGCTTGCAAGGCCGAAACAGAACTAGTTTCCACAGAAAATGTTTCCGAGGAGAATAAACAGGATGCCTCAGAAAATGATAAAGATGGTGAAGGAAAACCTGTGAATAATGTCGAAAAGGAGAGTGGAGAAGATGAGATAGCCACTGAGCAGAATGAAGAAAATCATTCAGAATGTGATGTTGTTGTGAACGACGAAAAGTCTGCTGAAGATCCCAATCAAGGGAGTGAAGAGAAGGCAGCAGTTGTACGAGGACCCTCAGCCGCAATGAACAAAGACAACAAAGATATAGTCTTGCGTGAGGACCTAAAGGATGTCTTTCAAAGATTTGGAACTGTGAAGGTATTATATAGATCAAGTTCCTGACAATTATAATAATTTATTTATTTCTGTTTCATTTTATTTGACATTCTATATGCTTCAGTTAAAAGTGTATTTAATTCTTGTATCCATCCCATGTACATGGATAACATCATCCTTTTATCTCCGCTGGTTTTATGGTTCTCATAAGGTGTTTCTTACTTCTACTTATAAGTGAACATAGCCTAAAGAACTTGTCTGATGACTTTTCATCAATTTACTCTCATACCCCTTTGGTAACTCATCTTCTGGTTCACTCATTTTTTCCATTTTTTAAATTCAAACCATCATCAATGATCGTCCTTTATGGGCACACTCGGGGATCTTAGGATTACAAAGTCTTTCCAAATTCCAGTTTTATTGATGAATCCATTTCCATTCCTCTTTTTAACAAGCTCTTTATTCGGTCGAGGTTCTTGATTGACACTAGTAAACAAAAAGATTTCTTAATTGACAGAGCAGAAATCAACTTATATTGTCATTGTTAAATTGCTGCTCTACTCCATGTTCAATGTGCTCACAAACAGTTGTATAACCAATAGGAAGCCAACCAAGGTTAAGGGTAAGGAGGGTTTGCTACAAGTAAGCAGTGCTTGTAGTTTCTCATTGTAGGTAAAGCCATGGTATTTTCTCGCATCTGTAGTAGAGAATTAACAAGTTTTAGTAAGGTACCCAAGAAGATTAAATATAAAGAATAGGAAGATAAGCTTCTAGATCCATTTTCTCATTTCGTAGCTGTGCTTTATATTAATGTTGGTCGTCAAGTCTGTTGGTGCAAAAAATCCTTTGATACTGTCATCATTCTATGACTGGATTGATAGTTTATTCATGTGATCTTAGTCTTATGCATGACCTCGTTCTGGGAATTGATAGTCCACTAGATTCCTTTCCCGCCCCAAGCGCTTAGAAAGACAAAAAATTGATTGAAAACAGAATATAATAAATTATTCTTCAGCAAGAATTCCGTGTTGCATTTCCAGTCACATCTGGAGGAGTCCATGGACTGGTTTTATTTACTTGTACATATATTTACCATTTATGTTCTTATTTATACATTAAGAAATAAATGCTTTGGCAATCAGTGCCAACACATAATAATGCATTTATTTTATAAAAGACCAACATACCCTTGTCTTTTTCACTAAAAGACAAAATGGGCAGTGGTATTATTAGAAAGTGAATGTGGTGGACAATGCTAACATCCCCATGAGGTCTTAGATGTTAGCATTCCCCATATATACAAGAAGTATGTTTTTTGAGACTCAAAAGGATTGTGGCTCAAGAGTTGGGCACTAGCTTTCTAGTTTATTCTTGGTCATCACAGTAAGAGTCTGACATTATTCTGTCTTTGTTCTTCACATGTGAAGTTTGTTGATTACAAAATGGGGGAAGATTCAGGATTCATTCGTTTCGAAGAGCCAGAAGCAGCTCAAAAAGCTCGTGCTGCAGCAGTGCTTGCTGAAGATGGCTTGATAGTGAAGAATTTCTTTGCTTCCTTGGAGGCAGTAACGGGTAAGCATCGTGCCTTGTATGTATTTGATTGGAAGTCTGTCTAGTAAGTTGTGTGTGGCTGTGTGCCATTGTTCCATGAATACAAGTATGAAAAAGGTATACTCGGGCAAACCCAAAATCTGTTTGTGTTGACTAAGAAGTATATAATTATAACTAATTTGGAATATAACTAAGATGAAGACAGAGGGGGACAACCATCCTGTTCTATTATATAGATATTTTAGAAGAATTTTTTAATAAAAAATAAATGTATTTGTATCTATCATGAAAAGAAGTATTCGTGATGTGTATGTATCAAGGTATGTCTCTATGCTTGAATAGTTCAAATCCTTTCTTTGGCCCACTTATCGATTCAAAGGTTTAGTTTGTATGAACCCTAATGAAAAAGTTAATTGTTGATTATACTGGAGACCCAATGTTAAGAACAACTTTGTAAAAAATAGGAGAAAACATTCCTTATACGGGAAGTCTATTTTAAAAGAAGAAGAAATGCGTCCAGTAATACATGCTCATCTCGTGTTTTACGAATGGATAAAAGGCCCAAGAGGCACATTGGCATCATAAGCAAAAAAGGAGATCACTTGGGTTCTTATAACAACAACAACAAAGCCTTATCCCAAAGATTTGAGGTCCATTAAATGTATCCTGTTCCTCCATTTCACTCTGTCCAAAACCACGTCTTCTGTTATTTAGAGAGAGTGCTAATCTGCTTTCACTGTCTCCATCCAAGTTCTTTTGGGTCTTTCTTTGGACCTTCAACTTGAATGTCTTCCAGCTAGGGCTGTAATCGGCCTTTGTTGAGCATGGCATTCTCTTAGTTTATTGCCTAAGGGAGCAATCTTTACGTTTTCCCAAATGCATTTGTTTTTAAATTTTATCTTTCAAAAAATATAAAAAGAGACGCAAAATTATGTAGGATAAAAGATCTTTGTCATTGTGGGCATGCAGTAAATGAAAAAAATACATCAAACACACATGTTCTAGTAGAATCCTTCATTCTTATTTTTGCATGTTAAATTATCTTGGTGTTGCTAAAGATCATAATCTGTATGAACTTGTACCGACAAAGTTGTCGATTCATCTCTTACTTACCATCTCAGGTGATGCGGAAAGAGAGTATTGGAGTGTACTTCGTGGTAGTCAAGAGAAACACCACCGGGGGTATAAAGGCAACCGAGGAAGGTGAGCTTCCCAATATTTGATTTTTTATATAATATTACAGAAAACTCCCTCGAAAATTTTGGCATTATAAAAGAATAAAGTTTTTTTTAACTTGAGTAAAGAAAACTATTCAATGTTGTTGCTCTTCTCATCCTTTTTTAAAGAAATTGGTTAGAAATCTCCATTCTATCTTTTTCAAAGGTCTAAATGATGTGTCCATTCATGCTTTTCAGGGGGGGTAGAAATCATAAAGGTGGGAGACAATTTGAGGGTAAAAACTCACGATTCAGAGACGATGATTCTGCTGTTGGGCAGCCAAATAAATCCCAGAAAGTTGCAGCGGCATAAGATTTCTTAACACAGCAATATCCATTACTGGACGGCACTTTTCTTCTTTCAGATTCTTGCAGAAATGCAGGGAGGGTGGGCCGCACGAATTTTGTGAGAGCCAAGATATATTTGTTAATTATTAGAGCTATAATAATAGTTTGTGGTCAGTGAATCCAATTTTGTTGAAACTAGAATTATTAATCTAATTTTATTTTGATCCATTTTATTTGTGTCTCTATATATCCATATTCTAAATCATGTTTTTATTTTTATTTTTTATGACTCATAAGGGTGTGTTGCTCTTAAATGCTTTCAACCTGGGTTGGTTTTTAAGACTCAAAACACCTCTATTACTATTTTTGAATTTTGTACTATTTCTATCTCCTTTTTAGAAAACATGCCTGATTGATTTGATTGGTCTGACCTATGAAAAAGGGCTCATGGAAAAAATTGGAGATTATTTTTCAAAAAATAATAGTAAAAGTTGCCGACTAATTAAAAAAGTTGACAATGTTTTCAAAATAATAGGTGATCTTTCATTCTTTCCCTATCAACTCTCTTTTTTTAACCATATATTTGAGATTTCCAAAAGGGGTCAACTAGTTGCATACCACCCATTACTAATTGCACTCCATCATTTAAAAATTCCCTTTGCACTCTTTTTTTTTTTTTTTGGTCTACTTGTTCTTCCTCAACCTTGACCACATAAGTAGTATTTCTTCAATAACTTTTCATATAATCTATTATGTCTACTGACATTACAAATCCTTGAAATCATCGTATATCCAGATTGATAACATCTTCGATTGGTGCCAAAGAGAACATATGTAAAGTCAATCACAAGAAAAATAGTGAACAAGCAAAGAAGTTGGTGGAAGATGTTTAAATCCTAAACCTTAGGGTTACTTTAATGAATTGCAATTAGTAGGTTTTAAGTGCAGGTTATATAAAAAAGGGGATTTCTTAAGGTTGGAGTGCAACCAACCACTATTGGTGTACAACTAGTTGGTCCAATAATTGTCAAATTCAGACTTGGTTACTTTGTCCCTTAGTATAAAACTCCTGTACACCCAATGATTTATCGATCGAATAATGCTGAAGTGACCTCAAGATTGTACCTCATATCACACATCCCAACAACATTAAAGTGTGTAGGAACGATCGATATTTTCATTGAGATACGAGTAAAAGCATCTATGGTTTCTATACACTTTCATGTCAGGATGTGCGATATGAGGTCACTCCAGCATGACTCTTATTGATCGATTGGGTCATACACTGTCAGTCTCACAAAATAATGGGTTATGTGTACATATTTATGATTCTCACATTCCATTAACTAAATTAAGAGGTCAATTATTCTAAATATATACTTAACGGATCCCGTTCAGCAACAAACATTTTGGCAAAACATTTTTCAAAACATGGGTTAGAGGTTTTGGAATAGGCTGATTTTTTGTGAGGATGATCTCTACGGTGAGGAGATCATCCTCACCAAAAATCAGCCCATTCCAAAACTTCTAGCCCCAGTTTACAAGTTGAAAAATCGTGGACCGTTCATTTTTTGTAAACTATTTTTGATGGGGTTAAAAGTTTTAGAATGGGCTGATTTTTGGTGATGATGATCTCCTCACCGTAGAGATCATCCTTACCAAAAATCAGCCCATTCCAAAACCTCTAACCCATGTTTTGAAAAATGTTTGTTGCTGAACATTTCCCATACTCAACATCCATTCCCTTCTTAGTCAATGTGAGGCGAAATATAGAAAAGAAACTTCAAGATGCAATCTTTCCTTTAATTTGAATTTTTTTCAAGGTTTTCATCACTAAAACAAAATTTTCGTCGAAATTTTATTTCAAGAAAGGTCAGGGATTCAAGCCTCTTACAAAAAAAATAAAATAATAATAATAAAATAATAAAATAAATTAAATTAAATTAAATAAAAAAAAATGTAATCCCTTCTAAACAAATATTTCAAAAATACAAATTTATTTGAATTAACTCAACAATACCTAAAGTGACTTAAATTACATATCTAAGAGATGGTAGATTCCACCAGATAATGATTTTAGAACTATATGATTATGTGTGAAAAATGTGCAGGAAATTTGTTTCCCTTGAAAAATACGATTTTCAGAGGTATGATTATGTAGTTTCCGTAAAAATCATTTTCCTATCCAAAGTGATTTTCCCCCTTAAGAGATAAAATGTTTCCTCGCTCCAAAGTCCGCCCCACCAGAAAATGATTCTCCAACCTAATAATGTTTTTTTTTTTTTTTTTTTAATGGGGAAGCCGGAATTGAACCCACGACCTCAAAGTTGCCTTGCAATGTATCAAACCAAGTGAGCTATGGGTCTAAGCCCAAACAATCCATAATAAAATAATAAGGGTAAGGTGGACTTGAACCACGACCTCAAGGTTAAAAATCCCGAGTTTTCGATAGTACATGCAATATCCCATTGACCACACATACTAGGCAAGCAAAAAAAATTAATTAAAATTAAATATAAGCTAAGAGCATCTCCAACCATGCTCTTTAAAATAAAGATCATGTTTTGGCAAAAATTGATAAATGTTATTTTAGTTAGTCTAAAATTTGTTAAGTGCTCCAAAAGACTCAATAAATCTTTCATTTGTTGAACATTAACTCAAATCTTACTAAGAGTCATGACCTAACATCTTGAAATCCAAAAACATGATCCGATGCCACAGGCTTCTAGAAAACGAAATTCTAAGAACTTTGAAGAAAAAAAAAATCATTATTTTTCACCATTGAATTTGAATTTGAATTTGAATTTTAAGTTTTAGGAGTTCGGTGGCTGTCCATTTTTAATATCTTGGATCAAGCTCAATTATTTTATTTTATTTTTATGAATATGAGTTTTGTCCATGAAAACTAAAAAGATATTGTGTTGGATTCATGGTTTTAAAACTCGTCCGAGACTGAGACGTATTGCCCAAATTAACTCGGTATCGGAACTGAACAAGACCAACTCACAAGTCACTTTTTTGATCGAGATTTAATAAGTCACGTTCAATTTTTTAATTTTTTGAACTAGACGTCTCAAACGTATTGGAAAACTCGTTCGAGATGACTCGGTATCGAACCTGGATGAGACAAGACACGAAACCGAGTTTTAAAACCATGGTTGGATTTGAAATCTTACTAAGTTAGTAAAGAAAGTTATTTTTTATGATTTTATATTGTATTTTTATTAATAATGAGCCAAAGAAGCCTTGTAACATGTGGTGAGTCTTGGCTTCGATTTCTGTGTTCGTTACTTTAACATGGGGCAGTAGAGATGTTAAACTCGATTTTTGTGGTTTGATTCTTTATAATAAAGAGCATGCTGGGTTTAAAGAATCTGTTGGAGTTGCTCTACGAGTGCCCTAGTTACCCACACCCCTATTACCAATAGACTAATTGATTTATAAATTTTCCTAGGGGGAATCAAAGGGTGAAAATCATTTTCCTATGAACATTTTATGAGGAATTCATATTCTATTAGGGGTAGTAGGGCCCATTTCTTTTTTACTTGGTCAGGTTCGAAAATAATTTTCCAAATTTGAATATAATTGACGTAAACGAGGGTTGAATAAAAAGAGTTGGCATTATATGACAAAAGTCGATGGCCCAACCAAACTCTTTTGATCATTTATGAGACCCAAAAAATCCAAGGGCTAATGTGGATACAGAAACTAGAAGTACTTAAAACATAAGTACTTCCAAAAGTACTTTTTGAAGTACTGTTTGGAGTAGGTGGATAACTGTTGTGTGTTTGGATGCAAGTTCTGAGAAGTACTGTTAGAAGTACTTTTGATAGAGCTTTGTGTTTGAGAACTATTCTGGATTCTGTTAAAATGATCATAATGCTTTTATAAGTATTAATTACAATTTTTAACATTATAACTCAACAAATTATGCTCTAAAAAAAATAAAAGTTATTGTTTTTATCCAAAAAAAACTTATATAAACACTTAACAATTATAAATGGAAGATATTGTAAGCAAATATATACAACCACTAAAAATATGAAGAAGCTTTCACCACATCAATGGATAGTAAATTTGTATGTAATTATTCACATCAATCTTGCAAGAAGAAACTTTCAACCATAATTGAACCTTAATGAATAAATCATCGAGTGAATAATTAGGGGAGCTAGAAATCCAAATTCAAATGTTACACTAAAAGGCTACCACCACATCAATGGATAGTAATATAATATTATTCAATTGCATTTTTGAGGGTATGCTTGTAATTTTCAAAATTAATGAGGGGCATACTTGTTCCAAATGCGACACCAAAAAGTTATTACCACATCAATGGATAGTAATATAATATTATTGCAATTGCATTTTTGAGGCTATACTTGTAATTTTCAAAATTTATGAGGGGCATATTTGTCCCAAATGCTCCACTAAAAGGCTACCACAACATCAATGGATAGTAATATAATATTATTCCATTTGCCTTTTTGAGGGTAGGTTTGTAATTTTTAAAATTTATGAGGGGCATACTTGTCCCAATCTCGTCATTTTGACGGTATTTTGTGGTTCTTCGCAAGAGTAGTTTAGAGAAATAGCACCATCGATACTTAGTGAAAAAGCATCAAAATGACTTTAAAGTAAAGTAATTCTCTCCAAGAGTTATGTATCCAAACACCCTTAAAGTGTTTCTGACTCCCCGCAAGAGTCAGAAGCACTTAGAAAAGTCAATCCAAACAGGCCCCAAGCTCTTTAAAAAGACCTTGGGGCCTATTCCAAACAGTTGAATCCAATGGTTAAAACCTTCAATCAAGTTTTTGTATGATTGGGAAGGAAAATTGAATGAGAAAATAGTTTTCTAAAGAAAATATGGTTTGGAGAGGATTGATTATAAATTTTCACAAAAAGATGTATTTTGTTTTTGTCTAGGAAGGAAAATATTTTCTGATTCAACTCTTGTGATAACGATTTTCTGGAAAAATTTAATTGGAAAATTTGTCGTGTAGCTCTTATTTTTTAATTTTGTATCAAAGGGTCTCCTCATAAAGAATATGGACCATTAGAAGCCCACTTTTTAAAACATAAGATCTTTTGAAATATTTAAAATAGCCTTTTGAAACAACTTTTGAACCTTTATGAACATTTGATAATATCCTTGACCTTCATTTCTCTTAGGTAAAATTTTCAAATAATTATAGAAGTTTTGAAAAATATCGAAAGTGTTACAAGTGTTGACAATATTATTTGATAGCTCAATTAACACTTGTAATACTTTTAGAATAAATACAAATGCATGTAATTATTTGAGAAAATTTTCTTTCTCTTATAGATTAACGAAAAATGATTCAAATAACCTAAAAACCGTTGTTTTTTCTTCTCAAAACAAATCATATTTAACCTATTAACAATGATGGTTATCGTCATTATCATCGTCATTGTTATATATCCTTATCACATCATCATCGAAGAGATTGAAGATCTAGTTTTAGAAAGAAAAACAAATTAAGGATTTTTTAATCTTTTAAATCATTTTTCATTAATCTATAATGCAGAAGTCAAGGTAAATGTCATCAATTTTAAGATATAGAGGTCTTACAAATGCAAAAGATTTACAACACTTTTTAGATTGCAAATTATTTGCTGAAATTTATGAAGGGCTTAAGACGTTCATGCAAATGATTTGTAATGCAAAAAAAATTTCAAAATGTAATCAAGCATCTGTAAATTAGATTCCAACAAATCATTTGCTTTGTAACAAACAATGTCTAAGTCTCAAATTTTTAGTAGAACATGGAGGAGCACATATGAGTATTCAAATGTGTTAATGTCATGATTTTAAAACTCATCCGAGACGGAGACTTGTTGCCCAAATTAACTCGGTATCGGAGCTAAACTAGACCAACTCACAAATCACTTTTTTGACCGAGATTTAATACTTACGTTCAATTTTTTGAATGAGACGTCTCAAACGTATCGGAAAACTCATTCGGTATCGGGCCTAAACGAGATGAGACGCAAAACCGAGTTTTAAAACCATGACTTAATGTTATTAAAAAAAAAGGTATTTTAAATATTTCAAAAGAAAAACTTCACAAGGGCCTCTAGTACAGACAATTTTATAAAAAGTGGGCCTTAAATATCTGTACTAGTGGATTCTTTGACTATCATTTTTCAAATAATATGACTAGTCTTACTTAGTTAGTAAGGATTTCACCCTTACCAAGAATCTTTGGACTTGGCATCTGAAAACATGATCAGCTTCAGGTTTGTAGATGACAAAATTTTATGAATTTCTTCGATATATATTTTTTCTATCATTGAATTTGAATTTTAAATTTAGGAATTCTGTGAAAATTCTATAACTATTCATTTTCAAAACCTTGGATGAAGGATGAAGCCAAGATCTGAGTTTTTCCATGAAATCAAGAGTGCTGCGGTGTTAGATTGCTAATCCATTTTAGCAAAATGACCCTGAATAAGGCTACTAAGAATCAACTATTTTTGACATTTTCTATGCAATTATCACACACACCTTAAAGTTTTGATCATGATTGATAAATCCTAACCGTTGGATTCCAGTATTTTCAATTGGAACCCAAACTATTGAAGGATCATTATTGATTATTAATTAACTACAATTTATTTATTTATTATTTGTAAGTAAATCCAAAGAAATCTTTGCTTTATTTCCTGCCTCACTACCTTTATCTCTCTATACAGAGAGAGAGATCCTCCTAATAGTAGGAAGGAAAAAAGTAACCCAAAAAAAAAGGTTGGGATTACGTGGCAAGCTGACAATTCCCATTAAATCCTTGTCTTTCTCAGTTTGTTTGGCTCTCCTTTACACTTGGAACTCAGAGAGAGAGAGAGAGAGAGAGAGAACGAAACCTTTGGTGGGATTTCAAGTTTAGAGATAGGTGAGATCAAATCCTTTGTGGGTTTTCTTGTTTTTTGAAAATTGAGAGAGAGAGAGAGAAAGAGAGAAGATGTTGGAAGGTAAAGCTCTGATAGAAGATACAGACATGCCAGTAATGATGCAGATCCAAGCCATGAACTCTGCTTCCCAAGCTCTTGATCTTTATGATGTCATTGACTACAAATCTATTGCTGCTCACATCAAGAAGGTCAACCCCATCACCCCCACCCCAACAATTTTATTTTATTTTTTTTATTTATGATTTTTTGTTTTAAAAAAAAAATGAAGGTTTTTATGCATAAATTTTTTTTTTTTTTTTTTCATTCTATGTTCTTGTTTAATAGGAATTTGATATGAGATATGGGTTTGGTTGGCAATGTGTGGTGGGTTCCAGCTTTGGTTGCTTCTTCACTCATTCTAAAGGGACTTTCATCTATTTTGCCTTGGAAACCCTCAATTTCCTCATCTTCAAAGGGTCATCCTCTTCTTCTTCTACTTCTCCTCCTACTTTATAGGAGCTATAAAAATGTATATTTCCTCAAGAGTTTTTTTTTTTTTTTTTTAAATCTAAGAATTGAGATAGAGTGTATAATGAATGAAGAAAACAAGATTCAAGAGAGGAAAAAAAGGAAAGAAAATCCAAAAGATACCCATATGAAGTCTTTGGATTCTTCTTACTTTGTGTTTGTGATCTCTGTAAGATAAGACACTCTTTTGTAATTTTGTTTGTATACATGTTAGACTAGTAGTACTTTGTGATGTTTATCCCCCCCACCCACCCCATAGCAAAAAAAAAAAAAAGTCTCTATTCTTCGTAGATTCTCTTTACTTTTAACTTTATTCTTCTATTAAAAATTAAAAATCATGAATGTTACCTGGAATTGTGGATCCAACTCATGGTTTTTAAACTCGGTATCGTGTCTCGTCTCGTTCAGCTCCAATACCGAGTCATCTCGAATGAGTTTTCCGGTACGTTTGAGACGTTGTCTCGTGAGACAATTCAAAAAATGACACTATGAGACATAAAACTCGGTCAAAAAATGATTTTGTGAGTTGGTCTCGTTCAGCTCCGATACCGAGTTAACTCGGGCGATAAGTCTCGGTCTCGGACGAGTTTAAAAACCATGATCCAACTTGAAGGTTGTGGCCACGAGTGTTAATGGGTCGGTTTTTGAGGAACTTAGAATTATAATCACTATATTTATTTTGATTCCGACTTATTAGTTTCGGGTTCGATTCCAAAATAAATGGAATCGCAATCACCAATAACCACAAGTATCCATCGTCTCCGATCTGCATTGGATCGGGTGGATCAATCTGATATGAATTGGGTCAAACAGTTCTGGATCAAATTTAGGATCAAAATTCTATTTGATGATTAAATAGAAATGGGTCCGGATTGGATAAATTTGATTTGATATACAAAATATAAATAACTTTATATATTTAAATAAAACATATGTTATACTTTACATAATTTCTCATGGCCCTATTGAATCAAGACATGGTTGATCTAGAATCGATATCAAATTGGATCTTTATTGGAACCAAAATCTTCAATCCAGATCCAAAATTGGCGGATCAGAATGGATTGAATTTTGTATCTGATTCAATCCATGGAAAATCCAACAACCCATAATTCTAAATATATTGCTAAGTCATAAATATTTCTAAGAACATCTATTCTAAGGTTTTAGAATGGCCGAGAACAAATATGAAGACATTAGAATTATCGAAAGAATTTTTTTTCTAAGAAATTGAATCGTATAGGATTGGTATGGATCTTATTTGGGTTCGACCCAATTCATTCACAACCCACAAGCCTAGCTGTTGTGCTAAGTCATTAATATTTTTAGTAATGTAAATTCTTAGAAAAGAAAATCCAAAAGATATCCACGTGGAGCATTTTGGATTCTTATTATTTTGTGTTTATAATCTCTTTAACAAAAAGACACTCTTTTATAATTTTGTTTGTATTTATGTCAAGATAGTAGTTGTGATGTGGTCTCAATCTCTATTCTTCATTCATAGATTTCGTTTACTTTTAATTTATGTTTTAATAGAGGGGAAATTTACTTAAGGGACCCTGAAGTAAGGATTTCTTTTTAAATAGAGCTCATCTACACCGACTTTGAAGGACATTGCGCTTACGTTGCAATTCACAGATAATTATAGATTTTTCCTCGAGATACAAGGAAGAAAACCTATGGTTCTTTGTGCGTTGCCACGTCAACACAATGTTGAGTGCAATGTCCATTCAACATTTTTTTTTTCTAGAGTCGTTCTACACTAACTTCGATTGACATTGCCCTCAACACTACGTTGACGATAGTGCACATATAGTCATATTTTTCCTCAAGATACAAGACAAAAAATATATAATTCTCTGTGCACTATCACATCAACATAGTGTCCAACAAAGTCAGTTCAACATTTTCCTTCTCGAATCATTTTTCACTAACTTCGTTGGACACTGCATTGATGTGGTAGTACACAAACAGTCCTAGATTTTTCCTTGAGATACAACGAAGAAAATCTATGGTTCTCTATGCACTACCACATCACCACAATGTCTAATGAAGTCATTTCAACATTTTCCTTCTAGAGTCATTCTACACTGATTTCATTGATTATTGTCCTCAACACTATGTTAACGTAGCAATGCACATATAATCATAGACTTTTTCTTGGAGATACAAAGAAGAAAATTTACGATTCTTTATGCACTGTCACATCGACACAATATTGAGTGCAGTGTCTAATGAAGTCAGTTCATCACTTTCCTTCTAGAGTCATTCTACATTGACTTTGTTGGACACTGCCCTTAACATTGCACTAACATGGTAGTACACAAATAATCATAGACTTTTCCTCAAGATACAAGGAAGAAAATCTATGATTTTCTTTGTTGTGGTTTGTGGAGTATGATAGTACTGGTCAACAAAAGAGGTACTATAAATCAAGCCATGCCTTCATATTGGTCGAGCTCAGTGCTGAGCTTGCTGGGGGGGTTTGGGGGCGAAACCCCCCAAAGAAAATTTTCCAAGGGTATTTTTATAATTTTACTAATACTATGTAAATAGTTAGGTTTCTTAGGATATTTATATTGCTTGTCTTTGGTGAAATGGTGTAATCTATAACTGCGAGTTTTTTCTTCATAGTGGAATCAACGTGATCAAGGTCATAGGTAAGAGATGAGAAGATTAGTCAAGAGTTGATTCAACACAAGAAAAATGAAAAGCTTGTGTAGACACCCCAATTTGCACGAATCCGTTGGGAAAGTCCAAATTTTCTCGAACTGATTCCAAGTTAGACTTAAGCCTCTCAATGGACCCGCATTGCCACTTGGCATCATTTTCATGCATACATGCATTATGTCATATAGTTTGCATGCTCAACCTTGCCCCTAACCCATTCCAAATTCGTATTCATTCTCCATTAACCGATCCATCACCCATACTCTCACCATGGTCCACCCCCTAATCAAATCTAAGCCCAAAACAAAGTCCTTCTTTTAACCTAAATTCAAGCCCATCCTCTTAGTCCTAAACTCAATTACCCAAATCTATTATCTAGCCCAACCTAAGCCCAAAACCCAATGCCATTATAAACCCATAACCTAAATCCATTTTCTAGTCCAACTTAAGCCCAAGACAAAATCCATTCTCTAAGCCCATACCAAACCCATTCCAAACCCATTCTCTCATACCCCTTCATAAGATGACACATGTTGATCCCTCATAAGCCCCCCAATACCCAATGCATCATCTAATCGGAGAGTCAACTTTTCTTTTGTGAAAACTCAAAAATGCCCTTCTAAAAAAGTCTAGTTAAATCAAAAAGGTTATTTGGTCTTTGGTAATAATCCATAAAGGTGAGAGAACTTCCCATTATGCCATCAAAAGGTGGGAATCTTCAAGTACATACATGAAGTTCTCCCATTGGTCCATTTCAAAATTATACTTCCACCCTTTCTTTATTTGTTATTTACAAATGAACCAAGATCTACTTTTCATCTACCACTTCACCTTTACACATGTCATGCTCCCATTCACCCTCCCAAAAGTACTTTTGTTCTCCCATTGGTCCATTTAAAAAATTATACTTCCACCCTTGCTTTATTTGTTATTTACAAATGAACCAAGATCTACTTTTTACCTACCACTTTACCTTTACACATGTCACTCCCTTATTCACCCTCCCAAAAGTACTTTTGTTCTCTCACCTCTATTTACCAAAAAACCAAAGATCAAAGAATGCTTTTAGGGTTTCTTCACAAATGTCATCTTTACCCTCATACAAATGGAAAATCCAAAAAGAAACAACCTAAACCTCATGTCCATTTTCTTTATTTTTAGGGTTGGACCACTTTATCCCCAAAAGTTCTCCAAAAACTCTTTAAATACCCTCATTTTCTAAGAACAATTCATGCTCTCAAGCCCCCATCTCTCATCCTAAAACTCTACCAAATTTTCTACTCATCTCTTATCTCTCAACCTTCAACTCTCTCAACCCACCCTCAATTACATCATTTAACTCTCAAGTTCACCTCTCAAGCTCAAGTTCATTCAAGACTTCCAAGGGGACAAGGTGGGATAGTAGTTGTTTATTTATTTTCTTTTAACTTGCATTTTCTTCCTCTAACCCTCCCTTTTTCTTTTTAGAAACCCTTAGGATGTAATGGAGAACCCTCATTCATCCCGAGTAGATTGAACCTCAACATTGGGCATGGAATGCTTGAGGCGGTTTGGTCGAAAGGATGAAGGTTGAAGCCCTTTTTAACCCATTCTCATATCATGCATCATAATGTACACTATGCACACACCTCACACATGTTTGACTATGATGAAGAAATGTGAAACTCTCTTGATGGGGTTAAAACACTAAGTTTCTAGCTAAACATGCATGCATTAGGATTATGGATCTAAGGGTACTCCATCCATAGAATTTCTCTAAAATCCTAAACCAATATCTCAACTCATGCAAAAGTGTGTTGACTCCATAGAATGTCTTTTTCCATAAGATATTTCTTATGTCAATACTAACATCAAATCCTCTTCTAAAGAGGTACATACACACCATGTACACCCACCCACTTCATGCATTCCATGCACTTTACTTGTTATATTATTCTTTTAAAAAATGGTCAAATCTAAAGGTAACCACCATAGGCGGAGAGAATGGGGTGCTTAACACCTTTCCCATTCTCTAATCGAATCCCCTTACTTAGATCTTAGGTAGACCATACCTTTTCCATGATTGAGAGTCACTACAATGCCATAAAAATGATTTTCAAAAGAATGGATTCGGGTGTCCATTCACACCCATTTACAAAAAAGAATGGTGGCGACTCCAAACCACGTAGCATTGAGGTTCAAAAGTGAACATTCTCATGTCTACAGCTTGAAAAACTCTCAAAGAGCTTGAGGCAAATGAGTACCCTTTCCCTGATGTTGATGTCTTGGATATGTTCGAAGAGTTGTTGAAGTTGAAGCTCATTGAACTTCCAACACCCAAACGACCTGAGGAAGTAGATTGTGACAATGATCCAAGATATTTTCAATTAGTCACCCAATTGAAAAATACTTCATTTTCAAGAAAAAAATCATGGATTTGGCACGTCAAGGAAAATTTGAACTTGACTATGTCAAAAATGTTGCCACCTCCAACATGACCATTTTTATATTTGGATATTTTAATTCAATACTTTTGTTAAGTCTGCATACAACGCAAACTATATGTAGACACCTCATTTTTGCATTTGCCTGATTAATCAACTCGTCAACCCGATCGCGACGATTCCCAATGATGGATGATTATTCTAATGCTTTATTTGTTACTAAATATGTTTCAGAAATTCAGATGAGGTATCTCAAACTAACAAAACTGTAGAAACCACACTACGCTAGGAAAATATAACCCCAAAAACATAGAAATCATCATCTTGCAGACAAAAAGAAGCTTTACGATAAAAATTACTAAAAAACGATCAAATTTTCAAAATACCCCTAACATCAAAATATCCTTAGAGTCCCCTTATGCTTAGGAAAATCCACTCGAACACATAAAACAACAAAATGAAATCAAATAAATCATTTCGTCAATTTTTACCAGATTTGACAAAATTACAAAAATACCCCTCGTAGAGTTCGCTATCATTTCATGCCAAAAAATTTGTAAATGACACAAATCAATAATCTCATTGAATTCCTTACGAAAAATTGATTCCAAAACATCCTGTAATATCAAAAATCGACTTAAAACGCAAAAGTTATCTTCGGGGGTAAAACGATAATTTTTTAATTTTTAAAATTTTTAATTTCGAAATTAATAAATAAAATATTAATTAACGTAAAGTAAAATCTTAATAAAATTAATTTAAAAATCTAAAGAAACCAAATCAATCTCATAAGATTTAAGTCAAAACCTTAATTAAAACCTAATATAAAGAAACCAAGTCAATCTCATAAGACTTAAGTCAAAACCCTAATTAAAAACATAATCTAAAGAAACAAAGCCAATCTCATAAGATGAGTCAAAACCCTAATTAAAATCCTAATCTAAAAAGACCAAGTCAACTCATAAGATTAAAGTTAAAACCCTAATTAAAATCCTAATCTAAAAAGACCAAGTCAATCTCATAAGACTAAAGTTAAAATCCTAATTTATCTTATCTAAAAGGAGACTTAGTCAAATCCTAATTCTTCCAAAAAAAAAAACTCTATAAATATATAGCCTCCACAACCCAATTTCGCAGGTCAAAGAAAATCCTAGGAAAAGCAGATCAAAAAACCTCCCTAGCCTTCTCAAAACCCTGATTTTGAAGCCCTAACCCCTAACCTATCATCCAAACCCTAACTTTTGCTCAAAAAATAATCAAAGATCCTTAAAAAACACCTAGAAATCCATAAAAAAAATAGAAAACACTCAGATCTAGGAAACAAATACTTTATCTTGAAAATCAGAAACGGATTCAGTGACAGAAACGAAGTAAGGAATCTCATACAAATAATCTTTCCACCAGATCTGAGGAAACAAATCGTCGTGAATATCTAGGTATATTTTTCTTTTATTTATTTTATTTATTTGTTTTAGGTATTTTAGCAATGTAATTTTTTTAGGAAATAGTAGAGACCAGTATTTGTCGGGAGGGATTGGTACCTAACACCTTCCAACCTCGTAACGTGATCCCCAGACTTAGTTTCTTTTTGTAGATTAGTTGTTTTTTTATCCATTTTGAGTCAATGCTCGGTTCCTAGACTTTAATAACTAGATGGCAACTCCCAAACCTCAAAAATCAAAAGCGGATCCGCATACCCCGCGGATCGAGGACGCTGTCACTCTACCACTTCAAATCACAAAAAACTTCACTTTTACCATAACAACTCATGTTTGCACGTTCTAACATTGAAAAAGTTTACCTCACACAGGAGGCATTACTAAGCCAATAGAAGATTCTTACACTTCCAACTTCACCTCAACATGGGCAACAATCTCATTCGACTTTAAGTTCAAGTTCGAGTAACTTGTTGTTAACTTTTGTTGATGATGAAAGATGGACAATTGTCACTAGTCGAAAGTAACGTTCCTCGACTCAAGCCTAAATTGTCTATAATGCTCTTCAACATGAGCCTAAACCGTTTGATAATATTCATAATCGCACGAATTTAAATTGCATGAAACTCCCGACTTGCATAAGTTAAAACTGTGAACGATTCCAAAAAAAAAGTTAGATAAATTGAAAACCCAAAAGGCAATCTAGAAAAAATTTAGAGCGTTAACTATTTAAAGTACATTATGATTTGATCCCATTCTGGGTGTGCAGGCAGTATGTAAAGTTACTTCAGGTTCAACCACATTAACAAAAAAAATATTTATATAAGAAAAAAAGTTAATCTTATTAATTTAAAATGAAATAAACAATGTCAAATTTCGTATATCCTATATATTAAAAAAATAAATAAACTCCAAAACTTCTTTTTCAAACTTTCACAAGTAGGTATTTCGTCACATCAATGATTTGAGTAGTAGAAAGGCAAATGCACTTGATCTCAACAATAATCAGAGCATCCTCTTCTTCTTGAACTTGGGCACCAAGCATTTATTTAGAGGTAATTTATTTAGAAGTAATTTCCTGTGGTAGCATTTCTTTGACCTGAGTTAACTCAACTTCTAATTTAGCTTTTCTTTTAATTAGTTCAATTCTTTTCTCTTTAGCTTCAGTCAATTGTACACGTAAACTATTTATTGACTGTTGTTGCACTTAAGTTTTCTTATTCATAATAAATAATTAAAGATCCCTATCATCTGTTCACAAATATGATAATGTTTTCTTCCATCTCAAAAGATAAGTCTTAATTTCAAGTATAAGTGACTCGAAAAAATTTACAAAGGGTGTGGGAACAGTCTTGAAAGCATCTTTAAGAGAAGAATCGATCGCAAGCATATGAAAAGATTGTCATTATCTCAAATTGGTAAAGCCAATATTAAGCATCAATTCAACTTTGGATCGAAAAAATTCGTCATGAGCTCTCTGAAGTGTTTGTCGTATACACAAGTTTATTTCACTATTGTGTAAGAAAGCTTGTCGAGCCTAGGTAGAAACAATCAACATCCCACGTAGCTTTGGGGTTACCACTGACGAATCAACCAACTTATTGGAAGTAAGCAATACCAACGGAGCAAAACTCGTGTGCATGATTGCTGGAGTACCATGTGAACTTTGGCTAAGGTAAGAAGAAATCTCATCCCCATCACTCTTTGAAAAGTTAGTACCATCTGCCAAATTAAAAACCCATCTGTTAAGATGACTAACATTCCAAACATCTCATATACCTAAAAAAATAGAGATACCCACAAAATCTTTCGAGTCAAATAAATCGACAATGCAGTACAAATCAGTTGATAATCCTATAATAATGGTTAAATCACTAAAATGGATAGTAAAAAATATTCTACGTGATTGGTGAAATTATCCAACAAAATGACAAATACGTAAAGTTGCTTCTCCTAGGAGACACATTGTTTTCATTTTCAGTTACTTGCCTACCCAGAGTTGTTCTTGTATTATTAGGATTAGTTTGAACAACATGTTTTAATGGAAGTGTAGGACTTGATTCGTGAACAATTTATTCCACAAGATCCACCCCAAGAGTATTATCTTATTCTGTTCGATTAGTTGGTGAAGGTGGCAGTATTCTTTTGAAGCATAATTTCAATCTAAGCTCTGTGACAACATTTTGCGTTTCTTCAATATGTGTATGCTCAATTTTTTTCTTTCAAGAAGGTTTTTGCATAGTAAGCAATGCAAGACCTGTATCATGATCTGCAACCCCTTATCTCCCATCACAATTGAAGTTTGGAATATATACATTATCTTTAAGAAGACAAAAGTCAAGTGCATCCAAGTGGGGTTCTAAATCTTGAGCCAACCAATCTCAGTAACTCTTATTAAATTGTCGAGTCATGTCTTTTATTTTCTGGGGATTAAAAAATTAACTCAACTATTTAATTGGGTCAAAGATAACCACAGATTGTATAACTTTGTCATGTCTATGGATCTTGCAAAAGGAATCAGAGTCCTAGGAATACAATGACGAAAGTTTTGCTGACAAGAAAATTTGTGAGGATTGTACTTTTCACATCGCAAATATTTCCATGACGAAATACAACTAATCCAGGACGATGACTTATCATGAAAACTTGAATCTTAGAATGGTCATCACTATTATCTTTTGTATTCTTCTATCAGTTTTCAATGGCCAATTCTCTTTAGGATGCCATTTAAAATCATTAAAACCCATTTAATGGATTAAATCTCTCACATTATTAGCATTATATTCCTAACTGACATACGAGTTGAAAAAACCTGCCATGCGAATCAAATATAGAGGTTCATGGTCAGCATTAAGATCACCAAATACTTCTTAAGAAAAATGAAGTCCAATCTACCCAAAAAAATAATAAAGGGGGTAATAAGTCGATGAAACAACTTTAACAATCTGTGTTTTCATACCCCAATAGGTTTGAGTTGGACCTTTATAGAAATAACACAGAAGAGGAGGTACCAAGATGAATGTAATACCTCGAGCCATCAACACTACTACCTTGTAGGTGTTTGGACGAATAGCGTCACCACTTTCACAAGGAAAAACAAAATGGCATAACCACAATGCAAGATATGTAGTTGTCATAGTCTCGTCTTCAATATTCTAATTTGCACAAAAGCCAAGTTTGATAAATGGATTCTCTCCCTGTTTACGAATCTCTGAAGCCAAAGTAACTCAAGAAGAAAAATGTTTTTGTAGTTTGGTTTTAGGACATTGATTTCCATTGTGATTAAAATAAAATGATTTCGTTTTTTATTTGTAATCCATTGTAAGACAAGGATTATAAATTTTTTTGACTTTGGTGTGTAAAACTCAATTACTCACTATGTTTAACGTAGTCATTTTCCTTATCAAAAGCCAATAATGCATATGCCTTGAACAAATACTTATAAAAAATAAGAAGTCTTGAAACACCATTGCAACTCATGAGTTCATTGAGACTGAAAATCACTTTTTCATAATACTCACCCAAAATAAAAAGTTCAAAAATCTTCTGTATTTCCCATAAATAAATGCCAACTTCATCATGACCTGTCATAAAAATGTTGGTCTCAAGACACCAAACCTCACATAAAGCTAAATACATGCCATTAAGACGATTGTATTTCTTACTGACTGTAAATATGACATCAACAAGAGAATATGTTGCCTTTCTACTTGATAGCTTATGGCTCACATCCAAGTTCTAATCCTATACGTCATAAGCTATATGTAAACCCATTTGTATGTCTTTCGTTACATAGTATCTCTAGTCAATTGACATTATTTACCCTCGAGCACCACTAATAAACCTCTATTTTAGAAACTAGCTAACTAGTATATACATGTCTCTCATCGTATAAAACCTCTAACTAATTGGTGATGCCTGCCCCTGAAATTGCCTTCGATTCGCGGGATGCGCGGATCCACTTTTGACCTTTGAGGTTTGGGATTCGCCACCTAGTTATTACGGTCTAGGAATCGAACATCGATTCGAAACGAATAAAAAATAATTAATCTACTAAAAAAATACTGAGTCTGGGGATCACATTATGGGGTTGGAAGGTGTTAGGCACCAACCCCACCCGACAAACGCTGGTCTCTACTAATTCCAAATAAAACTACATTGCTAAAAGACCTAAATAAAAAAAATAACTACATTTACCAATGCAACATTTTTGTTTCCTCAGATCTGATAGAATAGCTCTTCGTATATCACTCCTTACTTCGTTCTGTCATCGGATTTACTTCAGATCTCCAAGACGAGGTACTTTCTTCTTAGATCTGAATTTTCTGAGTTTTCTTTGGATTTCTGAGTATTTTTGAAGAGCTTCTAAGTATTTTTTGAGCTAAAGTTGGGGTATGGATGTTAGGTAAGGAGTTAGGACTCCAAAATCAGGGTTTATGAGAGGTTAGGAAAGCTTTTTGACCTACTTTTTCTAGGATTTATTTTTTGATACGAAAATAAGTTGTAGTCTATTTATAGATTTTTTTAAGTGCCTTTTAGATAGAGTTAATGTTTAATTATAATTCTTTTAAAGAGAGTTATTGTTTAATTATAATTGTTTTAGGTAGAGTTATATTTTAATTCGAATTATTTTAACTAGAGTTATTATTTAATTATGATTGTTTTAAATAGAGTTATTATTTAATTAGAATTATTTTAAATATAGTTATTATTTAATTAGAACTCTATTAGGATTTTGACTTTTAGTCTCACTTGATTGACTTTAAGATTTTGACTTTAGTCTTACTTGATTGACTTTAATATCTTGACTTTAGTCTTACTTGATTGACTTTAAGATTTTTGGAGAAATCTCCTTTATTATATCTTTAATTCTTTGGGTCCCCCAGATGGAGGGGTCCTTTAATAAATATCTGGCCAACCATCAACAATTTTGCCTGAGAGCCTGATTGATTGATTTTTTTAGTTCAAAATTTTAAATTAATTTTATTAATATTTTACTTTATATTATTTAATTTTTTATTTATTAATTTTAGAATTTTTAATTATTAAAATAATAAAATTATTGTTTTGTCCTCAGAGAGGATTTTTTTACTTTTTAAGTCGTTTTTCAATGTTCCAAGATGTTTTGGAATCAATTTTTCATAAGGAATTCAATGGGAATGTTGGTTTTTGTCATTTATGAAATTTTTTGTGCGAACTGGTAGTGAACTTTATGAGGGGCATTTTCATAATTTTGTAGAATTTTGTGAAAATTGGCGAAATGATTTATTTAATTTCAATTTGTCGTTTTATGTGTTTGAAAGGATTTTCCTAAGCGTAATGTGAGCTCTAAGGATGTTTTGAGGTTAGAGGTATTTTGATAATCTGGTCATTTTTTAGTGATTTTTATCGTAAAACTTCTTTTTTCTGCAAAATGATGATTTCTATGTTTTTGGAGTTATATTTTTCTAGTGTAGCGTGATTTCTAAGTTTTGTTAGTTTGAGATACCTCATCTGAATTTCTGAAACACATCTGATAACCAAATAAAGCATTGAAATAATCATCCATCATTGAGAACCGTTGCAATCGGATTGACGATTTAATTAATCAGGCGAGTGCAAAAATGGGGTGTCTACAGATGCCCCTCTTTGGCAGAGGGTTGAAGCAAACTAGATAACAAATCTATTTCGGTAGATAGTACGATATATATGAATGCCAAAGCTAGTGATAGTTCATTTTTCAGCCTGATTTAGCAATTCGTCGGGACTTTCGGATCCTTTTGCGTAAAACTCTCCCTGAACAAGTTTGTCAGGTCCTCGAGCTTGAACTGTCACTAACGATGTCAGATCCTTCAATTTTAAAAAATTCTCCTTGACTAATGCAAAAATGCACGTGTGTGCAATGGTGTGATGTTTACTGAGTAAAAATATGTTAGATCCTAGAGATCTTCTCTTACTAACAATAATGATTCAAAATTGAAATGTTCTTATGCAACGAAAGCAATCTTGGCAAGGTTGAACAATGAGGTAATTGGAGTCATAACATTGTAGGAACTTCATGAAATCCTATTTGAAATTCTTTTTTAGAGTTCGAAAAAATTTGAGTCTCGTTTATCGGACTCAAGTATATTGTAGCCACGCTTTTCGGGCTAAAGAACTTAAACAATCATGTTAATTCAATATGATTCAAACAAAGCTGGAATCTCATTTCTCGGACTTTGGCTAAGGTTCATAGGAACTTAAACAATCTTATTAAATTTGGAGTCTCATTTCTCAGACTCGAATTAAGGTTTATAGGCACTTCAAAAAAACCTATTCATTCTATGATTCAAAAAGTTGGAGTCTCACTTCTCAGACTCGAACCTAGGTTTGTAGGCACGTCAAAAAACTTATTCATTCTATGATTCAAAAAGTTAAAGTCTCGTTTCTCGGACTCGCACTTAGATTTGTAGGCATTTTAAAAAGTCTACTCATTCTATGATTCAAAAAGTTGGAGTCTCGTTTCTCGGACTCGAACTTAGGTTTATAGGCACTTCAAAAAGCCTACTCATTCTATAATTCAAAAAGTTGGAATCTCGTTTCTTGGACTTAAGTTTGTAGGTACTTCAAAAAGTCTACTTATTCTATGATTCAAAAAGTTGGAGTCTCGTTTCTCGGACTCGAACTTGGTTTGTAGGCACTTCAAAAGTCTACTCATTCTATGATTCAAAAAGTTGGAGTCTCGTTTCTCGGACTTGAACTTAGGTTTGTAGGCACTTCAAAAAGCCTACTCATTCTATGATTTAAAAAGTTGGAGTCTCGTTTCTCGGACTCGAACTTAGGTTTGTAGGCACTTCAAAAAGCCTATTCATTTTATGATTCAAAAAGTTGGAGTCTCGTTTCTCGTACTCGAATTTACTAAGGCACGTTTCTTGGACTAAGATTTATAGGAACTTAAATAATCCTATTAATTCATTTTATGATTCAAAATCGAGTTCAAAAATATGAACTCATAATTATCATTTTATAGGAACTTATCATGCATATGGACTCATAATTATCATTGAATTTCGTCGGACTTTTAAGTAAGATTTTCATTTTTATCATGTGATTAAGAACAAAACTTTGGAGTTAAATGACTTTAAAAAATATCCTAGTTTCAAGGTTGGCTTTAACTGGAACTTGACTATGAGACTGATAGAGTGGATTACGCTTGAAAAATATGAACTCTGATGTATAACAGATAGAAGAATTGACATTCTCTTAAATTTAAGACGCTTAATGTTATAATATGTGCAATAAGGAATTAATCATTTTCTTTCGAATTTATTTTGAAAAATGCTTGAACTGGACTTAAAAAATCTTGATAAATATTAGAATAGAAGATCTTTCTCTTCAAAGTGGTTGATGATTCTACATTTTCCTTTGGCGAACACTTGAACAAGTAAACATACTCCTAAATATTCTAAAATATTCAAAATGGCTTCTAAGTTTCTTCGACTTCAACATTATTTTCATCAAATGTTGTGACTTGAATGATTCTGTATTTTTCAATTTTTGCACAAGCTTTCTTCTAAATTTTTCTTCTTGATGAGACCTTTCTTCCCATTTGATGATGCTTTAATTTTTACTTAGGTTATTTTTTCAGGTTTTCAACATAGCGGGTTTTTCTTTACTTTTTCTAAAGATGCCTTGATTTTTGCCTAAGTCGTTTTTTCAGATTTTCAACTTAACAGGCTTTTTTTTTATGGTTATGCCCTAACTTTTGCTTAAGTCATCTTTTCGGATTTTCAATTTAGCAGACTTCTCTTTTTTCTCAATGATCTTGAATATTCAACTCGACAGCTTCTTGGTTCATTACACCTTAATCGAGTCAATTAGCATTTAGGAGGACTTAATAGGTAGGCTTAGGACATGATTTAGAAAGAAAGGGTAAAATGCTCGACTCCCCAAAATGCCCCTAGTCTAATATTCTTTTTTTTCTGTCAATTATTTTGATTTTTTTTAAATGCCCATAGTTTGACATTCTCTTCTTTTGAACATTTCAATAGGGGATTTTCTATTTGGATGACACTTTTCTTAAGAGAATATATTTTTTTGCGTGACCGGGCCTAAAGTAATTTTTCAGGTTGCCTACGTACTCTAAATATTTCTTTTTCTTTTGGGATCAGGTCAAAACGTAGTTCATACTCAGACTTCCCTTCCGAGGTTGGTTGGTGTGGTTTAGAAAGAAGAGGCTATTGATTTTTTTTAAAAGGCTACGAGGGGCATTTTCGTAGTTTTGTAGAATTTTGTGAAAATTGGCGAAATGGTTTATTTGATTTCAATTTGTCATTTTATGTGTTTGAAAGGATTTTCCTAAGCGTAATGTGGGTTCTAGGGATGTTTTGAGGTTAGGGGTATTTTGATAATTTGATCATTTTTTAGTGATTTTTATCATAAACTTCTTTTTCTTAGCAAGATGATGATTTCTATGTTTTTGGAGTTATATTTTCCTAGCGTAACGTGGTTTCTAAGTTTTGTTAATTTGAGATACCTCTTCCGAATTTCTGAAACACATCTGGTAACCAAATAAAGCATTGAAATAATCATCTATCATTGGGAACCGTTGCAATCGGGTTGACGATTTAATTAATCAGGCGAGTGCAAAAATGGGGTATCTACAGCCCCTAAATACCATTGATAAATAGTTACTTTGAAGACTGCCCAACCAGTGTGTACATATCTCTCGTCATGCGATGCTTCTAGCCAATTGGCATTGTTTGCCCGAGTACCACTGATATACAACTATTTTAGAGATTAGCCAACTGATATGAACATATCTCTCATTTTGTGACACTTCTAGCTAGTTGACGTTGTCCACACCGAGCACTACTGGTATACAGATGTTTTAGAGGCTAGCCAACCAGCGTGTACATTCACAACTCTCACCATACGATATCTTCAACAAATTAGCGTTGTCCACTCGCAAGCACGATTAAGAAATAATTACTTTAGAGATTGGTTAATAAGCGTAGGATCCTAAATAGTCAATCTATTCTTCTTGTTACAAGTCATCATGTATAAAAGGAAAGGTATTTGGAGGATCTAGTAAGATATATTACCCCTTTGACAATAATGAGAATTGAAGCTATTAGTCGTTGAAATCGAGGTTACTATGCTTCTTGATATGAAAAATGTCAAACAATTGATTATAATGCCAAAAGAGGAAGACAAGAGAGGAAATACACACAATTTTCTTTTATTACTAGAAGAAAAAGGGGTTTCTATTAATATGTGCATAAGTAGATTAAGAACCCATAAACTTAAACATTACTAGTTGTCATTTGATTTTAAGAAGAGAGTGAACGAAAAAAAAAAAACATTCAAATATTCTCATGTTACAAAAAAGAGAATATACAATTATTTAAAGGAGGAAAATGTTGGATGTCTTACCTTTATTGTCACAATTTTTTCCTCTGCAATGATGTTTTAATTAGACTGAATCTCGTTATTGTTGTTGAAACATTTTGACCTGTTATTAAAAAAAAAAAAAAAAAAAAGAAATCTAAAGGGGGAAAGGTTGCATCCCTAACAAAAAAGGATGAGACTTAAAAAAAAATGGAGGGATGTTAAAAGAATATAAGAAGAAAATGAAGGAAAACAAGAAAATGAATTACCTTGCTATGATTAGAGAACGAGTAATTTGATTTTTATTTGGGTTTTTCAATAATTTTGTGTACCAATACCCCTTGTTGTAATGTCTTGAACATTTATTACACATCTCGAGGTAAATAATTTTTTATATCATGTGTTTCTCAATAAATTTTAATTAATATTAAAATTTATCTTGTTGAAGGATTTAGGGGAATAAGTTTAGAACATTTGAAATATCTAGTCCAAATTATAAATATACGAGAATGGGAGTCTAAATGAAAAATTATTATATCCCTTGTTAAGCATGTGAATAATCCATTATTTTTTATATAAGTTATTTTAACAAAATCCGAGTATTCGTATTGAAAAATTATCCAAAATGGACTATAAGTTTGCGTAAATCAGAGTTTAGAGCATTAAGATATTAACAAAAAAAATAAATTATATAAATTATCATTACGTCCTTGGTATCATATAAATACCAAACTTAAGAAGAGAAAATCATATTTATTTTTTTTCTTCTCCAACGTAAGTCACCCAAACCTTATACGTTCAAGTTACAATCTGGTCACCCTAGAGTGACAATCAAAAGTTCGTGAAGAAGAGAAAAAACTTCACCTTGTCAAAATTGTTTTGGAGCGCCCAATCCTTAACAATATTCAGTTTGATAATATTTCAAAAGAGCAACAAGCTTGGCTTGAGAGAAGCTTTAACAAGGAAGAAATTCATGGTGTGGTTAGTGGTATGTCTTTAAGGTATGTTGGAAGGTAATCAAGTCTAACTTATTGGCGGTAATGGAGGAGATCTTACATGATGGGTTCTTGGATCATGGGCTTAATTGTACCTTTGTTGCTTTGATCCCAAAGAAGGAAGGGGCGGGTGTCATTTTTAATTTACGTCCAATTAGCCTTGTTAGATTGGTTTACAAGATTTTGTCTAAAGTTTTGGCAGCAAGAATGAAGATAGTATTGCATTGTGTGATCAAACCCTTCTAAGAGAATTTTGTTGCCAGTCGGCAAATCCTTGATGAAGTCTTAATTGCTAATGAATGCATGAACTCAAGAAGAAAATCAAAGGAACTAGGGCTGGTGCGTAAAATCGATTTGGAGAAGACTTATGGCCATCTGTCCTAGAGTACGTATTGAGGAGAATGAGATTTGGAAAAAAAATGGATCAATTGGGCTATGAAATGTGTTTCCTAGCATTTTTTCTTAGTCTTGATTAATGGGCCTCCGAAAGGTTATTTCAAGAGCTCAAGAGGATTGAGACAAGGGGATCCTTTATCTTCATATCTAGTCCTTGTTGTAATGGAAGCTCTTAGTATAATGTTGTTGAGAGTAATGTCTATTGGTAAAATAACGGGCTTTCGTGCAAGGACACATGGTCATATGATCTCGCACTTGTACTTTGGAGATGATACTCTCAGTTTTTTGGATTACTCGATGGCACAAGTGAGTCACCTTAGTGGGATTCTTGGATGCTTTGACGTGGTCCTGGGTATCCCAGTTAAATTGAACAAGAGCAAATTTTGGGGTTAATGTGGTTCAAGGGGTGGAATTATTTGCGGCCTCTATTGGTTTTCAAGTGGGATCTCTGCCGTCTTCATTTTTGAGTCTTCCCTTAGGCACAACTTATCGAAGTAAATATATTTGGCATCTGATGTTAGAGTGAATGGAGAAGAGATTGAGTCGTTGAAAGGCTAAGTACTTCTTGAAAGAGGG
Source organism: Akebia trifoliata (assembly GCF_017979445.1). NCBI lineage: Eukaryota > Viridiplantae > Streptophyta > Magnoliopsida > Ranunculales > Lardizabalaceae > Akebia > Akebia trifoliata. The sequence goes on along the minus strand of NC_141386.1, from coordinate 5,919,490 downwards.
GAAGATAACTCTTATAAGGAGAACCAAGGCTAGTATTTCTATTTGTTATTTATCCATGTTCTCTTTGCCTTGAAGCATGGAGATAAAGATGGAAAGAATTTTTATAAACCTTTTTTGGCATGACAAAGAAAACAAAAGAAAATACCATATGGTGAGTTGGAAGAATTTGTGCTTACCAAAGAGTAGTGGTGGACTGAGTTTGAAAAACTTTGGTGAGATGAATTTGACTTTGTTGTCGAAATTGTTTTGGTGTTTTGGTGAGGGGGAAGGCAGTCTATGGAGGGATGTGATAATTGACAAATATGAGGTGAAAGAGTTCAGGTGGGAGAGTGGGATTGCAAAAGGGACTTTCAAGTGCGGAGTTTGGAAATGTATTTTTAAAGAGAACCCCTACTTTTTATAGGAAGTTGAAATTCAAAGTAGGTAGGGGTAGCATAGTTCCCTTTCGTGAAGATAGTTGGTATGGGGAAGTGCCTTTGATGGACCTATATCCAGATCTCCAGGGGTTGTCAACCAACAAGAAAAGCTAATTGAATTATTCTTGATTGATGTAGGCGGGGACAAGTCTTAGAATTGTGGATTTAGATGGCCTTACAATGATTGGAAAGTGAGTAAAGTAGGCAATTTTTTGGAGCTACTAGATACGGAGGTGCTTGGTGCAAACTCAGAGGATCGTAAACTTTGGAGTGGTACTAAAGAAGGAATTTTCACGGTGAGATCTATGTACTACTGGGTTGGCTCTCTTGCCTTCGGTTACCTTCACAGTCTCATTCATTTGGGGTACAAAGGTTCCGTCTAAGGTTTTTGTCTTTGTGTGATTAGCGGCATTGCGTAAAGTTACTACAATGGATCAATTGAGTAGAAGAGGGTTTCTTATTGTGCCTCATGATGGTGACACGGTAAACCATTTGATAATGTATTGTGTTCATACTTGCCAGGTGTGGTCACACTTTCTTGGTCTGTTTGGGTTGACTTGTTGCTTTCCTCGTTCATTCAATGACTTTGCTTCTTGGTTCTATTGGGGTTCTCACTTTAGAGTTGTAACGTTTGCTATTTCTTGGGGGGTTTGGAAGGAGTGGAATAGACAAAATTTTGAGAATAAAGAGTGTGATATGAAGGATCTTATTTTAGACAACTTGGGATTAATGTTTTTTTGGTTGTTCGGAAAAGCCTTTAAAGAGCTCAAAAGAACTTTCTTTGAGAATTTTCTAGTTCGTTGGGATTCTATTTGTATTTTAGATGCGTCTTAGTTGTTTTTGTTGAATTTTGTATTTTAGGGGCTGCTCGTCCCCTTTTACTAACAAAATTTTAACTTATAAAAAAAAGATATACAATTTATTTATTGATTAAAATGAATTTAGAGTTGTTCAACAAGCCCAACCCGCCCAACTTGTCCAACCCACCCAAAATTACCTAACTCGATCGGGCTAATCCGAGCTTAACTTGATTTTAGAAGCTCAAGCTTAGGTTGAGTTTCGGTTAAGGAACTGAAACGTGATGATCGAGTTGAGATGAGCTCGAGGGAGGGTTCTTCCATTTGGTTTGAGTTTGGGTTTACCCTTCAACCTGCCCAGGTTGTAGTCTTAACACTAGAACCCTAAGTTATAAAATGTTTCATATAACGTACTACTGATCGTTATAATGTTACCTAACTATACTTCTTTAATTATGTAATTTTATTTTTCAAAAATTAAAAATTTATACTTTAAATAAAAATTTATTTTGAATTTGTAAAAAATTTACTTTAAATTTAAATCTAAGTTTAAAATACATTTTAAAGTTTAAATTCAAATTACCATGAGCCCCCCCTTTTGTGTGTCTGTGTGTAGATTTTCTTATTTATGAATTACTCATTTACCCTATAATTGTAGACAACTATTGATATTGCATCAACAAACACATACCATCTCATAAAACAACTGAAAAACTTTCCACCAGAGCACCAAGCTATACAAATTTTCATTAACATACTAATGATGGTTATAATGTTGCCTAACTACACTTTTATTTAACAATATAATTTTTTTTTTGTTCAAAATTTAAGGATTTATATATTAAATAATGATTTATTTTCATATTTAGAAATAAATTATTTTAAATTTAATTTCAAAATTTGAAATAAAATTTTAAAATTTAAATTCAAAATTTCACGAGTCCCTCATTCCTTTCCAACGTATATTTCTTTAACCTATAATTGATAGACAAATGTTGAATATTGCATCAACCAACGCATGCAATCTCAACAAACAAGTGTATAATTCATATAAGGAAATAATGAATTAATTTTTCGGTGAAGTAAATAATTGTTCCAGAGAAGCTTTTGTCGTTTAGTTCAAATTCACTTCACCTCGACTTACTAAAAAAATTTGTACCAGAACACTAGGTTACAACTTGTTTTGAACGTACCAACGATCGTTATAACGTTACCTACCAACGTTATTTTAATTTAGTAATTTTCTTTTTCAAAATTTAAGATTTTAGAGTTCAAATAATAATTTTAAAAAATAATATATCTTAATATATTTAAATTCATTTTTTAAACTAGAATTTAAAAATATAAACCATTATAACGATTTTTCAAATTAACCTCCGTTATAACGGTTCTATCTAATAGGTAATTTGTAAAAGTCGTTATTAAAAATGATTGTCCAAACAAAACTGGCTACAACCGGTTGCCTGCCGTTGAGAATTCGAAAAGCTGAAGCGGAATCGAAAGAGGGATAATAAAGGGACGGCGGATATATTTGACCAATTTCTATCTGTAAAATCTCGACCGTTGATTTTATCCCAATGTGTTCGACATATAAGTATAGGGTTTAGATTACGGACTACAGAGTCCGCCCTTTTAATTTTGAAAAATCTCGGACCGTTTCTCTCTCTCGCTCTCTCGCTGAGGTTTTCGTGGTGCCTCTGCAGATCTTTTTCGATCTCTGATGCGAAATTGTGGATTTCTTCGATAAGATCTGCAATGTTATGTGAATCGATCGGCACATTGATCTCATCGTTTAGGTTTCTCTATAAAATCTCTGATTTTTACTGTATAAAGCTCATCTCGGTGAGTTTTCATGGTTTCTTTTGATGCGATTTTGAATTTTTTAGTTTGATATTTATCTGGAGTTTCATTTGGGGAGAATTCATTCAAATTTGTTGAGTTTTGGTTTCTCAGTTTCTTTTGATGCGATTTCGAATTTGTTTGTTTGATATTCTTCTAAAGTTCCATTTTGGATGAATTCGTTCAATTTGCATTAGTTCTGGGCTTGAAGTGTCTGCTGAGAACGTAATTGCTTTTATAGTTTGATTTTTGTTGTTTTAAGAAACCCATTTTTTGAAGGAGCCGTTGTTGAAGATTAGGATTTGCTTTGATGGGGTGATTTACAATTCGTTAATGGGATCCTAGTTCACCGATTAGAGGTTACTGAGTATCTGGTAGTTGGTTTTTCAATGAAAATGTAGGCATTTTTTTGTGAGAACAGAATGAAGATTTGGGTTTTGGTTGGTGATTAGAAGTAATAAGTTAAGACGGGGTTTCTTTACCATGTGAAATACTGGCATGGAAAAATCAAAACCAACCATCTGAAAGATGAACTCTATATATTGACTACATCAGACCCGTAACTCACCCACCATGCATTGCAAGAAATGACTCTCCTTTTATTACGTTGTGGGAAGAAATCGGGCTTAAACTTGCTACATTGGGGGGTAGGGAGAGGAGTTAGGGGTTCCAACATGTAGATCACTTGTAATCTCAATATCTCAGCTAATAAATACGAAAACCCTATATTTACACGAGTGAAGTCATGATTGAAATTTGAAACTTTTATTTGAGTTAATTGAATGTAAGCTCTTTCCTAGGTTTTCAAAGATTATATGTATATTTTTTCTTACGTGCTTGTTTATATTCTTCTTATTCAATGGAAATGGAGTTCATCAATGCTTGTTTTCTCAATTTGAGATATAATTCATTTTTGGACTATGGATCTTTCATTCGATGAATAAAAAGCTAATTTTTTCAAAGATATATTAGGTTTTCCAACTAATTCTTTCAATGTTTTGTCCTTTTGAGACTTATTTCTTTCTAAAACGCATAAGTGGTTAGGTTTCCCTTAAAATGTTTTCATACCATAAATTTATAATCTTCAATCATATTTTCAAACTTTCGTTATTTTTAATGAATAATAACAGTAGAGTTCCTTTTTAAAGTTGATGGTTTGTTTCTAATTTTTTGGGTGTTTGTATATTCTATACACTAACTCATTTTTCTTCAATGATGCTTCATACCCTTTTTCTTTCATTTTTATCTCTAGTAGAAGTTTGTTACTCTTTTAAGTTTTTTTTTTTTTAATGCTTCTTGTCTTCCCATACCTTGATTTTTCCTGGTTTATTTATTCGTTTTCTTTTGCACGAAGGGCTTAATTTTCTCATGTTTATGAGTTTATCTGTTTTGCGTTCTTACCCTTGTTTTGGCTGGCATTTTTGTCCCTCCAAAAGGAAGCTACCATTGATGATGGTCTCGGAAGCCTATTCTGGAGATAGTTGACATCAATTGGGGATTGGGATTTGCAGCTTTTCCTGACTATTAAATGACAATGGAAAGTTACAGAATGAAAGGTGTTAGGGGAGCTGAAGTTCCTGCCCCTCCTGATGGTGGAAGTGAGAGCATTCAGAATATGCGGTCTTTGCACGGGTGAATTTCTATGAAATCTACCTGTTATCATGTCTTTTTCTTTTGTGTTTGCTTTCCTTTTGCATAAAATTTTATTTCAGCATTTCTTTTGTCATTTATTTTCCTAAATTTTTAATTATTGACCTTTAAAGAATCGTAAGCATCTTCTCGCACACAATCACACTTCTACTTGTACTTATTCACACAGACTTATTCTTCTTTGTTCTCGACAACCATTTTTTTTTAAGGGTAGAGAAAATGGTACTCGTCATTTTAATGGAGAGGATGCTCATAGCTCCAGCAATTGACTTTTACACTGCATTATGTGATGCTTTTGTAGGAGGACAAGTGGCCCTGCAAGGCGCTCTACAAAGGGTCAATGGACAGCTGAAGAGGTATTTTTCGTACTGATAGTTTATACTTACAGAGAAATTGCTACTATTAACAGCTTGGGTCTCCTGTGTGAGAAATACCTGAAAATTTGGTGTTGGACTGATCCTACGAGACATCTTGGTGGCATTGTGTTTTCTTATGTGTGAAAGAAGTTTCACAATAGAAACATTTCCCACTAAATTATACAGAGTTATGGAATTTCTCTCTTGATTTCTTTTCTTGCAGAAGCATTTTAAGTGGAATCATGAATATTTGATCAGGTGCCCATGCACACTTTCTGTTCAGATTTAATTTGAGGGCTCAAGAATTGAATATTTCATATATTCTAATGTTTTTTCATTTACAATTTATCTGTGTTGTGAATGACTTTGGGGATTTATGGACACATTAAGAGGCACTATGCTCTATTCAATTGTATGTCCGATAATAAAGAAAAAACATGTTTATTGAATGAATGTAGTAGAGATGGATAACTTTCTGAGGAGGCGGTGCGTGTGACTGTGGGATGGGGATACCCACGATAAGCAAAAAGAGGTAGAGATGAATAAATGTAACGCTTATGAAGGACAAAAAGGATCTGAGGAGCAGCCCCAATAAGTGATAAAATAGAGTAAAATTAAGTGAAAGGGTTTGGGCATTTACTAAAAAGATCAACGATGAAATCAATCAAAAGGAGGAGTAAAGGAGGAGTGCCTAGGTGCAGGTTCAAGGCTCTAAATCGGCGATAGGAAGTAAAAAGGATGTGGATCAAGATAGTAAAAAAAAAAGATCTGAAAACTTATGCTCGAAGATGTTTCATAGTAGAATTGAATAGAAGAACATGCCTATCCCAAAAATAATAGTCATAAGATATTGTAAATGATGATGTTTTGGATGCCCTTTGACATGAATTTAAATTTTAAAGATCTGTTTCTTTTGTCATACATACATGAAGCCTTCTCGCCTCCTACTAAAATGGAACACTAGGTGAGCATTGTAACTGAATGGGCCATTCCTTTCGTTATTTAGATACTACGTAGGCCCAACAAATAGAGGCTAAAAAGCTGTTGCGCTAGAAGCAAGCTCCAACTTTTCATCCCAGAAACTTGGCCCCTCTAATGTGTGTTAGGTTATTTGTTCCGGGGGGGCCGAACCGCATCAATTAAGGGGGAAAGGGGGGGGCGGGGATCTTGCTGGAAGACTTCGACAACCAACTGTGCTTTATACCTCTTGATAGAACTGTTTGAGTGAAATTGAACCTTTTTTATGTATCCATTTGCAGCTAGGTTCTTTCCTGGGCACCACATCATATCCCATGTGTGAGTGCTCCTAAGAGTATCCATCTAATCTTGCAGTTGCATAGTTTGCTGGGTAAGACATGACTTCTTGAAAAGACTAGAGTTCATGAGCAAATGAAATAGATTCTATAAAAGACTGATGCTCAGGTGAGAAGGACTTATAAGATGCCTATTGATTAATAGGAATCCGATCATTAACAATTTTACAAACAAGAATGTAAGATGGAAAAAAAAAAAAAAAAAAACAATAAATTGAGAAGAAACTATAATGATGGTATAATTAGAACTCACTGATGGAGAAGGAAGGTTGGTCAAGTTCATTTGGTGTTGCATGAAACTTACATTTTTTAGAGAGTATAACTTCCCAAACTAACATGGTTGGAGTGGCCCAAGTGTGCTTCTAAGTGTATCAATCTAATCTTGCATAGCTTTTTGGGCGAGACACAACTTCCTGAAAAGACTAAGGATCACGAGCAAATGAAATAGATTCTATAAAAGATTGATGCTCAGGTTGAAGGGCTTATAAGATGCAAATTGATCATTAGCAATTTTATGAACAATAATGTAAGATGGAAAAAAAGGAGAAGAAGATACATTGATGGTCTTACTAAAACTCGCTGATGAAGAAGGAAGGTTGGCAATTGGTGATGGTTATTCAAGTTCATTTGTGTTGCATGAAACTTACCACTTTTAAGAGAGTTTAACTTCCTAAACTAAAATGGCTGGAGTGGCCCAAGTCACCACTATCATCACCACTCTGTGGTGCTACTAATGAAGAATTGGTCTTCTCGAACTAAAATTGTTCGAGTGGCCCATGATCACCTGCCCCTTTGTTAATACCCTGGACTTATTGTGGATATCGAACTCTCTTAGTTGCATAGCTTACTTGGTCATTCTTCCTAATAGGTTGGTTTCCCTTGGGTGCTCGTGAGAGGGTGTACACTAATGACCAAATGGCTTCGGAGTAGGACTCTACTTCTATGAAACTGAGATTCATTGCAAGTGTAACCTTCTCTTGTAGATCTTTCTTTTTGTATTGTGAAATGACTTGATAGTGGAGTAGACTGGCTTTTCCACATTCAGTGAATTGCTGACCAATACGGAGTAGTTAAAAAGGTCGGTCGCTTCTAGATATAGACAAACTTTCTTCATACATGGAGAGGATCGGTGATTTCTCCACTACTCTTCAGTATCTGGAATGCCTTCTCATACTCCTCGGTCCATGCAAAGCTGTGGCTCATCCTTAAAATTCATAGCAAGTGACTTCACATGTCAAAAGACCTTGAAATGAAGTGGTTTAAGGCCACAATTATCTAGCAAGCTTTGACACTTGCTTCCTATACTTTTTGATGAAGACATCTCAGATAGTGCTCAGATCTGATCCAGGCTGGCTTCAATCCTATGCCTGTTTACCAAGTAAACGATCCATTCACTAGATATGACAGTGAATGCAACCAAGTTTTCATCAACATGTCGTTAAAAATGGGCAAGTCTTCAGCCTCTGGATGTCGTCCTGGTGTTCTTAAGTTTGATGGCATCACAATGTAGCAGTACAAACCTCTCTCAATGGTGAATATTGCCTTTTCCCAATCTTTTAGATCCATTGAAATTTTGTTGTACCTCTAGTACCTATAAATGAATGACAGCAGCTCATGGCCCCCGATTGTATTGACAAGTCAGTCATGGGGTAGGTGGAACTTCATTTGAGGATGGTGGGGCATCCTTTGAATGAAGCAGTTCTTTTTGGTCCATCAAGCAATTCTTTTTGGTGCCTATAGCAGTTGACAATAGTGCTTTCCTGTCAGGGAGAAAGCTTTTCAAAGTAAACTAGTGGCATTGAACTGAGAAACATTGTTGTTGTTGCGTATGGAAACTTGGTCAAGAGTTCTATGCCTTTGGAAGACACACATCTATTGCACCACCAGAATGCCGACAATCTCAAGCCTTTCCACTCAGATAAGAAGGAACCCACTCGAAGGAGTTCTACACGATAATCACATCTCGTGATTGACATGCCAGAAAGGGAATGGATTCTCGTGGAAGAACTTGCTTGACACAAAAGCAAGTAGGGAGTGTATAGACCTTACTGCCATTCATAGAGAAGAACAATGAGTTTGTAAGTGAGAAGGCATCAAGGACGTCTACAACATAAGTGAGGGAGATTGTCATGGTAATGTCTTGGACACTTGGTCTAGGTCTAGGGTATTTGCTCATGCCATCTTGGCCATTGGTGGCCTTGTAAATATTGGTACATGCGTTTTTTGTTGGGTGTGGCCCACCATCACGCCATGTATGATTGGGCTCAACTTTAAAGGTTTCTTTGTAAAACCCAACAAGATTAGCATCATCCTTGAGGAAATGGGCATAAGATTAAGCAAGCATCAAGGAGATGCCTTGTAAGCTACCGAGTGCCTTGTAAAATGATCAAGTTATTGGATAGTTGCCTTGAAAATCATCAAAGTTGCCTTTATAGCATTTGATCCATTGTGTTGCTCTTGGATATTCGTGTGTTTCTCGTGCGGGTACCTTTGGCTTGCTTGTATGTGTCATGACCTTCAAGTGTTGAACAATTAGCATTGCCAAGAACACAGCTGTGACACCAGGGTACAGGGATGAGAGAACCAAGTCGAGTAATTGACCTCTTTTATTAAATTTGCCTCCACCTCTTGAACTGGAAATCCAGCTCGCTTCCAGCTTTGTGTCCTTTAGATCCTCAATCCGCTTAGGAGTGGATTCAAACCACTGACACAAGGATTTTCAGTCCTTTGCTTCAACCAGCTGAGCTATCTAAACCACTTCCTAAAGTTTATTTTATTCATTAAATAGCGAGTTACTTGTGTGGAGCGCTCAAGAACCAAGAGCCATCCAGTCCTTGGTTGGCTCTCGTTTGGTCAGGCGTTCTTCGATATGGACGCCACCATGTAGTGCTATTCTGTCCTTTGGGTGACTCCACCTAGTGGTTCCTTCTCTCATGTAATTTCCAGTTCCAGACTGGCCTCATGCCACCAAGAAAAAGAAAGAGTCTCTCTACCCTAGTCGTTGATTCTAACCTTTGGGGGGCTCCACCAAGAGGTTCTTTCTCTCACGTAATTTCACCCACCTATTCCACTTTCACATAGGAGGAAATATGATTCGAACCCTTGGTACAATCAGATTGATTTTGGCTTTAGCAAACTAATGCTTTAAGCCACTCAGTCATACCTTCAAGAAGTTCAGAGTTATCCAATCCGATAAGCTGTGGGCAAGGCGAATTGCAAGCAATAGAGTAGGCTCTAACAGATGTTGCTCCTGTGTATAGGCCGATGTTGGCCCTCTTAAGTTTTTTTTTTCTTCCCTTTTTTGATCAGTCCCTCTTGAGTTCATTAGAAGAGTAGTTTTTGACTTTAGCCAAATAGTTACTCTATGTAACACATATTGGAGCTCTTTTACTCCCCCAAAGCCAAATAAGCACTTTTTTGCTTACTTTCTGGAATGTAATTGGAATTCAATGGCCATAATATTGAAGATGCTGGATTTACCGTCACACTTGGCAGCCTATTTAGATTGTTGTTTCATGGCATTGCGAAGTTTGCTTTGTTGCAAGTGCAGCTCACCCCCCCGCTCTGTTTTCCATTTATTTATCACGTTCTGCTTGTGGTTTTCTGCTTTTGTTTATATATGCTTATAAGAAGGATCTTGATTTCTTTATGCAGGATGCTGTACTGTGTAGAGCTGTTCAACGATTTAAAGGAAGAAATTGGAAAAAAATAGGTATCCTTATGGATCTTATGTGTTTTCTCTACCTAGTATGTTTTGTAATTAGTATTACCCAATTGTTACATTTTGTTTTCTTCTCTTTTATAGTCTTTAATTCTACGTTTCAGGGCTTCTATATGTTTTTGTTTAGCATTTTAGTGTAACAGTCTTTTGGGATTAAAGCAACATGTTTCTTTTTACTAATACTTATGCTAATTCTTTGGGCCCTTAAAGGTTAGATGCTGTCAATTTAGATAGGCAGGCACAAACTCCGCTCTTAGAAAATTCAAACTTACTGAAACAAGTTGCAATAAGTTCTAACATTCTAGGTTTCGGAGACCAACAGTATGGATTCACAAGTTTCATAACACTAGGAACCAAATGCTTGCAGTCAAGAGAATCATTAACCTGGGGGTCAATAAGATTGAATCTTTGACCTCCCCATAAATAGGAAGCATGCGTTTAACGTGTTGGCAAATAACAGGTTTGGCCTTGGAGTGAAGAATTATTTCCTATATTACTAAAAACGAGAACATCTGAGTAAGAACATATCTTACCTTACTGATCATTTAATGAGTTCAGTAAGGCATTTGAGTCTCACTCCTAAAGGCAAGCCTATAGATGAGTCTTCCACAAAAGTTCTGTGCTCATTCAAAAATGAAAAAGCTTGTAGGACATATCCTTGTCCACTGAGAGCAATAAAAAATCGATGCACCTTTTTAACAACTTGTGTCAGTAGTGCATACATTTCTGCGTGAGTTGGTGGAATCAACTTTTTAGCTTTATATTGATTTTGCATTTTCGAGATTTTCTTTCTAGGAAATGTACATCTTTTGTTTGTCCTGCATTTCCTCAACTCTTTCTGGTGTTACCTTGCTTGTTCGGTATGTTTCACATTCATTTTCCACCATTTCCTAAAGTCTCACTATTTGTGCATTTTCTTTGTCAGGATGATAGTCCTTACCTTTCCCATTATGTTTCTCAGTTTCTCTTTTAGTGGGTAGGCCTTACCTTACATGTATTTTTGTGCCTTTTGTTGCAGCGGAATGTTTCAAGGATCGGACCGATGTCCAGTGCCTACATAGGTGGCAAAAAGTCTTGAATCCAGAACTTGTTAAAGGCCCATGGTCAAAAGAGGTGAGAAGTTCTGATTTTTGACATAATAGCTATATAGCTAACAATTCCCACTACCATACTATCTATATAATTAACAATTCTGTTGGCAGGATCCCACCTGAACATTGTAATGCATATTATTTTTTTCACTAGTTATTTTTGCACTGTCTTAATCAGGAAGATGATATTATTATTGAGATGGTAAATAAATACGGGGCAAAGAAGTGGTCCACAATTGCGCAAGCATTACCCGGACGTATTGGCAAGCAATGCCGGGAAAGGTATGATTTGAAAACCTTCTTTTGTCTTCTCTTTGAGTCAGTACTTACCGGTAAAAAAAGAATTCAGTAATGTAAATGTAGTTCGTTCAATCTAAATTTATTTCCCAAAATCCAAGGTGTATGAGGGTCGTCCATTTATTTCACTTGGCATCCACCTGCATGATTCAAACTTTTCTTCTGTTTTTTGAATATTTCGATGGAACAATCCAGTTTTGGCTGGGACCGGAATGAAACACTGACCTTGAAAAATTATATGTTTCGGATTGTCTAGGAATATTTCAGTGTATTTTGGAATGTTTTGTTTGTAACATTGCCTCAAGAGAAGATTTTAAACAAGGACATCTTGTACGACTAACAAACCTTTAGGGAGCTACAAGAAACAATGCTTAAACTTGCAAATTCTGTCTAGTTTTTGGGTATGGAAAATACTTGGTCTAGCCAAAAGTTGAATAATCTTCAGTAGCAATATTGGTCAATTACATGCAAGAAATAGATAGATGTTAACTAACATTTTGTTCAGGCTAAACTTCCTTTTGAAATGTCAATAAAACATTGGGTAAGATTTAGGCTCCATGTCATTAGAGTAATAAATGTAATTTAGAATATGACTTGCTGGTTTTTAAATGTTAGTGATCAAATGCAACCACCCTTATCTAACATCTGAGACAAACCCGAGAAACTTATGTCAACATTTACCTGTTAATTTGGTCATGATGTTACGAATGGAACTTCACTTTTCTATTGTCATTTTGATATCACCACAATAGCCTGTCTTTCCATTGAAGTAGTTGCTTCAGACTTATATTTTGTACTTAACTATTCAACTTAACTATGGATCTCTCTTTGTAGTGGTCGGCCTCCTAGAAGCTTCATTATTTTTTTATATCTGAGTTTGTTGTGATATGGTTGCCTTGTTCAATTTTTTAGACTTAATATTCTTTTGGATGGTAAATATTTGCCGCACCCCACTAACATCAATGGTACTGATTTTCAGGTGGCACAATCATCTTAATCCTTCCATAAACAAGGAGGCATGGACTCAAGAAGAGGAGTTGGCTTTGATCCATGCTCATCAAATGTATGGAAACAAATGGGCTGAGTTAACAAAGTTCTTGCCTGGAAGGTAAGCTTCCATTTGTCATTTCAAATTTTTAAGCAAATAAATAACATTGCTGTATTTATTTATCTGATAAAAACAGAGAATTTTATTGAGAGGGCTATGCTTGAAAAACACATTAGAAGGGATACGATTATTGATAGAGTGTCTCACTAGGAATGCTTGAAAAGATTGAAGTCAGCTTATGTTTCATTGAAAAGACAGTCACTTCCCTATGAATAACTCAGTCTTCAAACCTTCCAATGATCAAAGATCACAAGTATAAAAAAGGCTTTCTACATAATGATGGAGTCTATATTGCTCCTCTTAAAAAATGTATTGTAATGTTCTTTCTACACAACCAATCATTCATCTTAATCACGCATTATTGACCAAGGTTTGCTTAGTGTAGGGGGTCCCATAGTTGGAACAAAAGTATACTTCGAATGGATTGTACCACTCCACACTTCCTCCTAAAACTACATCCTTTCTCCTTAAACCATTAAATATACTTTGAATACACCAACAGGGCTACCAATGCTTTTACAAAAAATATATGGCATAGGATGAGGTTTGAAGCATTGGGTTTCATCCATGGCCCAACATTGTATTTACCCTCTATTTGTAGCCTCCAAATGTTAATTTTTTTTTCTTTTCCAAATCTTCACCATTGTTGACTCACGAGAGCCATTTTAAACTTTTGGCCCATTTGACTGGTTGAAAACTAGATAACTTTGTTTATCACTCCCAAAAAAAAGTCTCTGATCAACTTTTTCAATTTGTTGGCCACATAGATACATATAGATAAAAGGGTAAAAAATATGATGGAAAGACTCAATATATACTTTTGATAGGATTAATCTTACCCCTTTGAAATGGATCTCCTTTCTAACTTTTCTATCTTTAGATCCCAAATTGCTTTGGGTCTAGCTAGTTCCAAGTGGAAAGCTTAGGTAAGGTAAGCTATCGATTACTCCCTGATAGGACTTCCAACACTCCTTAGTCAACTCACTCTCACCTTTGAAATGGATTTCCTTTCAAACCTTTCCGTATTCAACACTCCTTAGTCAACTCACTCTCACCTTTGAAATGGATTTCCTTTCAAACCTTTCCGTATTGGGAGGTCTAGCTAGTTCCAAGTGGAAAGCTTAGGTAAGGTAAGCTATCGATTACTCCCTGATAGGACTTCCAACACTCCTTAGTCAACTCACTCTCACCTTTGAAATGGATTTCCTTTCAAACCTTTCCGTATTGGGAGGTCTAGCTAGTTCCAAATGGAAAGCTTAGGTAAAGTAAGCTATTGATTACACTCTGATAGGACTTCCAACACTCCTTAGTCAACTCACTCTCACCTACGAAATGGATCTCCTTTCAAACCTTTATGTATTGGGAGGTCTAGCTCGTTCCAAGTGGAAACCTTAGGTAAGGTAAGCTATCGATTACTCCCTAATAGGACTTCCAACACTCCTTTGTCAACTCACTCTCACCTTTGAAATAGATCTCCTTTCAAACCTTTCCTTGTTGGGATTCCAAATTCCTTTGGACCTAACTAGTTCGTAGTGGGAATTGTAGGTAAGCTATCAATAACTGCCTAATAGGATGTCCGACACTTCTTAGCCAACCACTCCCACCTTGTTGGGATGGGCTTGGTTGAGCTTCACCAAACCTTAGAGAGATGGATTGCATCTTATTGTAGCCTTAAACATTTAACAAGCCTAAATCGGCCGAGGCCTTTCCCGGCTAACTGGTCCGGGCTTAATTTCGAGGAGGGGGGCAATGACTATCATTTTCTTTATCTTTATCTAGAAGGAAACTAGGGTTGTAAGTGTTGGGTTTTGTTGACTTTTAATTCAAAAAGAAATTTTTACCCTCAAGGACCAGGGTCTTTCACAGATGTGCCTTTCAAGGATTGGAGAAATTTGAACAAGAGCTTGATTGACCAAAATCGATCGAGAGAAATTATCAATTATTCATGGTTCTAATCAATCGATCTTTGATTTTCTATCTAAGTTGGAGGGCCTCTATCTTTCTTAAATAGATGGGAGACAAATGTTCAACAGGGGCCAATGCTTCCCCATTGGCACACCCTTGACACCTTCTTTGTTATGAAAGTTATCTGCCATTATTTAGACTTCAACTATTATTTCCTATTCATATATTATCTGCCAGCAAGTTATTAACTAATAGAGGCATATTTCCCATACATAGGCTATGTTTGTAAAGGAGAGTTTCCCAGTACCTTCTTTTCCATGTTCACAATAGGAATAATTCCCAGTACCCGGATTACCAATACCTGAGCTATGTTTTAAGAGCGAGATTTCCCATCCATAGCAAGCTTCATTAGTATTTGCCAGTACCCCCATACTCGGGCTAGATTATTAATATCATAGTCTTTCCCAGTACCTATGTCAGTTGCACAAGGTAGTTTTCCCCCTACAAATGTCAAATAGGGGGACTCCTATTTTAGTATGCATCCACTTTACCAAATCTCACCCTATATCATACGCCAAGTGCTAGTAGAGTTTTCCTTGTTCTCTAATAACCTAGAAGATCAAGTTTTACAGCACAAGTGTACAACACTTGGATTCCATAGAATATCAATCCTAAGGGGCTTGTCCAAAAGCAAAGCCTCCTTCTCAGTGATTAAGCTCAATCCTTGGGAGAAGAAAAAGCCTCTAAAATACTAAAGAGAATATCAAGCTTACAAACCCTTTTTTAGAAGCTAAATCTTTTTTCTTGGTTAATCAAGCTCAAGTTTGGAGAGAAGAAAAAAAAAACTTTACAGTCCTCTAGAGAAGATCAAACCTAAAAAACCCTTCCTAAGAAATTATGTTTCCTTTTCCATTAATTATGCTCAAGTTCAGAGAGAAGAAAATCCATAAATTAGCTCCATCAAAATTTGATAAGGACAAGTATTGGAAGTACTATTTTTTAAAGAGAAAGTAAAGCCACTTTCCCAACTGATAAGCTGTGAAACATGGAGAAAAGAAAAGGTACGCAGTATGCCGATGTCTAAAGAAGAACGAGTAGTACAATTCCTTTTTCAGAAGCAAAAAAATGTCATTCTAAGCCTAAAGCACAAAGATCAGAGAAAAGAAAAACCAAATAATACCTTTTTGAAGACCAATGAACTGTAAATTGTTCCCCCCATCCATTCTACCCAAAGATTTGTAAATTGTGAGTGAGTGTAAGTTGGGCCCCATCTATTATATCCCGACATTGCAAATAAAGTGCTTGTGATATTGTGCGATATAACTAGTTTTTAAGGACTTATTAGGCTAGGAGGCTTTGATACCATATAGGGAAAAACAATTATGCATGAGAGTTCTCTTAGTCGTAAATAGTCAGTGCTTTCAGGGTAAGTGAGATATCCTTCCTTTCCTTATTATGGAATCCAATTTTGAAGGCTCCACTTGACAAGCCTCGTTACAACAAGTGAATGATGCTTGCCACTTGGTGCATGATGTCAAGTTCTAGAGCTTTGAGGATAGCTTACTAGGGTGACTCGGGCGCAATGCAATAGGCTTAGGTCATAAATGTGCTTGGAAGACATAATAGGCCTATAAGACAAAATTCATCCAACATATAGAGAAATGTCCCAAACCCAAATTAAAGAATGGGAAATACCCATTATGAATTCTTACAATAACCATCCAAACCTCCCCTTCTTAAAAACCCTTTATGAATATGACTTCGCTCATAGTTAATTCTTTTGCCACAACAATGAACGGAAATGAAGAAAAAGGATCACCTTCTCTTAAACCTATTTTACTCCTAAATAAATCAATAGTGTTGTCCATTAGCTACACATACTCTTGTCAATCTTCTCCATCTAATCCCCCAAACTCCATTCTCCAAAGCATATATTGCAGAGATCACCAATTGACATGGTTGTATATTTTCTCCACATCAATTTTGTGAAAATTCTGGGTATTGCTTCCAAATACCTATATCAAGGCATTCATTCACTATGATAAAACCATCAAGAATGTATACCCCTTTCTCAATGCAGCCCTGAAAAGGAGATGTGACTGAGGCAAGCACAACTATCATCCTAGAAGCCAAGACCTTAACAATAAATTTAAATAAACAACCAATGAGGTTAATAGGAAATATTTTTTAAGCACCTCCATACCATACTTCTTTGCTACCTCTTGTTCGTCTGCGCACTTATTCAATTGGCTTCAATGTTAACCTTCTCATCTTGTAAGAATCTGTTGTTTCAATTTGGTTGTGGAGCTGCTATACTTTTATTTCTACTTACATTCCCATGGAGAAAAATTAGCATTTGCATTTGCATTTATGTTAAAGTTTGCGTAGTCCCAACCTGATTATTGAAACGTACTTATGCTACTGTGACCTCAGGACAGACAATGCAATAAAAAATCATTGGAACAGTTCTGTGAAAAAGAAGGTGGACTCATACTTGGCATCGGGTTTACTTGCACAATTTCAAGGATTTGCTGGAAATCCAAATCAATGCACTTCTTCATCCTCCCTGAGGACACAACAGAACAGTAGAGATAACAGTGGTCCTAATGATGGGGCAGTAGCAGAGGAATTATCAGAATGTAGTCAAGCTTCGATTGCGATTGCCCGCTCTCAAACAGAGTGTGACATTGAGGAGTACAAAATGACAGAGGAAGGCTGTCAAGGAAATGGCCAAAGCTTTAGTTCATCATTTTCTAAACAATATCAAACAACTCTGGAAGAAGTTGCATGTGCGGTCCCAGAAACACCTTGTGGAATGGCTACGTCTGTTAAGCCCTCAGAGCAATATGTATTACATGATGGAGGCTCTGGAAGTATGGATAGCACATTTATCTCACATGAGTTTCCTAATACACCTGCAGTGGAAGTTTTACAAGAATCATCAGGTTTATTTGAAACGGAGAGACATTGTACAAGTGCAGATGAAAACCAGGAAACAGGAACTGTTTTGTTACAAAGCTCCATGGGATTTAATATTTCTGCTTCAATGAGCAATATTGGTGTACGGCCTGATAAACAGAAACTGGTCTCCATACCTGAAGGTGATTTCCATAGTGTTACTTTCTCAGAAGCCGGGAATAGTGAATGCTTTACTTTGGGAAATTTGTCAAAATGCTCAAATGTCAATGATTCGGATGGATGCACCGGTTCATTAATTTTCCAATCTGATCTTCAATGCACTGAAACAACGAGAAATTTCGCTTCGCATTCCTATTATCCACTAAGATCTTCGGATATTTTAGAAACCTCAAGCAGTCAGATTTTATTAAGTGATCCTCTACTTTGCCCTGATGAGGGTAAACTTGTATTTGATAGCGAATGTAATGAGGTGAGAGACATGTCAAGTGGAACTCAAGATGCAGAACTGATTACTAGCTCGTATGATGGCTTTGTCTATCCCCGTCTATCCACTAATTCTCCTTGTGATGATGATACTATGAAGCTTTGCATGCCACTAGAGACAGATCAGGCCAAGGACGCCTCAAAATCAATCCCTGTGGAGACCTTTGTTTCGGCATCCTTTGATTCCATGGGAATGATTCCTTCCATGGATGAAAGCACAGCTGTTAATACAGAATATCAGGATTCAGGAGCTTTATTTTATGAGCCTCCTCGATTTCCAAGCTTAGAACTTCCATTTTTCAGCTGTGATCTAATTCCATCTGGTGGTGATTGGCAACAAGCATATAGTCCACTTGGGATCCGCCAACTAATGATGTCTTCTATGAACTGCTCTCCATGCAACTTATGGGATTCACCTTCACGAGATGATAGTCCTGATGGTTTTCTTAAGAGTGCTGCCAAAAGCTTCATATGTACACCATCGATTTTGAAGAAACGGCATCGTGAACTCTTGTCGCCTTTACAGGAACGGAAAAGTGATAAAAAACATGAGAAAGACTTAAATCAAGGGCTACATTGTACATCCACAGTGACCAGAAATGATGTTTCTGGTCTAGATGCTATTTTTGATGAAACTGGGACTTGTCGAGCTTCCATATCTTCTATTGAGGGTGCTCTCCTGTCTCCAACTAATTACCAGAAAAGGAGCCCTGGATCCTCCACTCAAGCTAAAGAAATTTTGGACCATGGTGGCACAACATTTTCAGATAACAGGAATTCAGAGAGAGTGGATTCTCAGGACAAAATAAAGGAAGGAACCACTGATGTTGATGTCATGCCTAAACTTGGTGGTGATGTTGCAATCCCAAAGGTGATTTTTTATCTCATCACATTACAATGTTATTTATCTTACAAGCAGGGCTGTTACACTGCATATCATCTTTGTTTGTGCCTACCTGTCAATCTCATTTTGTACCTTTGCCAGTCTCTGGAAAATATTTTACTTTGTTCGTGGACTTTACGTTGCTACAATGTTTAGCCATATTATGCAATTTGAACATAGTTGTTCAATCCCCAGATAGTAGTGATAAGTAGTTGATGACGATGATATAGATACATACACTTAGTTAATGTAGGACAATTCTACTTCTCATGTTTTTTTACTTGGTTTGGCTCGGTCCTATGTTATTTTTCCTTATTTTTTTTTCTTCTGGTGAAGCATTTGTGCACCCTTGCTAGTTTATTATGGTATCTTAAACTAAAAGGATCACTTTTTCACAGGTGCAACAATCCTCTGGAGTCCTTGTTGAACGGAACTTGAATGATCTATTATTTTCTCCTGATCAAGATGGATATCCTACAAACAAAACCTTGAGTGTCGGTGCCAAGACTCCAAGAAATCTATATTCTAGAAGCTTGGAGATTACGTCAAATCAAAGTGGCCTTTGTGGTTATTTAGACTCTTCGTCTGGGACTGCACTTATTACTCCAACGATTGGTGAAAGGAAGCATGAAAAGCATTTAGTTCCAGTCACTTCTGTAGGTCCAGTTGCATCACGTCCACTAGAAGTTACATTTGAAAATGCTATGAACATTTCTGACATTGAAAGCTTTAGCTTGTAAGTCCTCACACTCACTCTATCCTTCAACATGTTATGAAGTAAACTTGTTGTGTGGCTTTAAACCTCAGGAATCAATAGAATGAGAGATTGCACGGCACAGGCTACATGTTTATATTGCTTTACTTTGTTGAATTAATAATATGCTGCAAAGCAAGTTAGAACCCTATCCTAACTGCTTCAAACTCATGAACTGGGAATAATATTTATAAGGTTATGTTGAAAGCCACATTTTAATCTAGGATTTAATATTATGCCATACTAAATAAAATTAATTTTACACAACACCACATAAGTCCATCTAAACATCGAGCGCATGGCAATAGCCTTTAAACCACACAACCTTGTCCAATGGATGGGTATTCCCAGACCCCGATATCCTAACAGTTCCTCATGCCGAGGTACATTATTTCTCATTAGATGAAGATGTCCACTCTTCACCATTACAGTGTTTGAGGATGTTGACTCTCATAGCCCTAGGTCAAACTTTAATTAAGATCAGCATTGTAGGGATGGTTAGATTCCATTCTCCTTCCTATGCAAGGTAATGATATTTGGTATAGCAATCACATCCAGAATTTGAATGAATCTGAGCCAAAACATGTCCTTATAAGAACATCTGCAAAAAACCAAGGTTTTGGCAATAAGGATATTTGTGATCCATACCCAATAAGGAAATTATATCCTCACGTCGTGAAATTTTCAATCCAAATCTACTCCATCCCAGATGGAACTATTGAAGCTGCTCAATTATTTTGAATGAGAGAAAGCAGAATCCGGAGTGAGATTCTGGAATCGGAGTGGCTCCTAGTCCTAGGGTAGAAGGTTCCTGCAATTAAGCTCTGAAGGTATCCCATTGAAGACCTATTTATCATAATGGAAAATCAAGTGTGTACACAGGCTGTACTACACTCTGACCGAAGGGCTAAAACTCATATTGCAAAGGATATTTAGAATGAATGCCAACTCATGGAGTTGGTGCCCCCACAAGCCATATTGTTCTCTGTTTATCATATCTTAATCAAATTATCCAACTATATAATGTATGTTCCACTCAACCATGCAATATGTATTGGTTTGATAATTGGAAATTGTTGTTTGTATCAAACTCCTTTTGTTATATTTTCTGTGACCATTTGTTTTGTGGTATAGAATATTATAGTCAAAATTCATTTGATTTGTATAGATTTAAATTAGGATGTACTGATGCCATGGCTTGGTGATTGACAAGATACCACCTTCATGTCAGTTGTTGGATTTGGGAATATCAATGTCATGCACCTTTTAATGAAACCATTTTTCCAATATAAGGCTGACATTGAGCTGGTATTATTATTATAGCATTGACCTTTAAATTAAGTAGAATTGATATTTATGTTGCGTCTGATTTCTTGTCAACCAATAGTGGAGAGTTTGCTGATTAAATTTTACCTTATTGACTTTTATTGCATAAACTTTTTACTAGAACGGTACCAATGGTACATGATTGTGCTTCTTATGGCGTGCATCTGTGATTATTTTTTTTTCCTCATAGATTTGGTAACACCCCTGGTTTCAAGAGAGGGCTTGAATCTCCTTCAGCATGGAAGTCCCCACCTTGGTTTATGAATTCTTTTCTGCCTGGTCCAAGAGTTGATACAGACATAACAATAGAGGTATTACCATTTTTCAATGTTTGTTTATTTTCTCCAATTTTAAGAAATGAGTTGATGGTATCATCAACTTCCTTCCATGATACCTGGATACTTCAATTTTCTCAGCATATGTCTAATCACCACATTAATTTTGGAAGTTTTCTTGTATAAACTTTGCATAGTGGAGGTTTCATTTTGTTTATTATGATGTAAACCCTACAAAGTTGATATGTAGCCCAACAATATAAAACAAAGCACCATGAAGATATGAAAGTGATTAACAAATCTCCATATCTATTTAATGGATTTCAGGAAACGAGGACTCATGTACAAATTCCTGTATCAGTTGCCATATCTAAGCATATTAGTTTTCCAGATTGCACTAAAAACATTGCTTACCAAAACACCTATAATACCTTATTCTCCTGTCCTTTTTCACCTCACAAAACCACCCCTTAATGTCTTTGTTTATTTTTCACTTCTCAACCCACTACCTTATATAATTCAAGGAGAAAAACATATTCTTGTATAACTGGAACTCATCCAAACTAATCTAATCCTCGCTTATGAAATTTGGCTATATACAATGAATCAAAATAAACTAATCCATTACTAATTGTTATCTTAAGCTAGTAATATGAGTAGAACCAATCCTAATCTGTGGGACTTGGTCCCACTTAGGATGTGATTTTGAGAGAATTCTCCCTTTCAATAGATGAATAAGAGAATCCTATCTAGAGTCAAAGTTGAATCTCTCAATACCCTCCAACTTCGTCTAAGTCACGTTGAGCTGAATGCTAGAATGTTCATCATTGTTCGTGGCTGACTTGTTTACTCTAATCCTCAAATGTTCTGTCCATATGTTTTTGTATTTGGCTTTCTCGTTTATCTTGACCATCTAATATATCCAATCACCTATAACATGGATGATTGTATATGTGTGGTTATATAGTTATATTAACATGCTAATATTCTAGGAATATATATCAAAATAAGATGATAAACACAAACATATATATATATATATATATATATATAGAGAGAGAGAGAGAGAGAGAGAGAGAGAGAGAGAGAGAGAGAGAGAGAGAGAGAAGAGAGAGAGAGAGAGAGAGAGAGAGAGAGAGAGAGAGAGTATAATTTGTAATTTAAAATTCCTGTCTACAAGCGGTTCTTATAAATTTTATTAAGATTTTTTAGAATGACTTCTTCAAAAAATAATACAAAGTTGAATTTTACTGTTTATAGAAATATTTCTACTAAAATCTTGCATTTTCATACTTGAAATTTGATTATTTGGCCAAAATTTCGTGTTAACCTAAATACTTCATGAAATAGATAGTTCTTTCCATGAGCATATATATATGTATTGTAATTAAGAACATTAATATATATCATATGTCATTATATTTATGTATATTACTGAATCATGCAAGAAGTATTTATGCAGGTATGACACATAAATCTTGATTCTAGTCATATATATCATATCAGTATCTGAAAAGACCATCCATTATATGTTATATTACAATATGTATCGCTACTTTAAAATAACATGGAAATTTATGCAGGATCTAGGATATCTGAGCCCTGCGAATAGAAGCTACGACGCCCTTTCATTAATGAAACAGTTGAGTGAGCACACAGCAGCGACGTTCGTTGAGGCTCAGGAGGTTCTGGCACGTGAACACCCTGATGTACCCTTGAAGGAAAGATGCTCAGACCGGCAGAATTTGGGCGAGGAGAACAATCAGTACCCAGACAATGAGATGGAGAACCTTATTCCTGTGCCTCCGGGTGTCTTGGTATGTCTCTTGCTTTTCTGATTATTCTTGACTGTATGTTTCCCTTTTTTTCCTTCAATATTTTTTTTTACTCCAATACAGCTTCTAATAAAGAATCAAACTATTGACTATGTTTAGTTTATTTTATGTGATTGATGCTGCTCCACTAAAGAAAGTGAAAACATGGGTTAGGATGTTAGGTGTCATGTTGCTGTCATTTGGAGTCCGACTTTGAAGTGGGCAGCCCACTTCAAAATATCGGTTAGAACATGACACATGGCTTTTGTATTTATTTCGCACCCCTACTTCTTCATCAATATTTGGGATACCTCCTTGGATACGCCATGAGTAATCCAAAGAAGTGGGTTATACCGAAATTTTGAAGCAGGCTGCCTGCTTCAAAGTTTTTTCCGTCATTTGTGATTGTATTCTGTTGCAACATGGCATTATGAGCAAAGTTACAAAGATTTATATTTGTTAGAATCTTTAAAGAAGGATAAAGAATTAGGTCATTGTTTGAGTGAACTTGAGTTCATACATTTTTTCTATGGTGACGTGGATTTCTGATGGTATGTGAGAAGACTTATGTACATTGTTGGTGTTGACGACTTCTGCAAACTAGTGTTTCAAAATTCACACTGGTTTAAGTTAAAACTTTATACTTTTTGATTCCAAGTTTGAACTGACTAGGCCAATGGAAATTTATTGTCGGTTCTCATGAATTTATAAGATATTTATTAACTTTTTTCCTTTAAAATGAAAGAGTATTATGGTTATTAGCATCATCTCAGCCTAGCAATCTAATGTTTACAAATATATTTTTACAGCCTGCACAGACAGAGCGGCGTGTTCTTGATTTCACTGAATGTGAGACACCTGGGAAAGGAGGACCAGAGAGCAAGAAGTCCTCTGGGGTTGCAACTTCAGTAAGCTTCTCAAGCTCTTCTTCCTACTTGATGAAAGGTTGCAGGTAGTATGACTTGTGTCTCATGCTATTGAAATACATAAACATTTATGTTTTCATTTTCTTTCTTTCCTCCTTCCTTTAAATCCATTGTCGGATATGCTTTATTAATTATTGAGTATTGTAGACGATTCAGTTTATTTTGGAGACTCGCTTTGTAAGTAGCCCCCCTTTAATTGTGTTCTTGAACATAGTTTTCATGAAATATAAATCCGCGAAGTCCTAAACTTAGTTTTTACATACATTACTTGCCGATTTTTTTCGCCAAATGGTCGGCACTCAGCTTGAAAATTGCATTTCTTCAATGATACATGCTGTTTAAATCATTTCTGATTGTAACTGAAGCAATTACAAAACAATTTTGGTCTGCTTGCTTCGACATGTTGTGATATACAAGGAGTAACCAAATAGTGAACATGAGACGATGATTCCATTGGTGCTGGTGCCTAGTGTGGGCTATAGTAAGTGGTTGATATGGTTTCATTCTTGAAGCTTAATTGACTATGATAATATGCCATTTGTTTTTGAAAAGGGAGCATCTCGAAACTCTCATCCAATGTTACCTGTTTCACCGTTTGCTCGATCTGAATTTAGGATTGTGGTTCACCACTCTTGAATGAACCTGGCCCATAGGGGGTAGATAAAAATTAAAATTTTTCCAAAAACATTAGACTTTTCATTTTAATTCCGAGAATGGTAAATGGTAAATTACCATTCTCGGAATTAAAACATATTGGTTGAAGTGGGAAAAATTTTCTTGTTTTATAAAACAATAAATATTTTCTTATTTTAATTTCAGTAAATATTCCTCCCCCCCCCCCCTTAAAAAAAAAAAATAAAATAAAATACAGTTTTAATTACTAAAACTTGTTTCAAGAATTTTTCAATTTTCGATGCATCTTTTGGGTTAAACAGATTTTGTATTGAGCCACATGGACTAATTCAAACATGTGTAAGTTCCAATCACAACATCAAAAAATTCTAAATTCCTCTGACATTCTATTTGAGTATGGCATCGTCTCTTCATTTGGTATTGTGTAAATCTTATTCCAAATGAGAATTTGATGAGTAGATCTGTTTTTGTATCTTGCTTTTTTTACTTGTTATATTGTGATTTATTCCACGTTTTTCTTTGTAAAACATAAAGAAATAAATTACATATTATAGATTCAAAAGCCTTTTCAAATCTCCCGAAGCTCCAATAAGTGGTGAGATTCCGTAGGTTGTGCTCGATACCCAATATAAGCAATATTTCCTCGGGGCCACCCACTAGGGTGTTCCCTCACTTACCTGGTGCTTGTGATGTGCGGGCGCTAGATGTGCTAGGGGGAGGGTCCCATATGCCTTGGTTCTAGCCTTGACTCTTCTTGTCCCCCTAATCAGACCCGTGTATAAAAAAAATGTTCAAATCCGTTGAAGATTAAAAAATTATTTATCAAACACATTGGGTCATTAATAGATGCAATTAAGAAATATAAAGACTTGGCTGATGGGGCTTTGATAATACTCTTACATTGGAGAGAAGTCTTTGAAAAATATATAGGTAGATAAGAGAAGTCTCTATGGGAAGATTGAAGATGTCTTTGAAAACTATAGGAAGATAAGAAAGATAAAGGGATAAATAATTTATCAAGCAAATAGGTCCTAAGTTCACAACTTCGGTCGCTTGAATGTTATATTTAGAGTCCATTTAGATACACGTGAAAAAGTAGTGTTTTTTTTTTTTGAAAGTTAAAAAGTTTTTTTGGATTTATTTTATAAAATTACTTTTGAAAGTAAAAATCTTAATTTTTAAAAAAAGCAAAAGAAAATTACTTTCTATCCAAACGGTGCTCTTAGTTTGTTGAACTCAACAAAAAGATTCAGCAAACAACTATTGATTTCACAACTTGTTGGAATTTGATTCATTGCAACACATGAACGTACACCATACTATAACTATAATGTGTATTGGTTCATAGTTCGATGTGGGAGCGAGCACATTGGGCAACCATGTTCGCAACTTACCAGGAAATATAACTTGTGTGGCATACAAAGATGGGCAAGTAGGTGATAATAATAACGAGAATAACATTTTTAATGAGATACCAATATTAGCATCTCTAACCACGCAAAAACTAATAATTAAATTTAAGACTAAAAAATCTCGAACTCGTTGAGACAAATATTTTTGAATAATAATAAGAACAGAGGTCTTAAGAAGTCTTAGAAATACTTACAAATTGGATATAAAGATACAATAAACAAAAACAAAGAGGATGAAGGATTTGGGTCCCCCAGCAGTTAGATCTTGCCACGTGGCCCGAGCTTTGGGGGCAATTGTGGGCCCTTCTTGATGGGTAGTATGTCATCGGAGGCCGTGGCGCTGAGGTAGGCAAGGGTTGAGCCACCACCCAATATCAAGAACTTCAGCAATAAACCTCTCTTTGTGAATGGAGCTGCAAATGTTTCAAAGAATTTGCTCTGCATTTGCATGTACATATAGGAGTCCTTCAGTAATTCTGTGGAACATACTTGGATAATTCTTAAAAGAAAAGGCCATAAACCCATATTTAAGGAGTTTTAGTCTGACCATTGTATTGGATTTTTAGTTTTCTAGTTGATTGAGTGTTGTTAGACATTAGTTTAACAAAATAAAAACTAAAATATAACAATAAATAAGCATTATTAAGGTTTGATTATTAAGGGATCTTCTCATTAATGAAATTATATAGTTTTTCCTAAAATCTTCGTCTTAAAACGAGAACATTTCTAAATTTAAATTTGCACTATAAAATGCTTCACAAATACTAGTGTTCACTGGGTTCAAAAGTAGAACCGATGTCAACGGCTTTACTAATATGTGAGTCATATCGAGTTTATTACAAAATCTGCTAGATCACCAGTTTAGTCTAATTTGTGGAAGATTGGCCCCAGTAGATGATAAACTAAAGAAAAGTCAATTGAGATAGTTTGATCATATGCAACGAAAGCATATTACAATCCCAATAAGTTTTAAAAAGATGGAAGGAAGATTTAAAAAAAAAAAATGAACATAGATAATGAACTCATATCAACACACTTGGATTAACATAAGACATGACTTTAACCTAATTGAATCTGGGAACAAGAACGATTTTAGTCATATAAGGCTTCGATGATGATGATGATAAGTTTTTGAAGTGGATTTTCCGCTCCATTGAGTTTTCGTTGATGAGGACATTCTACCGGCCTTCGATTATACACTGTTATGTTATGGAATGACCATTACCCCTATTACAACACCTGAAATTGGGTTATTTTAAGAACCTTATTAAAGTGCAAAGGAGGGAAATTTGTTGGGGTGTGTGTGAGGGAAAATGCATGATTGTAAGGATACAACCGTGTCTATCTTGGGTTTTATTTTCTTTTAGTCGGAAGCTCATAAGGAATTTAGAGGGCTCTTCTTTGAGGATTTCATCTGTAATTGGGATGGGGTTTGTTGTATTTCTGTTGAGTAGTCTCTTGTTGTAAAGTTTCTTACTTGGTTGGTCACCTTGGCCAGACTTGCCTTTTCTCTTAATGAATTATTACTTACCAAAAAAAATAAAAATTAAAATCGTTTCATGTTGGCCGTGGATGTAAAAACTTTGTCATCTCCTATCATGAAGCAACTTTGATGATGATAATTATGATAAAATATAAAGCAAGATTTAAAAATCTCATCTTGATGCAACATTCAAGTTGGAAAGATGATTTGTTGTGTAAATGAATTGTATTCTGTTGGCGGTACGCATAGTTGCGGGGGCGCAATTATGTAATTTTTCATGAGGGTTTTATATTTTTTGTGGGTTTCTCTTTTTTTGGGAGATAAAAGCATTTTAGCAAACTCCCTATTTTATAAATAGAAATCCTTACTCCCTAGGACTGTAAAATTTGAGAGAAAATAGTAATTGTTCTTTGTCTGATCTATGAACGTAGGCTTACTATCAAACCATGTAAATGCTTGTGTTTTGTGTGTTTTTTGTTTTCTTTGTTGTTTTGATTTTTCACAAAATCAAGAGTCTCGAGTAAAACATTTTTAGATAATCTGAAACATTTAATGTTTATTCTAGTGTTTGTAGAAACCATAATGTCTAAACCGAAACATTCCAAAATGGTATGAAACTTTAGACCAAGTATAAAGCATATAAGACATTATTAATAATAATTATAACCGTAAAAATTATATTATCCTCCTAATTTCATAATTATAAAACTGCAATTAAGTCATTTTCCTTCAAACCCAAAATTATAAAAAGATTGTTGGATTCAAGCAAACCTGGAGAGGGTTGTATGGCGAGGGGGCATCGGAGCCGTACAAGTCCCATTGACCAGTAGTATTGCCGATGTCCTCCAAGTCAAAGTAAATACTCTTATCTCCATACTTAGCCACCACGGCTCCTGACCTATTATCATACAAAATATAATTTAAAATCATCAATAAAAGTAATAAAATATAAATAAAGTCACATCGAATATTAGAAAAAAAATTTATGTGATTGATCATATTTTAGACAATTGAGTTTGTTTACCTAAGTTTGGTGGGCAAATTACGACGAGCCGGCTTGACGGAAAGCTTGGTTCCACTCAGAAAGCTTCCTCCTAGGCCTTTAATGGGGGCTGGTTGTACCATAGTCATGGTTGCTAGAGAAGCCATGGTTTTATTTTATTTTTTTCACTTAAGGCTCTATCTTTCTCTCTATGTTTAATGTGAAAGACTTTTTAGAAATTTGAAGTATATGGATGGGCGTGTATTTTGAGAGGAATTTGGATTTGACACGTGGCAAGATGTTTTTTCTTGAGAGATTTGTGGAGTAGCATTTAGAAGATGACATGTGGCAATAACTAGATAAGCTTATCCTATCCTGAATCCTTATATCTAATAAGTGGTTTTCTGTAAACATAGTGGGGCTGTTAATGGATCGGATCAGATCCAAAATCCGATCCATTATGATTTGATGATTTGGGATCGTCATAGAGGATTTTGGTTGAAATAAGGATCTGCTTTGATGAACTGTCGGGTCGGTTTTGGATCACTCATGTTCTGATATGACAAGGCCTGATTGGATAAAATGAAATGTATGCAAATATATCAGATTGATCGAATCTGAATCCGATTGCAATCCTATCAGATTTGGATCCTAATTTTGAGATCCAATAAAAACCCAATCCAACAAGGATTCGAACGAATTTCTTATCAGATTGGTCCAAATCAATTCCGATCCATTGACAACCCCTAGAATATATTACTACAAAATGAACATCGATGGAAGGACATAAATTATAGATCAAAATCAATCCAATCACATGATTTTAACCATGTAATCTAATCCTTATTGATCCAAAGAATCCCAAAATTTGGACCCAAACCCACTACTAATTGGGGCTTTGGTCATTGAATAATTGATTGATCAAATACACATATTGTTTATTTCATGAATTCTATTAATTTAATTTATAGGCAGCACATATTCTATGTTTTATATCAAATCTGATAGAGAAATCAGTGAAGGATAATAGAATAAGGATTATGAACTTAGCTGTATTTGAGGATTAGCGTTAGATAATAGGGTGGCTTCAATTATCTTCAAATGATTTTCTGACACACGCCCCCATACGTCTCCTGATGTGGCATATGCCAGAATCATAGATTCTTTTCCTCGGGATACCCAACTGCACATATTTATGGGGATGTACAATTATGTTTTTCGAGGGTAAAAAAAATCTATGGTTCTAGCTCATGCCACGTCATGGGGCGTGTGTCAGAAAATCACGACTCATACATGATTATATAATCTGACAATAGATTTCAAACAAATCTCTCACACATTGCTCATTCTCATAGAAACCTAGGACAAAATATTCTAGTGAGCAAGTTTTTGAGTGAGAGTAGTCGACAAGAAATTGATGCCTATCATCTTTGTTGTTGGAATGAGGAGCATTGGCAAGATTACTCTTTCCCAAATAGTCTTCAATTATGATAAAATGAAAACCTATTTTGATGAGAAAATGTTTTTAAAGTGCATATGAGCCTTAAAGAAGAAGGGAGTAAAAAAGAAGAATAAAAATATTGTTGAAAATCTTGAGATCAATACGAGGAATACTAGATCGAAAGTTACCCTCGGGGAGGGGAAACTTCTAGAAATTAGTTCTTTTGACCTCTGTTGTCATGTGAAAAAGAAGAATAATCCGGGATAACAATATCCTAGCCCATGAAATGGTCCATTACTTCCAATCTTCTAAAGGCATTAACTTATTTTGTGCAAAAATTGATCTTCGCAAAGCATATGATTGTGTTAATTGGTCTTTTCTTGAGTCGGTTCTTCTTCAACTAGGATGTCCTTTACCATGAGTTAATCTCGTAATGGAGTGTGTTTCCACTCCTAGATTTTCTGTTCAAGCTAATAGGTCTTCCCATGGGTTTTTCAAGAGTAAAAGTGGATTACGACAAGGAGATCGACTTACTCCCCATCTCTTTACCCTAGTTATGGAAGCATTCACTTGTTTGATTCTCAAGGAGGTTCATTCTTAAGGCTATTCTAATCCCTATTGTTTTTGGTGTTCAAGGTATTTCTCATTTGTTTTTGTGGATGATGTGATGATATTTTCCCAAAATGATAAAGATTCACTTTTGAATATCCGTAAAGTGTTAGATCATTTTTATAATCGTTTAGGTCTACAAGTGAATGATGAAAAGAGTTTGGGGTTTTTAACAATTAATGTAATGATCAAAATTCAGCGTTGGAAATCCTTGGATTTAATAAAGGGTCTTTCCCTATTCGTTACTTGGGTGTTCCGCATTCTTCATCTTGGTTAACCCACTCTTTATGTCAACCTTTTATTTGATCGAATTGCAAAAAGAGTGGGAGGGTGGAAATTTTTATTTCCATCTTACGCTGGCCGGATAAAACTTATTAATTCGGTTATCTCTAGCTTCCAAAACTATTGGTCAGGTTCTTTTAATATACCCAGGGACGGATTTAGAGTGGCGGCACTTGCCCCCACAAGAATTTTCAAAGTCTATGAATTAGTGAGCTATTGCGACAGATTTTAGCGGTGGATAAAAAAATCTGTCATTATTGCCCCCATAATTTTTTTTTTCCAATCTTAGTTTCCCCAATAACTATTTTTTTTTTTCACTCTTAAATGTCCCCACAAAAAAATTTCAATTCTTGATTGCCCTCACATGGGCAAAATCTTGACTCCGGCCCTGAATATACCTATCAGTGTATTAAAAAAAATTTGAATCTCTATGAGTAATTTTTTATGGAGTGGTCCCAATTTGCAAAAGTCAATTCATCTTATTCAGTGGCAAAAAGTTTGTTAACCTATTCTTTTTGGGGGCCTTGGCATTCAAAATCTGAGTGAATCAGATTAAGTAGGAGTGGCAAAACTTTTTTGGTATATGCTTGAAAATAAGACTCTTTGGTCTAATTGGATGAGATCTCGATACATCGGAAACGGAGATATTTGGTCTTGTCAAGTATCACAGAATGCTTCCTGAGCTTGGAAAGGAATTCTTAAGGCTCAAGATTTTATTGTTAAAAATATAAAGCTCGTAGTGGGGAATGGAACCAAATTCTGATGTGGTGTGATCCTTGGATTGAGGGTGAAAGTCTTATTTCAAGGTTTGGGAATCGCATCATCACTCTTTTTGATAGCAACAATGAAGCTAAAATTTCCGATTTTTTGAAAGGAAACAGTTGGAATTTACCAGAGCTATAAAGTGGCTGGAAGAGAGAGATTCAAATGTTTCTAATGGAACTCTTAACATGTCGTTTTGAACGTGCAGCAGATGTTCTTGCTCGAATGGGTATCTATGTAATTGAGGACTTCCTTTTTGTTCCTCAAGAGTTGGAGCAAATTATGCTTGATGATTTAAGTTGTAACTGCATTCGAAAGCATAATTAATAAATAGGGTGAGGTCCCTTTAATGCCACCTTATCGATCAAAAAAAACAAAAAGAATGTATCTAATGTTTTAACAATTAATACCTGTGTAACTCTGAAGGGCAAAGAGGATTCTACTCATGCTAGATGACATGTTGACTAAGGGTGGTACTAAGTAGAGACCTTTAAATTGTAATTTATGTATAGATTTACCAAGAGCATCGATTTATTGGATTCATGTGTCCCCAAGACTCGATGGAGGTAACTTGTTGGGTCAACCTAGTCGAGTTAACTTGAAAAATGCACTGTCAATTTTGAAACTAATATTATTTGGAGAGAAAAAAATAAATATTATTTTTATTTATTTTAGAATACTTAAAACTTTTTCCAGATTCAATATATTTTCAGTAAACTCATTCGAGTCAACTCACAAGTCATGAACTTTACTTGACTGAATGGGCATTGAATCCAAATCATAATTAGCACATAGAATTAATGCTTAGTACCAACTTTGCATAATGTTTGATGCGAAGCCATCGTATCAAACCTGAATTCTGTGATATATTGCATGCTTGTTCAACAGTTCATGTATAATTTCTTTCCCATGCCATCCAAAATGGATGAAAATTTATTTCATGCTAAGTTTATTTTGCGTTGGAAGGGTAACAATGCACTAAGTTTATGCGCAAAATGACATTTAGCATGCATGCGTTCACTAGAAAAGGCTTCAGATACTGTCAGATAAATTTTAATTCTTGCCATAGTCATAGTTTTATTCATAAATCCAAGTCATTATAAGAAAGAAAATCAATAAGTGTTATGAAAAGAGTGAGATACTAGAGGAAACTAAACAAGATGTGGTGATGCAATGCGTGCAATAATAATAGGTGGGATCACAGTAGAGCCCAAAGCTGGTCTTTTAGAAGAATGTGAATCACAAATAATTAGTTTGTAAATCACATTCTTTAAAGAAATGGAAAATTAGGTTTTTAAAAGAATTGTGATAAATAGAAAGATTGGAGGATAAAGATCCAGATGCAAAGCTAACTCACCTACATATGTCATTTCTGAAATTAAGCTTAATTGATTCTGATTCTGAAATTAAGCGCAAGTGATTTTGAGATCCTTATTCCTTTGAGAGGTATTCCATTGGTACAGAAACCTTGCCTTCCCTTCCAATGAAATTGGTTAGAAATATTTTTCAATAATAACAAGATCAGATTTCTTAGAACCTACATTATACATGGCACATTTTTATTGAAAATGAAACATAGCGGAGCCATATCTGATCATGATTCTAATGGTAACAATGACTTATCCTATAAAATAAATAACAAAGAATCTGAAGAAAGTTTTCACTAAAACTCCCTTATTTAGCATACATGGAAGGGAAGGTGGCCTATAAATATTATTAGCTAGACTTATGTATCATCTCCACCTCAAATTAAAGAACTATGGATCTCTTGTACATCTCTCTTCATCTTCATTCAAACATAACAAAACATAACTGTAGAATCCACAATTACAATTTTGTAGAGATAAACTTCTCATCCAACTATAGTTTCGTGAGGATAAACATCCTATATACAATTTTTGTGGGGGCCATTTTATTCGCTTTCCTCTTTACCCCTATAATTTTATTATTTTTCATCTTTTATCACTTTAACCCATTTTATTATTTTTCATCTTTTTCCATTTTAACCTCCTTTTTTAATAATACCCCTCCAACTTTTATTTTTTCGCTTTTGCCCCCTTTAACCTCAAAGTGATTGTTTGTAGGGGCAAGTGAAATCTACTATTCTATATTTTATTTTCAAATATGATATTGAAAATTTGTAAAGGATAATAGAATAATAATTAATTTTGGACTTAGATGTATTTCAGGATTAGGGTTGCTAGGGCCCTTTGCAAAACGTAGTAACAAAGTTCCCATTCGATAATGTGGTCGAACCAATTATTAAACATTTAAGATGGGTTTGGCTAGCAGGGGACGTGGTGAAGATCAATATAGATGGTGCGAGGTCGATGCTGGGTGTAGGATTTGGTTTCATTGGTAGAAACACTGATGGGAAAATGCTATTTGCAAGTTGGAGCAGAATGGAGGCAGAGTACATTATTTATATAGAGATTCAAACAATTTCAGAAGCTTTGAAGTATGCAAAAGTAAGAGAAGTTAAAAGAATTTTGATTTCTTCAAATTCTATATACTCTATCAAGTGCATTAAGAAGGAAATCAATACTTCATGGAAGTATGAAGAAGTGTTGTTCGAAATTGCAGAGCAAAGCCAATGGTTCGAGGAATGCTCTTTTGAATTTCAATGGAGAGAAACAAATAGGACAGTTGATTTTCTTGAAAAGTTGGGGTCCTTCTTGGATGGTTTTTATGTGATGGAAGACACGACAAATGCTCCTCAAGAACTAGTAAGAATTGTAGAGGAAGATTTAACGTGTATTTATACTCACTAGTAGTGGTTTTGGGAGGGGTCGCGTTAACCCCAGCTTATCAATAAAAAAAATATATAGTTCGATGGGATTTCAATCCGGTTAATTCGAAAAAAATTTGTTATATAAAATTGGCAAAAATTCTGATATTATACAAAATATGCTTTTGAGTTTCTCACCAAAACCCTTCATCTCAAATCTCAACCAGTCTAAAAACCATAATTTCTTCTTGATGTTTGTTGAAGAAAAAAAAATTGAAGGTAAAGGGTAAAAATGTTATCATGTTGCACGATTAATTGAGGAATCGTTGATCTAATTGGTTACCCCTAATTCTGAGAATTCTATGAATTTTTTGAAACATCCAATAACATCTTCCCATATGTTGCTAGGCATTCTAGAATTTATAACTAGTGTATTTAATTTGTTTTTAAGTGACCTATTCTTTCTTTCTGCAATTCTATTTGATTCAGGTGAGTATGGAAGCGTGACTTCATGAATAATGTCATTTTGTTCACAAAATCGACTTAAGATATTTGAATCATACTCTCTTCCTCTACCTCATCTCAACTTCTTGATTTTTCTATAAAATTGATTTTCTACTTCATTATTATACTTCAAAAATATATCTTCTACTTCATTTTTTACTTCTAAGAAGATAGACTCTTATAAATTTAGAATGATCATCTATAAAAATAATGTAATACAATTACAATACCTTTTTTTTCTAGAAAAATCCCATTATTAGTCAATACAAGTTTATTCGACTCAAATACAAGTTTTATCCCAACTTTATCCAAGAGAAAACTAGACATAAGATTCTTTTAATGGCGGGAACATGAAGGATATTAGTAAGAGCAAGTGTCTTCTACTTTGTTTTTCTTAGCAACTTGAGATATCCTCAAATCTCTTAAGTAGACCACTTCATCTCTCATAGGATTGTAGGAGGTAAACATCTCCCTGTTTCTATATATGTGCCTTATAACACTAGTGTCAACAACCCATTCCTTAGAGTTTTCCATAAGATTAGCCTCTAAGAGAATTGCAACTATCGTGTCATCATCTATTTCTATCAGATTCATATGGTTCCCCTTTGACTTTTCTTTGGTCTTCCTGAATCTACATTCAGCAGCATGATGCCTATACTCCCACGAACGAGATAACTACCTTTTGGCTTCTTGAAGGCAATAATGTTATTTGTCCGTGGTCCATCTTTTTTTAAGGTTTTCTTAGGATTGAACCTAGTTGGTTGAGAATCTCCTTTTACTAAATTGGTTTTGGTAATGAATTTTTTCACCTTACCATTCTTCTCTCTTTGTCTACTATTATCTTCTATGTTTGATGTGGACAATGAGGTCTTCAAGGAATTTATCTTTCTTCTTCTGTTTTAAATTAATTTTGCATTAATTCCAACTCTCAGAAAGTTTCTCAATTAAGGATGACACTACAAATGGTTCGGACAATTTAATACCTTCATAGGTTAACTCGTGAATGATATTTTGAAATTCCTTCACTTGGTCCATTATTGACTTTTCATCAACAATTAAAAACTCCAGTAATGTTTTAACTATATATTTCTTGACACCTACATTTGCTATTACATATTTCTTCTTTAGTGTTCCCCATAAGTTTCTAGTAGACACATACACACAATAAGTATCATATAAAGTGTTTGCAAGACAAGACAAGATACAGTTCCTACATATACCATATATATATATATAATATATATATATATATATTTCAACTTTTCAAGTTAGGATCAGTTTCAACAGGTTTTTCTCCCTTAAGAATAAATATTACATTCAAAGCTTCAAGAAAGAACAACAATTTTTGGCTCCATCTTCGATAAAATTTTCTGTTAAATTATTTTGATTTTAGTAGATCTGATTTCACATGTTCAGGTTTAAAATTCATGTCTCAAGAAACAAAACAAAGATATAAGATTTGGTTTTAAGATTGTTGAAGATATTCTGTGTTTTTTAAAGAAAATTCTAAATCCAAAAAAACAGATCATAGAAAGTGAAGATCAGAGAAAATTTATTGAATTTGATGTGACTGAGGCACGGAAGAGCCGTTCTCCTTAAAACCAAATTTGCATCCCTTTAGAATGATATCCACAATGCAAAAAGGCTCTGGCGGTTGGTTTCCAAAATTCAATAGTCATGATCTTTCTAGTCGTGCACTCGAAAGTAGCATGCTACAACGAACTTGATTAATCTAGTATGAACACTGAGATTTAGAGATAACCGTATAAAAGAGAAGAAGTGAGAGATTATAATTTTTTTTTCTATATATCTACAACTCTAGGGCACAACCTCTCTTATAGGTTTTGGTTCCAACGGTCTACTGGATTAATAATAAAAAACGTTTGGACTTTAATTTGGCTCGTTTTTAATGTTGGAGAATCCAACGGTCTAAAGCGCATTAACTTTAACGATTGAGATGAAAAGAATCAATGGATCTTTAAGTAAAAGGGATCAAACAAATTCTAGCAAAAGTGGGCCTTTCACGTGATGCGTAAAATATGAAATTTGTACCCCCTACGCACGTATCACATGCACACACACATACTAAGATTTTTTGACGAATTGGCCGCAGTCCCATGGTGCCTTGGGCTCTCATGTGCATGTGAGACCCACTCTCTTTCTCATTCAAGCAAGTAAGAGAGTGGGATCCTTTATTACATGAACACCACTCTTGTAATTATTCGATGTGGAATTAAAGATTTGAAGAGTTATCTTTACAACTCTCACAAATAAAAAAGTTTAGAGAATCTTTCACTTTCAACTTATACAAAAAAAGGAAAAAAAAAAAAAAACTCATTTAACTTAGGTTTCACCAATTAAGGAAATCTCTAACTTTACAAATAATACTCAAGAAATCTTTAGTTTAAAACTTGCCCCCAATAAAATAATAATTATTATAAAACTATGAATTTTTACAACAACATATATCTGTTACAACATTTATAATTTTGTTATTAATGCTTTTATAGGCGATGTATTATGTTCTGAAAAGGAATATTTTTCAATTAATTATAAATTTAAATGATTTTTTTTTTTTTTTTTTTTGTATTTTGTATTTTATAGTGCATATAAACAAAATAGAATCTTGTTAATATTGTATATTCCTTTTTTGTCTCATCCGTTTATTAAGAATTGGAACCAATAGGTACCAGTGATTTTTCGCGATTCCGATTCCGTTAATTTTAACATTGGAGTTGAAAAATAATGGTTTCGATTCTAAAAACCTTAGGAACCGAACCAGAATAGACCCATCGACACCCCTACTACTATGTGATGATGAGTCATATCCGAACCCATTCAAAAAATAATCCGATCCAATTTAATTAAGCGGATCAAGTCCTAGTCAAAAGTATCGATTTGGGACGATAGGGTCAAATCAGACCTAGAGCCGATATAATAAGAATTGGTTTTGTCCTTTACGGGATCAAGATTTTTAATAAAATCTCACTAATAGGATACAAACCAATTCGAAAACAATCAGATTGGGTTGGATTTGATCCAACATTATACATGATTTAAATTAAATTTATATGGTTAAACAAAATGGTACACCCTCAGGTATCAATGGGGCCCTATGCTCATTTTTCTTCATTGTTCCCCATTTTTTTCTTACTCTATTCTTATTTCTTATCTTCTATTATATTAGACTTATTTTTTCCTATTTTCAAATGATAAATATTTCTCAGAATATGGAGTGTGAAACCCATGTTTTAATATGCGGCAATCAAGGGATGACGTGGAGACTCTTGCAAGTATAGAAGACATGTGGAAGAAGTTTTTGTTTTGTTTTTTTGGTTGGTAAGCTTGTTTTTAATGAGTTCAATAACTCAGTGTTGGCGGGATGTGAGCCTAGTTATGTGATATCCTCACCCAAAGACTTTACCAACTGAGCTAGCTGGCAGGCACATGTGGAAGAAGTTGCTTATTTTGTTAATAGATTCCTCGATAAAAGGAAATGGTTAAAGTAGTTATTATAATTGATTTATTTTTATTCGAAAATTACTATTATTGTGGGATTTCACGGTTATCCATCCTCTGATTTGGCACCCATCTTACCATCTATCAAGTTAGAATCTTATCAATTAAATTCCTAGAACCGAGTATGCGAGATATCATCGTCATGGATGACAAGTTTTAAGGTGATGAAATTTTTTAACACTTTCGATCTGAGGGCTGAGTTATAATTAAAAACTTTATTAGAACTTAACTAGAATTAAGTGAGGCGATTAGAACATATGCAGTGTAAATACCTCATCTATAACCCCAAGGATTTGGCCTAGTGGCAAGCCAAACCTTGATAAGCTCCTCAGGTCGGTTAGGTCAAGTGTTTGATAACCCACGAAGCTATGAATTCCTTGGGGCCACCATCTAGGGTCCGGTGGACCACTGATTCAACCTATTGCACGTAGGACTTTCCGAGGGAGTGGTGTGTGTGTGACCGTGGGATTAATCTCACCCAAAGGGTGGGGATACCCACGATAAATAAATAAATGAAGATATTACTTCATCTATAGATGAGGGATACCTCTTAATATTAAGATCTTTCAGTCTTTTAATTCTTTTATTTACGTACCAATCAAATGTTATTAATGCACTTCATTATTCCAATCCAATTCAATAGTCCATTGATCAATGGAACAACAGTTTTTTATTTTATTTTATTCTTTTCCATATTTCATATTTGAGATAAGACATTAATCCTCTACCAGTCTATACAATTGCATTTTGTGTCAATTGAAAGATCCAAGTGAGACCAAGACCTTTTCCTTGATTTAAAAAATAATGATAATGTTGAAGTGCCATCAAGATTGTACCTCACATATTGCACATCTTGACGTGTAAGCATATGGGAACCATAGATGTTTTTCATCGAGATATGAATGAAAAAGCATCGATGATTGCTATACACTTTCACATCAAGATGTGCGATATAAGATAACACCTTGAGGTCACTCCAGAACAACTTATAAAAAAAAGCTCTGTTCTACTTCAATACCTCACCCACCCACCAATATTCCCAATAAGACTATGATAGGGAGACTTATCATTCTATTGAAATTGCAATCACAATCACTCGATCTATTATACTTACAACTCTGGTTAACGCATAGTGACAAACTCAGGGATTAAAACTAAAAATATATTATTAACTATGAAAATATGAATATTTTTTGTTTAAAAAAATATATGTTATTACTTATGAAAAATATAAAATAAATATTTCATAAATAAAATATAATAGTCAATAAGTTTTGTCACTACAAAATCGTGGGATTTTAGCGACAACATTTTAGCAACGGCCAAAATTCCCATCGCTAAAGCTCGTGTTTTTACTAAACCTACGCTACTCCCTATCTACCAAATCAATTCTCCATGGAAAAATTCCCAAAATCCTTCGAGCGAAAATTACCAATTCGATTCGAACGTCTCTTTTTACTCTCTCTACATCGAGCGAAAATTACCAATTCAATTCGAACGTCTCTCTCTGCTTTTTTTGCATCTTCTCCTCTGCTCTCTATGTAGGGTTTTAGAATCTAATGACG
Organism: Akebia trifoliata; assembly: GCF_017979445.1. NCBI lineage: Eukaryota > Viridiplantae > Streptophyta > Magnoliopsida > Ranunculales > Lardizabalaceae > Akebia > Akebia trifoliata. Next base: position 5,879,697 of record NC_141386.1, on the reverse strand, counting down.
AAAATTTGTATCAGCCCATTCGATTTAATGGAGAAGAGGTATCGTCTCTTTCTCTCTTTTTCTGTATGTATCTGCTCATTCAATTTAACGAAATGGTTTTAAAAAAATGGCGAAATCATCTCACTCTCTCTACTCTCTGTATCTTCTCCTCTCCTCTCCAACTAGGATTCTAAGGTTTTCGGTATTAATCGCGAAAATTGATCTACTCTTTCTAAGAGGTATCGTCTTTTTGTCTTTCTCTCTCTGTATCTTCTCGTTCGATTTAATCAAATGGCGATTTCCACTTTGGTTTGATTAGAGATCCAATCGATTTCAATTGTTTCAGTTATAGATTGATTTAAATATCAAAATGCTCAAATCAATTTTAGATTTGCTGTTCCTTTAAAGATTAACAGCAATTGCATAATTGCTGTGAATTCTTGTTATTTTATGGCGTTTAGATATTATATAGTTTTTACATAAATATTTTAACATTATTTATGCTGAAAATGATTTATAACTTATTTTTTAGGTGATTATGTTTGTTTCTTATTCTACTTGTATTGCCTAGAAATGTTTTGTAGTGTTGATCAATCTGTTCTAAATTCTTATGAAAATATATGGTACGACTTCGTATAGAATGTTTTGTAGTATTGCATTGTAGAAATATATTTCTGCTGAATGGAATTAGAAACATTTGATTGTAGTGTTCTTGATTTACAAATTCATGTTGATATTATTTATAGTTTGACGCATGTTAGATCTATATATATTGTTCTGTTTAACATGCATTGCACAACTTCATACTTGCATAGTGGCTAACAAACACCTTTTAAGGTCTTTTAAAGGAGTGGTCCTGTGCAAAATAAATTTTCAGATAAAGGGTAATCTTGATAGAATAATTGTTATGTTGAGGAGAAATCATTTTTTTTATTTTGTTTTGGAGGGAGTTAGGTTCATGAATATCTTCTTTCCATGACTTATAAATAAAAAATAAAAAAATCTTGCGTCGATGGAAAAATTATTCCAGCAATTGTAATCAAGCACCCAGTGAATTGTACTTGGCTAAAATCACCACCCACCCCTCTTCCCAAAGTCATCTTCTTGCTTGATTATATCCCCAAACATCAAGTCACTAGGGTCTGTTTGCAAGGAATTTATTTTCAAGGGAATATAGATTCAATGGAAAAAAGAACTCATGAGAAAATTAATTTAGGGGGAAATGTTTCTTGTCTGACTACACTTAGGAAAATATTTATAATAAAAAAAAAGAGTTATTTTTTCAGTCTACTTTTAAATGTTTCTTGTCATTTTCATTTTCAAGTTTGTCATTCCATTCAGGAGAAATATAAATAAGCCTTGTAATTCTTGATAGCATTCATTTTACTTAAATAGAAGTTCATTTCAAATTTTGAATGATGAGAGAAATCAAATCACATGGATTCAAGTCTATAATTTGAAGCATGACACATCCCTAGTTAATCAAATCACATGGATCTCATGTGATTACAACTAAGCATGCCCAAATATGCTTACAATACTAACTAAATGTTGTAGTCCAAATAATATGATTACATTACTAATCAAATCTCCATTTCTTCAGATTTTCACTGTTGTGCGTGTTATCTTCCAACTTGCTGAAGAGATCCCTTGCATTTCCGTAGTCGTAGTTATACTAGTTTCTAAGGAATGCCTATCAAACAAATTTTCATGTATATTGGACTATCAGAATCCCTTGCTATACTTTTTGTTTCATATATATGGATATGAGTGTCGGAATCTCAACTGAGGTAGCAAGTACCTTAGTATTCCCAAAAGACTGGACTTATGAACTTTGTAGTATATTTATTGTGTAATCATATTTGTATATCATACTATATGGGTTGTAATGAGTTATATGGGATCGATTAAGTCTTGCAAGGCTTTTATGATGATGATGATGGTTTGTTATGATGCTTACATAATTTGTTTTGATTTTGTTTTATATAATTGGGTAATTTTAGATTAATAGACATGAGAAAAGTTTCTCTATCATAAGAAAATCTTAGTATCATTTTCTTTTTATTATTATATGTAACAGTTATAACTTTTATTGGAAGTTGTATTACTAAAAATCTTAAATAACTTGCTTATTTTAGGTGAAAATCTGCTTCTAGTGGATATATGTATGTCATTCCATGATTTCTTCTAAACAAACAATGCTAATGTGAGTGTTAAGTTGGACCAAAGCAAGTCCTTTAAGCCCTTGAAAAGCAAATTTCCACATACTTTGTAGTCCGTGAAGCATTTCTATAAGAATAGAAGTGTTTCTCATTGAGAACCTTCCAAAGTTGACATCAATAATAGACAAATGGTTTTGCTTTGATAAATATTCCGAATAAGTCATCAATTTAAATAGAATAGCAAATCATAGGGTCCAGTGATATTTAATTTTTTTATAGAACAGTCCGAAGAAGGTCAAGAAACCAACATAGGTAGGCATGTTTTGAGAATATTTGACTTGGTGTGAACTTGGCTAACTAACAATTATTATGTAGAGAATCAAAAATCTGTTATTTCAATTTTAAAACGACATTTGTATTTTAAAGTGACTTTCTTATAATTTCATAACAAAACTCATACTTGATAACCTAATCCATATTTTTTCTCCCAAGATAAATGCTTGTTCTTTTTTATCTTTTTCCTCATTTCAATATTATTATTTGTTTGCTATTTATTTTGCTCAATAGTGATCCTTGAGCTATTTAGTTTAGATATATAGGTTGTGTGGACACGGGATTTTCAACATTTTGAAAACATCCCTCTACTTTGGGGTGTTTTGGAGTCGCCACCATTCATTTTTGGAAATGGGTGTGAATGGTCACCCGAATTTGTATTTTTGAAAAACATGTCATTTTGACATTTTTTGTTGACTCTCGTTGGATAATGCATGTTTGGTCCAACCTTGATTCAAGGTAAGGGGGTCCATTTATGGAGTAGGGAAGGTGTTAGGCACCCTACTCCATCCACGTAATGTGGTAACCTCGGATTCGATTTTTTGAAATAGAGAAAATGAAAATAAAAAAAACATTTGATATGTGCCCTCAAGTGTGAGGGGCTTTCGATATAGGTTCAAATCATTGAGGGCACCCTTATGAAGAAGGGGCCCTTTGGTGATTTAGACCATAGTGGTGTGTGCAAAAATGTGGGAAAAGGGGAGAGTAGAAGAGGGGGTTAGAGGGGATGGTCCTTTTGTTGAACCCTCCTTGACTTCCTTTGGCTTTCCTTAGCTTCTTTTCTTTGCTTGATTTATTTGAGAGAAGGTTGAGAGTTGAGATGAGTTGAGAGTAGAGGTAGTAGGATGGGTTAAGAGAGAAAGGTGGAGAGAGTGATTTTTTTTTTAATCTTTTGGAGGGTTAGATATGGGATTTTTCATTAGGGCTTGAGAGTTGAGAGTGATGGGGTTTTTATAGAGGTTGTGGGTTATTTTGAGGGGTAGAGTTGGGTGAAAGATTGAGAAGTGATAGAATGGTATGGGGTTTAAGAGAAGGGTGGGTGTAATTTGATGGAGGTTGGAGGGTATTTAGGGAAGGGGGGTTAAATGGGTTGTTTACAACCCAAATGGGTTGGATCCAACCCAACCCATTTAGGTTGAGTGTTTGGTGAGGGGAATTGATGATGAGAGTGGTTGAGAGGATGAGATTGTTTAAAGGGGGTAATTAATTGGTGGTTGTGATTAAGTGGTGTTTGATTTAAGAGAATGGAGGATTAAAGAGGGTGGTTGATGATATTTTGGGAGGGTGAGGGAGATGATGACATGTGTCAAAGTGGGTGGAAATGAAGGGTGGAGATGAGTTGATGGGAAAGGATGAGTGTTTGATTTGAGAGGATGGGTGTAGGTGTAGGTTGTAGAGATGGTTTTTGTAGGAAATGATGGGAGTAGATTAGGGGAGGGTGATAGGTTATAAGTGTTTGATTTGAGAGAATGGATAGGATAGGTTAGGGTAGAGTTATGGGTTGAATTAATTTTTGGAGGGAAGTAATGGAGTTGGTTGGTTGGATGAGGGAGGTGGCCGGGGGTAATGACATGTGTCATATTAGGTGATTGGTTGTGATGTTGGCTTGGGTAGAGAATTAGGCTTGGGTAATGTGTTGGGTTAAAGAATGGTTGGATTTTAGGTTGTAGGTTGGGCTTTGTATTTTGATGGGTAGGGTTAATTTAGATGGGCTTAGGTGATGGGTTTAGTTTGGATTGGGTTGAATAGGCTTGGACTTGGGTTGAGTTTGTTTAGAATGATGGTAAGGGATTTGGTCCGTGGGCCACATGAGAGGCCTTGGGCCATTTATTGAAAAATAAATGATGAAAGTCATTGGATTATTGTAGGTTTAGGCTTCGGAGCCCATTTCAATTTTTACGATTTTTGGGGCATTTTGCATCGAGGGCCAGTCAAATTTGGGTCTGTCTACAGGCCCCTCTTTGCAGGATTTGCGTGCAAAGAACTGCAAAGAATAGACGAAACCCTGATTTGTACAGGCCCGAGGATTTTGCTCAGACAAGTTTGAAAACACTGATTTGATTTGATGAATTTGATGGTAAGAAGTGGCTACCCAAGCACGGGGTCTGACAGGGTGAGCGTTTTGATTTCCTCGACCTCGTGGCGCGGAGCTCGTGTGAGGTCTCGGATTTGTGGTAGTTTGGAGAAAAACTTTGAAACGGGGGTTTTCTAACAAGTCTTAGACAAATGAGTTGAGCTTTTGCAAAAATGCTGTTTTTCGATTTTTTTTTGATTTTTTTATTTTTTTATTTTTTTATTTTTTTATTTTTTTATTTTTTTATTTTTTTATTTTTTGATTTTTTTTGTTTTTTTTTTTTTTTTTTTTGTAATGATGCATTTGATTCTCAATGGTGCAAGCAATATGATTGTTAACAGTTGGCACTGATCCAAGAGAGAGTTTTGCTGTGTTGTGGACCACATGCAATATGGTTGTTAACAGCTGTCACTGATCCAAGAGAAAGTTTTGCTGTTGTTGGACCACATGCAATATGGTTGTTAACAGCTGTCACTGATCCAAGAGAGAGTTTTGCTGTTGTTGGACCACATGCAATATGGTTGTTAACAGCTGTCACTGATCCAAGATAAAGTTTTGCTGTTGGACCACATACTAATCCCTTCGGCATGTTGTTTACAATACCTTACAAAAAAACTCTCTCAAGTCGAAATCAGAGGTGGAGGGACTTGAAATTCTACTGTCATCACTTGAAGGGCTCCATTGTAGTTTTCTGCTAGCCCGTTGATACGACCTCAAGAGTCGTTGCTCTTGAAACAATGCTAGAAAACACGATGGGTCAATGATTCACATCTATAAGGATCTCAACAAGGTTAATGTGATTCATGATAACAACGGCAGTTTCTCGAGGAGTTTCTGACTTCAATCCAAATGGTTTTGGCTCAATCCCCCTCGAGAATGTTTGAATGTACTCATCTTTAGAATCTCATCAGCATGATTAAGGTTATGTACCCACAATGGTTCCCCTCAGTAGGCCTGGAGAGTGATCTCAGGGGGAGGTTTGCTCATGGTCCCTGTTCTGATGCCTTTGCGTCTTACCTAGTGAGTCATGATGTTCTGGATGCTGAGGTAGTGATGATGGGGAAAGTTGCCCGAATTCGTGCCTTAGGAGAGAGATTTGCTTCTTTCTTTCTTTTTCTCGTCGAGATGCATGATGGGCAAACATTTTTTTTTTATTAATTTTTTTTTTTTCATGAAAAGAAAATAGGTTTTTTACTTACTTGGCCTCAGGTATATCTATTGCTTTGAAAAACATGAAGTTTGAGTAAGTCCTAGATTTTTCATCACTAGCCAAAATAGTAATTTTGAAAGTATTTGAATTTTTGGTGATTTATCTTTGTCGAATTGATATTGTAGATCCAAAATATGAAGACTTTTTGAAAAACCTTTGTTATCTCGATGATATTGGTGCTTTTGCCAACCACTGAGGACATAGATGTCAGCAGTTCTCAGGCTCTTTTTAGAGTCATCCCCAGTGCCCCAGTACTGGGTGAATATCGATCGAGCAATGGGACTTAGGATTTTGGGAAATTTTTCGCCGTTCACAGTTTATACTCATGCGGGCCAGGAGTTGTTTTTTTTTTGTTTTTTTGTTTTTTTGTTTTTTTGTTTTTTTTGTTTTTGTTTTGTTTTTTTTTTTTTGTGCCCTTATTGCCCCTGGTGCCAGTTACGGTTTTCACCAGACCCGGTTTCCACATTTTTGCACATCGATGCCTTTTTGGGTTTTCATCGTGCCGGTGGTTTTGATCTTGCCATAATCTGATTTTTTTACTCATAGTGCCCTTTCGGGTTTTCACTATGCCCTTTCAGACTATGCTTGTATTTTTTTGGATTTTTTCATTACAGATCTTGTTTGGAGCCTCCGTGTCTTTGTGGCTTGGTGACTCAAGTTGAGCTGCGAGATCGGCGACTCTACTCTTGTAGTGGTACTCTTTCTTGAGTAACAAATCTAGATTCCCCTCTCGAGTTTGCTGACGACTGTTCGTGGCTCGGCAACTCAAGTTGAGCCGTGAGATCAATTACTCTACACTTCGAGTACTCTTTTTTTTCGACTATCCGACCTTGACTCCCTTCTCGAATCTCCCAATGACTAGCAAGACTTTGGGGTCCGGACCAAGTCGCAAGATCATTGGTGCTGCCACCGTCGTTATGATGCTTTAGAACATTCCCTGATCCAAAAGGACTTTTGATGGGACGAAGTGTTGGCTAAGGCTGAGTGTAGTAGAAAGGTACAAAAGAGTTAAGGTGGGCTAGACATGGGGTTCGTCTATTTTTGTTTCGAAAAGGTGATCTATGTCTCCTCCCAGCGTCTCTCGAACTTGTTTAGGCTGGAGATTTGGGTCGAGCTCAGATCAAGTGTCCGAGTTTTTTTGAATTTTTGAATTTTTTTTTTTTTTTTTGTATTTTAGCCGTTCACAGTTTATCCTCATGCGGGCCAGGAGTACTTTGACTTTTTGATTTTCTTTTCTTTTGTCTTTTTTTTTATTTATATATATATATATATATAACGTTGACTTGCCCCGGTCTTGGGTTAAGAAATGAATGTGATGGCTCAAAGGGGTTGACTAGGGTTAGATAGTTTGTTTGGGATAGCAAAGATGGCCTTTCGTCATCTCAGGGTCAGATCTCAAGCGTAGTACTTTTTAACGGTGTCAGCATTGATCGGCTGAGGGAAGACTTGTCCGTCCATTTCTGTAAGGATCAAGGCTCCTCCCGTCATCACCTTCTGCACAATGAATGGTCCCTCGTAATTTGGTCTGAATTTTCCCCTAGCATCTTCTTGGATTGGCAAAATCTTTTTCAAGACAAGGTCTCCTGGTGAGAAATTCCGAGGTTTGACTTTCTTGTTGTAGGCTCGAGCTATTCGTTTATGATAAATCTGTCCGTGGCAAATGGCTGCAAGGCTCTTTTCTTCAATCAGATTTAGTTGATCAAATCGGGCTTGAACCCATTCTGTTTCATCCAACTCTGCTTCTTTTAAGATTCGGAGGGAGGGAATCTCAACCTTGACGGGTAAGACTGCTTCCATTCCATACACCAATGAGTACGGAGTTGCCCCAGTTGAAGTTCGAAACGAAGTCCGATAAGCATGAAGAGCGAAAGGCAACATGTTGTGCCAATCTTTGTAAGTGACTGCCATTTTCTCGATAATTCTTTTGATGTTTTTGTTGGCGGCCTCAACTGCTCCGTTCATTTTGGGTCTATACGGTACAGAATTGTGATGAGTGATTTGAAAGTCTTCGCACATCTTGATCATGTCCTTGTTTTTGAAGTTCTTGGCGTTGTCTGTCACTAACCCGCTGGGAAGTCCGTATCTGCAGATAATATTGTTCTTGACAAACTTCAGAACACTGCTCTTTGTGACATTGGCATAAGAAGCTGCTTCTACCCATTTCGTAAAGTAATCGATAGCGACTAGGATGAAGCGGTGCCCATTTGAAGCTTTTGGCGAAATCTGTCCAATAACGTCCATGCCCCAGAGTGAGAAGGGCCAGGGAGTAGTCATGTTGTGCAATTCTGATGGTGGCGCGTTGATCTTATTGGCATAGATCTGGCAAAGATGGCATTTACGGACGTGTTGATAACAATCACTTTCCATTGTTGTCCAGTAATATCCCATTCTCATGATCTTTTTAGCAAGCATGTGACCATTCATGTGAGGTCCGCAGACTCCACCATGTACGGTTTCGATAAGTCGTTTTGCTTCTATTTCTGCCACACATCGGAGTAAGACTTCATGATGTGATTTCTTGTACAGAATGCCATTGCTTAGGAAGAATTGGCCTGCTAGCTTCTGAATAGTCCTTCGATCATTTGATGTTGCGTCCGATGGGAGAGTTCGATCTTCGAGATAGGCTTTGATGTCTGAGTACCAAGGCTTTTCTTCAGATTCTTCGACTTCGACAGGTAGGCAGTAAGCTGGCTCGTCTTGAAGTCCAATCTCAATAGGGTCAATGACTAAGTCCTCTGAGATACTGATCATAGAAGCGAGCGTTGCTAGTGCATCAGCAAATTGATTCTTGGCTCTCGGCATATAAGTGAATGAGATTCTATCGAAGCGTGAGCTTAGTTCCTCTAGATACTTATGGTAAGGGATCAATCTCTGCTCTCGAGTCTTCCATTCTCCAGTCGTCTGATAGACTACTAGGCTTGAATCTCCGAAAACATCGACCTCATCTACCTCGAGATCCAGTGCCGCTTTCAACCCTGCTATGCATGCTTCGTATTCAGCCTCGTTGTTAGAACATTGGAACTTCAATCTGATTGCAATTGGCACGTGAGACCCATCTGGTTTGATCAAGACTGCCCCTATTCCGTTTCCCTTATGATTTGCTGCCCCGTCAAAGTACATTTTCCAGCCCGGTTCTTCATCATCGTCTTCAATCTCAGTGAGCAATATGGCTTCGTCAGGAAAGTTTGTCTTCAATGGTTCATAATCAGACAATGGATGCTCGGCTAAGTGGTTGGCGATGGCTTGCCCCTTGATGGCCTTTGAACTGGTGCTTGAATAAAGATAGGTTGGCTGGGTTGTACATTGTTGACGTGAGGCTCATCTTTTTTCTTGACTAATGGCATTGGTCTCTTGAGTGCCGAAGTCCCTGTTGCTGTGCTTAGGGCTGTGAAGTCAAATATTAGACCGGTTCGGATTCCGTCCTCGACCCGGTCTGCTACTTGAACCAAATTGGAGAAAGTGCCTGTGGTATGCCCTACCAGATGGGTGTAGAATGAATGCCCCAGTGTAGAGATAAACGTGGTGTTCATCTCAAGCAGAGCAAGTTTTTTATGTGCAAAATCCACTTAAACTAGATTGGCAAATTGTGATCAAGACTAAACCAATGGATTTATTTGATATGAATGGCAAATATATTGAAGATGATGATGTGATTTGGGAGAATGGGTCATTCAAAAATCAACACTTACGGGTTTTGGAACGAGATGATGATGCTGATGTTAGTTGGGTTAGGGAAGATGTGCTTGCAAAAACAGTGGATGCACATCCTCAATTGTTCTCTTCGCGACCCACTTATTCTATTGAATCTGTTGACAATGAAATTGATTCAGATTTTGATGACGATTAGAATATTTGTTTTAATGGTGACACTTGTAATGGTGACACTTGTAATGATTGTTGGTCTATGTTGTAGCGTTTTGTTTTGTTTTGAAGTTCTAATCTTTATTATAATGATAAGGAGAGTTTGTGATAAAAATACTTGGTTTGCACTCTACTTTTGGGGTGTAAATCATGTATAAGAAAAATATACCAGGTAGTAGACATAATAATAACATAAGAACTATATTAATTAATAATGATATAAAATGAATTTATCAAAACTTCATGAATGAATCGGGATTAAATTACGAATTGAATGAATCATGAATTAATCATAATTTTTCATAAAACGATGATTTTTGTCACTAAGGGTTCAATGGCTCGACTTCACACTTCATTCTTAGATCAAGTATCTCTAATCAAGGAATTGGATATAATCACTTTTACAGGTAATAAATATTGTAAAAATGGGATTAATTTTTACCCATCTTCACATTGCAAGCTTGACTTAATTTTCTGCAATGTACGTGATATAAGAGTGTTAACAGTTTCCACAGATTCCATTGTTAGTTTGGCTGTGGGAGTGGTAATAGCCAGGATTTGAAATGCTATGGTAAGCAAGGATCCCCCATCCATGGTTTTCTCTTCTGGCCTAGAGGTGAACACAAGGGGTCGTGTCTCGAGCCCATCTGGAAGAATTGAGAATCCTGAAGGCAGTATGGCAACATTGCTTGAGTCGCACCCCGTCATCACCGATTGCATTCCAACAATGTCCACAGGAGTGTAAACAACCAACGATTCGTAAGCATTGGTGGAAGTATCTTGAAGTATCCAAATATTATTATCTTTTGAATTCATCGTCTAGATTAAACAAACACATATTGTCACTTAGAGCTTATATTATTCAACAAATCCTAGATCAAAACGCGAAAGCAATAAAAGTAAAAAAAAAAAACATCAAAATTTATCTAGTCTGGTAATATTGATGTTGTGGATGAATGATTCATGACATTTGGCACATATATGGGTATGTTTGGTTTTGGAGTGAATGTCAGAGAGTAAAACTTTTGAAATTTAACTCTCTAAGTTGAATTTATGAAAGTTGACAATGAGAATTAATTAGAATTCCAATGTTAGGTTGTTTGTCAATGTAGAATGTACTTAGACTAGATCGTGTAAAATGTTCGGAAGACTTGGTGGGCCCTAAAGATCAAGTGGTGTGCATCCATATGTGGACCACTAGTAAGATTTCTCTAAATACTATTTGTCGAATAAAAGATGTTTGGCTGAGGTCAGGATAAGATTTGTTCTAATATTTAATAATAAAACACAATGGTGGACCCTAACTACCTTTATCCCTAAATAAAGAGGGGTTGGGATTTAATTTTCTTATGAATATCAATGGAAAATTTTGATTTTATTGTCATTGCCTTCTTTTTCTTTCTAAGAATACCCTTCCAACTTTATTATATTTCTTCTTCTATCCCTTTTCAGTAATACACATAACTCTTTGCTTCCAAACAGATCCAGAGTCTCCATATATAAGCGAAACTAAAGCATATATAGAAGAGAGAACTCACTTGGATTGTTACCATGTTGCCACGATCTTGTCCTTTTGCCAAGTTTACAAAACTTTGAACTGGGCCTTCGGTTGCCATGATGTCCCACTAAAATTTATGCAAGAAGATCATTAGTAAGATAGATTACGGGTAATAATATTTCACGGATTTAAGAGATATAAGAAATAACTCAAACTCACTTCACTCCTTCGAGCTTCATCTTTTAAGAAATCAAAGAGAGTATGGGGAGAAATAGGTAACCATACTGACGAAACTGCGCATAAAATCACCCCTTGAGGTTCTCCTGGATCATTCAAGTTTTTCCTAGAAGCCACCCTTAAATCATCGCCCCCCTTTGTCGAAAGCTTGGTCCATGTGTTGTAGCTTGATGCACCAATGGCATGACAAAAGCTCGATGTCATCCGTTGTGCTAAATTCAAAATGCTTTTTCTTCCAACTAATGTGGCAACCCCTAAGGTTCAATAATATTATCAGTATATATATATATAGCAAAAACAAGAAGAAAGCCTTATCCCAAAGATTTTGAAAATATCTTATAAAATGTAATTCAAAAAACTAATCCAACTACAAGGGAAGAGCCACATTTTTTTTTTCTTTGCTAAAAGAAGGTAATTTGACATACCCCCTTTGGGTTTTAGTTTATGTTTGAGATACCCTGGACTTTCAAAATGATGACATATGTACCCCTTCTACTTGAGACTAATAGACAAGAATTAAACTATGCTTATCTCCAAGCTCTAGCCAAACCCATTGTCTTCAACTATTAGGGTAAATTTTTTACCCTCATTTTCAACCTCAAGCCTCAATAACAAAATAGGGTTTTTGGAAGAGAATTTAAAGGTTTTTGACTAAGATTGAAGAGCTTTAATAATAATAACTACCAACGAGCGTTGTGCACAATGGCCAAGGCATCTTCAAAAAGGGAGAGAGGTCTTGAGTTCAATCCCCCTCGTTAGCCACCCAAAGGGATTATCTGTGTGTGGTTTGTGGGGTATTGCAAGTACCCAAGGGTTTCCCTACGATCCAGAATCCCATCATTGTCATCATAATAATAATAAATTATTGCCAAGAAGTTCAATGTGAGAACGTTTTGATTATTTTGTATTAGTCTCTCATGGATGACTGATGATGGAGGGATATTGTCATCAGTTTGAAAATCATAAGGGATATATCTGATTTTCACCAGAACTTGAAGAATACTTCAATATTAACCAAAGAAAATAACAAATTAGCAAATAAAGACAACGTTAAATAGAAACTAATGTTTTAAAAACCGAACCGATGATTGAACCAAAACTATGTCAAATTGGTCGGATCCTGGTTAAATTGATGGTACCACTATACATATTTTTCTTTTTTTTTTCCTAAATTACCTTCATTTAATTTCATTATAAGATATCATTCACAAATTTAATTACTAACCGAACCAATTTTATCACGACATCTGGTCAGACCCAGTTGGACCACCGGTTCAGTCTAGTTTACAAACAATAAGGGAAACTCACCACTTGAATCCTTTGTGGGAACATTAGTTGCCATAAAGAAAACGAGACGCTCGCATTGAAGTTGCAATGTTGCCATCCAATGCCTTGCTCCAAATGCTAGACCGTTGTTAACAATAGACCTGTACATGTTGTGAACCGGGTTTTTTTGACATTCTAAGTGCTCTATCCATATCACCTGCATTTGCATGGATTTTTATTTTTATTTTTTTTTTAAGAAAATAATCATTCAAATATTAATTTTCAGTAACAAATGCAAATATTTGCAACCTCATATTAAATTATAGCATATTTACCTTGCAATGGCCATTTAATTCATCTTCTATAATGCAACCAGAAGGTCGTTTGCGACATTTCACAAGGGTGGGATCAACGTTGTCTTCAATTTTGTCGATGGAGACATCAACAATAGCCCAACAATCAGGGCTTAGTTGCTTGCAATGTCGGACGAAGTAAATCTCTCTTGTGGGCACCAATGGCGTGAGCATTTGTAGCTCTGCATACATCTGAAATCAATACTAGGGTAAGAAGTTGATGTACCAAACTTTTGGAGACCTTATATTAGCACACCCAATGATGAAATTGTATATAACCATGGTTTCAAAAGTCATCCAAGACCAAGACGTATTGCTCGAGTCGTCTTGATAAGATGGATGGACAAGTTAATGTATCGGACAAGATTTAAAACCCACGTTCATTTTTCTCATTGTTGAACTAGACGTCTCAAACGTATCAAAAAACTTGTCCGAGACAAGCCGTCAAAGCGAGTTTTAAAACCATGTATATAACACACCTATTAAAGATATAGAAAACTCAAAATAAGAATTGATTATAGCCAACCTTTAGAGCTTTAAGAACATGAATTAAAACCCAAATCAAAGAGCTTTGGGAAAGAAATAAAAAAATGTAAAAGATGTGTGATCCATGGTTTTAAAACTTGGTTTGGCATCTCGTCTCATCTAGGCCCGATACCGAGTCATCTCAGACGAGTTTTCTGATAATTTTACATTTCATCTGTATGATTGCAATTAGTAAGAAAAATATAGAAATTTCAATTTAAAAAAATGGCTACTTTTTCTAGGCTATGGTATACTAGACAACTCTTGATCTACAAGTAGTCGGTCCTTATTTTAAATCAACAAAGCATGACTAGCAATGTAGTACTAGACCAGTCAAACGAACCAAGGCCCACGGATTTTAGTAATCGAATCTCGACGGCTTAGAACCTTCGAATCTCTCCAATCCTCCATTAATTTGATGGTTTCGACCCATCAACAATGAAAATTTTGGTGCCTCGGTCCGTCAAATTTTATGAAATTTGATGGCCTTAGACCATCGAGTATGGCCTTTTTTCATGTTGTGTCCCCTTTGCAAACACACAAAAACAAATTTGGGAGGAAATGTTTAGTACTTACTAGTTGTACAGCTCCACTTCTATTGGGGCCTTCACCACTTGAGATTACATCAATGGTGGCTGCTTTGGAGATTATGCAAGGAAACATTTCCTTCCATTGATTCTACAAAAATATATCGATGATCAAAAGAATTTAAGCTACTATAATATTTTTGTATTTTATCAATTGAAGATAAACAAGTATGTTTGGATTCCAAGCACCCCATTAGGAATGTTCGAAAACCTCGAGAAAACGTGCGAATCCATGAGAGGCTTTTGGGCCTCATTTTGGATCTCATTTGATTGGGCTTTATGCTTTATCTAACCAGCCCATGAGACTTTCAGGCCTGAATTTGAAACAAGTTATGTTGGACTTCAGAGGTTAGAGAGCTTGTGACCTATCTTTATCGTTGATAGTGGATTGATCTTCCTTTCCTCCGTGTAACCAAGTAAATCCTTGTGTTCTTTTTTTTTACATCTTGATCTTGTTATGATTCCGAACAAGTCCAAGCCTAATCCATTTACTCAGCCCACGAGAGGTTTTCAGACCTGAATTTTAATCGATATAGGTTGGACTTTAGGTTTTATTCTAATCAGATTTTAGAAAATACAAAGTCCAACCCATTTACGTCGCCGATGAGACGTTTTTCCGTATCACAATTTGAATCAAGTTAGGTTGGGCAAGGCTTTATCCTAATAAATTTTTGAGCAAAACTTAAGCCCAAGACTCACCCATATAAGAAGTTTTTGAGATTGAATTTGAACCCAATTAGGTTGTTCTTTAGGTTTTAACCTAATCAAAATTAACAAAGCCCGAATCATCTAAATCTTAGGCCCAAATTCATCTCCACAAGAAATATATTAGGGGTGTCAATGGATAGTCGAAAATTCAAATCCGATTCAAGTTTGATTTTGAAAAATCAGATATTATCTAAAATTTTTGGATATCGGATTCGAATTCGGATATTAACATTTAGAATCCGATAATATCCGATTCAAAATAATATATAATATAGATTATTTTATTTTATTTATTTATTATATACATAGTATAATATATAATAGGTTTTTTAAATAATAAAAAATCAATTGGATAAGGAAAAATTATGTTTTTTTTAATATACAAATTATTTGAATTCTAATTGGATTCGAATTCGGATAGAATTTTAGAACATCCGTCGAATTCGAATTCGAATATCAGATAAAAACTTCAGATTTAGATTCGGATTCAAATTTGGATATTGCTGTATCTGAACCGATAAGCATCCGTTGATAGTCCTAAAATATATTATAAACTGAACTTTTCATTAATGTGAAGATCTTACTTACCACATCAATAAAAGCTTGAACTAGCCTAGGAAGGTCCATGAAGATGACTCCCGTCTCCCTCGAGGCTTCAATGCATCTTCTTACACTTCCATTGCCTGATTTCCGAGGTGAAAACTCACGAATATACTCATCGTAATTAAGAATCTCACGACCACTCTCAACGCTTCGGATCCATAATGGCTCACCTAAAGTAGCCATTTTAGTGAGCTCTTCCATGGCTTGGTTAACTACATCGAAAACTTTTGATTTCTCAAGCCCGAAAATTCCAATGTAATAATCCAAGGAACTTCTACTTCCTTGATCATTTCCCGCCGAGCATGACGAGCTAGGTGACGTTGTCCCAGTTGGGTATTTTCCCACTGCAGCTCGTAATTTTTTTACCTACATTTGGAAATCCTCCATTGTTAAGGAGTCTTGTAATGACAACTACTCTAATAAATTAAAAAGGATAGTTAATTTTGAGGTATTCCTCTAGGTCCAGGTTTCAAACTAATGACATACCCCCCACTTTTATCACGGTCTTCTATGAGAGACTAACAAAAAATGACCAAAATATCCTTTTCTCAACCTCTTAAAATTCTTGACAAACCCCAAATTATATTTAACCTATTCAACCTCACGAAAATCCCTTGATTTTTATTCCCAAGAAGCCATCTTCTTCAACCACCCTAAAATCCCATTCTTGTTCTTGAAGTTTGAAATGTTGTTGGAGATAGAATCTAGATGTTGAAGATGAGGATAACTTAGTAAGAGTTAAAATCTTTCTAAGGGTCATTTTGCTCAAATGGATTACCACATTGGCAATCCAAACTCCTCTAGATTTCATGGAAAAACTCATATAAAAATATAAAAAAATAAAAAATTGGGATTGATCAAAGATTTTGAAAATGGACGGCTACCAAACTTCCATGGAACTCCTAAATTTAAAATTAATATTCAACGGCAAAAATAACATTTTTTTTGAAATTTTGTTTTCAAAGTTTATAGAATTTTGTCCTCTACAACCTAGTGGCATCAAATCATGTTTTTGGATGCCACAAGGTGAGCTCGACAACCTTTATTAAGAGTTGAAATCTTATTAAGTAAGGCTAGTTGGAATCTAAATAATTTTCATAGTGGTTGAAATAAGATAAATTCCAAACCATTGGATCTTGTGTTCTAATGATTAGCAACTTAACGATTAATTTTAAGCAGTACAAACCTCAGATTTGAGTCTTGCATTTTCGATTCGCAATTGTTGTTCCTCTGTGGTCATGTAAGAGTCTTGGCTAGAGTTGGCAAAGCCACAATTAGGGCAACATGCCTTTTTAATCGTCTCCCTTAGAGCTCGGTTCTCTTCTCGGAGTTTCTCCATATCCGATTTCAATAGTGAGTTCTCATGGCGCTCTTGGACAGCCTGCAAGAACAATCTTACTAGTCAAAACTATTGAGAAATGAGTGTTTTTATTATCACACCAACATTCTAATTTGTAATATACCAACTCATAAAATTAGGAAAAAAAAACTTTGAAGCTGCTGCCCATTTCAAAATTTGGGTAGAAACCTCTTCAAGTTGAAGGTCTTAAAATAATGAGACCAAGATTCTAAAGAACCTTTTTTTTTTCCTTATCATAGGTATCCTCACCCTTCAGGTGAGATTAATCCCACGATCGCACACACCACCCCCTAGGGAAAGTCCTATGTGCAATTGATTGAGTTGAGAGCCAATTAGACCCTGGAGGGTGACCGCAAGGAATTCATTGCTTCGTGGGGTTTCGACCACTTGACTTACCCTTCTTGAAGAGTTTATCAAAGGCTGGCTTGGCACTAGGCCAATCCCTTAGGGTTAAGATCCAAAAGAATTTACATGGAGACAATGAAAGTAGATATGAAATTACTTCCAATGACAAAACACTCGACTTTGAACAAAGTGCAATTGAGGAACATGATTCGTTTATCGGATCGCATATCTTTGAAATAAGATTTTGTTGTTATATTAAAAAATCATTTGAAAGTTTATTGAGATATGTAGTTAGCATAGAGCATGGTTTTAAAATTCATCCGAGACCGAGATGTATCGCCTGAGTTAACTCAGTATTGGAGTTGAACAAGACCAACTCACAAGTCACTTTTTTTTACCGAGATTTAATATCTCACGTTCAATTTTTTTATTTTTTGAACGAGACATCGCAAATATATCGGAAAACTCATCCGAGACGACTCAGTATCAGGCCTGGACGAAACGAGACGAGATGCGAAATTGAGCTTTAAAACCATGGGATAGAGAGATTGAATTAAGGTTGAACCAAACAAGAAACATAGAGAGATATATATGGGGTGTACCTTTATTTGTGTTCGGCGATTTTGAAACCAGAACTTGACTTGCCTTGGAGCAAGGCCCAATTTCTTGCTTATTTGTTGTCTTTGCTTCTCATCTGGATGAGGTGAGTCTCTGAATAGCCTGCAAGAATCTATGCAACTCTCAAAATATAATTTTAATTAAAGTACTATAAAAAAAAAATTAAGTAAAGTATTTAAAAATGTCAAATAAAGCATATAGGGGGGGTTGAATATTTGAGATACCCCCGTCTTTTTAAACTGATAACATGTCCCTTGACATAGGTCTTTCGCTTGTGAAAATGATCTAAGTACCCTCGTCTTCACCCTCTAGTAAAAAGCTTTTGATTTTTCTATAATAAAAAATATATATCAATTTCAAACTCTTCAACATATATGAAAAAAAAATTAATCTATTCAACATCACCTTCCAACATTGCAAAACCTTTGTTTTTTCTTATAAAAAATTCAATCATCTTCTACTTCCACAAAAATCTTATATTGTTATATTTTTGAGTTTTGAAGGTTAAAGTAGATAAAATGTAAATGTTAAATATGAGGGGAATAAAACTATATACAAGACGTTGAAGATGACTGGTTTGGGAAGGGTTTTTGGCTACATGTCGAAGGTCATTATTCATTATTCTAGTAAAGAAGACTAGGGTCAAGGGAACATGTACTCACATTGAAAGATATCGCAAAGATCCATCAAAAGGTGGAGGTGTGTTTGTTCTGTTTATGTCTTGTATTCTATTGACAAAAGGGACTGTACTCCAAGTAGCGATTTTTCATGGGTCCCAACTCAAATATAGTGAACATAGGCATAGCTGAACCATGTAAATCTTGTGTGATTTCTTGATTAATTATTATTTTGAGGAGTCGTGATAATCTGACTCCCCCACGTGACATACTCATCAAATCTCATGTCGTGACAAGCACACAAAATTGCACTTCCTCATAAAATGTGTTTCCCGAGAAAATTGTGTATCACGAGGCATACAAATCTATGATTTCCAAATTAATCACATCAAGTGAGTCGATTGAGTGTGCCATGTGGGGTAGTCAAATTATCATGACTCTTACTATTTTGAAGAGTCATGATAATCTAATTTTCTCACACGACATACTCAAAATATTCTCTTGAGGTGGCATGTGCTAGAACCAAAACTTTTATACCTCGGGATTCACATCTCCATAAATGTGTGCAATTGTGTATCTCAAGGCAAAAAAATATCTATGATTCTAGCACATGGCACATCTGAAGAGTCTTTTGAGTAGGTCGAGTCGTGATAATTTGACACTTTTTTTTTTTTCTTGGTAATAGTCACTCTCATCACACAACCATAGATCCTTTACTTGGGATATACAAGAAAAAGATTTATGATTCTGTAACTGTCATGTCAAGGGGGTGTAAATTAAAAAAAAAAAAAAAACATACATCAGATTATAATTAGTCTATTATTATTTTTATTTATTTCATCATATACATCGGTAGATTTAATGATCAATCAGTAGTGAAGCATAAAATTACTTACGTTTCCATTTCTCTAATTTGCTCAGTAGTATGTCGATGATACTTCTTTCTTTTCTTCTTGTTCTTATTGATCTTATCTTCATCATCATCACCATCTCCATCTCCTTCTTCTTGAATTCCATCATCATCGTCGTCATCATCCTCGGATCGTCTGGTTCCATTGTTCTCACTACTAATCTCCACCATTACTTCTGGGCCGCCTCCTCCTCCTCCTCCACTCTCTACTTCTCCTTCAACCTCCATACTCGATGATGCCGCCACACCCGCATTTCGAAAAACACCAGCCTACAACAACAAAAATTCAATAAAAAAAATAAAAATTCTATATTTTAAAGAAACCCAATTGAATTAAAAGCAAATAGGTTATAAAGAAGCTCACAAGACTTAGGGATAGAGCTGGAGAAGCAAAGAAATCTTTGGTTCGAGAAGTGGGAGGCTTCGACATGTCGACAACCATACTAGCTTAAGTTTAGAGGGTTGTTTTAAAGGGGTATAAATGGAGAGAGAGAGTGTGTGTGGGGTATATTTGATTTAAGGATGTAAAACAAAGGATGAAATGGGAATAATATTGGCCGGTAGTTGTTGACCGTTAGATAATTGTGAGAAATCAAACTTGTAGGTTTACCCTTTAACCGACTAAAAACAGGGGATGAAATGGGAATAATTTTTCTTTTTTAGTTTCTTTACCAGTTTAGTTTGAGCCGATTTTTAACGGGTTATTGAGCTTAAGCCATACTAGCTGTTAGAAGAAGAATCGTAGGGATTATTTATAAGTAGAGTTGTCAATGGGTCGGATCCAACCCGTTCCATTTTAATACCTTTGGATTTGGATTCTGATTTGATAGTCCATTGGATTGGTTATGGATCAATCATGTCCTGATCCAAAAGGACTCATGATAAATTGGATTTGATCTAATCCAAACTTGATGCGATTCTTATTGGATTGGGTTTGGATCCTAACATCGAGGATTGTCAATAACATAAAATTTTCTGTCTCGAACTCAAATTGAGAGTAAACTACATGAAGTTGAGTTTAGGCCTTTACAAGATCCTCGACAAGCATGTCGAGATGTGGGTAGGGGCACCTGGCCACAACTAAGGGTGTCAAGGAGTTGGTTCCACATATACTCAGAATTGAAACCTACATAAAATCTCAATTCCTGTTCTTCATGATTTTGATTTCGCGTATCAGATCCTTAAAACTAGTACTAACCCAATAAACATCCGTTATTCCTTGGTTACCGTTGAATAGATTAATATTTTTTAAAGGGAAAAAAATATGAGTATCTAGTGAAATAGATAATTATTTATAAATGCAACCATTTAACTTGTAATTCCTCAATTGAAAATTAAGATCAACAATAAATTCTTCAAACAAATCAATTTTTTAGAATAAAATTGTAGCATGAACCATTTATTTATCGTTGAAATTGTATAAAAATATAAAAAATGAATACCAGTAAATGTAAAGAAAAGGTAAACATTAAAGACTATACATTTTCTTTATATTTTAATTTTACTTCAATTGCATTTACTTCAAGATATCTCCTTGTAAGCATTTAATTAGACAAATAATTTTATTATAATATTATAAATTTATTAGTCAGGTACCCGAAGGAGACCTGATTCTTATTTGGCCCTTAAGATGCTACCCAAAACCAGACCCAAAAATGATCGTGTCCATATTGATAGACCTGAACTCAACTAATCAGTTTTGGGTACATCGGGTAATCACAACATGAAAAAACCCATATTTGACAGTTTAAGGCCATAGAATTTCATAAAATTTGATGGACTAAGGCATCGAATTTTTCATTGTCAAATCTATTTTTTCAATGGGTTGAAACCGTCAAATTAACGGAGGATGGGAAAATTTTGATGGCTCCAAGCCGTCGAAATTTTGTTTATAAAATTCTTGGGCATTGGCTTATCGAATTTTCTTATCAAAATTTTCAATTTAAGCGTTGTTGTTTTTGTAATACATAAGAATAAAAGTGTAATCTTGAAGGAGCTCTCTAGATAGAGGTTAGGTCACAACCATAGACCCCCACCTCCTTCTACTCCAAAAGAGGGTGGATGGTGGGGGGTGGTGGTGGTGCAAGGAATTCATATAGGCCGAGAGTTTAACCAACCAAGTCTGGATTGGCAAAAGTAGCTACGTGAAATTGAGTTTCTCCGAAGGAAAAAAAAAAAAAAAACTTCAATCATTTGTGATTGTGTTTGCTAGTGTTAAGGAAATGACACGCTTTAAGCATTTGACAATAGACGATAAGGACTTCATCAACAAGTAAATAACAATTGAGATTTCGAACTAAGAAGGGAGTTGGCCCATCAAATCCAGATCCAACAAGGATCGGATCCGATTCTTATCTATTTGGACCACGTAAAATGTTATTTTTCAATTTATTTATGTTCTTAATCTCAATTATATATATATATTATATATATATATATATATATATATATATATGGGAATTAATATAGGTAATCAGCTCACTATAGGTTAGGGGTGTCAATGGGTACCCATTTAACTGAAAACCCCCATTCCAATTCTTTTTTTATTGGAATCGATTAGCGTTGGATCTAAAATGGAACTGAATCGATAGGAATCGAAATCATTAGGTTCTATCTAATAGGTACATGTGGGCACCCATAATCGATTTATGTTGTCATTTTTTTTTATACTATAAATGATTTAAGGTATTTTTTTATTTCAAAACTAATGCATGTTCTATAAAGTTCTTCAATTTTTCATAAATAAAAAATAAAATAAAATATGGATTGGAACCTAAGATGAAATATCTCTTCTAAAATTTATCATTTTCAAATAAGATAAAAATTTTAAAAAAATAAAAAAAAATCATTAACTTCTATATCTAAGTATAACAAATTATAGTTAAATTAATATTTTTTAAATAACATGCTAATTTTTTTTATAATGATTTGAAATATTTTTTTTTCATTCCATTCTTGAGAACTCGATCCGTTGGCTACCCGTAAATTTGACACCCCTAGCTTAGGCTTAGCCGCGCTAAGATTACTGAGGTCACTGGTGAGTCCGGTAAACCTGCATAGATATAACCTTCTTCACCTAAAAGTCAAATAGAAATTGTACGGATATAAACTGCTACAACTATAAGTCAGGGAGTCTATTAGGTTGATCAATTTTCTCCCTCACTGGCCTTTATTTATGATAATATAGAGAAAGGTTCTCTCATTATTTTGCTGGTTGAAGAGGAATGAATGCAATTAATGACTGCATCCAATTTGTACTAATTTTCTAAAATTTTCATTTTTTTCTTCATTAGCCACCAATATACTCTTCGAGGAAAATTGTAACTTAAGTAATTATAAAAGCACTCACGAATTAATAAAGGCAATCCATACTATAATTGAATTATTTGTCTTATATAGGTTAAAAGTTTCGGAATGAGGTGATTTTTTGTGAGGATGGTCTATATGATGAGAAGATCATTCTCACAAAAAATCATCTCATTCCGAAACTTCTAACCCCATCAAAATAAGTTTAAGGATTGTAAATTATTCATTTTTTTTTGTAAACCAATTTTAATGGGGTTAGAAGTTTCAGAATGGGCTGATTTTTGGTGAAGATGATTTCCTCATCATATAGATCATCCTCATAAAAATTTAGCTTATTTTGAAACTTTTAACCCATATAAGACAAAACAATTTGACTATGGTGTGGGTTGCCCTTATTCATTTGTGGGGTGCCTTTATAATTACCCAACTTAAAATGATTTTACCGCGAAGTCCTAGAGATTCTCAAAGAAATAGATCCCAAGAAAATGTATCGATCTTTAGAAAATCTATTTTTGCCTCCTATCTCAATTCTACATTTGAAGTTGTGGATCAAACCCTGTCAAACATAGGGCTATCAATGGATTGGTTCCAGATTAGATCGAGGTTAATTTACTACCAATCCAATAAAAATTGCATCAGATCTGGGACTGATTCGATCAGAATTAGTTCAGACCCTTATTGAATCAGATTTTTATCGAAACTCAATACTTAGATCTAGATTCAATCCATTAATAATCAGATCAAGCCAAACCCAATTTTATATACAAAATCTAAATAAACTTTATAAATCTCAATATATATTATAATTTATATACTTTCAAACATATTATCAGATCGAGTCCTTATCGAATTAAGACATGGTTGATCCAGATCCAATCCAATAAGATATGCATAGGTCTTAATAGCGTCCAACTTGGCACTATATCTATATAGATAGATACATGTACACTTTTGTACTAAAATTTAACTAAGAATAAAATAAATTATATTATTACAATTTATTTATTTATTTATTTTATGAAGTAGATTCCAGAACCATAGGCCCAACTAGCAGGGTTGAGGCAACTAACCTCTTAGAGCACCATATCTCTCCCAAATCCCTCGGATACATGCAATACCCCACAAACCACACGTACCAAGTAAGCAGGAATAAATCCCTGTGGGTGGCCAATGAGAGGGTTGAACTCACAACCTCTCTTTTTTTGGTATTAAAATTTTACTCTCCCAAAATCTCAAATATTCACCAAAATCTCAAGGAATGTTTCCTAATTATCCAAAAATACCAATGCAGTGAATACTAGGGGTGAAACTTGGTTCGATTCAAACCGAGAACCGAACCAAACCGATAGCTTTGGGGTGGTTTGGTTCGATTTGGAACAAGTTGTGGCTCAGTTCCGGGTTACGAAAATGGAGAACTGATCAATTTGGTTCGGCTCTCGAATCAAGCTTGTTTAGAACCAAATCAAACCGAAAACCGAACCCCTATGCAATATATATATATTCAAGAGTTAGTACATAGATTAGTGATCTTTTATGGATAAAATAATGACTTTTTATGGATAGATTTGTGATTTATTATATGAAATTTTATGTTTATTTTTTCATTAAAAAATATTACTTATAATTTATAAAATATTTGCAATCCATGGAACCGAACCAAACCAAACTGACTTTAATTCGGTTTGGGTTGGTTTGGTTCCAATGGAATTTGGTACCGTTCTGATTCTTATTTAGTAGAATCGATATATGTCGGTTCGGTTCCAATTTGACCTCAAATCGATCTGAACCGAACCAAGTTGCACCTCTAGTGAATACACCAATAATAATAAGCTCCCATAAATTCTCTCTCTCTCTTTCTTGTTCATTTCTACTAGTTATGCTAATTCATACCTACCAGTCCATGATTACAACTCACTACTAGCCAAAAATTTATCTATTTCATGCCTTATTCTTTTCTTGTGAAATAAGTAATCTAATATGTAATCAATAAAAAAAAAAGTAATCTAATATATATTATGTTAGGAGTAATAAATTATTATTAGTAGGGGTAGTGTGTGGCTAGTGTTAGCATTAATATCTTCTTCTATTTTCCTTCTCAAACTCTTAATCTACATAGTATCAAAGCACATCTTAATAGTTGGAATCTTTCTTTTTTATTTATTTTCTTATTTTTTTCTGTTTCTCGGTTAATTCATAAGAAAAACATATTCTTCTTGATCTAATTAAAGGTTAGCGAAGAGTTCATATTTAATCCTCCATGTGGAGGTACGATTGTGGTTGTGCGTAAATCATTATGTGAACAGATCTTAGAAGTATTTTAATGATTGGTACTATTTTCAGGTAAATTTTGTGATTCTCCAGTGTGGTAAAAGGTATTCGTAATAGTGTTTGAGTTCTTTCTAGTCCTAAAATTAGTTCTTCAATCTCGTATGGCCTATGCAATTTTATCAAGAGGTTTTTCTGTAGTTTTTTAGGTGATGCAATTTCATTAGGAGAGATTTCTCTCTAGTTTTTTAGAAGTTTTTCGTAGATCTTGGCTATAAGGAATTCGTGACAAGAAGATTTCATACAAGGATTTGGGTAAGCTAAGATACTTTCTTAGCATTGAGGTTGCGCATTCAACTGATGGTATTAATCTCTCACAAAGAAAATATAACCTAGATTTATGAGATAAAGTTGGTTTACTTGAGTCTAAACCTATGGATTCTCTCATGGATCCAAGACAAAAGTTAACTTTTGATCAGGAAAATCTTTTTGATGATCCTAAAGGTATAAGAGATTTATTGGGAAGTTGAACTACCTCACAATTACCAAACTGGACATTTCATTTGCTATGAGTATTGTTAGTCAGTTTATAGAAGCTCCTAAGTACCTCATTAGGTAGCATTACAGCGAATTGTTAGGTACTTGAAGGGTTCTCCAGGACGTGGCTTGTTATAAAAGTCAACTGGTCATACTCGCATAGAAGGATACACGGATGCAAACTATGCAGGTTTTCCTTTAGATAGGAGATCCACTATCGGGTATTGTACATTCTTTGGTGGTAATCTTATGACATGAAAAAGCAATTAACAAACAGGTGTTGTTAGATCTAATGCGGAGGTTGAGTACATGAGTACAAAGCTATGTCACACACATTGTGTGAGCTAACCTGGTTGAGACGTTTTATCCGGAGATAGGCTCTATAGTAAAACTAACTATAAGTATCTTTTGTGATAATCATAACTTCTAATCATGTGTTTCATGAGAGGACGAAACATATTGAAGTTGATTGTCACTTTGTTCATAATAAACTCCTAAATAATGAAACTTCTACTTTCTATGTGAAATTTAAAGATCAACTTGTTGATTTATTTATTAAGTCATGGGGTTGTAGTAGGATTGATTATATTTGTAATAAGTTAGACTTCTATGATATCTATTCTCCAACTTGAGGGAGAGTATTCGGAGTAATAAATTATTATTAGTAGGGATAATATTGTCTTTTCTTTCTTTTGTTATTTTGGTTACGATATATAATACATTGTACGACTTGTGTTGGAGTGAATTTGACTCCTCCTATGTTTTTCCAATATTTTCTTCTATTCGTCTTCTGAAACTCTTAATCTACATATTAAATACTAAAATGACAAATATTGATTAATATTACATAAGTGCTCACCAATTCCAACCCAAAATTATAAATTGCAATTAAGTACTTGTTTGACAAACTGCAAATTATTTGCATGAGCAAAAAATATATAAAATAAAAATACTGAAATACATTTTAAGGGTGCTTGAAAATGATCCAACGTAAATGACTTTTATAGCAAAAGTGGACCACTTAAATACTTAAGATATTCCACCAAATGATTTCCAACGTAAAAATAAATAAAATTAAAAAAAGCTGAAATTCTCATTTATGGCATTGCTACTCAATTCACACCATTTGATTATAACTGATATCAAAAGGGAAATAATAGCGACCATGAGATCTATGGCTGAGATGGGAAGATATTCCTGTGTGTTATTTAGGAAAAAAAGATCTTTAGAAGATCCGAACTGATCCCTAGGAAAACTATGTCTCTTTTCCTTCTGTCTTTGCAATATGTTTGATTCTTTGCCCCCAAAATTCATCTACGGAAATTCATATAAACTCTATTATACAATCAACAAAAGTAACTAGGATAATAGAAATCTATCCATTCTTCAACTATTTTAATTTTTTGGAATCAAGGTATCCAGGCCTTTGGGAGTACTCGACTAATTCTCGGGGCACGTGCAATACCCTCCATCGCACGTACCAAGTAATTTCTGGGATAAATCCCTAAGGGAGGATTCGAACTCAATACCTCTATTTCCTAAGACATGGACTTGGCCATCTCACCAAGACACCAACCCTTGTTTGCAATCCAATCTTCAGCCTCTTGCCAAAAAAAACCTTGATTTTTTTCTCAAAAAATCTGTTGTCTTCAACATCTTTAACCTAGACAAATTGAAGACCATGTGTTGAAGAGGTTAGAAAAAAAAAAACTTTCCTTAGAAGAAAAATTTAGGATTTTTTGCAAGAAATTGTATACGATATTTTTTGGTCATTTCATGGTACTCTCTCGTGGAAGATAGAAGTCAAAGAGGATGCCATCAATTTTAAAAGTCTAGAGGTATCTCTAACTTTCACTAAAATCTAAGGGTGCCTAAAAAAATATCCAAAAAAAATCTAGCACAAGAAACTTTCAAATTAGATATAGCTTATTTAAAATTTAATCATAATAAATAATAGATAATTAAAGCTAAGAATATTTGTTACAAAATTTATGTGATTCATCTGCATCTACACGTCATGGTCCACATCATTGAATACTCACTCTACGTTGTCTTAATTTGATATCAATAATTCTAATAAAACCTCTAGTTAATAAAATATTAAAGGTCATTTGATGCTTTTCTATGTAATTGGAGTAGTTTAGGAATGGTAGATAACTGGTCTCTTTCCTTCCATCAACTTCAATAAGTAATCCCACATTTAGAAATTTTTTGGGTGAGTGAGGCATATCCTTCCGCATTTTAATAAATATTTGAGATATCCCTATATTTTCAAACTGATGACATGCCCCCTTGACCTCGGCCTTCTCTTATAGACTTATGGAATATGATCTAAATCCCCAAATCTTCAACTTCTAGCACTACTCAGAAGCCCTCAATTTTTTTTTTTCTCAAAACTAGTCATCTTCACCGTCTTGGGTAAAATTGTTACCCTCATCTTCAACGCAAAATACAACTTTCAAAATAAAACATGTACCAAGAGGATAGGCAATATGTATGTATATTGTATACCTTGGGTAAATTCCTATCACTAGATTTCATATTTTAATGTTTAGGATTGTGTGGTTTTTAATCAAAGAGTCATTTTTCATGATACTATAGATCCCAACACTAAATATTATTACTTTCTTCTTCTTTTTCTTTTTTTCGGGAAATCTTTAAGGTAGATATATTTTTGTTGGAATCCTTTGAATCGACTCAAGTTTTCAAGTTTTAAAATTATGATATTCGAGTCATGCCACACATGCATGATGCCGATTTTCACAAATAGAAAAGGAGTAGTGTTAAAAGCACACCAATTATTACCAATGGCACCCCACACCATAGCTAAATTGTTTTGTCTTACATGAGTTAAAAGTTTTGAAATGAGCTGATTTTTGGTGAGGATAATCTCTATGGTGAGAATATCATCCTCACCAAAAATCAGCACATTCCGAAACTTCTTAGCCCATCAAAATAAGTTGAAGAATCGTAAATTTGTCCTTTTTTTTTTTTTTTTTTTTTGTAAACCACTTTTGATAGGGTTTGAAGTTTCGGAATGGGCTGATTTTTGGTGAGGAGATTGATCATCCTCACCAAAAATTAGTCCATTCTGAATCTTTTAACCCATATAAAAAAATAACAAAATTTGGCAATGGTGTGTGGTGCCTTTGGTAATAATTAGGGTGTTCTTAACACTACCCATAGAAAAATGCCACATGGCAAGATGATCAAGATCATAGTAGAATCCGAGATGCTTTCACTTGGAGTACCGTGCAACAAGTTATTAGGCAGCTAGTTTAGTAAAAATATATGATGTCATGAGTGTATGTTTTAGCTTAATTAATGTGAACGAAACTTGTGTTCGAATGTCCTGAGAGATAGGTAGTTGTGGAAGAGTAGATGAGATGAAGGGGGGACACTTCTACCGAACAATTTCTTGGTTGCATTGACTCGGACAAAGTGTATGAATGCTAATAAAAAGTGTATAGAGGAGGTTTTTAAAGAGCTATGATGAATGTGTGTACACTATGGAGTATTCATTCATGAATGCCATTGCTTTAAGATGAGATCATGTACTTCGAACAAAAAAAAAAGTAGAATATATTATTGTTTCTCTATTTTCCTTTGTCCCCTAATTAGTAATTGGCCAAGTAAGAGCAACTCCAACAGACTTTTTACATGTCAGACGCTCTTTATTATAAAAAGTCAAATGACAAAATAAGGGGCAAACAAACTCTTACTACCTCAAGTTAAAATAGCGAACATAAAAATCGAGATCAAGACTCGCCACATGTAGCGAGGGTGCCTCGACTCTTTATTAATAAAAATATAATATAAAATTATAAAAAATATTTTACTTACTAAACAAACTTACAAAGGGTCACTGGGCCCAAATGGAATATCACATTAACTATCGAAACACAACATTCATTTTTTTTTTTTGGTGTAAATCACTTTTGATGGAGTTTGAAGTTTCAGAATAGGCTGATTTTTTATGAGGAGATAGATCATCTTCACCAAAAATCAGTCCACTCTAAATCCTTTTAACCCATATAAGACAACAAAAATTGGCTATGGTGTATGGTGCCTTGATAATAATTGAGGTGTTCTTAACACTACCCATAGAAAAATACCACTTGGAGAGATGATCAAGATCATAGTAGAATCCGAGACACTTTCACATGGAGTACCGTGCAACAAGTTATTAGGCAGCTGGTTTAGTAAAAATAAATGATGCCATGAGTGTATGTTTTAGCTTAATTAACGTGAAGGAATCTTGTGTTCGAATGTCCTGAGAGATAGGTAGTTGTGGAAGAGTAGATGAGATGAAGGGGGGACACTTCTACCAAACAATTTCTTGGTTACATTGACTCGGACAAAGTGTATGAATGCTAATAAAAAGTGTATAGAGGAGGTTTTTAAAGAGCTATGATGAATGTGTGTACACTATGGAGTATTCATTCATGAATGCCATTGCTTTAAGATGAGATCATGTACTTCGAACAAAAAAAAGAAAAAGTAGAATACATTATTCTTTCTCTATTTTCCTTTGTCCCCTAATCAGTAATTGAGCCAAGTAAGAAAAGACGAAAGTAAGAGCAACTCCAACTGGCTTTTTACATGTCAGGCGCTCTTTATTATAAAGAGTCAAATGACAAAATAAGGGGTCAACAAACTCTCTACTACTTCAAGTTAAAATAGCAACACAAAAATCGAGTTCAAGACTCGCCACAGGTAGCGAGGGTGCCTTGACTCTTTATTAATAAAAATATAATATAAAATTATAAAATATACTTTACTTACTAACTTAGTAAGATTTCAAAACTTACTAAGGGTCATTGAGCCCACATGGAATATCACATTAACAATGGAATACAACATCCTTTTATTCACACAAAAAAATTTATAACAAAAAAAAAAAAAAATTGAACTTGTTCCAAGGTGTTGAAAATGAACAGCTATGAAACTTCCAAAACTTAAAATTAAAATTTACTGATGAAAAATAATATTATTTTTCAAAGTTCTTAGAATTTCATTTTCTAGAAGCTTATGGAATCCTATTGTGTTTTTGACTTCTAAAATTTGAGGTCACGACTCTAATTAAGATTTGAGTCAATTTTCAATTAATGAAAGATTTATTGAGTTTGTTGGAACACTCAATAAATTTTATACGAACTAAAATAACATTTGTCAAATTTTGACAAAATGTGCTCTTTATTTTAAAAAGTATTGTTGAAGATGCTCTAAATTACTACTACCTTAAAAAAGCTAAAATTTGTTACTATTATAGCGCGCTAAACTCGTTGGCCCAAGTCTAAGGTTTATTTTTGTCGGCCCAAAACCTTTGATTAAGCCCAAGAAAAAAATTCGACGGCTTTAACCCATCGAATTTTTTTTTTTAACAAAAAAATCCTAAAATCACCTTGCAGAGTTTCCTTCTCAAGGAAAACAAGGTTTTGTTACAGAAGAAGGTCGAAGGGGAATGATCTAACCGAACCAAATTCACTCTCACTTACTTCATGTTCTTCGTTTTCGATCGATAACTCACAAAGTCCTATTGATTTGGTTCGATCAAACCAAACATTCGAGAACATTGAGCGATCGAGAACACCGAACAATGTCTCACTCTCTCTCTCACGTCTCTCAATCTCCCATTGTAGATCGACAACTCACAAAGCTCTAGCTCTTTTCACTTGATCGATGGATTTTTAATCTCTCATAGCTCAAAATGAAGAAGAAATTAGAGCTCAAGTCGAAAATCCTAAGAACTAAGGCTCACTTATCAGTCTCACCGATCAAACCACTCTAGATCTCATCTATAAGTCCATCTCTCTGAGAAATCCTAAAAAATCACTCTAGAACTCTCACACTTCTCTTCTTCATTTGTGAATTCTTGATTAGAAGTAGGTTTGTAGTGGTGATCAATGCTTTTGTGTAATTATTTATTTGGGAAATTTTATAAGAAAATGGGATTAGTTTCTCATCAATTTATCAAATTTTCAGTTTAAGATTTCTATTCAATCGAAACTCAAGCTCTTTCTACAACTCATTGCTCTCTATTAGAAGCCACCTCTCTGCAACAACAAAAAAAAGTTAGCCTTTTGGTTTTATTTTTTTATTTGTTCATTATCTTTTCTAGGTTTTGTTAGACCAAAACCCTTTGTCTAACGTTATATGATTCTTGTTTGGGTTAATATTTTGTAACTTTTCAGATGTTCTGAAAATAAAATTTGCTTTTTATTTTTATCCCTTTTGTGTGTATTTTAGAATGATTCTTCTCTTCCTTTGTTTTTGGGTTCACTTTGGATTGCTATATGTTATGATGTGGTTCTTTGGGTTTTCAATTTTCTTCTGCAATTTTATGACTTTAGATTGAAGAAAAAATGTGAATTCTCTTTAATAATTTTTTATGGGAGAGGAAAAATGGTAATTTACCCTGACAAACCATTTCAATGGGTATTTATTTTGTCTACCTCCGATCTGTTGGGTCTCTCTATCACATATTTAGGTGGCATCTACGTGGCATGTGTTGGGTAGGATTTTTAAACATGTTGGGCTCCTAACCAAGTTGTTTTTCTAGTTGCACACTGCCCGATGTTTGTTCTATAGACACTATTAGAACTACATTTAAATGTTGCAAATACAATTATTTAATCAGATTGTACTTGATAAATATGTGTGGCTAACATGCCTAACCACTAATAGATATAACTTACAAATATAATTATCTTTTCAATATCACAGTTGTTTTCATCTGGGGTTGACAAAATAATGACTAATATCCTATTCCGTACACATTATGGCTCTTGTCTCCAAATAAAAACATGATTGGAATAAGGCACTCCATTTCACATGAAAATGAGCACCACTAGTACTTCTCACAAACAAATTCATAGCAGGCTTGTCATGATCATTGGTATAAAATAATATGTTTTTATCATCATCATGTCATCTTCACAATAACCATTGCTATTCTTCTTTGGCAAATTTTTGGTAATAAATGATCTAGTAAAGCATTTAGTGTCGTTGCTTCCATTTATTCCTAAACTAGTATCACAAGCCACAAGCAATTGGAAGTTTTTCTTTGATATAGGTTCGATGATAGAATTTATCATCTTTTCATGTCTAGTCCTTTGAAATTTTTGTCTTATTATTTGGTTTATTTTGTTTTGTTTCTATTTACCAAAACTTGCCTTATCTTAAGAGAGTAACAGTTAAGTGTTAATTTAGTTCTATTATGGGATTTTTCTATGTACCTCTTATTATGAGTATACATCAAGCTACCACACCACACTATGATTTATTCTTTGAAACCAAGAAGCAGAGTCATCAAGGCATCTATGCTCTATCCCCATTAAACCAGATTGTAAACTGATGAACACCACACAAATCGTAAAGGCAATGCCATTTTTAAGACACCTAAAGGTTTTGTTAAATTGGGTGATTCTTTTAGGCAATTTAATATGTAGGGTAATTCTTTCAATTTGGTAGTTTAAGCTTTCATGAGGAGAGTGGGTCTAAAAAAAACTCATGATATTGAGGAGGTAATTATGATTATAGACATTTAAATTGGTTATATTGCCATACAACAAGTACTAGTTATGGAGTAAATCGGCAATTCTTGAGGATAGGAATTTGGTTCAGTATTTCAATCATCATCTCTTTTTTCTGCTTTCCCTCTCAATTTTCTATTCTTCTAGCTTGAGTTTCTTTCTTGATAAAATATCATCATCTTTTCACTCTACTCTTTTAGAAACATCATAACAAATGTATGCTTTTATTAGCTCATTACTCATAGAAAAAGAAAAAAAAAATACTATTTTCACATTTTTTAGGATCATTCCATAAATGTGTGCATTTAAAATTGCTTTGTGTTCTTTAGCTTATGACTTAATATAATAAAAACTTGGTTTGCCACAATCTCTTAGTTTACAATTGGTTATGATCCTTCTTCCATTTCTCTTTCTGTTTCGGCCGTCTTAGTCTCCTTTACCTCACTCTCTCTTTCTTGTTCAGTCACCCCCTTGCACACCTTCATCTTAACACTATTGATAGCATCCCACTTCTTGCACATCCTCAAAATAGCGCCATATCACCCATCTTACCCCCACAACAACCCACTCTCTCACATATCCTCCTCTCATTCACGACCTTATGTCTTTTATTTTCAATTATTTTCATGATTGCCTTGGCAATAAGTAGACTAAATTACTGGCGCAAAGTAGTGTATCTCTAGTGAATAAAACTAGAGAACCCATCATAGCTTAACTTAAAATCACCTACATGGGGGCCTTTTCTTTTCTAGAGGCCTTTTTATTCTACAAAATGGATCCCGAGTCAGATCTAGTATGATCTGTTGTAATATTAGGCTTAGATTTAAAGAGTCTAGTGCCATGCGTCTTGTGGTGACTTGTAGTGAGTTGTCATTACAGTTAGTTGGTTATAATAATCTGTTAACAACATTCTGTTAGTCAGTTATAACAGATATAGGGGGTTGGATAATCAATGATGGGGGTTGTACTCATTTTGATCTTATTGTACAACAATTAAGATGAGAACTTGTAATTGTGTGAGTATGCAATAAGATTGATAGTTTTGAGTTTCTATTTTTACTCTTTGATTCTTAGATGTTCTTGGTCTAAGTTGTAAACAAAGTGAGTTTTCTCCAACAAATTGGTATCAAAGCTTTTGGGGAAGGACAATGGCATCAACCAAGTTTGACATAGAGAAAGTCATGGGAAAAAATGATTTCAGCCTTTGGAGGTTGAAGAAGAGAGCCTTTCTTGTTCATCAAGGGTTCAATGAGGCACTTACAGGAGAAAAGAATCTGCCTCCAGCATTGACTGAGAAGGAGAAAAAGGACATGCTGGATAAGGCTCATAGTGCTCTAATCTTGAGTCTGGGAGACAAGGTGCTGAGGGAAGTAACAAAGGAAAAGACTGCAACAACTATTTGGTTGAAATTAGAGAATTTGTACATGACAAAATCTCTAGCAAATAGGTTGTTCTTGAAGCAGAAATTGTATACTTTGAAGATGGCAACAGGAAACTCTCTTGAAGATCATATGGATGACTTCAATAAGATCATTCTTGATCTTGAAAACATCGAGATTAAGGGTGGAAGATGAAGACCAGGCATTGTTGCTACAGAGATCATTGCCAAGTGAGTTTGAGAGCTTCTCTGATACACTAATATATGGTAGGGATTCATTGTCATTGGAAGAAGTCCAAGCTACTTTGTTCTCAAATGAGCTAAAGAAGAAATCTGAAGCAAGAACGGAGGATGGAGCAGGAGAGGGACTTCATGTAAGAGGAAGGACAGAGAAGAGAGACTTCAACTCAAGAGGAAAGAACAGATCAAAGTCGAAGCATAAGAAGAAATGCTTTATTTGCCATAGAGAGGGACATTTCAAGAAAGATTGTCCAGAAAGAAAGAAGAAAAATGGAGATGCAGATATTGCCTCGGATGGGTATGAAAGTTCTGATTTACTATGTGTTACAACATTCAAGACTGATCAAGAATGGGTCTTGGATTCGAGGTGTTCTTTTCACATGTGCCCCAATAAGACATGGTTTTCAGAATTTAAAGAATGCAATAGTGGACAAGTTTTGTTAGGAAACAACAAAACCTGTCATGTTCTTGGAATGGGAACTGTAAAATTGAAGCTTCAAGATGGTTCAGACAGGATCTTGGAATCGGTGAGGTATGTACCAGAATTAAAGAGAAATATGATTTCTCTTGGTATGTTGGATTCTCAAGGTTATAGTATTAGGGCTCAAGGTGGAGTCTTGAGGGTTTCAAAGGGGTCGTTGACGATGATGAAAGGGAGCTTGATGAATGGACTGTACATTCAGAGATTGGACAAACTGCTAAAAGGGATAGCAGTATCTGGACAAACTGCTACAGCAGAAAGTAATGAGATCTCTATATCTCAACTCTGGCACATGAGATTGGGGCACATGAGTGCCAATGGCCTGAGGGAGCTCAACAATCAGAACTTGCTCAATGGAGTTAAGGTGACAGATTTGGAGTTATGTGAGCATTGCATATTTAGGAAGGTTAGAATGGTGAAATTCTCAAAAGGCATTCATAGCACAAAGGGCACATTGGATTATATCCACTCGGATTTATAGGGAGCTTCAAGGGTGCCATCTCATGGAGGTGCTAGATATTTTTTAACCTTGATAGATGATTATTCAAGGAAGCTTTGGGCTTACATTCTTAAAAATAAGAATAATGCTTTAGCCAAGTTCAAAGAATGGTAAGTGTTGATAGAAACTCAAACAAGAAAGAAGATTAAAAGGCTTAGAACAGACAATGGTCTTGAATTTTGCTCAAATGAATTCAATCAGCATTGCAAGGAGATGGGTATTGCTAGACACCACACTGTGAGGAAGACTTCTCAACAGAATGGACTTGCAGAGAGGATGAACAAGACAATATTAGAGAGGGTAAGGTGTTTGCTGTCAAATGCCAACCTTACCAAATCTTTTTGGGCAGAAGTTGTTTTTACAGCCACTTATCTGATCAACATGAGTCCATCAAGGACCACAGGCATGCTAACGCCTGAAGAAAGATGGTCAGGGAAGCCACTAGATTTGTCAAATTTGAGAGTTTTTGGCAGCATTGCCTATGCACATGTTAATCAAGGAAAATTGGAACCTAGGGCAGTAATGTGCATGTTTATTGGTTATCCACAAGGAGTCAAGGGCTACAAGCTCTGGTGCATGGATAAAGGACATCCCAAGACTTTTATAAGTAGGGATGTGGTGTTTAGAGAAGTTGATATGTTCTATGGCAAGCTGGAAAATACAAGTTCGAACATTGAAGAATCTGTTCAAAGAATTCAGTTTGAGGTGGAGCCCGAGAAGAGGTCTACAACACCACTAGTTGATGATCAAGAAAAAGATGGAGTTGGTACTGAAGTTCTTGGTTCAATAAAGAATTACTCATTAGCAAGAGATAGGGTGAGAAGGAATGTGAAACCACCTGAGAGGTTTGGCTAAGCAGAAATGATCTATTTTGCACTGATAGCAGCAAATGAGATTAAAGAGGAAAAGCCAAGAAGCTATAGGGAAGCTGTTACAGGGAAGCATTCAGAAAAATGGCTAGCAGCCATGAAGGAAGAAGTGAAGTCATTTCATGAAAACCAGACCTGGACTTTAGTGGAGAGACCACAAGGTCAGAAAGTAGTAGGCTGTAAATGGGTATACAAACTGAAGGAAGGAATTCCAGGAGTTCAGCCACCTAGATTCAGAGCTAGGTTAGTGGCTAAGGGGTTCACTCAAAGAGCAGGCATTGACTATAATGAGGTATTTGCACTTGTTGTGAAACATAGCTCAATTAGAATGCTATTGTCACTTGTAGCCAGGGATAATTTGGAGCTAGAGCAACTCGATGTGAAGACAGCTTTCTTGTATGGAGAGTTGAGTGAGAAAATTCATATGTCACAACCAAAGGGATTCATTAAACAAGGAAATGAAGAGAACGTTTGTTTGCTACATAAGTCTCTTTATGGACTTAAGCAATCCCCGAGGCAATGGTATAAAAGGTTCGACTCATTTATGATATGGAATGGGTCTGAACATTGTGAATATGACAATTATGTTTACAGCAAGATAATGGATAGTGAAAATGACATCTACTTGCTCCTATATGTAGATGACATGCTTATGGCAGGCAAGCATAAATCTGAGATCATGGAGGTGAAGAGGGTGCTTAAGGGAGAATTTGAAATGAAGGATATAGGACCAGCCAGCAAGATTCTAGGCATGGAGATCACACGTGATAAAATGCAAGGCACCGTGTTTGTTTCTCAAAGTGGTTACATTGAGAAAGTACTTAATAGGTTCAACATGGATGTTTCAAAACCTGTTGCAACACCTCTTGCACAACACTGCAAATTTTCATCTGAAGATTCACCTAAAATTGAAGAAGATGAGAAGTTCATGGACAAGGTTCCTTATGCAAATGCTGTGGGGAGTTTGATGTATGCTATGGTGTGCACACGTCCTGATTTGGCATATGCAGTAAGTGTCATTGGTAGATATATGGGAAGTCCAGGGAAGCAGCATTGGGAAGGTGTTAAATGGATTATGAGGTATCTCAGAGGTTCCACTACAGTTGGTTTGGTCTACAAGAAACATGAAATCAGTGAAGATGGAGTCACTGGTTTTGTAAACTCAGATTATGTAGGGTGTTTGGACAGTAGAAGATCTCTAACTAGTTATGTGTTCAAGCTTTGTGGAAATGTGGTGAGTTGGAAAGCAAACTTGCAACATGTGGTTTCATTGTCTACTACAGAAGCAGAATTTATGGCCTTGGCAAAAGCTATGAAGGAAGCTAAGTGGATGAGTGGAATGGCAGAAAAACTGGGATTGAAGCACTTTGACACAAAGGTGCTTTGTGACAGCCAAAGTACAATTCATTTGGCTAGGAACCAGGTTTATCATGAAAGAATGAAACACATAGATGTGAGGTTGTACTACATTAGAGATGTAATTGCTAAGGGAGAAATAAAGCTGGAGAAAGTGGTCACTGAAGAAAATCTTGTTGATATGATCACTAAGTCCTTGGCAGCTCCTAAGTTTAAGCATTGTTTGGAATTGCTTGGTGTTCAAGAGGAGAAACAACTAAAGTCAATTAAATCAGCCTAAGGTTGAGATTTGTTGTAATATTAGGCTTAGATTTAAAGAATCTAGTGCCATGTGTCTTGTGGTGACTTGTAGTAAATTGTCATTACAGTTAGTTGGTTATAACAATCTGTTAACAGCATTCTGTTGGTCAGTTATAACAGATGCTATATATATATATATATAGGGGGTTGGTTAACCAATGATGGGGGTTGTACTCATTTTGATCTTATTGTACAACAATTAAGATGAGAACTTGTAATTGTGTGAGTATGCAATAAGGTTGATAGTTTTGAGTTTCTATTTCTACTCTTTGATTCTTGGCTGTTCTTGGTCTAAGTTGTAAACAAAGTGAGTTTTCACCAACATGATCTAATTTAGTACTGGTCACATATAATTACAGATAGTGTTTAATGGGATCTGTAATATGAGATATTTTAGGATCTGATTCGGCCTACTCCAATAAACCCATCATATAATTGCTAGGTGCTTGACCAAACTCAATTGTGAATTGACTAGACCCATTTTAGGCCAGACAAAACTCGTTGAGGGTTTAACGGACTTGCTGATAGTTTGACTAGATCAATTGAAGTTTCGTTAGATCCATTGATGGTTCCAACAATATATTTTATAATTAGCTTAGACATTTTTCTAAGGGATTAGAAAAGAAGGGGACTAGATAAATTTAATAGTAGTATATCTTTAAAAATTTTACATAGTATGAAATTCATATGTTGTGTATAAACGGTGTAACTTTTAAATGAGTTATTTAGGTTAAATATGCTTTGTAGAATATGTTTGAGAGTAATTGAATAATTGTAAAAGTTTTGTCAGAAAAATATGTGTTAATGTTGTAGTAGTTAAAAATATGTGGTTTTCCTTTTATATATCAGTTGAATGCTTGACGGAGAAGCTCGAGGTTCCAAGCAAAGAGTAAATGTTGAAAACTAAGTTATCATCGAAATACATATATGGTGTAGTGTCATTCATTGAGTGCTTGAAAAAGAATAGACAGAGTTTCGGTAATGATGATCATTATTTTTGTCATTGTGTCAAATGTTGTAATACTTTATTAAGGAGAAAGAAAATAGAAACAATTGTGAAACACTTAGTCTCTAACTGTATATATACTTCTTACATGAGATGTACATTTTATGGAGAACATTGGAGGGGAGGGAATCATGTAACAGTCAAGGTTAATATGTCTATTCATCAGTGTGACGAAGATATGATCCCAAAAATAATAGACATGTTAAATAATGCACTTGTACATTTTTCTAATGAAGAAAATGAATCTACTTGCATGGATGAGTATCCTAATTGAAACAATGCCCAAGTTCATGATGATTCAACAGATGATATTCAGCATTGCCAAATAATAGAGGAAGCAATACAATCGTTATATCACTCATGTAAAAAAAAGATACAAAATTATTAATTACAGTTGAGTTGCTGAGTATGAATACCAAAAATTAGTGGTCTTAGGAGAGTTTTAATGAATTATTGCAAATGATTAAATATATATATTGCCACATGATATATTTTTACCCGAGAACACCTACTCCACGAAGAAAATGATCAAGACTTTACAAATGAAGTGTGAGATTATTCATGTATGTCCTAATGATTGTATATTATATTGGAGAGAAAATGAAGAATGAAATAGTTATCCAAAATGTAAAGAGAGTAAATAGAAATCAATTAATAAAAAGAAGTCGAGGAAAAAATATTTATTGGTGAAAATATTGAGTAATTTTTCACTAACGCAATGGTTGAAACAAATGTATAGTATATGCCATAAATTATGAAGAATATGAAATGGTTTAAAGAATGTCAACAATGAAAAGAATTTGTGTCATCCAATGTATTTACCTTGTTGGAGGGGAGTGGATAGTAAATGGGAAGATTTTGATGTTGAACCACACAATGTTTGATTATGACTTGCAACGATGAATTTAATCCATTTGGAATGAAGAATAAAACATACAGTTGTTGGCATATTATGGTTATTCCGTATAATTTGCCACTATTTTTATGCATGTGAAAAAAGTTTACGATATTGACACTTTTGATTCTTAAAAGAAATGGTCCAAGACATGACATTGATGTGTTTTGCAACCATTAATTACAGAACTAAATGAATTGTGATCTACGATAATTGGAATATATGATGTTATCACTAAACATATGTTTACAATGAAAGCAATTTTGTTATAAGTTATACATGATTTTCCAATGCATGGGCATATGTTGAGTTGTAATACAACAGAAAAATTTGTATGCCCTATTTGTAGCGAAGGAATAGATTTAATGTAATTAAAACATGGTGAAATTTTTTTTATCTACGACATAAAAGAATTTTACTGATTTTAACCATCTTTTCAAAAGTCAAAAATCACAATTTAAAGGATATGAAAAAAATGAGAAGTATAATCATGGTTTGAGGGGAGTTGATCTATTAACCAAGTTGGAAATAATTCATACAGAGTTTGAAAAAGTAATAGGAAAGAAAAGGGAAAAGCCTATGAATGATGAGATTCCGTGGTTGAAGAAATCAATATTCTTTACTTGCCTTATTAAAAGGATTTGCCTTTTCGCCACAATCTTGATGTAATGTACATTGAGAAGAATATAATTGAAAATCTCTGTGCAATAATTATAAAGACCAATGATGGTTGTAAAGACTGATTAGATTTGAAAGAAATGAAGATATAAAAAATCTATGATCAATAAGCATTAATGGAAATGAGATTTTACCAAAAGCTCATTACGAATTGTCTAATGAGAAAAAAAAAATTAATTTGGAAAACCTTATGAGATTTGAAAGGTCATATCAGATATAGTTCAAATTATAAATAAAATGTGAGTTTACAAAAATTTCAATTAAAATTTTGAAGTAACATGATTACCATATCCTTATGCAATATTTATTAATAGTATTATTAATACATGCGTTCAAGATGAAGAATCAGAAGTCGTTGTTTGCCGCTATTCAACAACTCTCGATATTTTTCAATGTCTTATGCTCGAAGCAAATTAATCGTATGAAGGTACAGAGTTTTAAAGGACATATTGTAAAAATAATGTGTCTATTCAAAAAATATTTTCTACCTTCTTTTTTATTTCTATGATACGTCTCCTTGTGCACTTGGTTGAGGAAGCACTTATGTGCGGACTAGTTAGATATCGATCGATGTATTCTTTTGAACGGTATGTTGTGATCAATAAGTAATGAATATTTTAATTAATATCTTTATCTTTCTTATCGTTATCTAATTTATATAACTTTATTATGATGATGAAGAGTTATAAATAATACGTAGTGAACCAAATATTCCTAGAATGTTTTATCACAGAATGCTATCTCATGGAAGAAGCAATGATATATGTTATGTATTACATGCCCGATGATTTACGTAGAATTTGAAGTCATCAATGAGGCAAAAATATGATATGGATGATGACTATGAACTTGCCTACCCTATTGATAAAAATAGGAGATACTATGTTCTGAACAATATGGAATGCGAGCAAGTTCTCATATGGGTACTTCATTAATCTATTGAGAATTCTCAATTGAAAAAGTATGTAACAACAACTCAAATTTATTTGTATGTTGTATGAATCTAAACCTCGTTAATTCATAATATCTTTTATAGACTAAGGGTGGGGGAGTCACATTTATTTTATGTTAAACGAGGTGAGCACACGAGTCATTTTTTGCTCATAGTGCTTACAAACTCTAAATCTAAGGATCCTAAGACTAAATCAAAGAGTGTTACTCTTTGGGCATGGAAGACATTTTGTACCCTTTGCCAAAAGTCACACACACATAAGCCCTCAATCTGTAAGTGATTGTTATGAAGAGAAGACCATCTTGACTTTTCATTTGTAAATAACAAATGAATTCTATTTAAATTTGAAGCTTAAGGGTCCATTTTTTAGGGGTGTGTGTAAAGATGATGGCTATGAAGAAAAGATCATCTTCACCAAAAATCTAACCTTTTCTCATCTCTATATGGGCCCCATTAGTGGATGTTTCTATGGATGTATTATGGTGTATTATGAATCACAACCCATATATAGCATGTGATGTGGATATTTTGCAAATTTATTGTGTTGTGGTATTGTTTGACTACTTCCAAGTTCTAAATGCTACCTTATTTCCATGTTGGTTTGACTCCATACATGTGTGTCAGTTGTACACCTATTTTTTGGTCTACCATTTGTGCCTTATTCATTCAAGACATTAGATTTCCCTTCTATGTAATTGTTAGGTTAGAAATCTAATGTGCAATATCTAAGTTGGTGACTATGTATGATGCCGCACGTAATTTGGGCATTTTCCAGATGCTTTTAGTGGCAATAGTCTATGCTTGCACATGTGCAAAATAGATCCAAACAGAAGTGATAAACTTATAATAGCTTTCGAAGGAAGACAAATAACGGAAAGAAATGCATCCCCAAGTCCAGATTGATGTGTGGAACTTAATCAAAAATCCATTTGTGCAATTTCTAGTCTTTGCTTACCAGTTCTCCTTGAATCTTGATCACCACTTAATATGTGATTACTTGAACATATGCATGTTCTCATATGATGTACAATTCTACTATGCACGTCTTTCTTATCCATACTTTTTTGAGTTACTCAGTTGGATTTAACTATATTTATTATTTGTCTCTCTTTGATTGGTCTGTCCCTCTTGTAAAAAAATTGAAATTTTCATTACGATGTAAAATAAAGTGTTGTGAAAGTACAAATAAGAACAAGATGCACACAACCTAATAGAAGCAGTAGTACTACTATAGCAATCAACTAGCAGTAGCATAAATGTATAAAAAAGAATAGAACAGTAAAAATGTAACAAAGAGGATTTATATTGGTTCAGAATGCACTGAGCATTTCTACATCCAGTTTCGGCTTGGCCATTCAAATCCACTATTTGCAATGATAGCTACAGAATACAAGGTATAGAACTCAAAGAATATACTAGAGAAATTACAATTAGCTCACACACTCAAGGTCCAACAATGGCACCATGTTACACCGATATCTTCTTTTTCTCACTTTTCTCTTTACACGAACACACCTTTTCTCTCTCTCTCTCTCTTATTGTGCTACTTCAATCCTCCTTGTAAGTGCAAAGAAATCGGATCTACATAACCATATCTTGTAGGTGCCACCCTTATTCTTCTTGTTCTATCCCTTGCCAATTGATAATCTGCCAAAGCCTCAGGTTGTTCTTCATATTGTTCATCCTCGGGTTGTTCTACTTCTTCTTCAGGTCTATAATCCTACTAGTTTTTTATTCGATCATCAAGTTCCACCTCAATTCCAGCACTAGCATCATGATCTGAACTTGCACTAGTACTACTTTCACTATTATCTTTCAAGTAGTACTCATCTTCCTTGAAAATCACATCCCTACTGATGAAACACTTTGAAATATGTTTGTCTTGATACCATAATTTATATCCTTTTACACTTTCAGGAT
Source organism: Akebia trifoliata (assembly GCF_017979445.1). Taxonomy (NCBI): domain Eukaryota; kingdom Viridiplantae; phylum Streptophyta; class Magnoliopsida; order Ranunculales; family Lardizabalaceae; genus Akebia; species Akebia trifoliata. Next base: position 5,836,234 of record NC_141386.1, on the reverse strand, counting down.
AACCAACAAACATACACTTTTTAGCTCTAGGTTCGAGCTTACCTTCTTTGGTATGTGAATAAGCCACACAACTAAATATCCTGAGATTATCATAACTTTGAGGAATACCTCTCCAAATTTCTTCTGGAGTCTTAAAACCAATGGCTGCAGAAGGACATTTATTAATCAAATACCCTGACGTATTTATAGCTTCCCCCCAAAATTGTTTTGACATATTGGCACTGAATAACATGCACCTTATACGTTCTAGTAGAGTTCTATTCATCCTCTCCACTAGATCGTTTTGTTGAGGAGTTCCCTTCACTGTCTTGTGTATCACCATACCTTCTTTACTACAAAACTCATCAAACTCCATGTTTAGAAACTCTAATCCATTGTCTGTTCTGAGCTTCTTAACTTTCTTTCCCGTTTGCACTTCAACCATTTTCTTCTATGCTTTGAAACTACTGAAAGCCACATCTTTAGTCTTCAAGATGTAAACCCAGACCTTCTGAGAACAGTCGTCAATGATTGAAATGAAGTAACAACTACCTCCAAGAGTTTCGTGCCTAGAAGGCCCCCACAAATTAGAATGAATATAGCTGAGAGTCTCCCTTGTTGTGTAAAGGTGAATTGCTGAATTTTACCCTTGTTGCTTTACCAAAAACACAATTCTCACAGAACTCTAACTTGTCAACTTTATCACCACATAACAGACCTTGCTTTTGCAACTCTTGCAATCCTCTCTCATTGACATGGCCAAGCCTACGATGCCACAGTTTTGATTTGGACAGCTTTGCATGAGTTACTGTTGCAGCAACGCCAATCACCTTGCTAGCTTGCAAGGTGTACAAACCATTGCTTCTCACTCCTTTTATCACTACCATAGATCCTTTAAAGACTTTAAGAAACCCATCACCACCTTTGTAGGTGTAACCATGATGATCTAACATGCCAAGTGAAATCAGATTTCTTTTTAGCTCTGGTATATGCCTTACCTCAATCAACAATCTTTCAATTCCATCATGTGTTTTCAGTCTTACAGTACCAATACCAATTACTTAGCATGGCTTGTTGTTTCCTAGCAACACCTTTCCTCCATCAATTCCCTTATAAGTCTCAAACCAGTCTTTATTGGATGTCATGTGAAATGAACACCCAGAGTCAAGTATCCACTGCTTATCACACTTATCTGTGGCCACAACAAGAACATCTGCACTCTCATAACCATCCTCAACCGTGGCATTTAGTTGTTCAACTTCTTTATCATTTTCAGCCTTCTTATGTTTCGGACACAATCTTCTAATATGACATTTTTTACGACAGAAATAACATTTTATTTTATTAGGGTCCTTGGACTTTGATCTAGACTTGCCCCTACCCTTAAACTCCTTTCTATCAGATCTTCCTCGCACTACCAGCCCTTCACCCGTCTTCTCCTTTAGCTCATTCTTCCTTTGCAGCTCCTTGGAACTAAGAGCTCCTACAACATCATCAAGAGTTATAGTTTTCCTCCCATGTTTGAGTATATCCACAAACATTTCATATGATTTTGGTAGTGAGTGTAATAACACCAAAGCCTTATCCTCATCATCATATTCCACCTGAATATTCTCAAGATCTAGATACAACTTATTAAACTTATCAATGTGATCTTGTAATCCTTACCATCGAGCATCTTGAAAGTGAAGAATTTAGCCTTGAGATATAAACGGTTTGAGAGAATCTTAGTCATATACAAACTTTCAAGCTTAAGTCATACCTCAGCTGTTCATTTTTGTCACCTCCCTCAAAACTTTGTCACTTAAGCTTAAAATAAGTATGTTGTATGCTTTCTTCATTATCTCTTTCTTCTTTTCATCCGAGTAAGTTGTTGGCATTTTGGCCTCTCCTTGCAAAGCCTCATCAAGCCCGAGATTGCCTAACAATGCCAACATCTTCATCTTCCACAGAAAGAAGTCGTTTGACCCATCGAACTTCTCTATTTCCTGTTTTGAAGTTGCAACCACCATACACACCTTTCCTCAAGCACCTTATAATCTTCCTGAGCTAGACAGATCCGTGAGCCACAACTTGGCTCTGATACCAATTTGTTATACTACTTGAAAGAGAATGGTGAAAGTAGTACTAGTACAAGTTTAGATCATGATGCTAGTACTGAAATTGAGGTGGAACTTGCTGATCGAACAGAAAACCAGCAAGATTATAGACTTGAAGAAGAAGTAGAACAAGTCGAGGATGAACAATATAAATAGCAACCTGAGGCTTTGGCAGATTATCAATTGGCAAGGGATAGAACAAGAAGAACAAGGGTGGCACCTACAAGATATGACTATGCAGATCTGATTTCATTTGCATTGCTCACGGCTAAGGCTCTTGAAAAAAATGAACATGTTTCATATGAGGAAGCCTGTAAGTGCAAAGAAAGAAATGAGTGGCAGCAAGCTATGCAAGAAGAGATGTAAAAACAAAACATGGGAGCTGGTTGATATACCAGCTGGACAGAAGCTGGTCAGTTGCAAATGGATTTATAAACTTAAGGAAGATGGCTCAAAGGATGGAAAACCAAGGTTCAAAGCAAGGCTTGTGGTTCGTGGTTTCACACAACAAGCTAGAATTGATTTCAATGAAGTGTTCTCTCTGATAGTCAAGCATACGTCTATTAGAGTGCTTCTAGCTTTAGTTACTCAATTTGACATGGAGTTAGAGCAAATGGACGTGAAGACTGCTTTTTTACATAGGAACCTTGATGAGAAAATTTTCATGTCTCAACCAAAAGGATTTGTTAAATATGGTGATGAGGAAAAAGTGTGTTTATTGAAGAAGTCCTTGTATGGTTTAAGACAATCTCCGATACAGTGGTACCTTAAGTTTAATGAAGTCATGAAGAAGAACAACTATCTGAAAAGTGCTTTTGATAGTTGTGTCTACATTAAGTGGATAAATGGTGGTGTTGGTGTATTTCTATTACTTTATGTGGATGACATGCTAATTGCATCAACTAGCATGAGTGAGATTTGAATGCTCAAGACACTTTTGAGCAAGGAATTTGAAATGAAGGATTTAAGAGTAGCCAAGAGGATTTTGGGGATGGAAATTAAGAGAAACAGGAACAAAGGTGAGTTGTTCATTTCTCAGACTAGCTACATTCTCAAATTGCTTGATAGATTTGGCATGTCTCAAGCTAAGGCTGTTCAAACACCCTTAGCATGTCATTTCAAGCTGTCATCCGCATTGTCACCTTCAACCGGTGATGAGAAGGCTAACATGATACAGGTGCCATACGCAAGTGCCATTGGGAGCATCATGTACTCCATGGTATGCACTCTACCTGACTTGGTGTATGCAGCAAGTATGGTAAGCAGATTTAATCCTGACAGGAGACATTGGGAGGCTGTAAAGTGGGTCTTCAGGTACCTTAATGGTACTTCAGATTATCGTTTGTGTTATAGAATAATATCTAAAGTGAATGAGAAGGAGAAGCTGATTGGGTATGTTGACTCGGACTATGCTGGTGATTTGAACAAGAGAAGATCCCTTACCGGTTATGTTTTCACTCTATTTGGTTGTGCAATCAATTGGAAAGCCACCTTGCAACCAGTTGTAGCTCTCTCAACAATAGAGGCCGAACTGATTGTAGCTACAAAAGTTGTAAAAGAAGCCATTTGGCTTCAAGGTCTGGTTGGTGAACTTGGTGTTAATCAGAAAAGGGTGAGTGTTTATTGTGATAACCAAAGTACAATTCATTTGACAAAAAATCACATGTATCATGAAAGGACGAAACATATAGGTATCAAGTTTTATTTCATTCGAGATATTGTTGCTGAAAGGAAGGTTACAGTTGAGAAAATTCACACGGATAGCAACCCTGCAAACATGCTTACTAAGCCTGTCACTAGCTCTAAGTTCAATCTGTGCCTGAACATTATTAATGTTCAGGTTGTTCCTCATTACTGATTGAACTTGTTCTTGGCCAAGGATTCACTATGATGTTGGTGCACCTCAAGTGGTTTGGATCAAGGTGGAAATTTGTGGTATAGTGATCCAAAATCTTTAGGTGCTGACTGATTTGTCTCACTTGGCAGCTGATTTAGTTTGTCACTAATCCAGCATGGCAAGAATGTTTTGTTTCTTGCCCTTGTGTATAGATGACACTTGTTGTTTTTCTATTGGATTGGAGATAAGAAACTGTACTGCAGAACATTGTGGGGCAAAAAAGTAATATATTGCTGAATCTAAGGAGGATTGAGCAATTTATTACTTTTTTGCATCACAATGTTCTGTAGTACAATTTGTTATCTCCAATCCAATAGAAAACAGCAAATGTCATCTATACACAAGGGCAAGGAACAAAACATTCTTGCCACGCTGGATTAATGACAAACCAAATCAACTACCAGGTGAGACAAACCAGTCAACACCTAAAGATTTTGGATACTATACCACATAAAGAATTGAAGGTGTCTTATTGATATTATTCAAGCACATTCGTTTATTATTAGTGGATTGAATTGGGCAGATGTACACATCACCTTCAATTAAATAAGTCATATATGTTTTAATTTATCTAAATAGAAAAAACATATGACGGGTAGTCGACAGACCATAAAAACAGAGCTCTTCATCAATAGTCATACAAGGAGTGTTGTTTTTACTCCTGAGTTGACCAAATCCCTAATAAATGATGTCATTTTTTTCTTCAAATTTTTTATTTTTATTTTTTGAAAAAATTATTTATTATCTTAATGTTTTCATTGTTTTGTAAGGTCAATTAAACAATCTTATTAAAGAAGATCATAGTTTTTCCCATAAAGATATCGATCATGATCATATTTTCATTACATGTATGACTCATATTATTTGATTTTGATTTTTTATTTACATGCATTATATTAATCGTGGTTGTGCACAGGTGTTTGAGAAAGTTAGAAAAAACATAATAAGAAGAATGAGATGTGGGGTTTAAAAGACTTTATTACATTATACAGCTCCAAGTTGGAATCATACAAATAAGATCAAAAGTGACATGATTAACTTACTCAACTAGTTCATGCACTGATGAAAGATAAGAATAACAACAAGAACAAGAAATCATCTACATTTGAAGTTTGAGATCCTTCTGCTCAGGTAAAATGTAAAAACAATTTAGTTTTAGCTATAATTACTTAGATAATACATTATAACATTTTTTTTGATCAGTAAGCTGGGGTTAAAGGGACCCCACCCTTTTTATTAAATTAACTCCAAAAATAATCACATGTTACATCATCAATAATAATTCTCAAAAGAACTTGAGGAATAGACTCAACTTCCTCAATTACAAAATATTCCTCTACCCTAGAACCAAGTTGAGCAACAAAATCCACTACTCTATTAATTTCCCTCCAGTAGAACTCAAGTAAACATGTGCTGGACTTTAGAACAAGTTGCTGAATTTTCATTACTAATTCCTTGTATTTGCAAGCTACCTTCATTTCCCCTTTCAAACATTTAATTGAGTACATTGTATTGTATGATATACAAACTCGGTCAATTCCCTTCATCTTACCATATTTCAAAGCTTCAAAAATTACTAGAAGCTCAATCATAATTACATCCTTCAATTTTGTACTTGACCAAGCTGCAAATTGGAAGTGCCCATCCCAAAACATTCATACCAATAAACCCCCAACCACTTCCCAACGAATTACAACCATCATCAGTATTTATTTTGATCATACCTTCTTCCGGACATGTCCAAAAGATTGATTTAACCTCAACCGATTTCCCTATATTAGAACAATTCCATTGGTGAAAAAAAGGAATCATTAAGCCCCCTCGGATCATCCTCCACAATAATACCATCAAACACCCGATGAAGATCCCCTCCAATTTCTTCTAATAGTGTAGATTTCAATCTTGAGCACCCATAAAAAATCCTCATATTCTTTTCACGCCATAGATGATAGGTCAAAGCACAAAATCCCAAACTAAGCATATGATTTACACTTTTGCTTGGGAACCTTATACCTCCTATCACGATCAATTCATCTTATGCTAACCCAATGCCCACATGACTTACTCCAAATCTTTTGAGAATATGTTTCCAAACCCAATTATTGTAAGAACATTTAAAAAACACATGACATGTAATCTTCGAAGAATTTAGGCATAAAACGCACCTTGAGGCCATATGAAATCCCCTTTTCTGCAAATTCTCACAAGTTGGTATCTTCCTTCTGGATTAATAACCAAGTTATAAAAGAAAATCGAGGAACTCTAAATTTCTTCCATAGAATAGTCCACCAAGATACCTTTTTTCTAACCCCAATCAACCTTGAATAAGCATTTTTTGATATAAATGTACCACTCGTGCTGCCCATCCAAATCACCCTATCCTTAATCACCCTTTTAGGAACTGGTTGGGAATTAATTAACTTGACTACCTCCATTATTCTTTCACTATATGGATTTTGAAGTTGCCATGAATTACCCTCCACGTACTCACTTATTTCGTATCCCGGTTACTATCATATTGATGAATAATTATATTTCCGAATCTTTCCACAATGGACCTTTCATCAATTCAAGGATCCTTCCACATAAAAAATATAAAAAAATATAAAAAAATTTCATCCTCTATCACAAGTCTTACATTGGTGGACATCACAATTTATCGAGCTTTAAAGATTCCCCTCCATGCCCACAAAGCATTTTGGGGAGTATGACAAGTTCATATATCATTTTTCCCAATGTATCTCTGATGCATCCAATACGTCCACAATGAATTATTTTGTAACAAATACCCAAATAACTTCATCATACCCAATTTATTCCAATCTCTAAGTTTACGAATGCCAAGACCACAATAAGATAATGGGGAACAAACCTTATTCCATTGCACAAGAGGTAAAGATTTATCAATCAAAGGACCACACTAAAGGAATTTAGAAAGAATGTATTCAATTGTCTTCAAAACACTAATTGGGATATTAAAACAAGTCGACCAATAAATTTGGAAAGTAGAAAGAACGGACTTAATAAGCTCAATTCTCCCTACATAATAAAGAAATCTATTTTTCCACCCTTCAATTCTTTTCACTATTTTATCAATTAAAGGTTGACTCAAAGAGTGATTAAGTCTAGATGAAAACAAGGGAAGTGTTAAATAAGTAATAGGAAGTTGACCCACACTAAATCCCAACAAGTCCCAACTACGAGAATTAATTGCACAACCTTCACTAAAGAAAATTGTGTTTTTTTCAACACTAACTTGAAGCCCCGATAATAATAATAAAATAATAATAATAATAATAATAATAAAGAATATGACGAATAGAATCTAAAAATAACACTTCATTTTGAGATAAATAATAAAACATCATCCGCAAAAATTAGATGAGAGACACCTAGAACCCCTTGAATAGTTGGAATTTTAAGATCCTCCGAATCAACTTTTTCTTGAATAAGAGAAGAAAATTCTTCCATTGCCAACATAAACTGATCGATGCTATGTAGATTGCAGAAATATAAGATTGAACAAATAATAAGATAAAACTTTGGGAGTAAGATTTGTTCCATAGGGACAATGGAGATTCAATTTTTTCTTCGAATTGAAACCAAAATAGAATTTTGAAAACAGATTAGAAGAATTACAAATAGGGGTGTACATGGGTCGGATTTTGGCAAAATTAGAACCGAACCAAACATGATCGGTTCTACAAATTTGGAACCGAACCAATCCAATTATCCTATAGAATCGAACCAATCCAAACCAACCTTGATTCGAATCGATTCTCAATTTTCATACTTTCAAAATAGAAAAACTAGTATTTTTTCTTTCAAAAGAGGAACCCTTTTGATCAAATCATAAATAATGCCTATTTTTAAAATAAAAATGATTTTATAATTAAATTTTGACTAAAATTTGTATAAATTGAAAATTAGAGGAAGTTCAATGAGACTAAAAAAAAATTACAATTTTAAAATTAGAATTTTGGATGAATTAGTGAGAAAACTAATCCAAAAACGGTAGATTAACAAATCCAAGCCTAGATTCATATAGTATATTTCATCTAACAAACACGGCATAAAAGTTCTCGTAAAAAAACAAAGAATCAAACTCTTTAAAAAAGTTTTTCCTTAAATGGGTTGATTCATTTGAGAGTTGAGAGAGAGATTTGTATATATTATTTATCAGTTTTTGTTAGAAAAAAAAAATAGAGGAGATAAAATTGAAGACTATGATGAGTTACCTCTTTGTAACATACTAACATAATTGAGAGAGAGAATTTGAAGAAGAGAGAAAAAGATAATAGAAAAACGAAAGTAAGAAAGAGTTTTATTTTTAAATAAATAAATAAATATATATATATATTAATAGATACTTCGGATTAGTTCGGTTCTCGAATTTACCCAATCCAATGTGCACCCCTAATTACAACTAAGAAATGAATTAAAAATTGAAATGAAAAAAAGAATAGAGATTGAAAACAATGTAAGAAGGGCTTAGAGAGATCAAATTAGCCTTTGCAAGTCATCCTAATGCTGAATAATTATCATTTTAACTCAATCCACGTAACAAATCATTGTTCGTGGATTAGAAAATAAATCGATTAATCACTTGAAAGTAATTAAAAAATAGCAATTATCAATCCTAAACTTATAGGAGATTATCCAACTTATATTTCAAATTCATCACAAAACATGATTAAGCTTGAACTCATCTAAGCAATAATCATCAAAGTTAGAATTGAAAATATAAAGGGGATGATCTTACCTTAAGAGGCTTCATAAGAACACAATTAAAACAGAAATAATGGAATTGAAATAGTAATATTAAGATGAACTCGCTCCGGCATCATCGACCTCTCTAAAGAGAGTCTAGTTGATCATCAGGAGGAACAAATTACAACAATAATAAAATAAGGGAAACATGGTAGAGAAACGAATGAGAAGAGTCTATGTTGCAATTCGATTCTTTCTTGATTATCATTCAATGGAGTTACAAGAAAATTTAAAGAACAAAGATAAAAGAAAAAACACTCTTGAGATCTCACTTCTACAAGAACTCTTTCTCTCAAAGAAAAATTAAAAAATTACAAAGAAATTGGAAGAAGAAAAGGGATAAGAGAGGCCCTTTTAGTAGAGATTAAGGCTCTATTTATAGAGAAAAAAGTGTGTCAAAGAGTTCAAAAGTAGCCTCCACTTTTCTTTACACAAGAAGGCAAAAAAGGAGAACATGAGTAAGAGGAGAACAAGAGTTAAGGATTAAGACATTTCAAAGTAGGCCCAAATTCTTTTGCATTGAGATTTGGACTCAAAAATACTGATTTTCTGTACAAGAAACACACATAATCAGATTTATGAAATTATTTATGTATAATTAAGTCTAATTATCATCTAATAACATGCAACATAATGTTTCAAGGCTTACCATGATTATTACTTTAATACAGAGAAATAGGGATAAAAATTAAGATAAATGCCTGGGAAAAGTGTGTATAATTTAGTGTTTCGAGACACTCATCATAAACAAAAGTAGAGACAAAGGATTTCCTTGATGAAAACCCTTTTTACCTTCAAAAAACCCATGAGAAGACCCATTTAAAATAATTGAATACCTAACTATTGTCACACATTTCATAACTAACTTTATCCATTCCAAAGGAAAGCCCAATTGGAATAAAATTTACTTGAGAAATATCCAACTGACACTATCATATGCTTTATGAAGTTCAATTTTAGTACAAATGGAAGGAGTACTACTCGAAAGATGGAAATAATGAACCACTTCATAAGTTAGAAGAATATTATCTTGAACTCTCCTATCTTTAATAAAAGTTAACTGAAAAGGACTAACAATAGATGGAAGACAACGAGACAATCCATTGGCAAAAATTTTGGATATGACTTTGCAAACAAAATTGCACAACGAAATAGGTCTGAACTTTTCTAATTTTTTGGCATTTTCAACTTTACGGATTAGACAAATTAAAATAAAGTTCACTTCCTTTAAAAGCTTCCCTTTTTAGAAAAAATCAGTGATAGCTAAGCACAATTTTTCCCCAATGATATCCCAAAACCTTACAAAAAATTCATTTCCAAACCCATATGGACCAAGGGATTTATTATTAGAAGATGCAAAAAACCATCATTTTTATTTCATCTTCAAGGACAGGATACAATAAAAGTTGGCTTTGCTCCTCAATGATCTTATAAGTGAGAGGTATTGAAGAACTTACAGTATTACCTAGAACTCCCAAAGAATTAAAAAAGTACTGAGCAACCCAATTACCCATACTAGCTTCATCTTGTAAATGTCCCCATCCGCATTTTCTAGCATTGAAATCCCATTCCTTGTTATATTTGAAGTCACAGTGCAGTCAAAGAATCTTATATTTCTCTCTCTCTCTCTCTTTCAACCACTGAATACGAGATTTCTTTCTGTACAACTGCTCTTCCATATCTAATTCCTTATTATACTCCTTCTGGGCAAATTTTTCTTGCTTTGCTACATAAGGATTTATCAAATTTTTCTTAATGGCAATCCGAGTTTCAAAGATAGCACTTCTCGCCTTCGATTTCCTGTCATTAATTCTTCCAAACTGCAGCCTATTCAATTCCCTCATTGCATGTTTTACTACTCTAAGCTTGCTTGTAAATTGATATATAAGAGTACCTCTTATATTTTAACTCCACGCCTTCTTTACTACATCTATAATTCTTAGATGTTCCAACCAACAATTGAAACATCTAAAAAATTTCAAATGTCCACTAATATTTTCTAGAAACATAAATCTTATTAGAACATGATCTGAAGCACCCGCAGGCAAATAATTAACCATCATATGTGGAAATCTAGAAAGCCAAGCAAAATTTATCAACTCTCAATCGAGCCTACTAAAAATTCGTCTTGAGCCTGAAGATTTATTGCACCATGAAAGCCACTCATCCATTGTCTTCAAATCCATCAAAGTATTCTCATCAATATAATTATTCAAATCGATCCCTCATTGATCTAATAGAATCCGGCCTACGCCCTACCTTTTCTTCTTGAAATCGAACTTTATTAAAGTTCCCCTTTAGGATCCATGGTTCAGTAGTTGCAACCTGTCCAATATCCCTCCACAGCTACACTGTATTATTCTCCAAATTCTTTGCATAAATAATTGAAAAATAAAATTCAAACCCGTATCTTATCTGACCAACTTTGCAACGCAAAAGTTGATTAGATTCAAATTTTTTTGTAATTCTAAATTTCATAGCATGCCAACCTATTCAAATCCTCCCATATTCATCAGAATTATAATTATCTAGGAAATTCCAATTCCTCTTCATTCTTCTACGATAATTATTTGTATGTTCTTTAAGGATCTTTGTTTCACATAATCCCAAAATTTCAATTTTTTCTACCTTCATTAAATTCATTACTGTTTTCCTCTTATTTATGTGGTTCAAACCACAAATATTTCATACTACCACTATCATTAAGAATTTTTATTTGATTCGTCCCCTCCAATTCTTCTCGAATGCGTAATTATACTCATGGACTCCATCGATTTTTTCTGTTTTTGTTGTTTTCTTTTTTTCATTCTTCGTGGGTTGCCTATTTGGGTTTGGACTAGAGACCTCCCCAATATTCTCATCCATACCCAATTGAAATCCTCATAGGTTCAACGAAAATCTCAACTTCCAAATTCCCACCCTTATGAATCTCATTATTCATGGAAACAAAATCAAGTTTGTTAATTTCTTCCGTTCAAACACTGGATTTTCTGTTCGACCCAACCGTATGTCATTCAATTTCCAATGCCTTGTCATTATCTATCATTTCCTTTTCTTTTACAACTCCTCTTCCAATGCATCTGATGTGGCATCACACATAACACCCAACTCAGAGTGGCTCATCCACTGATTTACTCTTAGGACATTTCTCTTGTTTGTGTCCAAAGATGTTACACCCTTTACATGCTCTCAGGTACCATTCGTACAAGATTTTTTGCATGAACTTCTTCCCATTTGTCCTCTCCAATTTGACTGATTTTGGATATGAGCAATCTGGATCAATCTCAACACAAATTCTCGCAAACCCCAATCGAGACCGATTTACAGTAGCTACACATTACATTTCCCATTTTTCCAAGGAAGTTTGCAGACCAAAACTACAATGGAAGGTGGGGGAAATGAACCCAAGCAGGAATTGTAGGCATCATCTCATGCATAGGTTTTTTTATCTACTAACCATTTCCTCAGAATGAGCAGTCTCCCTCCAATGCTCCAAATAGTAAAATTAAGCACCATGCTACAATCCTCCTCATTGCTCAATTTGAATAAAAAGAAGTCTTCCTCCAATGATAAAACCTCTAAATTTCCTTTGACCTTCCACATTCGATTAACTGCAATTTTAAATGCCATGGAAATAAGGTATTTTACCTAGAAGATATCCCACCAGAGAATATTTCCAATAGTTTGCTTCTTCTTCAATAACTTTCTCAAGAATCAAAACAGATGAAGCATTACAAAAATTCAAAAAAAATTATAAATCCGTAGGAACAGAACTCTCTCCTCCTTTCAAAAGATTTTTCCAGGAAACCTCAAAAGATGATGCAGCCATCCAGAAAGACTTCAATGAGAGATCTCCTCGAACAGAGAAACTAAACACGAATAGAAATGGATGATTTCTTTGATCTCCCTCTTAGAATAACCAAGAGGTTAATCGGAATCTCCTAATTTTGATCTTTGGAAGTTTCTCTCTAGAGAACCCTAATTAGCTTTCTTGTTCTTCTTCAAATCCATTTTGTAAAGTAAGTGTTTTCTTCCCCTTCTTAATTTTTTTCTTCTTCAATATAATTCTTTTCCATTTAGCAAAGAAAAAAAGTTCCTAGCCTTCTTTTATTATTTTGAGATGTATATATCACATTAGTTATTTAGGAGATATTGTAGATGTTGTTACATGCAACTTGGTGTTAAGACTTCTTTTATTAGCACTGGTCATTAATACGTTATAACCTAGTTTAGACATCGTAGTCTAATGCATCATTGATCATTTAGCTCGGTTGAATTCTAGTCCTAAAAGATTAAATTCAAAAGCTAAGGTGTTGGAGGAAACTAACTCCTGAAATAATATTAAATTTACGTCAATTTTTTTTCAACATAGCCCAATTCGATGGAAAAAAATTCGATTGGTAAGACCGTTGAATTTGGCATAATTCGATAGTTTTTGGCCGTCAAATTTGGGGTATTTTCATGTATAATACTAGTTTGGACATGTTTATAAAATATTTTGGAAAAGGACTATATACCCATTTGGTATTTATTTATTTTATCAAAATGGGTATCTAGTGCATGGAACATATTAAACTAAACTGAATTTATCTCTATACCATTTTTTTTTTTCAAATTTTGAAAAATGAAACTGATTTTATTCAAAAAGGAAAAAGGTACCATTTAACTGAATTTTCCTTTATACATTTATTTTTGGAAAAATTACTTAAAGGACCCTGGTAACGAGACTTTTTTCTAAATAGTCCCTAAGTTTTGGGTGGTCTCTTAATAGTCCATTTAATAAATTTTTCTTATTTCTTTTTTTTTTATCAGTAAGCTGGGGTTAGAAGGTCCCCTCCCTTTTAATTTAATACTCATGAATGTAATTACAGGATACATCATCAATCAACATATTCATGAAATCTTGAGAGATAGAACAATCATCTTCAACTACAAAGAAAACATCTCCACAAGCACCCAATTGAGCTAAGAAGTCAGCCGCACCAGTAGTTTCCCTCCAATGAAAAGAAAAACTACAAATCTAAAAATCATTTGCAAGAAGTTTAATTTCCTTCACCATCTCTTCATATTTCCATGAAGATTGAAATTCGCCATTTAAGCATTGGATAACGTATGAAGAATCTAAACATATCTGAACTTTTAGTAACACCTTCTTTCTCGCAAATAAGATGACTTTCTTAATTGCCAATTGTTAGAAAATATAAACTCTAAGGGGATAAGAAGGAGAAGAAGAAAAGAGAACTTTCCTCATAATCAAATATGTCGAACATATTACAGAAAAAGAGATAAAAGGGCTTATATATATATATATATATATATATATATCTATATATATATATATATATATATATATATATATATATATGTCCAGAACTTAAGAAAATGTAAAAGTACTAAAATACCCTCCATATACTCTAATATCCCCCCTCAAACTCACGATGTGGTGGCAAGAAGCATTGAGAGTTTGCTAAGAAGAAAACGAAAGCGTTGAACGGTATGAGATTTCGTGAAGAAATCAATCAATTGCAACAAAGATGAAAGAAAGCAAACTGATGGTATGGTTCTGAAGATGGTGGCATGTGAGATGACAATCAATCTCAATGTGTTTGGTGAACTTATGAAATACAGAGTTTTGAGCAATCTGAATGGCACTCCTATTATCACAGTACATAGGAGTTGGAGCATAAAGATGAACCCCCATATCTGCAAGCAACTAACACAACCAAATTATCTCAATAGTGGTGTAGGCCATGGCACAATACTCGACTTCTATAGAAGAACGAGAAACAACAGACTGCTTTTTGCTTTTCCAGGAAATGAGAGAGTCGCTTAGAAAAACACAAAAACCCGTGGTAGGCTTGCGATTTGTGGGATTATTAGCCCAATCAACATCAAAATAGGCTTTAAGCTCTACATAGAAGTGGAAGGAAACAATAAACTCTAATGTAAAGTCCCTCAAAGATATCTAAGAACGCAAAAAACGGCTACCCAATGAATAGTAGTTGGAGAGGAGACAAAGTGACTAATGATATGAATTGCATATGCAATATCAGGTCGAGTGATGTTGAAATAGACTAAACTGCCAACTATAATGCGGTATAGAGCCGGGTCGAGCAAGAATGAACCATCAAAAGAGGTATATTGAGCATTAAGCTCAAGAGGAGTCTCCATAATCCGAGAATCAGTGAGATGAGCTAACTGAATGATGTCAAATGTGTAATTGGAATGAGAGAGAAGATAGCCTTTAGGAGATGAGGCTATCTTGATGCCAAGAAAGTAACATAGGGGTCCGAAATCCTTCATCTCAAACTAGTGACATAATTGAAGTTTCAAGTGAACAATCCCATTAGAGTCATCCCTAGTTTGAATTATATCATCAACATAAAAAAGGAGAAGGATGCGTCAAGCAGAAGTGGAACGAATAAAGAGCACAGAATCATAAGTACTAGAATGGAAAATAAATGAATCGACCACTATAGAGAACTTTGCAAACCAAGCCTGAGGTACTTGTTTGAGACCATATAATAACTTTCTGAGTCTACATACCTCTTCAGGATTATGGAACACTCCAAGAAGAGGGGCCATGTAAACTTCTTTGGTGAGATCCCCATTTAGAAAATATTTTTGAGAAAGATGCTACTGAAAGGTAGATACAACAACAATCAATGTTCGAATAGTGGGGAACAAAAGTTTCTTCATAATCAAAATCGTATTGTTGGGTAAACCCTTTTACAATTAGTCATGCCTTATACCTCTCAACAGAACCATCAGATTTGATATTGATCTTGTAGACCCAACGAAAACCAACAGTGCGTTTGCCAGGTGGAAGTGGTACTAAATCCCAAGTCCTTGTCTTATGTAATGCAAAAAGCTCCTCATCCATAGCATGTTTTCAAAGAGGGTGAAAACCAACTTCCTTGTAAGATCTCAACTCATATAGACTACGAATATATGTTAAGAATGAAGAAAAGTTGGCTAAATAGCATGAATATTACGAGTGCTCTAAGGATAGCAAGAATGAGCAGGTTCAATATTTTCAGAATCTACTAGAGAGTCCATCAAAAGAGGATGATTAGTACCTATAGAGAAAACAACCTTGTTTTTGCAGACATAAATGTTAGGAAGAGGATTAATAGGAGTAGGTGTAGGAGCCTTAGTCTTAGAAGCGACATGGTAGTCCAAGGAAGAAAGAAGAGCATCAGAACCTGTAGAAGAAACATAAAGAGATGGTGTAGTATGTGGGTAAAACAATTACTAGACAATACATCAACATCAAAAAAATGATTGATATGTAGAAGATTAGATATGTACACAACATGACTAGAGACATACAATTTTTGTGCATTGGGATCAAACAGCGATAACCCTTATGGCCATCATCACAGCCAAGAAATACACATACAACATAATGAGCAAATAGTTTAGAGCACTCAACATGTGGTTTAAAAACAAAGCACATGCAACCAAATACCTTCAACGAGGAATAATCTAGGGCTTGCCCATATAATCCTTCCAAGGGAGAACTACTAAAAGTGACAGCAGTAGGAATCTTGTTGATTATATAAACCGCAATGAGAACTGCTTCACCCAAAAACACACTAGGAACACAACAAAGAGAAGAAAATAGTGAGCAGTCTCAACAACGTGTTTATGTTTGCATTCAGCAACACCATTCTGCTCAGATGTATCAACACAAGAAGATTGATGAATGATCCCATCAGAGACAAATAGATTAGAAAAATCACCAAAATTGTATTTCCCACCCAAATCACATCAAAAACACTTAATAGTAGTTGAATGTTGTGTTTTAACAAGTGCACGAAAAGTGTTAAAGATGTGAAGAAATTTAGAACGATGCTTTATGAGATAAACCCAACAATAACATGTATAATCGTCAATAAAGAAAACCTAATATCGGGAACCCCATTTAGTAGCAATAAGGGTAGGTCCCTAAACATTAGAGTGAATAAATCAAATGCAGCATGAGAAAAGGAAATACTATTATTAAAAGGTAAAGCAAAAAAATTTAGCAAGTTTATAACCACTATAGTCAGAAATATCACGAGTTTGTAATTTTCTAAAACACCGGTGGAAGCTAAAATCTCAAACAAGAACTAGAAACATGTCCAAGGCGAGAGTGCCATAAATAAAAGCTAGATGAAGAAGAACTAAGATGATAAATCAACACTAGAGATGCCAATATCAAGTATAGAAAGCTCCTCCAATAAGTATCTCTACGGCATGTCCCAATTAGCCTCTACGAATGAGGGTCCTGCATAGAATAAGAAGTAAATGTGAAATGAACTAAATATCCAAAGTCGCATAATTGACCAACAGAAATAAGATTTAGAGTAAGTTGAGGAATGTAATAAACATCAAAAAGAGTCAAGTGAGGGTTAACAATGGAACCAATTCCTACTAATGACATAGAAGTGCCATCAACAATCATAATGGGAATAAAGGATGAAAAAGGAAATAAAGAACTAAATAATGATGAATCATACGTCATGTGATGTGAGGCTCCTGAGTCAAAGACCCAGGTAGAGCAAGATATACTTGAGGGGGCTGATGTTGAAAAAACTACAAGAGAAAAAGATATGTAGGCTTTATGTTGATTGGAAAGAAACTTCTAGAACTGCTCTGCAAGTCCTGACAAAGCAGATGTAAAAACTAGGGAATCTCCAGAGGAAGGTGCAATCATTATGGTAGGTCCAGGAAGGGAGGCAACTACTGCAATATGGTATTGTCTAGGCCTTGAAATATGTTAAGACTGCTAACCTTGACTAAGTAGCATAGGGCATTAAGCCTTCCAATGGCCCTTTTGCTTGCAAAAATTGCACTCGCCAATGCCAACTCTTGATTTATGTCAACTCAAACTCTACATACTAAATGGTGGTTTAGAAAGAACTTCCATAACCACTTGAGTGGGTATAGGGAGAAGTTCCATCCCAAATTGTGACTTGAGGCTCACTTCTTCAGCTAGAAGCTCACTAACTACAAAATCAATAGAAGGAAAAGGGTTATGATGGAGAATAGAAACACGAAATGCCTCAAAGTCATTATGAAGAGTCATCAAGAATTGAACGAGTCATTGATCCTCTCTATAAGCCAAATAAGGGTTCAAACAATCTAAGAGCAATGGACTTAATGATAGCCAATTGGTCCCAAAAGTCAATCATGATAGAATAGAAATCTTGAATAGTCTTATCTTCTTATCAAACTACTCTAATATCTGTCTCCAATTGATATAGCTTAGCAAAGTTGGATTGGGTATACAACTTTGCTAAGTAATCCCAAATTTCTTTGGCCATCTCATATTTGGCTAGTTGGGTATCAATAGATTGTTCAACATAATTGTTGAACCAGGTGATAATGTTGTAATTGTTAACTTCCCATGTAACCAATACATCTGCATATTTTATATATGTTATATCAGTAGGCATGGTCATAACCCTAGTAACATATCCCCACATCTTTTTTCCTTTCAAAAAATTCTTCATCACATAACTCTAACAAAAATAATTTTTTTCATCAAGTCGCACACTAATAAACTAAAGTGAATCATCTTGTTCAATTGACATGGTGATCCAAAAAATAATGCAAAACAACAAAATAAAGAAAAAGGACTTCAATACTAGAAAAATTCTCAAAAAAAGGATGTTACATGAATCTAAATTTGCTCATAGAGATGTGCCACGATTGAGCCCAGCTGAAATCAATTCAAACTAAAGCTACGATCGAAAAATAATCGAAGTAGATTTGAAATCAAGGAGTCAATGAGGGTTGGATTTTTTCCCTATTCGATCATAGATCCAATGAAATAAATCTGGAGATAAATTTCATATCAATCTATAGACTACAATCAAGCTACTTCAAACAAAACTACAATTTGTATAAATGAACCAATCTGCTAAGTTGGATTGAAGAGAGCTTTCAGATGAAAAGAAGATGCAAAAATACGAACAAGAGTCCTAGAATCGAATCGCTTTGATACCATGTTAGAAAACATAAACCCTAAGGGGATAAGGAGAAGAAGAAAAGAGAAATATCCTCAAAACCAAATCTGTCGAACATATTACAGAAAAAGAGAGAAAATGGCTTACATACATGCCCAGAACTTAAGACAGTGTAAAAAAAAAATACTAAAATGCCCTCTATATACTCTAATACCAACAATTCAATAATAAGTCTATCGTTTTCTTGAACAGACGACTAACCTGCAAAACTTAATGCCCCTTTTTCCAATAAAACCTAAACACCAATCGAAGAACTAGATCCATCTGTATTGATATTGATTGTACCTTGCTTTGGAGCCAACCAAAATAAACTTTTTTTTCTCAACAAAATTACGATAATAATTCCAACTTCGGGAAAAAAATATCAAGTTTTCCCTTCTAGGATTATGATTTATATCTACTCCATTAAATCCCTCTCTTATATCCTCGCCAATGCGATCAAGAATAATGGTTTTGTCCCTCTCCAATCCTTCAAAGATCTGATGATTGCACTCTTTCCACACATGGTATATTAAAGAACAAAAGGCTAGGTTAAGCATAATGCATACCATTTTAGTTGGAAAGCGAACTCCATTCACGACCAAGATTTCATCCGATATCAATCCAATTCCTACCCTTGATACCTCGAACTTTCTCAACACTCTCCTCCAAATCCAACCATTAAAGCTACACTCAAAGAAGACATGATTACATTTTTCAATATTTTTGTAGCATAAAATACATCTCAACAAAAAAAAAAACCCCACGATTATTTAAGTTTTCAATGGTTGAGAGCTACTTGAGAATTTCTAACCAAGATATCAAAGAATATCTAGGTATCCTCCACTTATGCTAGATAATATTCTTCCACCCCATACTCAATCTTTCTCCATCTAATGCCAAAAACATAGATTTTGAAGAAAAGCTTCTGTTAGAGGTTAATATCAATATAAGCTTATCACCCACATTACCCTTCGGAATAGGAAGTTCATTGGCATAGGCTAACGCATTAACCATTGTTTCATACTGCTCTTTCATTCAAACTACCCCTTTTTCATCTCGATCACCTGCATATGGTTTTGAAATAGCCAAACTGCCCCGTTCTCATCTTCTTCACATAGTTAGGTTTTCCAACGACGATTGCAATTATTTCCAACAATTGTTAATCATGAATGACGAATGGACAATGATATTCTCTTTGGAACATTTAAGTACATTTTTTTATTTATTTAAATGTTTAATTTAAAAAAATGAATAACAAAGTTGAGATTCAATTTTCTTTTATGATTAAACTATAATTTTTTCTTTGCAACTATGATTTATGCATTTTGGGTGTTTTAAGGAGATTTACATATTTTCGAACTCAAAAAAATTAAAATAAAAAATCTAATTCACATTTATAATGTTGAGTTCACCACTTTTTATTGTCTAGTTCACCATTTAATTACTGTCGAAATCGACTTCTTTTTTCTTATGAAAATATTGTCGAACTCAACAATAATTAAATAAAAAGTGATGAACTCAACACTAAGTGGTGAGTTCGACACTAAGTTAAAAAGTGGTGAACTCAACACTAAGTGGTGAGTTCGACACTAAGTTAAAAAGTGGTGAACTCAACACTAAGGTGATGTTTGTTAAACTGAAAAAAATAAGTGATGAATAGCATTAAGCGCTGAAACTTATAAGCACTGAATTTAAGTGTTGAAAAAGTTGTTTGTTTAGATGTTGAATTATGTTTGTTACACATTGCAGAAGCTGATAAATTGTATTTGTTACCCTTGCAATCATATTATACATTGTTTGCATGTTTCATATGCTTATTTCTTATCAAACACAATAAAATATATTATTTCTTATAAAATTAAAATGTAATTCATTTTTAAATAATAAATAATACTCAAATATTTAATTTATAAATAATAATTTCTATTTATAAAAGCCCACAAATTTCAAATTAAAAATAATAATGTCATAAAAGTCACCAAAATTTGAAATTAACATTAAAAGAATTTAATTTTGGATGAATATTTTTCGATAGAAATAAAGGATGTGTAATTATAAAAGCACCTAATGAATTAATAAAGGCAACCCACACCATAGCCAATTTTTTTTTATATGGATTAAAGTTTTTGGAATGAGCAAATTTTTAGTGAGGATGGTCTATATGGTCTAGAGATCATCCTCACCAAAAATTAGTCTATTTTGAAACTTCTAACTCATCAAAGATAGTTTTCAAAAAAAAAAAAAAGGGACGATTTACAATTCTTGAACTTGTTTTGATAGGGTTTAGGATGTGCTGATTTTTGGTGAGAATGATCTCCTCATTGTAGAGATCATCCTCATCAAAAATCAACTTATTCCAAAACTTTTAACCCATATAAGATAAAATAATTTAGTCATAGTTTGGGTTTATTAATTTGTGGGATGCTTATATACTAATGAGGAGATCATCCTTACCAAAAATCAACTCATTTAAAAAAATTTAACCCATATGACAAAATAATTTGGCCATGGTGTGGGTTTATTAATTTGTGTGGTGCTTATATACTTATCCATGGGATATAAGAGGTAATATCCTTTTAAGAATAAAGACATACTTGTCCATGCTCAAAAATACTTGTCCGTGTTGAAAAAAACAAAGTGCTTACCACTTCAGCACTTTTTTTCAGTATCAAAATAGTGCTGAATTTTTTTCACTTATTTTCAGCAATAAGCGCTGAAAATATAGAATAAACAAACGCGCTATTTTGACAAAAAGTGTTGAATTTAATTTTTTTCAGCAATAAGAGCTGAAAAATAGCGCAAACAAACACTACCTAAGTGGTGAGTTCGATAATATGTAATTAAATATTGAAGTAGACAATAAAAAGTGGTGAACTCGACGTTGTAATGTGAACCAATTTTTTTTATTGATTTTTACCTTTTTCCAACTTAGATATTTGGTAAATCTCCTCGAAATACCCAAAATACATAAATCATAGTTGCATATAAAAAATTACAGCTTAATCATCGAAATAGAAGTAGAATATATTCTTCTTTCTCAATCTCCCTTTGTCCCTTGATCTAATTGAGCCAAGTAAGAAAACATGAAAGTAAGGTTTGAAAGTTTGTTGGAGAGAATAAATTAAAGGTGTTTTACCAAAATGGGGGAGTGTTCTGCCAAAATCACTGGCTTAGACACATTTATAAAATATTTCTGAAAGGACCATATACCCATTTGGTATTTATTTATTTTATCAAAATCGCAGGTATCTGCTGCATGGAAAATATTAAACTCAGCTGAATTTATCTCTATACCACTTCTTGCAAACACATAAAAATGAAATTTATTTTATTCAAAAAGGGAATAAGTACTGTTTAGCTAAATTTACCTTGATACATTTATTTTTTAACCCGAAATAAATCCTAAATATAGTTCTGACTATTTCATACATAATTTTGTCAAAACAATTACAGTTGGGTACCTATCTTTCTAAAAAATAAATACCAAAATGGGTATATGATGCCTTCGATAAATATTTTAAAAGCATGGTGGGCTTGTAGTTTGGCCTTATACACGACTATTTTGGTCATTTTCCCTAAACAAGACCTACTAGGATTTGATGCTTGATCTACTTAGTAGGAAAGTTCTACTTGATTTCTTGGGTGCATGTTGAACTCAAACATTAATACTAGTTAACTTAAGGGAGCGGATCCTATGTGGTACTACTTTTCTGTAGTGATTTCTCTACAATCTTGATTGATCACATTTGAAAATCAATAACATCCAAATCCTCTTATTTTGTGAAAATAGATCAGATTTGAAAAAAAAAAAAAAAATTCAAAACCATAATCAAAGGTTTTGAAAGCCAACGGTCACTGAACTCTTAAATCTATACGGCATGGATTTAGTGTTGTGTTGACATGTCCCAAATCTTAATCGCTTAAAATCACCACACAGAAGTTCAGGAAAGAAATACTATAGAGGATCCACTCCCTTAGCTTAAAGGGTATTTTACGTACGAAAACAACATTTTGCAAAAACTATTATTTTTTAAACAGTTGTCTAATTTATGGATGCAACATATTTTTGCATGATTAATATTACTCTTATTGCCTTCTTAAGAACACAAAGTAAGAAGATCATATTTTTTTTCCAGAAATCACAAAAATACAACTAACATGCTATGTGTGATATACATGCATCATCATCAATTCATCATCATTATACTAATGTTACGACGTCATTTGTATTCATCTAACAAAGGGTTGGATGCCCCTTCTTTATTTCCGTCCTTTTCATGCAAAAAGATATTCCAAAACCATTAAAATAATTCAAAGCTAAACATACTTTATAGTTTATAGTGGTACATGACGTAAGCCTTCCTACTTGGTGAATAAAATATGCTTTTTTGGCAAAAAGATGCGTGCTTGGAAAAAAAAAGCTTGTAATTTCCTAAGCTTTGGAACCTAACCCATTTAAGTAAGATCTTGGATCTCTTTGATTAGGTTAGCCTTTCTTTTTATATATATAAATTACTTTAATGTTAAATTCTTAGAATTTTCTTCATTATTTGTGCCCCATAGATTGGTCTACGAAAAATGAAATTCCTAGTTTGATTGCACTTATGAAAATGGTAAAAGGAAAACTGTTTTCTTAGTTTTGATGGAAGCAGGGATAATCGTGTAACAATATAATTCGAAGGTGTATCTGGTCAGCGTGGAAAATCACTTTGGGCAAAAACTAAATTCAATAGCCTACTTTGACTCCCTAACGTTGGCTATCGAACGAGACCCATATATCTATTGTATAAAACACATTTTTATCCCCCCCCCCCCCCATAAACATATCTACCGGTGTGAGATGTGGTTGGCATAGATCCTACGGTTGGGATGACTTCCTACTACATTAAAAAATAAAAATAAAAACTACTTGTTTAAATTTTTTTCAAATTCTATAGGTATTGTAGGGTGATAGATGATGTAGTACATATCCTATGCTTGGAAAATCACCCAACTATAACCAGCTAAAATGCTCAAAACCACCAAGAAATTACCCATATCTTACTACATGAAAATTGGAAAATTCAACAACAAAAATTAACTAATCAAGGCCCACAGATTTTAGAAACCAAATTTTGACGGTCTAGGACCATCGAAATTCTTGATGTTCCCAGATTTGACGGCTTAGAGTTGTCAAATTCCTCACATTCTTCATTAATTTGATAGTTTCCTGTTGAAAATAAAATTTTGACAATGAAAAATTCAACGTCAATTTGACCCCTTTATCCATCGACTTTTATGAAATTTGACAGTCAAGAGCCATCAAATTTGGGCTTTTTTCATATTGTGTCTCTCTTTTTTATCTTCTCCATTTTTTTCAAAACTCTAACCACCAAGTACGCCTCTCCCTTATTTTCTTCTTATGCCTTTGTTTTCTTCATTTTTAACTGTCTTTTATTAATTTTATTTTATTAGTTGATTGTATTTGATTAATCAATTTTATTTGAATATCAATGGGAAAAGAGATTCTCAATGAAATACTATGCTCAATGAATATCAATTAATTACTGTAAATAACTGTTGCATTTGTTTGAATGAGTGTTATAATGCTTTGTAATGTTGAAGTAATAACTTGAAACTTACTTTGTAATGTTTGAATGTTGTGTTTTAATCTTTAATCGTCGTGTGATAAATAATTTAAGGAATTGGAGTGTGATAAGTAAAAGTCGAGGAGTCAGTATGACCTCTCTCTAAATTTAAATACAAAGGGAAGGGCATTTGTGAGATAAAAAATGACTTTTAAATTGTAAAAAATTGAGAAAAATACCCATTGAAGACTTTTTCAATGGGCGTTTTTCATGTGGTAATTTTGTGAATGGCAAAAAGTGTCGGAGTTCTAGATTCTTTTCGATAAATTTTAAGAATTATTTTCTTTGTAAAAAAAGTATTATTTCAATTTTTGAAAAAAAAAAAAAATCCCCTTGAATATATTAGAAGATTTCTTGGTGAGTCCTCTTGGACTCCATAGTTTGCATATATTTTCTTCATCGCTCCTTAAAAAAAGGAAAATGAAATTCGCAATTATTTCTAGGAAACAAGTTTCGAGGAGACTTTAGCCTTTATACTTAAGTAGGCTCAGCATTACATGCACCTCATAAAGCATGATTTCCATGATAAGTCTGATAAAAAAGTGTTTCTAATTTCTTTATATTTTTTTATGTTTGCCATCCAACTTGACTCATATCTATATATATATATATATATAATCATGACCGTGTATACATGAGATCCAATAGTCGGGATAAAATATGTATCTTGATTCTCGAGAATATATTACGGGTCTCTAAAATAAATCCCTACCATTGGAGTTCTCTCTCACACACACACACACACACACACACACATATATAAATATGAGTTCACTTTCATAAGTTTACCGATCCCAACCCTATATATATGTGGGTAGTGTTTTGGCAAGCAATCTTAGAGGGATAATGTTGGGAGACAAATTTTGTTCTATATGACCTAAAAGTTTCAGACTGGGTTGATTTTTTGTGAGGGTTATCTCTATAGTGAGGTGGTCATCCTCACAAAAACTCAACCCAATTTGAAATTTCTAACCCCATCAAAAATGATTATGAATTGTGAACCATCAATTTTAATTGTTAATATGTAAATAATTTTTGATGGAGTTAGAAGTTTCAGATTGGGCTGATTTTTTGTGAAGATGGTCTCTTCACCATAGAGATCATTCTCACAAAAAATCAGTCTAATTAGAAACTTTTAATTCATATAGGACAATTTTTGTCTTGTTCCCTTAAGATTGCCTGTTGAATGCTCCCCTATATATATATCATTTTCCATTCATGATCGTATGTATGAATCTTAGTGAGTGGGTGCAAAGTTCTCAAACCTGTTTAAATTATTAATTAATTATTGTTTAAAAAAAAAAATCAAAACTAGTTGACTCAACGAAGATTTTCATAAACTTATCCCAGATTTTCAAAATATTAAATGAGTCATCCCCAATCCTAGGAGAGTTAGGTGATTCATCATATTGACCCTATCACGAGTTTTAGAATCATGAGTGGGTGAATGGGAGTTTTGAACAAGCAAAGAATTTACTAACTCACCAAACATTGGCACTTTCAAATCATTGGAGTTCGAGTTCCAATGTCAAAATTTTAACCGAATCTATAAAATTCATCCAAGTCAACTGATTTGATATTTTTAATGTAAATAATTAATTTTTAATGATTTAAAATTTTGTAATATAACATAGAAAGATTATGAAACTGAGAATAGTAATAATTATTATTATTATTTAAATATCTAAAAACCTATAACTTTTGTGAGTTTTAATGGTTGATCTTCATAGGAGATGAAACCAGATGATGGTTCCTGTGGAAGGCAAAAAATGTAACTTAACCACAAGATGACACTTGGATTGTTCACCGACCAACGAGAAACTTGGATATAAGTTGTAAAATCCGAAACAAATCGTAATAGATCCTATCAAGGAGAAATTTGCACCAACGGCAACAAAGATCGAGGAGTCGCAATGACGATAACGAAAAGAAGGAATCAAAGAACAATATCCTCCAAGGATACATGCTAAGAAACTCTATAAGTACCCCAAGCCACATCGATAAGGAGGTATGAGAAATAAGATTCAAACACCAAAATAGTTTTCTAATCCTTTTGCTAACTTAACTGTCGGAGAGATTGTGGCAAAGGTCACTCCCAGGTCAACGATTGTGGTGGATTGGGAGAACGTATACGACAATCACCACAATTTCCAAATCACATGTCATGTAATCGTGTTATAATATGGATTGCTAATGATTAAAAGAGGCCTGGAAATATCAAATTTTAATTTATCAATATAATATAATTATTAATGGATAGGATACGGCCTGAAATCCGATTTGTTCTAACTTCCAAACTCATAACTTTGGATGTGAATTGAGGATTTGGATTTTTGATGGAATGCAATCAAATACTTTATCATATCAATTATGGACTAATCATCTCTCGTTCTCAATCTAATAAAATATGAAAATGTATATAATTATAATATGTAATTATATAAAGTAATCATCTCCCAAACCTAGAAATTTCAAGTAAAAATTGGAATCTATAACAATTAGACGCCTGAGTTTCATATAATTGAGTTTGATCCAATCCGAAACTAATGCAATTATTAATGGATTGGGTTTGAGTATTAATATTGAGATTCGTTCACCCTTGCCCTCTTTATAGGTACCACCTAGTTTATTTGGTTAGGCATGATAATACCATAGTTTTGAATTTAATGTCCACCAAAAATTAGAGTCTTGATAATATGACTCGTCAGGTGACATACACAAATGACTCCATGACATGAATAAGTTCGGAATCATAGATTTGTAAGTCTTAGGATACACTTTTTAATGGGGAAGTGCAGCCTTGTATCTCGAGACGTATATATCTACGGTTTATGAAGTCATTTTAGTATGCCACTTGGCGAGGTGTATCATATTATGACCACTCTTAAAAATAGGATTAGTTTATTTAAATATGCCACGTGGAAACTATTATCGTTAGTGGTCAAAATAAGAAAATCTTATACATTCCAAAAGTCAATGCATCCAACGATCACAACCGACACTTTATTGAATATTTATGGGCTTTTTGTGATGGGTTTTTACGTAAGATGTCTCGTCCAGTACCCCACTAACGTCATATCTTCTTATGAATAATAAATAATAAACACAGGGAAACGACACCGCCAGGCATGTTTTTTGATATAGACAGGTACACATTGGATGGACCCTACTACGGCCCACGACATTTACCCAATCATTCCGTTAAATCATATTCCACCCACTAACAAAACGACACGTGGAATCCATGCGCAAATGTCTATATAGATAGGCACTACGTAGTGATGTACTCTCAGATGTTGCTTTCATTAAGATTAATAGAGAAATTTTTGTGTACTTATATCGTAACTAAAGTTAAATACTCTGATACGTGGATATCCTTGATTGGTTCAACACTGACCTTTTTGGGTTGCGTTGTTGCCTAACCTGAAAAGAAAGAAATGTGCGACCGAAAGCTAAGAATTGGTTTGAAATTAGGAGAGAGAGAGCGAGAGCATTTTTTGACCTAGTTTTTTTTTTTATTCTTTCTCTAATTTTGATCTCAAAATCAAATAACTGGAAACAAGAAACTCGCGTTGAGATTTATCGAAATTCGGTTTGATCTCGAAGGAAATCTGTGTATCGGTCTTCGATTTCCTATCTCTTATCGGTTGTTTCCGGATCGGTTTCAGTTGCAGCGATGGTGAATTCTTTGGTGGAAAGAGCGACGAGTGATATGCTGATCGGTCCCGATTGGGCGATGAACATCGAGATCTGTGATATTCTGAATCGAGATCCAGGGTATTCGATTGATTTGTTTAATCTGTAGTTTGTGATTCTCTGCTGCATTTTGTTTGAATTTGTGTTGCATCTAACGATTAGTTTTTGGATCGGGAGAAGTAGTTGCTTTATAGTTTGATTTTTATTTTATTGGTTTACTCTCTTATTGATCTATTGAGGAAGATCTGTGAATTTGATCCAACAGTTGGGAGTTTTGGAGAAGAAAAGTTGTTTGCTTTTTGGTCACCTGATTATGGCATTTTGAGATAAGATGCACTTGATTAGATTAGTTAATTATATTTAAAAAAAAATGTTAATTAAATCTGTTAAAATTATTGGAGAATTTAGATGAAAGAAGACAATAAATAAGCTAAATGTTCTACAGAGTCCAGGATTTAGTGCTGATGTCTTGGCTGAATTTAATCTTTGGACCAGTAGTTCTGGTTCTGGAAAGCGTCTTTCTTTTAATATACAATCTGAATCTTTTACTTAATTTATTGAACTTCCTATATATATAGATATGTAGGTAGGTAGATCTATATTATCAAACAACTATAACACCTGCATAAATTAGTATTAGCAGATGCATAGTGACAAATTCCCCAATTTTTTAATTTTTTTTAATAAGGCATGATCAATTCACGATTCTTTCAATTGGTGATTTAATCTTGACTTATTCACAAAGTTTGAAAAGTACATTTTTATATTATATTTAATATGAAGTCTTGTAATTTGTTTAATATTTGAAATATACGTTTTTATACTATCCATAGAGATATTTACGAAAAAGTGATCAACTTTTGAGGAATTTACGATTCCAGCTCACTGTCCATATTAATTACCAAAACGTGAACAATAAGGAATTCGGAGGTTTTTAAAGTGACTATTTTGCAGGTTTGAAGTGACAATTTCACTTTAAACCTGCAAAATAGTTACTTTGTTCTGAATTTTTTTTTTTAACGAAAATGTGATTGTTCACGTTTTGGTAATTAAAATGAAAAGTGGCCGGAATCGTAAATAACTCATTTTCAGCTAACGTAATAGTAATTCACCCTTATCCATAAGTAATATTATATTTTTATTTTTTCTGATTTTTCCTCTGACTTAGCTGAGTTTTGCCGAATCTTCTCAAATTCCAACTTTGTCACTATGAGCAGATGCAGTCCAGGCCTCTTTTTAGAATCATATTTGTAAAAAATGATCAAATTGAAGTGTGATAGTACCTTGCACATCACAAATTCACAATTTATGTATCGATGTGTCTACACATAAACCCTTAAGCTCCATGTCTTTGTTACTTAGCTTTCGGCCATCAAGAGATTTCAGTTGTGCTTAGTCTCAGCTAGGGTTGGTTTTTGTGCTACAACATCTTTATAGAAAATGATCAAATTAAAGTGTGACACTACCTTGCAAATCACAAATTCACAATTTATATATCGATTTGCTGCAACATCAATTTGCTTCTCTGTTTTGATTCCAGTGAGAAGGCTCCAAACTGAAATAATTATTTATCTTGCCAACTTAACGGAGAGCAGTTTTATTGGTGATGCACAAATGCAGTTTTCTGCTTATGTTGCATGCCAATATTTTTTCGTCTCGTTTTTCCCTAAAAGAAATGTTTTTAACTATCAATTTGGTTTATGGTTTGTCAGGCAAGCAAAAGATGTTGTTAAGGGCCTTAAAAAGCGCCTTGGAAGTAGGAATCCAAAGGTTCAACTTCTCACCCTCACAGTAAGCACCACAGACTAAACTCTCTTTCTGATTGTTTTGAGCTGGGTATTTCTTGAAATCTGTTATCTTTACTTCAGTTCTATTATCCATATAATGACACTTGATGTTGTATGATGTTTCTTTTTAATGTTAAAAGGTTTGTTGTCTATATTTATGTTTACTAGCAAATAGATGTTGCATTTTGGTTTCCACCACCCCTTTTCCACATTGTGATAAAATCTGAAAAGAGTTCACTTTTATCCCATTAAATATGTGATACCTAGCTAGATGACAAATTAAATTAAATTTTCTGGCCTCGAGGCACTCTTCTAGTGGTGTATACCCAGTGAGGTTTATGTCCCGTGTTCATGAGCAATTCCTTTTTGGGGAGTCTGGCTCACACATAAATACATACCAAGCAGGGTTCATGTATGGAGAGGGATCTAGATGCCAATTGATATAGACCCTGATACCCTAACCTAGGGCTCACCAATTGATCTCTTCCATTGGCATTGTCGATGGCCTTTTCAACTATAGTAAAATTCAGAGGCTATTAAAAAACTAAACATCTAGGATTACATTTATATTTTGAATGAGATAAAAAGGTATTAGCCATTAACTTTAATGCTCTTGAACAATTGTTTAGTGATTTAATGGAGTGAAAAATTGAGGTGTTTATGGTAAAAGGTGGGCATGGGAAGCTTACGCCTTGCATCTCACATCTTTTATAGCGCTGACATATATATATATATTTAAATGCCTAATGGTTTTAATATACTAGGCATAGCGATGCCAATGTTTCTTGGTTACACTTCCCTGTTGTTTATTGCTGTGAAGGGATGAACTTTTGGGAGAGTACATGGTTTCCCAGTTATATAAAAAGCTGAGATAGGATAAATGGTGGTAATAAATAATGTTATTATATGTTGCGTGTTTGTACCCAG
The DNA here is from genome assembly GCF_017979445.1 of Akebia trifoliata. NCBI lineage: Eukaryota > Viridiplantae > Streptophyta > Magnoliopsida > Ranunculales > Lardizabalaceae > Akebia > Akebia trifoliata. Next base: position 5,805,454 of record NC_141386.1, on the reverse strand, counting down.
CTTTACACAACAGCTGTGCTAGTGGTAAAGTATACATGTGCTTATTCCTGGATTGACTAGTGGGACTGGATAGCCACCAGTGAGATAAACAAGTGGCTGGCTTGACTCTTCTTTATGGATAATGAGTTATCACATCAGCCATGGTACTCACTTCTTTTGCATTAGAAAAAATTTAGAAATCAGAGGTTCTTGATTCCATAAAATATAAAGTGTACAGCATGGAGTGGGAAATTCCTGATTTGATTATTCTTTTCTTTGCTTGATTTGAGTATGTTAACATGTATTCACTTCTTGCAAAAGAGAAACTTTTAGAAGGCAAAGGTTATTTATGTGCTATTCTATACAATATAAAGTCTACAGCATCCAAATATTTAGGATAAGGCTTTGAGGAGGATGAAGATGACAAAATCTATGGCATGGAGCGAGAAATGCAAGATGTGATCATTTCTTTTTTGTGGTTGGCTGCCCGATTGATCAATTGACCGTCCAATTTATGAAGAGTCTCTTTTATTTAATAGAGGAGGATGGAAGTCTGGTCTGACATGCATTCTCAGCCACATTTCATGATTTTATGTCATTTTGTTATCTGTAGAACTCTTAGGCCTGTTCAAAGCAATCGGTAATGGTGCTAGGAGTGGATATGAGAGTAGGGATTTATATGCATGTGTTTTTAAAGCAAACATAGTGAATTTCACTCGGAAAATATTTGTATAACATAACATAGAACTTGTATTGATATGTACAATTGAAAACATATTATTTGTAGTCTGTTGGCACTTGGAAGCCTTCTTGATTAAAAATTAAAAGTATGAAACAATAGTCTTGTGTAATAAAAAATTGTTGGGCCCCAAAATCCTAACGTGTATCCCCATGATTAAGTGTTAGAATCTCGAGGTGTGAGATATTTCTTATACAATAAACACATATAACTCTAACAATTTTAGACAATAATATCATATATTATAGTGGAAGCATAACTAAATACAATACATAAACAAAAGCAACAATTCTCTCACAACTCCCTTTATTTATATATAATAGAAGAAAATATTGGCACGAACTACCAAGAATATACTAACTTGCTTTCTTAATAAAAACCAACACCTCTATCTACTAACACTCACAACACACAAACCTATTGATTCTGAGACTATAGAAGAAAATATTGGCATGAACTACCAAGAATATACTAACTTGCTTTCTTAATAAAAACCAACACCTCTATCTACTAACACTCACAACACACAAAACTATTGATCCTAAGACTACAACAATCTTAAAGTTGACCGTTGATCACTGGAACTATCTGAAATTGAGATAATTGGAAGGGATGAGTAATGGGGGAGTTACCCAAAACGTATATTTCTAAATCAGAGTCCTAATATACAGATTAATTACACTAAAAGCAATTTTAAAAATATGCAGGTTTTATTTCAAATAATATCAACTATGAAAACAATCAAATTAACATGCTGAAATAATTATATTTAAATAATTTAACTAAAATATTGTAGATGTAAACAATTGTAAATCATCTCGGCATCCACATAATATACAATCAATGATAATGTGTTAGAATAGAGGTTGAGGATCACGATCGATATAAATATCTCAATCAAGATACTTATATGCTCCAATACTTCACCGATGTGGAACCCCACTATTAGTTCCTGATTTTGTGGCCAGCAAGACAAACTACTAGAGGGTAGCTGTTTATCCGGTTCAGGTTAGCTGTTTGACCAAGGTCATAATGGAACATGTCTTCATAATGTGGCAACTACTCTAGACTACGAATGATCATTAGCTAGCCATCTTCGTTTATACCCATTTGATGTGCATGTGAACCTCAAATAACTCTAGTCTTGTACAGACACTACCTTTACACTTTATTCTCTATTAAAGGTAGAAGAGAATTTTTCGGATATCTAGAGCAGTGCTGATCTTCAAAGTATCCCTTACTATTAGAGTGATCAAACATCTCAATCTATATCCTAGAGTAGTGTGTCGATCCAGAATGTTATGACCAACTATTCTTTATAGGTATTTTCTAACCTTTAAGATATATATAATATCGTCGAAGTTTTAGGAAAACTATTAGGATATTTTATTTTCTCTCAAATAAAATCTGAGTTAGTATCTCAGATTATGATTAGGCATATTTTTCTGTTTTTTGCAATAATTAGATTTTCCTCTTTCATTGGAAAGTTTGTTACAGATTTGTTAGTATTCTAATTAGATTTTCCTCTTTTATAGGAAAGTAAGTTATAGATTTGTTAGTATTCTTTGCTATCTGTACCTTGTACTCGAGCATTATAATGAATAAGAAGAACAATTATTTTCTTCTCTAAAATTATATATATATGGGAAATGTTCGGCACCCTGCACTTTACCCTACGTGTTTTGTCCTACATGGGTTAGAAGTTTTGGAATGGGCTGATTTTTGGTGAGGATGATCTATACGGTTAAAAGATCCTCCTCACCAAAAATCAGTCCATTCCAAAATTTCTAGCCCCATGTTTACAAGTTGAAAAATCGTGGACCGTCCATTTTTTGTAAACCATTTTTTATGGGGTTAGAAGTTTTGGAATAGGCTGATTTTTGGTGAGGATGATCTCTACGGTGAGGAGGTCATTATCACCAAAAATCAGCCCATTCCAAAACTTCTAACCCCATCAAAAATGGACGGTCCATGATTTTTCAACTTGTAAACATGGGGCTAGAAGTTTTGGAATGGGCTGATTTTTGGTGAGGATGATCTCCTCACCGTAGAGATCATCCTCACCAAAAATCAGTCCATTCCAAAACTTCTAACCCATGTAGGACAAAAATGGTTGGGCAAAATGTTTGCCAAAATGTTTGGTGCTGAACGGGACCCATATATATATATATATATATATTCTCTTTTTCAAAACATTAAACGTCGTTATTTTTACGAAGCATTAAACGTTTTTCTTTTTGAAAACACGAAACTCTTCACTTTTTCAAAATATAAATCAAACTGAAAAAGTAACACTCAGTATGAGTATGAATACCTAGTCTTTCTTTGAAATATCATATCGTCACAACATCCACCACATGATCATGCGAGCTAAAACTAAGAAAAGAAATAACACTTCGTGATCACGCAAGTTATATATAGGAAAATAAAGCACACCTCGCGATTACACGAGTTAAATCTTGGAATATAAAGCACACCTCGAGATCATACGAGCTAATCTTATGTGCCTGGGTATTCATACACCATACATATCAAGAAGTACAATAATACCATCAATAACATACAATCAAGATCTCTTTTGAAAAATTAATTTTTCCTACCAGTCCAAATCTTGAAATCTTTTTAAAAAATTAATAAAGCCATTCTTGACATTAGGATAAAATTTCTTTGTTTTTTCAAAAGCAATTTTAAATAACACCTTTTAAAATTAAAACTTTTGTTAGACTTAACCCTATGATCCGAAGTATAAATCAAGCAAGAACACAAGAATCTCACACGACACAAAATATACGTGGTTCGATCAAAGAATCGACCTACGTCCACGGGCGAAAATGGCGATTTCACTATATCAACCAAAGAAGAACGCAGTTACAATTTCTCTCTGTCTCTCGTATCTTTCACACACCCTTTAGGGTTTCATCTCTTACCCTTTATATACTTAGGGTTACAAAGAGGTTAAATGGGTCGGATCCAAAATCAAACCAAATGGGCCCAATATTTTGCCCGTAAACGGGTCATGTGGGTCGTTAACGGATCTCAAAAGATCCGGGTTGAATCCACAACAACCCTCCACATACAAGAATAGAAGACATAACCAACAACTTTTTGTTACATGTTGTTGTCAACAAACAAAATCTCCTATAACATAAATACAACATCGAAAAATCCAAATTCTAAACTAACATGCATGAATTTTTTGTCAAAATACATACATTTTAATTGTGACTACAATTAAGAAATTGGAAGCTCCCTACCTCTTTGGACTCAATTCTTAGTTTCTAAAATCGATGTTTTGAATCTTTATTCAACTAGTCTTGGCTTTTAATTTACTTTCTAACGAGATCAAATCCTAAATGCAATGTCAATAAACAAACAAGTTTTAGATTCGACTTCTCTCAATAGATTCAACATAAATGAATATGATATATATATTCTTCTAAAATATCTTTTTGGATCAATTAACTTAAATCATTAAATCAAATTCATGCAAAACTATGTTTCTCGACAATTCTAAACCTACAAACAATTCATGATCAACTCACAAACTATCCCATCACAACTTTGATTAATAATCATCAAATTTCATATAAAAAATTCCTTGAGATACGCAACAAAATTTTAGGACATTACAACCTCCCTCCTTGATAAAAATTCCATCCTCGAAATTAATTTAAGAATGTATATCATTCCTCAAATAGTCCTCATGATTAATATCCAGTTCTATTTTCACATATCTATCTCTTGTCCAATATTGCGAATTTGCGATGTTTCCACAAAACTTTTATCTCATAAGAATATCATGATCAAGACCTTATTCGTCAACCTATATTATGCATCAAATATCTTATTCACCAAACTCTAAATCAAGGATTTGTATTGGCCCTTCTTCATATATATATTTTTAACTAGAAAGTTTTTTAGTCTTAACAACAGTCTTACCCTCAATTATACATCTTCTATTTTCTACAGAATCCTCTATAATTCTCCATGAAATTCAATTTTTTTCTCTATTAGAATTCCCAAAATGATACAAATCTTTGATTAATTTTACTCACATTAATACCTCATCTATCTTCTTAACCAATAAGTTAAGAGTTTTGTCAGGCAAAAACCTCAGTATCAAAAATTTCAAGTTTATAAATCATTGCATTTAAAACCTTAGCTTTCCTTCCTTTATTGAGTCCATACATTTCTTTGATAAGCGAAAAGATCTTATTGACAAGATGGCCTCAAAGAGAAACATGAAGACAAATTAATTTATCTCCTTACAAATTAAATCCCACCAAACAAGAAATCTTTAAAGAAAAATTCTTGAAAGCTTTCACCAATAAAATAATAAACCTAAGATGCTAATGATGATATCTTAATAGAGTTCTCGACTCCTTAAAAGATACGTTCATTCCTCTCTTTTCATAAACCTCAACAATTGCAAATGGGATGTGAGACCAAAACATCCTCTCCATATTTATCCTTAATAACACTCCTCCACAAACCATTCCTTTTATTCCCAAAGCTCCATAATCATTTTCCTAGTAAGGCCTTGTTCACTAATGAGAATCTCCTAATTTGAAGCCCCCCTTTTTTTTTGGGATGAAAAATAATCTTTCAGTTAACCATATGGGATTTTCGATTACTAACTTTATCATTCCAAAGAAAATTCGTCACCAAAGTCTCTAATTAAGCTTCTATCTTCTTCGGGATTGAAAACAACCAAAGAAAATAAATCGGGATGGTCAATAGAGTTCTCCTAATCAACATAAGCTTCCCCCCTTTAGAGAGGTATTTGGCTTTCCAAGACCTTAGTCTTTTCCAAAGTCTCCCAATTATTGGATCTCAAATGCTTTACAAAGCTATCGTCGATGCCATACAAAGATACGATCTATCTCATATCCAGACATTAAGAAAATATGTCCTTTCTTGGAATTGTCCTCAAATTTACTTAAATAAGATTACTCTCTACTAGAATATTGATTATCTTAGGCTAGAATTTTTCTACAAAAATATTATATCCCTTCTTTTCTGTATTACAATTAATCTCAATATCAATCAATATTCCCCAATTCATTATCAGAACACAATTTACCTAAGTAATTTTTCTTCACCATACTTGGGAAATCAAATACCTTTATCACTAAAACGTAAAAATTACTCAAACCACAATATACTTTATTTAAGCCTCAATATTTCTTATTACACATTGTAGATTTTATCATTTTTATCTTCCGTCTGACCCATTTTTAAATTATTACCACTCCCAAAATCGTGACTATACCCTCCTTAATATTATCACTTTAGTCATCTAAATAATTATACATTATCACAAATCATTCAATTATCATATATGTGTCCACAATAGCATTTTTTTTTTTGCATCCTATACTATATCCTTACATATCACATGTCAAAATCATAAATCAATATCCTTTACTACTACGAAGCTATACTATCGTATATTCCAATAATCTTACACACCTAACCAAATAATGAACCTTAATATCATCATTGATTTAACTTTTAATTGATCAATTAACTAATCATCATCAACCATAAAATGTATCAATCGCATAATTATTGTCGTACTCCATCCACTCCTTTGCTTCAAAATAAACAATTAATTAATCAACTGACTAATCAATAATAAAAATTATAAATATATTGATCCCACAATTATTATCTTACTTCCTCCATTTGTCATCATCTTTCTGATTCTAATTTTTCCCAATTCTAGTTTGTCTTCAATTCATAAGTGTATTGGCATCAAGAGTCTAGTTCATTCTCTCATCTTGAATCTAACTAAACAACGTAGCTATTTCTTGCCTTTTTCTTCAACTTATGACAAATCAATCTCCAATTTTCTAGTCATTCCAACTTAAATTATTTACTTATGAAATAATCATATTCATAACAATAAATATATGTGAAGCTTTTATCTTTCAGTTAACTTTACCAGTTTCTTATTCAACAATATCTCTTTTACATTCTAACCATGAACATTGCTGCTCAAAACTTTTTATGATGTCTAAATTTGGGGTTATATTTTTAAAATTTCTTATCTTGCCCACCCTGTTAAACCTAAAATATAAAGAAAGTTGCTTGTCACATGACTTGATAGCTTTCCAAGATTCTAGTGAAATCCTAAACATCTTATTCATATCTCTTGTCTAGACTCTAACAGACTTCTAGACTCTAACAGACTTCTAGACTCATTGAGCTCTGGTTTGATACAGAACTAATAATGAGCTCTGATATCACTTTGTCACTCCCCAAAATCTTAACACGCATCCCCATGATTAAGTGTTATAATCTCGAGGTGTGAGATATTTCTCATGCAGTAACAAACACATATAACTCAGCAATTTCAAAAATGATGCCATATATTGCAGTAGAAGAATAACTAAATACAATACATAAACAAAAGCAACAATTCTCTCTCACAACTCCCATTATTTTTATATAACTGAAGGAAATATTGGCATGTACTACCAAGAATATACTAACCTGCTCTCTCAATAGAAACCAACAACTCTATCTATTGAAGCTCACAACACACAAACCTACTAATCCTAAAACTGCAACAATCCTAAACCTAATCATGGAACTTCCTAAGAACTAAGATAATTGATAAGGGTGGGTAGCAAGGGAGTAACCCAAAAAGAAACATATATTTCTAAATCATAGTCTTAATATGCATACTAATCACACTAAAAGCAGTTTTAAAAATATATAGGTTTTATTTCAAATAAGATCAACACTACAAAAACAATCAAATTAACATACTGAAATAATTGCATTTAAATAACTTAACTGAAATATTGTAAATGTAAACATCCGTAAATCATCTCGACATCCACATAATATACAATCAATGATAGTACGTTAGAATAGAGAAAGAGGGTAGCAAGGCAAACCACCTGTGTGGAACCCCACCGCTAGTTTCTGATTTTGTGGCCAGTGCAGCAACGGAAACAACTAGAGGGTAGCTATTCTCATTTTCAAAAACATAAATCAAACTGAAAAGTAACACTTACTAGTATGAATACTCGGTCTTTCTCTGAAATATCATATTATCACAACATCCACCTCGTGATCACGTGAGCTAAAACTAGGAAAAGAAATAACACCTTGCGATCACGTGAGTTATATCTAGGAAAAGAAAGTACACCTTGCTATCATGCGAGCTAAATCTAGAAATATAAAGTACACCTCATGATCACACAAGTTTATCTAATGTGCCTAGGTATTCATACACCGTAGGCATCGATAAGTACAATAATACCAGCAATAACATACAACCAGGATCTCTTTTGAAAAATCAATTTTTACCCACTGGTCCAAACGTTGAAATTCTTTTACAAAATTAATTGAACCATTCTTGACATCATAATAAAATTTCTTTCAAAAATCTTTTTTTTTTTCAAAAGCAATTTTATAGAACACTAATTAAAATTAGAACTTTTTGTTGCATGTTGATGTAAATAAACAAAATCTCCTATAACATAAATACAACATCGATAGATCCAAATTCTAAACTAACATGCATAAATTTTTTTTCAAAATACGTACATTGAACAAATTTTTTGAAATAATCATTTTGCTTTGAAACAAAAACAATTTTTAAAACAAATCTAAGACTATAATTAAGAAATTGAAAGTTCCCTACGTCATTGGATTCAATTCTTAGCTTCTAAACTAGACGTTCTAAATCTTTATTCAACTAGTCCTAGTTTTTAATTCACTATCTAGTGAGATCAAAACCTAAATACAACATCAATAAACAAGCAAGGTTTAGATTCAACTTCTCTCAATAGATTCAACATAAATGAATATGAAGTAGCTCTTTATATTCATGTATATTCTTCTAAAATATCTTTTTGGATCAATTAACTTAAATCATTAAATCAAACTCATGCAAAACTATGTTTCTCGACAGTTCTAAACCTACAAACAATACATGATTGACTCACAAACTATCCCATCACAACTTTAATTAATAATCAGAAAATTTCATAAAATTTATTCCTCAAGATAAAATTTTCAGGGCATTACAAAGTGGATTTGATGGTATAAGATTACTGGTAGTTCATTGTGTTTTGTATGTGTGTGGTTTGGGAAAAGGGGGGAGGGGGGGGGGGGGGGTAGCCTCGTTCTTTTACTAAAGGAAAAAAAAAAAGTATTAGAAAAAGACTAGAATCATATGTGGGTATTGTTATTTTATCCAATTCAAAGATATTTGTAGAAACATGTAAGACATTGAGGGAATAACCAGTAACTTACATTAACTAAAAATCATCAAATGGAGTCAAAACTAAACCAAATTGATATGACTTGATAAGAAATCAGGTTGTCTCGGTCTAATTTAATCTGATGAAAGGTTGATTAATATTTTTGCTGGCTTGACTAGTTAACTAAGGAGTAAAGATTCCGTTTACTCAACTAATACAGAGTCTCTGGGGTTTCTTTGTACTTTATTCTTTTATCTTATTTTCTCCAGTTTATGAATTTTTCTCTAATTGTAGGGGCATCTCTATGCTTTAGCATATTATTATATTGAAAGTTAAGTTCTGACCAAGTATCCTCATGTACTTTTAGTAAAGAAAACCCAATAGCTGTCTCCCTTCAAATGTTGATTTATTCAGAACGGCTCTTGTATTCTACTTGTTGGGTACTTCAATTTTTTGTCTTTGTGGCAATTTTTATTTCTTAGTCCCATACTCTGTGAATAGCTTTATCCATATACACAAGGCTAATCTGGCTGTACTTGTTTTGTTTGCTGCATGTTAGCTTTTGGAGACAGTTATAAAGAATTGTGGAGACATTGTCCATATGCATGTTGCAGAGAAAGACATTCTTCATGAGATGGTGAAGATAGTAAAAAAGAAGGTTTGAATAGTCAATGCGTTTTGGCATTTCTTTTGTGTCTCAATTTCCTAGAGAAGCCTTTTTATATTCTTGTTTTTGACATGCTTGCAGCCTGATTTCCACGTTAAGGAGAAGATACTAACTCTGATAGATACCTGGCAAGAAGCTTTTGGAGGATCAAGGGCAAGATATCCACAATACTACGCTGCATACCAGGATTTGGTGGTACGATTTGAGATTTAGTACCTGGAATAGTTCTGTTCACATAGAAAAGGAGTTAAAATGTTAATCCGTATCTTCTTAGAGTTTGAATTGCCAATCAAAGTACCAGAAAAATGTTATAATTTTTCAATTCCAGTTTTCACATTCTTGAATATTAGAATTATAGGGCTGACTAAATGGAGAATTATGTTGTTATTGAGTTTGCTTCTACAGCTTCTGTATGTGAATGATAGTCACTACTTGTTTTAGTTTTTTAAGACAAATACTTATGTCTCAGCGTGCTGGAGCAGTATTTCCTCAGAGACCTGAGAGGTCTGCACCCATATTTACTCCTCCACAAACGCAGCCTCTGACATCTTATCCTCAAAATCTGCGTCTAGAGGCACCTGAGTCTTCTGATGATTCTGATTTTCCATCCTTGAGGTATACCTTCTGCTCTTCTTTCTACTGTTTTACTAAATATACCTATAAAAAAAATAGTCTTACTAATGCAAGTTCAACCTTGTAGTGACTTGCACATTTAATAGTTCATCCATCTTTATAATCATCTCTCTACTCTCCTACTTTGTTGTTTTTTTTTTGGTTTGTTTGTGTTTGTTCCCTTACTACAAGTGACTAGTAGATCTCGAAGACTGCATATATAATTTTGTTCCTGTCATCAAGTCACTGAAAAAGAATGAGGCCATCATATATCAAACTGGATTAATAAAATATAAGACTTTTTGTTTCTTAATGTCTAACATAGGGCATAACAAGTGAGGCACTTCAGAAACACAGCCTAACAAGTGTAGCAGGATGAGGAATATGGATTCTCTTCACCTTAGGATTGAGTATGACTCTTTTGTACTAACTACTATTGAACAAGAGACCACTTTATAGCGGCCTCTGTGGACACTACTGACCAGACATGGCCACACTCGCTAGAAGTTTCGGTTGATTCTCCACGAGTCCTTTAGCTAAGCAGTTATCAGTGAGGGACGAATTATTGGTGGATTAGAATACAACTTCAAGTATTTTCTAAATGATTGGGCCATGTATGATATTGGTAGTAGAGGATCAATATCCATCCGGTTTTAGGGTTTCCACCTCGAGGGCGCGAATGGTGGAAAGGAAGCGACGTTCTTGATCATTGGAATGTGCATTTTTTGCTGTGGTGGGTGCCGTGAAGGACACTAGGATGTCATTTTTCAAAAACTCAATGATGGACACGTACCTTTGGCGGAGAAGAGATCTAACGACAAAGAAGCCTTTTCAAAGATGGCCATCTACGAGGATAGCTCTAGTTCGATGTTGAGATTGTTGTTTGTTCTAGAAGGCACCCACTGGCAGGGTTAGAAGTTAATTTATGAAGTTGTAGCAACTCTTTTCCCTAGTGCTTCAACTCAATGTACCTCAAAATGCTCCTCTCATAACTCAAGTAGGAAACCGACTCTTGCCACGTTGGTGATGGTAGCAGGCTCCGTTGAGGTAGTAAAGGACTTGAAAAGAATCAATAACAAGATACATGAGTTATGGGAGTACTTTTTTCCACGTGGAGGATCATGGTCATTGAAGTCGTTCTGACAAAAATGACCATGGAAACCAGTTGGTAGATTAATCAAGGATGTGTTTGGTTAGTCTCCCTTGACTCTACATCCTTTCGGGAGATAGGACTCTATTCTTCTTTGATTCAAATGACAATTGACAAACTTTCACTTATCAGTGCCCTTAAGATATGGAAAGGCAAAGATATTGAGCAAGAGATGGTGGCCAACTTTTTACATGGGAATGGAGGATAGTGTCCTCGTAATTTGTATGTGGCTAAATTTTTTAGGGATTTTCTTCCACCTCTAGACCATGGGCATTTTCAAAGAATTGTCAAAGTTTGAAGTCTTGAGGTGATTCCCTTGTTTTTTTTTTTTTTTGAATAGTTTTGTGTTATTGAATAATAATTTGAGCTTCATCATGGGGATCGAGAAGCATGAGGGTGTGAATTGGCAAATCATGTTTCAGATTCCCATATTTTCATTGGCAAATGTGATGTTGGGCTGGTAGAATGCAATATGGGTGATTTCCACGTGGAAGTAAGCACAAGGTTTGAGAAAAGTTTCATGGGGCATATACCCAACCAGTTGGCATGGAGGGTTTTGTCGATAAAGGCCATTGGTACAAGTAAGAAGGTTGAAAGGTGGGATCTTAGGTCATACAATGACCGACCTATGCACCTATTGTGAAACATGGCCAAATTAGGGTAACAAATCAGGCTTTAATAAAATGGAGAAAGTGAGGGGAAAAGCTATTGAGATCATTGGGGAGGATGGTTACCCAAAAGGGAGAAGTTGGATAATGAAGGCTCATTGAACCAATGGAAGGGATCACATCGAACTCAATTATGAGACTTTTTTCTTAAAAGGGACACTCGGAGGGTCTTCTCTATAAGTGCCCAAAAATCATTGGGGGGCAGTCTAATTATCAACTTTAATAAAGGTAGAGTGGCAGCCATGCCTTATCTCTTACCCTCCTCCAACCTTACTCGTATTATTCCCAAGTAGGGCCTCTATAAATGGTGTGGTGCCAAAAGCTTGCATGCCTTATATGTCATCTACGTGACACCATGGTATTCGCATCACCATCATCATCAATGAGAAGTACCACAATTCAGATCCATTAAACTCAAGATACTCATACAAGTGCTTAATGCTTCACATAATTGCTCAACATTGAAGTGAAACTCTCTAGGGAATATCTCAGACGATATTCATTTGGATGATTTTAAGAAATTGCTTTGTAAATCTATAAATGGGTCTCCTTCCAATTAAAGTATGAGAAGGGGCAGCCAATTGTATTACTATTTGTAGTAAGATTGTTTAATGAGTCCAGGGACTTACTCGAGAATTTGCGGAGAACCTTGTCAACAAAGCTTGCTCTTTTCTTCTTAGTTCTCTCTTCATCACCTGTTTGTCGAAATTATTTTTTTGTGGTGCATATTTTTACAAGACATTGATAACAGTTTAATAAAATTCTATCTAGGTTTTCAGAGAGCAAACCCCCTTAATTGGGTCTCCTCAAACTATGCCCCCAAAATGAATATACAAGTAAATATGGATCAATTCTCATTGAGACGTCAAATTACCTCAACTTTAGTTTCAAAGCGTGATCAAGATGTAACAATTTTTGTGCCTTTGATTTTGTTGTAAGTGCCTCATATCAAAATTGTTGAGGCACTTACAAAATTTTATTCAAAAACAATAACTTGAGAAATGAGAGTTGCATGCTTTGTTTTTTTTTTTTTTCCCTCTTTTTTTATATGAAGTGACATGAAGAGAGAGAGAGAGAAAGTGTGCATTTTTTATGGTCTAAGGTTTAAGCCCATTGAGACCCAATTAAGAAATCAGGCTCCTTGACTTGGTCGAGTCTGATCTTGACTTAGCGGAAGCGTGTGAATCAATAGATTCGAAAAAAATTAAGAGATTATATTCAATGGAGCACACAAAATCAATTTGAATCAATAGATTCAATTGATAAACAAGCAATAGCTTAAAAGAAAATAAGGTATAAAGTTGAAAAGTAATTAAGAGAGAAAAGATAATTGAATTGATATGTTTCTAATTGATTGAATTTCGTTTTTAAAGCTCTTTATATGGATAATTTCATCGAATCAACTTAGAAATATTCTAAAATACTAAAAAGTAACATTTCTAACCTATCTGTAACATAATACTAGCTTTCTAAACCCATTAAAATCTAATTTGGACACTTCTAAGCACTTCTAATTGTAACCTAAATAATAAAAACGAATTTAGAACAAAATAGAAACCTATAACAAATTTGGGATTAAAAAAAATAAAAACTTCCTAAAGTTGAAATAGAAACTAACTAAACAATTTCTAAATAGCTTAAATTTGACATAGAACGTAGGATTGAAATCCTAATTAGGTTGAGTATGGACTCAACCAGATCAACTCGAACCAGGCTGGTCAAACCCGAGTTGACCATCTTTGAATGAGTCAACTCGATCTGAAAATTCTGGTCTTCCACGTGTAGATGTCCTACATCAGATCTCCTATGAATCGAGAGTTGAACCCCTACTAACCAAATCGAGCTCCTAGACTCGATTGACTTGGACTTGGATACGACCTATTAACCAAATTGGATCCCTTGGCTCGGTGGAATCAAACCTTATTTGACTCAATAGAGTCAGAGCTAGGGGTTCAGCTATAAGAAGAGTGAATACACTCTAGTTTAGTTTATAAACTCACATAAATTTTTTCTCACATACCTTGAAGAGAAAGTAATCAACCTACGGTTGTTAAGTGCATGGAAGAAAAAGAAAAGCTAGTTTTAATCCATCTTACCTACTGTTGATGTACATAGACAAGGATGAATTACATTTTTGTAGATCTTTGAAGTGAGGGGCTTGAAATGTGATGATGGCATTAAACAGTGCCACAAGGAGGTAGATCTGATTTGGTTTGTGCCTAAAGGAGAGCATTGTTATAGTGGTATGAAGATGAGGTGGTTGATAGCCACACCATTGAATTGCTGCAATCGGCATTATTTTTGTTGGTAAATTTCTTGAACCAGTGATGAAATACGGACCCCTCTCGAAGAACAGCAAAAGGGAAGTGGCAACACCAACATACTTTTCTTGTACCCATCACCACATCAAAATCGATCACATTCAATGCAACCGGCCTCAACATTTGATTAGGCCTTGCTAGTGCTAGCTTGAATATCCAAAACCCATCTGCAAGGTTGTCTTCCTATCAAATAAGGAAGTAAATCCAAGAATCCACATCAAAATTGATCACATTGAATGCAACTGGCCTCAACATTTGATTAGGCCTTGCTCGTGCTAGCTTGAATATCCAAAATCCATCTGCAAGGTTGTTTTCCCATCAAATAAGGAAGTAAATCCAAGAATCCACAAAATAAAACATCAGAATCTACCGCTTGATATTGGGTATTTGGTAGTAAAATAGCTCAAATTTGAAGGTTTTCATCATGATCAGATGCAGACACAAATAGAGAAAGAGAGCACAACTTCTTACTCATAGGCCCCCGTAGACGAAATCAAATTGTGGATACATTTTTCAGGTTGTTTAATGCCTCGTAAAACGTGCACGACAAGAAACAAATTTAGACAAGTGAATGATGAAGAGAAAAGAAGATATTATACCTTAATGAGGTTCCCTGCAAATTTTCAAGTACATCTGATTCATGAAGCCGTTTCACGTTGAAGAGTAGATACAACTGGTTGTTCCCCCTCACTCCCCTCATTTAGGTGGAAAGGAGTCTATTTATAGATTTTACAAAACAGCTTCTTCGAATCCTTTGAAGGAATATTCTTTAAGATATTTCATGGAGAATTTCACTTCAATGTTGAGCAGTTACGTGGAGCATCGGGTACTTGTGTGAGTATCTTGAGTTTGATGGATTGAAACTGAGGTAACACCTTTCGCTGATGATGATGGTAATGTGAATCCTAATGGATCGTGTGGATGATGGATGAGGGATGCAAGTTTTTGGCTCCCAAAAGTGGTACTCAAGAGTCTTCTAATGAAAAATATTTGACCCAGCCAAGGATGTAATCTTTCAGGAGTCATGTTGGTGAAGGAAACTTGATTGGAGAAGAATGATTCAAGCCTACTAGCTGCACCCGGTGGGAACACAATTTTTTTCTCTAGACTACTTTGGTAGTTGAGGAAACATAATCACAAGGCTTTTGGGGGTGGGAATCAAAATGGAGGTGGTGCACTCTTATCATATGATAAGGGGGTGAGGAAAGTAAAAGCCTTGGAGATGCATAATCAAGGAGTAGTGCTTCTCCCCCGTTTAAAGGGGACATAGGATAGAACAATGGGGCATGAATCATATATAGGGTACCATCTTGAGAGAAGTATAGCCATCATGTTATATTATTGGAAGTGTTGGGTGAGAAGCAAGTCATGGTAGAGTAATCATCTTATGGGGGTAACTAGACCTAGGGGGGAGTGACTAAGAGAAGATGAAGCGGAAAATCAACATTTGAAGTAATACTAGTCTCAAGTTGTGGATTGAAGGAGAAAGGGGAGTGGGAAAAGATGATGCTAAGGATCGATTTGGGTGATTAGGCCCAAAAGCTTTGGTCAACAAAGATATTTTCATCAAGGTGTTGGATCAGCTCCCTAAGAATTCCAAAGCACAATAGAGGGAAGACACCTCTATGGGGTTCTAGAGGTTAAATTAACATTTTAACTTTTGGTATTTGTTTGGATTTATCACATGAGGGAAGGGAAGCCGAAATCGAGGTATGTTGAGCATCATGAATTAGGATAATGTGGAAGATCCAAAACAAAATATTCCAGAATAAAGGGATCTAGCATGGTGATAGAGTAAGTTTGAGTTGATCAAAGAGAGGAGATAGGCTGATTAATGAAGAGAAGGAAACTCATTGTCAAAGATCTAGGGATTTACTATTTTAGACTTAAAACAAACTTTAGTTTTGTGATTTTTTTCAATAAAATGCAACTCAATTCGGTCATTGAATATGGTATTTTTTTTTTCCATAATCCTCTGTTTATAGAGGTTTGAGAAACTAATCCTAAGCATACCAAATTGAATATAATTTAACTTATAATCAATAGTCATAAGCCCCTAACTAATTATATTTCTTCAAACAAATCCTAATCTTGTTGAAACATAACAAGCAATTAAACTTGACTAATCTTTTGGATCTCCTTTTAACAATGGATTGAATGTGCACCCTTCCTGGGAGGCATGAATCGCCTCTTCGTGACTTCCATGAAGCCTCCTATAGCCTCTCCAATTTTTCGAAACAGATCATGGGATCAGAGATGAAATAGAATTCCCTCGATATTTATCCAAGTCAGGACAGCTATTACTAGCCGTCAGTGGGCGCAACTCCAGGCACCAATGATGCGTCCAAAATCTGGTATGACTGATTAACATGAAGCCAATATCGTCGAAGAAGGATGCTTCTCTAGAGTTATCAACAATGATAAGGTAAACATGGGGTCCTAATGGATTGAGGTGGCAGATGGAGGAAGGTTCGGTAATGCTTATTGAAGTTCTCCTCTCCTAGTATTCGCAATGAAAATGGCGGCCTTCGACCATATTACAATGTATCTAATGCAATGGTAGGGGCTTAAATAGCCTTCCATTGTTTAGATTGCATATGAAGGGGGGCGAACTCCAGGCCATAGCTTATCAGGTATGGCTAATTTAGGCCAAAAGAAGTATGCCTAAAGGGAGATTGGATGCATTTGAGGTCGGCACCAACCTATTCGGAATTTTGATCAAAGTTAATGGCTTCTGTTAACTTCAGCCATCCATATGTACTCTTCCCGGATGTAAACATAGAAATCCTCTTGCCCCTTTGCCTAGTCTACTAATAGGGGCAGAAATCTTCCGTTTGTGTTGCTTTTTTGTCTTTTTTTTATCTTGGTTTGATTAAGGGAAAATGGTCTTGTCCCAATTACCTTGTCTGATTCCCAAGTGGCAGTGGCCATTAGTGTACCAGACAACCACATTAGTTTGAGGAGGGCAAGATTAGCATCCTCCATTTTCTTCCTCTTTCCTTTTTAGTATGCCCTGTTAATGGATGTTAACAAATTATTGTGGACGAAATTTTGATTAATAAAGACGTTTGATTTACTTGTAAAATTCTTTGGTATAAAAATCTTCACTAGTCTATTGATTTTGAAAGAAAAGCCCCACCTATGAAGATGACATAATTGGGCAACCCAGCCAATACACCTAAAATAACAAGCAGAATTCTTGTATCAGTGTTTGTGACTTCAGCAATTTTTTATATTACATCATCAAATTTCTGCTCATGTTTAGTAATTACTTTTATTACAAGTATTCTCACGGGATTTTCATTGTATATCTCCTTTGCTCAGCCTGACAGAAATTCAAAATGCACGTGGTATCATGGATGTTCTTGCAGAGATGTTAAATGCTTTAGATCCAGAGAACAAAGAGGTAGTTTTTTTCCTATAACATATGGGTGGACATCTTGAAATGAAAAAATGGGACCTTCCACTTTAGCCGAACTTAAACATGGCAGTTTTCATATCCAAGCTCTACTAGTACTAATACTATTGTTTTGAAAAATGAGATTAAAGTGTAATTGGACATTTGATAAGATTTTTATGTTTGTTTTTTTATAAGAAAGTGGGTTAGTGATTATTAGTAGGTGAAGGCGGGTTTTGAACCAAGGTCATGGTTCCAACACTTACGGGCTTCAACCAACTTAGCAAGCATACTATTGTTTTGAAAAATCAGATTAAAGTGTAATTGGACATTTGATAAGATTTTTATGTTTGTTTTTTTATAAGAAAGTGGGTTAGTAATTATTAGTAGGTGAAGGCGGGTTTTGAACCAAGGTCGTGGTTCCAACACTTACAGGCTTCAACCAACTTAGCAAGCTTGCACCTTCATACGATGTGATATAAATCAAGTGTTTTTTAACCAAATTTAAATTTTTTACATGGTATAACATAATGAGTCATACTACTGATTTTGCAGGGCCTTAAACAGGAGGTGGTCATTGACCTGTTTGAGCAGTGCCGTGCGTACAAGCAGAGAGTGGTACACCTTATGAACAAGACTACGTAAGGCCTTCTGTTACTTCTCCAATTACCTTACTGATGGAAATGATAATCTACATGACAAAAGGCACAGCATTATTTGGTTTTCAACCATAATGATAAATACCAGAACGATCATGAAATCGACACTACCAGAAGACTTAATATTCTCTTGTTCAATTGTATTCTCTGGTCTCTTTTTTTAAATAGTGCAGGAACTTGTATTGAATTGACACAATTGCCGTAAATTATATCACAACTAGGGAAAAGGTGCACCTATGATGGTGGTCTATATAAATCATTTGTATGTTTATTTGCATTTATATGTAGATGTATCTCCCTATGTTTCCTAGGTACAATTATAGGTGTTGATTAAGATACAGTTACCAGTATAACAACAAAGGCAGCTACTATACAACGTACTTACATCTCTGATGATTTGCTTTCTAGAAAACCTATAATAATTTAAATGGTAACATTAAAGTGTCACCTCAGTGTAGGGATCGGATCAGACCCGACATCCAATCTGGTAACTTTGGGTTTGGATCAATTTTTTGGATTCCTACTAGGAACCGATCTGATATCTTATTGGATCGGATCTGGATCAACCATGTCCTGATTCGATAAGGACATGATCTGATAAAATGTTAGGAAGTGTATAAATTATGTTATATATTTGTTGAAATATATGAAGTTTATTTAGATTTAGTATGTAAAATCGGGTTTGGTCCAATCCAGACCTGATTCAGTTGTTAATGGATCTGGTTTGGATTTTAATATTGAGATCCGATAAAAATCCGATCTGATAGGAATCTGATCCAATAATCTTATCAGATCAGTTCAGGATCCGATCTGATCCTTATTGGATTGGTACCAAATCTACCCTGATCCGATCTGGACCCTGATCCATTGATAGCCTTACCTCAGTGAGGTGGTGAAGTCTGTCTTCTGTAATACCACGGGCTTGGGATCAAAACCCCACCTTCGAAAAGTGTAACATAAAAGTACTTACATATCTTGTATTGAAGTTTGAAAGTCTGCAACTTTTCAAAAAAAAGTTTCAAGTCTGCAGTGATTTGGTCAGAATTAGAAATGATACCCCTTCTAGATCAGTAATAGCATGGATGCATAATATTCCAAGTGTCAAAAATGACAAGGTCAGTACATCCAACACTAACCTGTGTATATATCCAAGTTATATTGGTGGTAACATGGGTATTACTTAAAGATTATAAATACTTTTGTGCTTATTTTGAAATATTCCATGAATTTTCTTTTTCTCTCCGATAAATTGTTGGGATTTCAAAGATTTTCTCCGATTTATAAAACAGCTATATACAGGGGTGGTGCTTGTAAGGAGGCAGTGGGGGCACTTGCCCCCACAGATCTTTGAGATCCCCCCTTTACACGCCTTATGTGCCCCCCACTCCCTCCCCATTTGCCCCCACACCCTCACCTCCCCTCCACACCTTTTTACTTTTTTGGAGATTAAATTGCCTCTTGACTGGGCTTTCTCTCATAGACTAATTGAAAATGACCTAAATATCCTTTTCGTCAACTTCTAACAAAAAACCTCAGAATTTCTCCACAAAATTATTCGTCTTCAAGCTCTTCAAATGTACTATTAACTATAGTTTGCCCCCACTACCAAAAAATCCTGGCTATAAAGCTCTAATTTTTCTCACTTATTTCAGGGATGAAGAACTGCTTCGCCAAGGACTAGCATTGAATGATGATTTGCAGCGTGTACTAGTCAAGCATGAATCCATTGCTTTAGGAACTTTTGTCCGAGTTGAAAAATCTAAACCTCCTCAGGCACTAGTTGATGTTGATGATCCTGTCATTACAACAAGAGCTAATGGTACACAGCCAGATGGGAGGTAATAAAGGTTCTTTAATATGACTGTTTTACTTCCTACGAAGGCTTAAAATCACGAATGCACAATTTTATTGTTGGAATTGATCTTATTTGAAATTTATTCCCAATTTTCATTGAACCCTTCGTATGGCTAGTTGAGATTTTATACTCACAACTTGAACTTGTCGAGTGGTCAAGTAAAACTCCAGTTTTTCAACATTACGAAGCTCAGTCTGATCATTCATGTTTTTTGAGAATTTTATTTTCTTTATTAAAATCCAAGGTAACTGCTTATTAGGGTTCAAGTTTCTAAACTTGTCCCTTTGCAACCCTCGCTTTCCTCAAATGTCTTTTCATTTGGGAATCCTGATTTTATATCGTCTTAGTTGCCACAATTTACTCACTATCATGCTTAAATCTTGTCCATCCAGTATCTTTCAACGAGACAGACGTACATGGTGTCTCAGCCTTCACACGATCTCGTCTGATAAACAAGATGACTTGGACGATATTTTGAAAATCTTGGCCGAGTCAACCGCGATTTCATAGATTTTGATTGAAATAATTAATTTTTTTAGAATTTAAATATTTATTATAAATAGACTATGATTTTATGATTAAACATATTCTAATCCACCTTATTTTATTAAAAAAATTATAATCATTCATTTAACTATATATAAATGAATCATAATAACCCGAGTTAAGTGGTTTGTCTCGTACGAGACGAGTTGACTCATCTGAGACAACTTGGTCTTGTCCATGGACGGGACGAGACGAGACATCAAACCGAGTTTTGAAACCAGCTTGTTACTGCCACAATGAAAATGATGTTTCATTTTTCTATGCAGGTCTGTCCCAAGTGCAAGTGTAGCAAGTCAACCTCCTGTTCAGTTATTGGTTCCCGTCCCTACAGCATCTAATGGTCCAGTTGCCCCTTCAACAAGGATTGATCCCAAAATTGACCTTCTCAGTGGTGAAGATTACAATTCACCGACGGCAGAGACGAATTCGCTAGCTCTCGTTCCTGTCGGCGAACCACAAGCCACCAGTCCTGCATCTCAGCAGAACATTCTTGCTCTTTCAGACATGTTTTTGCAGAGTAACGACACCTCGGATACTCTTACTTCTCAATCAGCATATCCCACTGCCGGACAAACATACTTTCCTACATCACAGTTTCAGCATCAACAGCCATTACAGTCCCCAAGGTCACCATTTTATTCGAATGGTAGTGGCCCTAACGTGGCATTACCTCAATACGAGCAGTCACCGTACAACCATGCCAGTCCTGGCCCTGCATGGAATGGCCAGGTTAATCAGGGCTTGAACCAGCATGAGCCACAATCTGTCTACGGTATGCTTCTATCTTGTTCCCCATAATTGGATAATTTCCTTGGAATATCCAACTTCATGAGAGTACTTGATGCATATGTTCTAAAACTCATCCAGTTGGCTCAACTCCATACTAAAACTTGGTTGAACCAACTAGCCGACTTGGAACTCATCAAGTTGGGTTAGAAACATGGTTTTCAAAATCATTCAAGGCCGAGATGGCTTGGGCAAGTCATCTCAGCAACATTCGTGAAGGAGACGAGATACCATGCCTGAGATTTTGACCTTCATCTTCTTCTTTCTGATTCACAGATACGCCATTGTCTGGTCCGAGATAATGAGATGATTTGTCCAAGTCATCTTGGTATCTTTCGTGAACAAGAGATAAAAATCTGAAACCATGGTTTGAAACCCTGCGAAGTTAGGTTCCATATTTAATGTTCTTTTGGGAAAACAGAAAATAAATATCATTCTAAATTTAAGATATTAAAACATTTTTAAAATATTTAACAATATTTATGTATATGGGTGGCATTCGGAGGCCCTAAAGAGAGCCAAACATTTTGTCAATGTACGGGTTACAAGTTTTAGAATGGGCTGACTTTTTGTGAGGATGATCTCTATGATGAGATCATCCTCACCAAAAATCAGCTCATTCTGAAACGTCTGACCCCTATTTTAAAAAATGTTTGACTCTCTTTAGGGTCTCCAAATACTTCGTTATATAGCTATATATATAGGGGAATGCTAACGTCCAAGACTTCATAGGGATGTTAGCATTGTCCAACACTTTATTTTTTCAACAATACCCCTCCTCGTTTTGTCTTTTAGTGAAAAAGACAATGGTGTATTCGTCTTTTACACTATAATGCTTGTTTACGTAATAAATGCTTTGAGCATTTAAGTATTTTGAATTAAATTTGTTTTAGTAAATGTTTTGGTAATCAATGCCAATATAATTAATGCATTTCTAACATGTCCCTGTCTTTTTCACTAAAAGACAAAATTATGAAGGGTATTATTGGAAAAAAAAAGTGTTGGACAATGCTAACGTCTCCATGAGGTCTTGGATGTTAGCATTTCCCATACACACACACACACACAACGGTTTTCTTCCTAATGTTTATCCGCACATAAGTAGGGGTTGAGATTTAATCTCCCCACAAATCTCGAGGAATGATTTCAACCTTGTTCTTTTTCTCCCCTCTCTTTCCAAGTATATCCCTTGAACATTATTCCTTTTCTCTTCTAACCCCTTCCAATAATACCCCACCAACTTTATTTTCTTTCTTCTTCTCCCCCTTTTCCAATAACACCCATCCAACTTAATTGCATTTATCCTCTTACCATTTTCCAATAATACCCCTACAACTTTATTACATTTACCCTTTTTATCTAATTCCCATCACTTTATTATTTTTCCTCTTTTACCACTTTTAACCTTGGGTTGCAACCTGGGCAGGTTGGAGGGTAAACCAAGGCTCAACCCAAGTAGCAAAACCCTCAACTTGACCATCAGACCTAAGTTCACTAACCCAAGTTCAACCCGAGTTTGATCTTCTAAAATCTGGTTGAGTTTGGGTTAGCCTGAGTTAGGTAATTTTGGGCAGTTTGGGCTCGTGGAATAACCCTAATTTCATTTTTATTAATAAATAAATTTTATATTTAAAAAAAAAAGATATACAACATCAAAAGCAACACTATATATATACATGGGTGGCGTTCGAAGGCCTTAAAGAGAGTCAAACATTTTTTCAATGTATGGGGTTTTGGAATGGGCAGATTTTTTATTAGGGTGATCTCTATGATGAGGAGATCATCCTCCGAAAAAATCAGGCCATTCCAAAACTTCTAACCCCTATTTTGAAAAATGTTTGGCTCTCTTTTGGGCCTTTGAACACTTACCTATATATATATATATATATATATATATATAGCATCAGCCCGAGCTCAACCCAAATTGAAATTGGGTTTGAGATATTCTAACACAAGCTCAACTCATCTTCTACACAACTCAACCCAAGTTATCCCATCAATTGGGTTGAGTTCGGGCCAACCCGTCCAAGTTCAAGCCCTACTTTTACCCCAAAGAGGATGACCTGTTTTTTTTTGGAAGGTAAAAGAGGATAACCTTGTTGTAGGCACATGCAAACTCTAGTCTGTATAATAGTACCCAATGTTGCCCACAAAGAACATATATCGATGACAACTTTTACTTGAATTGTATTTTCTCTTATTCCACTTTATTGCTTTTCATCTTCTATTCCTTTTCCCTGAAGACCCCTCCAACTTTGTTATCTTTTCTCTTTTACACCCCCAAAGAGTGTCAAACTCTAGTATATATATAACTCTATGGACAACCAGAGCCTAGTCAAATTTTTTAAGCTTTAAAACATATCTTAAGGCATTGAATTTTGGATCTTTAGCAGCTGTAGATGCTCAAAGCAGTGGCGGGTCCCTGCCGCCTCCACCCTGGGAGGTTCATCCAATGGATGGTAGTCAACCGGCGGTGGGCGTACATAATCCCCAACCAATGCAGGTAACCCAGGTTGTAGTTACACACTCTCAACCAATGCAGAGCGGCGGAACATATCTCCAGCCCATGGGGAACAACAACCAGATGTTGGGTGTGCACATTCAGCCAATGACAGGTGGCCATCTGGCAGCTATGCATAATCAGCCAATACAGAGTAATAATCAGATGGTGGGTACGTATCCTCCTCAGCAAATTCAAGGAGGTCAGATGATGGGCATGCTTCCTCATCATCCAATGGAGAGCAGCAGTAACCAGATGATGGGTTACTACGGGAATGGGAATGGGAATGGGTATGGGTACGGGTACGGGTACGGGCAACAACAACGGCCAGAAGCTCAGCACCTTGAGCAGAGAATGTATGGTCTTTCTATGCGAGATGATAGTGCTTTGAGGAGCTCTTCGTACCAGATGACGCCTAGTTCGTCTTCTTACCTTCAACCAAGCAAACCATCTAAACCAGAGGATAAGTTATTTGGAGATCTTGTGAACATGGCAAAGTTGAAGCCAAAAAATTCTACTACTGGTAGAGCTGGAAGCATGTAATACTACTACTGCCGAGTAGTATTGTTTTTTTTTTTTTTTTTTTATTTAACCTGGCTTCTTCTTTTTTAAATATATATATTTTTAGCTTTTGGGTTTTATTTATATTGATCATCTTCCGATTGAGAACTCAATCGTGTACCTTCCTTGTAGAGAGAAAATAAATAAAAGACAAATATCTTTTGCTTAGGTTGCATTTTTTTTTTTTTTTCCTGAAAGGCTTATTTCTTGTTTGTTGTAGGATAGGAATGTTTGTGTTTTCGAGTATTAAAGAAAGAAAAATGCTAAAGTGACTTCCTACGATAAAATAAAATAAAAACATTGATGAACATTGCTAAGATTCATGAGACTACTACTTTAAAAAAAATAATGAGAATCTCTGTTACCAAGTTGAGATCAATGTGCGGAAATTTTGTCAGGATACCTTAATTCTTAACACTTACAAGAATGCAGGTTAGCACTGAAGTCTAACCTAAATGGTTTTTAAAAGCATCCAAGACCAAGACCAAGATAACTTGCTCAACCTAGTCATCTCAGTATTGTTCCTGATCGAGATGAGATGAGATATAATCATCTTCTGCCACTCCTATCTTGTTCTTCATGGTCCAAATATCTGTTATAAATAAATAAATAAATAAAAATCATCTCATCTTCTAATTCATCAAGAAGACAAGCCACGATACGAAAGATTGAAAACCATTCTAACCAATGCAATACGAGGACATTGTCCCACTGCTAGATAACTACAAAACTGATTTCACTGTTCACAATCATCCCCTCCCTAGTATCACCCATTTTTTTTTTTCGATTTTCCCAAATATAACCCAATTTTGACATCCCCCCCCCCCCCCCCCCCCAAAATGATATAATGCAACATCTAAGTAACCAACACTGCTTTTTGTGTGACAGGGCTACCATATCCAATCTGTCCATAGAAAGCTATCACTTAAATGACACCATGTATCAAAGTATACAATCAAAGACAGACAAATCCCATCCCTTCCTTTCCCTTCAACAGCATCACTCATCCTAATGGTTCCGAAGGATGAGATAAACCATGTAACTCAGGTTTAAGATGATTTATTTATAAATATTTAAATGAAAATAATTATATTTTTTTAATAAAATAAGGGAGATTACAAGATGTTTAGTCGTAAAATCATGTTTTATTTATATAATCAATAGTTAAATTCTAAAATAAAATAAAAAAATTATTTTAATCAAAATCCAAGTTGACTTGGTCAAGGTTTACTGACTCGGCCAAGATTTTCAAAATATCTTTTGAGTTATCTTAGCTTATCTAGCGAGATGGCCATCTCGTTGCCAAACAAGACCAAGATGACTTGGATGAGATTTGAACTATGCTTCATCCTTGGGCAGTCATTAGACAATACAAACAAAGATAAAAATTGTTTTACTTGAGACGATCATTCCAACTCATCCGTAGGTGAATTCTCTTCCGGTTCAATCCAAACCTTTAACATTCTGTCAATTGTCAATTGTGAATTCCAGTGGCATGCAAATAACATTTCTAGTTATTGAGCATTGAAAGAATATCATGAAGAGAGAGACGATATGATAGGGAATCAAACTAGTAATTTCAACATTTATAGAAAAATGATGTTCCTCATGTTCCTCCAAGGGTACCAAAAAAATCTTCACCAATTCATTTCTTAGGTTTTCAAAGTCGAAAAGAAAATGGGCCCAACTGGGGATCCTACATCCTTAATCCAACGGAAAATCTGTCGAGTGAAGTGTCACGACAAAGGCAATACTGTCATAAAGGCATTGAGTTGCCTGCACAGGTACAAGACAAAGGATTAGAAGAGATGTTAAATTTCATTAAACATGAAGACTACCCTACAAACTCTTTTGCCAAGACAGATATGGTACATTCCCTCATAGTTTATAATCTTATTACCGGTAATACTTGTTAAATGAATAAATAGTTAATAACCTCAAGTGGTTTATCGAAAATACATAGGAAATAATGTGTAACTATTTTCATTAATTTATAAACTCGTAGAAATAAAAGAGTACAAAACATCAATACCTTAGCCTGAGCACAAGGTGTCCCATTCAAAAACAATCTCTTCAAGAAATAAAACCTTAAAATCTATATCTAATTTACACCAATAAACAAGCTTCCTAAAATGAGTAAAATTAAATCATGAAGAGCAGGGGCAGCGCTAGTAAGGAGCTGGTGGGGGTAATTGCCCCCACCGAACTTTGAGATTTCAACTAATTACATGCCCCAACTGTCCCCACTCCCTCACCTCTCCCCCCATTTGTCCCCCACATCCTCACCTCCCTCCAATTTCCACCCCCCCCCCCCCCCACTTTCAATTTTTTGTTGATGACATTGCCTCTTGACTGAGAATTTTCATATACTAATTGAAAATGACCTAAATATCCTTTTCTTCAACTTCTAACCAAAAACCTCTGAATTTCTCCCTAAAACCATTCAAGTACTTCAACTATACAACTAACCATAGTTTGCCCCCACTACAAGAAAATCTTGGCTCCGCCCCTGATGAAGAGAGCTATTCGCACCTTTGAGAATTTTCCTATTTCTGTCCTTCCAAGTACACCAGACGATAGCAAAAGGGAGAAGAGCCCAAACATATTTTTTTTCTTTCCTACTAGAGAACGCATACTCAACCCCAGGAATTGAAAGAGAGCTTTATAGGACTTTTTTAGCCCCAAAGCCAGCTAGAGGCAGAGCTTCAAGCATACCGCTTGGATGCGAGAGAAAAACAGAAGTTTCCTGCGGATTAGATTCCTAAGAATTTATTTTTAGGAGGGAAGGCCATGAACATATGTCCATCATGGTCCATACGTCTGATACGCTCTGTCTCGAAAACTGTTTGATGCTACTTTTTCATCAAAAACTATTTTGTTTGTCTAAAATAATGTGGGTCTCCCTACCAGTTTAAAAATATGCTATTAAATGTTTTTTTTTTAAAAAGCAAAAGAAAAATAAATAACTGCTCTTAGCAAAAATTGCATCTACTAAACTAGCACCAAAACATAAAAATATAGATAACAATCAAGAAGTTTTTATCCCAAATGTGAGACCCATGACAATGACAACAAGCTCATCCATTTCCTCTTTAATCCTGTATGATTCGAGGCCACCATTAGTCGATGCTCCCTCATCGGTTTTTCTATTGAATAAAATACAGTATACATGGGCAGATTTAACTTGGGGGCAGTGGGGACACTAGCCCCCACAAGAATTTTCAAAATCAAAGGACTTATGAGCTATTGCGACAAATAACAACGGCGGATAAAACAATCCACCTCTATTGCCCACACAAAAAAAATTTCTACTATTAGTTGCCCCCGAAAAAAAAATCTCTTAGCTGCCCCCACAAAAAAAGTTCTACTCTTAGTTGCCCCCCACAAAAAAATTTCTCTCTTAGCTGCACCCACATATTTTTCCACTCTTAGTTGTCCCCACGTGGACAAAATCCTGGATCCGCTCGACTGTAGTCTTGATAATGTAAACAATATCATAAACATAGTTTAGGAAGCTACTTATCAAATATATATAGTTTAGGAAGTTCAAAAGAAATGTCTAGGATCAAAACAAAAATGTTAAAACCATGAATGACGCTTAAACATTTTTTTTCTAGTGCTAAATGGTTTCTATCTTACTAAAACAGAAGTATATCATTCTCTTTTATTAAATCTTGTGCCACACCCAATACCAATTAGCCAATAACCATACAAAATAAGATTAGAGCGAAAAGAAGTGATATGAAAAATTCTCTTTTTCTATTCACATGCAGAATTGTCTTTCTTCACTCACATAGTTTATACATAAACAAACATTTCCCTCACCTAATACCTCATAAAGATACCATACTTTTTTTTTATAAGTGACTCATAAAGATACTATTCTTGGTGTGGGGTTGGTAAATATCTTGCTTAATCTAAGATTTGGACTTATTTGAAAAGGAAGATAATCCAAAATTGGAAGGATTGCCATATTTGAATAAATATGGATTTGGTAATCGCAATTTTAAAGGAATTAAGATTGTATTTTTGTTCTAGTTAAAGGGGGAATGCATGTAGAAAATAGGGGTACTGAAAATGCAAGAGTGGGGAAGAGAGATTTGTAATGGAGATACCCAAGTGAATTGGTTCACGTGCCCTGGGACATAGTTCGCTATTTCGCAACGAACCTGATCAACGACCCTTTTTTTCTTGTGTTCTTTCCTTTTCATTCTTCATTACATTCATTTGAATTTCATTAGAGTCGGGATATAACCCACCCTGGCACTTGTAGGAAGTAAATCCATTTAATCAAGTTATTATGCATCTCATACATTTTTTTCTAAGAATCAAGCAAACATGCCCAGTGAGCATAAATATTAGAATGCCCACTGTAAAATAGTTGTCACTTATTTCCACTTCTACATTTGGGGCAAAGCAACGTGATTTTTAACTATGGAAAATCTCGTTACCATTTTGATTTTGAGTCGCCACCATTCTTGTTTCGAAAATGAGTCTGAATGAGCACCCAAAAAATGTTTTTTGGAAAATCGATATTTAAGGCATTGTAATGACTCTCTTATAGACAAGGGTTGGTCAACCTAAAACCTAGGTTAGGGGATTCGAATAAAGAATGGGGAAGGTGTTAGGCACCTCATTCTCCCCCAACTAAGATGGTTACTTAAACTTGGTCATTTTTAAGGAAACACTAAAGATGAATGCATGATGAAGTGCACAGGATGTACTCTTGATTAAAGAAGGGACATTCATTTTGGCCTAAAGTCACAAGGATATCCTTATTGAGAAAGGAACCCTTGGTTCATGCCTTGCCTTAAAATGGTATGGGTGCATGGATGTCCTCTTGAGAAAGAGATTGTAATGTTGATTAAGAGGTGAATAAAGTCGTCTCATTGAGAGAGGGACCATCATCATCATAGCCTTGAGAATGCATGGGAATATAACATATCATGTAGAACTTGGTCAGAACATTATCATCATTGACATTGTACATGAGTGTATGACATAAAAATGCAAAATATTGACTAATGGTTAGGGGCACATCCTCTTGGAGAGAGTGGTCCATTTTAACTTTACCATTCAAAATGGTGGTGTGAATGTGTGCAAAATGTGTATTAAATGTCAAAGTAATGGCAAGAAAACAAAAGTGGTGTCATTATCTAAGGAACAAAGGGCATCTAACTCATGGTATCTTGTCATTGGGTTTTGAGGGCTTCAACTCCCACCCCATCGACCAAGCCTCCTCACACGCATTGCATGAGGATTTAACCCAATCTACCAAGTGTGGCAAAGGGTGTTTAGTACATCCTAAAGGCTTTCTAAAACAAGGGAAAAAATAATAATAAGATGGAGTAGAAAAGGAGTAGGGGGATGCAAAGTACTTCAAAGTAAACTACCCTAAGACCCACCTTGCTTGAATGTTATTCTATCATATCTTCTTTTCTTTCCTCTTCTCAGGTTTTGAAGGAGAGTTCCTTAACATAGAGATTAAGTGAGAGCGGAAAGAGAGTGAAAGTATGAGAGGGATTTCTTGAGTGGAGATTTGAGTACAAAAAGGGATATAGAGCATGTTCCAACTCGAGAGGGAGGTCGTCCCCTTTTACAGAGTTTTTGGGGAACTTTTAGGGATAAAATTCTCCAACCCTAAAAACGATTGGAAAAGACATGAGACTTCCATAGGCTTTCTTCGGATTATCAAACTATGTCAAAGATAAATGGTCCAAATTGCCATAGGCCTCTTAAGCCATGCCACTTGGTCAAGTTCATGTGGGATATGCCATGTGGCAAATCCTTGGTGGTAGAAAGAAAAGCATAGGGGTAAGTGAAAAGTAGATATTGGGAGAATAAATGAAAGGAGGATATGTGGAAAGGTAAGTTGATTGATAGAAAGTATTTTTGGAAAGGTTAATGAGAGGAGGACATGTGAGAATGTAAGTCTTGACTCTCTTATAATTATCCAAAAAAGCATGGGCAAGAGTATATTTTCAAAGAGGCCCTTTTAGAGAGTGTCATGTAGCAACCAAGGACCAAGTACATGTACCTTGTTGTTTTTTACCTTTGATGGTAAAATATGGTCAAACCACATAGTTTTTAACATATTTACAAAAGTCTCAAGAACTTTCCTAATTGACTTTAATTTCAATGGAAGATAATGTTAGAATTAAAGAATGTTGATCCGACAAGTGGCAAGCAAAATGGAGAGTAAATGGGAGAGTATTTAAGTAACTTTCTTTGGCATGGTACAAGATCCATAGACTTGACCCCTAATTGTGAGCTTAAACGATTTTGTAAATTTTTTTAGCGCAACACAGTCGATAGCATCAATTGTTGGATGGATTTTGTGGAAGGCAAACACCTAAGCACAGGGTCTGACAGGGCTTGGGAGAGGATGTTCATTACATCCTAAATGCTTGACTCCCAACTCAAGGGTCAAGTTTATTCTTTGCATTTCACTACAAGCACCTCCTGTAAAGAGAGGCAGTTGTAGACACCCCAAATTGCGCAAACCCGCTCACAAAAGGGATACCAATAACTTGATGATTGTGCAAAACCCAATGTCCCAATTTGGGAGATTTCTAATCCTAATCCATGTTCAAGGCCAAGGCTCAAAAGCCATTAAATTGGCTTATGTATTTTGTACCATTCCCTAAGAAGCCACTTGACACTCTCATTTACTCACTTTTGTTTGTTATTTGACAAATTCCTATAAGTCCTAACATCTAAGGGAATTCTTATTAGTGAGTCAATACTCAAAACTTATTGTTGGATCAACCTCCTTAATGAGAAATTCTAACATTATTCTCCATTGATATTAAAGTCAACTAAGAAAGAGCTTGGGATTCTTGTAAATATGTCAAAAACTATGAGGTTGGATCATTTTACCATCAAAAGGTTTTAAAAAAAAAATCGTCATTGATTGCCACATGACATACTCTAAGAACACTCTAAGAGGATCTTTTTAAAAACATATATTTGACCATGCTTTTTAGGATATTTAAAAGAAAACCAAGACTCGCATTTCCACATGTCCTCTTATTCATCCTCCCACATTACACATGTCTTCCTCTCATTCACTCTCCCAATATCCACTTTTCCCGTATCCCATGCTTTTCTTATGTGAAGGCTTTCATTTTTGCGATAAGAAAACTTTCTGTTATAGCACTAGGAATCAATGTCATTAGATTAAAAGAGGGGCTTTGGAAAAAATTTTGTATTACGTACACGAGGAAGTTGATATGAACTTTGATCATAGACGCTGCTTGAACTGAAGAGAGTCGCCACCTACCTATCTCCCTTCTTTTCTTGAATCTCTACTCACCAGAGCTTTCGTTGGAGGAAAATATACCACCAGCCAATTAAGATCAAAACCCCCTTTAGAGATAGGGGTGGTGGCCTAGGCATAACAATTTCCTTCCTTCATTTAATAATGGCAAATTTAAAATGTGTAACCATGTAAGGATGGAGAGAACAAGGTGCCTAACATCTTCCTCAATCTCTCATCAAATCCACTTACCTATATACATATATATATATATATATAGGTAACATAATATTTTACTTTTATTCAAGAGAAATGCCTATTTGGGGTCAAATTCATGTAAAATTTCGCCCACATTTCATCAAATAAGATAATTTTTTAAGATTTTTTAGTGCACAAAAATGGCAATCCAAACACAAACTAAAATTAAAAAATTCTACTTTTATTCAAGAGAAATGTCAATTTGAGGTCAAATGCACATAAATTTTCACCCACATTTCATCTATTAAAAGTGCAAAAAATAATAAAAACATTAAATACTAAAAATAATAAACAAGATTTCATTAGATAACAGAAATAAATAAACAAACCTTGAGGAATCAATCCCCAACTTTGAGAATCAATCGAAAGTATCGATCTCAGTCGAGCGGATGCAATTGCGCTGTGCAATGGCATCATTGATACCAAACTGCTCAACACAACTGGTAATCTACACAAACACAATCGCCATGACATAGATTCGAGATTAAAGGATGAATCAAAATTGATAAATGGGGAAGAAATGTAATAACGATTGAATTGTTCGAAAATCTCACCTTGAAATCCTAGAAATGCGTCTGGTAGAATCAGTGACCTTCGATTGAGAGCTTGATTTGAGCGGAGAAATTGCAGGTGATTTTTTAGTGAGATTGAGAGCTAGAGATGGAGAACGAGAAGCTAACTTTGAGAGAACTCTTGAAGTAGACATTATTAAGGCCCCGTTTAATAACACTGCCAAAATTTGATGTCAGATTCTGCTGTAAGAAGCAACTGTTAGAAAAAGTTGTAAAAAGCTTGAACACTGAAAAGCTTGTTTGATAGAGTTTTGTAAAAGTATTGTTCATCAGAATTTAATAATTATTGTTTGATACAGCACAGCTGCTGGATTCTGTTGGATTCTATTAAAATGACCAGAATACCCTTATAAATATATAATTAGACTAAATATATATAATATTAAAAATTTATAAAAATAATTATTTTAATTTAAATAAATTTATAAATTTTATAATCTTATAAAAATTTCGACATCTCTTAAAAATGGACATATAAAATGTTCCTGATAAAGAAAATACCTACGTAATACACAATCCAACATCCACATTACATCATATATATATATATATATAACACATCCACATAACAGAGAAACCCATTGAATAATTTTTCCAAGGAAATTCCTCTCCCTCGTCCACAAACTCTTATCGATTAAAAGAAAAACAGAAACATGTTTTCAAACCACTATTGACCTTTGCAATATCTGAATTATGTGTCCAACTAGCAACAATGATTATAATATAAACAATAAGTTGCATGGAAATAAAAACAAATGAAACATGCTCTCTACTTCAAGCCATTCAAATGTGCATGCATAATTGAAATTGATGGAAAAAAAAACAATACACTTCTTGTTTATAAATATATAATCAAGAAAAAGTTCCACATTACTCAATTTCCATAGCTTAATTTAAATTTAGGATTCTAATTTAATCCTATTTTAATCTAGCAACTTATCCAAAACAGTAATAGTTCAAAAAACTAAAAATGGCTAAGTTTTTTCTTAAAAATTAATGAATTTCAACTTTCGACTTTAACCCCTGATGCAACCTTTTTTCTGTTATAGTTTGTGGAGCCTAATGGTATTGGCCTTTGAGCATAATGAAACTGGTGTGGCTTATTGGTTTTTCCCTGATTTATGATTTTTCACGTAAATCCATCTATTGTGGTTGATTTCTTGTCTGTGTAACATTATCACTAATTCAACACTCATAATCATAGCCTTGCCCCATTTCTATATCATGATCTACTAGAAGAACATGTTCCATCTAAACTATTTTTTTGTAATTGTTGTTACATAAGATGGAAACAAAATTATTAGGAAGAGGAACCACGTGATGGCACACTAATGCATTGCTTATTTACACTTATGCACACTAATAATTTCTTTTAAAGCACATCAATATATTTATGCACCCTGTTATTTCTGGCAAGGGCTCCAAATGTTATTTGAAGTTTCACACCTAAAACAAAATATGGCATCCACTTGTAAAGATCATTCAATACCTTCTTGTCAACGTCGATATAATTTAGAGAGCAATCCGTGAACCAACTCCATGACCATTTTGCACTAGCTATTGCAAATATTGATGGAAAAGGAATATTTGCATCAATTTTCATGCTTAATTTTTTTTTTAATTAAATTATTTGGATTGAAGACTACAAGATATCCTTTTGTTCCACAAGTAAAGATGGGATTGATGACATAATTGAGGACAGGACCACAATCCTGGTTGTGGTTTTTGTGGACATTGGGTGTTCTTGGTGAAAGAATTAAAATTGGTTCTTTTGCAGGCAAATTTGTCATGGGTTTCCATTCTTGTTGCTGGTCTATTAACAGAAGTAGAGTTGCCTTCACTTAAAGAAATTAGAATTTTTTTTACTTAAAGGTAAAATAAGGTGATTTTACATGTGGAAGCATTTGTCTGTCATTTGCACGACACATATATGGAGCAAATTACACACTTTAGTTTTTTACTTAAAGTTTTCTAGTACCAATTATATTAGCAGATTAAAAATGGCAGCACCAATTATCATCACAACATATAAAGAGTTTTTTTTTTTTAGAGAAATCACATTCTTCAAACTTACAATTGCAAGAAAAATATAAGAAACAGGTAATTTATGCAAATTCTAACTCAAAAAAAAAAAAAAAATACAACAGATTTGCAAATATTTTCAAGGAAATATGTTTGATAAGAGAAATAGCCGAATTATCAAGCCCAGAAGCCACTGCTGGATGGACCACCATCAGATTTGAGTGTGTAAGTGTAGTTTTGCTAATATTTCAAGTTTTCTATATTTAATCCTACCTCTGAAAACTTTCGAAATTTCCAAAATTGATAGAGCAAATGGGTTAGGGTTAAAGGATTTTGTCGATAGAGAGGGTTAGGATTTAGAGAGGGGTGACGACTGAGAGAGAAAGAGAAAGAGACAGGACGACTAAGAGAGAGAGGGAAGACGATGTTCATACCGAGAGAGAGAACGAGATCTTCGAGAGCTTCACACGAACGTGCTTCAATGGAGGAGAATAAAGAAGACAATGGTTTCGATCGACCTTCGCCTGCAAGTTCAAGCTTCGCACGAACGAGCTTCAATGGAAAGCGGTGAAGAAGACAGTGAGGATTAGAAGAGTGAGAGAGGGCAACGATTTTGTAGAAGCCGAGAGTGACACAAATGAGAACGAGAGAGATCGAGTTAGGTTTAGTTCGATCCGACTCACGTGGAAATAATAGAAATGACCAAGGGTATTTCGGTCATTTCACTTCAGCGTTTTTTTTTTTTTTTTTTTGAAACGTAGTTGTGAAAAACTCTTTCTTCTGCCCTTCAAAACTTCGGGAAAAAAAAAAACCGTAAAAAATCGCTTTTTGAACCGCTATCAAACGCAAATCACAATACGAAATTAAATTTTTAATTGAAAAAACTGTGAAAAGTCATTTGTAAAATGCTATCAAACATGCACTAACTGATGTTGAGCTTCGAAGGGGTTTTAACACTGTATTTGAATTGCAAAAAGAGAAACTTATTAAGAGAAGAGAAGAGAAACCCAATTTCTCTCTGTCTTGCGAAAAGAGAAACTCATTAAGAGAAGAGAAGAGAAATTCAATTTCTCTCTGTCCTTTTTAAATTGATAAAAAAAATAACAAAATAATCTAAGTTTCTCGTGTTTGGTTAATAGTCATAAGATAAGAGAAACTATTTTTGTCAAATGACTATTATATCATTTATAGTCCAAAGAAAACAAAGTACTACTATATAAAGAACATGATAAATATTTATTTTCCAACCAAATATCATACCAACATATATGAAATTTCTTCAAATCAAATTTCTCACCAACACTCCCCAGGATTCCATCTTTGACGATAGTTTCAAGATCTAGAACAAATCCACCACTACCCACATGACATCTAACATCCTTTAAAGTGGAAAAAAAATACCCAACAAAAACATTGGCATTTTGTAATACCAAGCAGAAATCTGAAGGCTAGACCCTAGCACAATTTATCTAACCACTTCCTTATTTTAACTTAATTTATTGCTTAGGCCTAAATAATAATTAGTTTATTTAATTTTAGTTAAATTGTGAGTCTAATAGAACTAATTTGTTAACTATTTTCAAGTCCAAGTATTATCGAGATCATGATGAAAAAATCAAAATTAGTCAGTAGATGGAAAATATTCTAGAAACTAAGACATTGCTCTACCCCAACGTTGAAAAACAGAAGCCCTAATAAGGTAGTGACGTTGGTATGCTCATCAACGACGCTGGATTCTTATGAAATTGTGCACTTGAGCGGTGTTAACTTAATCTTCTTGTTAGAAGTTGTGTAATTAGGGTTAGGATTTTTTGAGAATACAAAAATCTTAATTTTCTTCTATTTAAAGGTCCCCAAACCCTTTGTTTCAATGTACTTCTTTTAGGAGAAAAGTTTAAGTTGAGATTATGTTTTATTTTCTTTACCTTTATGTTTTTTGTAATCAAAGGGAAGCTTTGTATAGAGTGATTAAATATTTAAGAAAGATCGTTTTCTTTTACAGTTATTTCCAAGCTCCTATTATTTTCACTTACCTTCTTTTATTTTTTACATTTTTGTGTTTCTACGATGACTTGTAACTAATTCCTCCATTAAAGATGATAATGAAGCTGAAGAGCAAGATGATTTGGTTATCATTGCATCTATTTATTCCAGCAATGAGTTCTACTATTTAATTATTTTACTAAGGAATGAAACTTAGTAATAAACTACCTCTAACGATGATAATTCATACTTAGACAATTTCAAGAAGAATTATGCACGACATGGGTAAATGTAGGGGCGTCAATGGATAGTCGAAATCCGAATTTGAATTCGAAAAATCGGATACTATCCAAAATTTTCGGATATCAGATTTAGATTCAGACATTATTTTAAAATTAGAATGAGTTTCAGATATGAATTCGGATGTTGCAAAATTCAATTTGATAATATCCACTTTGATATAATATGTATATTATGTATTCATGTTACACAATAAAACTTTTATATATACACATATGACGTTGTATATTCATGTCATACAACAAAACTTAACATTTAAAGGTTTATCTTCTCCAACCAAAAACGCAAAACCAACCATCATAACCACCATTTTCATCAAAGTGGGTTCGACTGTGCCTTCTCCGGCTAGCGAGCATCTAGGTACATATTCTCTCTCTCTTTCTCTCAGTAAAACCCTTTTTTTTTTTCGACTATACGAGCTTCATAACCAACGTCTTCTCCGGCCAACGAGCATCTAAAGATATATTCTCTCTCTCTCTCTCTCTCTCTCTCACACACACACACACACACACACACAGAGTAAAACCCCATTTTTGGAGTTGAAAAATTAAGAAAATCAATTTGTTTGTTTTATAGATCAACTGATTGAGGATGATGGTATTTGGTAGGATTTTTTATCGAATCGAATATTGTCGGATATCTGATATATTTTTCAAATTCGAATTCAGATTTTTTTTTTTTTCGGATTTGAATTCAGACATAACACTATCCGATCGGATACCTATCCGTTGACAGCCCTAGGTAAATGATTGTTAGGGTTTACTTGTAAAAATATTGTATAAAGATTCAAATAATCAAAGATTTTAAATTTTATATTTTTCGATCCATGTGCATTTGGTTGTTAATTGAATTAAAACAAAATCAAGAATTAAAATTTGTGTTTTGATTATAATTTCTCTTGTTAAAGGTGAAATCATCATCATCTCTAATGCTTTAATTATTTTATTTTTCAAATTTTATTTTTTAAGTTATTTTTAATCCCCAAAAAGATTAATCAATCCCTTTTAATTTTGATTTTAACCTACAACTTGGTTTTGAAAAATAAGTAGAATATTTTCTTAATTTCATCAACTCACATATCTTCCCTTGCATTCGACTCTTGCTATAGTCCTAGTTAAGTAAGGTAATATTAATTTATTTGCTGAGTCTAAAGAGGATAGAAAAAGAGCTTCATCATATTCAACAATCGAATATTAAACAAAATAAAATAATGGATATATGGATGGTTTTGAATTCTTACTTCTAGCAAATATCTCATTAAACCTTGCTTAAATTGGAATGTTTAACTTCTATTCAAGGGCCTACGCTTGCGATTGGCACGCTACAGCTTTTCAACTCGTGCTCGTGCTCGTGGAGTCAAGTTTCCCATTTGCCCAAAATAGAGGAAAGACCATGTTTTGCTTCAATGCCACAAAAAGTTGTATCACAATGGATATCACCTAATTGTTAATGAAGGCAATGTATATCACTTAACTGCTAATGATGGGGACCTACATAGTTTAAGTTATGCTTTAAAATGAATTATTTTGGTTGTAAATTATTTTGGGGATTTTTCTTCATGAAATCAAATTACATTTTCACCATTAATGTCTTGCTTGT
This sequence comes from Akebia trifoliata, assembly GCF_017979445.1. Classification (NCBI taxonomy): domain Eukaryota; kingdom Viridiplantae; phylum Streptophyta; class Magnoliopsida; order Ranunculales; family Lardizabalaceae; genus Akebia; species Akebia trifoliata. The sequence continues at coordinate 5,766,800 of NC_141386.1, read as the reverse complement.
AAGGGGCAAAAACATATGAAAAATGTTATTTTTCACCATTGAAATTTTAATAATAATAAATTATAATTTTATGTAAAATAAACATATCCAAGCGATTGTAAGTAAGAGGGCAAAAATATATGAAATAGGGCTCTTCACTATTTGAATTTTAAAAATAGTGAATTATAAATTATTTCCAATAGATATCCACGTGCCTTGCACGTGCATTTTACTAATATTTTAAAATGGGAATCCAAAAATTATGGTGGTTTCAGTTCTATATACCTTAGGAAACCGAATAAGATCTAATCCACACACTAGACACATCAGAAACATGATGCCACGGATCTATAAAATGAAAGTCATTGAAATTTGAAAGTGTAGTTAAGTTGGTAGATTGCAAAGCATTGAATCCATATCTTAGGTTATAATTTAGGCCTACTAATGAATAGTTGAAATCCGAATTCGAATCTGAATCAGTATTCAAAAATTTCGAATTGCGGATTTCGGATTTAGATACATTTTAATATTCAATAACATTTCGAATAGGAATTTGGATATCGGTATTTGTATGTCTTCTTCTTCTAGTCTACATATCTAGGGGTGTCAATGGATAGTCGAAATTCAAATCCGAATTCAAATTTAAAAAATTGGATATTATCCGAAACTTTCGGATATCGGATATCGGATATCGGGTTCGGATATCATTTTAAAATTCGAATAAGTTTTGGATACGAATGCGGATATTGCAAAATTTGATTCGATAATATCCACTCCGATATAATATATATATTATGTATTTATGTTTTACAACAAAATTTTTATATATGTATATATATGATGTTGTGTTTTCATGTCATACAACAAAACTCTACTTTAAAAGTATATCTTCTCTCAACCTAAAAGGCTAAATGAAATAAGTGAAACCGGTCGAAGTAACGGTAAGGGTGGGTTTCGATCAAACTCCGTAACTACCATCTTCTCCGGTCGGCGAGCATTCAGGTACATATTCTCTTTCTCCCTCTCTCTCTCTCTCTCTCTTCGATCCGAACCAATCGAAGTGATTTTTCGAAGAAAATCTGTGGGTTTCGACTGTGCGAACTCCAATAGATTGAGAATGAGGGTATTTTGTAGGATTTTTTATCTGATCGGATATCCGATATATTTTTTATTTTTCAATTTTGAATTCAAATGTTTGTAAGGGATATTTGATCGGATTCGAATTCGAATATAGCACTATCTGATTAAATACCTATTCGTTGACAGTCTTATGCATCTTTCTCTCTCTCTCTCTCAACTTCAACTCAAGCTAAAAACCCTTATTTCTTAGGTCTCTTACATCTTCAATCTCAAGTAAAAAAATTGAATCTTTCTACATAGAATAAAGGTTGAAGATGTATGGCTTTAAGAAGAAAATAATAGGGTTTTTTTTTGGGTGGGGGGTGATGGATAATTGATAATTGGGTTTGAAAAAAGCGAGAGGGTTTCTTGAGGTTGGAAATTGGGGATTTTGTAATCGATTCTATGGATTTGAGAAATAATCAGGAGGTTGAATCCGAATCGGATCTCTGAAAGGTTAATCGGATACGAATTTGGAATTCCTTTTGAATATCCGCCGGTTTCGGATTCGGATTCGAATTCGAATATTGATGATTTATTTCGGATTCGATTCGGATGTATCTACATCCGATCGAATGGATATCCGTTGACAACTCTAGGTTATATTGTCCATATTTCTTCTCTCTCTGTCCTCGTCTTGGACGAATTCAAGGGTTTCAGGTATTTTCTCAATTTTATTCAATTTTTTTCTGTGATTCAATTTAATCAGAAAAGAATTGTTTTATTTGAAGAACTGGATCAATTAGAACAAAACACAGCGAATTTGAAACTTTTTATTAACGATTAACGAAATTTAAAGGGGAAAGATAATCGAAGATGATTGAATTCGAGATAAGAATGATCCTTGTTTTCATGGAAATCAGAGATCTGTGTTACAGATGTATTAGGGTCATCATGAGGTGTTCATGTTAGTCCCGAGGATAATTGATCGGTGTGGATCCCAAGGGAGACGTATTCCTCAGGGAGACTCATGATTTTGCTTTTAATTTTGAATTTGTTTAGTTTAAATTTTATCATACTGTAGGAAAGAGTTTTCTGGACCTACACCCCAGAACTCTTTCTCTGGATAGCAGCTGAGGTAGTAAGCTTAAATGGGTTCAACAGTTTCACCACCTCAGCATCTCTATGTGCCAATCTTCAGCCCAGTAGCACACTCCATGTTACCAAACCAGGCATTTTGATTAGAAGGAAAACTATAAAATATTTAAAAAAAAACTTAATAGCTGGGTTGGTGAAATGCATGGATCCCTTTGGACTTATGACCGTAGTTTAGTTTCCATGTGTAAGAGATTGTCATTATGCTGAAGTGGTTTGGTGTGTCACTTCAGAATGCCTGCCATTTTATATGCATATAAGGCCACATATTTATTTATTTATCTTAGTTATGTAGTTCCAAGGCTAATTTCTCATCATCGTCGTTGTCAGAGCCTATCCTAGTTATTTGGTGTTGGCATCGTGAATCACTTTCGAAGGTCGACCTTTGAATTTCAAACACACACAAATTGCCAAGCATTAATCACAATGCAGGTTAGTGTCTATAACGATTAGATTACTTGCATGTGTGTATTGTTTTTTCTCTTTCTTCGTTGGATAGCTGGGAAGTTAGGATCTCTTATGGCCTTGCAATTTGGCAAGACAATTCTAGTGAGGGTTTCTAGTTCAAATGTTCAATAAGCATATCCGTTACATAGTAACAAAAAACGACATTTTTTTGAAAGAAAAAAACGACGCCTTGTACCTCTTGACGATTAAAACAACAAAAAAACGTGACTTCTTCAAAAAGCCGCTTTTTTTAAAAAAATCTTTTTTTTTTTTTTTTTTTTTAATTTATGTTTTATACCAGTTTTTTTTCTAAAAAAAAACTAAGCACTTTTTTTTTTTTTTTTTTAATGTGGGATTTGATACATAATAGAATTTGGTGATTCATAAATGTAAAAATATGGGATTTGATGATAATATCTTGATTTTATGATTTTTCATTTTTTTTCAATGGTGTATTATTTTGAACAAAAGATATGTTGATGAGTAAACTTTTTTTTTGGCATCATAACATGTTTAATTATGTTTGAGAACATATTATATTATGTATTATTAGATGTAGACATTTTCATAATTTTCAATATTTTTTATTTTATCTTTTATGTTTCCTCATTTTTTCCCGTTTCTTTCTCGTTTTTTTTTCTTGTTTTCTAGTTTTGTCCGAAGTTTTCCCTTGTCGTTTTAAACCCGTACTTCGACTTTGCGACTTTGCGACTATGGGAATATTGTTAATTGTTAATAGTTAGCATAGGAAGTATGAGTTCAAGGGCTTTGAACCTAGGACCTAGGAACAACCTCCACAAGTCTTATCACTTAGCTAAGTGGCACTTCTTAACTATGGGAGTATATATCGTGCAACAATTCTCCTTTGAAAACATTAATTTGAAAGAAGATATTGTTTTTATGACAGCCTTGTTCTATTGTACCTGTTGTTCTTACAGTTCATTGAATGCATTGTACTCTTGTATCATAATAGCTTAATCTCCAACAAGAATTATTATGTGCTTTTTTGCTTGTATCATTCCTTGAATGTGAGGCTTTCTTGTAGACTCCAATTAAAATTGGATATATCTCATTGCGAAAGAAATTTCTTATGTTTAAACTTTAAATACTTGGTGACTGTTGGTTGTGTTTCACGTGCAGGCATCAAGGGCAAGGCTTTTCAAGGAATATAAAGAGGTGCAACGTGAGAAAGCAGTTGATTCAGATATTCAACTAGTCTGTGATGATTCCAACATATTTAAGTGGACAGCCCTTATCAAGGTAAGCTTTGTGGTGATGAGGTGCATATGGTTTTTCATGTTGTTTCTGTGCTTAATATTGACTTCTTAAATATTTAGGGACCATCAGAAACTCCTTTCGAAGGTGGTGTATTTCAGCTTGCGTTTGCTATTCCCGAGCAGTACCCTTTGCAACCTCCTCAAGTGCGGTTTCTAACAAAAATATTTCACCCAAACGTGCATTTTAAGGTGCCTATCTTTTACAAATCTCCTAATCATTTCTTTTTCTTTTTCTATTTTTTTTTTTTGCCCAAAATAAGTGAATAGGAAAGGGAAGGTAACAAGAGAAAAATTATGACATTGATTGCTCTCTAGTTTGTATACTTTTGAAGTATGGGTCTCCCATTATGAAATTTTATAAATTAGATGATAATATATTTAACAATTGGTAATATTATATTTTTTAAAGCATATTAAACTATGCCTTTTAAGGTTATTGACTAACATATTTGATAGAGAGAAGAGGGGGAGAAATAGCAGACATTTGCAAGAAATCACATAATAACAGTCTACAAGGGATGAATTCTCTAATGGAGAACAACAATGGTAAAAACCTACAGCGTTATCTGTCTCTGGACATTTGATTTTTTATAACTTAAACAGTTAAACCTTCATAACTCCTAACCATCCAAATCATCTAATACCAACCTTTAATTCCTGGGGAAGAAGGATCAGTCCTTAGCCTTCTTATCAATCCTTAGGGTGTGTTTGATTACATGGAAAATATTGTGGCAAATGATTTGTCGTGGAAAACTGCTATTTTCCGATGTTTGACAACAAAATAAACTTAAAAAGGAAGAGAAAATGAGTTTTCTTGCCCTAAGGATTTGCTGCTTCAAGCGGAAAATCTTTTCTCACACTCCCCCCCTCCTCCCCAAGAAAATGATTTGCCCTGAGTTAATTAAAAAAAATGCCAAAAAAAGAGAAATTTTTTTGGAAAACCTATACATTGCTTTCTTTGTAGAGGGATTTACACAGTAGACCTATCTGTTGCAATTGTATACAAAAACTCCCTACTTTATCCACTGAACTAACCTTACTTTATAAATTAGGCTAGCATAACTACCTTGGTAAGATGTTACTATGGGTTGTTGGACTCACATGGATCATCAAATTGGAAATCCAACCTCACAGCCGTCTAGATTTAATGAAAAAACTCAGATTCAAGAGGGAAAAAAAATCCTTTTTGAATTTGATCGATGGTGTTGAAAATGGATGGCTATCGAACTCCCAAATTTAAAGCTAAAAGTCAACGGTGAAAATTAACTTCTTTTTTCAATTTTTTTTTCAAAGTGCTTAGATATTTTTCCTTAATAACCTTGTGGTATCAGATCATGTTTTTGGATGTCAAAAATTAATGCATTTAGGATCCACTCCAAGGTATGCTAGGTAACAAATTAACAACGTCAATCTGAATTTTATGACAAGGATGCCCACTCCAAGGTTTGCTGGGTAACAAACTTAATAAAATAAGGTTTGATGGGTAACAAATTTGATAAAGTAAGATTCCCTTGGAGTCCTTGGAGTTCTCACCAAGGGAGGTTTTGTAATAAAAATGCAACAGTTAGGTCTGGCAGTAAATTTCTCTTCTTTGTGAGTTGTTGTTGTAGGTTGTTTATAATAAATCTAGCCTTACACATTTGTGTATAGTTGTTGATATTAAGGTCATTGAGCTCACCTCGTGGCATCCAAAAATATGATTTGGTGCCACAAGAGCGTAGTGGAAAAAATTCTATGAACTTTAGGGGAAAAAATATAAGGTTATTTTTCACCATTAAACCTTGGTTTTAAATTTGGGAGTTTAGCAACTGCCCATTTTCAAAACCTTGGATTAAGACCAATTTTTATTTTTTATTTTTGATCTGAGTTTTTCCATGAAATCTAGAGGGGTATGGTGTTGGATTGCCATTTTATAAAAGAATTTTCTTTTAAATTTTTCACAAAAAAATCATGCAATTTTGAATGGTGTTATCATGATTTTTTTATAGTTATTATAAAAGTCAAATGAAAATAATATTTTTTATGTTGTTTTTCTATGCCACTCAAATAATAGAAAATAATTTTTTACGAAATTTTCTAGGATGTTTTAATCCACTAAATGGTTGGATGGTCTTCCTAGGCATAAGTTTCCTAGAGAGAGAGAGAGAGCTATTGTTGGCAACTTGATTGTTATGTTACTAATGTCACACCCCAAAATCCAAACACGCATCCCCATGATTAAGTGTTTGAATCTCAAGGGGTGAGATATTTTCCAAACAGTTATAAACACATCTAACTCAACAATTTAAACGATGATAACATATATTGTAGCATAAGCATAACTAAATATGATATATAAACAAAAACAACAATCCTATCTGACAACTCCCTTTATTTATATATAACAGAAGGAAATAATAGCACCTACTATCAAGAATATACTAACCTGCTCTCTCAACATAAATTGACTTGCTATCTGTTGACGCTCATAACACACAAACCTACTGATCTCATAACTACAACAATTATAAAGTTGATTTTTGATCACTGGAACTTCTTGAAACTGAGATGATTGGTAGGGTGAGTAATAGGGGAGTTACCAAACTAGAAGCGTATATTTTTGAATCATAGTCTTAATATGCAGATTAATCACACTAAAAGCATTTTTTTAAAAATATGCAGATTTTATTTCAAATAATATCAACTATGAAAATAATTAAATTAAAATGTTGAAATAATTGCATTTAAATAATTTAATTGAAGTATTATAAATGTAATCGTTTGGAAATCATCTCAACATCAACATAATATACAATCAATGATAGAGTGTTAGAATAGAGGTTGAGGATCAAGACTGATGTAAACATCTCAGTCAAAATACGTATATGCTCCAGTACTTCATCGGTATGGAATCCCATTGTTACTTCCTGATTTTGTGGCTAGCAAGGCAAACCAATAGGGGGTAGCTGTTTATTCGGCTCAAGTTGGTTGTTTGGCCTAGGTAATAGTGAAACATGCCTCCATAACGTGATTCAAATCCATTCGATTACTCTAGATTGCTAATGATCATTAGCTAGTCATCTTCGTCTATACCCATGCAAATCTCAAGTAACTCTAGTCTTGTACAAGCACTACCTTTACACCATGTTCTCTATTAAAGGTAGAAGGGAATTTCCTGGATATCGAAAGTGGTATTGATCTCCAAAACATCTTGTACTATTAAGGAGACCAGACATCTCAATCTATATCCTAGAATAGTGTGTTGCTCTGGAAAGCTATGACCAACTATTCTTTATAGGTATTCTCTAACCCTTAAATAGGTCACTAATATATATATAGATATATTCTTTTTGTTTTCAAAACATTAAACATCTTTTTAAAAGAAAAATATTAAACTATTCTCTTTTCAAGACATAAATTAAAAACGGTGTCAAGGCGAGCACCTTAAGGCAGGGCAAACCAAAGGCACCTTAATACATGTGAGGTGAGGCAGTTTAAGTGAGGCACACCAAGGCGCTCACCTTGACTACACCTCAGTCAAGGTGTCTCACTAAAAAGGAATTAATTTATTTAATTAAAACACTAATTTCAAATTTGATTGTATACTTTTTACATACAAAATAAAATTTATTTGGAACATTCAATTTTTTACCCTTAAAAATATAAAATTTTACATTTTGTTATTTTTACTTAGCCTAAGCCCGTTAGGACTTAGTTGGCTTAGGCCCGATAAGGGTATCGGGCTAGTCTAAAGTTGAGCCCGCCTTTTTAGGGTCTAGTTAGTGCTCAACCAAGCTTGACCAGAATGCACCCATTGATAGTCATAGTTGTTGTTATGTCATAGCAACAACAATACTTGTTATTGGCCTACTTTTACTTCTATTTTTACTTCTACTCTTTTTTTTCCCTTCTTTTTATTCTTGTTATTCCTCTCTACTTTTTTCCTTTAGTATTGATTGTTCTTTTTCTTGAAGTATTGAATACTTTAACTTGTTTGTAAAAACTCACATTTGTACATGCTATAAGTGTAAAATATCTGAAACCCACCTTTCACTTTTTTATTTTTATAATTTTATTGTACCTCACTTTACTCAAGCGTGCGCTTCAGGCACTAAGAGGTCTTTGTGCCTTAAGTGTGCATTTCACCCTTAACTGCACTTAGTATAATTAGAATACCCAATCTTTCTGTGAAATACCATCTTGACATAACATCTAACCTTGCGATTACGCGAGCTAAATCTGGGAAAATAAAGCATACCTTGCGATTGCGCGAGTTAAATCTGGGAAAATAAAGCATACCTTGCGATCACGCAAGCTAATCTAATATACTTGGATATTCGTACACCATACACGCCATAAGTACAATAATACTAGCAATAACATAAAACCAATATCTCTTTTGGAAAATCATTTTTTTTTCACCAGTCCAAACCTTGAAATTCTTTTTCAAAATTAATAAAACCATTCTTGACATCACAATAAAATTTCTTTTAAAAATTCATTTTTTTGCAAAAGCAATTTTAAAGAACACTTTTTAAAATTAGAACCTTTTGTTGCACGTTGATGTCAACAAACAAAATCTCCTATAACATAAATACAACATCTATAGATTCAAATTCTAAACTAACATGCATGATTCTTTTTTTTTGCCAAAATACATACATTAAACATAAATTTTAAAATAACCATTATTTTGAAACCAAAACAGTTTTTAAAACAAATCTATGACTACAATTAAGAAATTGGAAGTTCCTTACATCATTGGATTCAATTCTTAGCTTTTAAACTCGACGTTCTGAATCTTTGTTCTGAATCTTTATTCAACTAGTCCTGGCTTTTAATTCACTTTCTAACGAGATCAAAACCTAAATACAATGTCAATAAACAAACAAGGTTTAAATTCAACTTCTCTCAATAGATTCAACATAAATGAATATGAATTAGCTCTTTATATTCATATATATTCTTTTAAAATATCTTTTTGGATCAATTAACTTAAATAATCAAAGCAAACTCACACAAAATTAGGTTTCTCTGCTGTTCTAGACCTACAAACAATACATGATTGACTCACAAACTATCCCATCACAACTTTAATTAATAATCAGCAAATTTCATGAAATTTATTCCTTGAGATACGTAAAAAAATTTCAGGATATTGCAGCTAATTTGGTTGATCTAGAATTCCTTAATCCTCTTTTGTGTTCTGCAGACAGGAGAGATTTGTCTAGATATCTTGAAGAATGCGTGGAGCCCTGCTTGGACACTCCAGTCGGTTTGCAGGGCTATAATTGCTCTGATGGCCCACCCAGAACCAGATAGCCCACTCAATTGTGATTCAGGTAATTTTGTTTCTATATTATAGATTAACTCGCCTTAATTAAAGTCAAGAGTACATGGCATCAAATAATACGGTTGTAGTTGTGGCTATATTGTGAATCTGAACTGCTGGATTCACAACTCCTCACATCATCAAATGCACATGCATGTACCAGACTCAGAATTATTTACACTCACTAGTTTAACTAACTAAAGTGCCTCACTAACGTTCATATGCATGTATGTACGTGGTATGTGTAAATAACTAGTAATGAAGGAAATGTGGGCTAATCTAAAATTTGCTCTTTTTAAAAATAAATTGGACATAGTGATGGTAAAAGTTAGCCATCAATCTTTTTCATTCACTTGAAGATTCATTTCCCTTCCTTCTTCATCTTCTTCGCTTTTCCTCCATTAATGGCTTCAATATTTCCATCTTCAAGAAAATCATATAAAATTGAGTGTATATCCTTCATTTTGTGCAATGCGTAACACTAATGTCATTTTTAACTTTTCCTTTTTACAGTTCAATGCTTTGCATTTTGGGATCCTATAGAGAAGTTTAAGAAGTAAACCACAAAAACAATGGAAAAATGCCCAACATTTTTCATATTGGTGTTGTTCATCCAAAGAAGTATATATTATATATGTAGTAGGCATACCCCTCCCTCTCCTCTGTCCCTGTAACAAGTTCAACAAAACAAGCTTTTTCTCAGGGCTGCAACTTGGGTGGGTTGGAGGAAAGCACATGCTCAACCCAAGTGGCAGAACCAACCCGACCATCAGGCCTAAGCTCACATACCCCCCAACCCAAGCTCAACGCGAGCTTGATCTTCAAAAATTGGGTTGAGCTCGGGTTAGCTCGAGTTAGATAATTTTGGGCAAGTTGGTAGGGTTGGGCTTGTTGAATAACCCTAATTTCATTTTGATGGGCAAATGAATTTATATTTTTAAAAAAGAATGCAACATAAAAAAACAAAACTGCTTGTAAATAAAATCACATACTACCTCCAAATCCATCATTGAGAGAGTATTTAGAAAAACTACACTAAATCAAAGCCCGCATTAATAATATACAATTCTCCACAAGCCATAATACTAAGACCGAATCAAAGAATTAAATAAAAAATATATATAAGTAATATAAATTTTTTTGTAGTAGCATATAAGCATCGGGTTCAGGTTGAGTTTGAGCTAGCTTGCCCAAGTTGCAGCTCTACTTTGTCTATGGTGGAAAAACATTTTCACAGAAAATCTTTATATCAAGCTATCATTGGCAAATAATTGAGAAATAAAATCCTAAGCCACACCAAAGCAAAATGTGCACAATTACTGTTATTTTGTATGTCAATGGTTTGTGTTCATGTGTGATTTCACATGAGAGAGAGAGGAGATATCAGGTTTACAATTGTGTCAGGAAGGCCGAGATGTGATAGATTTTAGTTTTTTGAAGTGATTGGAAAGGAATGAATAGTTGAGTTGCGATCGATGCCCGAATCTCCAATGTAATCAGAATCCAGAGGGCAGTTTAGTAACTTAGCGTGACTCACAAACACACTTGATTGACTGTTTGGATTTAGCTGCCCTTTGGCTCAATGAATAAGGTTTGAAGGCAAAAGACAACAGGAAGTTGGTGTTAGGGTTTTTTATGACAGGGTTATCTTTGTCATTTTAAAATTAAATGAGGTATATAGGCAGGGGTTTTAAATATCGAATGGTTTTAAACTCATTGGGTTAATGATAGTCAATGAAGTTGATTTTTAGTCAAAGGGACATAAAGTTCTAATCTTTCATTTGTATAGGGTGGGTAGCCCTACTTTTGAACACGTTGCAGAATTGCGGGGTATTACTTAAACCCTAAGATTAGGTTGGGTTATTTTGGACATCCCATTCTTATTACTATATGATGTTAAATCTAACTCTTTCATTTTGTTCCTAAAACTGGTTAGTGTTCATCAGTAGCAGCAACACCATTCCCTCTTATCACTTTTCTTCCATCCATGAATCTTTGTGTGCTTTCTTTCAAAGTACAGCACATTGATTGGGGTGTGTCAATTTTCTTATTTGGTTTGTCATATGTTATTTCATTAATTGAGGTTTTAATATTAGAGAGTTACTATTGCCACACCAACTGTGTTCAATTCTCATTATATTAAAAGATTGGTGTACATATAAGCTCTCCTTATTTATTTACGAGTACCTAGTAAGGCCATTTTTTCCTTACTAAGTTAGGAAAGTATTTTGTTTATTTATTTAATTACCTTGAGCTTCTGTAGCTCCGGAAGGTTATGATATTTTGTATGTTAGTGGAGTAATTTCATTTTATGTGCAGGAAATCTTTTGAGGTCCGGTGACCTCAGGGGATACCAGTCCATGGCAAGGATGTATACCAGGCTTGCTGCCATGCCAAAGAAAGGGTAAGTCATTGAAGAACTATGTTTTATTTTCACGGGCAAATGCAACTACTTATCTACTTGGATATCTTGTGGTATGAAATTAACTCTATTCTCAAAACATATGTAATTAAATGTCTCAACTCTTGAATTGTCAGTTTATGCTGACTTTCCTATGTATGTTGGTAAACCCTAACAAATCGTTGTCTTATACCTCAGCATTACGACACGAAACTGTATTTTATTCTATAATGTTCATTCTTGGTTAGGTACCAACAAGATTATGCATATCTGATTCCTGAATTACCGATAAATTAATATTTTATGCTATAAATATCGTGTAATGCATTGAAGAAAATCAGACTTTGCGATGATTGCATGAGGAAATCAGCAGGGAAATGGTTTTTTTTTTTTTTCCTATCTTGAAAATGTCATTTGCAGGTATGTGTATTTTGTGGAAAAATTATGAGTCCGACTAGCCTTTCTATGATAGTGAGGAAAAAAGGCCTCCTCATTCACCATAAAAGACCTCGAGATACACAATACAAGTCCTTGAGATTCATAACAAATCTCAAGGTCTTGTTTTACGCATCTTGAGGTTTTTTATTTTTATTTTTTTAACGGAGGATGAGGCTTAGTAACAGTCTTTTTCCTCACTATCATAATAAGGTTTCTCAAATTATTTTTGGTAAGAAACCGAACCTACAATATCCGACCCAGATCCAAGTCAGGTCAAGGGGCATTAAACCATATTAGACCCATTTCCTTGGATAGTTGATATTGCCACACCAACTTTTACTAACGCTGCACCAATTGTGTGCAACTGGTGGTTTGTATAGGAATTGGTGTGGCATTAGTAAAAGCTGTTGTAGCAATGGTAGTTCTCTTTTTTCAGTCGGATATACTCCAAGGATCCAAGCCTGCAAAATTCAATTCCTGCATCACTTGTTTTATGCTCCGTTTGGAACGGAACCAAACAGTGGAAGGTTAGGATCGTAGAAAAATCGTTTTCCAAATAAATAAAAAACCAACTTCCTAGAAAACCGAACCTACAATTCCCTGGTGTACTTTTCTAGGAAGTTGGTTTTTTTTTTTTTGTTGGAAAACGATTTTTCTACGATCCTAACCTTCCACTGTTTGGTTCCGTTCCAAACGGAGCATAAAACAAGTGATGCAGGAATTGAATTTTGCAGGCTTGGATCCTTGGAGTATATCCAAATGAAAAAAGAGAACTACCATTGCTACAACAGCTTTTACTAATGCCACACCAATTCCTATACAAACCACCAGTTGCACACAATTGGTGCAGTGTTAGTAAAAGTTGGTGCGGCAATATCAACTATCTAAGGAAATGGGTCTAATATGGTTTAATGTCCCTTGACCTGACTTGGATCTGGGTCGGATATGTATCCATCCATAGATATGTCCCGTCCGAATATATATTACTTTGAAAATTATATCTTTTAAGTTTTTCAAAATCTTATTTTCAACGTCGAGGATTCTTTTAAAATGGAAGAGTATAATGGTAAAATAGAATACTTGTATTAGCAGGATCCGGATATGGTACTAGTTAGTTGGATCCAAATTGAATATGGATCTAAATTAGTATAAAACTCTGGATCTGAACATGGATATACTCAGATTGGACCCGGATCTGGTCCTTGTCCTATTTCCCCTAAAGGCATTGAAAGTGGAATAAATGCAGATGTCCATAGGTGCCTCCCAATGAGAAAGCTTTTTTTACCTTTTCTTTTACCAGTCGAGTTGGTAAAACTTGGCTAAATAAATCTAGTTTTTTACATAATTTTTTAATAATTTAAAATTTTATTATCTAAATAAATATATGATCTTTTGACTAAGCATTTTGTGTATCTCCTTATTTTATAACACTTTGTGATTATATATAAATTAATAATTATAAATCAAATTAAATGGGTTATGTTGTCTCAAAGAAGATTAATTGGGCTCGTCAACTTGGTATGGGTGGGGGATGAGACGAGATGGAATTCTGAGTTCAAGCCTCCAAGGCATCCCTCCAAAAGGGAGAGGTATTGAATTTAAGTCCCCTCGTTAGCCATCCATAGGGATTTATCCTTTCTTGTTTGGTGTAAAAGTGGTAAATGGTTAATAAGGTCCTAGATGAAGGATAATATGATGGTAATCATCTTAGGAGGGAAGATGATGATGACTCGGATCAAAGGAGAAACCCCAACAAAAGAAAGGGTTCTTTCCAAGAGTAAACAGATGTGCAAGAACTCAAATTAGGATTCCATTGATTTTCTTTGTTGCCCTAGATTATTATGTATTGGAAAGTCTTCTTGACCTTATTCTTTTGTTACACATTAATTAAGATGATTTGAATGTATTTACGATTCATTTTGCATTATCTACACCTGGTACGTGTGGTTTGTGGTGTATTACATGTATTCTGGGGATTTGGCCTACGGATTTGGAATCTCCGTCTTAAAAAAAAATGCTTGAATGGCATACTAATTTGGACACATTGATTATGAATGTTTTGTCGATGGCTTGGTGGCACATTAAAAATCGTTCTCATTCGTTACTTCTAGTAGTTGGATTCAGATAGTTTTCATAGATGGTTTTCGGTAACTTAATTTTAGCCAAGTGTTGGGAAATGACACAAATTTCTCATTATTTACAAACCAATGGCTATTCACCATATAGAATATAAATTCAAAATTAAAGAATATGAAAATAAATTATACCAGCGAACACCATAATCTTTTTTTTTTAATACTTGGAAAGCCCTTCAATGTGAAAGCAAAATCTTTTGGGATGTAGTCCAGTTAAAATTGTTTTACAATGTGAGTAAAGGATTATATATATTTTCTTTAGAAATGGCCAATAAAGTAATAAATATTTTCTATAGAAATGGTTAAATAATAACCAACAAGAAAAAAATTACTCTTAAGCTGCAAAATATGGTTAAATGATACCAATAAGTATATTTTTACTTGAGAAGCCTTCAAAATTTGATTTTGGGTTGTCGATCAACACCCTGAATGTATGAAATAGGTGTTTACCTCGAAAGTTGCATTAACGGATATGTAATAAGCTTGAAAGTCGACTTCTAGGGCTTAAAATGGGTCGGATTTGAGCCAAATATGAGTATAAGCATATCCAGATTTTTATACATATCTAAATTTTACTAGTAAAAATCATTTTCGAAACCATTTTACTTTTCACTAAATCCGTATTCGTTTTGATCCGACCAAATTAATTTATTCGGATCAAATAATTTTGAACCGTTCAAGATTATTAATGATTTGAATTCAAAACCTCTTCTTTTTTAGAAGCATGAGCCTAACATTTGTCGGTTGAAGAAGTATATCTTAAAAAATATAAAAATATAACTTACAAAGTAATATATCATTCAAATCTAGATGCATATAGGAAATGATCCTTATTCAATCCGGATCTAATTTGGGTTAAGGGACATCAACCCATATCTGACCCACTTTTTAATTCAAATGTACTTGAAGAAATCAAACCCACTAAATTCAGATTTGGGTGACTTGGATAAAATCCGACCCATTTTAAGCACTATCGACTTCCAAAGGAGTTGTTTGAATCCCTTCCTTCTTCTGTACCAACTTTTACTAAGAGCACTCCCAATATGTGTATTCATAGCTATGTTGTTGTCATCTAATAGGGCTACTCAAAGTACATTTTGATGTGGCAATAGAAGCTCTTTTAGGTGCTGTTTGTTAAACTGAAAAAAAAAAAAAGTGTTGAATAGCATTAAGCATTGAAACTTGTAAGCGCTGAATTTAAGTGCTGAAAAAATTGTTTGTTTAGATGTTGAATCATGTTTGTTACACATTGCTAAAACTGGTAAATTGTCTTTGTTACCCTTACAATCATATTATACATTATTTGCATGTTGCAATCAAACACAATAAAATATATTATTTCTTATAAAATAAAAATACAATTCATTTTTAAATAATAAATAATACTCAAATCTTCAATTTATAAATAATAGTTTCTATTTATAAAAGCTCACAAATTTCAAATTAAAAATAATAATGCCATACAAATCACCAAAATTTGAAATCAACATTAAAAGAACTTAATTTTGGATGAAAATTAAGGATGTGTAATTATAAAAACACCCTATGAATTATAAGGGCAACCCACACCATAGCCAATTTTTTTTGTTTTATATGGGTTAAAGTTTTGGAATGAGCAAATTTTTAGTGAGAATAGTGTATATGGTCTAGAGATCATCCTCACTAAAAATCAGTCCATTTTGAAACTTCAACCCGTCAAAAATAGTTTTTTTTTTTTAAATGGACGATTTACAATTCTTGAACTTGTTTTGATAGTGTTAGAAGTTTCAGGATAGGCTAATTTTTGGTGAGGATGATCTCCTCATTGTAGAGATCATCCTCATCAAAAATCAACTTATTCCAAAACTTTTAATTCATATAAGACAAAATAATTTAACCATGGTATAGGTTTATTAATTTGTGGGGGTGCTTATATACTAATGAGGAGATCATCCTCACCAAAAGTCAACTCATTCCAAAACTTTTAACCCATATAAGGCAAAATAATTTAGCCATGGTGTGGGTTTATTAATTTGTGGGATGCTTTATATTTATCTATAGGATATAAGAGGTAATATCCTTTTAAGTATAAGGGCATACTTGCCCGTGCTCAAAAAAAATGAAGGGCATACTTGTCTGTGTCGAAAAAAACGAACCGCTTCAACACTTTTTTTCAGCATCAAAATAATGCTGAATTTTTTTCACTTATTTTCAACAATAAGTGCTGAAAATATAGAGTAAACGAACGCGCTATTTTGACAAAAAGTGCTGAATTTATTTTTCTTCAACAATATGTGTTGAAAAATAGCGTAAACAAACACTGCCTTACTTTAAAGGGAAATACTGATCTGAAATCTTTGACACTACATTGATAGTATGTAAGTCTCTCACCAACCTTGTAATTGCATAAAAAGATTCCTTTTTCTTCAAGCGTAGAAAAGACAAGCGTTCAAGTCTCTTACCTAACTCTTAAAGTACAAGGTGAGAAACGTTGGAGAAACTTTTTTTCAAACACGTGTGAGACCCACCATATAACTTTTAGAAAGAGTCCCCTTAGCCTTACTAAGTTAGTAAGGATTTCACCCTTACCAAGGGTCCTTAGACTCACCTCTTAGCATCCAAAATAATGATTCGATGCTTCAAGATTGTAGATGAGGAAATTCTATGAATTTTGAAGAAAAAAAAATTATTTTTCACGGTTAAAACTTCCTTTTTAAGTTTGGGAGTTACGTGGAAGTTCAGTAGCCATTTATTTTAAAAATCCTAGTCTAGTTCAAAAGAAATTGTTTGTTAATTGTTTTATTTTTTATCTTAATTTTTCTATGAAACTTAGAGGACTATGGTGTTGGATTTCTGATATGGTAATCCACTTGAGCAAATCAACCCTTAGTAAGACTTAAAATCTCACTATACTAGTAAAGAAAGGGTTTCACTTTTAAATATACTAAGTAGTTATTCAAGAGATGACCCTTATATTTATGATATAAGTGGGTCAACTGAGTAGGGTATGTTGTTTTTCAAAAACCTTAGCATGTTCCCACGTTTTTCCACATTTCTTGTTAGGTGATGTTGAACATTCAACAATATGAGGTCATCATGGGCAGAAGACAATTTCGATGTGAGCTTCATTGCATCAATTTTTGTTACAAATATTTTGATATCTTCTTTTTCTCCCCTAAAAATATTTTTTGAGAAACTCAATTGGGCCAATGGTTATTGGAAAAAACTCACTTGCTATCATATTTTGTGTCTTTTGTCTCAACTGTTAGGTGTGACACTTTATAAGTAGTAATGTTATGAGATGTTTTAAAATGATTAGAGTTTTCTCTTTTTTAGAGTCTAGGAGAGAGAGGGAGAAGGGGTATATAAGAGTTTTAGATTAGGTTTGGAATTAAAATTTGAGTGATTATTTTTTGTATTGTTCTTCTTTGATTTTTTTTTTTGAAGATGATTGGATACATTGGTAAATATAGGCATCATTGTTGAACCACATTAATCTTTGTGTTCTTTCATTTACTTCATAAATTTTTTTTTTTCTTCTTAATCATATTAATCAGATATCTCCAAATTCACAACACTTACGATCCTGGGATACAAAGTTAGTTGAAGAGAATAGATAAGAAATGATGGTCAAGAAATCAATCACAACACACCAAGGCTATAGTATGTTTTGTGGATTTATAGATAAATATTCTACTTTTTGATAATTTATAGGTACTTGATTTTATAAGTTTTAACAATTGACTTTTCGTCATTGATTTGATTATTTTTTTAAATAATGTGTATGTTTATGTGTAACCAATCGAACCTAATATTTTTTTTATTTTTAATAATACTGAAATGACCAATGTAAAATATCTATGGTTCCTACACACTTCCACGACATGAAAGTAAGATATGAGATACAATCTTGAGGTCATTCTAACACGATTCATTTTTTTTATTTTTATAGATTAAACATGAGTATGTCAAAATATCATTGTTATTAGGGAAGAATAATGGTTTTTTGACTGGAAAGTCTTCACTCAGTTGGCTGATGTGTTACGGACACAGAACCATAGATCGGTTTCCTCTGGATACACAAATGCAAATCCCCAAAAAATATGTGCTTTTGTGTATCTGAAAAAAAAAAAAACAAATCTATGATTCCGTGTTCGTAACACGTCTATCGAGTATTGACCGAGTGAAGACTTTCTAGTTAGGATATTTGCACTCTATTGGAAAATGATCAAATATGCCACGTCACATATTTTAGAGGGACTGCATCGAATATGTTATGTTAATGAGAATAACAAAGTACCTTCTACATTAATGAATTTTTTTGTGTTGGACATTGGTGGCCCCAATTTACTTTCAAAATTCACATGGGGTAAGCTTATTTGGAAATATCAAAATTACATTTGTACTTATTCATTTGACAACTAAATTTTAGATTACTTTAAAGTCTTTGGATTGTCTTGCATTTTGTTTACCCACTTAAGAGTGTTAAAGGCTTGAAATTGAATTTTATAAGTTGGGTCTGTTCAAATTTTAAAACTAATCTCCATTTCTAATCTCATCTCTTTATCTTGATATTAAAAAAAAGATACTAAAAAAAAAATTTGATTTTTGTTTTTTATTTCTCTCAATTAGAATGAAGAACAATCATCTCAACTTTGATTTTTTAGTTTAGTTTCATTCACAAACGATACCAAGATAACTTGCCCAAATCATCTTGATGTCTGAGGATTTTTAAAGCCGTGATATTTAGAGCCAAATGTAGACTTTAAAATGATGAATTGCTTTGATCTTCAAACATTTTCTTAAAAAATTATGGATTTTCCTTTTATCCATTATTTGTAAACTCTTCCATATTTTTAGGGTGTTAATATATTGGGTCTAAATTAGATCATTGCCAATTCGAGAGTAATTCAATGAGGATTGGATTATAATTTGGAATTTTGACATCGCAATCGATCTTCAGAGACTGCATTTCCCACTATTCTCTTCAAAAATTAGGTTTTGAGTCAAACAAACCAAATGCGCAAAACAATTAAATATTGAATAAGTTTTTTTTAAGAGATTTTTCAAATATATAAATTTTTTTTTTTTTTGGAAAGTTGTGCGGAAGTGATCGTGAATACGAATTTGCTTTTAAGAAATTTCTTGCTAAGTTGATGAACTAATGCAGATGCCACGTGTAAAGCAGAGCTTGAGAAAGAGAAAATTCCCTTTTTAATAATTTTAATACACGTGGCAAGAAGCACTTCAATCCAAACACGTAGGATTGATGACTTAATGTTATATATATCTTAAAATAAACAATTTAATAAAAAATTCAAGCCGTTCGATTGAGAATCATAAAATCTGATTCTACGATTTTCTCATCTAACGATTAAGATATCGCGGAATACAAGAATCTCTACCTGAATTTCATTTCCTACTTTCAAAATAAAATTCAATCTTCTCTCGTTTTCTCACTCGATCAAAACCCTAGCTCAGGTTTTGCATATCCACCATGGCCGTGAGAGTAACGATGGAAGTCGGGAGAGATGGAGTTGCAGTCATTAAGATCTCCAATCCTCCTATTAACGCATTAGCCCCTTTGCGTAATCTCCAAATCTTTCATTTTATCTTCTCGATTTCATTTGTTTTAGATTTTGGAAAATAATAGCCTTAAACAAAAACTCTGACTCTCTCCATACCTCTTATTTTTTATCTCAATAGATCGAAGAACTCAATAAATTAAAGAGATTTACACAGATGAAAACAATTTTAGAAGTAGTGTTGGCAAGTCTCTGAATAGCATATAAGAGGATGAAGGACCAAAATAATCTAAAAATTGATTATTTAATGACACAATATAATGATAAATGGGGTGAAATAAATTTTCATTAATTTTTCGGTTTCAATTTTCAATTTTCTCCAATATCTTGATTTTCACTTATATTTTTGAATAATTGATAACGAAGAGAAGAAGGGGAAAAAACAAGGAATTTTACTTTTTCAATCTCCTTAGAGACGTTTCTCACATCCTTAGATGGGAAAAAAAATTATTCTTATATTAAAAAAATCATAGGAAAATAATGGATGCAACAATCATTTCAAATCGATGTTTTACACATGCATGTTTATAACATGGACTCTAGATCATACTTAACTTCACCCAAGTGGTCAGGATTTCATTTGGGGGTAGGGATGTCAATGTTTTAGTTATGTGCAAGGGTGGAGCTATGATTTGGCCCGTGTGGGGGCAATTAAGGTTAGAAAAAAAATTTATGGGGGCAATTAAGAGTGGAATTTTTTTGTGCGGGGGCAATAGTGACAGATTTTTTATCTCTCACTAATATCTATCGTAATAACTCAATAATCTATAGACTTTTAAAATTCTTATGGGGGCAAGTGCCCCCGATGTAAATCCACCCCTGGTCATGTGAATGTAACCAAAATTGGGTCAATTTCCATTGACTCTAGAAATGACAAAAGTTCTTTGACCATGTAAACACAAATTCTTGTGGTTGAGATTTTATATGTATCTCAACAATACATATCATGGTAATATTTAACTTTATGATAATTTTCAACCATTGGATTTTGTGTTTACATGGTTAAGATCTTATGTCATTTCTTAAGTCAACGGAATCCAAACCAAATCTATATTTCTATATAATAAAACACACCAATACTCGTCATAAGATTTATCTCCCACATAAGCAAGGGGTTGATATTTAGGCCTTGCTTATTTGTTTCGTAAAAATCTATAAACATAAATTTTACAATGATTTGCCGAATGCGGTCGCTTGGATGTAAATCTTTTTGTGGATCTTACCGTAAATAACTGTGACATTTCTCAAAAAATCATCTAAAAACAACGTAAAACTTTGTGGAGCAAAAATTTCCATAAAATTTTACATTTTTATCTTCATCTTTTCCACACGATCTAAGAACAATACAAGCTCACATATCTCTTTCTTTCCTTCTCTCTCTCTCTCTCCACCCCTCTATCTCTATCCTTCTCCAATATGATTGTTCGCATTTTCATAATTAAAATGAAAAGTGGTTGAAATCATGTATAACTCATTTTCAACTCACAAAATAGTAATTCACCCTATATTTTTGTTTTACTTTGGTAGATCGCACATATTAACCATCCTAGAACGAGTTAGTTGTTAAATATAACAACTTTTTAAGTGGAAGGGCCTATAGAGATTAAAAAGTGTGACCTGGGAGCATACCCAATCACCCTTACCATCTCAACTAACCCCTTGATGTTATGATTCCCTCTATATGAATAGCTTAGTTAGTTGACAATGAAGGTGCCACTTAGCTAAGTGGTACAGTTTGAGGAGAGTTGATCCTATGACTTAAGGATCAAATTCCCATTAACCAATAATCCCTTACTTGCTTAGTAAAAAAAACTTTGTTAGTTAATACATTAGATATCAATCCACTAATATAGATTATGTTAAATATATGCTCATTTGCTCATGTTAAAAGTTTGTTTGTATTTGGTTCTACTAATGATAATGGTAGGTTTCAGATTTATTTTACTTTTTGGTTGGTTTAAATTGTAAGATCTTTCAAATGTTGGTTCAAATAGGTATTCATCTTTCAAATGTTAATCCCTTATGGAAATGAATATTGGTTTGTAGTTTTTCAATTTATTTAAAAATGATGGAGCTAAATGTTAATTTCTTTATATTTTAAATTAGATTTTATAAGAAAATATGATTTTTCAAATAAAACAAAAATTGCTTTTGTGTGTGTGTGTGTGTGTGTTTTTTTTTTTTCAAAATAACCAATCAAGCATAAAATTTTACATTGAACAAAAGCAAGTACTCTAATTGTAAAATTACATAAAATTTAGTAAACGTAAAATTCTGTAACCACAAAATTTTGCGTATATGGTGGTTTGCGATGCAAACAAGTAAGACCTTAATCTCCTTAGAATCTCGAGAATAACTTTTGCCTTTTCAAGGATATCCTTTAATTTTATTACCTTTCCTTTTCTATCCTTTTTCAATAATATAAATTTTCAATCATACTCCACCGACTTTGTTATCTTTCCTCCCCCACCCTTTTTTCAATAGTGTCCCTAGATCTAACACCTTTATTGGCTTTCCTCTTTTACCCATTTAACCCTAAAGAGGATAACGTTAGACAAACTCTAGTTAAAATATGAGTTGTACTAGAGTGATCTCAGCGGAGGACACACGGGGGACACCTTCACATGGTGGCACGCGCATGTTCATAGATGCATTTTACTCGTATCTCAGAGAAATGTATCTCATTGAAGTCACTCCAATATTAATCTTAAAATATATACGAGTCATGTTGGAATAACATTAAAATTTACATTGATTCTCACTTTTTTGATGTGGAGGTGCATGATAGTCATAGATGCTTTTCACTCATATATATCATGATTCTAATTTGAATATCATGCTGAAGTGACCCCAAGATTGGACCTCACATTGCACACCCTGGCGTGAAAGTGTATGCGAACCATAAAAGCTTTCCTCAAGATACGAGTGAAAGTATCTATGATTCCTATCTACTTTCATGTCAAGATGCACAATATGAGGTCCAATCTTAAGGTCATTCTAGCACAACTCTTCTGATTTTTTTTAATTTAATTGTTGACACTAAAAAGATGAACTGGCAATGAGAAGGATTGATTGATTTTTTATTTGATGTTAGATACTCAACCTATAAATTAATAAAACATAAACAGAAAATGAAAAAGTAGACTCTGAGAATTAATCCTAAAAATACATGACACTATCTAAGGAAACCATTAGATTTTTGTATTTCTTTTATTAGCCAATCCAACTCAATTCAGTTTTAAAATTCTTTAACAATAGTAAACAGGTCCGACTTACTTGAATTTGGGTGCAATTGTTACCTCACCAATTGGAAAAAGGAAAAAGAAAAAAAATTATCCAATCATTTCTTTGGTTGTTGAACATTGGTTAAATTTTAAGGGAAATTATATATCATTTTTTTTTAAAAGTAATAATTTTTTAGAATTTATAAAAAATGGGGGTCAAAAATTTTTTTTCCTAAAAAAAATTCAAAATTTCGACCGGACCGAAATTTTTTTATTTTATATATTCATGTTGCATTTGTATTACAAAAATGCCCTTGGAGTTTTGAATTTGTTAAAGTTGGAATGGATTCTCCAAAAACATGATCTCGTTGTACATGATTAGAGATGACAAAATGTTAAAAACTTTGAACAAAAAATACAGAAAAAAATTTACTCTTCACTATTGAATTTTAGTTTTAAATATAATAATTGTTAAAAAAATATTTTTTAATTAAATTTAAAATTATTTGTTATTATAATAATTGTTAAAAATTTAATATTAAATTAATTTTTTAATGAAAAATCATGTTTATATCTTCAAATTTTATTTTTATTTTTAGCAACATTACAATTTAAAAATATTTAATTGTTAATAATTTAATTTTTAATTATTTTTTTATAAATAGAAAATGTAAAAAAAGTGTAAATATAATACTTGTTAAAATTATAATTTTTAATTAATTATTTAAAAAGAAATAGTAAAAAAATTACTTAACCATATTAATATTTTAATTTTTTTTCTTCCATATCTTCAATTTTCTTATTTTTAGCAATATCAATATTTCAAAATATTTATTAATATAATAATTATTAAAGATTAAATTTTTAAAAGAAAATCACTGTAATATCTTCATATTCAGGTCTGCTTAAAGGCAGCACAAAAAAAAGATTTTTTAATATAATAATGGTTGAAAAAATATTTTTAATTACATTTAAAATTATTTGTTACTATAATAATTAACAAAATTTAATATTAAATTAATTTTTTAAAAGAAAATCATGTTCATATCTTCAATTTTTATTTTTATTTTTAGCAACATTACAATTTAAACATATTTATTAATATTTAATTATTAATAATTTAATATTTAATTATTTTTTTATAAATAGAAAACATAAAAAAGTGTAAATATAATAATTATTAATTAATTATTTAAAAAGAAATAGTAATAAAATTATTTACACTGTTTTAAAGAAAAATATATTTTAATAGAATAATTATTAGAAAAATATTTTTAATTAATAATAGAAAACGTAGAAAAGATGTAAATATAATAATTGTTAAAAATTTAAATTTAAATTAATTATTGAAAAAAATAGTAAGAAAATTACTTACATTATTTTGAAGAGATGGCACATAAAAAATATTTTTTAATATAATAATTATTAAAAAATATTTTTAATTAAATTTAAAATTATTTGTTATTTATTAAATTTTAATATTAAATTAATTTTTAAACTAAAATTATGTTTATATCTTCAATTTTTTTAATTTTTATCAATATTACAAGTTAAAAATATTTATTAATATTTAATAATTAATAATTTAATTTTTTTTATTATTTTATTATAAATAAAAGAATAAAAAAATTATAATTTTTAATTATTTACACCGTTTTGAAGAGATGCCACGTGTAAAACAGAGTGATTGATGGACAGAGAGAAAATTCTGGTTATAGACATGTGGCACAAGGCACTCGAAAGAGTCAATCAAAAAACACGTAGGATTGATGACTTAGGTGTTGTTTGTTAAACTAAAAAAAATAAGTGCTAAATAACATTAAGCGCTGAAACTTATAAGCGCTGAATTTAAATGCTGAAAAAGTTGTTTGTTTAGATGCTGAATCATGTTTGTTACACATTGCTGAAACTGATAAATTGTCTTTGTTACCCTTACAATCATATTATACATTGTTTACATGTTTCAAATGCTTATTTATTATCAAACACATTAAAATATATTATTTCTTATAAAATTAAAATATAATTTATTTTTAAATAATAAATAATACTCAAATCTTCAATTTATAAATAATAATTTCTATTTATAAAAGCCCACAAATTTCAAATTAAAAATAATAAAGTCATACAAGTCACCAAAATTTGAAATCAATTTTAAAAGAACTTAATTTTGGATGAATAATATTCGATGGAAATGAAGGATGTATAATTATAAAAGCACCCTATGAATTAATAAGGGCAACCCACACTATAGCCATTTTTTGTTTTGTTTTATATAGATTAAAGTTTTTGGAATGAGCAAATTTTTAGTGAGGATGGTTTATATGATATAAAGATCATCCTCACCAAAAATCAGCCTATTTTGAAATTTCTAACTTGTTAAAAATAGTTTAAAAAAAAAAATGGACAATTTACGGTTCTTGAACTTGTTTTGATAGGGTTAGAAGTTTTAAGATGTGCTAATTTTTTGTGAGGATAATTTCCTCATTGTAGAGATCATCCTCACCAAAAATCAACTCATTCCAAAACTTTTAACCCATATAAGACAAAATAATTTAGCTATGGTGTGGATTTATTAATTTGTAGGGTGTTTATATACTTATCCATGGGATATAAGAGGTAATATCCTTTTAAGAATAAAGGCATACTTGTCCATGCTCAAAAAAACAAAGGGCATACTTGTCCGTGTTGAAAAAAGGGAAGTGCTTACCGCTTCAGCACTTTTTTTCAGCATCAAAATAGTGCTTAATTTTTTTCACTTATTTTCAGCAATAAGCACGAGTAAACAAACGCGCTATTTTGACAAAAGTGCTGAATTTAATTTTTTTCAGCAATAAGCCCTGAAAAATAGCGCAAACAAACACCACCTTAATGTTATACAAATCCTAAAATAAATAATTTAAGAAAAATTTTAGCCGTTCGATTGAGAATCATAAAATCTGTTTCTACGGTTTCATCCAACGGCTAAGATACCATGCGGACCTCACGCGGAACACGAGAAGCTCTACCTGAATTTCTTTCGCACTTCCTACTTTCGACTATAAAATTCGATCTTCTCTCGCTTTCTCGACCTGAATTTGTTCGGCACTTCCTACTTTCGAGCATAAAATTCGATCATCTCTTGTCGATCAAAACCCTAGGTTGGGTTCTGCAAATCCATCATGGCCAACGTGAGAGTAACGATGGAAGTCGGGAGGGATGGAGTTGCAGTCATCAAGATCTCCAATCCTCCTGTTAACGCATTAGCCCCTCTGCGTAATCTCCAAATCTCTCCTTTTATCTTCTCGATTTTATTTGTTTTGGATTTGGAATATCTAGTTTGATTTGATTTGATTATGGAAAATTAAGGTTTTTGATTCAGCGTTGTTGGTGTTTCGATATTTAATTGTTTTGTGTATTTGGTTTTTTTGATTCAAAACCTAATTTTTGAAATCTTTTATTGGTGATTTCGATTGCAGTTATTACAAAGTTGAAGGAGAAATACGTGGAGGCGATGAATAGAGCTGATGTTAAAGCTATAGTTGTGATCGGTGAGCTTCAGATTCGGTTACTAACCTTTGGAATGTCTACATTTATTCTGTTTTTACTGATCTTGGAATTTCAAGGTTTCTTAGTTTAGGGTGGGATGCATGGTTTTTAAACTCGGTATCTCGTCTCGTCTCGTTCAGCTCCGATACCGAGTCGTCTTGGATGAGTTTTCCGATACGTTTGAGACATCTCGTGAGATAACTCAAAAAATATAACGTGAGATATAAAACTCGGTCAAAAAAATGACTTTGTGAGTTGGTCTCGTTCAGCTCTGATACCGAGTTAACTCGGGTGATACGTCTCGGTCTCGGATGAGTTTAAAAACCATGGTGGGATGCCATTAATGGTTTTAAAACTCGTTTTGACGTCTCGTCTCGTCCATAAACGAGACCAAGTTGTCTCGAACGATTTGTCAACTCGTCTCGGTGGTGGACAATACCGAGATAACTCGGACTAGTCATCTTGGTCTCAGCTGGGATTTAAAACCGTGCATTTAGTAGATTGATCTAGGAATATTAGTACTTTACTTAAAATTCTACCTTTTTCGTCTGTTCCAATGATCGTAGAGGTCATTTGGAAGACAGTGTTTAGGTCATTTATGTTACTTATGGAAGAAGACCTAGGTCAAAGGGTTATGTCTTTAGTTTGAATACATACACATGAGTCTCTCTAATATTGACCAAAACACAACAAATCAGGACTTATCTCTAATATTGATCGAGACGAGGGGGCATATAATATTTGACCAAGAAGGGTATAACAGGTTGGCTGTTTTCCACAAACCCATTATGAATCAAACCACGAACCAGTTTGTTTCATACCGGTTCGTGGTTTGGCATAATAGGAGCGAATTCGGTAACACCGGTTCAATCAATTGACAAGCCTATGTAGCAACTCATAGCTCAGTTGGTTTGAGACATTGCAAAGCAACTTTGAGGTCATGGGTTCAAGTCCAGCTTTGCCCTTATCAAAAATTGCCCAGATGATCATAAGCATCAAATAAATGGACTTTCTTCTGGGCATCAAACATTGGTTGTTGAAAGTTGGTATCAGGGATGATTTCTAGGGCTCTGATATTTTCTAGGTGGAACCCATTGAATAGATGAATTGGATCAATGGCCACGTGAATTGCACATGTCAAGAGGCTCTGTAATGTTAATACTGCATTTTGAGTTTAATTGTTTGGTATAATTCCATTGTTTTCCTTTAGAGCATTATGTATGGAGTGCATGAGTTCAATTTTTCATACCAATAAAAAAAAATGAGTTCAATTACTCTTAGATGGATCCTTTTATGTATTGATTTGGAATTTGGCTATAAAAATGATGAACTATACTTGCATCGGTTTAATTTATAGTTCCTTGCATGTTTATGTCATATATTGATAAGTTTCTACTCAATTTAAGTTGACTCTCTTGTAAAATTCCTGCTTATGGATTACTTCTACATCTAACTAGCTAATCATTGTGACACGAGAACAAAATTTTCCCTACTGTTTAAGTATTAGATGATTTCCTGAATCTTAATTTTCAGTGATACATGTATGCTCCTACTCTTCAGTGACATCTGATAAAAGGAGAGCTATAAAGAGAATGGATCTTTTTTGTATTATTGTTGAGGTTTTTCATTTCCTAATGCGATTAATTAACCCTGGAGTGCTGTCATTATGCTATTTTCTGATTGTGGTTTTTCTGTCCTTTTCTTTCTTGAAAGGTGAGGGTGGGAGATTTTCTGGTGGTTTTGACATCAATGTTTTCCAGAGTGTTCACAAGAGTGGTATTTGCTTACTCTTTTCTGCAAGACCAATGTTTGCATTTCTCATTCAAGGTTGATTATTGGGAATTTACAGTGTTTGGTTTGGCCTGACAGGGGATCTTTCAGCTCTTCCTGATGTATCTGTTGATCTTTTGGTCAACACAATCGAAGGTCTTTATCTAACACTCTTGATATTTTCAATTTGTTTTTTTCCCCATATTTTGAACAAAAATCCAGTAATAGTCCAAATTTATATTCTTCTTATGCATGGTTTTCTTTTCTGTGTGGACTTGATAAGCACAGATGCCAAAAAGCCCTCTGTTGCTGCTGTTGAAGGACTCGCACTAGGAGGCGGCTTAGAATTGGCAATGGTTTGTGATTTCTGCTAAACAGATATATATTTTAAATTTCCAATTTCAGTTGATTTTCTAAATACACTCAAGAGTCTCTATTTAATTGCCTCTCTTGATCAAACTTGTAAAGGGATGTCATGCACGTATTGCCACACCCAGAACTCAACTTGGATTGCCAGAGCTGACACTTGGAGTTATGCCTGGGTTTGGAGGTACTCATACTTTCTTTACTTGGAACATCCCTAGAGGAGAAAGGATTCCAATTCTGTCATTTTTGTTCTGTAAATACAACATTGACCTCACTAAAAATATTCATGGTTACTTTTCAGGAACTCAACGTCTTCCAAGGCTCATAGGGTTGCCAAAGGCTGTTGAAATGATGCTGGTAAGTCTGCTCTTCATTCTAATCAAACCTGATAGCCCCCTCCCCCCTCCTCCTCTCTCCTCTTTTTTAACCTAGAATTGTTGGAGGTTTCCGTCATTTCCCTTGAAAAATGTGTCTTTATAAACATAGTTGGTTGCACTTTACATCAACAGACAAAATTGAATACGAATAGCCATATATGTGGTTAATGTTCATAAATAGGCTTGCTGGTTGGTTATTGGCTGTCCTTAAATCTACTTGAACCTTGGCGGTGTTTTGCAAGTATTTATTCAAAGTTGTCACAAATATGCATTAAAGTTTCCTGGATACAGTAGTCACATTTATAATATTAATTATAATTATTTTGTAAGTTGCTAATGTTAACATTGTCTCATTACTCAGGAGATCACTATAAATATTCTCGTGTTCTTGTTTTTCTGGTGTACACTCCTTCTGGAGTTTAAAGGTGTATGTTTTGAAGAGTTTGTTTTGAGATGGTAGTATCTGTGCTCCATAGACTTCACTTTTTATTTGTTTGAGGTTGTTCATCTCGGCGGCCTTTTGTTCCATGTACTTTCTTATCTCTTTTGAAATAAAATTATACTTGTCAAAAAAAAAAAAACATTCCCATTACTTCACCACTGACCACTTGGAAAGTAATCAGTGGATCGTGAAACATTGCATCTTCAATTCATTTCTGCTTACTAAATGTGTTCTTTGTGTTATGCTGATTGTATGCTATAGTTATCCAAGCAAATTACGTCCGAAGAAGGAAAGAAGCTGGGTCTTATTGATGCTATTGTATCTTCTGAAGAGTTGCTTAATGTAGCTCGCCGTTGGGCTTTAGACATTGTTGAGAGGCGTAAGCCTTGGATAATTTCTCTCCATAGGACTGACAAACTTGGTTCCTTGTCTGAAGCACGTGAGATCTTGAAAGCTGCTAGACAACAGGCACGAAGGACTGCTCCAAATATGCCTCAGCACCAGGCATGCCTTGATGTGATTGAGGAGGGTGTTGTTTTTGGAGGATATTCAGGTGTTTTGAAGGTATTTATGCTTTTCTTGTTTTTTATATTTTTCTACCTTTGACTATCTCTTGGTTTACTGTGGGGTCTGGTTCTATGTTACCTGATTCGTGGGTTCGCTCAGTTCGAATTTGGGTTCTGTTTGTGGTTCGCCATTTGAGAATGAACCCAGCTTGCAGGGATAGACAAAGATGAGGGCATCTAAAGGTTATTGAGGATGAGAGATTTTGGGAAGAGAGTTAAGCTTTTTTTATTTATGAGTTGAAGATGAGGGTATTTGGTCATTTTTCATCAGTCTATTAAAAAGACCAAGGTCAAAGGGGCATACTATCAGTTCGAAATTTTAGGGGGATATATTATCAAACATGTGGTGGGGGATTAAAAAAATAAGGTAAAATGCAGTTGCTTTGGTTCGCTGCATTTCATGAACCGACAGCAAACCGTACCGTGAACTGGTTCAGTTCAAACTGGTTTGCGGTTAGGTTCCTCACCAAAGAATTGGGTAACCCTTTGGTTCATTCAAAGTTCCTGTCCTTTATGCATGGTCAGAAAAAGCCACAAAGAATTGCGTGATACTTGTCTCCAGAATTTGTTCTCTATGATGCTAATGCTAGGGTCACTTTTTCAAAAAATTCTGCTGCTTTAACCCTGGTTTCATTGCTGCTATACTGAGATACACCGATTGCAGGAAGCAAAAGTATTCAAAGAGTTGGTTATGTCAAGCACGTCAAAAGGTCTTGTTCATGTCTTCTTTGCTCAACGTTCAACATCCAAGGTACCATTCACGATGTGATGGGTAGATAGCTAATTCCATTAGCTTGTTGATAATGCACGTACTTTATTTCATTCTTTATTTTCTTCATTTGGTAACATGTTTGGTGAGTCGTGCAGTGTAGTTTTTATGGATATTGTTTAGCTTCATTCTTCATATTGACTTTTGCTGGGAAAGATCTGTATCTGTAATCAGTAGTGCCTAATTTGTACTTATAAATGTGATTGCTTTGTAATTGTGTATGGTATTCAAAGTTTTTTTTTCCCTTTACTAGATAAACATTCTAATCTTGTGATTCTAGCTCAGTTTTGATTACAAGTTAGTTATCATCTTATTTATCTTGGAATAATATTTACTTGGTCCTGTATGAGGTCCATAGTAACAAAAAACTCCGTTTTTTTAAATATCTCGTTTAAAACGCGCTTTGTACCTGTAACGATTAAAGCAATAGAAAAAACTCAAGACTTAGAAGAAACAACAACATTTTTTACGTTTTAAACACACTTTAGTTGACGACCAACTGATAAGGAGTTCAACGTGGCATGGATCTTTTATCAGGGCATACTTCGATCACTTATGAGGTTTGAATCGAACAGGCACAAGCAACTCGACAAATCTCTCCTACAGGCTTTGTCAAAACCTCATAGTCAATACCATGCTCCTGTGTGAAGCCTTTGGCAACCAACCGTGCCTTATACCTCTCGATAGAACCATCTGAGTGAAATTGGACCTTGTTTGTATATCCATTTGCAGCCGGGTTCTTTTTTTTTTTTTTTTTAAACATTTTAAACACATTTTTTAGCTTTAAACACTTTTAAAAAAATTAAAATAAAAAAGACCCAATTTTGGGTAGGCCTATGGTTATTTTTATGGCCTTATAGTTGTTTGTAATTTACTTCATTGTTTAATGTAGGATTTGATGGTAATGTCTCATGTTTGGTTTTTTATTATTTTTATTTTTTGTGTTATTTTGCTCAAAAGATACATTGATGGATAAACTTTTTTTAGCATCATAAAATGTATAACTATGCATGGAAACATGTTAGCATGCATAGATATTCAATGATTGTTTTTGCTCTAAAATCTATTGGAAACAAGTGCCTGCGCTTATATTCAATGTTATCAAATAGAAGATGCGACCAACATATGCGGTAGCATATTGCATAAACTATTTTTTTAATTAAAAAAAAAAACAATAATAAGAAAAAAAGAAAAAAATGTTTAAAAAGTCGGAAAAATATTAGAAAATTATAACAAAACTAAAACATTATATTTGGATAGCTTTCATTTTCAAAATTGAATAAAACTGATTATGTTTAGTCAATTAGTAACAAGAATAAAAGAAGTCAATAAGCCAAATAATCAATAAGCAATAATGTATAAACTTTTCCATGATACAAAAATGTGTCTCTACCTCAATTATCAAGTTCTACTTTTGGAAACTTAAAACGGACTCCTCTTTAATAATTTAATCACAGGATAATATGATCTTATGTTAGAATGCGTGAACTCAATATTTTGAAAAATAATAGTAAAAATAAGATTTAAAGAGAATACATGTGATTGAAATAGTAAAAGAAATATCTTAGAATGATGCAAGAATAAGGTATTTGTAGGAGAAGGATAGATTAAAGAAAGTTAAAATTTAATGCTCCAATAATCAAAATTTTAACCATTGGAGTAATAAGCCATCGTATACTTTTGTATGCCATGGCATAATGTTCCAGAATCACTAAATCGCATATGCCATGATGGCATATGCGATTTTCTGAAAAAATAACATATGCGATTGCATTTGACAACACTGTTTATATTTATCATTTTCTTGTTTGTTTCCTGTTTTCTCCATTTTTCCGATGCTTTCCCTTACCGTCTTAAACCCGTACTCCGACATGGTGACTATGATGAGGTCTTTTAGTATATAGAAGTTGTGGCCAAGATGTGTCATGTTTAGTAGATTTAGTATGCTAAACTTACATGTGAGTAGGAAAAATTCACTGGTGCCTTATAACATGACTAAATGACCCAGCCACTATGCTTCTTTTCCCTGAACCTAAATTTCTAACAAGTACTTTGTACAGGTACCCGGTGTTACTGATGTTGGACTCAAACCAAGGCATATAAAGAAAGTTGCTGTTATTGGTGGAGGTTTGATGGGTTCTGGAATCGCCACAGCTCTTATCCTTAGCAACACGTATGTTGTTCTTAAGGAAATCAACTCTGAATATCTACAGAAAGGGATGAAAATGATACAAGGTTCTTATTTCATTCAATGTTCTTTATTCAGAATGGTTTGTCCATCAGTAATAACAAGCTTTCACTTGTTAGGACTGACTTTATTTGCAGAGAACATGGAGAAAAGCTACTTTTAAAAAAGATTTGATATTCAGTTGTGCAAAGTCCACTGTTTTGAATCGCTGTCTTGGCACTAATACCAGTTCTGGCCAAAATGAAATGATATTTTAATAGAGATTCTATTGCCACACCAACTTTTTTCTGACACCACCCCAACTCATCTGTAAACCACCAAAGAATTAATTAGCACACATCTTGAGGTGGTGTTGGCAAAAGTTGGTGTGGCAATTGAAGCTCTCTATTTTAAAATTTCTCTGAAATTTCAGCCAAGATACTGGAAATTGTGTGTAGCTTTACTAGAAATTGGTCACCATTTTGAAATTTCTTCAAACTATAACGAAATTTTGTCAACATTTTAAAATTTTGGATAGAACAATGATTAAAAATTGTTTCTCTTACGCGTAACTGTTATTTGTTTTATTTTTCACTCGTGAGAAACTCATAACCATACCATATGTGCCAGCAAATCTTCGAGGCCTAGTAACAAGAGGGAAAATGACACAAGATAAGGCAGAGAAAGCCTTCTCAATGCTTCAAGGTGCATTGGATTACTCAGAATTTAAACATGTGGATATGGTGATAGAGGTGGCTTTCTACTCTCTTTTTGCTCCCCTTGTTTTTTAAGTTAGACAACTTGTTATACAAGATTCATTTAGCCCGCCCCAAATTTTTAGGACGAGGCTTTGATGATGATGGGCAAACTTGAGCTCCAGCTCTTGACTGCTTCCATAGCTTGTGTTATTTTGATTTCTTCAAGGACCATCTATATCAAGGATTTAATATGCTCAACGTGTTGGAAAATCTTGTAATGGAGCTTTATTGTATTTGCAGGCTGTTATTGAAAACATTCCGTTGAAACAATCCATATTTAGGGAACTCGAGAAGGTCTGCTCTCCTCACTGCATTTTGGCAACAAACACATCTACCATTGATCTCAATTTAGTTGGAGAAAAGACCAGTTCTCAAGATCGCATTGTGGGGGCTCATTTTTTCAGGTAGTTCTACTTCCTTTTCTAATATTTTTCTTTAATATTATCTTTTAGCATGAGCATATGAATACACTTTATGTTTACAAGGAGCTAATGAGTCAAAAAAGTATTTAGGTTATTGGAATTGATATTAAGATCTAAGAATGGTGTTTTACTTGAGGGAATAAGATTTAATTGGAGAAAGGATATGAAGTTATGGATAATTGTTGAACTATTATTATTTTTTCCTCCAGAACTATTTTTTTCTATCTGTTTTCAGAATAAAGCATGGTAATGAAATAACAAAATTTATGTGAAGGTACGATGAAGTTACTCACAATCCTTTGGAAAGTAATGGAGTTAGAAAAAAGAGGAAATATGTGAACTTTAAATAATCTTAAACTTTCTTAGTAGGGCATGGCGTGAACCTAGTTCTCATGGTGCATATTAAAAAGTTCCATTTACTTGATAGGCAAGTGGGTGAATTTGGGTATTGAGGTTAGCCACTAAAATAGTTTATCAACTTATCAAGTTGGAAAGAGAAATGAGTTTGTTTTGTGATTTAGTTTCAAATTTTGGCTAGGGAGGACATGATCAAGTTCTTAAGATTGTAGTAAAGTGAAAATGCTATCTTAACACTTCACTAAATCAATTGTCTGGGTGACTCATTTCGGTTTACCTATGCACCTTTACACACCATGGGTATTCTCCTTGATAGAATTTTTGAATATTGATAGGGCTTTTGAGGGACTTGAGGACTTGAGAAGTGCGAGCATCAAAGTTGGTAACGCGATTTTGGAGCCCTAGGGTGATCCATATTATTGATTGATGGGAACCATTCCCCCATCCTTGTGGTTGACCAATTCCATGCTCGTAGCTAGGGCTATAAGATGATGATGGGGCATCCCATGCGAATAGGTTCCCTGTTAATGTGAATCTTATTGGGCTTTCCATCCATCTAAGACAAGTCCTTATGACTTAGATTGTTGGTGTTCGATTTTTTTGGATTTTGCAAGAATGCAGGGTTTTGAACCTCGACGACACATGTCATGAGTTTTGTGCTTTTGAGAATCATATGTGGAGGA
The DNA here is from genome assembly GCF_017979445.1 of Akebia trifoliata. NCBI lineage: Eukaryota > Viridiplantae > Streptophyta > Magnoliopsida > Ranunculales > Lardizabalaceae > Akebia > Akebia trifoliata. The sequence continues at coordinate 5,731,605 of NC_141386.1, read as the reverse complement.
GGATAGACAAGTTGTATACTGGTGGAGGTGATAGGGACATCAAAGTTTGAAGAGTAGATATTAGTTTTTTGTTTTAGGACTTTAATTATATATTTTTTTGGGTTTATTTTGATGTTTTATTGGCCCATGGTCTTAGTATAATATTTATGGGTAGTTTAGTAATTTTAGTTTGCCTTTTATTTAAGTTTATGAGGATTGAAAAATTACGAGAGAGAAACTTACAAAAATTAGGTTATTTATTTGGTGTTTTAGTTTGATTAGGACTCCTATATTTATTTTCTTCACATAGATTGTTTTGGGATTTTTTTTTTTTTTAAACGAAGAATTTTGATGAATAAAGGACAAGTTTATTTCATGGAGTGAAGTGAGTTCTCTACCATTCTTAGTGTGATTATAAGAAATCCTTGTGTGATTCTAAGGTACTATCCTTTCTATCATCTTCTCATTTTTTCATTTTTTTTAATTGTTTCGTAATTTTTTTGAAATAGTGAATTTTTGAATCCATCAGGAATCCTCTTTTCTTGATTTTCTTGTAATCCTTATTCTTGATTCTTAAATCACTTGCAAACCCCAATCCTTAATCCATTCTCCATTCTCTTAACCTTTAATCCTTATCCTATAAACCTTAACCTTTAACCTGTCGTAATGGCAAAAAAAATTATTTTATTTTTGGGTTTACCCTATCTTAAGCCCAAATCCTTAAACCCAATTTCCTAATTCCCCAAATTTCTTGTTCTTCCCTTATCCTCCTGCATCATGAGGTTTTCACTATTAACCTTGACAACCATTTTATTTCAAGAATTGGATAGGACTAGCTTAGTGCTTTTGATTTTTCCACCTGTTACCTTTAGAAAGATATGAATGTTAGGATTGACTCTGGAATAGTTAGCCACACTAGTCTCGAGCTTAGACGCTCTATAGAGAAAACCTGCTGATGGTTTTGAAGATAAATAATGAATATTTGTCGGATAAGTCTAGGGTTGGGAAGGGGGTAGAAATTGATAGAAGTTAGGAGAGTCATGGGTCCAGATGGAATTAATATGCAGTTCATTTTTTTAAGTCACTATTCTTCCAATTGACTTAAGTGCATCGTGGGAGGAGGGATTGAGGCTTCAAACAATCAATCGGCCTATGAGGGAAGGGAGATGGAGTTTAGGGGAACATGGAGAAGTTATTTGAGAAATGCTTTTTTGCTCAGGAAATGATTAAATAAGCATGATCACATAACTCCCTAACTCAAGGATTTTGTGAGTAATGTATGCAAGATGAATAGTCTATCATATAAATGCAAATGTTTGATGAATTGAAAATCTTTCAGGTTGATTAACAATTAATTGTTAAAAATTAATGTCATAATAAATATAAAATTCAAGCGCATATATTGAGTTTTCATAGACAAACCTACAAGCCTAAATGTGTTTGTTTATGCCGAAAAGAAAATATATCATGGTTTTCCCAATTTTTTTTTATTTTTGATTTTTTTACAAGAAAGCAGGTTAGTGGTTAGTAATTAGCGTGTCTTGTTGTTCGAGTTATAAGATGGTATCATGGTATTATACCGCATTATTCCCATAGCTGATGGTCTGGATTGAAGTGTCATTATCATAGCTTATCACTCGATCTCTAACATTACTGTCATTATATAAGTGTTTTAGTTGTTGATAATATTTTATTTGTGCATGTGATTTATGTGTTATGGTTGTTGATGAACAGTCCGGCTCATGTTATGCCTCTCCTGGAAATCGTTCGGACAGAGAAGACATCTGCTCAAGTAATTCTTGATCTCATGACAGTTGGGAAGACCATAAAGAAAGTTCCTGTTGTAGTGGGAAACTGCACTGGCTTTGCGGTTAATCGTACCTTCTTCCCATACACACAAGGAGCACATATCTTGGCAAACCTTGGTGTGGATGTGTTCAGAATTGATAGAGTGATCAGCAATTTTGGCATGCCAATGGGTCCTTTCCAGTAAGATTCTTGTGCCATTGATGTTTCCTTGCATGTGAATGTGTAATATATATACTGCATGTGTGAATGGATATAAGTAAAATTTAATGAAACAGCTAAATATAAGTCTCTAAGGTGTAAGATAGCATGGGTTGCATGCACCAGTGCCCTTACTTTGTGGGCATGGCATTGGAAACCATCCTAACTGAATCAAAGATATGAAAATGTCTTCTGTCAATCTGTGATAGCCTTCAAGGAAGGTTGACTTTTATCTTTATGTGCTAGTTTCCTCTATCAAAAGAGGTTGGTTCTTCCATTTCACCAGCTGCCTTCCACTATATCAACAAGCCAGCATAACAGAATTTCACCCTTGACCATGGTTTCAAAACTTGGTTTGACGTCTCATCTCGTTCATATCTGAGATCGAGTCGTATCTGACTAGCCAACTCGTCTCAGACGAGATAAGCCATTTAACTCAGTTTACAATTATTTATTCATAATATTTATGTGAAAATTATTATAAGTTTTTTAAGAAAATAAGGTAGCTTATAAAATCATATTTTATTTATATAAGAAATACTTAAATTTTTTTAAAAATAATTATTTTAATTAAAATATACAAAATCCCAGTTGACTCGGACGAGTTTTACTGACTTGACCGAGATTTTCAAAATATTGTCCGAGTCATCTTGTTTGTCTTGTGAAATTTTACACATGTTAGACGCCATGTCTATTGTTCATGGATGATACCAAGATGATTCCGGCAAGTCATCTCGGTCTCGAACGAGATTTAAAACCATGCCTTTGACCGAGACTGTGCAGTAATCCACCTAGCCATTCTTGTCTTGGATTCTCTTTGATCATTTTGTATATTTAGTTATGTTCTTGCATGGGTTGCTGTGTATGTTGTGTGCATGCTAGTCTATTTCTCTTCTAGGGATGATTCCTGTAGTTAGAAATTTTATGGAGTTCAAAATTCCAATACGTATTTGTGATTGCATCTTTGTGGCTTTCCATATAGATGATGAAGTACTGCACTTGATCTTAATTTGCAGGCTTCAGGACTTGGCTGGATATGGAGTGGCCTTGGCAGTCAGTAAAGAGTTTTCCACTGCTTTCCCAGATCGTACAATCCAGTCTCCATTAGTTGAACTTCTTGTGAAAAGCGGACGAAATGGTATGAAAGAAAATTTTCAGCTTCTACACTAACATGAATCTTGATTACTTTGTCCATGTTTTATCATGTCTAAGATCATGTGGGTTGCATGGGATGCTTTTGAAATTTTAGGTAAAAACAATGGAAAAGGATACTATATCTATGAAAAGGGAAGCAAGCCAAAGCCTGACCCTTCTGTGCTACCAATTATTGAAGAATCTATGAGGCTTACTAGACTTACACCTGGTGGAAAGGTTTCTCACATTCACTGTCTATATTAATTGACAACATCTGTACTGCATGAAGAAGAGGTCTAACATGCTTTAGTTGGATATGACAGCCTATATCTTTGAGTGACCAAGAAATTTTGGAGATGGTGCTCTTCCCAGTTGTGAACGAAGCATGCCGTGTGCTGGATGAAGGGGTTGTGGTTCGAGCATCAGACCTTGACATTGCATCTGTCCTGGGAATGAGTTTCCCTTCTTATCGGTGAGTTCCACTGAGATAATTATATGCTCCTGTTTAGCTGATTTACAATAGATTCATATTATCGTAGATTAATTGCTACCTTCCAACTTTCAAATTTTTTCTATGCCAAATTAGAATAGAGGAAAATTCTAATTCATTAAGCTATTGGACAGATTCAGAGCCATGAGCTATGTAAACCTGGTAGAGGAGGAGACACGTCGTTTACTTCAAAAAGAAAAAAAAAATGCTAAAATGTTGGACACGAGTATGGAATCAATGTATTAGTGTCTGAGTGACATAGGGCATGTAATTTTTGTCCACTAGTATGCATCTTACTCCCCTTGCTATGTGAAGGAGTGCTACTGTCTCTTTGACAAGTTCAGCAGATCAATTTTTCTCTTTAGCAATGTGCATACCTAATATGAGTTGGGACACATATTACACATGTTCACTTTGAAACTTGTGTCCCTTCATGAGGGCACATCTTTTTTTTTTGGTTTTCCTAAGCAAGAAAAGTGTATTAAATAAAAATAAACGTTATTATAGATCTTCGGGGGAATACCCCTAAAAAAATCTAAAGGATTCCAAAACAAGCTGTAGGATAAAACAAACAGAACAAAAGAGAATAGATAACTGGAACTGTCCTTGCACACTAAAACTCTTCAATATGATGAAATTGACTAGAATCCCTCAATAGCAACAAAGTATATCTTCTTGATCTGGATTTCTTGCTAATCCAAGATTTCTTTTTCTTGGATTTACCCTTTTTTGATTTTTTTCCGGCTCAGATTCAATATCCCATTCATCGGCCTCTTTAGAGCAAACTATCTCTGTGAGATTACCCGTCGAGTATTCAAGTTTTATTTCTTGTTTCTGTAATTTTGATAATTACCGTAACATATGTAGTAAAAATAGAGGAAAATTCTAATTCATTAAGCTATTGGACAGATTCAGAGCCATGAGCTATGTAAACCTGGTAGAGGAGGAGACACGTCGTTTACTTCAAAAAGAAAAAAAAAATGCTAAAATGTTGGACACGAGTATGGAATCAATGTATTAGTGTCTGAGTGACATAGGGCATGTAATTTTTGTCCACTAGTATGCATCTTACTCCCCTTGCTATGTGAAGGAGTGCTACTGTCTCTTTGACAAGTTCAGCAGATCAATTTTTCTCTTTAGCAATGTGCATACCTAATATGAGTTGGGACACATATTACACATGTTCACTTTGAAACTTGTGTCCCTTCATGAGGGCACATCTTTTTTTTTTGGTTTTCCTAAGCAAGAAAAGTGTATTAAATAAAAATAAACGTTATTATAGATCTTCGGGGGAATACCCCTAAAAAAATCTAAAGGATTCCAAAACAAGCTGTAGGATAAAACAAACAGAACAAAAGAGAATAGATAACTGGAACTGTCCTTGCACACTAAAACTCTTCAATATGATGAAATTGACTAGAATCCCTCAATAGCAACAAAGTATATCTTCTTGATCTGGATTTCTTGCTAATCCAAGATTTCTTTTTCTTGGATTTACCCTTTTTTGATTTTTTTCCGGCTCAGATTCAATATCCCATTCATCGGTCTCTTTAGAGCAAACTATCTCTGTGAGATTACCCGTCGAGTATTCAAGTTTTATTTCTTGTTTCTGTAATTTTGATAATTACCGTAACATATGTTGTAAAAATAGAGAGATTCCACTATCTTTTTCTCGCCTTGGTTACTAGATGCTTTTTTTTTTTTGGTTTATTTCTTAAAACTTTCCCCTTTGCTGACTATAGAAAAAGCTCTTATTGTGTTGCTTTAAGTTATAAAGGAATTCCCGACCAAAGAATCAAGACGAGTTCTTCATTACCCAGAATAGAATAACCTCTTAGAATATCGGAACAGATTATATTTGTCGAGAAGTGCAAAATGGTATGGATATGACCTTCATTATGCATCTTAACCAATTCTATCGTTTCTGTGTGGATTCCTACTCACATATTCTTCTGAATTATATGTACCCGTGGGATTAATTTGGAAAACCGGTAGTGGGATATGCACGAACAAACCATATTTATTGGAAACATCCCTCTAATGAATTCCCTGCGAACCTCTATAGTACATGGAATATACAGAATTGTGATCAATCAAATATGGCAAAGCCGTGGTAGTTATTACCGTTCAGAATTGGACCATAATAGAATTTTGGTCTAAGCCGGTACCATAATATCAGGTTGGGGAGGAAGATCGGAATTAGAGATTGATAGAAAAGCAAGAATATGGGCTTTTGTGAGTAGGAAACAAAAAATATCTTGCAAGATATTTTAGATTGATCTTATAGATATAACTACTGAGCTATCATTCTGGATTTCCTTGCTCTTTTCTGGGATGACATGATATGAGGTCTCTCTCTCTTATCAAGTTTGGGTTTTTACTAATTTTGCATCCATAACCCACCCACACTCATGAACAAACAAACAACAAACAAACTCCCTATTCTTCCTGCTGGAAATCTATATCTATAAGTGGGTCTTCAGTTTTCTATGCAGGGCTGACTGTACCATTCACATTCTTTTTACGTCTTTTGCAGGGGTGGTATTGTATTTTGGGCTGATTCAGTTGGACCACGCCATATATTCACAAGTCTCAACAAGTGGTGTGAGGCATATGGTAGCTTCTTTAAACCGTCGAAGTATTTGGAAGAGAGAGCAACAAAGGGAATACCTTTGGTAAGGAGCCCCAATCACATTTCAATATCTTCTGTTCTTTTGATCTCTCTTGCTTATTTTTGGGTGGGTAAGTTGGACTTGAATCCTCGACCTAAATTAAGCACAATTGTTAAGGTTTTACCCTTCATTGTCCAGCAATTACACCTTGGAATTCGAAAAAAAAAAAAAGAAAAAAAAAAAAAAAAAAAGGGGAAATTGCCTTTGCACAATGATGGTGGAATGTGGATGTAGTCTCTGAGTGCTTTGTGTGCAATTTGATTGCTTAAATTTTGTGCTTCCGGATTCATTTTCTCCATTCCTTGAGATGTGTGCTAATATTCTTGTTTCTTCCTACAGAGTGCACCTGCTTCAACTTCTCAACCTTCAAGGTCTCGCTTGTAGGCAACTCATCTTAACATGAGCCCACGTCTTCTTTTTAAGTATAATAATAGGTATTGTTGAAAAATAAAATTGTTTTTTTTTTTTGGTGGTGTTAGAAAGAAACAAGTTACAAACATTGTTTAGACCCTTGTTAAATTTCATGTCTAATAAGAAGCCAGTTACAAACATTGTGTACAATGTTTGGGATTTTTATTTATTGATCTCCCTTGGCACACGTTGAAATTTGATGCTTATGTTCACTCATGGCCGTAGGGCTCACATGGAGATGAGTTGATGTATCAGGTTTTAACTCGAGAAATATGAATCTACACTGATATTTTTAACCTAATAATGAAAAATGATTTATAAATTGAACAAATATGGGTTGCCATGTTTACCTTTAATTTAGACTGGAGTTTGCCAACAATGTCTTCTACTTTGGAGCTAAGGAGGTAAAAGAGGAAAAGCAATAGTTGGAGGAATATTATTAGACGGATCTTATTAATTAGGGCACATGTTAAAGTGCAGTAATTGAAATTTGTACTCAAAATGTCCTCAATTTTATCAAGTAATAATAGATGATAGATGATAGATGATGAGAAAGGAGAGGAAAGACAATAAAGTTAGAAGGTTATTGTTAGAAAAGGTGGGCAAAAAGGAAAAGTAATATATAAATATAAAGGGGCATTCTTGAAAATTGTAAAAGAAGAAAAGGCAATATAAAATTGTCCTTGAGATTTGGGGGTGAATTCGTAAAACAGGGTATGTTACATTTGAGAAGATTAGAAATTTTAGAATAAGCTTTGTATATTTTAGAGGATGGTCTCATTTATATGGAGAAGAGCGCATTGTATGGTTGTTGGATCATTCAACATGTTATTCTTGTAGTTATTTAAGGTGGGATTTAATTTTGGAGACAATGATCATCTAAAATATTCTTCATATACAAAGCAGTCCTTGGTTATGGTAAATCTTTCTATCAACTTATAGAAGGTGTGGACATGGGATTTTCAATATTTTGAAAACATCCCTCCACTTTGGGTGTTTTGGAGTCGCCACCATTCAAATTCGAAAATGGGTGTGAATGGTCACCCGAAGTCGTATCTTTTGAAAAACACGTCATTTCGACATTTTTGATGACTCTAGTTGGATAATGCATGTTTGGTCCAACCTTGATTCAAAGGTAAGGGGGTCCATTTATGGAGTAGGGAAGGTGTTAGGCACCCTACTCCATCCACGTAATGTGGTAACCTCGGATTCGATTTTTTGAAATAAAAAGAAAATGAAAATGAAAATAAAAGAAAATCGGTATGTGCCCTCAAGTGTGAGGGGCTTTCGATATTGGTTCAAATCATTGAGGGCACCCTTATGAAGAAGGGGCCCTTTCGTGATTTAAACCATAGTGGTGTGTGCAAATGTGTAGAGAAAGGGAGGGTAGAAGAGGGGAGTTGAGGGGGGTGTTCCTTTTGTCAAACCCACCTTGACCTTCCTTGACTTCCTTTGACTTCTTTTTCTTTGCTTGATTTGTTTGAGAGAAGGTTGAGAGTTGAGAGTTGTGAGATGAGTTGAGAGTAAGGTGTTGAGAGTAGAGTAGAGTAGAGAGTTGTAGTTTTTGGAGGATTATTTTTTAAATTTTCATTAGTTGTTGTAAGAGGAGAATGGAGGGGTTTTTATAGAAGTTGGGAGGTATTTTAAGGGTATAATAGGGTGAGGGTTTAGAATGAGGGGTAATGGCATGGGTTTGAGAGAAGAAGGGTATGAAATTTGAGGGAGAAATAATGGTAGTTTTGTAATGAGGGAAATGGGTTGTGTTTTAACCCAAATGGTTTGGATCTTACCCAAATCCATTTGGGTAGAGTGTTTGGTGGGGTGAGATGAATGATGGTTGATGGGAGGAATGGTGGTGTAAGGTAGTTGTTTGGAGAAGGAGTGTTGAGATGGTTGAAGAGGTATGGTGTTTGATTTGGAGAGATGAGTGGTGATTGGTTTGATTTTGAGAGGATTGAAGGGATGATGACATGTGGCAAATGGAGGGATGAAGAGATTAGTTGATTGGTGATGGTAGTTGGATGATTAGAGAGAAGAGTATGGGGGTGATGGTGGGAGGTATGGGTTGAGGTGATTTTGTGGGAATGTTTTAAGGGAAAGTGATGGTTGAGGTGTGGGAGATATGGGTTGTGATGTGGGTGGTTGATAGTGTTAGAGTATGTAGGGTATGGGTTGAGTTGTTGGTTGTTGATGATGAGAGGATGGGGGATAGGTTAGGGTGTGTAGGGTATGGGTAGTGGTATTGGTGGTTGATGATGAGAGGATGGGGAATAGGTTAGGTTAGGGTAGGGTTATGGGTTGAGTTGATTAGATGAGGGAGGTGGAAGAAGATGATGACATGTGTCATCTCTTGGTGATTGGTTTGATGTGATGATGATGGGTTGGATTTGATTTGGGTAGTGGATTGGACTTTGGGCTTTAGTGGTGGATTGGGTAGGGTTTTGGGCTTAGGTGATGGATTTGGGTTGGATTGTAGAATAGTGTTGAGTTGGGTTTATGTTGGATTGGGCTTGAGTTGGATTGGGTATAGGTTGAATGGATTTTGGGATGGATTGGATTTATGATGGATTGGATTTTGGGATGGATAGTATTGGGTTGATTTTAAGATGTATGAGAGTGGTGAGGTGTGCGGGTCCATGGGCCACGTAAATGGCCTCGAACATTTATTAATGTAGATTTGGGCTTTGGGGCCCATCCCAAATTTTTGGTTTTCGGGGTATTTTGCGTCGAGGGCCCGCTCAAATTCGGGTGTCTACAAAAGGAATTTGTCTTCCCAATCAAAATCCATTTGGAATTCTAAGTCTCATTCTTTGTTTGGATCGCAACCTTAAACAGACTCCCAACAGCCGATACTCTCAGAGATGGGGGTTTCATACAAATTAATTTTGGTGCAAATGTAGAATCCCACCCTTCAGATGAGACTAATCCCACGGTCACACACACACACACCACCCTCTCGAAGAGTCCTATGTGCAACTTGTACTCTCGTTTTTATGTGTGGTGGTGTTTTCCCAATTCGGTCGGTCTTGTCTTCTTCCAAAGCTGGAGACCTACCATCTCATTCTTGTCTCTTTTTGGGTATGGAAAGAAAGGAATGGAATAATCTTCCTTTGGTGTAAACAAAATAAGAAAGTTAGGAGCTTATCTTTTGAAGATTTCTTGTTTAGGTGGGACTTTGTTTGTGATAAAAAGAGGTTAATTCAGCTTCTACTTCTCTCTCAGGGCGTTTTGTTCTCCATCTGTAAAAGTTTATACTTATCAAATAAAAAACAAATACTCAAGTAAGTCCCAGATTTGATATTAGTTATACAAAGTGTATATATTTCATGTACAACCCTCCTTTCCTAGAGCCTAAGATTGAACCCGTTTGAATACAATATAGAAAGTAATTTTGGAAGAAAATACATTTTAAAAAAGTAGAATGTAAGATTTTTTTTTATTTTTTTCCTTTAAAAAATATCTTTTTTTTTTTTTAAACTTTTAAAAAGTAAAATTTTAAAGTTAATTCAAGCAACCTTTTAAATATTTCAACTTAGCAGTCAAACATATATACAAAATGTCTGGGAAAGGAATTGGTTGAATGATTAAGTCTTTCGAGATAAAGAAATCAAAGTTTTCTTTAAAGGTCAACTGTCAATGAGATTATGGTTTTAGAAATAAAAATATGTTTTAAAATATTTTATAATATAATTATGAACTCAATTACCAACCAAAGTTGATTTTCTTTTATTTAAAGAAATTTGAAGGTCAACTGTCAACCATTTATAACAACTTAATTTCATATATTTCGTTCACAAGACATAAATAACCCACCAATTCATTAAAACTAATCAATGTCCCACAGAACCCTCAAGATTCTGTAAGTCAAAGGTGAAAATTTAAAATGTTCTTACTAGAGAAACCTGTCAAACCAATCACTTGCTTCTTTCACCATCGATACCGTCATTTGGTGCCCAATTCCAGGTTCGGCTATCAGCTGAGGAGAAAAAAAACACATAAGTTTGCTGAAATTGGTGAAATAACAATCTAATAATTCTTCGAATTTAAAGTTTTGGACCATTTCAGAACGTTTTTTCCAAGACCTTTCAATTTGGACCAGGACCCAAACAGAATATTGATGTCTCGGTTTGTTTTGGAATGTTTTGGTTGAGACTGTCTCATTTTTTTCTTCTCCCAACTGAACATTGTGCCAGGACAAGATTTTAAACTTCACTTGTGAGTTAGTTTGTGTGGTTATAAAATATGAAAATATCGGTAGAAGATAGGGAATCATACTTTGATATAGTTTCGGTTGGATTATGTGTAGAATTTAGCTTGTTTATGTCTACATTTTATTATTGAGTATGGGTGGTCGGTCATATGAGCACATAGAAGGAAAGAGCTCGTGATTGTGTGTATTTGTAATTCGTTTTAATAGAAGATAGGGGATTCATACTTTGATATTTTCTGGACAATTAGCCGCTTTGTAAGCTTCATGTGCTCTTGAAATGGGAGTTTTCAAACCCTCAAGAGGACAACGAGGATCTTCTTCACCTGCATGGTACAAACAATGAATGATCCTTGAGAAAGCTAGTTTACATATCGAAAAGATATTTCAACAAATCGTTCAGTTCCATCTTTCGAAATTAAAAATGAAAAATAGATCAAATTATATCGATTACATCTTGAAAGGCCGGATGAGATAAAATGAATATACTTCCATTGATTGAAGCTCAAAGAATATTTATACCGTTTAGAATCAGCAGAGGACGTGGTGCGATAACTGGAATTGAGTAAGGTGAATCGAATTTGGAGGCTAGACCAGGAGCAATCCTATCCCATACCTGCTCAGAAAAATAATAATAATGTTGAATTATCCAACTTAAGAGATATGGGTCAAAAAATAATAAAGCCCGGTAATTTAGACACTGGTTTGCCCTCGGATGAAGATTTATCATGCATATATTATAGGAAGAAATTTTTTCTTTTTCTTTTTAGATACAAACCACATTCAAGGAGTGTTAAAAATTAAGAGAGCTGCTATTGGCATCCTAACTTTTACTTATTACACCCCAATTTAAAAAAAAAAAATCAATGGATGAGAGTAAGTAAAAGTTGGGGTGCCAATAGAAACTCTATTTTTTTAAAAAGATTTCTATTTGTTAGATTTAGGATTTTTTATGGGCCAATCCTAATTATAAACAACTGTTGAAGTTGTTTCGACGTGTTATAACGCTTTTTTAATGTTTGAATGATGTGTTTTAATCTTTAATTAGGGTAATAAATAATTTAAGAAATTGGGGTATAAGACTATAATGTGCCAGAATATTACAATACATGAAATGAAGTGCGGAAGACTATAATGTACGTAACATAACCAACCAACTGACCTTTTCCACCACCTCTTTATCAATTTTTTCCTTGCCTAAATCAACCCGTGCTTCTGTAACCAGAAAAAAAAAAAAAAAAATTCAATTTAACTACAGGATTCAATAAATTCCCTTTACAATATTTATTTATTTATTTATAATAAATCTCAATCAATAAAGTTAATTTCAGTTTTGAACTCCTTATCTTCCCAAATCTTATGACATCCACCAAAAGATGTTGCTCGACACCCATTGGACATTTGGCTGAGATGCATCTCAATAGATTTCTCATGCCCGGCTTCTCCAAGTCTACTTCTCATCAAATTTTGATGTGCCTTCACCAAGAAGTCTTGACTTCCAATCTTCCCAACTTCTCGGGTGTTTAGATCTAGTTGAACATATCTCGATACGGGTGGCTGACTCAAATCAAGTACAAATATTTGCACCACAATAGCCCCCTCTTGGAGGTGGAGAAAAGGGTGTAACTAGGGTCCACCTCTAAGAAGATCAATCGGTTTTAAACTGATTGTTTGGCCAAGTAACTTCAATAATTGCACTTTCCTTAAGCATTAGGCTTTCCATAACGAGTTTTGCTTATCTTTTGGGCTTTCCCTACTTATCCAAACTGTTGGAGCTAAACTCGAAGTGCATGGTCAATGCCCCACTCGGTGGACTAGTCCCAATTTTCCCAAGTTTTAGGATCCGCCCATGTTCTGAGCTCTGCTCAGTGTAACTTAAAATAACCAAGTTATGGAGGAATAATAGCTTAAAAGTTGAAGAGTTTTAGGATAAGTAATGACCAGGACAAAAGTTATTAGGTGCAGCTTTAGCAAGGTCATTCCTAGGATGAGATGTCAATTAAGATTGATGGATAATAAATACCCAAAATGTGACTTAATTAGGTTTAATTATCCATAAAGATTGAGAGATCAGCGAGGAATTGAGGATCTGATTCATAAAATTAGTGTAGGGTTGCTAAAGTCAAGGCGTCTCCTAGAGTAATTCACACTAACTGGAAATTTTATAAGAAAGCAATAAAGACGAGACATATTATGTAGTTGAATGTTAGAAAAAAAGAAGAAATATGTTTATAAAATGAGCGCAACATATATGAGGATGTTGAGATGAATGAGTGTTAAGGCTAGGAAAGATAAAATCCAAAATGCATACATTAGAATCAATGAATAGGTCCAATAAGAGACAGAATTAAGGAAAGTTGTATGGGATGTCTTTGATGTGTACAACGAAGACCAATGACAGAACCAATATGGCGTACTTGGGTACAAATTGAAGGCCCTGAAAAGGTGAGAGGATGGTCGAAAATGACGGAGAGATTTGAAGACACGAGCCTTGACCAACATATAGATTTAGAAATTAGGTAACTTAAGAACATGTGAAATAAACATAAACTTGTCATGCCATACATGAAAACCAAGTAAAATCAGAAAATTTTGTTCTGCCTTTGATATCACTAAGCTTACCTTCAAAAACAGGTTTTATACTGTCGACTCGAGCCTGCCATTTATTGTTATCTATGGCCCATAGAAATCCCTACAAAGATTTAACATAAATATTCAACTTTTTTTTTCCAGTAGACGTGCAAAGCCCCGAGGTTGGGGAATATTATAGGAAAAAAAGCTAAAACCATTTAGTTTGACGCACCTGAACACCAATTATAGGGACAACTACTGTATAGCGGGTATCCACAAAAGCAGCAAACCATGCATGCATTCCTACATAAGAGAATTACCATTTCGACTGCTACATGTTACTGCAAATATGACGATTTCAATTGTCGGCAATATAACTTTAATTTATCTAACCTCCAAGTGATTCACCAGTAATCCCTATCCTAGAAGGGTCAATATCCTCTCTTTGTGAAAGATAATCCGCCAGTTTCACCAAGTCCCATACCTGTCACAACTTGTGCTTTTAATTGGTCATTTTCATGAACCACAATGGTAGAAAAACCAAGCCATAATGATTCAACAAGCAGAAATCAGCATAACAGCAGAGTAAATATTGTACATGCAATTTTCAGATTCAAATCAATAATGCAAAACTGAATGAAAATTGGTATCAAGTGTACTACCGTATCAAATATAAAGGGCATTGTATCACCATTTTTCCATGATTGTACAAGAGCCTGCATTTGATCACAAAACCACATTAGAGTATCAAACTTAATCATTATTTAAAGGAAGGGTAAAACATCCCTTCATATGAGTTAGGGAACTTATACACCATAACCAACCCTATATTGAAGGTGCCTGTTAACCAACCAACTACTCCAAAAGAACGATCTGTTGGAGAGGGGGAGAACTATGAATATAAGAGGGTCATGGGGCTTTACTATGGCACACTCGAGATTGGAGGAAAATATACACTCAATACTCCTTCTCACCCATTAGAGTGGAAAGAATCAAACCCATGACCTATACAAACCTACCACTCTGATACCATGTTAACCAACCAACTACTCCAAAAGACTGACCTGCTGGAGAGTGGGGAGAACTATGAATATAAGAGGGTCATAGGGCTTAACTGGGGTATGACACACCTGAGAGTGGAGGAAAATATACACTCAACAGTTTCAACTTAGCTAAGATGGTAAGGCTTGAGGTGTATTGATCCCATGACCTAGGTTCAAATCCATTTGAAACCACCTTCCCCTCTGCTGACCACTAACCCCTTGTTTGCCTGGCAAAAAAAAAAAAAAAAACCAACCTTGTATTGGTCCACATCCTCTTTGGCAAAGCATGAGGACGAATACAAGTTGGACTATATTGATTAATCAAGAAAAACACTCTCCCTTAAGGGTATATCACTTGATCAGGTACTTGTTTTTCAGAATCCATTCTTCATGTAGCTTGAATACTGTAACAACTACAGGTTGAAGCTCTTAAAAGAAAGAAAAATAAATCTAGTACATTTTGTAAATGTGCATAATTTTGTTCTTTCTGATGACCTAAAGCAAAATAGTGGAAAGTGGTGATTAAATACATCTCGATATGTGGTTAGATTGTGGGCTCGTTCACCATGGTAGCGTGAATCAACGGCAATAGCTATATAGTCCCGTGAGGCATATGCCTGAAAAAAAAAATTGAACCAATAAGACAATGGAATGCTGTCAAATGTTGGTAAATCACTGAAAAAACTAAAAGGACCATAATTGAGTGCTTTACCTCAAGCAACGGCCGCAACCATTCCTTACATTTGTTTGTGCTATGCAAAAATACAATAGCTGGCCTTCTTTGTAGCTTGCTTTCCTTCAAGCTCAGGATCAGCAGTGGTAAGCGTCCTTGCTTGCCCACCTATTAATGAAAATGAACGAATCAACATTAAGTCAGTTCAAGGAAGACCAAGGTCTTCACGTTGCCATTCCCAGCAAAATAAGGCCTATTATGATTTCTAGTGATGGTAAGTCAGCTTTGTGCTATGTGAAGAGCAAAGGAATCTCCTCTATGGGTCACAAAAAATCTGATTAGATGATCACTTGAACCAAAAATCATTTTTAATCTTTGATATTCGATGTGTATTAGGGAAATGGACAGAGCTACTTTTTTTTTTTTTTGATAGTTAAAGGGTTAGTGGTTAGCAAGTGAAGTTGGGTTCAGGGTCTGTAGTCCTTTTTTATTAAAAAAAAAAAACAAAAATCTCTAGGAAAGAACTTGCTAGCTTAGTAAACTCAGAAGGATCCAATGAGAACAAAGTTGAGGTTCAAAAATTATAACTAAAGGTCCCACTTTAACGAGAAAACATCACTCGTTGACAGAAGATGTTATTTAGATTGATTTAATTAGCAGACTGTCTAGTATCACTCCCCACCCTCCTTCCACACCTCCAAAAAAAAAGGAAAAAAATGAAAATAAAAATAAAAATAAACCAGTGCAGTCGGATTTCACCCAAGTCATTTTCCATAAGTACGATGCATTAAGGCCATTTTCCACTTCCCTGAAAGAAGTTCAGTTCCTGACATGCTCACATTCAGTTCCTGACATGCTCACATCTCGACCAAAAAAAACCAATTTTATCAAGGCCCAAGCAAAGATAATATAGTTCAACAACACTAGAATTCAGGTAACAAGGAACAAGAAACATGCATCAAAGAGTACTTTTTCTCCACACATGAGAAACAAACATGCATATATGTTCATGAAAAGAAAGATGCAACCTACAGAAGCATGGACTTTCTTGCCAAAAGATAAAATATAGGACTCAGAGCATATCATACAGCCAAGGTAGCCCAATTTAAGGACTTCTAAACTAGTTGAAGTAACCTATCAAAATAATATAAAACTAGTGGAAGCCCCATGAGAATATATATATATTGATATATTGATCGATCTTAACTTAATTATATTTTTCCACCCAAACATCATGTTGTGTATTTATCCTATTCTTTATTTAAAATACCAAACTGTTGGATAAAACCAGAACTTCACTTACCTCAGTAATTAAGTGGAGGTTCTCTTCTTTCAACTTATCCTTGAAATTTTCTATGTTCTTCTTTGGACAAGAATTTATTACCTGGTAAAATCTCAGAGTCAGGAAAACAAATTCCCCAGAATCAACAATAACGAGCAGAAAGAAAAAATATCTCCACAAGATTGTCAACACAATTCAACCTCACTGAAGGTTGGACGGGGAATTTCTTGATACATGGGATGTAGGACAGGGTTTGCACGCTCCACAGAAAGATGTACTGAAAAGGTCAGACAAGAGCAAAGCAGAGTCAACTTCAAGTCGAACTTTGTCACATTAAGTTTAGGAAAAGAGAACGATACGACAATCAGAAATAAAATTTAAGTGCATATTATTTCTATCATCACCATTAAAGCCTTACCACAAAGATCTGGGGTTGGCTAGGTTGGCTAAACAAATCCTATTCCTCCACTCTACTCAATCCAGGACCATGTCTTCTATTACTGAAATTGTGTTCTTATTATTTCTATTGGCTCTCTTCACCTAAGTTTCTTAAAACTTCAAACGGCTATGATACCCATCTCTCACACTTCGATTGTAAGTGTAATTCCATATCTATAAGGCTAAAAAATGTACCTCCTCTCTATGTTCTAATTGTTTCTATGCACATTCTTCTCAATTGCATCAAAAGGACCAATTCATCCTCTACTTCCTAAAGAAAATTGCATATAACCTTTATAAAGATTGCCTCACTTCTCGTATCTTCCTACACCTTTTACTAATCATAAAAAACTCTCAAGATTCAAATATCAATTGGCCACCATTTTCACGTCTTGTCTTGAAGTTGAACGCTCTGTCTAGTTCTCCCATTTCTTTTCTTTCTAGCATTAACCAAGCAAACTTCCAATCTATAATCTTGCCCTTGTGTTTCACCTCCTTGAGCTTCTTGCGAGCTCTCCAAGTCAATTTTTTTTGGTACAAACTCCTTCCTGATGTTATCCTCGAAAAATATTTTCCCAAAAAAATTATAAAAAAATATCCTTTGGTCAAGCAAATTGTAATCCAAATGGGCCACAAGTGTCTATAATTTAACAATGTTTCAAGTTCATTCAATGATCATCAATGCAATTATAATAACCAAATTCTGATTTCATAATTATTTGGCAGGGGTTCAATTGGGATAAATTTCATTAAAATGGGGAAAATTTTGGGGATTATACAACATGATGCTTTTCGATTTCTTACCAAAACCCATTATCTACCACCTCTCCAAACATCTTATCTTATTCTTGAGATTTGTGTATTGAAGAAAATAAAATTTTGGGGGTAAATTAATTAGCTGATTTGCCAATTTAATTGACTTGTCCCTTTGTTCAGAGAATTTTACAAATTTTTGGAAAAATTGGTAAAATTTTGTGACTATGAATACAACAGGTCGAGAGGAGATTATTATAGTTATTATTACAACCTCGAATCAAATTTATAGAGTTTGAAAGAGAGAGAGAGAGAGAGAGAGGAGAGAGAGAGAGAGAGAGAGAGAGAGAGTTCAAACAAGCACAAATGACTTCAAACGAAACATTTAATTTCGAAACAAAGTGAGATTTAGGGTTTTAACGATCTAAAAAATCAAACTAAAACTAACATTTAAGATCATCAAGAGCAAAAAACGAGAGATCAAACTCAAATAAACTATTACTTCGTTTCAAGATCTGAAAATTAAATTTACTAATTAATTAATAAACCAAATGAACAGTTGATCAGAATGCTTAAAGTTTCAATCAATGTGTGATTATCACCTTCATTATCAGATCTTCGACTGCGGAGTACTCTAATAAAATCCGATCGCAGCTTCTCGGCATCAACGGTTTCCATCCTGATCGTACGTAACAGTCGGTTTTTTTTGGTTGTTGTCTTTTACTTTGACATAAGTATACGTATTTATACCGTAAACAAGTGGATGCTACAAATACAAATACAAATACATTTTTTTTTTTAAATTTTACATTTTAGGGTTATCTTACTTGAGTCACAATCCAGAACGGTGTTCCATTCTTGATGATTACGTGACACGTTTTGGTTGGATATTAAAAACATCGGGATGCGTGCAATATAGAAAACGGTTTCAATGTGTATCAAACTCCAACTAAAAAGTGCCAAGTAGACAGCGTTTCTATAAAAAGAGTTTTACCAAACTCAAAGTACTATTTACATATTTATAGTTATTTACGTATTTACCCTTAGACCGGTGGAAATCATTTGCAAATACTTCCACTGTTGCACACAAGTGTTTGGTTTGTTAAACAATGCAAATGATTTGCATAAAAACAACGTGCACACGTGAATTTAGGAGGTATCTGTAAATAGTACTTAAGTTTGGGGTCTGCCGGTATATTTGGTTGGTTTTTTAAGTGGCTCAGCCCCTAATCGGATGAATCTAGCTCTCTGAGTCAACTCATTAACTCGGATGAATAAGACTCAAAATTTCCCGAATTAGGTACCAAATTTAACCAGCTATATTTAGGGGCTGTTTGACAACTATTCTGATTAGAATTGATTATATATTCAGATAAATAACTCTATAAGAAACCATTCTAAAAGAAACATTATCAAACAGTTATATCAGAGTCAGAGATCAGATATAAAAGAAAAGAAAAACACAGTTCAAATTATATAATCAAAATCAAATTTAAACCCATAAAATAGAGAAATCTAGTTTCAATGTAATAATTTGTAAGAAATCAAGTTTGATTTGAAGAATAAAAAATCATTAAATATATAAATAAATAATAACTACACAAATCATTAATCAACCAAGAATCAATTGAAACAGTTAAAAAGAAAAAAGAAAAAAGAAAAAATAAAAAGAGCTCGAGATTTGAATTATTAATTATATATATATATATATATAATGTTTTTATAAAACAAAAAACCAGTTAACTCGGACGAGTTTTATTGACTCGACTGATATTTTGAAAACATAAGTGGATGATATTGAATATGCCACTCTTTCAGTAAGATACCGAGATGAATCTGTCGAGTCATCTCGGTGTCGGACGATATTTTGAACCATCATCGTTCTCAGATTAAACGAACCTGTAGGAGTCGGAGCTTTCGCTAGTTTCGATCAAACTCATCTACAGATCCATTAAAAGCCAAATAAAAAATCAGAATTACTTGAAGCAACAAAGAAAGAAAGTAAGAAAGAAATCTATGAGGATACCCTGAAGGAGGTGAAGAGAGAGAAGTAAAAGAATATGGAGAAGGCGAGTTTTATCCTTCTTCATCTGGCGTTAAGGTGAAGTTCTATCATTTGGTGAGGAATCTTCCTAAAATAATACTCACTTTTTTTCAAATGACAAATATGTCCCTTCCCCTTGAGTACAAAATACAAAAGAAAATTATTATGGTTTCCATGGGTGTTGGACTCACGACGTCCAAAATTTTATTTGAGAGCTGCTATTGACATCCAACTTTTACGTATTACATACAAATTAAAAGTAAAAGAGAGATTCTATTGTCACACGAACTTTTGCTATTGCCATCCCAATTCATATGCAAATCACTAAAGAATTAGCACACATCTTGGGGTGGTGTTAGCAATAGAAACTCTCAATAAAAAATAAATAAATGTTAGAGAGAATAAGTAAAACTTGGAGTGCCAATAATATCTTTTTTTTCCCTTAGATTTCTATTTTTTAGATTTAGGATTTTATACAAGTCTAATCCTAATTGTAATCAACTACTGAAATTGTTTCGATGAGTGTTATAATATTTGATTAATAGCTTGACCTTGATCTTGTAATGTTTGAATAGTATGATTTAATCTTTAATTGGGTTGGGATAAAGATTTTAAGAAATTGAGGTGTAATAAGTAAAAATTGGGTAACAATAGCAGCTTTATTTTATTTTGAAGATAAAAACGCCCTTAATCAATCAAAAAATGTTTTTGAGAAAAATACTAACTTCTTTCTATCAATATAGTTGGATCCAAATCCCCAAGAGTCCAAATGGCCTTACTAAGGTCCTTGGGCTCAACTTGTGGAATCCAAAACCATGATCTGATGCTTCAAGGTTGTAGAGGACAACATTCTATGAATTTTGAAGAAAAAAAATTCCAAAAAAATTATCTTTGAGAGTTGAATTTTAATTTTAAATTTGAAAGTTAGGTGGAAATTTGGTAGCCGTCAGGGGTGGAGCCAGGATTTTACTCATGTGAGGGCAACTAAAGAGTGAAATTTTTTTTGTGAGGGCAACAAATATTGTAATTTTTTTGTGAGGGCAACATGAAAATGAAAACTTTTTTGTGGGGGCAACTAAGAGTGTAAAACAAATTGTGAGGGCAATAACGACAGATTTCTTTAGTGGCAACTATTATTTGTCGCAATAGCTCATTACTCTACATAAAATTTGAAAAATCTTACGGGGGCAAGTGCCCCCATTGCCCTCACTCTAAATCCGCCCCTAGTAGCCGTCCATTTTAAAGTCTTGGATTAAGTCCAAATATATATATATATATATATATATATATATTTGGGTCAGGGTTGACAGTCAACGTTAGAGAGCCAACATTTTGTCCTATGTGGCTTAAAAGTTTTTCATTGAGCTAATTTTTTGTGAGGATGATCTCTATGATGAGGAGATTATCCTCACAAAAAATCAGCACAATTTAAACTCTCTAACCCCATCAAAAGTGTTTTAGAATGTGGAGCATTAATTTCTTATTGAAAACTTGTAAACCACTTTTGATCGACTTAGAAGTTTCTGATTGGGCTGATATTTTGTGAGGACGATCACTGTGATGTGGAGATCCTTACAAAATATCAACTCAATCCAAAACTTTTAGGCCTCAAAGGTCAAAATTGGTTGCCAAACGTTGACTGCCTTACTTGACCTTGTAAATTTTATCTGAGTTTTTCCTTGAAATCTAGAGGGTTGTGGTGTTGGATTGCCAATGTCGTAATTCATTTGAGCAAAATGACCCTTAGTAAAACTTAAAATCTTACTTGGTAAGGGAAGTGTAAGTGAATCCCTAAATCATGTATCTTTAGTATAATAATGAGAGAAGGCGAAGTAGAAATAGTTTTTTTTATAAATAGAATCCACCATATCATTAGTCATTAACACCTCCTTTTCACTTTTTTTTTTTTTCAAAATATAGAAAATAAAAATTGTCATGTTCAAAATTTGTAAAGCAAAAGATATAACTTCATATTGGACCCTTCAATTTCTTTGAGAAATTATTTTTACCAACTCATCCTCAACTTCAATCCCTCATTTTCAATCACACTGAATCTATTGTATTTCTCCTTATTTTTCAATTCAAAATCAATGATCGTTTTTCATTTCTTTAATAAAATTATCTCATTCTTGTGGTTTATATATAAATCTCGTATTTCTCTAAAAATCCTATCTTGTTATTGAGATTTAAAATTTGAAGAAACTAAAATCTTAAGGTTGAAGATAATGGTATTTGATCATTGATTTTATTCTCTCAAAAAAGACCTAAGTCAAGGGGTATGTCATCAGTTTGAAAATAGAGAAAAAGGTATCTCTAATATTTACCATAATGTAGGTGGGCAAATGTCTAAATCACCTTTCTAATAATTGAAACTTTTTGACTAAAGTAAGGATTTTATTCTACTCTTAGGAGAAATGTAAATATTCAAGAAGCTGCACGGAAGCTGCAGAGATTAATAATTTTGTTTATTTTGTCCGAATGCGTGTACGTAACCTTTTCTTTCAGCCGTTGTCCGCGAGTTGTGTGAATCTTACCAACTCCAAGGCCAAATAGCCCATTAGTAGGTTTAATTGGTTGAGTTGATTTAAACTTAATTTTGCTTAAATTAAGCCCTACGTTCCATGATTTTAAAACTTTATTCGAGACCGAGACGTATCACCTGAGTTAACTCTGTATCGAAGATGAATGAGACTAATTCACAAGTCATTTTTTTTTATCAAGATTTAATACTTCACGTATAAATTTTTAATTTTTTGAACGAGACATCTCAAACATATCAGAAAACTCGTCTGAGACAACTTGGTATCGAACTTAGACGAGACGAGACGCAAAATCGAATTTTAAAATCATGCTACGTTCAGCCCATTTAAGGCCAAGACTAATCCATTAGTTCTATGAAAATAGGCCAAGCATTGTTTCAAGGAGATTTTTTTTTTGTGCTCATAAGGCAATAGCAATTTGACATGTGGCATTAATGACATAAGCAATAGAGAGGAGATTTCTCTCTCCTGCCCGCACATTCTCTACCACGAAATTTTAATTTTAAGATGGAAAATGCCGAAGTAACATGGAAATGTACATCGTTAATACATTGATGACGTGGATATGTATACAGAATCATAGATGCTTTTCATCAGGATAAGAGTGAAAAACATCAATGATTCTATGAGCTCCGCCACATCAATTATATAAATATATAATGATTTATTTGTTATTTTCTTTCTTTTATAAATATTCTCCCCATTCAAATCATTTTCCTCCTCATATTCTCTCTCTCTCTCTCTCTCTCTCTCTCTCTCTCTCTCCATTATCTTAATCTTTCAAGTATTCATATAATTCATACAAAATCACCTATCATTCTCAAGTATTCATATATTCTCAACTCTCAAGAATAATTTTCAAAAAGAAAGGAGAATCGAATTACCAAGCTTAGCAAGGGGATCTAACTTTCAAATCTATCAAAATTCAAAGCAAAGGAGGACAATCGACAAAGAATCTCCGATTTTGCCACGTGAATCTCCGATTTGGACAACGAAGCTCTGATTGTGCCACGTGAATCTCCCATTTGGACGATGAATATTTGATTTTGCCACATGACGTGAATCTCCAAATTTCTTTATACAACTTTGATCAAAATGACTCCCAGCTTTGATTGTTCTAAATTTTAATTTATAAGTATAAATATTTCCCATCTCTATTTCTCTATTAGTTTGTGTTTCTTTTTTATTTTTTTATTAATATTTTTAATAGTTATTTAATCAAATTAGTAATTTATAATCAATATAATGGATAATCATATTGATGATTACACGACTTATTTTGATAATACTTATGTCCCCCCTCCACTATGAATGATTATGAAACACTTATAGGCATGGGGGGTGATGATGAAGGTAGCAATGTGCTCAAATCATCAAGTAAATCAAACACAAAAAATAAAAGATAAATGTTCGATGTTTGGCAGCATTTCATAATCATTCAACATACCAAAGAAGATAGAAATGTAATCCAAAAAATCAAATGTAATTATAGAAATGTTTAGCTTATTTTAGCGCACAAACGAGAACTAACTGTTTGTTAAAATACATTAAAAAATTTTGTCCAAGAAAGCTTTAATCAGATATTAGTCAAACATTGTTAAGTAAATCGACGATGGGTGAGATAAGCATATGGTCATATAGATAAGAAAAAGAACGATATGTTATAGCTAAATTATACTAGAACAAATGTCATTTCTAATTGTTGAGAAAGATAGTTTTAAAGAATTTGTTCATAATGTATTTTTTCTCGGCCGGTTTTGAAATTATTTTTAGAAATACTCTTAAAAGAGATGTAATAAAAAATATTTTAATAAAAAAAAGAAATTAAAAAAAATTACATAATATACTGGATAAGATTTGCCTCACCTTTGACTTATGGACATTTATTCAAGAAATTCAATACATGTGTATTACAACACACTATATATGTTATTAATGAAAATTATATAAAAGAATAATAAAATTTTCACAACTAAAATCACATAATAACGGAATAATAATTGTTGAAGCTATACAAAATTATCTTATAGAATATCAAAAACATGAAAAAAAATATTTACTATAACCTTAGATAATGCATCAAATAATCTTGTTGTACTAGTTTGTCTTAAACAAAATTTATTTAATAATAATGAAATTTTAAAAATTTATTTCCCGTACATTTTGCCGTAGATATACTAAATCTTATTATTTAAGAAGGTATACAATATGTTGGTAATGTTATTGATGGACTTAGAGAATTTATTAGAATGTTAAAGATTATGACTGACCAAACAATAAAGATTTGATGAATGTTGTGTATATTGTAATTTAAAAATCGTTAGATTATCATTGGATGCACCTCATCTTTGGAATGCAACTTATACCAATAAATAATTATGTAATTGAAACAAATCTCACCCAATTTAGTGAAGAAAATTGGCAAAATGCACAAAATATTTATAACTTTTTTCAACTTTTTGCTGAAGTTACCAAATTTTTTTTAGGGGTTAATTATGTTACATCTAGTGATTTTTGTTAACATATAACTAGTATAATGGACTTATATGAGATAATTCGGGTAATACTATCGTTAATTTATCAGATTAAATTTGAAAAATATTGGAAATAAATTCATTTTTCTTTAGCATTTGCATCATTAATAGATCCTCAATATAAAACGAGAGTTTTAGAAGTAATTTTGACATTAACTTATGGTTATGACTATGAACACTACTTAAATGAAATTAAATTTAAATGTGAAGAAAATTTTAATTATTATGAACGTAAATTATGTGTAGTTAGTGGTTCTGATAGTATTGTTGAAGCTTCTTCTTCTTTTTTTGTTGTTAAGTCATTAACTTTACGTCGATTATTATTTAGAAATAGGACTTCTAATTCTACCCAAAGAAACTCAATGTTTGTGATAAGGATTCCTACAATGTGTTAAATTGGTGAAAAGGATATTTTATTCAATATCGCGTGCTATCTGTGGTGACATGTGGTCTACTAACTATTTCAGTGTATACAATTGCTTTCGAATTAACATTTACTATAGGTGAAAAAATTCTTTCAAGATATAGAAGTCGCCTAGTTCTAAAGACGGTGGAAGCATTGATATGCTTGAAGGATTGGCTCATTGTAGAGAAATGAGATTAAACAAGAGAAGTGGATCGACTTGCTAACGAATTAAGACAAATAGATATATTATTAGATTATAAATATTTTTATTTTTTGGGTTGAGTTTTGCAAATGATGGATAGGTGAGTGGATGACAATCTAGTTGTGCTGTACTCATATTATAGTGATGCAGTTCCTCACCCTAAGGTTTAAGGCCTAATCAATGTAACTCTTATATGTAAATTTATAATGTCATTAGTCATTAATGTCATAATATACGTTGATTGAATGAATGAGAAATGCATTTTGAGTTTTGTTTCAATATATGATTAATTCTCTATTTTTTTATAAAATTTTCTAATGTAAGATTTACATATTTATAAATTTGAACTATAGTTTAGAAACTAAAATATTTATATAATTAAAAATTAAAGCATAGTTTAGAAACTAAAGTATTTATTTAAATTTTAATTTAAAGTTTAACTTTAAAGTAAACTAATACTCTAAAGTATTTATATAAATTATAATATTAGAAAAATTAATATATTTAATGTTTGCCCTTACCCATACTCAAAAATCTGGTTTGGGTAGGGTATGGGTGTACCTTTTGACCACTTACTTGCACCCGACCCAAAATCTATAGGTTCGGTTCCAGTTCCATGACTACCTGACCCGTACCCAAAAATCGGGTCAAGTTCGGGTCTGGGTACCCAAATGCACATCCCTCAACCTTCTAGATTTCATTTATTCAAAAAACAAAACCCATATTAAAAAAAAAAAAAAAAAATGATTTTTCGAGCTTGATCCAAGGTGTTGAAAATGAATAATTACCGAACATCCAAAATTAAAATTAAAATTAAAAATTCCAAAAAGCTCATGCCCAGACATCGTATGATTCCTACCCAATGGTAGTAACCACCAATTGGTTGGCTTAAATTAAACTCTAGTGGGTTTACTATTCGGAACCAAGGCATCTCAAAGAAGTTCAAAGTCTACCATTGATTGTTAGAAATGCTTATGTTATAAGCATGAATTATCTCAGTTTTGAGTTATACTAACACAAACCCGCTTGCTTGCTTAGCAAAAAAAAGGAAAAAAAATTTAATTCAATGGTTAAAAATAACTTATTTTTGTTTTTTAAGTTCATAGAAAATCGTCCTGTACAACCCCGTGGCATCGGATCATGTTTTTTAATGCCATAAGGTGATCTGATTAGGAAATTTCCTTTTTCTACTGGGGATAAGAGAGAGATTTTATCTCTTATTTATTTTTATTTTTTTTGTTTTGTCATTTGCACCACATGTCAAATGGTTGTTAGGTTGTGAGTAAAAAATCACTTGTCCAAAGAGCAAACCTGAACTATTATTAACATATATATATTTTTTTCTAAATACCCTCATCTCCATTTGTCTCAGTCCCGAAAAAAAAAAAAACCAATTAAATAAAGGGTCAGGTTCGAATGACTCATGGAAAAAACACATGATCCCATCTTTAAACACAAGAACTAAAGGTTAAAATTTGTTCTCAAGATAGGTATCTTCAATCCCGACCTTTCGATCTTGTGTTTACACAGTCGGGATCATGTGTTTTCTCATAATGTTTTACAAACCAGACTGATTATTGACCCATATGAGTGACAGGGTTGGTCCAAAGCGGTCCAACCAGTAGGTCACACTGGTCAACCCAAAAATGAATTGATTTCTTCCTAAAATCGGGTTACTAAAACTTCAAAAAGATGATACAATGCCACAAGATGTGGATTAAAAGATTTTTAGAACTTT
This sequence comes from Akebia trifoliata, assembly GCF_017979445.1. NCBI lineage: Eukaryota > Viridiplantae > Streptophyta > Magnoliopsida > Ranunculales > Lardizabalaceae > Akebia > Akebia trifoliata. Next base: position 5,704,481 of record NC_141386.1, on the reverse strand, counting down.
TACAAAAAGAGATAATAATAATAAAAAGAAAAGAAAAGAAATCACGGTGGGATTTGAGTCTGGATTTGATTTTGACATTTAAGAGTTTAGTGATCCTCGATTTTCGAAGCAGGAGTAAGACACAAATTTTGTTTTATTTTATTTTAAATCTGGTCTAAACATGAATTTTAGAGGATTGTAATGTAATTTTTCAAAAGTAGTAATCCGTTTGGCCCATCAATGAAAATCTTACTAAGTTCAATCATTTTTCGTTAGTTTATAATAGAAGATCTTAGGTCAAGGGGCATAGTATCAATTTCAAAACACAAGGGACATCTCAAATATTCACCAAATTGTGAAAGGGGTATTTAAAAATCTCCCAAAAATTGGACCGATCCTTTCATAAAATTGGTCGGGTCACTGGTTAAACCGGTTGAACCGATAGAATTGAGCGGCCAATTGAATTTTTTAATATTGGGCTTTTTCAGTTGACTCAACCCATAGCTAGCGGGTCTGGTCCGATTTTTAAAACATTGATTCTTCACGGGTCACTGTATCATAACCCTTGAAAGAGATAAGACTGTAACTTGGGGGACTAGGCTCAACCCGATTGATGGGCGAGCCTAGACTGAGTTATGTAGAACATGAGTTGAGTCTGACTTAGGATAACTCAACTTGAACTTAATTTGAGTTACACTTAGATTGAAGCTTTGGGTTGAGTTAATTTAGGTAACTCAACTCAACCAAAACCAGAGGCTATATAGTAATATATAAATATTTTTAAAGTATTTATTTTTATTTTTTTTGTTTAAGATATAAATTTTATTTGCTATTTAAAATAAAATGAAGTTTGTTTAATGAGGCCAACCCGTCCAAAACTACCTAAAATCTCAACCCAAGTTTTGAAGCTCAAGCTCGGATTGAGCTTGGATTAATGAGCTCGCTCAATGCTCAGATTGAGTTGAGCTCAGGTTGAAAGCTCTCTACCACTTGAGTTGAGCTTGGGTCACCTTCCAACCCACCCCAGGTTGCAGCCCTAGAAAGAAATTACCAAAGAAAACTATAGTAAATAGTTACAATTTAGGTTTCATGGTTTTTGTTTGATTATTTTTACAAAGTTTGTTTATGAGATGAAGGAGAAATGTGTTTGGTTCCATGGTAAAGGTTAGTCTAGACTATCATGTAGATTATTCAAAATAATCGAAAAAAAGAATTTGTTTGTAAGATGTAAGATCAATCAGGCTTGGGCTTGGGCTTGGGCTTGGGCTTAGATCCATAGCTCAATTGGTTTAACTAACCCATCAAAAGAAAGATGAACCATGCTTTTAATAAATCAAATGCAGTAGAGATGAGAATGTTGAGATGGATGAATGCACCTAGAATAAATAAAATTAAAAATGCATACATTTGAGAAAATGTAAGAGTCACAAGAAATTTACAAGTTCAAGATTCTTAAAAAGTGAGAGAAAGGTTCAAAGGATCATGGAGAGAAATAGTGAAAATGGATACGAATACACTTTCAATAATAAAAACATGGGACACATTAAATCCCGAGTTGGCTCAACGGCAATTTTGAACCGTTAAGTGGTTAATGCACGTAGCTGGTCATGAGCTCGATACCCAGTATGAGCATTAATTTGGTTCACTCATGAGAGTGCACCCTCACTTACCTCGTGCATGTGATGTTGTGGCTGTTCCACGTGCCCCGAGACTATTCCTTGGACAAGACCATGGTCTATTGATTGGGCAAAGCCCAGATACGGGCCCGGTCCACTGTCTACAGGATGCTCGGTTATCAAAATAAAAGCTACAAAAATACATCCAAACTTGCCACAGATGCGACGCTGAAAGAACTAAATTAAATATATTAATGAATAAAAGAATGTAAGTAATTGTGATTGAAAATCTGTTCTAACAGCAGAAACTAAACATTTCTTTTTTAACTGCACGATAGACAGCCTGATCCAATGATCAAGCATTACAGAAGTGATCTAAGGATTTATTTCTCTTCACTCTTATCTTTTAAATCAGTTTCGATCTTGAGATTTATATCCCCATTTTCAGCTAAAATTTGAACTTCCGGAGGCATGCTGTTTTTAGAAGCAACAGTGAGAACAGTAGTTGGTGTAAGAGGTCTTACAATGCTGTTGACATTGGAAACTTGTTGGCTCTCTGTTTCTGTTTCTGTGCCCATCGAAGAATATTTCTTTCCTGCAATATCGATGAGTACCATCAGTTTTGGGTAACTCAATAATATTAAAGGTATAATATAATTAAACTTATATGATCTCAATATATAAGCTGATCTTACATTATACAAGCAATTCTCTCCTATACTCAGAATCAGAAATCGACCAAAATTCATAAATGATGCAGAACTCATTTCTTGCATTCTTGTGTTAAAAGTGACATTTTTGTGGTAAGGCAAGGAGATGTTATTCTAGATTAAGAAATCAGTTTCTAGAAACAGTGTAGCCAAACCAATTTCCAATTTCTGGAAATGTGTTTCTATAATGTGATTCTGGCAATCCAAAATCAAAATCTGGAATCAGGATCTAACAGTTTGAACCAAATGCGTTATAGTGAGGGATGGGCAACAGTATAGCTGATGGGGTTCGAAAGTTGGTCTATCAGAAGATAATTAGGTAATGGACCCAAGCAATAAATAGAAAACTTAACAAACTAGACACACCTACCAATCGGATCCAAAATCATTGAATCAAACCCAACTGATCGAGTCCGGATATGTCATCAGTCCATAATCAAGTACCCATAGAAAACCCCCTACATGTCTACATGTAAGAGGGAATAGGAACCAATATTTGGAGGGCATCCACACCCCAACAATGTTGTTAAAGGCTGCTTAGGTCCTTTTGACCAATGGAAGCTGAGGTTGTAGGACTAACGAGCCCCAGGTGTTTCTGCACTTCAACATCTTCCCAAGTTGTTGCGAAGAGGCATAACAAGAGTATAAAAGATTGAAAGAAAACAACACAAAAGAACACAGGAGTTACGTGGTTCGGCAAAATTGCCGGTCCACAGGCGACAATGAAAGATTCTTATTGATGAAGTCATGAAAACAATACAAGAAATAGGGTTTTCCAGAGAACAAATATATAAAACACCCTAGGACCTCCAACATATTTTCTAGTACCGAAAATACCCCTAGAAGTTGTATAGACACCAAAAACATCCACTGAAGTAACCCAAGATTAGGGCCAAAACTAACAGGCAGGTTTAAAATTAAAATGAAACTTAACCGCTTAACCACATTCTCTTGCAATTTTCTCTACACCAAACCAATCACTCTAATTTTTTCAATACACGTGGCATCATCCCACTGATTCATCAGTTTAGTACTGTTTTATGTTAACAAGTTAACAAAGCTCTATTCAGATTGGAGTGTGCATGGACAAGGGAAATGTCCACATGGCCAACCCAGAGGCTTCGATGGATGGTGTGGATTGGCCAAATCACCCCAAGTGATTTTTTGTTCACAGTACTCATGGACTCTCTAGAGCAGCCAACATCATGCCTAACGAGGGTGGATTCCATTCAATATACATGGGTTCATGTGATTGGTGGATGCCGGATTCTGTGAGCAAGTTTTCTTTTCTGTCACCCCTCCATGTATCAAGAAAGGGTGTGTGGGGCAGTCCATGACTTGGCCATATGCCATCAGATGAGATGGTTTAAGGGATTGACTTTTTGGCCAATCCAAAAGATTCCGAATCAAATCCAAATCAAGCTGGTTCAGGCAATTTGGTTTCCTTTCAGGTTGTATACAACTCAATGTCTCAACTAAGAAGATTACAAGGTGCAGAGTTTTACCTCTTATTGTTCCACAAGTAATGACATTTTGTAGAAAATCCCGGAATTCTCTCAAGATGAGCCTTTCTTGCTCCGCATGGACCTGTGATACACTCTGCCCACGCAGAAATTGAAGAGGTGTCTTGCATTCTTGACCCGAGGTCCCATTTGGGGATGCTACGAACATCGAATCTTCCTCATTGCAAATCAGTGCTAGCGTTGCGGGAGACATTGACCTTTCTTTCTGCACGTCAGAACTATCAAATCCGGAATCATCTGTGCCCATTGTATCAGCTTGTTTTCCACACAAATGGTCATCAGCCAAGGCTATTTGAACATCGGCTTTTTTCTCTTTTTCCTGAGTCGGCGAAGCAAAAGAGCTTTTCATTGGATATTCTCTCTCTGCTTGGTTTCTTATTGTGTCTTTCTTAGCTGAAATGTTATATTAAGCAGACTCCATATTCAGTCAAAGGATGGTGGGGATCTATATTTTTCAGTAAAGTCAAAGATAACCAATAAACGAGTTATACAGACTATAAGACATTCATCTTTCAAGTTTCAAAGAATTTTATAGTTCAACTTTAGTTCTTTTAATTATTTAGTAACTCCTAGAAAACAATGTAGAAATACCAACAATTTGCTAATGATGGTTGAAATGACTATTTTCTAGCTTTTTTTTTTTTTTGGTGTGTTGGGGGGGGAAACCTTTACAAGTATCTAGCAAGACATTCGAATTGAATTTAAATAAAAAATTGAAGAGAAGCCTAGTCAAGAAAACAGACGTTAAACTTACTGTTACCTCACTATTTTTTATTTAATTTAGCTCGGTTTGTTACAACCTTCAATACAAGTTCATGAAAAAAACAATCAATAGATAAATTCCTCATCGAGGAATAATTAAACAAAATTATCAACAAAAAAGAAAAAGAAATACTAGTATAAGAATTATCTCATCGGGGATAGAGATACAAGAATTATAGGCATCGTGTGATTTGTCAAGCTGACAAACACAACCAACTTCCAATTTCGGTACCAATTTTTGATAGGGGTTTGCTATATGCACTCACTTAAACATTATTCTCTAATAAATAGTGAAATTACTTGTCACACCCACTTAAAAAAAAAACTAATTTTTTGTTCGGTGGGAAGCTATTGGAAATTTATATTGCGACTTGGTAGGATCCTACCGAATCCACCTGAAAGGACTCAGTAGAAACCCACTGATTGAAACACTTTAGAAACCTGTTGAATCCTTGTAGGTAGATTCGGTAGGTTCCCACTGAATCTATGTTAGCGAATTCGGTTCTGACCTATTGAAAAAGCTTTGTTTGAAAAAAAAAAAAAAAAATTTGGTATCGAGATTTTCTAACAACTACTAGATTAGGAATTGAGGTTTACATGATCATTACTAACCTATTTCGCAAGCTCTAAGGGCACTGCCTCTTGTAAACGAAACCCTAGTTGAAACTTATGTAGGTTCAAAGAAAAAGAAGAAGAAGAAGAATGAGAGAGGGAGAGGCGAATGAGAGACAGAAGGAGGAGACAAAATCGGATTCAGTAGCAGATGGTGGGTGAAAGCAGTAAAATTAAAATTACTGCTTTTCACCCACTTTTAGGTGGGTAAAAGCAGTAAAGTAAAGACCTTCCCAAAAAAAAAGCAGTAGACGAGCAATTAAGTGGATGCATATAGAAAGCCCCTTTTTGATATATTAGTCATTTAAGCCAAATACTTTAGTTCTGAACATGGAAGTAAATTGAAATTATTTATATCCCGCAACTTGTTTAATATTTTTCACATTGGTATACCTGCAAGTGTCTTAGCAGCTTGAGCTGATCCTACCACCAATGCTGAACAAAGCTCCTTCACATCCCGTGGTTGGAGAACGTTTGCTAAAAGAGACCTTCGACATGAGCAGTAGTATTAGTCAATTTTCGCAAACAAGTAAGAAACAAAGCTACATGGGAGTTTTATAGCGGAAACAAAGCTTCCATTAATTATGAACAAGATCAAATAAGATAGATACCGGTATTTGGACTCTGAAGCGCCCATTACTGCAGAGTTTGCAGACGATTTTAGATGGTTCACCTGATAAACATTGGAAATAGTAAACACAAAACCATGCCGACACGAGTTCTTGATCTAGCACCCATAGTTCAAAGTTGCATGCCGTTTTGAAAAGTTTCGGCCGAGACCAGAACGAAACATTCAACATTTCGGGAATGTTTCAGTTTGTCTCAGGATATTTTGATCAAGACCATTTTGGTTTTTCTCCTGATCGAAACATTACAACAAAACACGATTTTAAACCTAGGTAGTACCAAATGTCAGAAACATTCATGAATTGATCCCTAGATCACAAAAACCGACATCGACACTGGAAGCCAATAGAAAAGGCAAGAACCTGCATCCATTCAAATTCCAATAGACCTGCAAACATGCAGCAATGCATGCAGTTGCCCAGCCAATTATCAAACGACAATCTTCTTTCATTAAGGATGAGGATCCAGAACGATGTCCCGTTCCTATAGAATGTTGTCTACATGGCACGTTTTGGTTGGACTCTAAAACGCATCGGGCTCTTAAACAATCCGTTTTCTACATTGCATGCAGCCCAATGTGTTTAATCTCCAACCAAAAAGTGCCACGTAGACACCGTTTGTTGCTATAGGAACGAGACACCATTCTAGATCGTGACTCTTTATTAGTCCAGATACAAAAAGTATACAATAGTTATTAAAGAGAGATTCTATTGCCACACCAATTTTTGCTAACACCACCCTAATTCATATGAAATCACTGAAGAATTAGCACACATATTGGGGTGCTCTCAGTAAAAGTAGGTGTGGCAATAGAAGCTCACATTGGCTGTAGTATGAATCAGTTAGAGTCACCAACTAATGAGGAACAACTTTTTGTTTACAAAGATGTGGCATATAAAAAGACTACCTGAGGGAATTGAACAAGGTGGAGAGTGGATGGATCCTTGTCTGTTGTCCCGAATATTTCTTGATTTTTTCTCTTATGGGATACATGTGAGAAGCCATAGCCAGAGCATCCAACAGCCGCAACAACTGACACATTGGCTGCTACCTTCTGGATGTGGAGGGCATTATCATTGTATCCATGGATGAGAGCCTGTCTCTCTTCACTACCTTCAAAGTTTCTACATTCCATGCATTTACAATTTTCAGAGCAGAGAACATTGGCCTGGAAACATTCGCAATACTTCTTGAGGCACCCTGATTTCTTGCAGTGACATCCCTTGTTGTGTTTTCCCATCATTGGGAACTGCCTCACTGTCTCCTACAAATATTTCGAACAAGCCCATATACATGTCAACAACAATAACTTGATAGGAATCTTACAAGACATTGAACGGAAAAAATTACTTAAAATTATAATGAAAGAGACATCTATTTTAAGTTGTTAGAAGAAAACAATGCATTTCATTCTCTTTCATATTGCACTGCTTTTGTAATGACCTCAAAAATTGCTAAGTCATATCCTACGTTACACAAATATGGCTAAGAAATAAGACATACGTTAACCAACCAACCACTCCAAAAGACAGATCTATTGGAAAAAAGAAGAACTATGAATATAAGAGGGTTACGGAATTTAACTGGGGTATGACACACCCGAGAGTGGAGAAAAATATAACTCACCACTCCCCCTTACCCATAAGGGTGGAAATAATTCGCTCTGATACCATGTTAACCAACCAACTACTCCAAAAGACCGATCTGTAAGAGAGGGGGAGAACTATAAATATAAGAGGGTCACGGGACTTAACTGGGGTATGAGAGGAGAGGAAAATACACTCAACAACACATATGTTGTGGATGCGACAATTATACTTACAATTGAAATATCCAATACAGCTACGTCATCCTCTCTCAATCATCTGAGTAACACACAATCAATATTTCAAGGAAAATTCCGTACAGGAAATGCCTCACAAGTAATATCCAGACGCTTTTGCAGTCTTGTACAGATTTTTAATGGAAGAAAAATTCAAGGATACCTTTGCTTTTTTTATTTATTTCATAAAAACTAAGGGTGTGTTTGAAAACCGATAGTTAGTGTGAGAGTTTGGAGCTAGCGAAAGTTACTCAGTTTTGCATGTTTGACAAACTCAACCCACGCGAGTTTACAACTCTCTACGTGTTCAACTTGCGTTTTTCTTTGTATTTCAACTTTCATTGATTTTGATGAAAGTTGACAACTTGGAGGCCACACTCTCTCTCCCTTGTCTCCTTCATCTTCTTCCCCAACCCATTCTCTCCCCTCTCTCTCTCTCTCTCTACAGGTATGCACACACTGTTTCCCTCATCTCCTTCCCCAACCCATTCTCTTCTCTCTCTCAACCAAGCCCATGCTTCGCCCTCTTGTTTCTCTTCCTCACTCCTCTCAAATCATGAACCCAAAAATGGGTATGAGAGAAATCTTATCTGTGTCTCTTTTCCCCAATGAAGTTTTTAACATTGATATAGGATTTGAAACCCCCAAATTTATGTGAGAAATCTTATTTGTTTTTATCTTTTTTTCAATGGGATTTTTAGTAGTAATTTAGGTTTTGAAACCACCCACCCACGTTGACTGAAGCCTTCGAGCCAAGCTGCATGGAAGTCCCGCGTGTCATAGGATCATCTATTGCTTGTAACACACCTATTGCTTTTGTTACATGTTACACCGTGCAATCTCAATATTATATCAACAAAGTTGCCTCCGAGCTTTGCCTTGTTTACTTGTTTGCTAGCTATGTTTGTGGTGTACAATCATTTTTACAGGCTTGCTTGTGGATTAGCACCTCTTGTGCCGCACGACCTCACTTCGAAAGAATACAGCCGTGACAGTTGGTATAAGATCAGATTTTTGGAGAATTGGGGATAATCCATGATGATTTTTTTTTTTTTTTTTTAATTCAGATAATTTTTTTAGATGAATGTTCATTAACAACCAAACACTCAAGTTATAATCAACTCTCATCATCAATTTTCAAGAGTTCAACATTCAAGAGTTGAACTTCTCAAACTTGGACTCTCATGCTGAACTCTCACTTTTCAAACACACTAATGTTCTAAAAGTGATTAATTTGACAAAAGGAAATGTTTTATTGTACCCTGTATATGCCTGTCTTGTGTTCTATACATTATTATTTCATCAAACTTCAAAAAACAATAATCATAATAATCATTAAAAAAAATTAGTGGGTCGTTAAACACTTCAAACCATTGCAAGCTGCACCACCTGGTAAGCCATGCATTTAATATTCTAAAGCTAGAGTTCAACTACATACCCAACTATCCGGAGTTTGATGTGGGCTGCCATTGAACTTTGACTGGAAAGCATTTGGATTACGTTCTAAAGTAGCTTCTATAGCCTTTTGTCTAATTGCCTCATTTGCAACATTGTTACAACAATTTGTACAGTTGCATCCTTCACAGTAAACTCTAGAAGCAAAGCACTCACAATACCTGACCATGCATCGCCGATATTAGATAACAATAATAATAAGATTTAGTAAAAGAAAATGCCGTGAGATACTATTAGCATCAAGTTGTTATTGAAATATAACTAAAACATAAAGAAAATCGGACATATTTATTCTTTAGCCCAATACAAGAGAGTCCATTCAGAGAACCTCAAGGGGGGGAGCTTGACTTGGTCAACTGGACCATTATGGAGCCAATTTGATATTGCATCTCGACAACAATATTTAGCATAAAGAGATTTAATTTCATAACATGCTGCCATACAAGATGTTTACTTCTTCACAATTTATGCCCCTTAGCTGTCTGGAGTTGATGATTACATGTTCCTTCGATTAAAACTCTTGTTTCTTTTGTACTTCATTTACTAACGGGAGTTGATATACTCCCAATTATTTTACAGTCATATGAATCCATTAGAGAGTCCTTTAGGGGTAAGGAACCCTTGAGGCATCCATTCTCATGTGCGAAATATAATTCTAAAAGGGCCATTTGGGGTACTATTAAGTTCCCATATAGAATTCATGCAATTTTGGCATAATTATTCGCAAAGTGACAGTCCTTGTAAGAAAGGTCCAGAATTCTGCATTATAGGGTCCATCTCCCTTTTAAACACGCTGCATAGTGCAAATTATTCAGATTTTTCTCAATCAAATCGACAAGACTCATAATGAAAATACATTGGGAACCTAAAACTACATGTTATGAGTGTTTCCGGAGACCCAAATTTTGATGCATATTAAAATATGGAGGACAATTCCATAACTAACAACAAAAAGACTTCTTTTCTAAAGCCTTTTTCCATACCAAAAAAAAAAAGAATAAAATAGGTAATATACTTACAGTTTCAAGCATCGCGAGTTTTTGCAATTGCAATGTTTGCATTGTTTTTGTTTCTTCGGGGTACCATTTGTCACATCAATAGTAGCATGTGGTTCTGGTCTCGGGGATTCTATCTTTCTAAAGAAAAAAAAAAATACATGGGTATTAGAAGGCGCCCAAGTACACAATGTATATTGCTAAAGCTGTACACACACACACACACAGAACAAAATGGGAAAAAATGAAGTGAGACCTGTATCATTTGTTAGAGAATAAGATACAAGAGATACACTGTATCATTGTTAGTTGTTGGAGTTGAGAGGAAATCAAGGAAGATTTGTTGATATTCGTGTGGGCGTGTTTGACGAACATTGTGTAGCAAAGATAAAAAACAAAGAAGATAAAACAGATCGCAAGATAGTTACGTGCTTCAGCAATACAGCCTACGTGCACAGGAGAAGAGAGAGAAGATAGTTCGTCAAACATGCCCACACGAATCGAAACAAATCTTCCTTGATTTCCTCTCAACTCCAACATTAGTGTATCTCATCACAAATGGAAGATTGTGATGGAAGATATTCTATAATATATATTGATATTTAGAATATATCAATTAGGATATTCTAGAATATTTATATTAGGTAGCTTTCATATATCTTGGTTGATGTAATGTCTATAAATACCCTATTGGGTATATCAATTACATAAAGAGAAGTATAGACTTTCAATAAACAAAAAAGAATATATCTTTTATCCATAGAATCATGAATACTAAAACTATCCTTCCCAACATAACCCAATTCTTTTTCACTATTATAATGAGAGAGGCAGGTTTTGTTGACAAAAATCCGCATTAGTTAAACCTTTTTAATACAAAAGTAGCCTTGCATCTTACCTTTATATCCTAGCCAACTTATTTGTACTATTATAATGAGAGAAGTGTGGGTATTTTTTATTGAAATCCACATTAATTATTTTTAAGATTATAAAAGTGCCCATTGCATTATATCCTAGGCCAATATACAGATATTTTAACTAAAATGGCCTTACATCTTGACATAACAAAATACCCTTACATACATCTAGGATTTTTTTACATCAAAAAATAAAGAAGACCTACCATTTTCTTACTCTCTCATTTAGAATTTTCTAAAAATCTCTCTTTCTCTCTCATCTCTGACATGTTAAACTCCTATTTCCTCTCTCCTTTCACCTGCTTTGAATCTATTAAACCCATTCAAATATATCTTAATTTATCAAATCAGACTATGTTACCAATCGACGATGTTGGGTCAACAACAAACAGCAAACCTATAAGATTCATTGAAGCTTTCAATGTTTTGTTGCATTTTGATGCTCTATTGGCCATCTTTTTTACAAAACAAATTATATGAGGTGCTGTTATAATGGGTTAATGGGTAGTAATTATTTTCAAATTCCATTTCCCACTCATGTGAATCACATGTGCCTTCTCCTAGTTTTTCTTAACTTAAGAGAAAATGCCTAAATAGTTTAACTAAATACGAATATATGGATTTAAATATTTTCATAGTTAAATATGTTTTTAAAAAGTTGATACTCTTCAAGATTTTCAAGATATTATATTCTCAAATATCAGATCTCCCCAATTCAAGCAATCTACCTTTGAACTGAAAAATTGAATTATTGCACATTCCTTAAGTCCTCTGATACTATCTATGTGATTTAACTAATACTAAGCTCTCACCAAGCAAGTGAGAAAGATCAAAGATTAAAATTCAACAAACAAGGAAAATGAAAAGAAAAACACAATCTGATATAGGACAAGTTGCAAAAGAATTCATGGAACGTTTGGATTGCCAAAAGTCCAAACGGAAGGCCTAGGCCCACGGACTTGCCAATTTTTCCTTACTTCTAGGGTTAAGTAATTTTTATTTCCATACTTAGTTCGTTTTTACTATTTTTAGTAATTTTTGCTATGTTTGACTATTTACTAGGATTAGATTTATTTGTCTATAAAAGGGTCATAACTGCACTACATAAATCATCTTCAATTTAATAACAATTCATTTAGAGAGTTCTTTTTTGGAGGATTCCGGGTTTTTCTTATTCTTTTATGAGTCGTGATTTTCTGACTCGAAAATTCTCACTCAGTCTGTACTCAGCTGATGTGGCAAGGGCACAGAACCATAGATCTTTTTCTTTGAGATTTACAACAAAAAGATCAACAGGCCTATGCCTTTTCTATGTCAGCCGAGTACAGACTGAGTGAAAATTTTTTAGCAAGAAAATCATTAGCGTTCTTTAATTTATTGCAACATGTAGGGATGTTATTCCCTTTCGTATTAAATTGAAGAACACCCTATGATCCAACACATACACGGCATACTAATTTGGGTTGAAAATGTAGCCTAAAATTAATTAGGGTAGAATTGTAATTTCCTAAGTGGCAATCTAATAGAGATTCTAATTTAATGTGGGTTGAACCAATGAAGAGAGTGATTTCTACCCAAACTCTAGTTTCCTAATTCAATATATAATTGGGATAGAACTCTCTCTTTCTCTCTATTGTTCATGTGCTCGTTTAAATTGCAAATTGGGCGTTTCAATCACCAAAAGATTTGTTGTCCATCAATTTTAGGGATAATTGTTTCCTCTTAAAAGATTTACGGATTTAGATTGTTTGTAATATAATCCATGATCTGATCGATTGAATTACGAAAAGCAAAGAAAACTAATTTAAACCCTCAATCCACTAAAATTCAAATATTTAATCTCCCAAAACCAAATCATCTCTCCATCACAACAAAACAAAGAACAATCACAAAATTGCAGAGAACTCACAGTCCCGGCATCAAAGGACTAGGTAGCTGCGGCAACATGTGCTGAGGCTGTTGTGGATTCTTGGACAAGAGAATATCTGGTGATCCGTTGCAGGACGCCATGAAATCCAGCTGTCTCGCAAGCTTCTTCAGAGGAAAATCTGAGGTTTCTATTTCTGTCTCGGTCATCTTAGTATCCGATTGAAGCTTTTTTGGCGGGAAATCCATGTCGTCTCCTTCCTCCATCAACCTCAAATTAAAAAAGGAAAAAAAAATCAGATAAAATTTGATCGAAAACACAGACGAATTTTTTTTAAAAAGAAAATCAATATTCACGTCAATCGCCACAACACCCCTCAAAGATTTCCTCCAATTCAAGAACTATTGAACTAACAAGGTTTTGAGAGAGAAGCTTACAGGCTGTGTCTTCCATGCGAGGTTTTTCAAATTGAATTTGTAATTTGTAACAACAATTTTGATGGTTGGATGTGGGTTTGCTGTTGAAGGGTTGATCCAACGGTTGAAATTTATGGATAAAAGGATGTTTAGTAAAATTAAGAAAAAGAGCCATGTGTTTTTGTGTGAGTGGGATTGCGGAGGGAATTTTGTCTCTATTTAAATGAAATAAAATAATTATATAATTTGGCGGTAAAATGGGATCTTATTAGGTCGGTCTATTTGCACAATCCAAAATACACTTAAGTGACTTTCTAAATAAAATTTTTTTTTTTATATTTTTACCCTTTTTATGTTTAATTATTACACACCACAACCCACCGAAACAAAAAAAAAAAAAAACCTCTTCTTCTCTTTCTTTCCATCCGTCCTTCTTTAGTCCCTCTTTCTCTCTCTTCATCTTCATCTCCTTTTTACTTTTGTGAAAAGTCAAATAAATGAAGATTAGATTTTATGGTGTTTTTTTACACATTATTATATATATATTTTGCATTTAATCACAAAAGAAAATGAAAATACTATCATTAAAATCTTCAAAATAATAATTTTGAATCGAAGAATTCAAAGATTTTTGGCAAATATGTTTAGTACGTTCAGACCTAACTTGTTTAAGCAAATTCGGTAGGTACCTACCGAATATTACCAAATAAATTTGGTACGTAGGATGCACGCTCTACTACTATCCAAAAACCCTCTCAATCTCTTAAAAAAAAAAGTGGGATTCGATACAAAAAGATATGTTGCTTCTCACGATTATAGATAGAGAGTTCATATTACATTGACCATCGGTTTTTAAAGACAAGGCAGACGGAACTATCTATAACGAGCTCTTTAAGGATAGAGAGCTCATGATTTTTAGAACGAGACTACCTCACCCCTCAAGGGGAGCAGCTACCTATTAGCCAGGCCTCCTCAAAGAGGCTTTCAAGAGCATTAAATCACAAGTTTACACTTGCTTAAGTAATGGCCCACGTATGGAGCTTTAAACTCACATTCTGGATATATCAAATATGGGTTTACAACTCGTTTTGCTAATAGAGTAGGTCGGACCTTTATTCTACTCCTTTGGCAAGGAATAGCGGTCTAATGAGGGAAGGAGTGACCCCCATTCCCCCATGTGACCCCCCTATGAACAAAACTTTCTACAAAGCATTACAAAATCAATTTGGTAGCGGTAAGTAACTACTAAATAGAACTTTTTCACGTGAACGGCTTCGACTCGATCGAAAATATTCGAGTAAGAAAAATAAGTACGATCAAATCTTAAAACCATCTGAAATCTTTCTATATGCAAAGAAGAATAAATGAGTGAGAAAGAGAGATGAAGAAGAAGAATTCGTTCGATACCTTTAGATGGGTGAAATCACTATTTTAGGTTAAAGTACATTTATTGTATGTGTGTGTGTAGATAGTTATTTTACAATTAAGGTGAGTATCACAAGTAAGTGGGTACAATGCGCCATTTTGGCTTGTGTGCAAATAGATTGATCCTTCTTACTAAGTTGTTGAGTTCAAGTGGAAGCGATTTGCCCACATTTACTTTTTTCTTCTTCATTATTGGATATAAAACTGGAAAGTTTTATTGACACGCCACAAATCTTTAAGGGCGGGTAAAAAAAAATTAAAAATTTTCTTTTTAGGGCACCCAACGAAAGTAAACCTCTCCAGCACCTCTTGTCGTTGGACTCATTGGAAGATAATAGGAGTGCTAGGGGTGCCCTTTGACATGGAATGCCCACAATAATTTTTCTGATTTTTAGTGGTGCCCCTAAAAATATGAGCGCCCTTTGAATTATATTTTTTGGCATGTAAATTAATTTTCTTAAAAAATTATCTAAAAACCTCATTTTAAGTTTTATTTTTTATTTCGAAATTAAGACATAACCCTCTAATTTTTGTGAATATTTCAGATACCCAGTATTCTAAGAGTCAGAAACTAGTAAACACATGACATGTTTTGGTATGAGTTTAAGCAACATTTATAACCAAGTCATTTTTTACATTTTTTACATGGCACACCAACCCAAATGTGTTTATTTTCCAATAAACACGTACCACATAAAAACCTGGTTTTGCTATTAGAACAAGACACCATAATGGTGTACCACCTGGTTCCTTCAATTTGAATTCGGGTTCGTGATTCATGGTACATGGTTCGCCACTAGAATGAACTCAATTCGTAAGGGTAGGTAAAGATAATTTATTTATTAATTCCCTACGTCAGTTCATTAGCTTGGGTTCTCATGTATATATATAATTCAAGTATACAAGTCATAAATACAATTATAATGTTAAAAAACTTTAAAGTTAAATAAAAATAAATTAATAGAATAATCTAAATTCTAGAAATATACAATGAAGAAAATATAATATATTGGTTTGGTTCACCGAATCAATCAAAAAATTGTTTTCTTCATTGAATCAATTAAAATATTATTAAGAGTGGGCATGCTTTAGTTTGTCGAACCTAATCAAAATTCAATGGGTTTGTGGTTCCTTGATTTTATAAACACAATCCCAACCGTATCACGAACTAGTTCGATTCGTACCTGTTCATAGTCAAAGCTAGTACCAACAAATTGAATAACATAGGTAGTCCCCTCCAAAAATCATTTGTCTTAAATCTTGAGTTTTTGATACAAGGTTTTGTCTGCATACTTTAATTAATAACTCAATTTTCACTCATTTTTATCTTCTAAAAATGAAAATGAAGTAAGAGACATTTTTACCCTTTGATTCAAGGGTTGAAGACTAATGGGTTTGTGGACACGGGATTTTCTCAATATTTTAAAAACATCCCTCCACTTTGGGGTGTTTTGGAGTCGTCACCATTCATTTTCGGAAATGGGTGTAAATGGTCACCCAAATTTGTATTTTTGAAAAACATGTCATTTTGACATTTTGATGACTCTCGTATGGGTAGAGCACGTTTGGTCCGACCTTTGATTCAAGGTAAAGGGGTCCATTTGTGGAGTAGGGAAGGTGTTAGGCACCCTACTCCACCCACGCAATGTGGTAACCTCGGATTCGATTTTTTTGAAATAAAAAGAAAATAAAAATGAAAGAAAATCGATGTGTGCCCTCAAGTGTGAGGGGCTTTCGATATCGGGTCAAATCATTGAGGGCACCCTTATGAAGAAGGGGCCCTTGGGTGATTTAGATCATAGTGGTGTGTGCAAAAGTGTAGAGAAAGGGGAGAGTAGAGGAGGGAAGTTGAGGGGGGTGTTCTTGGTCCAAACCCATCTTGTTCCTTCATTGACTTCCTTTGACTTTCTTTGATTTCTTTTTCCTTGCTTGACTTGTTTGAGAGAAGGTTGAGAGTTGAGAGTTGAGAGTTGGGTGTTGAGAGTAGAGTAAGAGTAGAGAGTTGAGGTGAGTTGTGATTTTTTAGAGTTTTTTGTCAAATTTTCATTAGGGGTTGAGAGTTGAGAATGGTGGGATTTTTATAGAATTTGTAAGTTATTTTGAGGGGTAGAGTTGGGTGAAATGATGAGAAGTGGTAGAATGGTGTAGGGTTTAAGAGAAGGGTATGGGTAAATTGATGGGATTTGAGGGGTATTTGTGTAAGAAGGTTAAATGGGTGAGTTTTGACCCAAATGGTTTGGATCCAACCCAACCCATTTGGGTTGAGTGTTTGGTGATGTGAGTTTAAGATGGTGGTTGTGATTAAATGATGTTTGATTTAAGAGAATGGGTGATTTAATGAGGTGGTTGATGATATTTTGGGAGGGTGAGGGAGATGATGACATGTGTAAAAGTGGGTAGAAATGAAGGGTTGAGATGAGTTGATGGGAAATGATGAGTGTTTGATTTGAGAGGATGGGTGTAGGTGTAAAGATGGATTTTGTAGGGAATGATGGGGGTAGATTAGGGGAGGGTGATAGGTTATAAGTGTTTGATTTGAGAGAATGGATAGGATAGGTTAAGGTAGGGTTATGGGTTGAATTAATTTTTGGAATGAAGTAATGAAGTTGGTTGGTTGATTAGATGAGGGAGGTGGAAGGGGGTAATGACATGTGTCATATTGGGTGATTGGTTGTGATGTTGGGCTTGGGTGGAGAATTGGGCTTGGGTAATGTGTTGGATTAAAGAATGGTTGGATTTTAGGTTGTAGGTTGGGCTTTGGTGTTTTGATGGGTAGGGTTAATTTAGATGGGCTTAGGTGATGGGTTTAGTTTGGATTGGGTTGAATAGGCTTAGACTTGGGTTGAGTTGGGTTTAGGAGGATGGTAAGAGATTTGGTTCGTGGGCCACGTGAGAGGCCTTGGGCCATTTATTGAGAAATAAATGATAAAAGTCATTGGATTTTTGCAGGTTTAGGCTTCGGAGCCCATTTTGATTTCTACGATTTTTGAGGCATTTTGCGTTGAGGGCCCGATCAAATTTGGGTGTCTACAGGGTTAAAATTGGAGAAGTAATGATTGGAAAGAACTCACTTTCAAAGAAATAGGAATTCAATGGCAAAATGAATTTCTTGGAAAAGGAAGTCAACTTTTTGAGAGAGTTGGTTTTTAATTTTGGGAGAGGAGGCATAGTGAAGGAAAAACATCCTATCATAATTTTTTTTTTTTTTAAAACATTTTCTAAGGGTTGGGATGGGAAAAATTTTCTCCCTGAACATGGAAAATCTATTTCGGTAGAAAATTAAATTCTAGGGAAGATGCACAATCCTACACCTGGAAATCCTATTTTCTTGGAGAAATCATTTTTCTTGCACAATCATTCCAATCCTAAATTTTTTAAAGAAAAATAGATCAAAGTTTTTACCTCACAGATTGAAAAGGTGTAGACTTTCAATTTCAGGAAAAATAGTTCAATAATTATTTGCAAGAGGTTTGTAGTCTTGTGGATTTGGGTGTGTAAATTATTTTTTTTCAGTTTCTATAAAAGATGACGTTAAGGGGGTATTTGAAATTAGTTTGAAAATACAAGGGCATCTCAAATATTAGGGTGTCTCAAAAAATTTTTTTGTCAGTTTCTATAAAAGATCATGTTAAGGGGCCTATGAAATCAGTTTGAAAATATGAAATTAATTTGAAAATACAAGGGCATCTCAAATATTCACCAAACTCTGGAGGGGCATCTCTAAATTGCTAAAAACAAAAATTACTTTCAACTGAAATGATATTTTGTTTGATGAAATGTAAGGTGTTATCGATCCTCCTTGTTTCCTATATTATTTCAAATACAACCAACCAAATATGGAAATAGATTACATAGAAACAAACAGAATCTTTAAGAAACAGTGATATCTGTTAGACCCGAGTGTTATCTATTGGATTGTTTCATTGAAAAGAGGAAATTATTCTCCCCGATAGGATTTAAAGTGAATTGGATTTTATTCAAAATCTGAGTATTCCAAATCCAAATTTAGTGAGTTTGATTTTTTTTTACATATATTCGAATTAAAAAATAAAAATGGGTCGGATATGGGTTGATGTCCCATGACCCAAGTTGGATCCGGGTCAGATATTGATTCATCTCTAAATCCACTTATATCTGAATAATATATTACTTTTTGAATTATATTTTTATATTTTTCAAGGTATTTTTTTTTCAACTAACAAGTGTTGGGAATAGTAGTCAATGCCTCGTTTAAAAAAGGAAGGTGTATTGAGTTTACGTTGCACCTTTAACTAGTAGGATCCGAGTTAAAAAATTCGGATATGGATATACTCATATCCAATCCAAACCCGGCCCACTTTAAGCCCTACTTACAGAGCTAAGCGACAAAAATGGACATTTTTTATAAAATAACTTATGACCTTTCAAGTGATGATTAATGAATTCAAAATTTTGTTAAATTTAAAAGATATAATTTTATATTACATAAATGTAAGACTAGCCTGACTAAGATAATAAGACACCCAAGCCTAAACCTTAGTAATAACTAAAGAATTTTCTTAATATAAACAATATATATTTACAATTTAAAATTTTATTACTAATCAGAAATATATAAAATTTTCTAATTATATTTAATGCATGAAATATGCATTTTTGTGCCTTTTAACCGAGCTCAAATCTTTGGGATATGACAAGACTTTGTTGAGGGTTTCAAACTCGATTAAGTTGGAAAGGCATGTGGAGTTTTGATCCCATGACATAAGTTCAAACTTTATTGAACCCACATTTCACCTTCATTGTTGACCATCATAGAGATCATATTCACAAAAATCATCCCATTCAAAAAAGAATTAGCTCATATATATATATTGAAAAATGTTTGGTAGTTTTCTTTAAGGCCTCCAAATGCTTCCCATGTATATGTAAGAGGGAATGCTAACGTTCAAGACCTCATGGGGATGTTAGCATTGTCCAATACTTTTTTTTCTTCAATAATACCTCTCCTCGTTTTATCTTTTAGTGAAAAAGACAAGAGTGTATTGGTCTTTTATACAATAAATACATTTATTATACTAATAATAAATGTATTTATTATGTTGGCATTGATTGCCAAAACAGTTACCAAAAGAAGATATTTAATTCAAAATACTTAAATGCTCGTAGTATTTTTCATGTAAACAAATATTTATTGTGTAAAAGACCAATACTCCTTGTCTTTTTCACTAAAAGACAAAACAATGAGGGGTATTAGTGAAAAAAAGTGTTAGACAATACTAACGTCCCCATTAAGTATTGGACGTTATCATTCCCTATATATATATATTTTCCTTATTTTGTTGAGAGTTTTTATTTCAATTTTTAAAGTTCTATTGTAAAATTATTTTGAAATCCCAATTCCAACCTAAAATCTAGAACCCCATCCCATTTCTAAAAGTTTTGAGTATGAGATCAATAAATGGACATGAAATCATAGTAATCAATTTTAATGTGGATTACTGATCCAGTTTTTTATTTTTTATAAATTGGATTGAGTATTGGATAAATCGTGTATCTAGGTTTCTCAATGGACTAATCTTGGATTTGGCTTTTGATAATTTTTGAATAGGCTCGGACCGATCGTATAATGCAAATCCCTACATTTACACCACAGTTTAAAACTCATCGATTTGATTTGAAACTCAATAAAGTAAACTTGAGTCAATTGATTTTTGGGGTGATTTGCCCCCAAATATTGATTGAACCATTCGATTAAGTCAAACTCATAAACCTCTAAGTAGGGTTAGAAACTCGATGAGTTTTGTGGTTATATTTAATATTTTATTTTAGGGAAAAAATATTATTTATTTTAAAATATTAAAAACTATTTTTAAATTTAATGTAGAATAGGAATATTGTATCTAAATTACCACCTTTTCAAACCCATGATCTCAATGATACTCCAAATAGATAGAAAATGTTCAAAGAATTTTACCTTTGATCAATTATAATAAATAAATAAATAAATTCTCAAATATTTATTGTTTTCAACTTCTTCGATATCATTGAGGTGAAAACATTAATATATTTGTCAATCCTTGATTTAGAAAACATATTTAAGGCTTGATGAGGATGTTAGCAATCCAAAACAAGGCTTGTCACAATTGTTATAGAAGGCATGCATGAAAGTCAAGGAAAAACAAAATAAACTATTAGACTCGCTTTATGGGTGACCTAGTCGGCCTACACGTTTTAATGTTTTAACCAAATTAAATTCTAATTTAAGAGTTTTTCAATAATAAAGCAGCTCACAAGTCGTTGAATTTTGAATAGAATCCTCATTAGATTTTAATAGAAAATCTTTGTAAAACCTCGAATTTTCAATTCGTATCTCGATGAAAAATAAATATTAGAATTTTAAGAAAATCTTGAAAATGGGACTTAGGGGTAAAATTTTAGGATGTTTTTGGTTATTTTTAATGGAATCTAACCTCACCATTGGATTCAAAATGATCAAAAAACATAGTTTAGCCTGTAAGCACGCTCAAGTACGAGTCCGAATATAAAAGTTGCAAAATTCTCGATTACCGAGTCGGTCCAGGCTAAAATAGTGACTTTTCGCTAGAGTAAGAATTATTAAGATTCAATTACACCATTGGGTTCGTAACGAAAAATGATTGAACATGGACTATTTATTTGTCATTTTTGGATATCAGGAAGTCGAATTATCATCAAAAATGAAAATGACATGAATTTTAGGGGTCACCTCAAGGTAAAAATGTAAATTTTTGTTAGAGATAGAATTTGTAAAAATTGACTACACCATTAGAACCGGAATGAAAAAGTATGCGAATAAAATATTCATTTGTCATTTTTGGAATCCGGATGATCAAATTATTGTTGATCAAAATAATTGGCAAAATATCAAATTCGTCCCAAATTTATATAAATAATTTTTTTTTAATTTTTTCTCTCATCTTCCCCAACCCGTCCAAACAGCTGAGAGATATAAAAAATGAAATTTTTTTTTTCTAATCTTCCACCTCAGATCCCTCGCAAACGGTCCACTTTTGACAATCTCCGCAGAAGAGAAAAAAATCCGCAACTTCGACATCTACAAAACCCACCCAATTCCATTTCACTTTCTTTTTCATCCAATATCGTCAAAAATCAACCGTATTTATATATGAAAATTTTGAAACTTTGATCTTGGATTTCGTCCGTTTCGGGGTCAAATCGTCTTGCGATGCAGAAGGGAGAAACGTCTGCAACCTCATTCTCTATATAACCCTCCCAAATTCCTTCCGTTTTCTCGTCTTTTTCACCCCGTATCGTCAAAAATCAGCCGTACGTATATACGGGGATTTCGAAACTTCGACCTCGGATTTCATCCGTTTCGGTGTCGAACCGTCCTCCGCCGCAGAAGGG
The DNA here is from genome assembly GCF_017979445.1 of Akebia trifoliata. NCBI lineage: Eukaryota > Viridiplantae > Streptophyta > Magnoliopsida > Ranunculales > Lardizabalaceae > Akebia > Akebia trifoliata. The sequence continues at coordinate 5,682,369 of NC_141386.1, read as the reverse complement.
AGAAATGATGACGACATCGAGATCTTCGAAATCACCAGGCCAGTTTTGAAAATCAACTGTCTCAAAGTATGAGTTACCTCGATTTCCGCACAATTCGCCTCGATTTCCGTGCACGTGCTTCAATTCCGTCGTCTAGTGATTGTAAGGAACTCTCAATTTCTATTAGTAATCGTATATTGTGAAAATTACATTTATGATTTTATAAAAAATATTTTGATGTATTTCCAAAATATAGAATTCTTTTGTTATTTAAAAATTCACGCCAAAAATAGCATGTTTGATATGTTTAATTGTAATTTTTAATAAATTATACGTAGGTAGGATATTTTAATGGGTTATTTCCATCAATTGGGTCTTGTGCACTGCTCAGACCCCGTTTTGATATAAAATTTGTATTCTTTTTCAATATTATTGATAAAAATAAATTCTATAATTGAAAAATGTGATTTAATATTTAATGAACTCATATTGAGTTGATGAATAGTAGAAAATTGATATTTTATTGAAAAGATTGAAAATTGTAAAAATCGAAAAAAAGGAAAAAGGGTATGAAACGGTAAAATGTCAGAGTCACACCCGAGGGGTGATGTCTGCATTTTACGTTGTTGTGTTGTGTGTAGGTTGATGAATAGATATCTAGGGATAATATTGTTGGTTGCATGTTTATTTAAATTTCTGTTAGCGCGAGGCGTTGTTTACGTTTCCGTTATGTTATTTATTTTAGGTTGGGTGGCCATACTTGCCTGATAGGAAACTAGATATCCATTCTCAACCTTGTATTGTTAATTTTTCATTTATTTTCAAATGAAAGTAATATATATATATATATATATATATGTAACTATTTTGTGAGTTGTTAAAGAGTCTGTGAATGCCTGAAAGGATAGTACGTCATATCATCCGGAGTGGTGTACTATCCTGGGATGTACGGTAGGGATCACCAAGCTCATACGTGGTATGGGACGAGTATGAGAGTGGAGTCACAACTGAAATCCGATTTTATTCATTTCTATCTTTACTAGTGAACTTGTAATGTAAAGGTGGTCGTATACGAATGGTTTGTATATTTGGGAATCACATGCACGCCTGATAAGCATAGATGAAGATGATTAGTCAGTGATCACTAACAATCTATAGTAGTCGAACGTTTTGACATATCGAAAAGAGACCCATTACTTACGGTCACGTCAAACGGTTAGCCTGAGCCGGATAAATGGTCAACCAAGCGTGGTAAACAGCGACCAGCCACAAAATCAGGAACTAAAAGTCAGAGAAGAATTGTAACATCATGTCTCGACTGGGAGCAATCCAGTCGTGAATCCCAGCTCTCTAATTCCAATACTCCACCATTGTGTATTATGTATCTGTTGTCTTATTTTGATATATAAAATGAAATGCATGTTTAATGTTTCCATTTGATCAATTAGATTTGTATAAAAAGATAATGTTATAGTGAGTAATGATGATCAATGTAATGTGAGTTTTAAAATGTTTAGTTACTCATCCCTGGCTATATATACCAGTTAATCGTAGTTCTTTTATAAAATTTTACATATTTTTAAATGATTTACTATGCTTATTCGTTCATGCTAGGAGGGGTTATTGACAGAAATTGTTTGTTTTCTTACTGGGTAACCATTGTTACTCACCCTTTCCTTCTTTATTTTTTTAGTTTCAGATCCGAAGCTTGGAGAGGCAGGGGTAGAAAATCAGTGAGAAGCATCTGGTGGGTCAGATAGACAGTCAGAGTTCGCCACTTGGTGAGTATTGGGGTTATAAACCCTAATGGAGTCGATTTGTCCAAAAGTATTATAAATTTTGATTTTGAGCGGTAGGACTTTTGTTAAAGTGAGGAATAATTGTATAATCCTGTATTCTGGTTATTCTTCCGTACTCTGATTTATCGTACGATATTAAATGTATATAGGCTTCGGCTAGTATTCTATTTTATTTGTATATATGCAGGATTGTATGTCGTTTATTAAGTGCAGGTTATACGCCTTGTAATGCTAACATAAACAGAGGAAACCATGCCGAAATTTCGAGGTGCCACCTAGTACCTCGAGTTTTGACATAGGTTTTTGTGTTAGTGTTTGGCGATGCACCTGTGGCGCCCCGCCGAACCGCTAACACAAATCCCCATGTCAGATCTCGAGGTATTATGTAACACCTCGAAATTTCGGCATAGTCTCCTCTGTTTATGTTAGCATTCCAAGGCGTTCAACCTGCACCTGATAAACGACATACAATCCTGCATACATATACAAAATATAATACTAGCGGAAGCCTATATAAGTCTAATAACGTACGAATTATCAGAGTGCGGAAGAAGAAAATTTACGGGATTATACAAAATTTTCTCACTCTAACAAGAATCCTAACGCTCAATACAAATCTATAATACTCATAGACAAATGGAGTATAACTCCAATACTTACCAAGTGACAAAGTCTGGCTATCTATTTGACCCACCAGATGATTCTCACTCGTGCTCTATACTTGTCTCGCCAAGCTTTAGATCTGAAACTAAAAAAAATAGAGAAGAAAAGGGTGAGTAACAAGGGTTACCCAGTAAGGAAGCAACAATTTCTGCCAATAACCTCTCCTAACATGAACGAATAAACATACTGAATCATTTTAAAATAAACAAAATTTTACAGAAGAAAACTACGATTAACTGGTACATATAGCCAGGGATGAGCAACTAAACATTTTAAAACTCACATTACATCGATCAGCAGTACTCACTATAACATTCTCTTTTTTATACAAATCTAATTGATCAAATGGAAACAATAAACATTCATTTCATCTTATATATCAAAATAAGCAACATATACATAATACACACTGGTGGAGTATTGGAATTAGAGAGTTGGGATTCACGACTGGATCGCTCCCAGTCGGGACATGATGTTACAATTCTTCTCGGCTTTTAGTTCCTGATTTTGTGGCTGGTCGCTGTTTACCACGCTTGGTTGACCATTTATCAGGCTCAGGCTGGCCGTTTGACGTGACCGTAAGCAATGGGTCTCTTTTCGATGTGTCAGAACGTTCGACTACTATAGATTGTTAGTGATCACTGACTAATCATCTTCGTCTATGCCTATCAGGCGTACATGTGATTCTCAAAGATACAAACCATTCGTATACGACCACCTTTACATTACAAGTTCACTGGTAAAGATAGAGAGGAATAAACCCGGATTCCAGTTGTGACTCCACTCTCATACGCGTCCCATACCACGTATGAGTTTGGTGGTCCCTACCGTACATCCCAGGATAGTACACCACTCCGGATGATATGATGCACTATCCCTTCAGGCATTCACAAACTCTTTAACAGCTCACAAAATAGCTACTTATATATATTATTTTCATTTGAAAACAAAAGAGAAATTAACAATACAAGGTTGAGAATAGATATCCAGTTTCCTACCATGCAAGTGTGACCACCCGGCCTAAAATAAATAACATAACAGAGCGCCTCGCGCGAACAGAAAGTAAATAAACATGCAACCAGTAACATTATCCCTGGATATCCGTTCACCAACCTGCATACAACACAACAACGTAAAATGCAGACATCACCCCTCGGGTGTGACTCTGACATTTTACCGTTTCATACCCTTTTTCCCTTTTTTCGATTTTTACAGTTTTCAATCTCTTCATAAAATATCCATTTTCTGATATTCATCAACTTAATATGAGTTCATTGAATATTAAATCACATTTTTCAACTATAGAATTTATTTCTATCAATAATATTGAAAAAAATACAAATTTCATATCAAAACGGGGTCCGAGCAGTGCACAAGACCCAATTTATGGCAATAACCCGTTAAAATACCCTACCCACGTATAATTTATTAAAAATACAATTAAGCATATCAAACATGCAATTTCTGGCGTGAATTTTTGAAATAACAAAATAATTCTATATTTTAAAAATACATCCAAATTTTTCGATAAAATCCTAATGCAATTTTCACAATCTAGATTACTAATAGAAATTGAGAGTTCCTTACAATCTCTAGGCGAAAGGATCGAAGCACGTGCGCGGAAATCGAGGCGATTTGTACGATAATCGAGATGGACCGAACTTCGAAGCGGCTGATTTTCGAAACTGGCTTGGTGGTTTCGAAGATCTCGATGTGCTCGTCTCTTCTCCCTTCTACGGCGAAAGACGGTTTGACCCCGAAATCGATGAAAACCGAGGTCGAAGTTACGAAAATCTCCGTATAAAAATACGGCTGATTTTTGACTATACGGGGTGAAAAAGACGAGAAAACGAAAGGAACTTGGTTGGGTTATGTAGAGAATGAGGCTGCGGACGTTTCTCCCTTCTGCGTCGGAAAGCGATTTGACCCCGAAACGGACGAAATCCAAGGTCAAAGTTTCGAAATTTCCGTATCCAAATACAGCTGATTTTTGACGATATCGGGTGAAATAGAAAGTGAAATGAAGAAATGTTGGGTGGGTTTTGTAGAGAACGTAGCTGCGGACATTTCTCCCTTCTGCGTCGATTGTCGACGGCGAGCCGTTTGTGAGAGATCTGAGGTGGAAGGTCGAAGAGAAAAGAAAAAAAAAATCGTTTTATATGTCTCGGCCGTATGGACGCGTTGGGGAAGATGAGTTATATAAAAAAAATTAAAAATATTATTTAAATAACATGTGGGACAAATTCGGTATTTTGTCAATTGTTTCGATCGTCGATAACTTTATCATCCGGACTCCAAAACTGACAAATGAATACTCTATTTCGCCTAATTTTTCGTTCCGGATCTAATGGTATAGTCAATTTCTACAAATTATGTCTCCATCAAAAATTTACATTTTTGGCCTGACGTGACCCATAAACTTGATGTCGTTTTCGTTTTTGGCGATAATTCAACTTCCTGATCTCCAAAAATGATAAATAAATAGTCCATGTTGAATAATTTTTCGTTATGAACCCAATGGTATGATCGAATTTTAAAAATTATTCCTCTAACAAAAAGTCACTGTTTTAGCCTGGTCCGACCCGATATCGAGGATTTTGCAACTTTTATATTCGGACTCGCATTTGAGCGTGCTTACAGGTTAAACTATGTTTTTCGATCATTTTGAATCTAATGGTGAGGTCAGATTCCATTAAAAATGATCAAAAACATCCTAAAGTTTTACCTCTAAATCCCACTTTCAAGATTTTCTTAAAATTCCACTATTTATTTTTTTCCTCGAGATACGAATTAAAAATTCGGGGTGTTACATTCTCCCCCCCTTAATAAAAATTTCGTCCTCGAAATTGAAATCATACTTATCAAACTTTGTCGCAATTCCACTAACACGACATGTATAATAAACACTACCTATTTTCGATTACTATCTATTCTTAGTCCCAAGCCAATCTCATTCATAGCTCGTAGACTTATGTCTCCCATATTTTGTCAGTCTAATACATTCATTAATTAATCACTCTATTTTAAACCATACTCCAACTAATCCATTATTTGTATAACCTTAAGATAACAATCATTCACCTTGTATCACTTTCCCATCAATGTCTATCAACAACAATCCTTTCACATCTTCTTTATTCTTCATCCTTACTTCTCTCATCAATTACATCAAATATTATGTTTTACTCATAATTATTATGAATATTACTCCCAAAAGCATAGTCTTACCGCAACACACCACTATCCTTATATTCGATTCGATATTACATTTTTACTTATTGCGATATTTCCTCAAAACCTCTGTCATAACCTTTATAATTTAAAATCTTACTCGAGGGGATAAATCCTACATTTATTTTCTCACAATTCTATTAAGTCACCATTAATGCAACATTGTCACAAGATTTTTCTTTCTCACATCTTACACATCGACCCACCTCTTAACTTATACTCTACTAAATCTCTTTAGGATGGATGTGGGCATAGGTAGGTGGTAGCCGCTACTTCTATGGAATCATAATATTTACTTATAGCACTTTCGTTTCGATGAGTGTAAAGGAGTCACGATCGAAGTCTCGAAGTGAGCATTTGTCTATAGAAGCATTGATCACGTAATGAGAACGATAATAATGAATTCTTCTACTGGAAGGCGATCGTGAAAGAGAAGGTAAAAGAAGAGTTAGAATTGACACCGAGGATAGAAAGATAAAAGGGAAAAGATGATCTATCTTTTCAAAGGAGAGATCAATTCAAGAAGTTGTAAAGCAAGAGCTTTTTATCTGATAGTTCAGTCGTTAGGCCTCCCAAAATTTAGCCATCTTCAATCGAAAGGAAAGATATGCGACTCCCCCCTACGCTGATATTCGAGAAGTAACTCTCAACATGAAGGATATACAAGAAACACCGATTTATCTACTAGCGTAATATACAAGTAATTGACTAGACTATTGATATAAAGACCAGCGTACCAATTGAACATCACTTGTCTTTTCACACACTTTACAATTATTCTAATACCTATTTTGCAAGTTCTTAAATGATCTTCCAAAAATCTTATTCTTTTTTCGCAAGGCCTTCCAATGGTATAAATAATTTCATTACTTGATTCATGTCAATAGTTTCTAGCTCTAGCAAGTGTGCAAACTCTTCACAGAATTATATAATCTAGAGGAACCAATATTGAGTAAAACTCCACGTTCTAACATTATAGTTAGAAATTGTACCTTCCAAAACTTCGTTGGAGATAGGTACTTTCTCCTGAGTCACAATCCTTGCTCGCGACTGTGATAGAGGACATTCTTTCTTGATGTGTCCTACCTGATCACATGCGTAACAATGTCAACGATCTTGTCTTTGTAGATCTCTGTGGAGTAGGCAGTTGGTAGACTAGGGTCTATAGGCTCTGAACCTGTCTTGTTGATTCCTTTGGCCCTATTGGCATCATTGGAGCTTCAACTGCTCTCTAACTCAGTGATAGGAAATTCTACAACTCAGTAGTAGATGAGTTCTATATTCGGAGGAGATTGGCCTCGAATACATCGGTTTCTTGTCTGAATCTGATCAGGGAAGAAAAGAAATCTAAGGTCAACTCATTTGCCCCCTAGGTTTGTAACTCTATCTCCTCTCGTTTTATCCTTTAAGCTCGATTTACCATATCTCTATAATTGGTAATCTCAATCATTGACCTCTTGGCCCTTAGGTAGGGTTATAATCTTCAAAAAAATCTACAAGCCTTCTGCAGATCTGCCAGGATAAGCTCGGGCGCATATCGTGACAACCTAGTGAACATCATATCATAGTCTATAATCGATAGATGACCTTGAACTAATCTCAAAAACTCCTTGTACTTGATTTCTTGAGCAGTCTCGGATATAAATATATCCTCTCGAATTCTACCCACTCAAATGATCCATTTCCCAATACATTCATCTCAAAACGTTACTAATGATTGGTATCCTCGTCCAACTAGAATGTAATCGACCATTACCCACCGATCTCTTGGGCATTACATGTCACTCAAAATCTTTCAGGTTTTCAAAACACACTTATTGACCTCAATCAGATCGAAAAAGTCCCCAAATCTTGATAGACGTAATCGTTGAAAATTTTACAACCACATCCTTGGATTTACATGTCCTTTGGACTGGGGAATTCTATCATTCTTCAAAGGCACGACCTGTGGTAGTGGTCCTTGAGGTGGAGTAGTGTTTGTCTATTGCGAAGAAGTCCAGCTCTCCTTCATTTCTTGGATTTAGTAGTGTGCCTTGCAATCGTGGTAAGTCTTGTACCATCACTCACTTCCAATCGATTCTTGTCTGTTCGGGATGGCATGAATACGTTATCAACTTTATTAAAATATGGTGGTCTTATTGTCTTATACATTGGTTTGTCTAGCATCTTTCAGCCACACATCCTTAATCAACTAACGTTGACCCGAACATTGCTCTCCTTTATGTCCCAATTTGCCACATTCGTATATATCATAACTCTTTCTTTCGATTGATTTAGTGGTATGTGTTATTTTTTCTTATAAAATTCTTCCATCCATCGAGTATGTATGTCTATCATCTCATTCCTCATGTATGGTTATTTTTCCTATGAATTTACTAGTTCCGTAATTGTATATCGCTTATTAGAAACTAATTGTCTTCCTTCTATTTGGCTTCAAGGTGGTGGTTGTATTATTCATACTTTCCCCTTAGACTTGATATGAGACACAACCATCTGTCCCATGAACGACATTAACTGTGCTATTAGGTTAGTGGTCGGGTCTAGAATCTGTCTCGTCTACATTGCGTTTCAGCCTTTACCTCGTCCATTCCTCTCGCTTGTGTTTATCCGTAACAAGGCAATTATCAGAATACGACCAAAATCGCTCTTACCAAACTATGAATTACCATCGTAGCTTGGAACTTAGTAATGGACTCCATTTCCATTACTAACAAAATAAACTTAGAATCCTATCTTAGGCTTACAGGCTCTATAAACTTCTAGACACGAAAAACTCATAATTCCAATACGGAATTATTAATGAGCTCGGATATCGAATTCCTAGTGACACTATATGATTATCGCTCTAATATATGTGGTATCAGCCAATTCTCTAAAACATAGTAGTCAGTATCCCATACGGATCTAATACTATGCTCTGATACCATCTGTGGCGCCCCGCCGAACCGCTAACACAAATCCCCATGTCAGATCTCGAGGTATTATGTAGCACCTCGAAATTTCGGCATGGTCTCCTCCTTGTTTATGTTAGCATTCCAAGGCGTTCAACCTGCACCTGATAAACGACATACAATCCTGCATACATATAAAATATAATATACTAGCTAGCGGAAGCCTATATAAGTCTAATAACGTACGAATTATCAGAGTGCGGAAGAAGAAAATTTACGGGATTATACAAAATTTTCTCACTCTAACAAGAATCCTAACGCTCAATACAAATCTATAATACTCCTAGACAAATGGAGTATAACTCCAATACTTACCAAGTGACAAAGTCTGGCTATCTATTTGACCCACCAGATGATTCTCACTCGTGCTCTATACTGTCTCGCCAAGCTTTAGATCTGAAACTAAAAAAAATAGAGAAGAAAAAGGGTGAGTAACAAGGGTTACCCAGTAAGGAAGCAACAATTTCTGCCAATAACCTCTCCTAACATGAACGAATAAACATACTGAATCATTTTAAAATAAACAAAATTTTACAGAAGAAAACTACGATTAACTGGTACATATAGCCAGGGATGAGCAACTAAACATTTTAAAACTCACATTACATCGATCAGCAGTACTCACTATAACATTCTCTTTTTATACAAATCTAATTGATCAAATGGAAACAATAAACATTCATTTCATCTTATATATCAAAATAAGCAACAGATACATAATACACACTGGTGGAGTATTGGAATTAGAGAGTTGGGATTCACGACTGGATCGCTCCCAGTCGGGACATGATGTTACAATTCTTCTCGGGCTTTTAGTTCCTGATTTTGTGGCTGGTCGCTGTTTACCACGCTTGGTTGACCATTTATCCGGCTCAGGCTAGCCGTTTGACGTGACCGTAAGCAATGGGTCTCTTTTCGATGTGTCAGAACGTTCGACTACTATAGATTGTTAGTGATCACTGACTAATCATCTTCGTCTATGCCTATCAGGCGTACATGTGATTCTCAAATATACAAACCATTCGTATACGACCACCTTTACATTACAAGTTCACTGGTAAAGATAGAGAGGAATAAACCCAGATTCCAGTTGGACTCCACTCTCATACGCGTCCCATACCACGTATGAGTTTGGTGGTCCCTACCGTACATCCCAGGATAGTACACCACTCCGGATGATATGATGCACTATCCCTTCAGGCATTCACAAACTCTTTAACAGCTCACAAAATAGCTACTTATATATATTATTTTCATTTGAAAACAAAAGAGAAATTAACAATACAAGTTGAGAATAGATATCCAGTTTCCTACCATGCAACTGTGGCCACCCGGCCTAAAATAAATAACATAACAGAGTGCCTCGCGCGAACAGAAAGTAAATAAACATGCAACCAGTAACATTATCCCTGGATATCCGTTCACCAACCTGCATACAACACAACAACGTAAAATGCAGACATCACCCCTCGGGTGTGACTCTGACATTTTACCGTTTCATACCCTTTTTCCCTTTTTTTTTCTTTTTTCGACTTTTACAGTTTTCAATCTCTTCATAAAATATCCATTTTCTGATATTCATCAACTCAATATGAGTTCATTGAATATTAAATCACATTTTTCAACTATAGAATTTATTTCTATCAATAATATTGAAAAAAATACAAATTTCATATCAAAACGGGGTCCGAGCAGTGCACAAGACCCAATTTATGGTAATAACCCGTTAAAATACCCTACCCACGTATAATTTATTAAAAATACAATTAAGCATATCAAACATGCAATTTCTGGCGTGAATTTTTGAAATAACAAAATAATTCTATATTTTAAAAATACATCCAAATTTTTTATAAAATCCTAATGCAATTTTCACAATCTAGATTACTAATAGAAATTGAGAGTTCCTTACAATCTCTAGGCGAAAGGATCGAAGCACGTGCGCGGAAATCGAGGCGATTTGTGCGATAATCGAGATGGACCGAACTTCGAAGCGGCTGATTTTCGAAACTGGCTTGGTGGTTTCGAAGATCTCGATGTGCTCGTCTCTTCTCCCTTCTACGGCGAAAGACGGTTTGACCCCGAAATCGATGAAAACCGAGGTCGAAGTTACGAAAATCTCCGTATAAAAATATGGCTGATTTTTGACTATACGGGGTGAAAAAGACGAGAAAACGAAAGGAACTTGGTTGGGTTATGTAGAGAATGAGGCTGCGGACGTTTCTCCCTTCTGCGTCGGAAAGCGATTTGACCCCGAAACGGACGAAATCCGAGGTCAAAGTTTCGAAATTTCCGTATCCAAATACGGCTGATTTTTGACGATATCGGGTGAATAGAAAGTGAAATGAAGAAATGTTGGGTGGTTTTGTAGAGAACGTAGCTGCGGACATTTCTCCCTTCTGCGTCGATTGTCGACGGCGAGCCGTTTGTGAGAGATCTGAGGTGGAAGGTCGAAGAGAAAAAAAAAAAAATCGTTTTATATGTCTCGGCCGATGGACGCGTTGGGGAAAATGAGTTATATAAAAAAATTAAAAATATTATTTAAATAACATGTGGGACAAATTCGGTATTTTGTCAATTGTTTCGATCGTCGATAACTTTATCATCCGGACTCCAAAACTGACAAATGAATACTCTATTTCGCCTAATTTTTCGTTCCGGATCTAATGGTATAGTCAATTTTTACAAATTATGTCTCCATCAAAAATTTACATTTTTGGCCTGACGTGACCCATAAACTTGATGTCGTTTTCGTTTTTGGCGATAATTCAACTTCCTGATCTTCAAAAATGACAAATAAATAGTCCATGTTGAATAATTTTTCGTTATGAACCCAATGGTATGATCGAATTTTAAAAATTATTCCTCTAACAAAAAGTCACTGTTTTAGCCTGGTCCGACCCGATAATCGAGGATTTTGCAACTTTTATATTCGGACTTGCATTTGAGGGTGCTTACAGGTTAAACTATGTTTTTCGATCATTTTGAATCTAATGGTGAGGTCAGATTCCATTAAAAATGATCAAAAACATCCTAAAGTTTTACCTCTAAATCCCACTTTCAAGATTTTCTTAAAATTCCACTATTTATTTTTTTTCCTCGAGATACGAATTAAAAATTCGGGGTGTTACAGCACCACACCATGATATTAAGAAATCCTAGTAAAAGAGGAACTCTAGGCCCTCTACTCTTCTCTATATAAGAATGGATCGACTCCCCTATTAAAAGTATGAACATTCAACGATTAACACTTATCAAAAATAAAAAGTCAAAAATGTGGAGGCTCCCTCTAGGATTTTTGAGATTGAAATTCATCAAAAACAGAAAGTCAAGGTCAATCCAAACGATAGAAAATAGGAAAATGTGAGTTTAATATTGAAGAATTAAAGGGGAATCGTTCTCTTACGTAACAAGTCATAGATTTCTATTATCGGATTGCAATGTCATAAGGTACGTTTTCTAAATTCTTGAATATAATGAGCACAACTATCTTGATTAAAACTTAAGATATATGTTAGATTTGAGATCCCAAATTTTATGTGTTCATGAAATTATATATTGAATGTAGAAATATATAACATGTGGTATCAAAGTGTATGTTATGAAATTCATATATCTTTGATTTACTAATTCGATTAATTGTGCCATTTTGGTTAAATAATTATGCACAATATTTAAATTAATTCGTTAATATTTGTGTGTTGATCCAAAAGTTAAACATATAATTATTTACTCTTTCTCCGCAAATTATTGGCAACCTTAGAATATAGGTTAAACCTTATATTGTATTTTTTATTTTGATTTTTTAATAAATATTATGATTTTGGTTTCTTGATTCAGAATATTGTGATTTTGATTTTTTAATCCATAAAATTGTGATTTTAGTTTTTTTTATCCATAAAATTATGATTTTGGTTTATTGATCCATAAATATTGTGATTTTATTTTCTTAATCCATAATATTACAATTTTGAATTTCTTGATAAATATTACGATTTTGATTTTGATCTACATAATGTGATTTTGATTCATGATATATACATTATGATTTACTTATTATTGGCATGAGTGATAATTTTGCATAAATCTTAATTATTAACTTGAATCTTGATCATATGTATATACTTGGTTCATTATAAGATATGTCAATTTTGCCCAACTATATCCTTATTTTAAGCATTAAAGAAATTGAAAATCAATGATAAGTAATTGACTCCTATTATTATTAGCATGTATTAGGATATTTGAAATTATATAATTATGAAATTTCAAATAAAAGTTAACTGAATATTATTCGTTAATTGATATACATAATCTTCTTTTAATTTGGTAACTGTTAAAGTGACTTAAATTAATAAAACATTATGTAATACTAATTACATTAAAGATTATTCGTTAGGGTGACATTAAAGACAAAAATATTTACACTGACATATTTAATTAAGAGAACAGGCTAACCCAAAAGAGAATCACATTTAAATAATTAAAATATAAGTAAAATAATTAATTTTCATACTTTTAACATATTTAAGATTAGATATCCAAAAGTAACAAAACTAATTAAATAAACTATGTAAATTATATTAACCTTACAAAGTATTAAATATAATATAAGTAAACAATAAATATGCTTAATTTAACCTAACCCAAAGGATAAATTCAAGTGATATTAAGTAATCCATCATAATTAACTCAAAGTACTAATTGAACCCTCTTTTAGTTTCAGTTCATGGTTTCTTACATTTATTAGCTTTTAGCATTCCGATCTTTTCTAGATCCAATTTCTTTGAGTGGTACGAGCATATACAGTTTATCCTAGGTGTATAAATCTTGACCTTTTACTTCTTATTGAAAAGTCACAGAACTCACTGATGATAACACTACGGAATAAGAAAACTACTTTCATGCTTGAAAAAGATTTTGTAGACTTAGTTTGATATTCATGAGAATGATTGTTGACAATAACATTAAGACATCACTACTTTTGATTAAGAGCACTTTGAAGAACCTAAAAACTGTGAAAAAAAAGTTCAAATCTATTGATAAGTCTCTTGGGAAAACACTAATGATTGATTTGACTATTATGAAGTACGAGGACTTCAAAACCACATCCTCAACATGACAAAAAAACTATTAAACTTAAATCATTGGGAATGAACATGGATGAGTCCTTTATTGTACAATTTTTTATCAACTCTCTCCTAACTTAGTTTGGTCTATTCAAGATCCATTATAATATAAATAAGAATAAATAGAGTTTGAATGAATTGATTAACATGTGTGTTCAAGAAGATATGAGATTGAAGCAAGAATGAAAACATTTTGTGTTCATGGTATCTAGAGGAGTTGGAAAGAATGAAGAAAAATCAAGGAAATAGAAGAAATCATCTAAGAAAGACAAAGGATTTGGGTATGCAAATTAGATCGAGGGAAGGAACATGAACAACATAAAATGTTACTTTTGTGGTAAAGTTGCATAAGTATAGAAGGACTATGTCAAACGCAAATCTTGATTCGCAATGAAAGGTAATAAACTTTCTTTTGTATGTTATGAATTAAATTTAATTGAATTTCCTTTTAATATTTAGTGGATTAATTCTAGATGTACAACTCATATTACATTCAATGTAAAGATTCCTTTCAAATAGAAAATCGAAGGAAAATGAAATATCTATCTTCATGGAAAGTCATCTCAATAAGCAAGTGGTAACAGTTGGGACCTATCACTTGATTTTGGTGACAAGTCATTAGATGGATTTGAAGAATACCTTTTACGCCTTTTCTATTTCTAAGAATTTAGTTTCTTTATCTCGGTTAGATAATATTGGTTATTTTATTTTTTTTGAATTTGGAAAATTACAGTTCTTTGAACTTAATTTATGTAGGATATGAAATTTTATATAATGATTTATATAGAATTAATTTGAATTATAAATTTTTCCAATATTTAATTACTTTGCAATCGAATGTTGCTTTGAAACATGACATATTGAATGAAAGTTCGTGTATCTTATAACATAGACGATACATTTCTAGAAAAAGAATACAGAGATTGATGAAGGACAAGATTTTGGATAACTCCACTTCATAAATTTCTCAGTGTGTATGTAATGAAATGTATACAAGGGAAACATATAAAACACACAGAGAAAATGAACCACAAGAAGTAAAAAGTTTCTCGAGATAATTCATACTGATATCTGTCGACCTTTTTTCACTGTATGTTTTAGTGGAGAAATATATTTTATTATCTTTATAGATGACCTTTCTAGGTATGAATATGTCTATCTTATTCATGAGAAGTCTCAGCTAGTAGACATCTTTGATAAATTTATGATTGAGGTTGAAAGACAATTGAATAAGAAAATCAAAATATTTAGGTTACATATAGGTGGTGAATTCTAGGATATATATGATGAATTGAGCCAAAACCTTGGCCCATGTCTAAACTCTTAGAAAAATGTATTTGTGCACAATATACAATACCTGGTACGCTTCTGCAAAATGACATTGCTAAAAGATGTAATCTTACACTTTTAAGTATGTTGAGTTTTACAATTATACCTGAGTCATTATGGGATGAAAATTAAAAACTATCATGTATATCTTAAACAGAGTTCTAGTAAGATAGTTCCAACAACTCCATTCAAGTTGTGAATTGGTAGGAAATCCAATTTAACACATTTATATATTTATAGTTGTCCAACAGAAGCCAAGATTTATAATTCATAAGAAAAGAAATTAGATCTAAAAATTATTTTTAGGTATTTTATCAGTTATCTAGAAAAGTTAAAATAGTACAAATTGTATTATCCTAATCATGATACGAGAATAATAGAAATCGAAAATGTTAGACTTTTAGAAAATAACGAAATTAATGGGAGTGTGAGATCATGTAATGTAATATTTAAAGACATAAGAGTGGATATCCTACCACTTCTTAATCTTCAAGGAACCGTTTCTCATCAATCATTTCCATAAATTGAAGATATTGGACAATAGATGAATGAAAATGATTTACTACTCCATCAAGAAGATGTCAATGAAGGTGTAAAACAATCAATTCTAATAAGATCTCTCAAAATAAGGAAACCTACAATTTCAGATGGTTACGTGATGTATTTACAAGAATCTAATTATGATATTGAAATAAATAATGACCCTATGATATTTTCACAAGCAATGAAAAATGATGAATCTACAAAGTGGATCGATGCTATGAAAAGGAGTTGAAATCAGTAGATCAAAATGAAATTAATGAAATCTAGGATCTCGTTGAATTTTCTATAAAATGTAAAAAAGTCGATTGTAAATTGGTTTTCAAGTCCAAAGTGACACAAATGGCAATGTCGAACGATTCAAAGTCAGTCTTGTAGCCAAAAGTTTCATTAAGAAAGAAGGTATTGATTACATTGAGATCTTATTTTTAATTTCTAATAACTCATTTAGGATCATCATGGTATTGGCGACTCATTATGACTTAGAATTACACCATATTTTTTTAAATAGGAATTTGAATAAAGAGATCTACATGGAGCAACCTGAGAATTTTTCAAAAAAGAAAAAAAATATTTAGCCTGCAAACTCAAAAAAATCCATATATGGACTTAAATAAGTTTCAGGGTGGTAGTATGTAAAGTTCAATGATGCCATCACCTCCTCTGAATTCAAAGAAAACATTGTTGATCGGTGTATATATTTGAAGATTAGTGGGATCAAGTTTATAATTTTGATTTTGTATATAGATGATATTTTGTTAACCAAATAACAATCTTGTTTTGTTACACGAAAAAAATAGTATCTCATTAAGAACTTTAAAATGATTGATATGGGTGAGACATCGTATGTGATTGGTATAGAAATATTTAAAGGAATGTTGGGACTGTCTCAGAAAGATTATTATATCAATTGAGTTTTAGAGAGATTTCATATATAATCCTATTCAACAAAAGATGCACCCATTAAAAAAGGAGATAAACTTAAATTATTACAATGTTAGAGAACGACTTAGAAAGGGAACAAATAAAGAATATTACGTATATGTCAGTCGTTGAGAGTTTGACATGTGCTCAGATATACATCAGATTGGACATCAATTTTACAGTTGGGATGTCAAGGAGATTTTAGAGTAATTTATGAATGGAGCATTGGAAAGTTACAAAAAAGGTGATAAGGTATTTTCAAGGAACAAATGATTATATACTTATTTACAAAAAGAAAAATCATCTGAAAGTGCTCGATTATTCAAATTCAAACTTCACAGGATATGCGAATAGTAAGAAATTTACATCAAGTTTTTTGTTATATCATGAAAGAGTATAAAGTAGATCATTACTGCTTCATCCACTATGAAAGTTGAGTTTATAGCATATTTTGAAGTCATAAGTTAAGCTCTATGGTTGTAAAATTTTATCTCAAAACTTGGGGTTGTCGATTCTATAGTCAGACCATTGAAAATATATTATGATAACATTGCAGCTATTTTCTTCTCTAAGAATGACAAGTACTTAAATTGTGCAAAACACTTAGGAGTCAAATATTTGATTATGAGAGAAAAAGTCTAAAAATAATTAGTGTCAATTGAAAATATCAAAACCACATTTATAATTCTAGATTTATTAACAAATGGTTATCACCAAAAGACTATAAATAACATATCGGGATGAGACTTTTGAAAAAACTTTAGTGTGTATGGAATTTTGAAGTTATTTATAATTGACATTAATATAATATTAAAGAAAGTGTTTATGTCTATTTCTTATTTTCAATTGTGTTATATATATATGTTATGATTTTAGATTTATAATAGTAAGAAATGTCTTGACAAAATAAATTAAATGGGTAATAAGGACTGCACCAAGAAGAATTATTAATGGTGTGGTGCATGGAAGGAAGTATGACAATAATGACATACAACTGTTATGACTTACATTAATGGTTTGATTGAAATTTGATATTAAAGTATCTAACTATTTGGGTTATTGACTTTTTGAGAAAAATCGTTTACACGTATAAAATTATTTTATGAGAATCCAACAAAATGAGTTATTTATAAAAATACAATTTTTTAAATTACATTATAATCACAATCGACATGATGGATCAAGTGGGAGAATGTTAGACTCACTTTATGGGTAACTCGGTCGACCTGCACATTTTAATGTGTTAACCAAATTGGATTCAAATTTTAGAGTTTGTCAATAATAATGAAATTCATAAGTCGTTAGATTTTGGATAGAATTCTCATTAGATTTTACTAGGGAATGTTGATGATAAAGAATCCAACTAAAAGAAGAATTCTAAACCCTTTATTCTTCTCTAAATAAGAAGGGATCGACTATTATATTAAAAGTATGAACAATTAACGATTATGAATAATTAAAATTAAAAAAATCTAAAACATATACTCTCTTTAAGGTTTTTGAGATTGAAATCCATTAAGAACAGAAAGCCAAGGTCAATCCAAACGATAGAGCAAATAGAAGAATGTGAGTTTAGTATTGAAAATCAAAGAAGAATTGTTTGTTTGCGCAACAAATCACATATTTTGATTATTTGATTACAATATTGTAAGATACGCTTTCTAAATTCTTGAATATTATGAGCATAACTATATTAAATGAATCTTGAGATATATGTTAGATTCAAGATCTTAAATTTTATGTGTTCATAGAATATATATTGAATGTAGAAATATATAACATAAACATGATAACTAGTCTGATACAATAAAAGAAAAAAAAAGAAGAAAAAAAGAATTATATTTTTTTTCCTGATCATTTCAATACAAATGAACCGATTAATAAATAATAAATTCAGAATTTTTATGATTTAAAATATATCTAAGAACCTAATTTAATCTTGATTTTTTTAAGGTCTATTGAGAGGCCACAATCAATCCCTTCAACTTCTCAAAAATCCTAAAAGATAAAAAAATATTATTCTAAAATCTATTTAAATAAGAACAATGAATAAATATTATAATATTTTTCTTAAATCCATACCTTAATTTGAATATTTCAAGATTTTTATAAAATAATGTCTACAAAATTCACCCAAAAAAATTAGAAATGAATTTTTTGGAAGAGGAATAATGAAAAATATATATTAATTGTGATTTTTTAGATTCTTTAATATATTTAAATGAGAACAATGGACAAATAAGATTTTAATAACAAGAAGAAGTAGATTGGAGCTTGGAGTACAATCTTTTACTTTACTTTGATAGAGAAGGAGAAGAAAACGTTAGAGAAGATAAATTGATTCTTTAAAGGTTTCAATAGAGAAGAAAAGTTGGGGACTTGTGCTAGGATTTTCTAAAGAGTCTAGCTAGCCTTACTTAGAAGTTAAAGGTGATTGATTTTGGAAAGAGAGACCATAAGGTTTTTTAATCTCAATTTAAAAATGAGAGTAATGAGGTCATTTTGCAATAGTTTATTAAAAAAGATCGAATTCAAGGGGGCATGTAAGCATTTTGGTGAATATTTGATATCCCTATGTTTTTAAAGTAATGATATTGTCCCCCTTGACTTGGGTCTTCTCTCATAGAATATCGAAAAATAATTTAAATGCTCTCTTTTTTTCTAACCAAATAAACCTTAAATTTTCTCCCCAGTACAAGTCATCTTCAAGCTATTGAACTTTACCATCAATTATAATTTGGCCCCTCAACAAGAAAATCTTGGCCCCACCTTTGAATATATTTATATGGATACATTTTTGTTTAGCTGGCTATCCAAATGTAGACATTTATTTCATCGCATAGCCAAAATTTTGCCCATGTGGGGGCAACCAAGAGTAGAAATTTTTTTGTGGGGCATTTAAGATTGAAAAATATATTTGTGAGGGTAGTTAAGAGTGAAATTTTTTTGTGTGGGGCAATAGTGGTAGATTTTTTTTATTCGTCACTAAAATCTGTTGCAATAGCGCACTAGTCACAGATTTTGAAAATTCTTGTGGGGGCAAGTGCCCCTACAGCTCCCACTGTAAATCCAACCCTGATTGCATCCAACCAACCATTGAAGTTGTAAGTAATTCTAACTAGCAATTCTTAGAAGATTAACTGCTTTGAGTCCAGCTCTTAGATATGATTATACGATTTTATAGAAAATGTTTTCAAGGAAAAATCAATTCTTAGGAAAATGTTCATAGTAAAATGAATTTCAGTATTTGATTGCACCTATGGAATGTTCAAAAGAGAGTGTTTTTTCTAGTTTTTTAGGAGTAGAATTAATCTTGAGATAGAATACATTAGAAGATATATGATCAAATCAATTTCTTAGGGGGGTGGATTGAAAAATATTTTCCAAGCAAAAGAGAAAAATTCTTTTCCATATTATTTTTCCATGAAAATGCACAATTCATAGTTATTAATTCAATGTGCAACAAAAGTTATTTATGGGATTAATTTGAGTATGATTTGAAATGTACATCCAACAAGATGTTAAAAGGTTTAGCTAAAAAAATGGAAAAGGACAAAAATCAGTAAGAGAATGATTCATGTATATCCAGGTTTAACATTTTAAAAAACTATCAAAAATTCGCATATACACATATGATACACATTTTACTTGAACTTCTATGAAGTTGAGTAAATTAGGAATGATATATAATATGAGTGTATAAATAAAATATTAAATAAATAAGAGAAATTCTATTAACACACCAACTTTTACTTGCACCATACCAATCCAATGTAAACAAGTCTTTACTTTCAAAAGGATTGGTGTGTTATCATTAAAAGTTGGTGTGCCAATATAATCTCACAAATAAATTGGAGATCAATACTTCTAATCACACTCTTTATAACCATCATCTATGTATTTTTGAAGCTCTTTAATCTATTTAAGATGTAGTATTTTGTATCTAGGTTTCAAAGTCACCGTAATTGATCTAAAACTTTGAACTCATTTTTAAGTAAATCAAGTCTTCTAATATAAGGTTTCAATGAATCTCTCTTCTATGTTTATGCAACTTAAAATGTTGTTCCATTTCATGTACGTGTTGATGAATGTTATGATTGACTTGAGATATGAATAATATTATGATCACAAGTTCAAGAGAACATTTAAGTCCAACAAAATTCCCTTTCATGTCAATAATAGATACATGGTATTTTTTTGATTGACTTGAGATATGAATAATATTATGATCACAAGTTCAAGAGAACATTTAAGTCCAACAAAATTCCCTTTCATGTCAATAATAGATACATGGTATTATTTTTTGATAATCGGGTATTCTTGTAAATAGCGGATTGGACTCGTATTTGGGCTTTCCTAGTGTAGTTAAGTGATTTTCGAATCCAAAGATCATCTCTACGAGGATTTGGAGTCGTCACCGTTCTTTTTATAAAAAAAAGTGTGAATGGTCATCTGAAAAATATTTTTAAAAAAAGTATGTCATTCTGGCATCATAGTGACTCTTGTGCGGATTATGACACTAATCTACCTAGGATCTAGGTAAGGGTTTGGTTAGAGAGAGGGGAAGGTGTTAGGCACCCTTCTTTCTCCCCATCAAATGATGGTAACCTCAACAACGTGGTCTTTTAAAGAAATATAATAAAGAAAAGAAAATTGGAAAAACGACAATTTTGTACCCTTACTTGTAAGGGTCTTTTGATGTCAACTTGAACTAAGAGGGTCATCTCATTGAGAGAAAAGATACTACCATGTCCTGACTCAAACTCCCATGATTTTGGAAACGTATGGGTTTTGTGATCATGGGCCCATTCTTATGAAATGAGGACCCCACTATCGATAGCCTCGAAATGATTTTTTCGTGGTGTGTGCAAATTATGGATGGGGATTAAAGATGGTAAAATTTTATTTTGAAAAAGAGATTTCAACCCTTACACTTTTGACTGACTCGAAATTCAATCTATCGGAGATAGGGGAGGGTGGTATCACATCTTAAAGGATTTTTAAAAATAAAAAGAAGTGAGGGAGGAGGAGTAGAAGAAGGAAATGAAAATGGGAGAAATGAGGAATTTGCATAAATTGACATCCTATTCTAAACTCATTTTGATGCTGAACTTTCATTTTTCTTTTTCGTTTTTTTCTTCTCCTTCTCCTTTCTTCTTCTTTTTATTTTTCTTTTTCTTAGGTTCTTATGTGCTTAATAGAATTATAAAAATCTTTCTTAGAGAAGAGAAAGTGAGAGAGATAATTGAGTAGAGATTGAAGAGAGTTTTTTTTAGGTAAGTTGATTAAGGAGAGAAGGTGTAGGGATGGCTTATGATGAGAGTTTAGAGAAAGTGATGGGGGTAGATTATGACATGAGGTGTGGGTTGTGTAGCTTTTAGGTGGGATGATGAGGTTGGATAAAATAATTTTGGGAAGTGAAGGGTGGTGGTGATAAGTGTCCCCTTTGATGATCAAGGGTTGCATGGACCTTGATTGGTGTTGATTATGAGTATGGATATGGATAAGGGCATAGACTTTAGATTTTGACTTGATTGGGTTGGGATTTTGACTTGATGAGGGTTTAGGTCTAGGATTGATTTGAGTCTAGGGTTTGGGCTAGAGTTGAGTTGCATGAGATTATGGTTAGGTTAAGTTAAGGCATTGGCTAGGGGTAGACTTGTTTTAAGGTGAAGCTAAAATGGTTTTTAGGGTGTTGAACATTGGTGGGTCTTAAGAGGGCTTATGAAGTTTTCAAATTTGGGTTAAAGGGGTGAGAGATGGAGAAGGTAATGGGTCTAGAAGACCTTATTGCGGGTCCATAAGACCTTTGGGAGTCTTAGGATTTGGTTTGATCAAAATGTCGATTTTCGATTATTTTAACTTTTAGGCTTATTGGCGGATTTGGTTAGAAAATCAATTTTTTGAATCCTTTCGAGTGGGGGTTCGTTCAAATTGGGATGTCTACACTTAATCCATAGACCATGATTTTGTCTAAGGACTAGTCTCGGGGCACGTGCAACACCCGCACATCACACGCAAGAAGTAAGTAATGGTGCACTCTCGCAGGTGGCTCCTGAGGAATTAATGCTCATACTAGATATCAAACTAACGACCTACGGGCATTAACCGCTTATTGGTTTGAAATTACCATTGAGCCAACCCCTCGGGATGAAAGTTAACTTGAATTAAAGACCTCTTCCTTTTTGGAATACATGGTACTTTTAAACATGTTTATTAGACATTTTAATTATCATATTCTAAAGTAGCATAGAAAAAAAATTAAAATTAAAAATAGTATCACTTTTTTAAGAGCTAATCACATTATTAACACAAAGCTTTATAAATGCATCGTAGAGACACTCTTACTTAATTGAGTAAATTTTTTACCAAGGCTCATTTTTGAAAAAACAAATCTAAAAAGGAAAGGTGAGAGATTAGATAGAATGAAGAAATTGCCATGTTTATCGAGAAACCTTGGACGTAGATGTTGAATGATGTTTGGCAATTGTTTAATGGTAAATCCAAAAAATGTGATAAAAGAAAAATTAAGGCTCAATGTCTTTTAGTCCTTTTTACACATTTTTTTTCTTCATTTATTTAATTTGAAAAATGAATAAATCATGAATAATTTGAAAAAAAGTTAAAAAGTCACAATTTTTTTTTAGTTGAGTTACACACTACTTTTAGTCAATTATTGTATTATTCGATCATATATAATTCATGAATTACTTGGAGAATCACTAACTATAGGCAATTTATCTTCTTTGATCCTCTTCTTGATCGATGCTAATCAAACTCTTGGATCATGTGGTGTGTTGACCTCTTAATTTTTTTGTATTGCCTATTCTACATAGAGTCATGTGTCAACCCGATGTCACAATCATTCTATCGATCAAACAAATTTGTTTGATGTCAGGTCACTGGGACAGTTGAGAGGTATACTTGTAATCATTTTACACGTAGGGTTTGATTCACTTGAAGGATGCCTTGTCATTGAATTACAATTGAGGTTTTGTTTGTACTTATAGTCTTGAATTGGTGTGTGCCGGACTATCCTTGACTCTCTAGATTAATCTTCCCTCGGCTTCTTTGGCTACTGAAGCCATCACGATTCAATCTGGATTCAAGGATAATAATCCTACTGGTTTGAAGAGGCCGACCAAAAGGAGATGTAGACTCTATAAATTAGTTGATCAATGTTTTACTTTGACCCAAAGTCAACTGATTGACACAAATTGGTTTTTGTTGACATGTGCACTAAGGGCACACCTTTATTTCCAAGGTGTATTTAATGCACGTGATCATGTGCTCATAGAGCACATGTTATGTTAACAAAACCCACACAAATTTTGGAGTCAGTGAGATATTTTCTTCCTCCTGCACTAATTACGATACAATCAACAATTGAAAATTTCATTTTTCTTTGAAAAATATCTTTTTTCCACTAATTTTCCTTGCGCAATCATACAACCCTTGTCATTACTACAAATTTTTAATGAGATACAATATGAATGAGAAACCAACCGTTCAATTCCTTCACATGTCAATTCGAAATCACGTGTGGTTCTTTTAATATTGAATGCATCGATAGGGGTGTTAATGTGTCGGTTCTAGTTCAGTTCCTATGAATATTAGAACCATAACCCCTATATTTTATCAGTTCCGATTTCAATTTTAAAATAAGTGGAATTGGAACCGTCAAAAATCACGGATACCTATCAGTTCTGATTCTCAAGAATCGAATGAGAAAAATTATTTCAAAATCATTATAAGAAAAAAAATTCCTTCTAAAAAATAACATATTATTTGTAAAGTTTCAATTTAATAATAATTTGTTTTACTAAAAATAAGATTTAATGACTTTTATTTTTAAAAATTAAAATTTATCTCATTTACAAGTAATAAATTTAAAAAGATTAGTTTATATGAAATTTTAAGAACTTTATATCATGTATGTTAATTTTAAAATATAGAATAATCTTCAATCATGTATAATATAAAAATAAATGATAAAATAAATCGATTCTAGATACCCATCAGATAAAACCTATTGATTCCAGTTCCTATTCGTTCGATTCCATATTAAACCCAACTCTAATCGATTCCAATAAAAAGAGAATCAGAATCAAGATTTTCGATTTTGATTTCGATGTGATCTCTTTCTTTTCACATGCTTATATACACGTGTCAAACTATAACTACTTTTCAAATGTAGGGACTGTTAATGGAAACAAGCCAACAACACCGCACAATAGTCCACCTCTTTAGCAATTTTGCCACGTCATCACATATTATAATAAAACTTCACTCAGATTCTCAAAAAATTATAAAGTAATGAAAAGACATAAGCTTGATTCAGACATACCCCTCCACATTTTGAAGAGTATTTGAGATACCCCTGTATTTTAACATGCCCCTTTGACGTAGTCTTGTATTGAAGACTAGTACTAAATGACCTAAATATCCTCATTTTGAATCTTTAGATAAAAAGATAATTTTAATAAAAAAACCCTTGAAAATCAGGAATATTAGGTTTATCCTCTTGCAAAATGCAAGATTAGGTTTACCCTTATTTGAAGGCCAATGCATGCTTTTGTTGTTGAAATAAAAGTGAAATTTTGAAATTTTTTTTTCAAAATTCCCTTCAAAACTTAAAATAATAAATCAAAATTTGAATAAAATCAAATTTTCACTCTAATTAATAAAAGAAAAGGGAAATTGACTTTCATTCAAGGGGTAACCTAATCTTACATTTTGCACCTAATATTGCATTTTTACAGGAGATTTTATAAATTATTCTAAATTAATCATGATTTTTCTTCCAAAATCCTTTATCTTCAAACTCTTTAACCACTCTCAACTTGTCTCAACTCTTTTAAGAAAATCCTTGAATTTTCAATTGAAAATTCTATTTGTTATATTTTCCCAAAAGTCCTATCTTGATTCTTGAAGATGAAAAGTCCAGGATTAAATATGATTGGTTTCAATAAAAAAAGAATAATGATAAATGCATGGTATTCTGATACGCGGTCGACATGGTAAGGACACAGAATTACACATCTTTTTCTTATGTATCTCGATGAAAAAGATCTATGATTCTGTGCCTTTCCCACATCAGCCGTGTACCA
This sequence comes from Akebia trifoliata, assembly GCF_017979445.1. Classification (NCBI taxonomy): domain Eukaryota; kingdom Viridiplantae; phylum Streptophyta; class Magnoliopsida; order Ranunculales; family Lardizabalaceae; genus Akebia; species Akebia trifoliata. The sequence continues at coordinate 5,656,714 of NC_141386.1, read as the reverse complement.
AAACTGCGTGCACTCATTATGACTCATAAAAATAAAATGAAAGGTTGGCTTGTGGTCAAAGACGAGGGCTTCCAGGTCATTTTATATTAGTTTATTAGAGATGATTGAGTTCAAGGGGTCATATCATATGTCTGAAAACATAGGGGTGTCTCTCAAATATTCTCCAAAACATATATAATATTCCGATGCGGTACTTAGCATCAAGTGAATCTAAGCTGTCGTCGTGGCGAGTTCTAATTGGATGGAGATTTTCCTACAGTAACTATGTAAAACTTACGGAAGGTTTTTCTGTTTCTTCTTCTTCAGTAGGTCCCCCAAGCTTCCCAAGTTAAAAAACCAGAACCCACGGCGCACTTTAGTACTAATCTTTCTATTTTCCTTCACTTCCGGAAACAATTATCGAAATCTTCGCAAGGTTCCGTGAAGACTACAGACCTTGGCGCACGTTAGCACTTGACTCTGTTACTTCTTTTGTTCATCTTTCGTACTTCAGATATTTTTCTTCGCTTCTGAGCATTCGAATCGTAACGTAAAAGGTAATGAGCTTCAAAAATCTTCGATAGAGTTTCTAGGAAAAAAATTAGCTAATAATTATTTTTTTGCGGAGCATTTTGATCCGAAATCGATTTTTTCAGATTTGATTTTCTGCATTTTCTTAATAAAAAAAAACTGCATTAAAAAATCTTCGATAGAGTTTCTAGGAAAAATTTTAGCGAATAAATTTTTTTTGTTGGGGCTTTTTGATCCGAAATCGAGTTTTTCGGATTTGATTTTTCTGCATTTTCCTAGAAACAAGTACTACATTTAATGGATTTAATTCAAGCTTGCTTAAATTTCAGTTCTTTAGTTTAGATCTGTCTAGATTGCCATTTTTCGTGCCATTTTTGTTGTATTCTTGAAAATTTTGGCGGAGTTTCTACTAATATATATTGTTATTATAGAAAATTATTTTCCTTCAAAAAAATATTCTATATATATATTTTAAATTTATCTGATTTGAATTCTCTGTATTTACTTCAGAAACCTGCATTTTAGAGATCTAGTTTAAACACGACTTTATTTCAGTTCTTTAGCGTAGATCTGTCTGGATCTCCATTTTCGCGCCATTTTTCTGTTGTTTTCTTGAAAGTCTGTGGTGGAAATTATACTAAACTATGTTTATCAGTTCTATATTTTAATATTCCATGATATTTAATTTGAAACTGATTTACATGATTTGATTTCTCTGTATATTTACTTAAAAAATCAGCATTTTTTGGAAATTAATTGCATTTCTCCGGTTAATCCCTATTTAGATCGCCATTTTTGTGTCAGAAAGTTTTCTATTTGATGCTATTAATTTCCAGAAAATAAGTTTTAATATTACCTTCTTTATGGTGCTTCTTGAGGTAAATATTCCATTCTTGAAGTGAAATTCTCTATTTTAGATCTTGCATTTATATAACAAGCTTAGATTATTGCCAATTTTCAGTTCTAGTAATAAATTTCTCTGTTATCAGATCTAAGATATACCTCATATGCATTTGAAATGTGGAGTTTATATAAATCTAGTGGATTTGCAGTGTAATAAATTCTCTAAGAAAGGGTTTTTGCAGAAAAGTTGAAGTTTTTCAGGCATGCGGTCACGTCAAACTCTTCGTGATGCTTTCACGACGTACAAGAATATGTCGTCGAGAGATTATGTGAATATTGTTCATAGAGAAGATAATTTAGGTATTTCTTACTGTCTAAACATCATTAGATGTCTTTTTCTATAATTATGGAACTGATAATCCATAAATTTTGTTACAAATAAAGGGGTTCTGCAACGTTAAGAGTATGATGCTCTACTTTTTTGGTAATCGTATCTTGATATCCAAGAACTTTGTTAAATCTAAAATTATGATCTCTGTGGGATGTATCGTTTAAATTTTCTGTTATTCAAATTTTAAGCTGAATTTTAAAGTTGATTTTAATTTTTTGTTACTATGAAACTATATTCTTTTTGGGTTTTAGCCCTTTTGCAGAAGGGTATGGTGCAAGAGACTGTAAACCCTTCATGGAGGCTGTCTTTGCCGTATATACTTGTGGCTACCATATCTTCGTTCTTATTCGGCTATCATCTTGGGTATGTTCTGTATCTTTGAAACTCACTGCCTCTTTTTTTATTTTTATTTTTTTTATTTCTAATTATATATACATGAAATATATAATTGAGAAAATATGTTTTAGGGTGTTTGTTTCGTTTCATGCAGAGTAGTTAATGAACCACTTGAAAGTATTGCCTTAGATCTTGATTTTAGTGGGAATACCATAGCTGAAGGTCAGTATTGTATGATTCATTTTTTTTATAATCTTATTTACTAGTTGTTGCTTGGTTTGGATTTGGATTTTGACAGTTCTATTTAATTTGTGCTAAATGAAGGTCTAGTAGTGAGTATGTGTTTGGGTGGTGCCTTCGTTGGATCTCTCTTTAGTGGTTGGATTGTGGATGGGTTTGGGCGTCGTAGGGCTTTCCAGTTGAGTGCTTTGCCGATGATCATTGGGGCTTCTATAAGGTAATATCTCTGTCAATCAAAATTTGAATTTTTTATGTTTCTAAATATCTTGCAGTTAAGTCATCATTTACTGGTGCATTTATTTCTTTGGTGAGTGTAAACTATTTGGAACTTTATCAGGTAATGAAAAATGCAATTTTTTTTTTTCCCATTTTCCAAAAGCTTGGTTTCTTGGTTACTTCAAATACATGGTTAGTTTTGGAATTAATTTTTGAGGGTTGGTAACCGAAACCCCAACTTTCTTTTTAATATGAATTTGATAATGATTGTCCTTTTCGCCCTAAAATAGAGGACTCTTTTTATTCAAGACAATTTTTGGATTCATGGGCGATTCTGGTTGAATTCTTTCACAAGCAACTGAAGTTCTGTAGTTGGAGGGTGCTGTGAAGTGGGGCTTGGATCTTTAACATCAACGGTTCTTTAAGGGGAAATCCTGGGGGATAGGGCACCCTTATTAGAGATTATAGTGACTTTTGCTTGTTGCTCTAAAGGCCAATCGGTAATTATATATGGACTGATGGCAACCAAGTTAGGGCTTGCTTTGGCTATAAGGTTCAATTGCTTGGACCTTGTGGTTGTAGCCTCGGACTCTTAGATTACAATCCATTATCTAAGAAACAATGCACCTCCTCCTTGGTTTGCAAAGTGGTTGATTAAAGATATTTGTCAACTTGTTCTTGTTTTTAGTAATGTTTTTTTTTTCTTTGTATATTAAGAAACCAATGGAGCAGCCGATTATCTTGTGTCACTGTTTTCTGTTGAGCAGGAGGCTGAGTTTCAGCTGATGGAATTCCTAAATCCTCTTGAGTCTCAACCTTACTTGTATAGTTATTGAGGACGCGAGCAGCCGTGCTTATGTTACGATTTAATCATCTTTCTTCTTATATTGTTGGTTGGGGGTTTAGAGAAATCAATTGAAGAAAAATAAAGAAAGAAAATAAATTAAGATGCAATCACAAACAAAAACACAGAGATTTTACGTGGTTCCCTCAAGATTGAGGTACGTCCACGGATCACACAGATTCCACTATGAAGAGAAAAATCTTAGTTATAGATTACACCCTTCCATCGAAAAAGAATATATCCCCCCAAGAAAACCTAATTAGGGTTTTACATAATACCAGTTAAATTACGTACCCTTGGAAAATTTAAACCCTCAATTACTTCCAAAAAATGCCATTGCTCTCTGAAATCTGCATATTGAATCCCTCAAAGTTGTATATACCTTTTGCGTATCTTGTTCCTGAGGATCCTCTATAGGTATACTCTGCCTCATGTGTCTAATCATTTAAAGCGAGCCAAACTGTGATGTTGTGGCCCTTGCGAAGTCATCTTGTTTCACAAAGACACGTTATTGCATGCTTTCAATTTGCTAAAAATCAACATCTCTATAGAGAGATGTGTGTTAGCCTTTTTGATGGTTGTAATGATTGTGAAATGATTTTTGGCCTTCCACACCTCGTGTCATAAAATACCAACTACGTAGGGTGATAAGTTCGAGGTCTCTCCCTTCTTTGTGTTTTGCGGCATGGCTAACCTCTTCTCCTGGTGTGTTCAATTTCTGTTCTTGGTCCTCAGTGTTTCTCTTTGGTGGTGGCCTGACTCTTTTTCAGTTTCCTGCCGATGTTGTCCCTACTAACTTTTTTTGATGGTTAGCTTGATCTTCCTCCCTTGTTGGTATTGACTTGGTCATCCTCTTTTAACGTCAGCTTTAATCTTTGGCCTCTTGACCTCTTCCTTTCCAAGCAGGTTTCTGCTCTTTTGTGGATTCTTGAACGATAGAAGGTGAGAAGGTGAGAAGGATTATGGCCCCGGTGTGGTGCCTGCCAATGATCCTCCAAAGGTTTAGTTAGTACTCAGATAAAAAAGAATAATGGAAGAAGATAAATAGTAGATTTGCAGAGTGATCTTTTTCTTGACGAATCTTTTTTCTAGCAAAAACTAGCATCCCCCTTACTTAGCCTGGTAGTTTGATTTTTATAGATGAAATTCAGGGACAAGTGTCACCACACGATTGATTCAGGTGTTTTGATGAGCTGTTTAGTTTGAGGTGCACTTGAGTGCCTTGGGAGACGGATCCATCATTTGTCAGTGAGATTTCAATCTGATGTGCAAGTGTTGCAGGTCATTAATGTGAAACAAAAAGATCTCTTACGCATGATGTCTCATTAGTCTGATGAGATCTTTCTTGTACTTGTGTGAGAGAGCGTGCTCGAACTTAGATACTTGTTTGAGGTCGTTTATGTGTTGTGGGTCTGGTTGGACTCAAGTTGGGGTTTTAGATTGTGAACGAATTGAGGTAAATACGATCTCGAGCTTTAGATCAGGAATTAAATTAAGGATTGAATATGAGTTCATGTTCAAGTTGGATATGTGATATCGTTTAGATGTGGTTTGCTAACTTGTCTATTTTCGATGAGCCTAAGAGCTTGGGCTCCGTACTCTCGTGAAGTTAGCTTTGTGCCTTTGGGGTGGATGTGTCAAAATACATCACACCCTCACATTCTGATATGCTCTTTTGCCTTTGGTTATAAATGAGGAGACTTGGTGCATGAAAGGGCTCTTATCTCTCCTAGGTCTAGCTGGTTTTTTTCAAGTTGGTTGTATTTTGTCATCTTATGCTTGTCAACCTAAGGTCTTACCATACTCTGCTTTGGGTGGTCTCGGTTTGTACCGAACTTACACTCTACTTACGCGGTTTTAGATTTAGTTTCTTCCCGAGTGAAGGGACTTGGCCCTAAGGTGTTGAATTATGTACTCGGTTAAAACCGTGCTTCAAGCTCTTTTTGGCAGGGCTACGAACTACTGACTTCCTTCTTTCTGTAATGTACTTGGCTCTGGGTGCAAAACTCGGTAACTTCCTGTTTATTGACTTGATTTAAAGTGTTGACCTATTTATTCCTTGTGGACACCTTGCCCCTCTATGATACGTGTCTTCACCACGTTGCATGACTAAAATGGTCTCCATATATTTGAATCAACATAATTTCACCAAAGTAGTTGTAGACATCGAAAATTTTAGGGTGGGCACTAGACCTTTCTTAAATTACAAGAAGTCCTTTGAAATCCATAAATATACCCACACATTGAGGCCCGTTAATTGAGACTGGTTGCATACAATTTGGGGTTTTCGCAAATAAAGCCCATGATCCAGCAAATTCAAGTGATCCGCATTAAGTATTGGGCCCATACACCCAACAAATGGGTTAGCCCATAGTTAAGTCCAAAACCCATTAAAATGGGTTGGATCAATAACCAAATACCATTTAAATCGATTATGTAAAATCCGATTAGGTAGGGGTCATATTTGGAAATATCTTCCTACCTTAAGTCTATAAATACCAAAGCCTCCCTTAGTTGGGGGCATGATCTGGATTACTTTTTCTCATAAGACAGAAGCTTTCCCTTTAGAGAAGAAGAAGCTCTCAAGCTCTCCTCTTGAGATGATGCAAAACTCTTCAAGAGAGACTTGGATTCTAATTCAAGAGAAGATCAAGCTCAAAAGCCTTTCTTCAGAAGTTAAGAAATCCTTTTCAACCGATAAAGTACGAAGTTTGAAGAGAAGAAAATCTACATAAACCTCTATAGAAGATTAAGCTCAAAAGCCTTTCTTCAGAAGTCAAGAAAACCTTCTCAATCAATAAAAAGTGAAGTCCGGAGAGCAAAAAAATATACAAAAACCTCTATAGAAAATCAAGCACAAAAAAAAGCCACTGTCAAAACAACGTTCTTAGCCGATCATGCACAAAGCCCAGAGAGAATAAAGCTACACACGTCATCTTTTGCTTTTGTGCTTGACTGTTAATTAGAGGAAAACACTGAGATTTATATTTCCATTTTCATCAAAATTAATAAAATTATTTGCGATCTTTTTTTCACGAATCTCGAGGTAGATCTATGAAATTTATTGTCGACAGTAGTTTTCCTTTATTTTTTCGACATTGCTTTATTCAAGAAGACTTGGAGAAGCTAGCAGATCTTATGGACTATGAATCTAAATGCATTTTAAGACTTGAACATGCCTAAGTTGTTTAATAGTTAATGCTTTGTGAGATTACACTATTTTCTACTACAACTTTATCTTTTGTGGTAGTTCTGACATGTTGGATAAGATTCTCATGTGTCGTAGAGCTGAGTCGGAGGCCCACCTTATTATTCATTGTCTTTTGTTTGGGATATACAAGACATTGTCTTCAGGCTGTTTGGATTTAGTTGGGTTGTTCCCAAAACTTTTCTTGATTTATTTATGGAATGTAGTGAAAGCCTTTACTCAGAAGGGTATGTATTGTGTAAGTACTGTCCGACTTTGCTATATTTGGTTTTTGGAAGGGGAGGAACTGGTTTTTGGAAGGGGAGGAACAAATGAGTTTTTGAGAATAGGGATGTCTCTCTGGATATTGTGGTCCTAAAAGTCAAGGTTTTCTTGTATAATTGAGTGTCTTCTATCCACGACTTTAGATGCTTATGTTTTGATGATTTTGCATTCAAATGGGAGCAGATCATTAGAATCTTCACATCCTGGTAGTGTCTTTTGGTTGTAGTGAGATCATCCCCCCCCCCCCCCCCCCCCCTCCCTTTTTTTTTGGCAACATTATGTTCCTTCAAATACATTCCTTTTACTTATAAAAAAAGGGTTCTTGTGTCCATTATTTGACACAGTCAATATCACCAATTGTGCTAAATAAATGAGTGGTAACTAGCTATGCTTAAAACTACGCTATCGCATATATATATCTATATATATATATATATATATATGGGGAGCATTTAGAGGCCCTAAGGAGAGAGCCAAACATTTTTTCAATGTATGGGTTAGAGGTTTCAGAATGGGCTGATTTTTTGTGAGGATGATCTATATGATGAGGAGATCATCCTCACCAAAAATCAGCTCATTCCGAAGCTTCTAACCCCATCAAAAGTGGTTTACAAAACTCGATGGTCCCCGATTCTTCAACTTGTAAACTAGGATTAGAAGTTTTGGAATGAGCTGATTTTTGGTGAGGATGATCTCTTCACCATAGAGATTATCCTAAAAAAAAATCAGCCCATTCTAAAACTTCTAACCCCTATTTTAAAAAATGTTTGGCCCTCTTTAGGGCCTCCAAATATATGTAGATAGGTAGAGAGAGTTTTTTTATTTATTTATAGGTATAGGGTTAGTGTTAGCAAATGAAATTGGGTTCAAGGGGGTTAGTCATTTTTTTGTGTTAAAGGTTCGCCAGTTCCCTTGAGATGGTAGAATTGAATCTTTTTGGTTGTAGAGTGATCCATTTCTAAGCAAGAAGGGTGATCCGGAACTACATACCATTCCCATCATTTCAAAATGGTGGATGGTTACTTTTCTATGCTTAGCTTGATAAATCCGAAATGTTCCAAGTACTCACTATCCTTAGATAATCTCTTAGTGTTTCACATCTTTTATATGTATTACTACTACATGATAAACTTCGTACTTAATGATTTTTTTTCGTTGCTATTGAGTTTACAAGAAGCTTATCATAGAAAGATCTCCTTCAACATGCATTTGCAGTGCAACAACAAAAAATCTTGAGGGTATGCTTCTTGGGAGATTATTAGTTGGAACTGGGATGGGTCTTGGTCCGTCTGTTGCATCTCTCTATGTGACTGAGGTAGGGAAGATGGTTCTACTATTGCTATATGACTATTTTGTGAAAATTTTGTTGGTCTTTAATGTTATTATGTATTCTTTCCTTGTCTACATAAACAGGTTTCACCTTCTTTTGTGAGGGGTACTTTTGGAAGCTTCATTCAGATTGCAACATGTCTGGGACTTATGGGGGCTCTGTTTATTGGAATCCCTGTCAAGGAAATTGAGGGTTGGTAAGAAACATGTACTAAGATTCAATGACCTTGAATTCAATGATTATTATGTACTTGATTGTTGTCAGTTTTGGAGTGAACTGTTAATTGTAATATTTCCAATGTTCTTTCCTAATTCCAATTGCATAGGTGGCGGGTGTGTTTTTGGGTGTCTGTCATTCCAGCTGCAGTTCTTGCTCTTGGTATGGAGTTTTGTGCTGAGAGTCCTCATTGGCTTTACAAGGTCATTTTCTTGTATTTATGTTTGATAAGGCACTTGTTTTCTCTTGTTAAAACTTTTTCCTGGGTTTGTGATTGTGTGTTATCTTAACCTTTGTTCTTGGAAATCTTCCATCGAACTTGTTAAAATATTTCAAACTAACTCAGCCTTTGTTGCTATGGATGACTGGAATTTCCTTTTAAACGCATATTGTAACCAAGTTTTAAAACCCTGTCTTGAGGCATTGTCTGGGTCAAGAGAAAAACTGAGATAGTGCTGAACATTGAATGTATTGGAGACTAACGTTTTGTTCCGGTCTCGGCCGAGATATTCTTAGATCGTAAGAAACTTTCAACCATGATTATGACCATATCAATAATATGTTGAGACACAAATCCTTTATGGGAATGTCGGAATATGAAACAAGCAAGCAAATCTCCTGATCATATTTTTTGATTCTTGCCTCAACCAAATCTTCTCCGGAATGATGTTATCCAATCTTCAGTCCCAGTGCACAATTTTTTTAAGTGCCATCCATTTCGATTATGTGCGAAGAAATCCATTTGAAGATGGGCTGTTTAACAAAAGCGTCTTGTTAGTGTGGTACAGCGAGGAAGATCTGCTGAAGCTGAGGCTGCATTGGAGAAGCTCTTAGGAGGATCCCATGTCAAATCTGCAATGGCAGAACTCCTAAAGTCAGATAGAGGAGATGGCACAGACACTATAAAGCTCTCAGAGTTGCTCTATGGTCGCCACTTCAGAGGTACCTATGCTATTATTACAATGGTGCACTTACCTGTTCCTAAGAAATTTATGCACACATTTCCTTTCCCCATAAAATACTTTGCCATTCACTCTTTCCTTTTGGCAGTTGTTTTTATTGGGTCAACCCTTTATGCTTTACAACAGCTATCTGGTATAAATGCTGTGTTCTATTTTTCTTCGACTGTCTTTAAAAGCGCGGGAGTACCCTCGAACCTGGCAAACACCTGTGTAGGACTCGCGAACTTATCGGGTATGGGTAACTTCTTTCTAGTGTACCTTGCATGTGTTAGGAACCACAGAACCACCCCCTCCCCCCCTTTTTAATAGTTTTTTGGCTTGTGTGTAACTGTTTTCAGGATCAATTATTGCAATGATCTTGATGGATAAATTAGGAAGGAAGGTGCTTCTTTTGGGGAGCTTTTTGGGCATGGTAAATTTTTCTTAGAAACCAATTGCTGGAAAATGTCTTCCATTTATTTGCAACTTGTAACAGAATCTCATTGACTGCCATTTTTTGGTATATAGTGGCAAAAATAAAATAAAATATGTGTACGCTTTTTTTTGTTTGTTTTTTGTTTTTGATAGGCATATGTGTACTCTCAATAGGCAGAAACATGATCAATAAACCATGGTTTCATACATACCTGGAAAAGTATCCTCAACCAGTCTAATCTTTGACCTTTCTATACATAGAAATCCAAACCCGGAAATCAAACTCATCACCAATATCCAAGTAGAAGAGCTTTTAGAACAATAGAGTAGGAAGTGGGAGTCTTACCTCTTCTTGAAACCCTAATAAGAGTGGGGCTAAAAAATAGAGCTGAAGAGTGTAAGACGTCCCACTTTTAGGTCTATATTTTTTTTGCTTATCGTGGGTACCCCCACCCTTCTGGTGAGACTAATCCCACGGTCACACGCACTGCTCCCTCGGAAAGTCCTACATGCAACTGGTTGAGTCGAGGGTCAACTGGACCCTGGAGGGTGGCCCCAAGGAATTCATAGCTTCATGGGTTTTCAAACACGTGACCTACTTTTCCTGAGGAGCTTATCAAGGCTCGGCTTGCCACTAGGCCAACCCCATGGGGTTAACTTTTAGGTGCATATATAATCCCACAAATCATCGGAAAGGGACCTGAGGCATACTTTAATTAGTACGTTGTATTTTATTACTGTTCTTTCCTGAACACACCAAACTTCATACACCGATGATTCAAATACAAATAGAAACTTGTTTAGTATTCCTTCAGGTCAATAATTTTAACTAGGTTAGATATTATAAATTAATTACCATCCAAGCATTGGACTTCTTTTTTAATAGTTTGTCCAAATTGTTCTGATCATCATCATCAGAGTCTCATCCCAATGGTTTGGGGTCAGCTAAATGAATCATGTTCCTCGATTCCACTTTGTCCAGAGCCTTTTTTTGATCCTCCAAATTCAACTTAAATGTATCTGATTGTTATGATCATCCGATTGGAGCTCTTCAAGGGTGGGGCACATTGAGTTAAACACAAATATAACTCTTATCTTTATGGCAGTTATATTTGTGCCATTGATATGGTTTGCACCTCACTTTTGCTTTGCCTGCATTTGAATGATCTTGCAATATCATGAATATAATTTTTCTGCTTTATGCATTTGATTGGTTCAGGCGGCAGCAATGGGCCTCCAGGTCACTGCTGCAAGTTCTATTGTACCAGACTCTGGAACTTTGTATTTATCTGTCGGTGGGATGTTACTGTGAGTACTCGTCACCTTGAATTTTCTCAAATAGGAATTTATAGGAAGCTGATACTACAATAAACTCAGTTTGACATTTTCATCTAATTAAGAAGGCCAAGTCCAAATCTATCTCAAAATTAGGTCAGGTTCACTTATATTATTCTATACCTGCAAAATACACTCTGATGCTGAAGTCAAAGTGAATTTGTATGTATAGGGAAAGATGAAAAAATGCAAGGGGCCTTACCTCAAATTAGCAGAATTTGTAGATTTGTCATCTTCCGAAACTGCTGATGTTAGTTTGGTCATGGATGTGTATGAGGGGTCTGACGTGAGACAATATGTGATCACGTTTACTGGAATTCCGTCATCATTATTGTTTTATTTGGTCTGGCAGTCATGCCATTTGTGTTTGCAAGGAAAATTAATGGGATTTGATTAGTGAATGTTTTTATTAAGGGCTTCTTTTGTTATTAGGTTGCCCTGGCGTGATTTTAGTGTTTGTACACCAGTTTTGTGTTCTCTAATTGGAGAAGACCTTCTTTTCTGACTTTTCACCACTAACACGTGGGGTTGAGTTTTCTTTAAGATATTTCTCACTAAAGATTTTTATATATTCATTTTGTCAGTCATTATGTGAGAGTGGAAACTGGAAATCATGTCTGAACAGATTACAAAATGAACTAACCGGTACTACATCCTCAGTCAATAATAGGAATTACATGAAACATTTGCCAAAATTCTAGGAAAAAAATTGCCCAAACCTGGTACGTTATGGCGCCAAAGTTTTTGTTGTTAGTATGGTAGCTAAGGGGAAAATCGTAGATAATTTGTTGGAACTTCTCATGCAGGTTTGTATTAATGTTTGCACTGGGTGCTGGTCCAGTCCCAGGTCTCCTCCTATCAGAAATTCTTCCCGGCAGAATTAGAGCAAAGGCTATGGCAGTATGTTTGTCCGTGCATTGGGTATTCTTTCTACTTCCTTTTTTGTTTGATCATTGTGTGAAAAAAAAAGTTGTTTATATTCTTGTTTCGTTAATGTCTGAGAATCAAAATCATAATCAACTCTCATGAAACACAGCTTTTGAACTGATAAATCCTGACAAAGTAAGACATCACTTCAATGTTGTCCTGCATTTGGGCCTCAACAGTTCTGATTGAGTTGATGCTACTGCTGGGTTCTATAACATTGGAGTTTTGGACTTGATAATGGGCCCTGGCATCTACGATTTGACTTCAGCTTTCTTAGTCAATCTACAAGAGCTTTACGATAACTGGTGAAAAGGACCATTTGAGAATTGTATTTTGTCTCTTTTTTTGTATGCATGCTTTAGAGTTGGAGCTGAAGTTCTTAAAAATGGAAGAAAGTATCCGTAGGGGAGGTTTTTTCAAGAAGTCATTCATACTTTGGAACCGAGATTTGTTGTTCACAGAAAACGGTGCTAAGCTGATGGACCAATGTCATGATGCCACATGTATTGAAATAGATGTGAAATCCAAACATAAAAAATCCGGAGAAATTTTCTCACACAATTTTCACACTGTTAACCATTCGCCTTTTCTATTTTTCAATACATGTGGCGTAATGCCATTGGTTCATCAGCTTAGGACCCATTTTTCTTGACAGCAAATCTCTGTTCCATACTTAGATATTCATTGGCCAAAAATCCAATTGATGGTATTGACGATTGAGGAGTGTATCATTAGTTATGATATTTTGGGATTCTTCAGCTTGTCATTTATATGCTTATAGTTGCTGAAAGATTTGAGTATTCTAGTAATCTCACTGGGTTCTATCTTGCTTGCCTAAATCTCAAGGTTCCTTTCTTTTAATCCTACCGTTGTTGTGGTTTTCAGGTGGTGAATTTCTTTGTGGGGTTGCTGTTCTTGCGTTTGCTAGAGCAACTTGGACCGCAAATCCTGTACTCCATGTTTGCTATCTTTTGCTTGATTGCGGTGGTTTTTGTGAAAAGAAATGTTGTTGAAACCAAAGGAAAATCTCTCCAAGAAATTGAGATTACACTTCTTCCATCTGAATAGAGGTATTATTTTCTCGTAATCAGTTAAATATATTTAACTTGCCATTCTTGATAGAGGAATCATGTTTTCTGGATCAAATTTATGAGATCTATGTTCTGTTGTAATTTGGGTGACATCAATTTGTGGAAACAATGGCGGCGCAAGCTTCATACTCATAAATATTTCCCAAACTACTTTGTTTCTCCAATCCTCAAGTCAATGTTCAATTTACATAAAATTTGAGCAAAAATTTCTGATTTACTGTAACCTAATATCAAATCATAAGTTTGCTCGCTTTTCATTTCGGTACTGCTTACCTGCTTGTGATCAGGACACTCAACATTATTGGATTTGTCTTATATTGATGAGTAATCCATTGACAGCCCTACTCAACATCTGTTCTAACATGAGTTGTCTAACTGATTGTATGTCATTGCAGGGAGATTAAGGGCTGTTAAGAGTAACTTTCTCGCATCGGTGTACCTCTAACAAGCAGTTTCAACGGACAGAAGTCGGTGGTTATTCATTCATTAGATGCTCCTTTACAAAGGCCAGTGTAAATTTTAATAGCCATTTCTTTGCGATTATGCTGCGAGCATCGCTCTGATATTATCAGATTGTTTCTGTTGCAGCCATTGATCTTTCTGTTTTAGTCTATAGTTTTACAGGTTATTGAATGGACCCAAAGATGAACATGCATGCATGCATGGGTCATCCATCAACATATATGAATGTATGCATGTATGGCGATTACAGCACTATGTAGAACAATTCAAATTCATATTTAGAGTTTTATAGTTCTTTTTTCTTTGATGAATAATTAGAGGTTTATTGTTTGGAAAACAAATGATGCTTCCAATAGCTAATAGATACTGCAACTTATTTATTTTTCTGTTAGAGTATATTAAATTCAAAAGCACTTCTGGGAGTAAAATCTTGTTTGGTATGCACTCAACTTCAAGTTTTCCGCTAAAACTATAAGTCAAAACTAGGTCTGATAGTTGCATTTTGGAACACATTTACATTTCCACTTCTAGACCCTCAGAAGCATATTTGAAAACTGAAATACTTGTCCACAATTAGAGATTCGTACTCTGTAGATAGGCTGAAGAAGTTAGATTTGTTGAGAATATTCTCAGAGGGAGAATATACAAATGATAATTAGGTTTAGGGTTTATGAAGAAAATTCGAATTTAATCCATCAAACCAAGAGCAAAAAAGAAAAAAAAAATCTAAATATTTCTAAACATAGGAAAATAATATCTCATTTAAAAACAAAGAGAAAAACAAAAGTACAGTCTTTGCATGTGAGGGTCATCCTTCATTGAATATTCATCCCTCCAAAATTTCTATGAAATACAATTTCCTAACTAAGTTAGCTTGGAAAGTTTCCTGACCTTCCCTCCTTGTGCACAAATGCCACATGGACGTTTATAGCAAATTTTTTTGTTGGAAATTAAAAGAAATTGGATGAAGAAAATGTTAGAAGATCACATCAGACTCTTAAGGCTCGATTAAAAATCTATTTATTTTAAATAATTGTTCTTATCTTCCAATTTGAATGCACAACGGGTCTAAGGAAAAATTGCTTTCAATAAACAATGAAGCCAACACTCGAAAACGTTGAATTGGATTATGTACGATGCACTTTCAACTTAGAACACTAATAAATTAAAGTCTGATGATGCAAAAATCTTACGTTCAAAATTAGGAAAGCACAGGATTTTTCGTTGGTTATTTATAGCTAATTTTGTGTCTATTGCAAAGAATCATGACCAATGACTCTTGGACCAAGAGTCATTGGATTGTATCTGATCTTTAGATCGTGTCTCATCATTAAACCATTTGGATAAATTGCATAATCTAACCGTTTCGATCGCATCTGATTGGACACCATGTGATCCAACGGATCCGATCATATAATAATCACGATCCAACGCATCCGATCATGTACGGATTTGATCATGTGGTGCAGATTGCACTCGATCCATCAGACCTGATGGATCAACCACAACTATTAGATGTATTTAAATTTCAAAAACTTTAAGACTACCCGGCTCCTCATGACGACATGTGTACAAGTGCATCACAAAGTGTCTAATGCGCCCTACATGTCCAATGGTCATAACTTGCATTGATTGAAATCTTCAATGAATTGTGGATTGTACATTCAATAAATTGTTCCTATCAATCTTCCACTCAATACATAAATTTATGTCAAAAAATTTCATGTTATCTCCTTAATGTTCCTATGACAATTTGATCCGTTTATATCAATTGTATTTTTTGTGGCAACTACGCCTATCAAAATAATAGAAAGAATTTTTTTTATTTATAGGTTGACATATCTTGATAATCTGTTTATTATGTGTTTGATAATTGAACTGGTAGACATTTCTCAAGCATTAGACCATTAAATTGTCCTCTAGTCAACATGCTTTAAAATGATCTCTCATCTCAATAATTTATTTGATGTAGTCTAAAATATTTGAGGCTAGTGTTTTCCCAATAAGAAATACTCTAATTAATTAAAATTTTTGATTATTCATATATGGAAAATGTTGGAATAACACAGGGTATTTACTGCGATTCTCACAAGTCTGACGTAGGATGTGCACATAATCATAGATGTATTTTCTCGCGATACGAGTAACAATCATCTACCGTTATGTATACATGTCCACGTCAGAATTGTGAGAATCACAGCAAATCCTATGTCACCCCAGCATGACTCTTCATCTATATAGCAATCTTAATTCAAAATGGAAGAGGGGGAATTTTAAATACCTCTTCGAGGATATTACAAAAAGACAGTTTGACCAAGCTCGACTCGACTTTATATATATATTTATATGGGAGCGGTTCAGTAGTCCTAAAGTTTGCCAAACATTGTGTCAAACATTTTTCAAAACATAGGTTAGATGCTTTGGAATGAGCTGAATTTTTGTGAGGATGATCTCTACGGTGAAGAGATCATCCTCTCAAAAAATCAGTTCATTTTGAAATTTTTAATCCTAGTTTACAAATTAAAGAATCGTGGATTGTCCAATTTTTGTAAATCACTTTTAATGGGATTAGAAGTTTTGGAATAAGTTGATTTTTGGTGAGGATGATCTCCTCATTATAGAGACCATCCTCACAAAAAATCAGCCCATTCCAAATCTTCTAACCCATGTTTTGAAAAATGCTTGGCACAATGTCTGACAAACTTTAAGGTCGCTGAACCGCTCCCATATATATATATATATATCTATATAATCTTGATCCATCGTAGGACTTCAATCTTCTTCTTAACTTGCTATAATTGCTAGCATGACTTGCGTGATTACGCTTGCCATGCTTGTGAATATGACAATCAATCCAGACTTAGTTAATATCGCATGCATTTGTCTTCATTAATGTTGGCTTACTAAAATTTGTTTTTATTGATGATTTATTAAAATATCCAATTCTAATATGTGGTACCCTAATCGAGATGGTCCCACATGTCAATTTTTCGAATCTAGGGTTGATGTCATTGTCATGGTCAATTTGTTCAATGTCAAGTCGCGTAAGTGCTTGAAAGATATGCATGCGATCATTGTGTGTGGGATAACAATTGGGAGACGACACCTACTGTTATTTAGGTTCGTATAATCTCAACTTTCCACTTCATATAGTCGACCTAGTGCTCATGAAAATGTTCAGATCAACTTATAACATAAACATGGGATAATTTTCGTCGATCAGATATATATAATTTGTTTTTTTAATGTTATGTACCTCTGCTCCAATGTCAATTTAATCCATTTGTATTGATGGAATTTTCTGCAACAACTGCAACTACATACCAAGCAATCATTTTACTTGTGACACAAATGACATCGACAATAGAGAAAACATTTCTCTCCTACATACGCTCTATACCTATAAATTTTCAATTTTGAGATTTAAAATCTTAAAATGGATCATTGAGACCACATGGATTATTACATTGTCAATCTAACACCACAATCTTCCAGTTTTTATGAAAATATTCAAATTTAATCTTTTTTTGAGTTTATCCACATAATTAAAAATAGACAACCGTCGAGTACCTACACTTAAAATCAAAATTCAATGGCAAAAAATAAATTTTTTTTTTTCAAATTCGTAGAATTTCATTTTCTACTACCTAGTGGCATAGGATCATTTTCTACTACCAACTTTTTAGCAAACTTTTTGGCAAACATTTTTCAAAACATGAGTTAGAGGTTTTGGAATGGGCTGATTTTTGGTGAGGATGATCTCTACAGTGAGGAGATCATCATCACCAAAAATCAGCCCATTCCAAAACTTTTAACCCCATCAAAAACAGTTTACAAAAAATGGATGGTCCACAATTTTTCAGCTGGTAAACATGGGTTAGAAGTTTTGGAATGGGCTGATTTTTGGTGAGGATGATCTACTCACCGTAGAGATCATCCTCACCAAAAATCAGCCCATTCCAAAACCTCTAACCCATGTTTTGAAAAATGTTTTGCCAAAAAGTTTGCTAAAAAGTTTGCCCTTGAACGCTACCCATATATATATATATATATAGGGTCACGTTCCTAAGACTCATATTGACACTTACATTGCGACACAACATTTTATCTATATGGGCAAAAATGTTGGAATGAGCTGATTTTTTGAGGATGATCTGTGATGAGGGGGGATCATCTGACCAAAAATCATCCCATTCCAAAACTTCTAACCCCATCAAAATTGATTACAAAAATGGACGGTCTATAATTTTTTCAACAAAAATTGGACGGTCTAGAAGTTTCATAATGAGCTGATTTTTGGCAAGGATGATCTCCTCACCATAGAGATCATCCTCACAAAAAATCAGCTCATTCCAAACATTTTGCCCATGTTAAGACAAAACGTGTTGTGTCGCAATGTGAGTTGTCCAATATGTGGTCTTAGGAACGCTGTTCTATATATATATATATATATGAACAGCGTTCTAAGACCCATATTGGGACTCACACTTGGACACACCGTTTTGTCTTACATGGGTAAAAATTTTGGAATGGGCTGATTTTTTGTGAGGATGATCTCTGTGATGAGAAGATCATCCTGGCAAAAATCATCCCATTCCAAAACTTCTAACCCCATCAAACGTTGATTTACAAAAATTGGACGGTCTCACAATTTTTCAACAAAAATTGGACGGTCTAGAAGTTTCATAATGAGCTGATTTTTGGCAAGGATGATCTCCTCACCATAGAGATCATCCTCACAAAAAATCAGCTCATTCCAAACATTTTGCCCATATGACAAAACGGTTTGTCGCAATGTGAGTCCCAATATGGGTCTTAGGAACGCTGTTCATATATATATATATATATGAACAGCGTTCCTAAACCCATATTGGGACCACATTGCGACACACAACGTTTTTTGTCTTATATGGGTAAAAATATTTGGAATGGGCTGATTTTTTGTGAGGATGATCTCTGTGATGAGGGGATCATCCTGGCAAAAAATCAGCCCATTCCAAAACTTCTACCCCATCAAAATTGATTTACAAAAATTGGACGGTCCATTTTTTTCAACAAAAATTGGACGGTCTAGAAGTTTCATAATGAGCTGATTTTTGGCCAGGATGATCTCCTCACCATAGAGATCATCCTCCCAAAAAATCAGCCATTTCAAATTTTTTACCCATATAAGACAAAACGGTTTGTCGCAATGTGGTCCCAATATGAGTCTTAAAAACGGGTTATATATATATATATATATATATATATATATATATATATATTATATATATTATATATATATAATATATATATCTATATATAGGGTCCCGTTCGGCGTCAGTACATAAATCAGTTGTTTTAACAAATGTTTTCAAACCGTTGGATATGAAGCAAACGGGCGCTTGAGATTAAAAGTTGCGTTTAAGTTATTTTTAAACGATATTTACAGAGACGTCCTCCATCTTTTGTAATAATTAGTGCTACCCCCCTATATTCAATTTAAAAAAAAAACAAGAGTTGAACTCTCTCGCTCTCGTCTCTCCTGAACCCTCCTCTCTCTAACACTCTCTCTCATTCTCCATCTCAAAAATTGAGCTACAAAGGAACAAAACAAGAGAACAAACTTTGTTCATTTTTCAACCTCTCCTCTCCTCGAAACCTTTTTCGATATGCTCCCACATTCAAGTTCACGCCCAAAGGAACAAAACAAACAGAAGACTGAAAATCAGCTAAAATTCATTTAACTAAATTGAAAGTGAACATGGTCTTAAAGTTACTTAACATCCATATATTTTTATTTTAACAATAAAAATTTCCTAAAAAAGAACTTTAAAACATCCATATTACAATCAGAAGAGTGGATAGCTTATTTCAAATATTGGATTTTGCTATAAGATCTAAAAGAGTCTAATTCAACCTTCTTTTACATGTATGATGGACTCCTCCATCTACATCTAAAATACCAGACACACTACTTCTTCGCCTTCGTCTAAGAGTACGAAAGATCCCATGCTTAAACCCTCGCTCGTGCGAGGGAGATGGAGTTGCAACTAACTAGGCGAGAGCGAGGTGAATGAAAGAGTAGAAAGGGTGTTTATCGAGAGTGTTTCACAGGCGAGAGAGAGAATGAGGAGAGTGATCGATCGGATTTCAGTGAGAGGCGGGGTCGACAGAACTCTCTGTCGTTAAGTTTCGATCGGTTTTTAATTGAGGACAGGGAGGCCACACTAATTATTGTAAAGATAAAGATGACTCTGTAATATTGGTAAAGTTATAACCTTAACCTCAACTTTCAATCTCAGCGTCTGTACCGTCATATCCAACGGTTTGAAGCCGTTTTGTTAAAACGACTGATAAAACGGAGGCATCCGAACGCCTCCCATATATATATATATATATCTATATATATATATTATTTTTTCATGGGCACGAGAGAAATTTACTCTTCGACTGATATCATTTGTGCCACATGTCAAATGGCTGAATGTCACGACTATGTCAGTAAAACAGCAACCAATCCTTTCTCTCTCTCTCTGTCCTTACGAACAGTATATTCTTGCATAGTTCTGATCCTGTACTCTTTTGAGTGGATACTTAACCAACTTTAGTATCTAGTTTTGCACCATTTGGACACACTTTCGGATCCATCGATTTATAAATCCAATTGAATATGAGTTTCACTAATCAAGATGACTTTTAATCTGTTGTACGTTCACTAAAGACGGGTTAATTAATATACTCAGAAAAGGGTACTTGGAGTTATACAGCTAATCTACTTCGTGAAGTACGAGATCTCAGCTAAGCATTACCTTGCACGGTGGGTTTATAAGCCCCTGCGGACCAAAAACAATGTCTCTCTCTCTCTCTCGCTTTTTGAAGTCCCTCAAACCCTAAATAATTAGGGTTTTACTCATAATTTATGCCACCGTCTTCTTGGTTAAATGATCTCTCTTCTAAGTTCTAAAACCTTTTTTCTAGAGACGTCGCTATGTTTCCAAGTTGATTAGCTCCAAGATCATTTCGTTTAAGTTTTCAGGTAAGATCAGGTGATTTGATCTTTCTAATTCTATATGATCATCCGTTTAATCGTTTAAGATCAATAATATGTGAATTCTAATGAGCTTTAATGGATTTCCCTCTCCAACTTTTTTTTTTTTTTTTTTTCCGTTCTTTATATAAGATTTTTCTTTAAATTTCGTTTCATGGCAGAACTAAAGCCTTTTTAATGGGTTTTTTTAAGGAAAAAAATAGAATTTGTGTGCTTTGGTTTCCATCTTGCTTCATGTTAGAATTAGAATTAGGGTTTACTATTTCAACCACACAGCAAAAATCGATGGTGGGTTTATGAAATATCAAATTTTCACTAATATTTATCAATACACAAAATGTAAACTTTAAACTTGATGCACAAAAAACTAAACTATCAGAAAGGTTTACAAATTTTCTACAATGAAAACTAATAAGAACATTAAAAAAGATAAAAATTCATTATGGAACACCAAATAATATATGTAAAATCATAATCTTTTAAACATATCTTTTATCATAACTTTAATGAAAATAATATTAGATTTAAAATAAAATCTACGATGTAAATCAAAACTAAGACTATTAAGAAGGTACAAAATTTCTCAAATTCAAATTTGAAGGCTAAAAACTCTACGAAGCATGTGGGAGATCAAGTTGAGTCGAATATTTCGTGTCGTATTTTGTCGAAATCTCTTACTTTTTGTATCTCCTCGAAGGTTGTGATGATCCAATTGTTTTTCTTGTATATGGTGACATCCAAAAGATCTTCTAAATATTGATGAAAATCTAGGTTGAAAATAGAGGAAGGCTATAGTTTCTCTAGGGTTTTCTTTTAGAAAAAGAGAACGTGGGAAATAGATGAATAATTATAGGACTTTTCGGAGGTCTAGTATTTATAATGTTAGAAGAACGTAATGGTCATTATTTAATTTGTTTTGTTTTAATTAAAAATTTATGTCTCGAGCTTCGATTTTTGCAAATTTATAATCTATTTCGGTTATTATTTTTGGTGCGGATCTAATGGTGTAATCGGTTTTGAAAAATTCCAATTAAAAAAAAAAATTCTCCTATTTACTGACCTACAAATTTTCTCACTTCAAAAAATCTGTGGTGTTTCATGGTAGTTATCCCATAAGTGGGTAGTAACATAATAAGTTACTCCTAATCAATACAAACACACTTCTTTATTCTCCATGGGTGGAAACTATCTCACCATTTAAGTTGTACTATTACCATGGACACACAATAACACCGACATGGATTGATTCTCATCCGTCACTATAAATATATATGAAAAAATTTCATGTTATTTCGTTAATGGTACTATGTCAATTTGATCATTTTGCATTGATCGTATTTTTTGGTTTAACCATGTCTATCAAAATAATAAAAAGATAAAACAAAAATTATATGTTGGCAGAGATAATCCATTAATTCCGTGTTGGACAATCTCAATCATTTGTTTGATGGAGTCTAAAATATTGTTTGAGACTAAAGCTTTCTCAATAATAAATAATATAATTAATTAAAAATTTAATTATAAAAGCCCAATTTCTTTAGTAGGAAATCAATCTCAATGCAAAATAGAAGAGAATTTTTAAATACCTCTTTGAGGATATTTCAAAAAGACAATTTTACGTGGCTCTACTTAAAAAAGTAATTTAATGATATTATAAGTTTAAGGTTTTTATTTTTTAATTTTTTTTTAAATTTTTAATTTTATATTATCGATCCATCCTGGTACTTTAATCTTCTTCCTAGCTTATAATAATTGCAAGCATGACTTGATCGCGTGGTTATGTTTGTGAATACGACATTGAAGTCAGACTAGGTTAAAATCACATGCATTTGTCTTCATTGATTACTTATTTATAGATTCTAAAATTCCCAAATCTAATACATGCTACCCTAATAACAACTCCAAATCAGTCTCTATTTCTCTAAATATAGAGACAAAGACCTCCGAACCTAACTCCAACACAACGTCAAAAAAACCCATATTTGACAGTCCAAGGCCATCAAATTTCATAAGATTCGATGGATTAAGGCATCGAAAATTTCATTGTCGAATATTTCTTTTTGACGGGCCGAAAGTGTCAAATTAATAGTGGATGGGATAAACTTGACATCTTTGAGCCATCGAATTTGGGAAACATAAATTTTTTTACGACTCTTATCTGTTGAAATTCAGCTTTTAAAATTCGTGAGCCTTGGCCCGTCGAATTTTCCACTTTTCACGTAGTGCAACCGGTCTATATATTTCTGACAAGCCCTCTAAATCATTATTCACGTATCTAGATTTGGAGGCGAAGCAGAAATTTGGAGATGATCTCAATTTCACTATTCATCATATACAAATACCAATTAACTTCCATTTTTAAATAAAATATATTTTAAATATAATTTTTATCCCCAACTAATTTTCTATTATTAGTCAATATTTTAATTATTTTCATTAATTATTTTAAAAATCAGATCAAATTAAGTATTCGACAAAATTCAATGGAAATTTGAGATTCTTTCAAAGTTTTTTGAAAAAAATCACCCAGTCAATTGATCAAGAATTTTTGGGTTTAGGATCAATATTGACCTATGAAAAATAAAAAAGATATGCAACTCTCGGGTTTGGTCGGCCGAGGGATTCTCGGTCTCCCCATGTAGAAATCTAAACAAATAAAAATAATAATTCCAATTAAATTAATTTTTAATTATTTTAAATGGTAGGTTATTAATTTTTATATTTAAATTGGGGTGCAACAAGTAAAGTTGGGTTACCAATAGAAACTTTATTATTTTTTAATTATGTGAATGGTGAATTAGAGGTATGAATATTGATTTAGTGGGTAGTGCCCATTGGAGTTTGTTTAGGTTCGGGGAGGGCATCTTCTCTACATTCAGAGAAAGATGTCAATCTAAAGACAAAAAGTAGAGATTTGTATTGGAATTTCTCTAATGGAGATGGTCTCACATGGCGATTTCTCGAATCCAGGGGTGATGTCATTGTCACGCCCTTGATCCTGAACACCTGTGGTTTGACATCCATGGTCTGAGCCACTTTCCAAAATCAAGGGGTGAGAGAAAATTTATTATTATTATTTGATAGTAATTCTAGATAATTCAAATGAAAAATGCAGAAAAATCATAGTAGTTTATTTTTAATGAAAAAAGTTTGACTATTAAAGCATAAACAAAAGTTTCGCATCTTGACCTTGCTTACTCTAAAATCCATAACTCAAAATTTATAAATTGAATGGCCTTGATTATTTTTCCTATATACTTTTGACTTGATTATTTAACAATTAAAAATATAGAAAAATCACAGCATTTTATTTTCTAATTTAAACAGACCTTTTAATTAACATTTACTAACCCAGATTTCATTATGAGAAATATGTAAGTCCAAGTTCGTGAATTTTTAAAACGATCATTTCTTGGTGGAAAGTGATGTGTCCTATATGTTTTGAAAGCACAAGAAGTTAGGTATTAAGAAAAATATAAAAGAATAATTTTTCTAAACTTTTATTTTGTGAATTTTTCACAAAAATCTCACCATACAAAATAAGTTTTTGATGTCCCACTCATATATCCTTGACGAAAAAATTCGATATCAATTAATTCATAAGTCAAAACTAGTTGGGGTTAATTTTTTAAGAAATTAGACTCAAAATAATTCAATTTAGACTTCTGAAATGTAGAAATAGTCAAAGAATTGTTTGGTCAAATATCCTCACTAAACATGGTAAAATGTTTTCTATTAACATTTCAGCAACAACTTTCTTTGCAAAAATTCCTTAAAAAAAAGTTTAAGTGTTTTGTTTATTTTGAATTTTCTTTTTCATGGAAACATATGGAGGTCAACGA
Organism: Akebia trifoliata; assembly: GCF_017979445.1. NCBI lineage: Eukaryota > Viridiplantae > Streptophyta > Magnoliopsida > Ranunculales > Lardizabalaceae > Akebia > Akebia trifoliata. Next base: position 5,632,253 of record NC_141386.1, on the reverse strand, counting down.
AACATGACAATTGGTCTCTTTAGTTTTGCATTTTTATAGATTTTTCTAATAAATTTTCAATTCAGTTTGTTCTAATGCAATAGACTGTCATTTAAGCAAAAAAAACACTATTAATTGGGTTTTGATGTATTTTCATAACATTAAATAAATTATTCAAAGATAATAAAATTTTAATAATTTTATGAGATAAAAAGCGGTTACTATTATAGGAGTTTTGACTTTATATAATTAAGTCATTAATTAAAATGTATGGACCCAATAAATAAATCTAGTAGATAAATTCGTCACTCAAATCGTAGAAATCCATATGATGTGGATAGTATTTGTTAAAAAATGATAAATGAGTCACTGTGAAAATGATTAGTTAGAAGTGGAGTCATAATGTAATTTATAATGTATAGGGAGGGTTTTCATTTAATTTAAAATTAAGGATTTTTATGAAAAATTGGTGTTATCTTTGGTTTTAAAAGAAATATTCAAAAGACTTCCTCAATCAAGTTAAAATTACTGAAATTATTTTTTGGAATACATTGAATTTCATTGCAGTATCATTCAATCTCTAAATAGAATACAAATAAAATTGATAGAAAACTTACATATTTTGGAGGTCTTTAATAATTGATTTGTTTCCTTTATAATTAAATAGTAATATACAAAAAACAAAAACAAGTGTAACTTTAATTTCAACTCTTAGACCATCGAAGATTATGATGATATGAGAATTTATTAGAAAATTATTTTAAAATTTAAAATAATTTCTTAAATAGAGTTGATTCATATAGGAAATTCTTTCTAAAATTGAAACTGATATTTTTATATTTATGTTAAAGTAAGGAAAGAATTTTAAGATAGTCTAATATTTAGGATAAATATTAATTGGTAGGAGAATTAAGATTTAGGTTAAATAAATGAGATATATCTTGTGACATTATTCCTGAAATTTTTAGAAGCACACCTTTATTTTATTTAAAAGTTTAATCTCATCCTTAAGGGAGAGAGAGAGAGAGAGATCTTCATCTTTAAAAAAAAAAAAAAATCTCAATCAAACCTTCATCGTTTGCTATCATTAAAGAAGATAGAATTATTCGTAGAATCAAGTGAATCAATGTAATTGAATCATAAACTCATCGTAAAACAAAAAGGTAGTATCACATTTTTCTTTCTTTCTCTATTAAAATAAGGTATTTATAATAGAATATGAGAGTTTCATGTTTGAAATATTGATGTAGTTAGATTTGTTATGGAATTCTATATTTAGAATACGTGAAAATGGTAACAATACTTTGTGATATTTTTTAAATTAATATTGTCATTGAAGTTTTACTATTGTTATTGATTATGAATACATTTTTCTCTTATAAGTTTTTCACGTTCTATTTAGTTATCTTATATTAATTCTTATAAAAAGGTAGAGATGAATTCCTAACCAAGCTTTGTAGCTTTTTTTTTCTTTACAAAATTTCAGATTTTGATTGAAAGGAATGATGACAATGCATGAGATCGAGAGGAAACAATTTAATGATTATTCCTCACTTATATTGATTTATATTAATTGATGTTAAGGGGTGAACGGGGCAAAGGTTTTAATTTGACTTATGATAATATGTTTAAGTGTTTCTTTTCCTATTTATTTCGGATTTATGAATGTAAGGAATGAATAATTAATTAAGTTCTTTTATCAAAAAAAATATGATGATTATTATTAATCCAATAATTTAATAAATTAATATTATTTTTATATCACCCTTGAGTCATGGGTCACAAGTTTAATCATGGATAATGAGCAACATTGTGGACCCAGAATTCGGGACGTGACAAGATCTAACTGTTTCATTTTTACTACAAAAACTTGCTTAGATTGTGGACAACTTCAAGGGAACCTTACTGTACGAAGCTTGTTACCAACCAAACCTTACTTCATAAAGTTTGTTACCCAATAAAACTTGGAGTGGGCATACACATCTTAAAATTCAAATTGATGAAGTCAATTTGTTACCTGACATACGTTGGAGTGGATCCAAACCGCATCAATTTGTAGCACCCAAAAAATGATTTGATGCGACGAGGTTATCAAGGACAAAATTCTAAGAACTTTGGAAAAAATATTGAAATAAGAAGTTAATTTTAACCGTTAAAATTACTTTTAAATTTAGGAGTTCAGTAATCATCCATTTCAACACCTTCAATCAAGTTGGAAAAATATTTTTGTTTTGAATATATTTCTTTTTAATTTGAGTTTTTCCATGAAATCTAGAAGGCTAAGGTGCTGGATTTCCAATTTAATATTTTGGTGTTTCTATCCTTTTGTCTCTTTCTTAACTCTTACACCCGGAAATGTGTAGATAATTCATATATTGCGCTCCTTTGAGTTCTGTACTTAACCAAATTCAATGCCTATTATTTAGCCTGTGAAAACCCTTTCGGATTGATTTATTTGTAAATCCAATTGAGTGTGATTTTCATCCAACAGGATGATATTTAATTTGTAGTTCATTAAGATTGGAGCTTAATACTTATGTGCAGAAAAGCATTCTGGAAGTTATGTAGCTAATCTACTTTGAGGGGTAAGGGATTTCAACTAAGCATGACTTGGCAGGTATACTTGGAGTTATGAAGCTAATCTACTTCATGGTGTACGAGATCTGAACTAAAGCATGACCTGGCAATGGCATGGTGGCTTTTTAAACCCTTTCGACGGACCATAACTCAAGCATCTCTCTCGGTTGCATCGGAAGCCCCTCAAACCCTTAAAAATTAGGGTTTTCTCGCTTTGGTCATAATCCATCTCTCCATCTTCGCCATGAGATGGATATATTTTGAGACCGTTTTCTGGAGATTCCGTTCTGTTTTCAAGTTCGATCGATTAGTTTCGAGATCATTTCTCTTTTGTTTCAACTAAGATCAGGTGATTTGTTCTCTCATAATATATCTGATTATCAATTTAAATATATTAATTCTAGTGAGCTTGATTGATATACATGCGGACTTCCTCTTCTTTTTTTTTTTTTTTCATTCATGGTAAAATTATTGTTTTTTTAATTGATTATTAAACGGACAAAAATATTAGGGTTAGAATTAGTATTAGGGTTTACCATTTCAAAGTTGTGGTAGTTTTCTACAAATAACAATTATATTACAGATGAAGAAAAGTGAAAATATTTTCTTGTACTGTTTTTATTTTTTAGTTTCTTGGAAATTGTGTTTACTAATAGACCCTGATATCTGCTTGGTTTGTCATACTAATTGTACTATTTAAGGATGTAAACTGCAAATGGTGGGTTGTATTGTGATGTGCTACGTGAAAAAGGGGAAAATTTTAGCAAAAATCGACGGACCTTGACGTCAAATTTACTCCTATATTTCACGTGGTGGTGGTAATTGCATTACTTTATGATGAAATTCTTAAATTCTAGAATTCAGTTCAATTGCATGGATGATTTTATTATTACTCTTGTCTATATCTTGAGTTGGTTATTATTATTAGAATGGTAATAAAATTACCTCCCCACGTTGCATACTCAATTGACACCCCGACATGACATGTGCTAGTACTGTACATCTGTACTCTCTTCGAGATACATAACTGCACATCTTTATGGGGATGTGAGGTTGAGTATTCCGAGGAGTACAGATCTATGGTTCTCGCATATGACATGTCACATCACGGGAGTCGATCGAGTATACCATGTGGGAGAGTCATTTTATCATTACGCTTATTATTATTCTTGTTCTAAAGCCATTTCTTCTAAATCAGCATAAGATGCATTCACTGGAAGAGGTTTTCATCCTGATTTCAAAAGTTAAGTGGCTGCTCAAAGTAAGGCTAAAAATGGATATTTTGGGCAAGAATAAATAAGCGAATTCTCAAGTTGAAGATGGGGAAATGTATCACAAGGATGCCAATCTCACATGCCTTTTGCCGGTTGAGGTATGGGGTTTTCTATAGTTATTGCTAACATCAGCCTATTAAGTGTTCACATGTATTTGCGTGGTGGTTGTTTTGTTTTCAAAGCATATGAATTACTTTAACTCTGTATCATAGCTCAGTTTGTTGACATATTCTAATGCAACACTGATGTCTTGAGTATCATAAAAACAATTAACATATATCATTTTGGTATTAAATGAACATGCATGTGGTTAGGGGAATTCTCTGATAATTTCTACACCTTGGAATCTTTTACGTATTAAAAAGATTAATTGTTTCTTTGGAGAGATTATCTTTTGACTTAAAATGTAGAGAAATTTCCCAAAATGTTCATTTTAATTCCTTAAGCGTGAACAGCGATATCACAGCTATTTTAAGTGACTATCTCATAGGTTTAAAGTGACTATCTCAGACGTTTCAAGTGACTATCTCACAGGTTCTGTACTTTTTAGCGACATTGTCACTTTAAACCTAGGAGATCGTTGCTTGAAAAACCTACAATCTCGCACTTCATGTTTTGGGAATTAAAATAAACAGTTAGCCTGATCGGAATTTCGTTATATTCATCTCAGAAAATGGTAATTTACTCTAAAATGTATATTATGACTGCCCATACTATACTGCTTTGTTAATCTTACTACCACATTATTTTTCTTTGCTGGAATTGGTTTCTTTTAGAGGAGAACAATGGAAACCAAGTATGGCGGGTCATCCATCGATATTTTCAATTTACCTTAAATGATATATATTGTAGCATGTTGGTATGAAGATCTAATTTTGGCTTCAACAGATTTCTTGAAGTGAGATACTGAGATTTCTGCGAGAGAAGAATTCTCTCCCATAAAAACCTTAGTCAAGAAACAAAGGAACTGGCATGTGCGACAGAATGCATTTCAGTATAAGCCAACCGGAACAATCTGAGCAACTATGGGATTTGCGGGATTTGCTGCATTTTCACAGAGTGGAAGAAGCAGTCAAGTGGAGCTTAGTTTCCTTTAGGAATGAAGTTGTTGCTGAATCTAGTGACATACTAACATGAATGTGTATTAGGAGTATATGAGTACAAATGCATCCAATATTTCATTTGACATCCCTAGGAAAGATCTTTCTATCTCAGTCATTCATTTGATTGAGTTTGAGGATAATGTATTTCTTCGTAAAATGGTTAGAGTATTTTTTGGTTTCAAAGGAATGAAATTGGAAATCCATAACAAGGCCAGGATCGTATGACTCCATTTGTTAATTTATTGAAATTACAAAAGACGAATGATTTTTTGACTTGAAAATTTTCACTCGTTCTTCACTCGGGTATGTGGCAACAACACGGAATCATAGATTATTTTCATTGTGTATCCGCAAGAATAAGATCTATGGTTCAGTGTCCTTGCCATGTCAGCCGAGTAGAGACCAACATGCATACTCAAGAATAAGATCTATGGTTAGTGTATACATTTATGTTAATTGGAATCATGCTAATTTTAGGAATATGGCAGGCTCTAATTTTAGGAATGGACGTTTCAAATTCTTCGGAAGGTACAACAATGGTGTGGGAAAAATCCCCTAATAACTATCATGTATCACCAAGAAGAGAATACCCTAGTGAGATTGGAGGAACTCCGACAGTTTATAAAGGTGCAACAATGGTGAAGGAAGAATCCCTGGTAACTATCATACATCACCAAGAAGAGAAAACCCTAGTGAGATTGGTGGAACTCCGGTAGCTTCTAAAGGTGCAACAATGGTGGAGGAAGAATCATATCACCAAGAAGAGAAAACCCTAGTGAGATTGGAGAAACTCCGAAAGCTGTCACACCAGTGAGTGAGGTGGTGAGACTAATGTTTTTCTTTTTAAAATGCTTGTTGAATCCAAGAAAAAAGTTCATTTTTCCATGTGATGTAAAGACGTAATGATGCTCAAATTTGATTAGTGATTTTTTTATATTTATGATTTGCTAAATGAGCAACCATTAAGAACCAGAAAAGAAATACTCATTAGTGGATCTATTCAGCAGGGCTAAAAATATTGTGGTTTGGAGACAACCCTTGTTCAAAGCCCATTCTACTAAGCACCTAGAAACAAAAATCTCATTCCAACAATCACAGGTGTCATGCTCCAAGATCTAGATTCAGTATTATCCCAGTTCCACTCTGGAATATGCAAAGGTTGACATACTAAACATCTTGAAACATATTGAGCAATCAGTGAATCCCTTTAAAACAAAATCTTCAAAAACGAAATCCCTACATTAGCCAAAAAAAAATCTTGTACCCCTCACCGAGCCTGCAAAGTGGTATCTTTCTTTCTTTATTTCTATATATTTTTTATGATCGATCACCATTTCTTTCTATTTAATTTTTCTTTACAGTCCGCAATGTTTGAAGTGGGTTATTTGTCAAGCTTACCATAATCTTTGTTTTGGTTTGTTCAGCTTCTTTTATATTATTAAAAAAAAAAATACCAAAACACTTGTGTTTTTAATTGGAACTTATGCTTTTTTTTTATATACTATAATGGGTTTTCCTCTATAGCGAAGGCTCTAGCCGTCAGTGTAGCTTCCGTTGTCTTTATCCTATTTGTTTATATAGAAAGTACCCTCCGTTAGCTATAGAATGTAGTCTCCACTTTTGTTGTTGCCTACTGAGCTCTCCTTCGCCTACAGAGCATCCAAGTCATATCCCTTCTCTATTACCTTCTCTCGTCCAGTCCATGGTCCGGTGTTTGTTTTGAAACTCTTGCCCAAGCCTTTTCTCTTCACTTATTTCCTATAATGCATTAAAGAATGTAATGCCGAAAACACAGAGAAGAAAGCAATTGAACGATCATCTTGCAGTGCTTCGATTAGTTGTTCCGAAGATTAACAAGGTAATCAATCAATGGGGTTCATTTGTTGATTCACAAATTAATCTAATAAGCATCTTGAAGGATATAATACCAAATGAAATCCTCATCAGAAATTTACCCAAGGTGTGATTTCTGATATAAATATTAAAGACCCTTAGGAAAATGTGGAATCAATTGACCAAATTACCATTAGTAACCTAACCATTAGATTGTCACCATCCAAACTATTAAATGTCTTTCCCCATAAAATACTTTGCCATTCACTCTTTCCTTTTGGCAGTTGTTTTTATTCGGTCAACCCTTTATGCTTTATAACAACTATCTGGTATAAATGTTGTGTTCTATTGCAATGTTCTTAGATGGATAAATTAGGAAGGAAGGTGCTTCTTTTGAGTACCTTTTTGGGCATGTAAATTTTTCCCAAAAACCAATTGCTGGAAAATGTCTTTCATATATTTGCAATTTGTAACAGAATCTCATTGACTACCATTTTTTGGTATATAGTGAAAAAAATACAAATATGTGTACTCATTTTTTGTTTTGTTTTTATAGGCATATGTGTACTCTCAATAAGCAGAAACATGATCAATAAACCATGGTTTCATACAAAAGTATCGTCAACCAGTCCAATCTTTGACCTTTTTGTACGTTAGAAATCCTAACCTAAATCAAACTTGTAGTTACGTGGGCTTCAAAACCTTTGGAGAGGTTTTGAGCTCATCTAAACAGGTTTATGAGTCGCCACCATTCAATTAAAGTGTGAATGAAAACTATAAATGCTTTTTTTTTAAATTTTATTTTGTTGGCTGGTAGTAACTCACATATCAAAAAGATGAAGGGAAATAATCTACCTAGAGATTTATAGTAAAGAGGTTTAGTTGAGGGACAAGGAAGGTGTTAGGCACCTTGTCCCACTCATCATAAAATGGTTACTAATACATGGCCAAAGTTGAAGATTAGAAACTTTTTTTCGATTTTGAAAATAGAAGAATTATAGAGAAACTTAAAAGAAAAAATATCTATAACCTAACTTTAGAAGATTAACAAAATAAGACAATGATCAAGCTAAACAAAAATGTTATTTGTTGGAAAAAATTTATAAGCCTCGGATTTTGATGAGAATTCATGAGGATTTCACCTTTTGACCTCGAGAGGCTCTTTTAGAAGATCTATAGTCTAATTTTAGAAGATGAATAAAATAAGACAACGAGCAAGTTAAAATAGAAATATTACTTGTTGAAAATTTTTATGGGCCTATGATTTTGATGAGAATCCATGAGGATTTTACCTTTTGGGATTCGAAAGCTCTTTCAGAGGTTATGTTCTCACTTGAGAGTATCTTTTTGTTGGTTTAGCTTTTACGAGGTATCCATGAGTTGGATACCACCATGGAAAGATTAGGAACCTTATGCATGAGTTTTATCTAGTTTGAAATGTTTTTGTAGGTTTTAAAGGTTGAATATAGGTCTATAAGAACCTACACTCTTACATGTAGCCATTTTATAAGTGAATATGCGTTTATACATGTGATGGACTTATTAATAGAACATTACCTCTAGGGAGGATTTACTCTCTATCTTTATTGCCATGAAAGTAGGTAAAACAAGAAGAATTATTATTCTAAGAAACTTAAAATGTAAGTAAAGTAAACGAAATTAAAACATCTGCACTATGAATTTAAATGCATGGAAATAAAGAAAGAAAGAAAAATCTACTCTAATACTCTTAAGGAGCTTATTAAGTACTTCTAGGAGGTTTTAGTCTCTACCTCATTGCCTCATTAAAACAAGCAAAAGTCTACATAATTATAAACAAAGCAAACATAAAATAGTACTTCTTAAATGTAAAGAGAGGTTAAATAAAAGTGGAGGTTTAGAAAGGGAGAATGGAGGATTGGTTTGGAGCTCTGGAATGGATTTTAATAGAATTTTGGTGGGCTAGAGAGCTTTGAAGAAAGACTTAAACAAAATTTTAATTTTTTTTCCCTTCTCTTTTGCCTTGGATGGGGGTCATATTTATAGGATTTTGAGGGACCCTTAGGGATAAATCTATCCCAAATCATAGGATTCACAATATTCTCAACAAAACCTTCATGAAAAATGTTATTTCTACCTTCTAACCTGGGCTTTGATGGTCTTTATCCTCCAGTTGGGTCTTACCAATCTTGATTATCAATGGGTGTGATGATAAATATCCAAGAATTCTATAAGGGACTCTTAATGAAGGTTAGAATGATCCTTAGACCTTGACCTTTAGTCAATTATGAATAAAACAACCCAAATGACATGTAATTAGATAGTTGGTTCTTGGCTTCTTTGATCATTTCCTATAAGATAATCTCTAACAGATTAGGGATAATTTGGTCATTAGGCACAAATTCTAGAGAATTCTTTTGGGTGGACAAAGTAGTCATGAACTTTGAAAATTGGTCAAATTACATTGAATGCCATGAAAGCTATTGGAATTGTAAAGATAATAGAAAAGGGTAGAAAGGAGATTAACCTTTGATAAGTCTCAACAAACGAAGGTTAATGGGGTAATTGATTTTAAGTGGGGACCAAACTAAACTATGGTCTTTGTTAGAAGAAAATGAGAATTTACAAGAAAACCTTCATGGTGGGTTTATTAGGAAATTAAACTATGCGTAAAAAGTTAAAAATAAAGGCTTTTCTTGAGGAAAAATATTAAAATAAAGATTAAAGGATAATTAACCCTAACCAAATTAGAGTGCTCATTGGACTCAAAACTACGTAATAGAATTGGCCTTAGGTGATCGTTAGTGCAAATTTTCCTTCTTGCCGTTGGTCATCTCCATACCAAGTAATTTCTTCTTTTGACTATTGGTAACCTATGGCAAGGTTAAAAATTAAGCCTTGCCATTGGTTACCTCTATAAATTGCATTTTTCTCTTCGACTATTGGTAACCTATGGCAAGGTTAAAAATTAAGCCTGGCCATTGGTTACCTCTATAAATTGCATTTTTCTCTTCGACCATTGGTAACCTATGGCTAGGCTAAAATTAAGCTTAGCCGTTGGTTACCTCCATACCAGGCTAAAAACAGATGCCATTTATCTATTGGCTCATCATGGGCTCTTTGCGACTATTTGAAAATTGATTTTAGTCAAATTCCTTCTTAAAAGCTTTTTGGTGCTCTTGGGCTCAATTTAGGTAAAAATGGGGTATCTATAACTGCCCCTTTTTGTGAGAGTTGCATACAGTGAATCATAAAGACGTAGACTCAGACTCCCTTTTTATTTGGTCGAGGTCGAGCCTGTTTGCTTGTTCTTCTTTCACTTTAATGAACTCAGACTAAATCTATTAAAACAAAAATTTGGTCTCCCAAGCTTTGGATTTGAAAGGGATTAGACCTAAAAAAAAAGTTTGATGGCACGATGTACGGTTCTTGATATTGTTTGGTAAAAAGATGATTTGAAAATAAAGATTTCAATCTGCGTTCACTTTGATAAAAGTTGACTTTGTAGTTGGATTTGATAAAAAATTTCAAGATTGGGTTTGACTTAAGTATTTTGTTTTAATGATTGCATGTTCTCGGATAAGGTTATGAAGTGAAGAATTTTACTTGATTTTTGCTTTGAAAAGGTGACTTGGGTTTGAACGCACGCCTTTTTGAGGACCTCAAGCTCTTACCACGATGCTGCACCTTTGGTGGATTTGTGTTTGAATGCACTCCCCTTGGAGGACTTTGAGATCTTACCACTATATCGTATCTTTGGTGTGTTTGGGTTTGAATGCATGCCCTGTCGAGGACTTCAATATCTTACCAAAATGACATGCCTTTGGTAGATTTGGATTTGAACGCACATCCTTTGGATGACCTCAAGCTCTTACCGCAGTGCCATACCTTAGGTAGGTTTAGGTTTGATTGCATGCCCTTTGGGGGATCTCAAGTTCTTGTTGTTTTGCCACACCTTAAGTAGGTTTGGGTTCTACTGCATGTCATTTGGAGGACATCAAGTTCTTGTTATTACGTCATGCCGTAGATAAGTTCGAGTTTGAATGCTTGCCCTTTGGAGGACCTCGAGTTGTTACTATCATGTCACACCTGAGGTAAGCAAGATAATGCTTGATTCATCTTCGAGAGTTTTCTCGTTTGTGGATTCTGTTGTTCATTTGTTTTCTGTTTGCTCTGAAATAGTTTTTCATGACATTTTTCCTTTTCCCTAAGTCGTGTGTCCTTGCATTAGACCAAGAAAAATATATATTTTTTTTATTCGTGACTTTTTTGACTTTTTTTTTTATCTCTTATTATTTATTTTTTGAATTTCTTTGAAATTTTCTGAATTTTTTTTGCTCTTGGCCATGGGTGAGGTATGGGTCAACCCCATACTAGAACATTTTTTCAAATTTTGAAAATCAAACTCCACCTTCATTTTGCTCATTTGCTTGCAAACCGAACTTCATTTGCCCTTTGGCTTATCGGAACTTTGACCATAGATTAAAGGATTTTTTCTTTCAAGCTTGACCTATGGTGTGAACTCAACTCGTGGTGAGTCGCCTCAGTTCGATTTTGTTTGCCACATCCAACTCACAATGATTTGAAGATTCACAACCAATTGTAATCAAGTTGATCTGATCCTTCATTTTTGAACTTCAAATTTTCTTATAAGGTACGTGATATTCTCCAAATTTCTTCAAATTGGTCATTTAATTCTTTGAATCCATGAGATTGGAGTTGAATTTGTCGATTTTCACATGTCTTGCCTTTTGGATATATGTTTCCATAGATACCTATTTTCTGCGAAATTTATAGGTTAGGTCCGAAATGTGAAGGAAGGAACTCCCTGTGGATTAGTTGCAAGTAAAATTGATAACTTAATTAAATTGATTACTTCATTCAACAGTTTGCTTGTAAACCTTGTCTTAACTTCAATTTATATAAAGCAAGATAAGAGAGAGAATCATAGTCTTCTTATCAACATAAAAAAAAAAAACTTCTATCATGTTCAAACTAAAATAAAAAAGTTTAGAAACTTAACCTCATAAACAAGACCATCATTATATCCCAATCAAAAAATTTACAAACCATTACATGAATGTAACAAAAAAATTTGATAACGTGTTGATACAAATAGAAAAATAAAAAGTACATCGATCCCATGATAGAAAGCCCCTTTTGGAAGAACCACATCATATATCACCATCTAGCTCGAGCACAAAACCATCTATCTACCTTTTGATATTCTCTATAGTTAATGTTCTTGCTGAGAAACTTCTTGTTTTGTGCTGATTTCTCTTCCAGTTTTTAAGGAAATGAAACAGACTTTCTCATCAACATTGACCCAAAAGTGTGCTTCTAGGAAGCAATAATGAAAATGAGAAAATCTTGTTCGGCTTCCACCACCTACAAAGCTGCCTCCAGATGAGGATCCAAACACTTTGATCTGTAAAAACTCGGCATGTAAAGCCTCTCTAAACTCAGATGACACATTTTGCAAGAGGTGCTCTTGCTGCATCTGTCACAAGTTTGATGATAACAAAGATCCCAGTCTTTGGTTAGTCTGCACATCTGAATCCCACAAATAGCACTCATATGGGTTATATTGCTTCGTTGAGTGTGCTCTTCAACATCAAAAGGTGGCAAAATAGAGAACCCCCATGTTCCGCCTGTCATCTTTTCAAGATATATCCCCATCTTCAACTTGAGAATTCGCATATTTATTCTTACCCAAATTAGTTTTTTCAGCCGTACTTTGAGCAGCCACATAACTTTTGAACTCAAGATGTAGACTTCTTCCATTAAATTCATTTTGTGCTGATTTAGAAGAAACAATTTCAGTACCTTTCACTTGATTTGAATATCTCTTCTTGTCGATTATATCATTAAACATTATAATTAAAAACAAGAATAAAAATAAAATCAGCTGTTTAACTGAACCAAATTCTAGAATTTACGAATTTCATCATAAAGTAACACATTTACAACCACCACCACCACTACCACCATGCAATCCTTCATTATAGTTGATTCCTTGGTTCTCTATTTTCAATTTAAATGACAAACAACCACAAGTTTATCCACTTTTTAAAAAGATATCCATATCCAACTTGTACCCAAATTTCAAGCTGATATCCAAGTTGGATATATATATACTCATTGTTAAGATAATGGAAAAACCTTAATTTTTGATTATAAATATATTTTATTGTGAATTTACCATATTAAACTTGGATAATTGTCCATATTCGACCCTATATTTACTCGAATTCTTAATCGGATAAAAAAATTTGTACCGAAACCTGAATAACTCGGGTAGGATGAGTCGGGTTAGCGGATATTATCCAACCCATTGCCAGCTCTATTCATTACCATTCACGTTTTGGTTATTAAAATGTACATTGAGCCAAAATTGTAAATTCATCAAATTCAGCTCATGAAATTGTAATTCACCTTGAAAAACCCTAGCACAAAGCAAGCTTCTTTCAACTCTACCTAAAAAGATCAGGTGACATACTCCAAAGTGGAATTAACTTATTTCCTGAAGACGATTACACAACTTTGAAATAGTAAACCCCAATTCAAATTGGACATATATTCAAGTGGGAAACCAAAGCACACTATAATATCTTTGTTATTCTAAAAGACCATTACAAACGCTTAATATTTTTGTTCTTCTAAAAAACAATTAAAAACGCTTTAGTTGTACCTTAAAAGAAACGAAATTTAGAGCAAAATCCAATATCATATTTGAATCACACATAAATTCCAATCAACCAATGATTTTTTTTTCAAGGAAGAAAACGGGAGGGGGATATCAATGAAAGCTAACTAGAGTTAACATACTATCGATCTTGAATGATCAAATGGATGATCAGATAGAGATAAGAGAGAACAAATCACCTGATCTTGGCTGAAACTTAAGCAGAATGATCTTGGAGCTAATCGATTTGGAAACACATCGGCATCTCTAGAAATGTCTTAGAATAGGGATACATGTCAAGGCCAAGATGGAGAGATGAATTATGAGAGATAATCCATAGATTAGCAAAACCCTAGTTTTTTTAGGGTTATATATATATATATATAGAGAGATGTTGCTTTCGGCCATAGTGAGGATGGGTTTATAAACCCGCCTTGCCAGGTCCTGCTTTGTTTAGCTCTCGTACTCCATGAAGTGCATTAATTATATAACTCCAAATATCCTTGCCAAGACATGCTTAGTTGAGATCTCGTACTCTACGAAGTAGATTAGCTATAGGCCTACTGAAATTGCCTCGACCCTTCTTCACTAAATAGTGGATAGGGGTCTGATTTATTAAATGAGGGATTTTGATAGATGGGAGTCGCCACCTAGTTTAGTTCTAGGAATCAAAATTAACTCCAAATGGATATGGGTCGATCTACGGATCAGAAAGATGGGCAAGGGGTTAGATTACGGGTTTCAGAAGATGTTTTTGCCCGATCAAAATGATTGGTCCCTAGTACGATCCAAAATTATCCTATGGTCAACATACAAAGACTACGGTCCAATCATCATCATTAACTTATCTCGAATTTTGCCAAATGAAGCCCATGGCTAAGATTCTCCCATTATTACATGATCCCTTAAATTGTGCAAAAATAGAAGGGTATGAAAAGGCCTTAACTTAGCTCTATGATCTAAACTCAATTAAAAAATTCTAAATGCAAGTATTTCCCAAACCGTCCAAAGTAGAAACTGCCAAATTGGAACTCCAAGAATTTCCAAATTAGGAATCTGAAGTTTTCCAAATTAGAATTAAAAAAAAAATATGCTGAATTCCTAAATTACAAATTTAAAAGATACATTCTCCAAAGTAACAAGTTTCAAGAAATGTAAATTATTGAATTAGGAATTCCCAAATTTCCATATGAATGTGAACTTTCTAAATATAAAAAATGCAGAATCTTCTAAATTGAAAAATTACTAAAATATGAAATTTCTAAATTAGAAATCTATGAATATATGTTCTCCCAAAATAGAAAACTATGCAATCCCATATTAAAAATTTTCCAAATATCCACAAATAATTTTCAAAAAAGAATTGTAAACAATGAAGTCCTAAATTTGAAGTTTATGGATTTGTCAAAAGTCATCTAATTGGAAATTTACCAAACAACAAAGAATCCAGGTTATCATACTTACCAAATTGGAGATTGATAAATATCATTGCATAAAATTTTCAAATTTGAATTAAAATCCATAAGAAAGATTCCATATTCACCGAACCCTTGAACTAATCAAATGAACATGCATACATGATTTTCGATTTTGTCAAAATGGCTTTCATTCAACGGTATGCATATTCGTCAAATCAAGGAGTGCACTAATTACATGGAAAAATCTTAAAATAACACGAAGAGCTCAAACATCATCATAAATCATGTAAATCCGTCTTGAGCATAATGATCATGATAAAAAAAAAATCCCCTAATCCTTCTAACATGCAAAAAGATAAAATATAAGAATAAACAAAATAGATGCATGAGAATATTCTCCTAATCCTAACGACATGAAATAAGAATAAAAACAAATAGAACACAAGCACAAGACAAACATTCTTCTAATCCTATTGATAAAAATACGAAGATAAATAAAAGAAATCTCTAATCCTACTTCGATGCGAAAGTAAATAAAATAAAAAAACATAAAACATAACAAAAACATCATCGTGGCCTTATTGAAATGCAACAAATAAAAACACGAAAAACACCTAAAAACATTCTTCTAATCCTATCGACATACAATTGAAAATAAATAAAAACATAAAAACAATATGGAAAGAAAGCAAATTTCTTCTAGTTCTATCGACACACAATAAAAAAATATATAAAAAACAAAGAAAACATATAAAATATATCCCCCTAACCCTATTGAGATGCAAAAACAAATTAAAAAAAAAAGGAAAATACCTGTAAAAAAATTATACTAATCCTATCAATATGCAAAAAAAAATAAAAAAATGCATAAAGAATATTCTATTAATCCTATTGCTATGCAAAAATAAGAAAAATATAAAAAAATTCGTAAGAAAAATTCTTCTAATCCTATTGACGTGTAAAAGTAAATAAAAAATAAATACATAAAAACAAATTAAAGAATGACTTACCTATAGAATGAAAAAATATTAAATCGATTCCTTCAGGTTTAATCCAAAGTCTTGCAAGTATACGTTGCTGCGAGGATGTGAGAGACGAGGCTGCGAGAGAGAGGCTCAATGCATGAAGGCGCTTCTAAAGGAGAGGAAGATAGAAGGCTAGGGTTGTGTGGGCTGTCTTGGTTGAAGAGGATGGAGAGCAAAATCAAAGAGCCGAAGAAGAGGTGCTTGGGCATTTTTTCCAGCAGAGAGATAACCTTGGAGGTGAGGTGCAATGAGGAAGAATAAGTGGGTGTTTTGGAGTGAGTATGTTGTAGGTTTAATGGAGAAGAGAAGGGACATTTTGGAATAAGTATGTTAGAAGGGTGTTGGTGATGAGAGGGCTGAAGTGTAGCAAGGGAGTTGCAGAGATGTTGTTGGGGTCAAGAGAGAAGAAAAGGGCAGCAATGTAGCTGTTGTTGGTTTGTAAGAAAGATGAGGTGCAACCCAAAGGGAAACAAAGAGAAGAACGTGAATGAGAGGAGTTAGAGCAAGGAGAGAGAGAGACGTGGGGAAGAAGATCACATGAAGCCAAAGAAGAACCTGTGGAAGGGAAGACGTGAAGAGAGAATGAGTAGGAAGAGAGTTGCAGGTTCTGCAAGGGAGATGATGTAGGGGGCAGCAAGGTGTGGACGTTGAGAAGAGCTGGGCAGCAGGTCTGAACGTCCAAGAGAGAAGAGAGCTGAAGGAGTAGACCCCCAAAAGAGAGAAACGTCTCGCTTTTTATAGAACTTAGTTTTTATTTCGTTCTATTTTTTTTTTCTTTTGATAAGTAGCATTTCATTTAATAAAGCAAGGCTAAGTCAGTTGAGGTGACCAACCTAGCAAGTCCTTACAACAAAAAATTACTCACTAGTAGTACAACAAATCCCATCTCAATTGAAAATAAAATTCTCGAAAAAGACTCCCCTAAATTCTTTAAAGACTTTGGACCAGTAGAAAATAAGTCCATAATGGATAAAATCGTATTGCTACAATCTTGCAATTTCCCCTCAAAGACGCACTTGTTTCTCTCCAGCCACACTCCCCAACATATTGTGATTGGCGTAATACTCCACAACAACCTCTTAGCGCCACCAAACGAGTATCCAATTGCCGACCAACAAGTAAAGAGATCTTTTGTTGTTTGTGGTAAGCATGTTATAACTCAATATATATTTAAAAAATAAGCCCAAATGCCATATGCGAAATTACAATGTATAAGAAGGTGGTTCGATGATTCTCCATTCTCTATGCATAGCACACAACAGCTTGCCCCACACAAATCCCGTCGCATCAAGAAATCCACCATTTGAATCCTTCCTAAAGACGCCGTCCATGTGAAGAATGCAACTTTACTCAGAACTCTTGTGCCCCCAAATTGAGGCATGAGGAAAGGATATATCTCCATTATTGCACAAAGAATGGTAAAATGAGCGCATCGAAAACCTCCCATCCTTACTCACCATCCACTCTCTCACATCTTCCCTTCCTATACGTAGTTCGATACGCGAAGCTCCATCAAGTAATCTACAAACTTCTTCAAGTTCCAAGTTGTCGAGTCCTCTCCGAAATCCAAGGTCCCATGCCCATCCCCTTTTTTTTTGAGGATATGCAATATAAATTTGAAAATATCTCCATAAGTGAATGATCTCCGCTCCAAATATCTTTCCAAAATTTAACTTGGTTGCCTTGGCCCACTTTGAACTTGATTCTTGCCTTTAATGTCGGAATGCTCTTCATGATACCTTTCCACATCCCACATCCATGTGATTGTCTCACCGGCCCACTTTCTCAACCCGTCCGGTTGGAGCCATACTTGCCTTCTATGACCTATCTCCACAAGCTATTCCCACCATTCCCGAACTTCCACAGCCACTTTCCCTTCAAAGCAAAGTTCATTGTCCCAAGTCTCCTAACTACGAGGCCACCATACTTCTTGTTTGAACAGACTTGTTTCCAGTTTACTAGATGATGTTTCATACTCCCATCTCTATCATGCCAAAGAAAGTTACGGAATAACTAATCTAGTCTAAGCTCCACACTTCAGGGCATAGAAAGTAAAGATGAAAAACATACTGGGATACTAGATAAAACACTTTTTATCAAAGTTAATATGCCCCCCTTAGAAAGATAGTTAGCTTGCCACATCGCTAATTTCCTTTCGATCTTTTCTACTATGGGATCCCAAATCAGCATTCTCCTATATGAGGCCCCTAGCGGCATCCCCAGATAAGAAGCAGGTAAGCTACCCACTTTCCAACCCATTGAAGCTGCCAGAAGAGTGACGCATCTAACCATGCCCACCGAAAATATCTTGCTTTTTTTCGTGTTTACTGGGATACCTAACATTGCTTCGAAGCAAGATAGCACACCACTCAATCTCCTCATCTGGTCTATAAAATCATCTAAAAAAACTAGTGTATCATCTGCAAATTGTAGGTGTCTAACAATAACATTATTTGCTCCTATTGAGAACCCTGAGAAGGAACCATTCTCTACCCCTCTCTCCATCATCTTTCGGAGCGCTTCTACTATAATAATAAACAAGAAAGGGGATAAAGGATCCCCTTGTCGGAGGCCTCTAGTACTCTTAAAGAAATCGTGGGGCGATTCATTTACCAAGATCGAGAACGAAAAAGAGGAAATGCATGTCATAACCTAGGAGATCCATCTTCTACCAAAGCCCATTTTCCCCAGCATGTACTCCAAGAATTGCCAATTAACATGGTCATAAGCCTTCTCTAGATCCACCTTATACACCACCCCTTGCCTTGCTCGATTTCAATATAGAGTCAATGCACTTGTTTGCTATTAGAACCCCATCCAGAATTTGTCTCCCTTTAATAAATGCACTTTGATTTCCCCTTATTAGCCCTTGGATAACACCTTTTAATCTTTTTACGAGGATGCTCATGATAATTTTATAACTAGTGTTCACCAAATTGATAGGCCTCAGGTCTTTGATATCTTCAATACCTACCACTTTAGGAATTAAAGCTATGAAAATATAATTAGAACCTAGATCCAATACTCAATCTCTGAAGAACTCTTCAACTACCGCGATAAAATCACACTTGATGATCTCCCAACAACCTTTATAGAACTTCAAAGGGAAACCATCCGGTCCAGGAGCCTTATCACTCTTCATGTTTGAAATAGCATTTCAAATCTCATCTTCTTCAATGGGTCTTTCCAACCATTCACACTGTATCTCAGAGACTCTAGCAAATTGCAATAAATCGGGTTTTGGTTTAGTACATGATTCTTCAGTATACAGTTTTGAATAAAAGTTTACAATCCCTTTAGCAACCGTCTCTTCTCTCTTCAACCATTCCCCGTTTACATTTACTCTTGTAACATGATTGTTCCTACTTCGAGCGTTGACCATACATTGGAAAAACTTTGTATTACCGTCCCCTTCCTTGAGCCACCTAATTCTAGATTTTTGTTTCTAACTAATATCTTCCATAAGTGCTAACCGCTAGTACTTCTCACAAAGGTTCATTCTCCTTGTCCTGTTATTCATCGAGATCAGGTTTAATTCTTCAATACGGTCTAACTCCTCAATTCCTAAGAAATCCTCTTTTTTATGCATGTCCACCCTTCCGAACGAATCTTTATTCCATTTCTTTAGTGCCTCCTTCAAATCCTTTAACTTCTTCCTAAACACCTCTCCTGCTGATCTTGAGAAAATGAAACCTTTCCACCAATCTGTTACCAATTCCTGAAAATTATGATGTTTCAACCACATAACTTCAAAGCGGAACGGAATAGGTCCTCCACCGAAAGGCCCAACTTCCAATTGTATAGGGCAATGATCCGACATCGGATTGGGAATGGTCGTTTGAGAAAGCTGGCAAAACAACAAAGCTCAATCATCAGAAACAAGAAACCTGTCCAATCTGTTTAGTGTGGGTACCTCATGATGATTGGACCAAGTGAAACTTCTACCCTGAAGGAGAATATCTACTAGCTTGTTTCGGCTCACGAATTCTCTAAATCTCCTCATCTTTGTTGTTATTCTCGATCCCCCTAGCCTCTCACAAGCAAATCTAATAACGTTAAAATCCCTCCCAAACACCACGAACGATTCCAATACATACCCACGTCATCCAACTCCTCCCAGAATTATGTGTGTTCCTACTCGTTAGTAGGCCCATACACCCCCGAAAACACCCAACTATCTTCCTTCCCAAGATACTTGCAAAGGATTGACATAGAGAAGGCTCCCACTAAAGAATCCTCAACCACTATCAACTCCGTATCCCAAAGCACCCAAACTCCCCCTACTGTCCCATTGGCTGTTAGATACTTTCACCCCTTATTCCAACCACCCCAAATGTCCCGTAACACCATCTTATTCACTTGATTCATCTTTGTTTCTTGTAAAGTTACAATGTGAGATTTATACAATTGTAGTAATGATTTAATCAAAGCCCTTTTGGTATTATCATTTAGCCCTCGCACATTCGAAGATAATAATCTAATCGACATTTGTTCCATTGAGCTTTTTCCTACTTCTTAAGCCTTGTGACGCCCCTCCTTGATTATAGCCCCTGATTTCTGCAGTTCCTGGACTTCTTTGGCTAATCTAACCCTTAGTTTCTTCACCCTGCTCTCATCCACCCCCTCTATTCCTTTCCCTTTACTTGGTTGACCTTACTGTCCCACTTCCTCCTGATTCACTTGTGCTCTCAATATGAACTCCACCTCGTCTTGGATATTGGTTTGCACTTCATCTATTGGATTACTCTCTCCAATCACTGTATCGAGACATTCTTCAATCCCATTCCACTGTTTTAGTGCCACTTCTAACAAAATACTGGATCCTTCCGTCTATACTTCTAAACCAATCCGGTAGACCAACTAATCACATTCAAGTTATTTATGATCCAGTCAGCTAAGGCTTTCACAGCCTGTTGTCTCGTCCTTCCTCCGTCTCAATTCATCGAAGCATCCTCCATATCTACCATTCCCAATAGAGATGGCTCCGACTCTATTTCCACTTGTATATCTCATTCTGTTTCAAAACTTCCAAGTATTCCCCTTTCTATAAGCTCCACCCTATCACACCGACCCCCTCGAGAGTCTGTTTCTTCAATAACTTTGATAAGTTGAAGGAAACCACTCTGTCCCGTTACGTTCTCTTTCTAATTCTTTTAGTTCCATTTTTTTTTTCTTTTTTTGTTTCTACACATATTTCTCTTCTCTTGTTTTGATTTCTTTTTGGGAGAATGGTGGTGGGGCGATCCCATGCTATTCACCTCATTGTTTGTCCCTTGTTGATTGATTGTGATTAGTTGATAATTCTTGTTTTGGCTTTTGATTTTGAGTTGAATTTATTGGATGGTTAATTTTTAATTTGAAGTTTTAATTTAAATTTGAATTTGCGTTTTATTTCGGATTTTGATTATTCAATTAATATTTAATTTCAATTTGATTTGATCGATTGAGTTCAATTAGGTTTCGACAAAGTTTGAGTTTGATTAATCAAAAATTTTATTTTGGTTGATCAATTTTAATTTTTTTTGTTTGTTTTATTTGAAAATTTTCGATTGGATTTAATTTGTTGATTGCGTTTTGATTTTAATTTGAATTGTTTGAATTTTTAATTTGAATAATTATAATTGTTTGGATTTTTAATTTGAATTGGATTTTTAACTGGATTTATTTTTATTGCATTTTCCTAAGAATTGCTTGGTCAAATTGTAACACCCTGAATTTTTAATTCGTATCTCGAGAAAAAAAATAAATAGTGGAATTTTAAGAAAATCTTGAAAGTGGGATTTAGGGGTAAAACTTTAGGATGTTTCTGATTATTTTTAATGGAATATGACCTCACCATTAGATTTAAAATGATCGAAAAACATAGTTTAGCCTGTAAACACGCTCAAATGCGAGTCTGAATATAAAAGTTGCAAAATCCTCGATTATTGGGTCGGACCAGGCTAAAACAGTGACTTTTTGTTAGAGCAATAATTTTTAAAATTTGATTATACCATTAGGTTCATAATAAAAAATTATTCAACATAGACTATTTATTTTTCATTTTTGGAGATCAGGAAGTCGAATTATCGTCAAAAACGAAAACGACATCAAGTTTAGGGGTCACCTCAAGCCAAAAATGTAAAATTTTGATAGAGACATAATTTGTAGAAATTGACTATACCATTAGATTCGGAACGAAAAATTAGGTAAAATAGAGTATTCATTTGTCAGTTTTGGAGTCCGGATGGTGAAGTTATCGTCGATCAAAACAATAGTCAAAATACCAAATTCGTCCCAAATTTCATATAAATAATATTTTAATTTTTTTTTTATATCTCATCTTCCCCAACTCGTCGTACAGCCGCGACAAATAAATGAAAATTTCATTTTTTTTCCCTCCGATCTTCTACCTCAGATCTTGTCCAAACAGTCCACTTTCGACGATCACCGCAGAAGAGAAAAAGATTCGTAGCTGCGTTCTCTACAAAACCCACCCAACTTCTTTCCATTTCATTTTCTTTTTCATCCAATATCGTTAAAAATCAGCTGTATTTGGATACGGAATTTCAAAACTTTGACCTCGGATTTTGTTCGTTTTTAGATCAAACCGTCTTCCGACGCAGAAGGGAGAAATGTCCGCAGCCTCATTCTCTACATAACCCAACCAAATTCCTTCTGTTTTCTCGTCTTTTCCACCTCGTATAGTCAAAAATCAGCCGTATTTTTATACGGATATTTCGTAACTTCAACCTCGGTTTTCATCGATTTCGGGGTCAAACCGTCTTTCGCCGTAGAAGGGAGAAGAGACGAGCAGATCGAGATCTTCGAAACCACTAGGTCAGTTTCAAAAATCAGCCGCTTCGAAGTTCGGTCCGTCTCGATTTCCGTGCCGATCGCCTCGATTTCTGCGCACACGCTTTGATCCTTTCGCCTAGACATTGTAAGGAACTCTCAATTTCTATTAGTAATCGTAGATTGTGAAAATTACATTTAGGGTTTTATTAAAAAATTTGTGGTGAGTTTTTAAAATATAGAATTCTTTTGTTATTTAAAAACTCACGCCGAAAATTGCATGTTTGATATATTTAATTGTATTTTTTAACAAATTATACGTGGGTAGGATATTTTATCGGGTTATTTCTGTCAGTTGGGTCCTGTGCAACGCTCGGACCCCGTTTTAATATAAATTTTGTATTTTTTCAAGGTTTTT
This sequence comes from Akebia trifoliata, assembly GCF_017979445.1. Taxonomy (NCBI): domain Eukaryota; kingdom Viridiplantae; phylum Streptophyta; class Magnoliopsida; order Ranunculales; family Lardizabalaceae; genus Akebia; species Akebia trifoliata. The sequence goes on along the minus strand of NC_141386.1, from coordinate 5,609,188 downwards.
GATAAAAATGAACTTCATAGTTTAAAAAAAAATGATTTATTATTCAATTAACTCATGTTGAGTTGATTAATATCAGAAAGTGGATATTTTATTTGAGAGATTGAAAACTGTAAAAATTGGAAAAAAGGAAAAAATGGTATGAAACGGTAAAATGTCTGAGTCACACTGAGGGGTGATGTCTGCATTTTACGTTGTTGTGTTGTGTGCAGGTTGGTGAATAGATATCCAGGGATAATATTGTTGGTTGCATGTTTATTTAAATTTCTGTTAGCGCGAGGCGCTTTTTACGTTTTCGTTTTGTTATTTATTTTAGGCCGGGTGGTCACACTTGCATGGTAGGAAACTGGATATCTATTCTCAACCTTGTATTGTTAATTTTTCTTTTGTTTTCAAATGAAAATGACATATATATGTAGCTATTTTGTGAGTTGTTAAAGAGTTTGTGAGTGCTTGAAGGAATAGTGTGTCATATCATCCGGAGTGGTGTACTATCCTGGGATGTACGGTAGGGACCACCAAACTCATACGTGGTATGGGACGCGTATGAGAGTGGAGTCACAACTAGAATCCGGGTTATTCCTCTCTATCTTTACCAGTGAACTTGTTATGTAAAGGTGGTCGTATACGAATGGTTTGTATATTTGGGAATCACATGCACGCCTGATAGGCATAGACGAAGATGATTAGTCAGTGATCACTAACAATCTATAGTAGTCGAACGTTCTGACACATCGAAAAGAAACCCATTACTTACGGTCACGTCAAACGGCCAGCCTGAGCCGGATAAATGGTCAATCAAACGTGGTCAGTGCAGCGACCGACTACAAAATCAGGAACTAAAAACCAGAGAGAAATTGTAACATCATGTCCCGACTGGGAGCGATCCAGTCGTGAATCCCAACACTCTAATTCCAATACTCCACCATTGTGTATTATGTATCTGTTGCTTATTTTGATATATAAAATGAAATCCATGTTTAATGTTTCCGTTTGATCAATTAGATTTGTATAAAAAGAGAATGTTATAGTGAGTAATGCTGATTGACGTAATGTGAGTTTTAAAACGTTTAGTTGCTCATCCCTGGCTATATGTACCAGTTAATCGTAATTTCTTCTGTAAAAATTAGATTATTTTTAAAATGATTCAGTATGCGTATTCGTTCATGTTACGAGGGGTTATTGGCAGAAATTGTTTGTTTCCCTACTGGGTAACCAGTATTACTCACCCTTTCCTTCTCCATTTTTTAGTTTTAGATCTGAAACTTGACGAAATAAGTGTAGAAAATGAACGAGGATCATCTGGTTGGTCAGATAGACAACCAGAGTCCGTCACCTGGTAAGTACTAGGGCTATACCCCCTAGTGGTGTCAGTTTCTCCAGCTAGTCTTATGGATTCTGTCTTGAGTGTTAGGAATTCTGTTAGAGTGAGGAATTTTGTATAATCCTGTATATAATTTTTCTTCTTTCGCACTCTGATCTATCGGACATTATTAGACGTATATAGGCTTCCGCTAGTATTATATTTTGTTTGTTATATGCAAGATTGTATGTCGTTTATCAGGTACAGGTTGAATCGCCTTGGAATGCTAACATAAACAGAGGAGACCATGCCGAAATTTTGAGGTGCTACATCGTACCTTGAAATCTGACATGGGGATTTGTGTTAGTGTTCGGCGGGGCGCCACACAAATATCCTCACAAAACGTGGTAAAATGTTTTCTATTAACATTTCGGCAACATCTTTCTTTAAAAAAAAGTTTAAGTGCTTTGTTTATTTTGAAATTTTTTTTTCATGCAAATGTATGGGGATCAATGAAACATGACAATTGGTCTCGCCAACTTTGCATTTTTATAGATTTTTCAACAAATTTTTCAATTCAGTTGGTTCTAATGCAATGGACTCTCATTTTCTTTGAAATTAAGCAAGAAACACTATTAATTGGGTTTTGATGTATTTTCATAACATTAAATAAATTCTTCAAAGATAATAATTATAAAAAAATCCTAACAATAATCTTAATAACGAAATAAGTAATTCTTTTTTTTTTTAAATAATTATATCAACGAAACAAACAACACTTGTCTCTAGGAAAACAAAACTACATTAAAACAGCTCTAAAATAACGAATTTAAATGAAATCTTCATTAATCTTCACCAATCACCATTTCCATCAAAGATCTGATTTTTTTTTAATAAACCACAAGAGCTAGATGCTCAATAGAATTATTATTTTTAAAAGTTTCAATTATAACAATAACATGGCATCATTAATAATTATAATTTAAAGAAGATTATTTAGACATGAAAGCACAATTAAGTTTTAAAATAAAACAAAGATGAGCTCTTAAAAATTTCGGGAATAGTGTTACAATATATTATCTCGTTAATTTATTTTAAATATTAATTCTCTTACCAATCTAAGTCACTCACAAATTAAGAACTATCTTAAAATTTTTTCCTTACTTCAACATGAATATAAGAATTGGTATGGGGAAAATTGAAGAGGAAGTGTAGGTAATTAAGAATGTGCTATTTCAGCACAAACAGTTAAATCAAATGCTATACACAACGTTCTGCACAGTGATATATTTGTGTTGGAAAGAAAGGAACAATCGGTAGTTTTTGATTTGTCTGTTCAAAAGGAAGTGATCCTTAAACAGGTGGAAGAGGTTGTGAAGAAAAGATTTGGTAGACTGATTGTTAAAAACAAAAATACACAGGTAACACTGCAAATTTTGAAGAACTGGACATGCGAAATCTCGTTGGCACCAACTGTGATTCAACGTCTATGGTGGGTTCCCCAGCAGACAATGTATTGAAAATCAACACAGATTGATCTTTATCATCACAAGGGGCAGGTTTGGGTTTCATTGGGAGAGATAAAGATGGGATTGTCCAATTTGTGGGATGGAGTAATAGCGAGGAAGAGGACATTATTCAGATTGAATTCCAAGCAATCTTGGAAGCAATGCGATTTGCAAGATTGAGAGGGTTCAAAAGAATCTTGGTTTCATTAGATTCGATGTATTCAATTAAATTCATAATGAAAGAAATTACAACTTCTTGGAAGTATGAAGAAATGTTAATGGAGATTGCTGACCAAGCTAGATGCTTTGATGAATGTGATTTTGAATTTCAGTGGAGAGAAGCAAACATGGCACCGGATTTTTTGGCAAAATTGGGGGCTGTTTCGGATGATTTTTTTATTATTCAGGATAGATCCAATTTATCGCAAGATCTTTTAAGAATTGTTGAAGAAGATTTCTCTTGTATTTACACCCGTTAATAGTGTTTATTTTTTACGGTAGGGTCCCTTAACCCCAGCTTATCAATAAAAAAAAAACATGGATATAAAATATTAATTTAAATTTTAAAAAGAATTACCTATTTGAGCCCACTTTATTTAAGAAATGATTTAAAATTTTGAATAACTTCCTAATTAATTCTCATATAATCTTTAATCTTTTATTTTTCTATATAATTATTAAAATAAAAAAAGAAACAAAACACTTATTAAGGATCACCACAATATGTAAGTTTTCTATAAATTTTATTTGTATTCTACTTAGAGATTTAATGATACTAAAATAAGACTCAATGTATTCCAATAGTTTTGACTTAATTATGGAGGTCTTTTGAATATTTCTTTTATAAATATTTTACAAATTTTTCATAGAAGCCATTAATTTTAAATTAAATAAAAAGAACCATCCCTATGCATTATAAATTACTTTATAACACCACTATCAACTAATTATTTTCATAATGACTCATTTATCCTTGTTTTAACAAATACTATCCGTATCACATGAACTTCTATGATTTGAGTTATTAATTTATCTACTAGATTTATTTATTACGTCCATACATTTTAATTAATAATTCAATTATATAAAGTCAAAATTCTATTTTAGTAGCCATTTTTTATCTCATAAATATATATATATTTTTTAATTCTAACAATGAATTGAAATATGACATTAATAAATATTTTGTTTCATAATTAAGTTGACTTCACACTTTAACAACTAATTGTCTAACATAATACATTATCGAAATGTATATTATAAAACTACCATATGTTAAAACACAAAAGTATTGATTATAATATATCACAATTAAAGAGGTTTTCGAGAGTATTATTTATAAAATATTTTGATGAGATTTTAGATAAGGGGTATTACACTTTTAATGATAACTTATGTATTATAAATACTTCAAATTTTCTTGTGGATCTGTTTAATATCTTCATTGAGGATCTCAATGTTTGTTTCTTTAGCTTTAGTTGTTTTAATATATAAGGGTGGGGCCCTTCATAGCCTTTGCTTACCAATCAAAAAAAAAAAGTTATTAAGAAAAATATAAAAGATTAATTTTTCTGAACTTTTCACAAAAACCCTCATGGTACAAAATAAGATTTTGCTGTCCTACTCATACATCCTTTACAAAAAAATTTCGATATCAATTAATTCATAAATCAAAACTAGTTGGGGTTAAATTTTTAAGAAAGTAGACTCAAAATAATTCAATTTAGACTACATGAAATGTAGAAAGACTCAATGAATTGCTTTGTCAAATATCCACACAAAACATGGTAAAATGTTATCTATTAACATTTCAGCAAGAACTTTCTTTGGAAAAATTACTTAATTCTTTTTTTTTTTAAAGTGCATTGTTTATTTTGAATTTTTTTTCATTGAAATATATGGAGATCAATTAAACATTACAATTGGTGTTGCCAGTTTTGCATTTATATAGATTTTCTAAAAAGATTTCAATTCAGTTGGTCCTAATGCAATAGAATCTCATTTTCTTTCAAATTAAGCAAAAAAACACTATTAATTGGGTTTTGATGTATTTTCATAATATTAAATAAATTCTTCAAAGATAAAAATAAAAAAAAAATCCTAATAATAATCTTAACAATGAAATAAATAATTCTTGTCTCTAAAATAATAATATCAACGAAATAAACAATATTTGTCTCTACGGGGAAAAAAAAAATTACATTAAAACACCTCTAAAATAACGAATGTAAATGAAATCTTCATTGATCTTCACCAATCACCACTTCCATCAAAGATCTGCATTTTTTTTAATAAACCATAAGAGCTAGACACACAATAGAATTTTAATTTATAAAAGTTTCAATTATAATAATATTATCACTAATAATTATAATTTAAGGAAGAATATTTAGACATGGTGTAGACACCCCAATTTGCACGAACCCGTTAGGAGAATCTAATTCCCTTGAATTGATTCTAATTTAAAACACAAGCTTTTCGACGGACCCGCATACCACGTGGACTCAGTTTCATGCATACATGCATCATATCACATAATTTTGCATGATCAACCTTGTCCCTAACCCAGTGTAATTCCATACCACCTCTATGATCCAATCCGGACCCGTAACCATTTTCCATTCACCGCTCCATCACCTATACCATAACCAAGGTCCATTTCCTAATCCAACCTAAGCCCAAGACAAAACCTACCTTCTAACCCAAATTCAAGTCCACTCTTATAGCCTACCCCTAAAGTCCATAGTCCATAACCTAAGTCCATTACCTAAGCCTAATACCAAGTCTATTCCAAGCCTATTCTCTCACACCCCTTCAAAAGATGATACATGTTGATATCTCATAAGCCTTCAATACCCAATGTATTATCTAATTGGAGGGTCAACTCCCCTTTTGTGAAAATTCAAGAATGTCCTTTTCAAAATGTGTGGTCAAATCAAAAAGATACTTTGATCTTTGGTAATAATCCATAAAGTTGAGAGAATTTCCAATCATATCCTCAAAATGTGAAAATCTTCAAGTACATATCTGGAGTTCTCCCATTACTCCATTTCAAAATTATACTTCCACCATTGTTTTATGAGTTATTTACAAATGAACCAAGGTCTACTTTTCACCTACCACTTCACCTTTATACATATCATTCTCCTACTTACCCTCCCAAAAGTACTTTTTTCTCCCATTGATCCATTTTAAAATTATACTTCTATCTTTACTTTATGAGTTATTTACAAATGAACCAATGTCTACTTTTCACCTACCACTTCACCTTTACACATGTCATTCTCCTATTCACCCTCCCAAAAGTACTTTTGTTCTCCCATTGGTCCATTTTAAAAATATACTTCCACCATTTCTTTATTTGTTATTTACAAATGAACCAAGGTCTACTTTTTACCTACCACTCCACATTTACACATGTTACTCCCCCATTTACCATCTCAAAAGTACATTTTGTTTTCTCACCTTTATTTATAAAAAAATCAAAGATCAAATAATGCTTTTATGATTTCTTCATAAATGTCATCTTTGCCCTCATACAAATGAAAAATTCAAAAAGAAATAACCTAAACCTTATGTCCATTCTCATTATTTTTAGGGTTGGATCACTTTATCTCGAAAAGTTCTCAAAAAACTCTATAAATACCCTTATTTTCTAAGAATAATTTGTGCTTTCAAGCCCCCTTTTCTCAACCTAAAACTCTACCAAAATCTCTACTCATCTTTCATCTCTCAACCTTCAACTCTTTCAACCCTCAACTACATCCTTTAACTCTCAAGTTCATTTATCAAGCTTAGGTTCATTCAAGACCTCCAAGGGGACAAGTTGGGTATAGTAGCTGTTATTTATTTTTTAACTTGCATCTTCTTCTTCTATCATTCTCTTTTTCTTTTTAGAAACCTTTAGGATGTGATGGAAAACCCTCATTTATTTCAAGTAGATTGAACATCAACATTAGGCATGGAATGATTGAGGTAGTTTGGTCGAAAGGATGGAGGTTGAAGCCCTTCTTTACCTATTTTTATCTCATACATCATAATGTACACCATTCACACACACCACACATGCTTGACAATGATGAAGAATTGTGGAGCTCTTTTGATGGGGCTAAAAACTAAGGGCCTGTTTGGATACCAGGAGCAGAACTACTCTTCCAAAGAACAGGAGCTGAAGTACTCTATGGAGGAACTGAAAAAGTAATTCTGTGTAGAAAGGGCGTTTGGCAATCAACTCTGTGAAGTACTGGCAGAAGTACTTTTGTGCTGGAAGTCTGTTTGGGAACCATACTGACTTCTTATGACTTCTAGAAAAAAGACCAGAATACCTTTATATTATACCAGTTACTGTTTTTTATCTTTTAGTGTCATAATATGCTTTCAAACTATACTGTTTTTGACATTTTAACTATAAATATTAATATAATATAATATAATAAATATTAATATAATATAATATAATATTTTAAATATTAAAATTAATATAATATGTTTAAATCCATTATACTCAAAATTTAAAAAAAAATTTGACAGACTGTTTTTGACATAGTATGACATAATATTAAAAAAAAAATTGACAGACTATCTTTTAGTGTCATAATATGCCTTCAAACTATACTGTTTTTGACATTTTAACTATAAATATTAATATAATATAATATAATATTTTAAATATTAAATATTAATATAATGTGTTTAAATCCATTATACTCAAAATTAAAAAAAAAAAAAATTGACAGACTGTCTTTTAATGTCATAATATGCCTTCAAACTATATTGTTTTTGACATTTTAACTATAAATTATTAATATAATATAATATAATAAATATTAATATAATATTTTAAATATTAAATATTAATATAATGTGTTTAACTATAAATATTAATATAATATAATATAATAAATACTAATATAATATAATATAATATTTTAAATATTAAATATTAATATAATGTGTTTAAATCCATTATACTCAAAATTTAAAAAAAAAATTGACAGACTGTCTTTTAATGTCATAATATGCCTTCAAACTATATTGTTTTTGACATTTTAACTATAAATATAATATAATATAATAATATTTTAAATATTAAATATTAATATAATGTGTTTAACTATAAATATAATATAATAAATATAATATAATATATATAATAAATACTAATATAATATAATATAATATTTTAAATATTAAATATTAATATAATGTGTTTAAATCCATTATACTCAAAATTTAATTTTTTTTTTAATATTAATAAATGTTTCTTTCATTTGATTTAAGGGCAAATGAATTAGGAATATTTTCATAGAAAATTAATAAAGCTAAGGGTATTTTGGTAAAACGAACCGTTAGATTTTGACTCCCCGCAAGATGAGTTTTGAGAAATAGGTTTTCTCGACTTCTTCACAAAGAGTAATTTCTTGCTCTTGCGCAGAGTAACTCTTCGAAGGAGTTGTTCATCAAAACGCATCCAAACGACTTCTAACTCCCCGCAAGAGTCAGAAGTAGCCAAGGAGTCCTATCCAAACGCCTACTAAGTTTCTAGCTAAGCATGCATGCATTAAGGTTGTGGATCTAAGGGGACTCCATCAATGAAATTTCTCTAAAATCACACACCAACCTTTCAACTCATGCAAAAAGTGTGTTGACTCCATAGAATATCTTCTCCCATAGGATATTTCTAATGTCAACACTAACATCAAATCCTATTTCAAAGAGGTACATACTTACCATACACACACACACCACTTCATGCATCTCATGCATTTTCCTTGTTATGTTAATCATTTTAAAAATGGTCAAATCTAAAGGTAACTACCATAGGTGAAGAGAATGGGGTGCTTAACACCTTCCCCATTCTCTAACCGAATCCCCTTACCTAGATCTTAGGTAGACCATACATTTTTCATGATTGAGAATCACTACAATGCTATGAAAAAATTATTTTTAAAAGAATCGATTCGGGTGCCCATTCACACCCATTTTCAAAAAAGAATGGTGGCGACTCCAAACAACGTAGCATTGAGGTTCAAAGATGAACATTCTCATGTCTACACATAGAAGCACAATTAAAGAAATGATAAATCTAACATGCAAGCATTGATCAAACACATTAAACAAAAATCTACAGCATGGGTTTTACACCAGCCCGACCCGTCTATCCTTGTTGAATTTCATACCAGTTTGGCCTGACTATCATCCCTATCATGAGATCTTCCTCGAGGGTGTTTTGGGGTTTTTACTCAAGGATTATCAATCCTTCTTTTTTTTTCATATCTCAACACATAATTTTATTATCAATGCAATTTCTTCATGTACCACAGTTTTTAAAAAAAATACCGATACATACAAGATAAGGTAAGCATAATTTCACATCCTTGATTATCATCTCATACATAAAATAGCATTATAAATTTATAGAAAATGAAGTTTTAAAGATCTCTTTGAGGATATTTCAAAAAGACAATTTTACGTGACTCTACATAAAAAAGTAATTTAATCATATTATAAGTTTTAGGTTTTTTTATTTTAATATCAATCCATCCTAGTACTTCATTCTTCTTCCAAGCTTACAATAATTTCAAGCATGACTCAATCGAGTGGTTATGTTTACGAATATGACATTCAAGTCAGACTTGGTTAAAATCACATGAATTTGACTTCATTGATTACTTATTTATGGATTCTAATACATGCTTCCCTAAGAACAACTGCAGACCAGTCTCTATTTCTTTAAATATAGAGACAGAGACCTACGAACCTAACTCCAACACAACGTAAAAAAAAACCCATATTTGACAGCCCAAGGACCTCAAATTTCATAAAATTCGACCTACTAACACGTCGAAAGTTTCATTGTCCAATATTTCTTTTCGATGGGCGGAAAGCATCAAATTAATGGAGGATGGGAGAAACTCGATGTCTTTGAGCCATTGAATTGGGGGAACATAAGTGTTTTTTACGATTCTTAAACGTTGAAATTTGTTTTTTAAAATTTGTGAGCCTTGACCCGTTGAATTTTCCGGTAGAATTTTTCACTTTTCACGTAGTGCAACTAGTCTATATATTTCTGACAAGCCCTCTAAATCAATATTCATGTCTCACGATTTGGAGACGAAGCAGAAATTTGGAGATGATCTCAATTTCACTATTCATCATATAGAAATGCAAATTATATCCCCACTTTTAAAAATAAATAGCATTCTTAACTTCCATTTTTAAATATAATTTTTGTCCAAAACTAGTTTTCTATTATTATTCAATTTTTAAAATTATTTTCGTTAAATATTTTAAAAACCAGATCAAATCAAGTATTTGAAAAAATTCAATGGAAATTTGAGATTCTTTCAAAGTTTTTGAAAAAAATCGCTCAGTCAACCGATCAAGAATTTTTGGGTTTAGGATCAATATCAACCTATGAAAAATAAAAAAGATATGCAACTCTCGGGTTTGGCTGACCGAGGGATTCTTGGTCTCCTCATGTAGAAATCTAAACAAATAAAAATAATAATTCCTATTAAATTAATTTTTAATTATTTTAAATGGTTGGTTATTAGTTTTTATGTTTAAATTGAGGTGCAACAAGTAAAGTTGGGTTGCCAACAGAAACTTTATTATTTTCTAATTATGTGAATAGCAAATTAGAGACATGAATAATGATTTAGCGTATTACGAGTGTTCTCTAATGGAGATGATCTCGCATGTCAACTTCTCTAATCAATGGTCATTGTCACGCCCTTGATTCTGGAGACCTGTGGTCTGACATCCATGGTTTGAACCACTATCCAAAACCAAGGGTTGAGAGAAAACTATAAAATTAAATTTATTATTATTATTTGATAGTAGTTCTAGATTATTCAAATGAAAAATACAGAAAAATCACAATAAAAACAGTAAGATCATCTAACGGTCAAAACAAAGTGACAAACTTTAATGTCTATTTTAGAACACGCTTGAAACATTTTTTGATTCGTTGATTTATAAATTATAAATCCAGTTGAATATGATTTTCACCAATCAAGATGGCTTTTGATATGTATGTCGACCAAAGATTGGGGTTGATACTCATGTGCACAAAAGGGATCTTTGAGATATATTATAGCTAATCTACTTCGTGGTGTACGAGATCTAAACTAAGCATGACCTACCAAGGCTGGTTTAAAAACCCATTCTCTCTCTGCGAAGCGCCTCAAACCCTAAAAAATACTAGGGTTTTTTCTCGTTTTCGCACTCGAATTCACTCATCCATCTATGGATCATCTCTTCTAATTCATCTCTCCATCTTCTCCGTTAAATAATCTCTCTTCTAAGACCTTTTTTTTTATAGAGACGCCGCTATGTTTCTCAGTTAATTAGATTCGATATCATCTCTTTAATTGTTTAAGGTCAGTAATATGTGAATTCTAATGAGCTTTGATTGATTTCAATCTCCACTTGTTTTTTTTTTTACCTTAAAATGGGATCTTGCTCTAAATCATGGCAGAACTAAAGCCTTTGTAATGTTTTTTCTTTTTGTTTTTGTTTTTCTATTTTATTTATTTTATTTATTTTTACAATGATAAAGTAATATTTGTGTGCTTTGGTTTCCATCTTGTTTTATGTTAGAATTAGAATTAAGGTTTACGTTCCACTTTCGGACTTTCTCCCGTGGCTTTTATTTAATTTTATTTATGGGGGTGAGGGGATTTAGAGTTGAAAGAAGTTCGATTTGAGCAGTTTTTGTATTTTATCAGAGATCAATAGAAGTAAAATTATCCTTTTTTGTTGTTAGAAGTTGTATCATTTACTAATAGAGTCAAATATGTGATTGTTTGTTATCCTAACTGTGTTGTTTGATGATGTAAATTGCAAATATAGAAGCAAGGGATCACCCATAATGGTGGATTGTATTGTGGTGGTGGTTTTAATTGGGCTACTTTATGATAAACTTTGTAAATTCTAGAATTGCAGGGATGACTTTATTACTACTATTTTTTTTTCTTTTTAAAAGTATGATATTTAATGAAATAATGAATCTACAAGGAGAGATATCAAATGAAGTGTTTTTTACATCTTGATTTGATTATTATTATTCTGAAATTGTTTCTTCTAAATCAACAGAAGATGTATTCACTGGAAGAGGTCATCATCCTGATTTCAAAAGTTATGTGGCTGCTCAAAGTAAGGCTGAAAAAATCTATTTTGGATAACAATAAATATGTGAATTCTCAAGTTGAAGATGGGGTGATGGCATCGAAGTGGTTCTTCTCAATTTTGCCGGCCAGAGGTATCGGGTTTTTCTTCATCGACTGGAAATGTATGAAGTCAACCACAGGAAGTCGATCCAACCAACTCTCGATGTTGAATTGTCGAGTTGGTTACATAGGTCAAGGCTTGGCACCATGTAGTTGAACGTGTATCTTCTAAGGTCGTCTATAAAATTTGAAGGTATGAATTGCTCCAACTCTGTATTTAGAACTTTTATATTGAAGGTTTACTCTGACTTAATTTGGACACATTTTTATGCATGCTTGGGCATATTAAATGCAACTTTGATGTTTTGGGTATCAAGTCCAATTTACGTATCAATAAATAAATTACTTGAACTTTCTGACTTTTCAGTTTCGTTGTTAACTTCAAAACGATTAATCCATCTCCTTTGGGCATTTGAAAGAATATGCATGTGGTACATAAATTTTCTGATAATTTTCATACCTTTTAATATTTAACATTTTGAGCTGATTAATTTTTTCTTTGGAGGGCTTATATTATGACTTCCCATACTCTGCTGCTGTGTTAGTTTAAAACTTATTATTGTTCTTTGCTAGAGTTGGTTTCTTTCGTTAGAATGTCTAAGGGGAACAATTGATTTCGTGGTACACTATTTGTGGCAGTATAAACCCTCCAACTTCACTTATTAAATCCCAGAGAGTGGATTTTTCTATTACATGTACACCAAAAGACATGATAGATATGGCTACTAACTGAACTAGAAACCACATGGAAACAGTGGAGAAATTTACAACCATCTTCTCGTCTAACCGTACATTAAAAATTTCAATTTATTTTAAATGTATAGCAGTGTGATTGTATCAAGATCTTAATTTTGGTTACAGAAATTACTCCATCAATTAATATCACACTTTTTCTTAAGTGAGGTGCCTAGTGTTCTCACCTGTGGTAGTATCTATTGATTTAATATGTTGAGATGCCAATCTTTATACAAGCTCATATGCCCTATCGTATATTATCTTCATGCATTAAACATATTTTTGTGTAGTGTATACATTTATGTTTGTTGGAATCATGCTAATTTTAGGAATATGGTAGGCTCTAATTTCAGGAACAGAAGCTTCAAATTCCTCTGAAGGTACAACAATGGTGTGGGAAGAATCCCCTGATAACCATCTTGTATCACCAAGAAGAGAAAACCCTAGCGAGATTGGTGGAACTCCAACAGCTTCTAAAGGTGCAGTAATGGTGAGGGAAGAATCATATCACCAAGAAGAGAAAACCCTAGTGAGGTTGGAGAAACTAGGACAGTTGTCACACCAGTAGTGAGTGTGGCGGTGAGACTAATGTTTTTCTTTTTTAGATGCTTGTTGAATCCAAGAAAGAAGTTTATTTGTCCACGTGATTTAAAGATGTAATGATGCTCAAATTTGATTGGTGGTTTTTTCATATTTATGATTTGCTAAATGAGCAACCATTAAGAACCAGAAAAGAAATACTTATTAGTGTTTTGGAGACAACCCCTGTTCAAAGCCCATTATACAAAGCAGCTAGAAAAAAAATCCCATTCCAACTATCACAGGTGTCACTCTCCAAGATCTAGAATTAGTATTATCTGAGTTCCACTCAGGAATATGCAAAGGTTGATACACTAAACATCTTGAAACATAGTGAGCAATCAGTGAATCCCTTTTAAAACAAAATCCTCAAAAACGAAATCCCTACATTACCCAAAAGAATCTTGTACCCCTCACCGAGCTTGCAAAGTGGTATCATTGTTTCTTTATTTCTATATATTTATTATGATCAATCACTACTTCTTTCTGTTTAATTTTTCTTTACAGTCCGCAAGGTTCGAAGTGGGTTATTTGTCAAGCTTACCATAATCTTTGTTCTGGTTTGTTCAGCTTCTTTTATATTATTTATAAAAAAAATACCAAAACACTTGTGTTTTAAATTGGAACTTATGCTTTTTTTACTATAATGGGTTTTCCACTAGAGCGACGGCTCTAGCCGTCAGTAGAGCCGTCAGTGTAGCTTTCGTTGTCTTTATCCTATTTGTTTATATGGAAAGTACCCTCTGTTAGCTATCGAACGCAGCCTGTACTTCTGTCGTAGCCTACTGAGCTCTCCTTTGCCTACAAGAATTCCAAGTCATATCCCTTCTCTTGTCCAGCCATGTTCCGGTTTTTGTTTTGACACTCTTGCGCGAGCCTTTTCTCCTCACTTATTTGCTATAATGCATTAAAGAATGTAATGTCGAAAACACGGAGAAGAAAGCAATTGAACGATCATCTAGCAATGCTTCGATTAGTTGTTCCGAGGATTAGTAGGTAATCAATCAATGGGGTTCATTTGTTGATTCACAAATTAATCTAATAAGCATCTTGAAGGATATAAAACCAAATGAAATCCTCATCAGAAAATTTCCCAAGGTGTGATTTCTAATATAAATATTAAAGACCCTTAGGAAAATATGGAATCAATTGACCAAATTACCATTAGTAACCTAACCATTAGATTGTCACCATCAAAACTATTAAATGTCTTTCCCTATAAAAAAAACTTTGCCATTAACACTTTCCTTTTGGTAGTTGTTATTATTGGGTCAACCCTTTATGCTTTACAACAACTATTTGGTATAAATGTTGTGTTCTATTTTTCTTCGATTGTCTTAAAAGTGTAGGAGTACCCTCGAACATAGCAAACACGTAGGTAGGACTCGCGAACTTATCGGGTATGGGCAACTTCTTTCTAGTGTTAGGAACCATAGACCCCCCCCCCCCCTCCCCCACCCTTTTTTTAGCTTGTGAAACTATTTTTAGGATCATTTATTGACAATGATCTTGATGGATAAATTAGGAAGGAAGGTGCTTCTTTTGAGGACCTTTTTGGGCATGTAAATTTTTCTCAAAAACCAATTGTTGGAAAATGCCTTTCATATATTTGCAATTTGTAATAGAATCTCATTGACTGCCATTTTTTGGTATATAGTGAAAAAAATACAAGTACGTATACTCTTTTTTGTTTCTATTTTTTTTTAGGCATATGTGTACTCTCAATAGGCAGAAACATGATCAATAAACCATGGTTTCATACAAAACTAGAAAAGTATCTTCGACCAGTTTAATAATTGACACTTTTTGTACATAGAAATCCAAACCTGGAAATCAAATTTGTAATTGCGTGGGCTTCGAAAGCTTTGGAGAGGTTTTGAGCCCATCTACACGGGTTTAGGAGTTGCTACCATTCAATTATAATGTGAATGGAAAGTAGAAATGGTTTTTTTTTTTTAAATTCTATTTTTTGGCTTACAATGACTCACATATCTAAAAGATGAAGGGAAATGATCTATTTAGAGATTTATGAAAATGAGGCTTAGTTGAGGGACCAAGAAGGTGTTAGGTACCTTATCCCACTCATCCTAAGATGATTACTAATAAATGACCAAAGTTGAAAATTCGAAACTCTTTTTGGATTTTGGAAATAAAAGAAACTATAGAGAAATTTAAAAGAAAAAAAGATCTATAACCTAACTTTAGAAGATGAATAAAAACTGACAATGAACAAGCTAAATAGAAATGTTATTTGCTGAAAAAATTTATGAGCTTAGGATTTTGATGAAAATCCATGTGGATTTCACCTTTTCGGATCCAAAAAATCTTTTAGAATATCTATAGTCTAGTTTTATTAGATGAACAAAATAAGACAACAAGCAAGCTAAAATAAAAACGTTGCTTGTTGGAAGTTTTTGTAGGCCTATGATTTTGATGAGAATCCATGTGGATTTTACCTTTTGGGATCCAAAGGCTCTTCAGAGTTTATGATCTCACTTAAGAGTATCTTTTCTTTGGTTTAGCCTTTACGAAGTGTCCATGAGTTGGACACCATAATGGAAAGATTAGGAACCTTATGTAAGAGTTGTGCCTATTTTGGAATGTTTTTGTTGGCTTTAAAAGTTGAATATAGGTCCATAAGAACCTACACTCTTGTAACCATTTTATAAGTTAATGTGTGTAAAGTGTATGTATGTGATGGACTTATTAATAGAAGATTACCTCCAGGGAGAGTTTACTCTTTATCTCTATTGCCATGAAAGTAGGTAAAGTAAGAAGAATGATCATTCTAGGAAACTTAAAATGCAAGAAAAGTAACGAAAAAAACATCTACACTATAAATTTAAATTGCATCGAAATAAAGAATGAAAGTAAAATCTATTCTAATACTTTTAAAGAGTTTATTAAGTACTTATAGGAGGAGATTACCTCTAGGAGATTTTAGTCTCTACCTCCTTGCCTCATCAAGACAAGCAAAAATCTACATAATTATAAGCAAAGCAAACATGAAATAGACTTTCTTGAATGTAAAGATAAGTTAAATAGAATGGGGAGTTTAGAAAGGGAGAATGGAGGATTGGTTTTCTTCTTCTTCTTGGTTTGAGCTTCCTAGAGGTTTGGAATGGATTTTGATAAAAATTTTGTGGGCTGGAGAGCTTTGAGGAAAGACTTAAACGAAATTTTAACTTTTTTCTCCTTTCTCTTTTGCTTTGGATGGGGGTCATATTTATAGGATTTTGGGGGATCCTTGGAGATAAACCTCTCCCAAATCATAGGATTCGCAATATTCTCAACAAAACCTTCATGAAAAAATGTCATTTCCATTTTCTAACCTTGGCTTTGATAGTCTTTATCCTTTAATTTGGTCTTACCAATCTTGATTATCAATGGGTGTGATGATAAATAGCCAAGAATTCTAGAGGACTCTTGATGAAGGTTAGAATAATCCTTAGAACTTGACCTTGAGTCAATTATGAATAAAACAACCCAAATGACATGTAATTAGATGGTCACTTCTTGGCTTCTTTAATCATTCCCTATGAGAGAATCTCTAACAAATTATAGATAACTTGGGCAATATGCACAATTTCTATAGAATTCTCTTGGGTGGACAAAGTAATTATAAGCTTTGGAAATTGGTCAAATTACATTGAATGCCATGAAAACTCTTTAAACTGTAAAGATAATAGAAAAGGGTAGAAGGGAGATTAACCTTTGATAAGTCTCAACAAACTAAGGTTAATGGGTAATTGGCTTTAACAGGGGACCAAACTAGACTGTGGATTTGATAAGGTTCTAATAAGCCAATTTTGGGACCGTAATTCAACAAAGATTATCAACGTATAAGTGTTAGTTCCCTTTAAATAATAGTGAATTATATTAAACTATCGAATTAATGAAGCTAATAGGAATTCCTTACTATTTGTAGGTGAAAATAGTACTTTTGGAATCCAACAATATATGTAACAATCTTTGTTACAACATGCGAGCAAAAAGGGAGCAACTAACCAATGTTGAGTAGCAAAATCTACCATGTTATTGTGCCACGGTATCTCCCTAGTGCGTCGCGATAATCTCAAGGAATTATGCCTCGAGATTAGAGCTACAAATTTGGGATGTTTTGGCCATTGTAACTGAAGGCTCTTCTCGAAACAAATCAAGCTAAAACTTGACCTTACAACCCGATTAAGAAAGTTATAAATTGAGGGGTTGTCCCAAAGGAAGGGTCGCTCTCTATCTCTTTTTCTTTTTGTAATTCCTTATAATTCTTTTAATTTTTTGAGAAAGAATTCTTGATTGTAGTGAGACCATCAAGAGTATTTCTTCCAATTTCTCTTATTTAGTTTTATTTGTAGTTCTACTACGAGATCATTAAAGAGGAGTCAAAAGTCCAACATAGTTTTCTTCATCTTCTTTTCTACCACATTTTACTTGTTTACTATTGTTGTAACTTGCTCCTTACGATGATCGCCTAGACTCTCCTTAGAGAGATCAAGGATGCTAGAACAAGTTCATCTTAACATTATTGTTTTAATTCTATTATCTTTGCTTTAAACTGTGATCTAGTGAAGCCTTTTATAATGAGATTATCTAAGTTGTACCTCTAATTCTACCTTTGATGATTTTTGCTTAGATAAGGTCAAGAATAATCATGTTCTGTGATGAATTGAGATATAAGTCGAGTAATTCTTCTAAGTTCAGGATTCACATGGATATTCTTTGGTTACAATTAGTTTTTAATCAATTTATCTTCTGATCCACGAGCAATGACTTCTTAGGTGGATCGAGCTAAAATTAGAATTATTCAACAATAAGGATTACTTGCAAGGGTTGATTTGAACTCTCTAAGTCCTTTTACATAGTTTTCAATATCTAATTTCTTACTTCGATTTCAATTTATTTCTTAGTCAATTTTTTTTTTCGGTTTTCAATTCAAATTAATATTTGAGTCACAATTATTCTTGTAGAACGAATCCTACTTACCTAAGTTTTATTCTCATTATTTGTTCAATCTTACATTTCTGCAATCTACAAAAGTACTACAACTAGTCTTTGTTAGAAGAAAATGAGAATTTACAAGAAAACCTTCATAGTGGATTTATTAGAAAATTAAACTATGTGTAAAACATTAAAAATAAAGGCTTTTCTTGAAGAAAAAATAATTAAAATGAGGATTAAAGGGTAATTAACTCTAAGAAATTCGAGTGCACATAGGACTCAAAACTACCTAGTAGAATTGGCCTTAGGTGACCACCAGTGCAAATTTTCCTTTTGGCCGTTGGTTACCTCCATACCAAGTAATTTTTTCTCTTGGCTATTTGTAACCTATGGCAAGGTCAAAAATTAAGCCTGACCATTGGTTACCTCCATATATTGCATTTTTCTCTTCGACCGTTGGTAACCCATGGCAAGACTAAAAATTAAGCCTGGGCATTGGTTACCTACATACCAAGCTAAAAACATATGCCATTTATCTATTGGCTCATCGTGGGTTCCCTGCGACTATTTGAAAATTGACTTTAGTCAAATTCCTTTTCGTAAGTTTTTTGGTGATTTCGGGCTCAGTCTAAGCAAAAATAAAGTGTCTATAAATGCCTCTCTTTATGAGCGTGTAGTGAATCACAAAGACGTATACTCAGACTCCCTTTTTGTCTGGCCGAGATTGAGCCTATTTGCTTGTTCTTCTTTCACTTTAGTGAACTCAGATTGAATCTATTTAAACAAAAATTTGGTCTCCCAAGCTTTGGATTTGGAAGGGATTAGACTTAAAAAAATAGGTTTTATGCCACGATGTAGGGCTTTTGACACTATTTGGTAAAAAGATGATTTGAAGATGAAGATTTCAATTTGTGTTCACTTTAATAAAAGTTGACTTCATAGTTGGATTTGATAAAAATTTTCAAGATTGGCATTCACTTAAGCATTTATTTAATGATTGCACGTTCCTGAATAAGGTTATCAAGTGAAAAGAATTTTACTTGGTTCTTGCTTTGAAAGATGACTTGGGTTTGAATGCATGCCTTTTTGGGGACCTCAAGCTCTTACCACGATGCCGTGCTTTTAGTGGATTTACATTTGAATGCACTCCCTTTGGAAGACTTCTAGATCTTACCACTATATCGCATCTTTGGTGTGTTTGGGTTTGAATGCACACCCCTTGGAGGACTTCAATCTCTTATGACAATGCCATGCCTTTAGTGGATTTGGATTTGAATTCATGTCCTTTGGATGACCTTAAGCTCTTACCGCAATGCCTCACCTTAGGTAGGTTTAGGTTTGATCGCATGCCATTTGGGGGATCTCAAGTTCTTGCTGCTTTGCCACACCTTAAGTAGGTTTGGGTTTGACTGCATGTACTTTGGAGGACATCAAGTTCTTGCTATTACGTCATGTCGTAGTTGGGTTCGAGTTTGAATGCTCGCCCTTTGGAGGATCTCAAGTTGTTACCATCATGTCACACCTTAGGTAAGCAAGATAATGCTTGATTCATCTTCGTTCGTTTTCTCGCTTGTAGATTTTATTGTTCGTTTGTCTTCTAGTTGCTCCAAAACAATTTTTCATGATATTTTTCCTTCTCCCTAAGTCGCATGTCCCTGCATTAGACCCAGAAAAACCCTTTTTTTCTTTATTCGTGACTTATTTGCTTCTTTGACTTTTTATTTTTTGAGTTTTTTTTACCTCTTATTATTAATTTTTTAATTTTTCTTTTTTTGAATTTTTCTGATTTTTTTATATTCTTGGCCATGGGTTAGGTATGGGTCATCCCCATGCCAGAACCTTTTTTCAAATTTTGAAAATCAAACTCCACCTTCATTTTGCTCATTTGCTTGCAAACCGAACTTCATTTGCTCTTTGGCTTATCGGGACTTTGACCCACAAATTTTAGGATTTTTTCTTCCAAGCTTGACCTACGATGTGAACTCAACTCGTGGTGAGTCACCTCAGTTCGATTTTGTTTGCCACTTCCGATTCACGATGATTTGAAGATTCACAACCAATTGTAATCGAGTTGATCTGATCCTTCGTTTTTGAACTTCAAATTTTCTTATAAGGTACGTGATAATCTCCAAATTTCTTCAAATTGATCATTTAATTCATTGAATCCATGAGATTGGAGTTGAATTCGTCGATTTTCACATGTCTTGCCTTTTGGATATATGTTTCCATGGATACCTATTTTTTGCAAAATTGATAGGTTAGGTCCGAAATGTGGAGGAAGGAACTCCCTGTGGATTAGTTGTAACTAAAATTGATAACTTCATTCGACATTCTGCTTGTAAACCTTGTCTTAGCTTCAATTGATATAATGCAGGATAATAGAGTGAATCATGGTCTTCTTGTCAACATAAAAAAAAAAAAAAAATCTCTCATGTTCATAATAAAATAAAAAAGTTTAGAAACTTAACCTCATAAACAAGACCATTATTATATCCCAATCAAAAAACTTAAAAACCATGACATGAACGTAACAAAAAAAATTGATAACGTGTTGATACAAATACAAAAATAAAAAATACATCAATCCATGATATAAAGCCCCTTTTGGAAGAACTACATCATATATCACCATCTAGCTTGAGCACAAAACCATCTATCTACCTTTCGATATTCTCTCTAATTAATATTCTTGCTGAGAAACTTCTTGTTTTGTGCTGATTTCTCGTCCAGTTTTTAAGGAAATGAAACAGACTTTCTCATCAACATTGACCCAAAAGTGTGCTTCCAGGAAGCAATAATGAAAACGAGAAAATCTTGTTCGGCTTCCACCACCTACAAGGCTGCCTCCAGATGAGGATCCAAACACTTTGATCTGTAAAAACTCAGCATGTAAAGCCTTTCTAAAGTCAGACGACACATTTTGCAAGATGTGCTCTTGCTGCATTTGTCACAAATTTGATGATAACAAAGATCCCAGTCTTTGGTTAGTGTGCACATCTGAATCCCACAAATATGACTCATGTGGGTTATATTGCCTCGTCGAGTGTACTGGTCAACATCGAAAGGTGGCAAAATAGAGAAACCCCATGTTCCGCCTGTCATCTTTTTGAGATATATCTCCATCTTCAACTTGAGAATTCGCCTATTTTTTCTTACCCAAAATAGTTTTTTCAGCCTTACTTTGAGCAGCCACATAACTTTTGAAATCAAGATGTAGACTTCTTCCATTAAATTCATTTTTTGCTGATTTAGAAGAAACAATTTCAGTACCTTTCACTTGATTTGAATCTCTCTTCTTGTAGATTATATCATTAAACATTATAATTAAAGACAAGAATAAAAATAAAATCAGCCGTTTAACTACACCCAATAAAACCATTAAAAACGCTTAATATTTTTGTTCTTTTAAAAAACCATTAAAAACGCATTAGTTCTACCATTTAAAAAAAAAAATGAAATTTAGAGCAAAATCCAATATCAATCACACATAAATTCCAGTCAGCCAATGATTTTTTGTTTTTAAACGAAGAAAACTGGAGGGGGATATCAATGAAAGCTAACTAGAGTTAACATATTATCGATCTTGAATGATCAAACAGATGATCAGATAGAGATAAGAGAGAACAAATCACCTGATCTTGGCTGAAACTTAAGCAGAATGATCTCGGAGCTAATTGATTAGGAAACAGTGTCATCTCTAGAAAAAATGTCTAAGAAGAGGGCTACATGTCAAGGCCAAGATGGAGAGATAAATTATGAGAGAAGATCCATAGATGAGCAAAGCCGTAGTTTTTTAAGTATATATATATATGGGTCATGTTCTCCACCCTAAGCTTTACCCTACACTTTAACAAACGTGTTTTGTCCTACATGAGTTAGAAGTTTTGGACTAGGCTGATTTTTGGTGAGGATGATCTTTATGGTGAGGAGATCATCCTTACCAAAAATCAACTCATTCCAAAACTTCTAACCCCATCAAAAATGATTTACAAAAAATGGACGATCCACGATTTTTCAACTTGTAAACATGGGGCTAAAATTTTTGGAATGGGCTGATTTTTGGTGAGGATGATCTTCTAATAATAGAGATCATCCTCATCAAAAATCAGTCCATTCCAAAACTTCTAACCCATGTAGGACAAAATACGTTTGTTAAAGTGTAGGGTAAAGCTTAGGGTGTTGAACATTTCCCTATATATATATATATATATATATATATATATATATATATTATATATATATATATATATATATAATATATATATATATATATATATATATAGGGAAATGTTCAGCACCCTAAGTTTTACCACACACTTTAACAAACGTTTTTTGTTCTACATGGGATGGGTTAGAAGTTTTGGAATGAGCTGATTTTTGGTGAGGATGATCTCTATGATTAGAAGATCATCCTCCACAAAAATCAGCCCATTCCGAAATGTTTAGCCCCATGTTTACACGTTGAAAAATCGTGGACCGTCCATTTTTTGTAAATCAATTTTGATGGGGTTAGAAGTTTTGGAATGAGCTGATTTTTGGTGAGGATGATCTCCTCACCATAGAGATCATCCTCACCAAAAATCAGCTCATTCCGAAACTTCTAACCCATGTAAGACAAAACGCGTTTGTTAAAGTGTGTGGTAAAACTAAGGGTGGCGAACGGGACCCATATATATATATATATATAGGGAAATGTTCAGCACCCTAAGTTTTACCACACACTTTAACAAACGTTTTTTGTCCTACATGGGTTAGAAGTTTTGGAATGGGCTGATTTTTGGTGAGGATGATCTCTATGATTAGAAGATCACCCTCCCCAAAAATCAGCCCATTCTGAAATGTTTAGCCCCATGTTTACGCGTTGAAAAATTGTGGACCGTCTATTTTTTGTAAACCATTTTTGATGGGGTAGAAGTTTTGGAATGAGCTGATTTTTAGTGAGGATGATCTCCTCACCATAGAGATCATTCTCACAAAAAATCAGCCCATTCCATTTGATGGGGTTAGAAGTTTTGGAATCGACTGATTTTTGGTGAGGATGATCTCTATGGTGAGGAGATCATCCTCACAAAAAATCAGCTCATTCCAAAACTTCTAACCCCATCAAAAGTGGTTTACAAAAAATAGACGGTCCACAATTTTTCAACGCGTAAACATGGGGCTAAACATTTCAGAATGGGTTGATTTTTGGGGAGGATGATCTTCTAATCATAGAGATCATCCTCACCAAAAATCAGCCCATTCCAAAACTTCTAACTCATGTAGGACAAAAAACGTTTGTTAAAGTGTGTGGTAAAACTTAGGGTGCTGAACATTTCCCTATATATATATGGATCCCGTTCGGCACCCAAAGTTTTACCACACACTTTAACAAACGCGTTTTGTCTTACATGGGTTAGAAGTTTCGGAATGAGTTGATTTTTGGTGAGGATGATCTCTATGGTGAGGAGATAATCCTCACCAAAAATCAGCTCATTCCAAAAACTTCTAACTCCATCAAAATTGATTTACAAGAAATGGACGGTCCACGATTTTTCAACGTGTAAACATGGGGCTAAACATTTCGGAATGGGCTGATTTTTGGGGAGGATAATCTTCTAATCATAGAGATCATCCTCACCAAAAATCAGCTCATTCCAAAACTTCTAACCCATGTAGGACAAAATACGTTTGTTAAAGTGTAGGGTAAAACTTAGGGTGTTGAACATTTCCCTATATACATATATATATATGTATTTTGTCCTACATGGGTTAGAAGTTTTGGAATGGACTGATTTTTGATGAGGATGATCTCTATTATTAGAAGATCATCCTCCCCAAAAATCAGCCCATTCCGAAATGTTTAACCCCATGTTTACACGTTGAAAAATCGTGGACCGTCCATTTTTTGTAAACCATTTTTGATGGGGTTAGAAGTTTTGGAATGAGCTGATTTTTGGTGAGGATGATCTCTATGATTAGAAGATCATCCTCCCCAAAAATCAGCCCATTCCGAAATGTTTAGCCCCATGTTTACACGTTGAAAAATCGCGGACCGTCCATTTTTTGTAAATCAATTTTGATGGGGTTAGAAGTTTTGGAATGAGCTGATTTTTGGTGAGGATGATCTCCTCACCATAGAGATCATCCTCACCAAAAATCAGCTCATTCCGAAACTTCTAACCCATGTAAGACAAAATGCGTTTGTTAAAGTGTGTGGTAAAACTTTGGGTGCCGAACGGGACCCATATATATACGGGACCCATATATATATATAGGGTCCCGTTCGCCACCCTTAGTTTTACCACACACTTTAACAAACGCGTTTTGTCTTACATGGGTTAGAAGTTTCGGAATGAGCTGATTTTTGGTGAGGATGATCTCTATGGTGAGGAGATCATCCTCACCAAAAATCAGCTCATTCCAAAACTTCTAACCCCATCAAAATTGATTTACAAAAAATGGACGGTCCACGATTTTTCAACGTGTAAACATGGGGCTAAACATTTCGGAATGAGCTGATTTTTGGGGAGGATGATCTTCTAATCATAGAGATCATCCTCACCAAAAATCAGCTCATTCCAAAACTTCTAACCCATGTAGGACAAAAAACATTTGTTAAAGTGTGTGGTAAAACTTAGGGTGCTGAACATTTCCCATATATATATGTATATACATATATAGAGAGAGAGAGAGAGAGAGAGAGAGAGAGAGAGAGAGAGATTTTGCTTTCGGCCACAGTGAGGATGGGTTTATAAACCCGCTTGCCAGGTCTTGCTTTGTTTAGTTCTTGTACTCCATGAAGTATATTAGCTATATAAGTCCAACTATTCATGCCAAGACCTGCTTAGTTGAGATCTTGTACTCCGCGAAGTAGATTAGCTACATCCCTTCATAACTCTAAGTTTCCTTTAGGGCTACATGTGAATTAACCCTTTTATTAAGTGTACCTATAGATTAAAAGTCATCATGATAGTTGATTATAATACTCAATTGTAATTGGATTTTGTTAACGTAAGCCTGAGCACATGTGAAGGCATTGTGAAATCTCGAGGAAGGATCCCTGGGAATATCTGGTTGAGATTCCCCACCTAGTTTAGGTCTTGAAACAAAAATTTGATTCCAAATTAGATTCGGGTCTGTTTACGAGAGAGAGAATGGGTAAGTGGTCAAATTATAGAATTCAGAAGGGGTTAGGCACTGGTTCAACCCAACTCAAGAGTGGGTCTCTGTTATGATCCATTGACTAGACAAAGGTCAAATTAAGTGGACTATGGTCGAATGCTATCTTAGGGGCAAGGGTCCCCAATAATTTCCAATTGTATGAATGCCATGTAGCACTAAAAATTGAGACGATTCACAAATCAAGAAATTTAAGATTTTATGCATGTCACGTTGCATAAAATAAAAAATTAAATTCAATAACATATTGTGAAATAAATAAATTTTCATGCCATAAAGTACTACTGAAAGCAGTGAATTTGCATGGTACATACCAATGTACTCAAATCAATTTTCAATGTGTGCCATATGACCGAAACAGTGAGTCAACTCGTTACACATTAATGTATAGGATCAAGTATTGAAGATCAACACAGATGGATCTTTATCATCACAAGGGGCAGGTTTAGGTTTCATTGGGAGAGGTAAAGATGGGATAGTTCAATTTGTGGGATGGAGTAATAGCTAGGAAGAGGACATTATTTAGATTGAAATCCAAGCAATCTTGGAAGCAATACGATTTGCAAGATTAAGAGAGTTCAAAAGAATCCTGATTTTATCAGATTTGATGTATTCAATTAAATGCATAACGAAAGAAATTATGACTTCTTGGAGGTATGAAGATACTTTAATAGAGATTGCAGACAAGCTAGATGTTTTGATGAATGTGATTTTGAATTTCAGTGGAGAGAAGCAAACATAGCAGCGGATTTTTTTAGCAAAATTGGGGGCGGTTTCGAATGGTTTTTTTTATTATTTAGTATAGATCCAATTTACCATGAGTTCTTCTAAGAATTGTTGAAGAAGATTTATCTTGTATTTTCACTCGTTAGTAATGTTTATTTTTTAGGGAGAGGTCCTTTAACCCCAGCTTATCAATAAATAAAAAAACATTAATATTAAATATTAATTTGAATTTAAAAAAAATTTCCAACTTGAGCCCACTCTATTTAAGAAATGATTTAAAATTTTGAATAAGTTCCTAATTAATTCTCATGTCATTTTTATTCTTTTATTTTTCTATATTATTATTAAAATAAAAAAGGATATAAAATACTTATTAAGGACCACCACAATTTGTAAGTTTTCTATAAATTTTATTTGTATTCTACTTAGGGATTTAATGATACCAAAATAAGACTCATGTATTCCAACAATTATGACTTGATTACAGAGGTCTTTTGAATATTACTTTTAAAACCTAAGATTTTACTAATTTTTCATAAAAATCATTAATTTTAAATTAAATAAAAAGAACCCTCCCTATGCATTATAAATTACATTATAACACCACTATCAACTAATCATTGTCATAATGACTCATTTATCCTTATTTTAACAAATACTATTCGTATCACTTGGACTTCTATGATTTGAGTCATTAATTTATCTACTAGATTTATTTACTAGGTCCATACATTTTAATTAATAATTCAATTGTATAAAGTCAAAAGTCTATTTTAATAACCACTTTTTATCTCATAATTAAATTTTTTTTTTTTTTTAACAATGAATGGAAACATGACATTAATCAATATTTTATTTCATAATTAGGTTGACTTCAGTTTCGTTGTTAACTTCAAAACGATTAATCCATCTCCTTTGGGCATTTGAAAGAATATGCATGTGGTACATAAATTTTCTGATAATTTTCTTACCTTCTAATATTTAACATCTTGAGCTGATTAATTTTTTCTTTGGAGGGCTTATATTATGACTTCCCATACTCTGCTGCTGTGTTAATCTGACAACATATTATTGTTCTTTGCTGGAGTTGGTTTCTTTCGTTAGAATGTCTAAGGGGAACAACTGATTTCGTGGTACACTATTTGTGGCAATATAAACTCTCCAACTTCACTTATTAAAGCACAGAGAGTGGATTTTTCTATTACATGTACACCAAAAGACATGATAGATATGGATACTAACTGAACTAGAAACCACATGGAAACAGTGGAGAAATTTACAACCATCTTCTCGTCTAACTGTACATTAAAAATTTCAATTTATTTTAAATGTATAGCAGTGTGTTTGTATCAAGATCTTAATTTTGGTTACAAAAATTACTCCATCAATTAATATCACACTTTTTCTGAAGTGATGTGCCTAGTGTTCTCATCTGTGGTAGTTTCTATTGATTTAATATGTTGAGATGCCTATCTTTATACATGCTCATAAGCCCAATCATATATTATCTTTATGCATTAAACATATTTTTGTGTGTAGTGTGTACATTTATGTTAGTTGGAATCTTGCTAATTTTAGGAATATGGCAGGCTCTAATTTTAGGAACGGACGCTTCAAATTCTTCTGCAGGTACAACAATGGTGTGGGAAGAATCCCCTGATAACTATCAAGTATCACCAAGAAGAGAATACCTTAGCGAGATTGGAGGAACTCCGACAGTTTCTAAAGGTGCAACAATGGTAAAGGAAGAATCCTGGTAACTATCATACATCACCAAGAAAAGAAAACCCTAGCGAGATTGGTGGAACTCTGACAACTTCTAAAGGTGCAACAATGGTGGAGGAAGAATCATATCACTAAGAACAGAAAACCCTAGTGAGGTTGGGGAAACTCCGACAACTATCACACCAGTGAGTGTGGCGGTGAGACTAATGTTTTTGTTTTTAAAGTGCTTGTTGAACCCAAGAAAAAAGTTCATTTTTCCATGCGATGTAAAGATGTAATGATTCTCAAATTTGATTAGTGATTTTTTTATATTTATGATTTGCTAAATGAGCAACCATTAAGAACCTGAAAAGAAATACTCATTAGTGGATCTATTTAGCAGGACTAAAAATATTGTGGTTTGGAGACAACCCCTGTTCAAAGCCCATTCTACTAAGCACCTAAAAAAAAATTCCCATTCCAACTATCACAGGTGTCAAGCTCCAAGATCTAGAATCTGGGAATCCCTTTTAGAACAAAATCTTCAAAAACGAAATCCCAATATTACCCAAAAAAAAATCTTGTACCCCTCACCGAGCCTGCAAAGTGGAATCTTTCTTTCTTTATTTCTATATATTTATTATGATTGATCACCATTTCTTTCTATTTAATTTTTCTTTACAGTCCGCAATGTTCGAAGTGGGTTATTTGTCAAGTTTACCATAATCTTTGTTCCGGTTTGTTCGGCTTCTGATATATTAATTATAAAAAAAATACCAAAACACTTGTGTTTTTAATTGGAACTTATGCTTTTTTTACTATAATGGGTTTTCCTCTATTGCAAAGGCTCTAGCCACTAGTGTAGCTTCCATTGTCTTTATCCTATTTGTTTATATAGAAAGTAGCCTCCATTAGCTATCGAACGTAGCCTGCAATTTTGTTGTTGCCTACTGAGCTTTCCTTCGCCTACAGAGCTTCCAAGTCACACCCTTCTCTATTCCGTTCTGTCGTCAAGTCCATGGTCCGGTTTTTGTTTTGAAACTCTTGCCCGAGCCTTTTCTCCTCACTTATTTGCTATAATGCATTAAAGAATGTAATGTCGAAAACACGGAGAAGAAAGCAATTGAATGATCTTCTTACAGTGCTTCGATTATTTGTTTCAAAGATTAATAAGGTAATCAATCAATGGGGTTCATTTGTTGATTCACAAATTAATCTAATAAGCATCTTGAAGAATATAAAACCAAATGAAACCCTCATCAGAAATTTACCCAAGGTGTGATTTCTGATATAACTATTAAAGACCCTTAGGAAAAAGTGGAATCAATTTACCAAATTACCATTAGTAACCTAACCATTAGATTGTCACCATCCAAACTATTTAATGTCTTTCCCCATAAAATACTTTCCCATTCACTCTTTCCATTTTGCAGTTGTTTTTATTGGGTCAACCTTTATGCTTTTCAACAACTATCTGGTATAATTGTTGTGTTCTATTCCAATGATCTTGATGGATAAATTAGGAAGGAAGGTGTCACTACAACATTTTTTATCTACAGCGGCTGATTTTTCCGTCGATACAAGGTAATTTTTCCGCCGGTAAGCTATTGCGGCGATGAGCAGTGGAACCAAAGATCCGTCGTTATTTCCTCCGTCACTAACTATAGCAGCGGATAATGTATTCCGTTGTTGTAGGTTGTACCTTTAGCGGCGGATTTGAATATCCGCTGCAATAGGTCAAATTTTTAATAAATAGAATATAATACATATAACGGCGGATATTAAGATCCGTTGCAATAGGTCAATTTTAAAAAAAATATATATAATATATATAGCGGCGGATATTAAGATCCGCTACAATAGGTCAATTTTTTTAAAAAAAATATAACACATATAGCAATGGATATTAAGATCCGCTGCAATAGGTCAATTTAAAAAAAAAAAATATATAACACATATAGCGACGAATATTAAAATCCGTTGCTATATGCTTTTAAATTTTTTATTTATTTATTATATATCCTTCAAAAATAATATATAAAGACGGAATTTGTATCCATTGCTGTAATATTTTTTCATATATATATATATATATATATATACATCTAACCTGTGTCTTCGAACCTGTACAGATTGAAAACTTTAAAATAAATAATATAAGAGAGTTGCTATTGCCACACTAACTTTTATTAATCCCACACTAATACATAAGTAAATCACCAAAGAACTACACATGTTTATAGTTTAAACTAACATCTTTATTCAAGAGTCAAGACTATATAGACAAAAAGGAATGGTAATTTTCATAGTAACAAGTTAATTAATTCTGCACAGAATGCTGAAATTAAAAAGCAATATTCACTACAACATTTTTGACCTACAGCGGTGTTTTATAATAGCGGATCATTTTATCCTCCTTTCTATATAATATATATATATATATATATATATATATTGCAGCGGATAATTCTATTCACCGCGATAGATACCGCCGCAAACGCCTATCCTGTATATTCAATTCCTATAGCAGCGGAACAGTTTATCCACCACCACAAAACCCAATTTTCTTTCATATAAAAAATTTGGTTTACTGAGTTTTGCTTATAAATTTTTTTTAATTAAATATAGCAGCGGATTGGAAAATCCGCCAGTAAAAAATCATTTTTTTAAATATAAAAAGTTCAGTTAATGTGTTGATCTTTATCAATTTATTTTAAATTGAATATAGCGGCGGATTACCATATCCGCCACTATAAAATGAATTTTTTAAATATTTAGTGAAAATTGAATATAACAGCGGATAAATTTATCCGCCACAAAAAAATCAATTTTTATTTTTTATTTTTTTAGTATAAAAAGTTATGTTAATGAGTTGTTCTTCATCAATTTATTTTAAATTGAATTTAGCAGCGGATTATTATTTCCGCCGCTACAGAATGAATTTTTTTTAAATATAAAATATTTTATTTTAGTGAGATTGAATATAGCAGCGGATTAATTTATCCGCCGCTATAGGGACTAGCAAAAAACAATTGTATGTATATTTTTGCAGCGAATCCTTTTATCAGCCCCTAGAGGACTTATGCATTGGGCATAAAAAATTTCCATCCAATTTATTTGCAGCGGATCCTTTTATCCGCCCCTATAGGATGTATGCATTGGGAAATTTTTTTTTCCATCCAATTTATTTGCAGTGGAACCTTTTATCCGCCCCTATAGGACGTGTGCATTGAGAAAAAAAAATTTCCATCCAATTTATTTGCAACGGATCCTTTTTCCGCCCCTATAAGACGTATGCAATGGGGAAAAAACAATTTTTATGTGTAGCGGATAAGAAAAGCCATCGGTAAAAAAATTCTTAAAAAAAATTTGACGAAGAGGAAGCCCGCGATTTTTCTTCCCTCTCGTTTCGCTATTACAAGCCGTTTCTCCAAACTGATTTTAGACGAGGAAGATCGAGTGAAAACCATTTTAATCTCACATTCCAATAGGAACGAACAAAACAGAACGAGCCCTAAAGCTTGAGAGAAATTTTCACCTTCAATTCTGTCATCTTCGATTTCTCTAAGTTTTTTGTTTTAGATCGATTTCTCCCATCTCCAATCGCTTACCATCTTCGATTTCAAACCCTAACGAAGCTCATTTTTGATCCTCACAAAACCCTAACAATCTCTCATCTTCGATTTCAAAATCCTATTTGAAATCAGGTATTTCAATTTTATTTCTCCCATCTTGATCTCGTTACACAGCGAGGAGCTACTCAGAAGGAGCGAGTGAGGATCCTCTATCGAAGAGCCCTAAAAAATACTCGAATCTTCTTCTGATCCACCAATTTCATCAAAATCCTATTTGAAATCAGGTAAATCATCTGTTCTATCAAGATGTAAGCATTTAATCCCTCTTTGATTTATAATTCTTCTGTGTGTAAATCTGATGTATTTTTCAAATTTAATGTTTTTTGTTTTTTGTTTTTTGATGCAATTAGTTAGAGTTTTAGGTCAGTAACAAGGTTCATCTTTTAAAATCTAATAATGTTTCAATA
Organism: Akebia trifoliata; assembly: GCF_017979445.1. Lineage (NCBI taxonomy): Eukaryota > Viridiplantae > Streptophyta > Magnoliopsida > Ranunculales > Lardizabalaceae > Akebia > Akebia trifoliata. The sequence goes on along the minus strand of NC_141386.1, from coordinate 5,577,262 downwards.
ATCACATAAGGATTCCATTTATTCATTTATTTTTCTCTACAAATTTTGTGTTTTTTTCCCCCAATTTTATGAAGAAAAAAAAATTGTGAGTTAGAATTTTATATCAGTAATGGTTCATACTAAACAATCTAATATTGTTCCACAAATCACACAAGAATTCCATTTATGTATATATATATATATATATGGACAGTGTTATTACGACCCCTATTATGACTCATATTGCGACTCACCGTTTGTCTTATATGGGCAAAAATGTTAGGAATGGGCTGATTTTTTGTGAGGATGATCTCTGTGATGAGAGCATCATCCTGGAAAAAAAATCATCCCATTCCAAAACTTCTAACCCAATCAAATTTGATTTACAAAGATTGGACGGTCTAAAATTTTTCAACTTGTAAACATGGGGCTAGAAGTTTCATAATGAGCTGTTTTTTGGCAAGGATGATCTCCTCACCATAGAGATCATCCTCACAAAAAATCAGCCCATTCCAAAGATGTTTTCCCATATAAGACAAAATGGTGTGTCTCAATGTGAGTCGTAGTAGGGGTATATGGAACCCGACGCTATACATATATATATATATAGATATATATATATATAATATATATATATATATATATATATATATATATATATTATATATATATAGGTTGAAGTTAGACTTTGAGATAAGTAGTTTTACAATCTAATAATGTTCCAACATTCACTTAAGAATTCAAAGACAATTAAAAATTTCCACATTGATTCAGGTGGAGTGACTTCCATGGATGACTTCTTGAAGGAATTCTTTCCAAAAGTTTATAGGAGGAAGCAACAACATCTCCACGAAACGGATTACTGTAAATATAATAACCAGATTCTTCCGCTGCGTTTGCATGTCAACTATTGGTGGAGGAAGCAACAACATACATTGTTGTTCATTGATTACTTATTTATCGATTCTAAAATTCCCAATTCTAATACATGCTACCCTAAGAACAACTCCAAACCATTCTCTATTTCTATAAATATAGAGACAAAGACCTCCAAACCTAACTCCAACACAACATAAAAGAAAACCCATATTTGACAGCCCAAGGCAGTTAAATTTCATAAAATTCAACGAACTAACACGTCGAAAGTTTCATTGTGAAATATTTCTTTTCGATGGGCCGAAAGCATCAAATTAATGGAGGATGGGAGAAACTCGACGTCTTGGAGCCATTGAATTGGGGGAACATAAATTTTTTTACGATTCTTAAACGTTGAAATTCGGTTTTTAAAATTCGTGAGCCTTGACCTGTAGAATTTTCTGGTAGAATTTTTCACTTTTCACGTAGTGTAACCGGTCTATACATTTCTAACAAGCCCTCTAAATCAATGTTCACGCCTCTAGATTTGGAGACGAAGCAGAAATTTGGAGATGATCTCAATTTCACCATCCATCATATACATATGCCAATTGTATCCCCACTTTTTAAAATAAATAGCATTCTTAACTTCCATTTTTAAATATAATTTTTGTCCCAAACTAATTTTCTATTACTATTCAATATTTAAAATTATTTTCGTTAAATATTTTAAAAACT